>NC_084834.1:11006169-12206169 GCF_033115175.1 Lepus europaeus
TCACTGAAGTGACATATGGGCATGCTCTGGTCTGGAATCTTTTCAAAAACTCCCATTATAATGACCACTATGGCTTTTAATATAGGATCTGGGCAGCATGGCCGTGGAGCAGAGGTGACCCACACAGTCAGCCCTACACTCAGCATGCAGGATCCACCTGACCAAGCACAAGCGACTTCATCTTCCTGCATCTCAATTCTCCTACCTATTAAGAGGGTGTGATAATAGCTCCTGCCATTTGAGGGTCTCTTGAGAATTAATTGGCAGATAAATCACTAAGAACAGAAATAGGGGCTTAGAAAACAGCTCCCAAAAGTGAGGTGTTATTCAGTTTTATTAAGCACCAAAGCCAAAACTTGAATTCAACTCTAACTCAGAAGCCTTCAGCTTCACAGCCCAGGACAACTGCTCTTAAGAGAGGGGGCGAAATTTCCACTGATTACAAATGACTATACATACGTGTGTGTGCATGTGTGTAAGTGGTTGTATAAGTATCCCAAATTTCATGAATACATTTGAATAAATTTATTATAAATTTATTCTATAATTATCCCAAATTTCATGAATAAATTTGAATATCAAAAGTTCATGAATGTAAATTTATTTAATCTTAAACTCAGCATCATCTTTATTTGTAAATAGACTCTAGCATGGTAAAAATTTTTATAAACTTACTTCCTTCATCAATGTACTGCCAGTTTTGCTTTTTTATGGCAAAAAAAAAAACTCAAAACTGTATTGCATTCATTATATCTGATTTGTTTCCTCCAGTTCTCTCCCTAAATCCACCCTAACTGGACATCTCCCATCAACCCTCACCTAAACTCCTCTTACTATGGTAGGTGGTGATCTCCACATGGCAGAATTCCATACCCAAATCTCACTGCTCATCTTACTGGACACATAAACTACTAATACAGAACTACAATTTGGAAACTCTTCCCCTCTCTACTTATAGTCACTCTTTGGGTCATAGCATCAGATATAATGGTTTTAATCATAATCTTTGTTGAATTTGTATCTGAACCTGGCACTTGTTCCTGACCCCCAAATGCATTTAACTAAGTACCTACATACTCTGTGAGTGGAAACTTCATTCTTATTAGTACAGGGGGTGGGGAGGATGCAAGAGCAAAAGTGTACAGCTTCCCTGACTCTCCTTTTTCTCTCACACCTTACATAGTCATCACCCACCAAATTTATGCAGTGGCTTCTACCTGGTCTTGCTGATCCACGCTTTGCTGCCCTTCAAAGCACTGGGGATCCAGCTGTGAAGATGACTGTCAAAAATGGTGCCCTCTCGAGACCCGCATTCCACTGATGTACAGGAACCATCATACATTCGAAATTGGATAAAGTAATGGACTAGGAAGCAAAATCACCCAAGAGGAGGTTTTGACAAGAGCCTTTGGTCCAGGGTCACCATTTCTTTGAGAAATAGCAAGAACAGTAGTAAGAAATAAATTAGGAGTAGCATGTGTATTTTCCCACATGCTTTCACAATGCAGATCAGAGATATTGTAGAAATAAGACATCTCTCTAGACTTATTAGTTTCTTTGGAATGCTAGAATTTTCTAGATGATTATAGAACTATCTGGAAAACTATTTTTGTTGTTTCACCTCTATCAGTAACATTAATATATTATATTCTTTCAAATAATCATAAATTTCAACCTAGAACTCTCTTTGAATTTAAACAGCATAAGAGTTTTAAAATCCTCAATGAATAAAGAAATGATAGTTACCTGTATTTTTATATTATTTATCCTAATTGGTCAATGCATTTAACAAACCTTACAGAAAGGAAATCACTAGATGATCAGTTTACCAAATTCAAAAACCATACGTCTTTCATTAAATCATAAGATAAGAGAAATCATGTTTGAGCAATGAGTCACACTCTTTTTAATAAGTCATGTGTTTCTGTAATTAGGTGGCGTGGAAAATGCGGAAAAGAATCCATTTACAGGGCATTACTCACGGATGTCTCATTTTGGAGGTCAGCCTCCTTGGCAAATCGAACTTCTCTCTCCTATGGAATTCTTCCATCAGCAGAAAATCTTTGCAGTCAGAAGTAGCTCAACCTGAATCATCCAAAAGGAAGGAATTACTGAATTTTTTAAAGTTTTTTTAGGGTTTGTGCTGTCAATCTCCCAGTCTCAGTCTCTTCTGAATAATTTCCAATGATTCATAAAGCTTTGCTGATAGCTTATAGTATTTCTTGTCCCAGGAGGAGTACAAAGTGCTTCTTAGGGCCCATTTTCTTGACCAGCTTCACACATAAGCACAATACATAGCTTTGAATACATTCTTTCTCGATTACTCTTTTATTTATGTCCTCAGACATTCGGGTAATTATACTAGATGGACCCAGAAAAAAATTAACAGTCCATGACAAGTCTCATGTACAAAACATAAAAGTAATTTGTAGACAAGATAATGTGTTCTCTGCACTCCTATTATGGATAAAGTTGGATGAACTTCACTCACAACTACAATGGATTGACTATTCCTCTTTATTTTGTGGCAATAGATAATAAAGTAACAGGATGCCTCAGTATGTGTTATCATCCTAGCCTTTAATTGAAACATTTGTGCTATTTTATTTTGAAATAGGCCAGAATTAAAAGCAATGTAATGATATTTTTCAAGTTATAAAAAAGAAAGCATGTTAACCCTAGCAGACACATATCTGCTACTAATGGTTTTTAAAGACACATAGATCATACTGTAATTAAAGCTGCATCATTCTTTTGTGGTCACCCGGTCACAATTGCATCTTCTTGAATAATCATTCAGTTTTTCAGGGACTTTGAATATTCATTCATGCTCCTCTAGGCAATCACTTAGATACCAGGCTCAAAATATCATTGTTATAAAGGGTAAGTAGGAAAACAGACACAGGTGGTAACAAGTAGAGGCATTCGTACCTGGGGGCAGGCACACCTTTTGTGTACTTTCCATCACCTGCTGTTCTGACTGCTGGTGTTTAATCAGGCATGCAGCTCAGACATAGGAAAGTAAATATTCACAGCTAATAGAGTAATCTTTTCTCAGCAAAAAGGGTTAGAATCGAATGCTCAGTGATATGTGAATTACTAGCTTTGAAACGGGGAGTCACAACTGAACCTGTCACAACTTAGACAGCCAGTAGAACATCTTCAGCATCTCACGCCTCTACAGTTCTGGTCTTATTTGATCCTGAGTATTGCGAATGCCAGGATGACTGTGACTATGCCGGATTTTTCCCTCAAGATCCTCAATGACTTCTGATTTCGTGACTTGATGGACATGGTCTTTTTCTTATATGTGAGATACTTCATAGAAGTTCACAGGAAAATAGAATTAGAAGATATGTTTATTCAGTGCAAAAACATTTGCAATCCATACATAGTTTTTTTTTATAATTTTCAATTTTCACAAATGTTTTGAAGACACTTTATATGCATGGAAATGTAAAGAGTTCAACAAATAGTATGGAAGAAAAAAAAAAAAGCTGTTCCTCAACAGTCGAGACAAGGGCTGTTCAAAGTCAACGCACCGAAAGTGTCAATTTCACTTCTCACTTGAGATTCTTTTTCTCTGTGGTTTAGACAGACAGGTAGAAAGGATAAATCCAAGGTCCGAAGCTCCTCAGCTATGTGGCAGTTTATTTTCCTCTCACCCCATTTGGATTTGCAAGAAACTTCTTGGCTCAGAGTGGGACAGAAGACAGTCCTACAGGATCACACTCCCTGGTGAGACCTTGTAGCACTTGAGTGTGTTAACATGTGAGACCCACTCCACAAAGCCATCATGACCGTGAACCCCTACTCACAAACGCCATCCCTTTTTGAGACCCCTACAGTTTGACTCATTTGTAGCTCTGAGAGCTTTGCTTTTCCCCCTTGTAATGGGTGCTTTTCCAAGCAGAGTTAAAAACTTATGGGAGGGCTGGCACTACGGCTCACTAGGCTAATCCTCCACCTGCAGTGCCGGCACCCCGGGTTCTAGTCCCGGTTGAGGCACCGGATTCTGTCCTGGTTGCTCCTCTTCCAGTCCAGCTCTCTGCTGTGGCCCGGGAGTGCAGTGGAGGATGGCCCAAGTGCTTGGTCCCTGCACCCGCATGGGAGACCAGGAGGAAGCACCTGGCTCCTAGCTTTGGATCAGCGCAGTGTGCCGGCCATGGCGGCCATTTGGGGAGTGAACCAACGGAAGGAAGACCTTTCTCTCTGTTTTTCTCTCTCTCTCACTGTCTAACTCTGCCTGTCAAAAAAAAAAAAAAAACTTATGGAAGGCACTGGCGTTGTGGCTAAGTGGGTAAACCCATGGCCTGCAACCCTAGCACCCCATATAGGCACACTGGTTCCTTGTGGATGTCTGAGGGAGTGAACCAGCAGATGGATGACATCTCTCTCTCGCTCTCTCCCCTCCCCTCCTTCCCTCTACTCTCCCTCTCCCTCTGTAACTCTTTCAAATAAATAAATAAATCTTAAAAACAAAACACAAAGGGGATGTGTTTTCTGTTACACCCCCTGATTAGTCTCATGTTTGAACCTGTATCTTAATCCTCCAGCTTTGTTTGTTGTGGTATCCTGTTTAACCACTGTTTAGAGCTAAATGGAAGACAATGTAATAATTTCTGATTTAAAGTTTCCAATGTTTGGTTTCATGAGACTTGATTTGCACCTATAAATAACACAGTTTCAACTTTTTAAACATATTTGCTTATTTGAAAAGCAAAGTGACAAGGAGAAGAAGAGACAAAGAGAAAAAGAGAGCCAGGGAGTGCAGTGGAGGATGGCCCAAGTCCTTGGGCCCTGCACCCCATGGGAGACCAGGAGAAGCACCTGGCTCCTGCCATCGGATCAGCGTGGTGCGCTGGCCGCAGCGCGCTACCGCGGCGGCCATTGGAGGGTGAACCAATGCAAAAGGAAGACCTTTCTCTCTGTCTCTCTCTCACTATCCACTCTGCCTGTCAGAAATAAAAAAAAAAGAGAGAAGGAGAAATCTTACATACACTGGTTCGCTCCCAAAATGGCCCCAACCAGTGGGGCTGAGTGTGAACTCAAAATGTCCAAAAACACCGGGGCTGGACCAAGCTGAAGCCAGGAGCCAGGAACTCCATCCAGGTCTCCAACATGCATGGCAGGGACCCAAGCACTTGGGCCATCCTCCACTGCTTTCCCAGGCTCATTAGCAGGGAACTGGATCAGAATTCATCTGGTATTCAAACTGGGGCTCTGATATGGGATGCTGGCCTCTCAAGCCATGGCTTAAACCCCTACACTGCATCAGTCCCTAATTTTTTATTTTGAGAAAAGTTCAGATTACAGATAAGTTACAAAAATAAGTCAAATTCCCACTGGCTTTTTCTCCAGCTTTCCCAGTTTACATTTTATAAGATGATACTGAAGTTATCACAAGGATACTAATCATAATGCTATTCCTGAATCACTATTGGGATTACACCAGGTTTTCTGGAAGTATTCTTTTGTTTTCCTCTTCCAAGAACTAATGTAGGATTCTACACTGCATTTATTTTCCAGGTCTCTTAATCTCTTCTAATCGGTGATGGTTGCTTAGTCTTTGATTTAAGATCTTGAGATTGATGAAGAGCCACATCAATTGTATATAGAATGTCCCTCAATACGGAACCGTATACTTTTCTTGATTAGGTTCAGAATGGATCTTGTTAGGAGGGACAACATGTGTGCAATGTACCCCTCTAATGTGCACCCTAGGAGAGGAGACATGAAGTGGACATGTCATTCCTGGTGAGGGTGAGGATCACTTAGTTACCATGCACTTAGCTCACTTGTGTTTTGCAGATTTCTTCACCGTGAAGATGGTATGACTCTCTTTGCAATTAACAAATATTTACTGAGTGCAAACACTCTGAGGACATCCAGTCATCCTGTTGCTCTTTAAATTTTCTATCACGATTTGAATATCTACAGTGGATTTTACCTGCAGGATTATTCCTGTGGTGTTGTATGATGATATTTTTCTAACTCTGTTATTCTTTCTAAATTTTCTCTTACTAATTTCCAAAAATTATTCTTTTTGGAAGAGATGTCTTTTTAAACCATTTTTACTGATGTATTTATCCGTACTGCAAAGACAAGAGGGTATGTATTTCATTCTTGAGTTTATAATCCATTATCATCATTAATAGTTGAGTAGCTCAAATGTTTCTATCTTTGGCCACTGGGAACACTTCCACCATGACTCTTATTTTTAGCATTGCCTTTAGTGTAAGCTTTTCCTAACTTTGAGCTGGTACAAGATACACTAGTCTCATCCAGTATTTTTTCCTACCCCAACCCTGGAATTAACTACTTCTCAAGGATCTCTGATTCCTTTGGATGAAGGCTAAGATCAAGATTTGAATGTTAGGTATACTCATTGTTACTGGGATGTCATTGCTCATAAGTCCCTTCAGGGTACAAAGCGAAGTAATATTTTTATACACTAACCCAATTATCTCTACCCACCTATATGTATTTTCATATAAATGTATGTAACTATATCTTTCTATCACTATCCTCTAGCTTCATTCCAATAACTCTGACCTAATGGACATCACAATTCCAGCAACTTCCTCATTATTTATAACTTCTCTCTTGATAATAAAACCATAACTACCAATATGTGAAATACACCTTCTTATTTTTTCAACGCTACCATTCAAGTAGTTTAAAGTTCACTAAGATATGGCCCCATGAGAAACACCTTCACTCAGAAGAGCACATTTTCTGAATGCTTTTCATTTCTAATTTTACAATATTCTATCAAAATGCTACAACCTGTCCTTTCCCTTCAGTGACTTTATTGTGGTTGTGATATTCATTTTCAATATGTAATTTTCTAGCATAGTATAATTTGCTTCAAATTTCATGCCCTGTCGGGTTCCCCTCACATACATGCTGATTTTGTTAAAGTTCCTAGTAATAAAATATATTACCTGTAGTATACAATTTTGAATTTTGAGTCATGTGTCCAATACATTCTCTTATAGAAGACTTCCATCATCCAAAAACCCTTTCACATCCCACATCTGCACTCACCTACTGTCCCCAGACTCGAAACTCTAGCAAATGTTGAATATTTTCATTTCCTGTAGCTCCAGCTTTTCCAGAATGTCATCTAAATGAAATCAGAGACAATGAAAACTTTTGAATCTGGCTTCTTTAACTTAGTACAATGCATTTAATACTTATCCATGTTGCTGTACTAGCCCATAATTTTTTTATTGTTAAGCAGTTTTCTGTTCTACGGATGTAATATAATTTATCTATTTTGTCTGAAAGATATCTTGGTTGTTTCATGATTTTAGTGATCAAGAATAAAGCTCCTATAAATATTCATAAGAAAAATTCTGAATAAAGATAAGCTTCCTTTTCTTTTGAGTAAATACTTAACAGTAACATACTCATACTAAGGCAACAGTATGTTTATAAGAAACCAGCAACCTCCCTCTGTCACTATGCCTTTCAAATAAATAAATCTTTATAAAAAAAAAGAAACCAACAATTTTTCTAAAGTGGCTGTATAATTTTATATTCTTACAATCAATGTGTTAAAGTAGCATCTCATTATTGTTTTACTTCACATTTCTTTATGGATAATGAAATTGGTCATCTTTTTTATATGCTCATTTGTCATACCTTTCTGGGGGATGTGTCTATAAAGCTTGACATTTTTAATAATTATTGCCTTTTACATATCCTAGATGAATTTGTCCACAAGAAATGTAATTTACAAATATTTATTCCCATTCTGTAACTTTTCATTCCTTTAGCAGAACTGAGCAGAAATTTCCAATTTTTACAAAACCCAATTTATCTATTTTGCCTTATACCTCATATTTTGTTGTTATGTCTAAAAATTCTTTGTCTAGCCCAAATCACACATATCAGAATTTCTCCTATATTTTCTTCTAGAAGTTCTAGACTTGCATTTCTACTTACATGGTCAATGATAGCTACGTTAAATTTTGTGTAAGGTATAAGATATTGTTGAGCTTGATTTTTTAATGTGATGACAACTATTCTAGTGTAATTTTGGGGGAAAACTATTATTTCTCCATTGAATTGTCATTGCAAACTTTGTCAAGAATTTCTTATCTGTACATGTCAATCGTGAATTTCCTTTTTTGTTCCACCAATCTATTTTTACAGATTTCCAACCAATACCACACTTTTGTTATCATCATGGCTTTATAATACTTCTTAAAATCAATTAGCATTATTCCTTTAGTTTTTTCCTTCTTAAAATTTGTTTCAGCTATTCAAAGTACTTTATATTTCCACAAAAAAAAAAAACAGTAGGATAAAATTATCAAGATCTACAAAGTGGAATTGTGACTGCAATTTTGCAGAAACCATCAACCAACTTATGGAGACTCAACATCATAACAATATAAAGCCTTCCAGGCATGGAAATAATATGGCTTCATTTCTACGGGCCTTCTTTACTTACTGTTGGCATCATTTTGCTTCTTTTCCAATATGTATGCTTTCTAATTCTTTTGATTCTCCTGTTTCACTGCTTAGGATTTTCAGGAGTATACTAAGGAAGTTCTGAGAGGGGCCATTCTTGCCTTGTTCCCAGTTTAGGGCAGGGGAGCAGGGAGATGAATGCATTCAGTTCTACTATTGTGGGCAATGAAATCCCCAGCTGGGTTTGTTCCAGGTTCCAAGTTTGCAGATGGATATTTTAAAATATATATATTAAAATATATGTATATAATTATATATATATATATATATATATATATATATATATCTAAGTTTTTTGAAAGGCAGAGACAATAAAGATGGAACTCCCATCCACTGCTTCACTCTTCAAATGCCCACAACAGCTGGGACTGGAACAGGACAAAGCCAGAAGCCAGAAACTCAGTCTGGGTCTTCCACATGGGTAGCAGGGATTCAAGTACTTGATTCATCACCTGCTGTCTCCCAGGGTAGGCTTTAGCAGGAAGCTGGAATCAGGAGTGGAGCCAGGACTTGAATGCATCTCATAATAACTCAAGCTTGCAACATACCAATAAATAATTAACTCACAAAGTATGAAGCAGGAGACTCTAGGTGACTTGCTGCAATGTCCAGCGAGGAACAAAAATGAGCTGAAATCAGGCCTGCCGTTTGCTAGTGAGATGTGCTCCTCATCTGGAGAGAAGGGGCAGAAAGGAGAGGAGGAGTCTTCACTGCCAGCCCCTTGTTTATCCCAGCGCTGGAAGCAGGCAAACACCAGACCATTCCTGGTCACATGCTGTTTCCTCCAACTTTCACTCACTGGGTTAGACGCATGCTTCTTTTCCTACCCTTCCTCTCCCAGTCAGAATATGGCCAACCATGCAGAACAAAGATGCAATGGACATAGAAGTGGCTGTTATTTGTAGATGTATTTCCCATGGGCTGGAGGAACTGAAGCTAGTCACATTTAAGCATTGACACTTTCATGGAGTTTGGAGAGGGAGCATCCCCCAAGTCACAAAAGAAAAAGAAAGAAGAGAGCCTCTTCAAAAGAGCAAAGGGTGCTGGGAAACCATCACCTCCTTGAGATTCCTTTCACATGGACTCTATTGACAATAGTATAAGCACATCTAGCAAAGGAGAAAATACTGATTTGCTTGATTATAAATCTGTTAAATAGATCTTTGGGGGTGAAATGAACATATACAGAAAAATCAGTGAAGGAGAGTATTAGAGTGAAGCAAAAGCATCAGTTTTAGTGAAGGAAATGGAGCAATTTAAGTGTTTATAGTTTTTTTTTCCTAGTGAATACCTCTCTGCACATTAATAATTTCATTTTCTAATTGTTATATAACCCTCTTGATCATTAACCACTTTCTTTCTACTGTTTATAAGTGAACATTTCTAATCGTTAACCCCTTTCTTTCTACTGTTTATAAGTGAACACTTCTAATGCTCACTTTATAGAAAGTAAACCATATATCCTTATGTGTGCATGTGTATGTGTGTGTGAGTTTGTATGTGTGCGTGCCTATCCATAACTGCTTCCCATTCAACAAAGCATACTGACACGGCAGAAGTTTTCCTTTTAATATAAAGTACCATATGAATTTTGATGAGCTTTCATCTCTTAGGCATATGATCTCTATTTTTGGTAAAGTACCAAAATTTAAATGTTACTCTGTCCATCATTGCAGCTAATACCTTTTTTAAATGAAGAAAATTATATTAAAGCACCCCAAATGTAATTTATAGCTGAAGATAAAGTTGGACTTGAGTTCATATAAAAAATATTTAGGGGCCTTCCCAATGCTTCATTGTATAAAAATAAGTAGCCAATTGAGTATTCTTTAAAACAAAACAGTATGAGGGCCAGTGCTGTGGCTCACTTGGTTAATCCTCTGCCTGCGGCACTCGCATCCCATATGGGCACCAGGTTCTAGTCCCAGCTGCTCCTCTTCCAGTCCAGCTCTCTGCTGTGGCCCGGGAGTGCAGTGGAGGACGGCCCAAGTACTTGGGCCCTGCACCCGCATGGGAGACCAGGAGAAGCACCTGGCTCCTGGCTTTGGATTGGCACAGCACACCAGCTGTAGCGACCATTTGGGGAGTGAACCAATGGAAGGAAGACCTTTCTCTCTGTCTCTCTCTCTCTCACTGTCTAACTCTCTGTCAAATTTAAAAAAAAAAAAGCAGTGCAATGCCCTCTTTGAGTGGGTGATCATCTTTTTCAGGCATTGTTGTGTGATTTGGCAAATAGATGAAAGAATAATTTAAATATTGAAAATTCAGAGAGAAAGACTCCGTATCACATAATTTGATGACCATCAATGTTTTTGAATCATCTTTTCCTTCCTATACCTTCTGATACATGTACTTCATAATGAGATCACTTATTAATTGATATTTATTAGAACATTGATTAACATTTACACTGCAAATCTATGTCTATATAAAACAAGGTACCCTTGAGAAATCAAAATTTAGTTTCAAATACTTTAAACTTTTAAAATGATTACAGCTACATGCAACTAAATTATCTAAATTATCTTATTTTCCTATCGTGTAATCAATACTCCTCATTTTATAAGTAGAAACCTGTTCACCAACTTATATAAAACCAATCAAGACTAGCAGTGCTGCTTTTGTCTCCATGCCCCAAGTAAATTATAGAAGATGTTCAAACAATGTCTATAAAACACCTTCTCACAATGGAATGCCTTCAACCCATGTTAATGATACCTCGAGGGTTTTTTTTTTCCCATGTAATTCTTGTTTTACAGGTTTTTATATCTTTTTATTCACTGAATAGAATAGAAACACTATGCAAGACACTTATTTAAAACAGCTAAAGGTAAAAAGCACTCTCAATAAAGCTGCCCTTACCTTGGTAATAAATATTAATCATGTCTGTCCAGGTAAATTCTAAATTTTGTTCGTGTTTTCATTAACAGGAAAATAAACACTATCTTTATTATACAAGGGTATTCCCAAAATTTTGTGAAAAAATTTTTAAAAGATAAGTTAAGAAATAAGCTCCTTTTGGTCAAAACTATTCGAAATCCATGCCAAGTTTGCTCATAATACACATTTTTCATGAACTTTTGAAGACTCCTTATGCAGTTAAACAACCTACTTATGGATCACCCAGTCAAGGTTTTATTTCTCTGAATATCGACTTTCCTTGCAATCATATTATCTTGCTGTAGCCAGTATTCACTCAGAGAAAGGAAAAATAAAATAAAGTAAAACTAGCCACAACCAGGTATTCTCTTAAACGTAAAAATCTGTCGCAAATAGAACTTTATGATACTTTCCATTGTCTTTTATCAGTGTCCAAAAGGGAAGAAAAATTGATAAAGCAAAGAACCACTCTTTTCCTCATTAACACCTCAGGAACATACAGTTCACACTGCATAGCGATATCATTGATGTCTGCTACTGAAACCTGAAGAATCTGTAATCACCAGCAGTCTGGTTCTATTTGTGAAACAGATTACTATGCTTTCAGAGTGCTAACGACCAACCTCTCTAAAAATATCAAATTAGACAAAAGGTGCTACAATATTAGAATCACCATTCACCTGAGACAACAACATCGTTTTGTAGAAATTATTCTAATCTATCTCTGGAATGAAATTCTTCACACATTAACAGTCAGCATAATCTCTGCCTTACATGTGAAATGCGGGGCTGGGTGCATTTCCCAAACACCAGAACTCACTTAGAGCCTGTACTGAATTTGCCTCACATATAACCTTTTCAAAATTTTAAGTCTTTATATGTTTTATCACCTCTAGATTAATTCATGTGTAGTAGGCCTTTCAACAGCTTAAAAGGTTATTAGCTCATATGCAAATATAAAGTTTCCTTAATTTTTTGAAATATGAGAATAATAGCAAACAAAGAATATTTTCAAAAGATTAACAGCTACACCAGTGGAGTCCTAGGTCTAAAGTCAGAATAACACTGTTAACCTGGGTGGCCAATTATTAAGCCAGTAGTTTTGTATAAATATTGAATCATCATTTTTCATATATAATAGAGAACCAGGAAAACTTACCTTATCTGATACAGTCTTGTTGATACCACCAAATTAGATAAAGTATATAAAGGTGCTATTCAAATCCTAGTAGTTTCCCTCACCTCAAAAAACATGATTTGCAAATTTTACACACTATTTTAGTTGGTACTTAAATATGCTCGTTAGGCTCAAATGTATCAGTTATTAAATAATGCATTTATGCTTATTATATTTAAATGTCATATCAGTTATTTATAAATAATATACTACTGATGAAATAAAAAGGGAGTAACAGCATCTTAGTATTAATTAGATCGTCTGTAAGGAAAGCTGAGCAGTATTTTTAGATCTGCTCATGTTATTGTTATGCACCTGACACCTTGCATTTACTTTAAAGATAAGAAAATAGCACGACAGGCTTCACCAAGGACCCTGCAGGATCATATGGAAAGGTAAATTACCAAGTAGTAAGTCAGAGTGATTCTATCTGGAGCAATGTCTTACGACTATGTCAAAAGATATGGGCAATGGAAGAAGAGAAATTGCAAACCACTTGCTCTTGTGAGAACTATCTGCACATTAATGTTTATTGCAGCTCAATTCACAATAGCTAAGACCTGGAACCAACCCAAATGCCCATCAACAGTAGACTGGATAAAGAAATTATGGGACATGTACTCCATAGAATACTATACAGCAGTAAGAAACAACGAAACCCGGTCATTTGCAACAAGATGGAGCAATCTGGAAAACATCATGCTGAGTGAATTAAGCCAGTCCCAAAGAGACAAATATCATTTGTTTTCCCTGATCGGTGACAACTGAGCGCCAAAGGGGAAACCTGTTAAGTGAAATGGACACTATAAGAAACAATGAACTGATCAGCTCTTGTCCTGACTTTAGATGTACAATGTAATACTTTATCCTTTTTAGTATTTCTTGTTGTTGTTGTTGTTCTAGTACTAGTGGTTGAACTCAGTATTTAACACACAATTATTCTTAGGTGTTTAAATTTTAACTGAAAAGTGATCCCTGTTAAATTTAAGAGTGGAAAAAGAGAGGGAGGAGATGTACAATTTGGGACATGCTCAATCGGACTTGCCCCAAATGGTGGAGTTAGAAATGTGCCAGGGGATTACAACACAATCCCATCAAGGTGGCATGTACCAATGCCATCTCACTAGTTCAAGTGATCAATTTCAGCTCACAATTGATGGCTCTGATAGGTCTAAGAGTCAAAGGGATCACACAAACAAGACAAGCGTCTGCTAATACTAACTGATAGAATCAAAAAGGGAGAGAAGGATCCAATATGGGAAATGGGATTCACAGCAGACTCATAGAATGGCATATGTCCTAAACAACACTCTGGCCTCAGAATCAGCCCTCAAGGCATTCGGATCTGGCTGAAGAGCCCATGAGAGTATAGTAGGCATGGAAAGCCAAGATAGCATGGGAAAAAAAAAAAAAGACCTAACTGAAAGATCTCTGTGAGTGAGATCCCAGTGGAAAGAACGGGGCCATCAAAGAAGGAGGTACCTTTCTCCGAAGGGAGGAGAGAACTTCCACTTTGACTATGACCCTATCGGAATGAGATCAAAGTCGGCGAACTCTAAAGGCTTCCATAGCCCTGGCAACTCATGACTAGAGCCTAGGGAGATTACTGACGCCATGAACAGGAGTGTCAAATTGTTAAGTCAGCAACAGGAGTCACTGTGTACTTACACCCCATGTGGGATCTGTCCTTAATGTGTTGTCTAATGTGAAGTGAGGCTATAACTAGTACTGAAACAGTATTTTTATACTTTGTGTTCCTGTGTGGGTACAAACTGATGAGGTCTTTACTAATTATATACTGAATTGATCTTCTGTATATAAAGAGAATTGGAAATGAAAAAAAAAACAACCTGGTGTTAAATTGGAAATGGCATAGAAAATTAATTAATTTTTAAAAAATATTATGTAGGATCTCTGTCTTTAATGTGCTGTACATTGTTATTTAATGCTATAATTAGTACTCCAATGGTAGTTTTTTCACTTTATGTTGCTATATGGGGCAAACTGTTGAAATCTTTACCTAATATATACTAAACTGATCTTCTGTATATAAAGAGAATTGAAAATGAATCTTTATGTGAATGGAAGGGGAGAGGGAGCGGGAAAGGGGAAGGTTGTGGGTGGGAGGAAAGTTATGGGAGGGGGGAAGCCATTGTAACCCATAAGCTGTACTTTGGAAATTTATATTCATTAAATAAAAGTTTAATAAATGAAAAAAAAAGAAAATATCTGACAATAATTGGTAGAGAGATCACAAATAACTTTTCTTCAGCTTTTTTGTCACAGGCATCCTCATTTGCCACACCGTTGACATTAAGTATATATTAATTATCCAATGATTTTTCAATGCTTCCCACTCCTATGTCCTCTCATTTGGGTGGCTGTCATGTGCAGAAGGCACATGGGAACCCTCCCTCTGCCAAGGCTGTTTGAAAGAATACCCCATCCCAGTCAGGAGCGCAGACACATGCTGATTAGGTTTCAGCATCATTTTTTAAGGGGACACGACACTGGAGCGCAAGGTGACATAAATGAGCTAGCACAGTTCTTGGCTCACGTTGAAAACTCAGCAAGTGCTGTTTGGTCTCTGTTTGGGGATTCTGGTGCCACGGGTATTGAACTACTTCTGTTCTCCCCTTTACTTCATTATATGGTTTCGGCTTTCATTTGATTGGAATCATTCTTGAGTATTGTGTTTGGGAAAGCATGCAGAGAGGACATTTCTCCTTTTTCCCTTCTTTTAAATTATAGGTTGTTTGCTGGCTTTAAGACTTTTGAATCCTAGAGCTTTTACTCTGGATTCTGGAGAAGCTGATCAGAAAAGCTGAGCAGAGCTTAGCAGGTCCATGGGGGCTCCACAGGCAGCTCCATGGGCTGGTGCTTTTTTTATCAGGGCAAGCTGTGTTCCCGGCAGGGCACTCTTGGCCCAGCTCCCACTATTTGCATCAGATTCAAGATAAACAAGAGCTGTTGAAGGGGTGCCAAAAGAACTTGAAATTTCTCTCACAAGAAGAGTATTGGAAAATTACAAATATTTTTTACAGATATTGTCTAGGCATTAGATGAACATCTTAAATTAAGACCAGTTATTGCCACTGCTACAGTCTATTCTGAGACATTCTATGCCGGATATTCTCGGAAAAGCATAAATCTTGTATGAATGGCTTCTACCTCTGTGTTTTTGGCACCCAAAGGAGAGGAATTTGGAGTAGTCTCAAATGCAAGATTGGTTTCTGCTGCTACTTCTGTATGGAAAGGTGGATTTGCAGATACTTTTCCAAAGGAACTTGCTCATGGGATGAATCCTATATTGAAATGTGAACTCCATATTCCAGAATTAATGGGCTGTTGCTTCAGTTTTTATCACCCTCCTAGACCTTTGCTCCAGTATGTGCAGGGCATGGGCTAAGAAGCCGCGTGGCTTCCCCCTGCTGGATAGAGTGAGAGACGCCTACAGAAGGGCACTTTGTCCATAGCTCACCTCCACGTGGCCTGTGTTGTACAACAGAATGCCAGACAGTGGTTTGCTGAGCTTCCTGGGGATACCGAGAAGATTTTGGAAATTATCAGGTTATTTTAAAACTATATGAACAGTGGAAGCATTTTGATGAGAGGAGAGATGGTAATGATTCTTATAGGAGGGTAAACCCAAAATCAACTCCCAACAGTGAAGGAGAGCAGGATCCAAATGGAAGGTGGAACTCCAGCTGTGCCCAATCCTAAGACCTTCCCAGGAATTCCGCAGTGGACTGCTTGGAGATAAACCGCTGGACAGATGTCACTCACGTCTTCAATGGCACACAAATGAAAATGGAGAGCTTGTTTCTGTCAAGCATACTGGGAAGTGATTTTATTTTTGCAAAATACGTTTTTCCTTACCTAAGTCGATTCTAGTACAAAATCAATTATAATCTCCTGGTTATAAAAGTATGACAAGGTTTTAAGAGGACCTGCAAACATTTCAAAATTAATAACTTTCATTTAATATTTCTTAACTTAGATAATAGAAAAACTTTGTAAGTTTAAAATCATCTTTGTTCACTGAGATACCAAAAAAGGACATAAAAATTCAAGATGTGAGAATTTTTTTTCTTTCATAAGTTAAACTTAAGCATCTTCCTAAAGCATTGCTTCCAAAAATAGTAAAATGATGTTAGAGAAGACTGACTTGTTTCTTCATTGTAAAAGGCTGGGTAGGTGAAATAAGTTCTCCTGTATCTATTTTTTGTAAGATTTACTTAATTGCTTGAAAGGCAGAGATCCAGAGAAAGAAGTCGAGACTGAGAGAGAGAGAGAGAGCTGGTTCACTCCCCAAATAGCCGCAATGGCCAGGGCTGGGCCAGGCTGAAGCCAGGAGCCACGAGCTTCTTCCAGGTCTCTCACATGGGTGCAGGGGCCCAAGGACTGGGGCCATCTTCTGCTGCTTTCCCAGGTGCATTAGCATGGAGCTGGATCAGAAGTGGAGCAGCCAGGACTTGAACCCAGTGCCCACATGGGATGCCGGTACTGCAGGCAGAAACTTAACTTGCTGTACTGCAGTGCTGGCTCCCCTACATGTATTTCTTAAGCTCCTTAACTTCTATCTACTAGTGAAAATCTTATGGCAACTAATTTAATAATTGATTCCTATTTATATACACTCTGCAACAATTTGAAAACTAATATAATTAAACCTCTTAATATCACTATCTGTACTATTCCTAATGAGCTAGTCATCACTTCATTAAATTTTACTTTGATTAGATAATACAGATATTTTCTTTGCAAGTATAATACAGTTATAAACTAAAGTCATACTTTCCTTTAAGAATCCAGCTAAATTCACAAAAATCCTATCTCAGTGATTCTGTCTCTGGAAAGATTCTTTCCTGAGAGCAGAAGTGCACAGGAGCCAAGGGCAAAGGGTCTCTAACTCACCTGAGGCTTGGTTGCCATTTCTTCTAATTGATGATGACAAGAAACACCCAGCCAGCCATGCATCCTGTCCCTTCTTGACACTAGACAACCCCGCTGTGGACAAAACTCTGATCCCTTCATGGCAATACAGGGGTTTCTCTGTGTACTCTGTATAAAACTTGAAGTATTAGACACCTTGCTCCCAAAAGCAAACCAGCTAATGGGAATTGGGTTTTCACTCTTTCACTCTCTCTCAGTCTCTCAGAAATCACTATTAAGTAGTCTGTTGCCAATCATGAGTACAACTCAACTCAAACACTGATATTATATATATATACATATATATATACATATATACATATATATACATATATATATACATATATATACATATATACATATATATACATATATATACATATATATACATATATACATATCCACCCCTCACTCTCTCCTTCCCTCTTTCTCCATTTCAAATAAAATGAAAATAAAGAAATAACAATTTTTTAAAGTCATATGCATTCCCTCTTTTCTGGCTGAGATGATCAGCCTCATGGCGAGAGGTGTCCGAGTGGGGAGGAAGCTATCTGAACGCTGCAGGTTCTTACTCACTTTGATTTATGCCTTGTTCTCAGCGCCTGAAAAATCCTTTAGACCAAGCCGAGGGAGGGTGACTGTAATGTGATTGCTCTCTCAGAGCAGTGGGGATTCCAGGGAGAACCACTGTTGTTCCCTTTCCTAATCAGTCATGGGAGTGAATGGGTAGTTATTGCCTAAATTATTGAGAACCTGGCTGAGGGTGTTTAAAGCCTCCTAAAATATATTCTGTACTGTAGGGGGTTTCTCCTTCAATGCGATTTCATGATGTGGAAGAATTTCAGAGAATTGCTTAAAAGGAAAACTATGTATGTGTATATGTTTTTAACTGGGAAGGAACCAATTCTGAAAGTATTGCTGAAATGTGTAAGGATACCTGCATGGCATATTCATTCTTGATTTGGAGTAAGAAAAAATGTCAAGAAGCAAAAGTTGTTATTCCTGTCTTTCTGCACTTATATTTTATAACATTAATTCTAAATTATCTGGGTAACAAAGAACAATATTTTATGCAACAAAGATCATAGCAACTCTGTAAGTTGGAAATATTTCTATAATGATTGTTTTATATTCAATCATTGATAGCTATATTTTTACCTATTGTTTCTACTGATACATGTATTGTCCTTCATATAAAAGACTAACGCACAGATCTTTTGTTCTCCTCTTAGTTCCAAGCATTTAGTACTATTTATATTTGTGATGAGGACGAAGAGATGGAAATAGCAAAGAGTGTGAGAGTGTCAGCCTATAAAACGATCTCAGGAAACAAGGTACAACCTCTTAGACACTTATAAGAAGAGTCAGGAAGGGACTGGCATTGTGGCATAGCATGGTGGCTGGGAGCACCTGGGGGACCCGGATGGAGTTCCAGGTTCCTGGCTTCAACACAGCCCAGCTGCAGCTGTTTGCAACCTTTAGGGAGTGAACCAGCAGATGGAAGATCTCAATCTCTCTCTCTCTCTTTCTCTTTCTGCCTTTCAAATAAATAGATGGATACATCTTTTAAAAAAAAAAAGTACTTGAAAAATCTGAAGTGTGCCTTCCTGTAATTGGAAAGCAACCCTGGCTTATTATTACTGGTGTATTATTATTATTAGAATATAAAAATGTTACTGACTCTTGTGTCAATTTATTGTCTGGCAATTTTACTGAATTTGTTGATCAGTTCTAGCAGTCTCTTGGTCATATACATTATCTACAAAATTTTTCCTTCTTTCCTATTTGTATGCCTTTGTTTGTTTATCATGTCTAGTGGCTCTAGCTAAAACTTCTAGTGCCATACTGAATAAGGACAGTGGGAGTGGCTATCCTTGTCCAATTCCAGATCTTAGAGAAAACGTCCTCAGCTTTCCCACATTCATTATGTTAGTGTGATGTATCATGCTAATGGATTCATGTATATTGCATCATCTGCATCCCAGGGGTAAATTCCACCCGGCCAGGGCGATTGATTGCTTCATGTGTTGTTGGATCCAACCTGCTACTGTTTTGTTGAAAACCTTTGCATCTGTGTTCATCAGAGAGATTGGGCTGTAATTTTCTTCTGTTGTATCCTTGTCTGGTCTTGAAATCCAGGTAATGCTGGCCTCATAGAATGAGTTTGGAAGAGTTCCACCTTTTCAAAAATGTGAGAAGAACTGGTGCTAGTTCTTCCTTAAAAGTTCTTTCATAGTGAGGCCTTCTGGTCCTGGGCTTTTCTGCACTGGAAGTCTTTTATTATTGATTGAATGTCGTTACTCACTGGTAGTCCATTCAGGTTTTCTGTGTAGTCATAGTTCAGTTTTGGTAAGTTATACGCATCCAGAAATTTGTTCATATATTCTAGGTTTTGAAGTTTGTTGATGTATTTAATATTTGTCCCAATGACCTTCGTATTTCTGCGGTATCCGTTGTAATATCACCTTTTTCTTCTCTGATCTACTTCTCAGATTTGAGTCTTCTGTCTTCTTTTCCTGATGAATCTAACAGTTGGGGGGTGGGGGGTGGGGGCACATTCTGCCAAGGGACATTTGGACGTTACAACCGTAGTATTTTCTTGCTAGATTGATCCATTTTTCATTACATAGTGACCTTCTTTACCTGTTTTTATAGTTTTTGTCTATTTTGTCTAATAAAAGTGTAGCTACTCCTACTAACTTTTGTTATCCATTTACATGGGCTATCTTTTGCTCTCCTTTTATTTTCTGTCTGCATATCTTTATTGGTGAGATCAGTTTCTTTCAGGCAAAGTGTCATTGAGTCTTCTTTTTTAATCCTTTCAGCCAGTCTGGTTTTTCTATTAAATTTTTTTAAGATTTATTTTATTTATGTATTTGAAAGGCAGAGTTACAGAGAGAAGGAGAGATGGAGAGAGAGCTCTTCCATCTGCTGGTTCACTCCCCAAATGGCCACAATGGCTGGGGCTGGGCCAGACTGAAGCCAGGAACCAGGAGATTCTTCCAGGTCTCCCACGTGGACGCAGGAGCCCGAACATGTGGACTGTCTTCTATTGTATTCCTAGGCCTATTTTCAGGGAGCTGGATAGGAAGTGGAGCACCAGGATTCGAACCGGTGCCCATAGAGAATGCCTGCACTGCAGGCAGCAGCTTAACCTGCTGTGCCTCAAAGCTAGCCCCAGTCTATCTCTTATAGTTTGGCAATTTAGTCTATTTACATTCAAGGATATGACTCTGATGTTTCTTCTGCTCATGTTGAATATCCTTTACGCTTTCTCTAGTGTATTTTAAATTTGTATGTCTTTTCATGATGGTAGTTACCTTTATTTTGCTTCTATTTGTAGAAGTCCCTTAAGCATCTACCATAAGGCTGGCAGGTGGTGATGTTTTTTGCTTGCCTTAGAAAGCCTTTATTCCTCCTCTATTTATGAAGGATGGCTTTTCTGAGTATGTCAGTCTTGGTTGGCAGGTTGATTTTCCTTAACCTTGGGGTATGAAACTCCATTCCCTACTGGTCTGTGAAGTTCCTGCTACCTACCATGCTGCTTTTCTACTGCTCCCCTTAAGTGTGACTTGATGCCCTTCTCTTGTGGATTTCAGAATTCTCTTTGTGCTGTACTTTTAAGAATTTGACTATGATGTCTTGTGGCGAGAATGTTTTCTAGTCATGTCTATTTGGGGTCTCAAGAACCTTCTAAGATTCTAAATCTTTGTCAAGATTGGAGAACTTTCCAGTTATTATTTCATTGACTATGTTTTCTACGCCTCTACTCCCTCTTGGAGTCCCATAATCTAAGCATTTGTTCATTTAATGATGTCCCAAAGCTCTCAGTGAAATTCATTTTTTTGTCTTTTTTTCTGATTGTGGTATTTCAAAAGACAGGTCTTCAAGTTTCAAATATTTCTTCTGTCTGAACTAGTTTTTCATTGAGGTTTCATTTGTATTTTTATTTACTTACTAAGTTGTTCATTTCCAAGATTTCTGCTGGGTTCTTTTTCAAGATTTATCACTTCACTAGATTTCTCATTCATATCATTCACTGCTTTGCTGATTCTGTTCAATGTCTGTATGTATTCTCTTGTATCTCCATGAGTATCCTTTTAATCATGCTTTTGACTCATCAACCTCCTTTTCTTTAGTCTGTTTATGAAACATTACTGTATTCCCCTAAGAAGTAATACTGCCTTGCATCTTCCTGTGTCTGTCAATATCTGCACATGTGTCAGATCAATTGTTTCTATCATTTTTGAGCGGCTTTCTTTGTAAAAGACTTTTTCCTGAATATGGGTCTTCAGGTGTTGTTTTGTGGGCTATTTTGGCTTCATCTCCAGTTGGATGCTGTGGTATAGTCTCCCTAAATCTTTCACAGCAATTGTCGGCAGAGCACTGGGGGCATGGCTGCTCTTCTCAGTCTCCACAGGGATGTGTGGGTCTTGGTAGTAGTCTGTGGGGCAGAAGCCACGGCTGCAAGAGCACTGGTTCTTAGTCCACTATGGCTGAGATTTGGAAGCACTGGCCTGGAGTCCTGGAGGAGCCACTCAAGACCCCACATTGCCAAGGGCATGGCTAGAGTCATGGTACCACCAAGCCTAAAGTCCGGCAGGGACACATGAATCTCCATAGTGTCAGCACTAGGTTTCTATGAAATGTTTCAGGACTTGTCTTCTTTTTCTTCCCCCATGCAGACAATTATTTTTTTCAGTGTTATATTGCTTGTGGTTAAGGAAGGAGTGACAAATCCTGCGGCTGCCTGTGCCCTGATACTACTTCACACCTGGAGCCCACAGCCTGCTGAGACCAGTACACATGGAGCAGGGCCGAAGCCCACTTTCCTATGGGTTCTTTGCAGCTACGGTGGGCTTGCAGCCCAAGGCTATGGCAACCAACCACAGCTGATGCTGACGGGGGTATATGTCTCATTTTGCTACTGCCACAAGTATCCACCAGGATCCAGGTGGGTCCAGGGCTCTGTTTATAGGCACTGGCCTAGGACAAGGACAATTGGTATCTGCCCAGTGCTTATACCATTTCCAAGATACAATCTTGTGTTCACTTTGGTGCCCTACTTCCCAGCTGCTGGAGTCTTGCTGCTTTCTCTCTGCCCACAGTTGGGGATAGTTTCATGGGGCAGCCCCTTAGCCACCCAGGCTGGCACTAAATTGCATCACATGTAGAACTCTGAATCTCCCAGCACTGCATGGTGTCAGGTTAGACACCATGTCTCCTCAATGCTGGGTGGTGTTAAGGGCAGAAATGAGCCTGTTCCAGATCTCACCTGACACCAGGGCAGACCTATATGCTGTGACCGTGAGCATGGTCCCAGGGACAGAGGCCTTTGAGCTTTATCTAGTGCCAGGTCTCATCATAGTAGGGCCAGCACTGAGCTTCAAGGCAAAGCCCTGGGGCAGCATTGTGGCATAGTTGGTTAAGTTGCCACCTGCAACACAGCATCCTATATGAGTGCCAGTTCATGTCCCAGCTGCTCCACTTCCTATCCAGCTCCTGCTAATGTGCCTGGGAAAGTGGCAGAGGATGGCCTAAGTGCTTGGGAGACCTGGAAGATGCTCCTGGCTCCTGACTTCAGCCTGGCCCAGCCCCAGCCATTGTGGCCATTTGGGGAGTGAACCAACAATTGGAAGATCCTTTCTCTCTCTTCTTTTCTCCTTCTCTCTCCCTCTCTCTCCTATCTCTTTCAAATAAAAATAAAAAAATAAATCTAAAAAAAAAAAAAAGCAAAGCCCTAAGCTTCCTTTCATTCCCTACTCTTTGGTGGTGACTGGACTCTTGTTCCACTGTCTGCTGGAGGCTGGGGGAGAGGTGATACAGGTAGTCACTCCTTTGCCAGCCTGGCTATGGAGGTCCAAAGGCTCGGAATTCATGTGTGAGTCTTGAGGCACAGGCCATAGGCTGTCTCCAGCACTGGGTTTCAAGTCTAAGGTGTATACTTAACTTCCTTTCCTTCCCCCAGGTGAGAGACTTGGAGCTATGTTTCATAGAACTGGGGAAGAGGCACCGTGTCAGCTCTTTCCTTCCTGACTTCCTTAGTGGCTCTTTGCTCACTATTATGTGCAAACCAGGCCCTGCGGTCTCTCAGTTGGCTTCCTTAGCTCTTGTGAAGTTGAACTGAGTGTGAATCGCTGCTCACGTTGGTGTCTCTGTGGGGAGTCGACCACTGGATCAGCTTGCTTAGCTGCTATACCACTCCACTGCCAGGGAGCGGTGGCTTCTCAGAAGAAAGCAATGTTACACATCCAAATCATTCCTACTGTTTTGCACAGTTAGATTATGTGGTAGTTGATTCAGTTTGCTAAAAATGGACTATTTATTCTTCTATCAAAACTCCAATTTATATATGACTAGGAGCAAAACTTGTATTTGGATTACATTTATAGTCACAATAGGTATGATATGGAATCAATCCAGATGTCCACCAACCGATGACTAGATACAGAAATTGTGGTATATATACACTATGGAATACTACTCAGCCATAACAAAGAATCAACTCCTGTCTTTTGCAACAAAATGGATGCAACTGGAAACCATTATACTTAGTGAAATAAGCCAGTCCCAAAAAGACAAATATCATATGTTTACCTGGTCTGTGCTAATAGCGTAACATAAAAAATGTAATGTATATAAAGCAAAATGGACATTTTGAGAATTATTGCTTACAGTCCTTGTCTCTACTGTGAATGAACAGTGTGTTTTTTTCCTTCTTACTACTTGTTGAATTCTTTATTTAGTAGAGAGTTAAGCTTACAATTATAAAATAAACTGAAAATGTCATTGTAAAAATCAAAAGGAATTATAAGAAAGGAAGGAAGAGAGAGGGTGGGAGCATGGGCAGGAGGGAGAGTAGGGTGGGAAGTATCACTAAGCTCCTAAATCCATATATAAGAAATACATGAAATCTGTTCACCTTATATAAATTAAATAAATAAATAAATAAGAATTCAAATTGAAACGACAGGCATTAGATCCTACTTTGCCTTAGATGAGTGATACTACTTCCAACCCTGTCCATTTTCAAAGCAAGGAAAATAAAATCTTCGCATACACACACACATAGTATTTTTCACTGTCATGCTGAAGCGTGTTTTTCAAATTTTCCACTTGGCCCTATGGCCACAAAAACGTAAGACCTTTTCATGGAAAGGGCGCTGCTTTAGCGGTGTTACATTCTGAATACACACCTGAAGCAACCGTCTGTGGCTCTCTCAGTTTCACTGGGTGAAGTTAAACTGTGAAAACCAGCAGGTCAGATCAGATGCTGTTAACGGAGCAGCTGCGTTCCTGGAGCACGCGCTGTTTGCCTGGGTCCAGGTCCGCACTACATGTCAGCTGGGACTCTCAACGAGTCGCCCTGCAAACTGCACTGGTTTTTTTTTCTTTCATTCTTTCCCTTGCTCCATCATCACCACTGGAACTCAAATCAGCTATCAATATCCTGCTTAAGACTTTTAACATCCCATAGTAATCTTGTACCTGCCACCCACAACTCTATGTTCTACTCAATATACAACGAGCAAATTATGCCTGTGCCCTCACTTTCCAGATCACTTGCTTGTTCACACACCTATAAGGGAGAAATTTCTGCTCTGTCAACTCTGAAAAGCTCTTCACCAACCTTATTTTTCAGGCTAATTTTTCTCTCTCTTATTTACTTATTATTGCTTATCCAATATGATAAATATAATGATGGAAAGAATCTACTTAATTCATATATGCTCTACTGTATTTGCAAAAGAAATTTTTTTAAACTTCTATTAGATCATATGTAAAGCCAGTTTATTCAGCCAAAAATTTCACTAAATGATTTTTAAATCAACCATTTAATACAAATGACATCACTAATAAATTGGAATAGTTTAAAAAGAACATTCAGTACACAGACAATCTTGGTCAAGTTCTGACACAACTTATGCAGACAAAGAACATAAAATATAATTTGAAAGATAAAAGAATGAAGCCCTAGAACAATTACTTGGCACAACAATGCATTATAAAATGATACAATCTGTCCCAATTTGAGGAACAGGTACCAAACTGGGAAAATATAAGGTACTAACTACAAACAACAACGTCGTGAGTGCGAGGATGTTAGTGAGAGAAGAGCTCAAGGCAGATTAGCTTTGTCATGGGATTCAGGAGCACTTGTACATGAATGTACTTGAACTCTGTAAGATACAGACTGTGCTTTTCCCTTAATTACATGTAGCTTTCCAAACAGGCATTTAAGAGTTCACTCCACTAACACCGTTGTACTTCTAAATATGAAAACATGGCCATCTCACAATCATCATGAGGCTTTTGGCCTTCGTCAAATAGCGAACTCCATGTTTCTTAGCATCAGTGAAATCGAGTTCAAAATGAGTTGAATTCTGAGCTAGCGAACACTGTTCTTAATCCTCCCGTGAGCACTTGGGTATTGGCGTGTGTATGTTTAAGTAGAAATTATGGTCTAGTCCTTTCTCGTTAATTAACCAACCTTCTACTGTTTGAAAGCTTTGTCTCCAGCTAAGATGATATTGCTGAACAGCATGGCAAATGAGCCCTTCTCATGGCCTCCTGGGTTCATTTGCTATGGGAAGGCATATATTTTTTTCACAATGGTTCTGGTTATGCTGACAACATCCGGGAGAGCTGCCTTTCTTCATAACACATTTTTTGCTGAAAGCTCTCCTGGTCTGTCTGTGATCATATAGTGCCCAGCCTGGGCCAGCTCTGTCTAAAATAAATGGGCCATGTGGACCCAAAGCCTGCCCTCACTTCTCTGCCATTTTATTGCTGGCAAGAGGGAGAATTCCCAGGGCCTGTCACTCTGGTTTTGGTTTGCCCCTGCAGCTATGAGTGCAAGCTAAATAACCCTGCCCACCTAGATGACCCACATGTGTATAACTCTCATAACCCAAATTCAAACATTTTCAATTTCCCCTAATGTGATTTTAGGGTGCTTTATGTGCAAAAAAGGCTGCACTGCTTATAATTTGTGTAAATGGCATGAACTCTCCCCCAAAAAGCTTCCTTTTCACTTTCTGTGAAGTACTCTCCAATTCCTAAGAAAATGATTCTTGCTGTTAACATGACAAGTATTTTTCATTTGTTTCCTATATTTTTCTACTCTTGGTTTTGGGTGCATCAGTTTCCTGTCTAAAATAGTAGATGTCAACATTATGAAAGCCGATAGGTAAAATAAACACAACCAAATTAGCTGTCTACAATTAACATATAATTAGGGCTTTCATTTAATAGACTTGTGTGTGTCTTAAATAAAACAAATAAGGGACTGGTGTTTGGCACATTGGTTAAAACTTCATTTGAACACCTGCATTCCATACCTGAGGGCCTGGTTTGAGTCCTGGTTCTTCCAGTCCCAATCCAGATTCAAGCCAATATGCTCTGGGAGGCAGCAGGTAAAATGGGGTCAGGTACTTGGATTCCTGCCATCCACATGAGAGGCTCGAATTTAGTTCCAACTTTCCAGCTGCTGCCTGGCCCCATCCTGGATGTTGCAGGCATTTGGCAGATAAACTTATGCATGGAAGTTCTCCTGCCTCTCTGCTTTCAAAATACAAGTCAAAATATTTTTAAATGTTTAATTAAAAAGAATAGATTTTCTGTATCTATGACATTCATGAAACTTGTATAACTTAAAAAAATTTTTTTTAAAAATTTTAAAAAGAGTAGATTTTCACTGTTATTTATCTGGCAAAAAAAATGTTGAAACCTTTCATGCAAATTATCACACTCACTTTCTTTTTTTTTATTTTATTTTTTATTTTTGACAGGCAGAGTGGACAGTGAGAGAGAGACAGACAGAAAGGTCTTCCTTTTGCCGTTGGTTCACCCTCCAATGGCCGCCACAGTAGGCGCGCTGCGGCTGGCGCACCGCGCTGATCCGATGGCAGGAGCCAAGTGCTAATCCTGGTCTCCCATGGGGTGCAGGGCCCAAGCACCTGGGCCATCCTCCACTGCACTCCCTGTCCACAGCAGAGAGCTGGCCTGGAAGAGGGGCAACCGGGACAGGATCGGTGCCCCGACCGGGACTGGAACCCGGTGTGCCAGCGCCGCAAGGCAGAGGGTTAGCCTAGTGAGCCGCGGCGCCGGCCAATCACACTCACTCTCTTATGGACTCTCCCACCAGGTGCAAGGGACCATCTTCCCAGCTCCTAACTTCAACCCCATGATGGATGCCCAAATGCTGGGGGGAGCACTCCAGGGATTTGGTAAGTCTAATCATTTTACTAAAATGTTTTTTTGGCTTCCCCTTGTTTAAAGACTCTCCTGTGTTTGTAAAATAGCATATTTGTTTTAATGAGGCAAACAAGCAGAATGACAAGAAAAATCACCAAAATGGACAACAGCAATGGACAGATCTGAGCTCAGCATGTTTGTCCGAAACCCTCCAGAGCCTCACCGCTAACTACTAACCACCACGGACTCTGGACGGAGCACCCTTCTTGGCCTCTGCCTTGGTTTGCTGCCTGCCCTGTTTCATTTCTACTTCAGTCAAATCAGATGCCTTCCTATTTTGCCAAATGGTTCCGCTTGGTCATATCTCTGATAGCCCAAATCATCCCCCTACCTGGACAACAATTTCTCCTAGTTTTTATCCAAATTCTCTTCCTTCAACACTCTGTAAAAAATGAGCCTTCCTCTGTCAGACTTTCTCTCTGAGCCCTCCAAACTCAACCAGGCACGGCAGCCCCAGGGGCCCTGGCTTCCTCAATCTCATTTGCATGGTTATTGAGTTTTCTCTCCCGACTGCTGGACTGCGACTTCCTAGACACTGGAGTTTGGCTACAGGTGTTTAATAAATGGATGCTCAATGAATGAGACTAATAGTTTATAAAAGGGACTTAGAGAGAAGAAAGGAGGGGCCGGCACTGTGACACAGAGGGCTAAGCTACTGCTTCTACAAGAGCCAAGTCAAGTCCCAGTTGCTGTGCTTCTGTGCCAGCTCCCAGTGAACGCACCTGGGAGAGCAGAGGAAGACGGCTCAAGTGCTTAGGCCCCCACCACCCACCTGGGAGACCCAGATGGAGACCCAGGCTCCTGGCTTCAGCCCAGCCCAGTCATGGCTGCTGCAGCCATTTGGGGAGTGAATGAGTAGATGGAAGATCTCCTTCTCTGTCTCTCCCTCTCTCTGTCACTCTTTCAAATGAAGAAAAATACATCTTTTAAAAATATGAAAAATTTGCAATTTTTTAAAGAAAAAGGAAGAATAAAAAAGTTGGGATTCTTTTTTTAAAAGATTTATTTTTTAATTAATTATTTTACTTATTTGAAAGAGTTATGGAGAGAGGTAGAGCCAGAGAGAGAGGTCTTCCATTCTGCTGCTTCTCTCTCCTAATGACCACAACAGCCAGAGCTGAGCTGATCCAAAAACAGGAGCTCCTTCCTGGTCTCCCACGTGGGTGCAGGGGCTCAAGGACTTGGGCCATCTTCTACTGCTTTCCCGGGCCATAGCAGAGAGCTGGATCAGAAATGGAGCAGCCAGGACTCAAACTGGCACCCATATGGGATGCTGGCACTGCAGGCCGCAGCGTTAACCCACTGTGCCATAGCACGAGCCCCAAAAGATTTAATCTTTAAGAAATAATATGGAGGTATTAAACATCCATGTATCATCCTTTAAAAAAAGAAAACTGTGTAAGGAAAATTTTTGGTGTACCCAAAGATAAACATAGACAACATAAAAGAAATGTTTGTATGGCTGGTGCTGTGGCTCACTAGGTTAATCCTCCTCCTGCAGTGCCGGCACCCCGGGTTCTAGTCCCGGTTGGGGCACCGGATTCTGTCCCGGTTGCTCCTCTTCCAGTCCAGCTCTCTGCTGTGGCCTGGGAGTGCAGTGGAGGATGGCCCAGGTGCTTGGGCCCTTCACCCGCATGGGAGACCAGGAAGAAGCACCTGGCAGGATCCTGGCTTAGGATCGGCGCAGCTCCGTCAGTTGCAGCCATTTGGGGAATGAACCAATGGAAGAGCTTTCTCTCTGTCTCTGTTTCTCTCACTATCTGTAATTCTACCTGTCAAGTAAATAAAAATCTAAAAGAAAAAGAAATGTTTGCACAAAACCTTTCATAAGAAAGCAAGCTCTTAACTTTAAAGACAAGGTTGCCTTACAAGACTTCCTTGTGTGTTTGCCTGTGTGTGTGCGCATCTGCAAATCCATGTGTTTTATTCACTAGCAACATCCCACAGGAAAACAACAGAGGACTTCAAATGTGCTCTTGAAAGCTGAGTTCGGCAATTTGCTGTGAATGCTTTCAAGCCTTTTAAAGTATCCATGATCACCAGAAAACACGGAGACAAGAGAACGAAAAGTTAGAGATGAACTTCTTCTTTAGGAGTGCAATTTGTGCAATCTACTAACCAAGCATTTTCTCTGCGCCCCGCTTTCCATGTCCCTGTCTCATGGCAGCTTTGGGGACAGAACTTGCATGCATTCTGACCATCCTAATTCTTTGCCTGTCTGTGTTTCAGCCTGGAGGATTTCAGCAGGCTTTGGTTTTTGATTGTGCAGTGCCCACTGCAGCATGCCAGAGCAGGATCACGGTGGGAAATGCTTGAAAAGCCCATCCGTGCTGATGACCCTGGCCAAGTGCCACTGGAAGAGATAATAATATTCTCCCTGACTTTTGGATTTTATTTAGAGAAACCTGAAGGGCAGCTGTTTGGCATGAAGAGTTAAGCCAGTTTATGGTGCCCACATCCCGCAGTGGAGTACCTGGTTCCAGTCCTGGTCTCCCCTCCCTGCTCATGCCCAACCTGGGAGACAGCAGGAGACGGCTCAGATACCTGAGTCTCTGGCACTTCCCAGCTCTGGGCTGGACCAGCCCTGGCTTTATGGGCATTTGAGGACTGAACCGGTGTGTGGAACATCTCTCTCTCTCTCTCTCTCTCAGTCTTTCAGTCTCTCTCTCTCTCTCTCTCTCTCTCTCTCTCCCCCTTTGCAAATAAGGTGAAAATAAATAAGAAAAATCTGAAGGCAAAAATGTGTTTGAAACAGATGAAAATGAGTAGCTGTAACACAACTTGTCTCATATGACTCAATCTAAAAAGGGACACTCTTTTTCCTAATAGCTCAGTCTGCTTCCCCCATCTCCTGGCTCGGGCCTGGCCCTGATTCATCTGTTGCAGACATTTAGGAAGGGAACTGGCAGATGAAAAAGCTCTCTGTCCCTGTCTCTCTGTCTTTCCCTCTTTGCCACTCTGCCTTTCAAATAAATAAACCCTTTTTTTAAAAAGCTCATGAAAAAAAGTGTAATTTGAAAAAACTGCATGGATTTTTTTTTAATTTGACTACAAAATAATTAAAAATAATTAATGAATAATTAAAAAGGAGAGAAAAATCCAACATTGGAAGCAGGATACACAGCAGACTCATAGAATGGCAGATGTCCTAAACAGCACTCTGGCCTCAGAATCAGCCCTTAAATCATTCAGATCCAGCTAAAAAGCCCATGAGAGTATTTCAGGCATGGAAAGCCAAGACACTGTGGCAAAAAAAAAAAAAACACTTATCTTTTAATTTTACTTTCCATGAACTTTTTGAAGTCCCCTCATACGTTTCTAAATCTTAACAAAGGAGCACATAACTCAAACCTAATCTTTTTTGAAACAGTACTATTTTGAGTAGACATCTCACTTTCCTAATCTTTCTCACCACTGTGATGCTAGTTGTAGGTTTTTTGAAGAACATTCTTTATTAAGCTGAAGAAATTCCTTTCTGTTTGTAGTTTACTGAATGTTTTAAATCTTGACTAAGCATTAAATTAGGTCAAATGTTTTTTCTACATTTAAGGGAGTAATCATATGACTTTTCATCTTCAACCTTTTTTTAAGATTTATTTTTATTTATTTGAAAGACAGAATTACATAGAGAGGTAGAGACAGAGAGAGAGAGAGGTCTTCCATCCACTGGTTCACTCCCCAGATGGCCACAATGGCCAGACCTGTGCTGATCCGAAGCCAGGAGCCAGGAGCTTCTTCCAGGTCTCCCATGTGGGTGTAGGGGCCCAAGCACCTGGACCATCTTCCACTGCTTTCTCAGGCCATAGCAGAGAGCTGGACTGGAAGAGGAGCAGCTGGGACACGAACCAGCACCCATATGGGATGCCAGTGCTTCAGGCCAGGGCTTTAACCCACTACGCCACAGTGCCGGCCCCCATCTTCAACCTATTATAGCGATGGATTACATAAACCGATTTTCAAATATTGAATCATGTGGAATAAATCCCACTTGGTCAGGAAACATAGTTCTTTGTACACATTGTAATAATCAATTTACTAATATTTTTGAGAATTTTTACATCATAAAAATTACACATAAGGGATACTGGTCATAGTTTTCTTGTAATTTCTTTCTCTGGTTCCGGTGTTAGAGTTTCAGTATTTGGTCTCAAGAATAAGATAGAAGTACTCTCTCTGCTTCAGTTTTCTGGAAAAGATTGTACAGAGTGATATTTCTTCCTTAGAAATTGGATAGGCCTGCGCCGTGGCTCACTAGGCTAATCCTCCACCTGCAGCACCAGCAAACCAGGTTCTAGTCCTGATCGGGGCACCGGATTCTGTCCCGGTTGCTCCTCTTCCTGTCCAGCTCTCTGCTGTGGCCCAGGAGTGCAGTGGAGGATGGCCCAAGTGCTTGGGCCCTGCACCTGCATGGGAGACCAGGAGAAGCACCTAGCTCCTGGCTTCGGATCAGCACGGTGCACCGGCCGCAGCGCACCGGCCGCAGCAGCCATTGGAAGGTGAACCAATGGAAAAGGAAGACCTTTCTCTCTGTCTCTCTCTCTCTCACTGTCCACTCTGCCTGTCAAAAAAAAAAAATTGGATATATTCACCAGCGAACCCACCTGAGCCTGGTGATTTCTGCTTTGGAATGGTATTAATAATTGGTTGAATTTTTTTTTGAATAATTAAAAATCTACTTTTTTTTTAATTTCATAAATATAAATTTCCAAAGTACAGATTATGGATTACAATGGCTTCCCCCTCCCCAAAATTTCCCTCTCACTTGCACCCCTCCCATCTCCCGCTCCCTCTCCCTCTCCCATTCCATTCACATCAAGATTCATTTTCAATCATCTTTATATACACAAGATCGATTTAGTATATATTACGTAAAGATTGCATCAGTTTGCACCCACACAGAAACACAAAGTGTAAAATACTGTTTCAGTACTAATTACAGCATTACTTCACATTGGACAACACATTAAGGACAGATCCCACATGAGAAGTAAGTACACAGTGACTCCTGTTGTTGACTTAACAATTTGACACTCTTGTTTATGGCGTCAGTAATCTCCCTAGGCTCTAGTCATGAGTTGCCAAGACTATGGAAGCCTTTTGAGTTTGCCGACTTCGATCTTATTCCGACAGGGTCATAGTCAAAGTGGAAGTTCTCTCCTCCCTTCAGAGAAAGGTACCTCCTTCTTTGATGGCCCCATTCTTTCCACTGGGATCTCACTCGCAGAGATCTTTCATTTAGGTCTTCTTTTTTTTTCCAGAGTGTCTTGGCTTTCCATGCCTAAAATACTCTCATGGGCTCTTCAGCCATATCCGAATGCCTTAAGGGCTAATTCTGAGGTCAGAGTGCTATTTAGGACATCTGCCATTCTAGGAGTCTGCTGTGTATCCCGCTTCCCATTATGGATCATTCTCTCCCTTTTTGATTCTATCAGTTAGTATTAGCAGACACTAGTCTTGTTTGTGTGATCCCTTTGACTCTTAAACCTATCAGTGTGATCAATTGTGAACTAAGATTGATCACTTGGACTAGTGAGATGGCATTGGTACGTGCCATCTTGATGGGTTTGTATTGGAATCCCCTGGCACGTTTCTAACTCCATCATTTGGGGCAAGTCTGATTGAGCATGTCCCAAATTGTACATCTCCTCCCTCTCTTATTCCCACTCTTATATTTAACAGGGATCACTTTTCAGTTAAAATTTAAACACCTAAGAATAATTGTGTGTTAATTACAGAGTTCAACCACTAGTACTAGAATAAAAAAAAAATACTAAAATGGATAAAGATTTACATTGTACATCAACAGTCAGGACAAGAGCTGATCAAGTCACTGTTTCTCATAGTGTCCATTTCACTTCAACAGGTTTCCCCTTTGGAGCTCAGTTAGTTGTCGCCGATCAGGGAGAACATATGAATTTCTTTAATGGATATACGTAGATCTATTCAGATTGTGTTTTTCCCTGCATGAGTAATGGACTCTCTTTCATTTCTGATGTTGGTATTTTTGTCTCTCTTTTTTTTTTCTTAGACAGTCTGGCTACAGCCTTATAGAGTTTATCAATCAGTTCTAAGAATCAGATTTGTGTCATTGACTTCCTACTGTAATTCTATTGATTTATGCTCCACTTTTTATTTCTTTTCTTCTGTTTAACTTGTTCTTCCTCGTGCAGTTTCCTATGGTAGAAGATTAGAGTCTTGATTTCAGTTATTTTTTCTTATCGCACATGCGTAACTCAGTGTGATAGACATACCCTGAGCATTGTATTCACTATTTCTCAAGAATTTTGATCAGCTATGTTTTCATTGAAAAACTTTTAAATTCTCTTGAGATCTTCCGATTGCTCCATTTGTTACTAAGAAGTCTGCGGTTTGGTCTGCGCGTCTTCTGGGGCGTCTCCAGCTTTCTTTCTGTTTAGATTTCTAGCTCTGCTTCAGTGTGTTCTGAGAGCCCATGCTGTATGGTTTCCATTAGTTTCAGTTTGTGAAGGTGTATTTTACGGTCCAGAATGTGGTGAACAGTCCACGTGTGTTCGGCTGCTGTTGCATGAACTGCTCCACAGGTGTCCGTGATGTCTGGTTTACTGACAGTGCTGCTCCGTTCAGTGTCCTCACCGACTTCCTTTCTGCTGACTCAGTCGGTTGCTGATGGCGCCCCACCGGGTGCACCTGTCAGCCTTCACACTCCTTTCCTGGCTGACTTTAACACGTGCTTGGTGCATACACACTGGAGATCTTACTCCTTCACCTTAATAGGAATTTAGCCACAATAGTTATTGGCTCTAAAGTCTTTGTCAAAGTTAACACAGCCACTCCAGCTTTCTGTTTATATTCACAGGGCATAGCTCTCCCTACCTATCTGTGCCTTTACATTTAAAATTAAATGATCGCGGACCACCCAGTGCTGTTTAAAAGTATTGGACATTTTATTCAAGACTATTTTCTTTCCTGGTAGACAACTTTTAACTATCTTACCATACAGCCAATCCTCATTATTCATGGATTCTGTATTTACAAATATATCTACTTGCTAAAATCGTTTATAGCCCTAAAATCAATACTTGTAGTGCTTTTATGGTGTTTTGCAGACATGTGCGGAAAGAAAAAAAAATCAGAATCACTAGGATGTATAATCCTAATAGAGATCATAGAATTTCACATAATGCCTTCTTCTTTTAGTACTCATACATTAAATATATGTTCTTTTTGTTGTCTATTATAAGTGCCATTGTTTTTGCAATTTTGATGGTGTTTGTTGGGGATTTTACCATTTAAAATGTCCCCAAGCACCCCAAGCAAAAAAAAAAAAAAAAAAAGGAAAGAAACTTCTGTAGCCATTCAGAGTGAACCAGCAAATGGAAGAGTCTCTCTCTTTCTTCACTCTCTCTTTCTCTCTCTCTCCCCCTCTCCCTCTCCTACTCCCCAGGACCCATAACTCTGCCTTTCAAATAAATAAAGTATTTTTTTTTTGACAGGCAGAGTGGACAGTGAGAGAGAGACAGAGAGAAAGGTCTTCCTTTTGCCGTTGGTTCACCCTCCAATGGCCGCCGCGGTAGCGCGCTGCGGCCAGCGCACCGCGCTGTTCCGGTGGCAGGAGCCAGGTGCTTCTCCTGGTCTCCCATGGGGTGCAGGGCCCAAGCACTTGGGCCATCCTCCACTGCACTCCCTGGCCACAGCAGAGAGCTGGCCTGGAAGAGGGGCAACCGGGACAGGATCGGTGCCCCGACCGGGACTAGAACCCGGTGTGCCGGCGCCGCAAGGCGGAGGATTAGCCTAGTGAGCCGCGGCGCCAGCCTAAATAAAGTATTTTTAAAAACCAGCAGCCTCAGACTTCTGAAAAAGTAAAAATGGCCTTGAGAATAATGGTAAAATACTGATTGGTTTCCTATGCACACACACAAAAAAGTACACAAATGCAAAGTGAAGTATTTGGAGAAAATAGGTGCGCTAGAAGCATGAGCTGCACTGTTGCTGGCCAGGAGTTTTATGTTAATAAATTAATAATACAGCACATCAGAAAGAACAGAGCATCTGTTGATGTGTACAGGGGGCTGCCTGGAAAATGTTCAAGCCACATCCACTCTATGGGGTGAAGCGATGCAAAGGATGAAAAAAGCAGCTGTGCGGGTTCATCAGGTGATACCTGATAATAACAGAACATTGAGAAAGCAGCAGAGTGGCCAGCTCTCTCCTGAGAGTAGTGCTGGCTGACAGAGGAGACAACTGCAGATCACGGGGAGCAGAACAGTGTTTAAAACAGCTCCTCGGCGCTACAGGAAAAGAATATATAGAATAGGTTTTCAATGCTGAAACCCTAACCCCAACCTAAATAGGTTTAGGGTTAGCGTTAGAATTAGGGTTACTTCCCAAGGACATTGGCAAACAAATCTATAATACAAATTATACTCAGGTTTTTCTTAAATATTTATTTTATCAAACCGAAAGGCAGAATGATAGGGATGTGGGGAAGAGAGCGCAAGAGTGAGAGAGAGAGAGAGAAAGAATGACTCCATCCATTGATTCACTTCTCAAATGGACACAACAGTCAGTCCTGATTCAGACCAAAGCCAGGAGCCTGGAATCTACCTGGGTCGCCCAGGTGGGAGGCAGGGGTCCAGGGACTTGGGCCACCTTCTAGAGCTGCTTTCCCAGGTGCATTAGCAGGGAGCTGGACCTGAAGCAGAGCAGTCGGGACTGGAACCAGCACTCAGATAAGAGATGTGGGTGTCACAGGCAGTGGCTTAATCTGCTGCACCACAATGTCAGTCCAGCACTTCAGTTTTGACCAAATATATATATATATATATATATATATATATATATATATATATATCTCCTAACCAGAGAACTGCAGCTTTCAGTAATTCAATATTCACGGCAACTTTGTAGAGAATAAATACCAGGAGTAACAAGAGTTGACTACACAACTTGAAAGCCTACCAAACTGCTGTGGTTCATTATGCCCCAAGTTTCCATTAAAACCAGAAAATAAGAATTATCTAGGCACCCCTGTCCTAATACAATGGGAAAAGAAAGAGGGAAATATACAAAAATTCTAAAGAAAAAATCAAAGCTGGTATTATTTGAAGAAAATATTCTGGAAGGATACTTTAAAAAGTTCACTAAAAATGAAATCAGATGTTTGCTTTTTTGCAAAAAATAATGAAATCCATGAATAGTTTTTTTATAAGTCCCATTCTCCATGAACTTTTTAAAGGATGCTTATTTAACTAGAAATCCAAGGTAACCAAATAATTAGTTATTAAAAATTATAAAGAATTCAATAATTGTTCTGGATATAAAGTGAATATAAATTCAATATCACTTCTTCAGTTAACCAATTATGTGTTGAGAAATAAAATAAATACTACAATTCAAATATCTGCAGAAATATAAGCAAGAATAATTTTAGTCAAGTAATACTTATTGCCATTTGTAAAACCTACAAATTTTTACTAAGTTTTTTAGAAAATAATTTCAATCAGTTGGCAAATATACCACTGATGACACAAAGACAACTCTCAAAATTGACTCTTAAAGTTTACAGTTACTTTAACTTTAAATTTTAATAAAAGTTTAGATAAACATACAAAATTATTCTGAGATTCTCTGGAAGGAAAAATGAAGAAGAATTGCTGTGAAAACTTTCAAAAGTGAAAAATAACTCAGTTGTAGAGGATCTCAATAGGCCAGGAACAAAAAAAGAGAATTCTATAGTAATTGCATCACTGTGATGATAGCAAAATCACAAGGCAATGGAAGTCATTGAAGAATATTCTAATGTGAGAAATACGTTCATTTTGGAGTTCCCCTCATGCTGATAAAAGACTCCTCCACAGCCACTTGTTTTCTTGTGAGTCCAGAGTCGTAACTGGGCCAGCCCCACACCGCATGGCTCGACGCCTCTTCTCTCAGAAGCCACTAATTTCAGTCTTTGGGGCTAATTCTAGATCTTCCTCCTTCCCTATTACAACTTTCAGATCATTTCTCCCACCTGCATGAAACACCCAGCTCTGCCTCCTGCTTCTCCTTGGCATCTCCACCTGACGCCTTTCTACCTGACTTCTCCTTGGCACCCTGCACCTCTATAAACCCGAGTCACTTGCCCTCATTCATTCTATAGTCCATACCTGACCCATAGTCTTCCTAAGACCCTAACACCATCCAGGATGGCTTTAATTTTGAAATGATGGTTTGCTTCACATCCAGCCTCTTGGTTCATTGTTAAACATCTCTTCTTGCAAACAAAAGGAATTAAATAAGCAAGGAAGAGTTCATCCAAGACTAGTCCAATAGGGATCAAGACCATTTCAAGACAGAAGATTTAACTCAATTCCTCTGAAACAGAAAGTGACAGTTTTGAGTACCAGGAGGAACTAGTGGAAAAGTACTAAAGGATGTTGGCACAGAGGCTCAGTGAATGTGATTAGGTCACTGTGACTAATTGGCATTTATCAAAGTGAGGCTCCTGCCCTCACACACACATCAGATATGCAGTTTTTATCGTTCCGAGTGATAATATGTCAAAGGAATGGCATCCAGAGCCATCTCTGGGTTGTAAATCAGGAAAGAGCCTGGGAAAATATATAAATCTCTAAAGGGCAGAAAAATAATTTGCAGTTGTGAGGCCCTATATTAAGAAAGGGAAGTGATGGGGCCCGGTGCCGGGGCGCAGTAGGTTAATCCTCCATCTGTGGCGCCGGCATCCCATTCGGGCACCAGTCCCAGCTGCTCCTCTTCCAGTCCAGCTCTCTCTCTACTGTGGCATGGGAAAACAGTAGAAGATGGCCCAAGTGCTTGGGCCCCTGCACCCACATGGGAGACCTGGAAGAAGCACCTGGTTCCTGGCTTGGGATAGGCAGAGCTCCAGCGGTTGTGGCCATTTGGGGAGTGAACCAATGAAAGGAAGACCTTTCTCTCTGTCTCTCCATCTCACTGTCTACAACTCTACCTCTCAAATAAATAAAATCTTAAAAAAAAAAAGGGGGAAGTGAAGTTAGCAAGAAATCTATCTAAATTTCCACTGACGTGAGGGAAGAGTTAAGCCCATCTCTGTCTCCCTAACATGACTATAATTATGGCTAAATGCATACAAAGTGTGCATAGGAGGCAGTGGAGGATGCCAGAGGAACCACATTTCATACAAGGTGATAGAAGAATACTTCTGAGATGTTGTTTTAAGTTATGGGCTGGAGGATGGAAGGAAGAGATAAGAGGAGTTATATCCAACTGACAGGTTGGGGCTAAACCAACAAAGACAAGACAAAAAGAGGATTTGCCTGTATGTGGAAGGTTAACCGTCAGGCGACAACGCCACCTGCATGCAGAACTGACCAAGCTGGAAGCAGCCAGCACTGTTCTTTATGTGTGCTCCTAGCTCAGGCCTTGGCCCACTGTGCATTGTCCCATCCCCTTGTCTCCAGCCACTGCTGGTTCCCAGCAAGTGTTTCATGTTGTCTCCTTCCAAAATTTGTTTCCTAGAATACCTGACACTTTAGTCAGTGTACGTGGTATCCGCCACACTGATGGTGGCTTGGGTAGCTTTTCCCAAGACCAATGCTTTTATTTCAGTTAGCATCTGTCATAGCTCAATCAAACCTTTTAAATTTCAGGGATCTTTGGTCTCTACAGAATTTAACGGAAGGGTGATGGGTTCACGCCACCCCTCAGAGACATACAGTTGCCTTGAAACAGAAGAATCTCTTTCTCCACGGCATCTGCCTCCTCTGGAGGTTCTGCACAGGAACAGAAAGCTTTGTCTTGACGCATATCAGCTGCAAGTCGTGTCTCTGTGCACTGGCCATTGAAACCCACATCAGTGTGAGGGCTGGAGAGCCGGGTGGCAGAGGCAGGAGAGGTGGTGGGAGAAAGCCAGTATTTCCTTTTTTCCCAATGTTTGTTGTGAGGTCTTTTTCAGGGGTGGGGAGCTGCCGCTGTAGTAACAGTGCTAAAATGAGAGTTAGGAAGAATCTGGGCTTCATGTGGGGTCACTGTGCAATTTCTGGTCTGCGTGAAAATTCTTCTTAGCTTGAATGCGCCTTCAGGGATAGTAATGCTGGCATATCGGTTTGGATCCTGAGAGAATGGGTTCTTCCCAAACCCTGACTAATCTGCAAATACTGTTCCCTCCCAGAGTGTGACAAAGACCTGCTGATCGACATCCTGACTCAGCGCTGCAATGCCCAGAGACTGATGATTGCGGAGGCCTACCAGAGCATGTATGGCCGGGTGAGGCCTCTTCCTTGACCTGTGCTGGGGCGGGCTCCTGAGGCGTGGCCGCATGCCCCTTTTCCTGTCATTCTCGCAGATCACAGATTTCAGACCTCACTGCGTGTCAGAAATAGTTTGTATTCCTAAGCTGTATCATGAAATGTACACGGGCGCACTTGCAAAACTGCATGGGAAAAAAAAATGAAAAGCTAAGTTTGGGTTGGTACAGGAAATTTTGAAAGCCAGGCATTTTTTTTTTCATAATTCACATTTCCCATGACTTTCTGCAGTGCCCTCGTGTGTGTATGTGTGTGTGTGTGTGTGCTGTGCTCACACTCATAGTGATCACAGCTCTTTCCCAAAACTCACGCAAGCATGAGTTTGGTGACCTTACGCTGCTGGTTTGTCCATTAAGACTAAAAGTGTGCTGGGAACGCCCCAGTGTGGCGCTTTCAGGAACGACAAAAAGAACTAATGATCACCAAGTCAAAAAATAACAACTGGCCCTGCAACTCTCCTCAGGCCCCCGTCTCCCTCTCCACCAAAGCAAATTCTCCACCGGCTTTTCTTCTCCACAGCATGGGGTTAGAGAGACCATTACAAAAGAATGGCAGGGTTTTTTTGTTTGTTTGTTTGTTGACAGGCAGAGTGGATAATGAGAGAGAGACAGAGAGAAAGGTCTACCTTTTTGCAGCTGGTTCACCCTCCAATGGCCGCCGCGGCACACCGCGCTGATCCGAAGCCAGGAGCCAGGTGCTTCTCCTGGTCTCCCATGGGGTGCAGAGCCCAAGCACTTGGGCCATCCTCCAGTGCACTCCCGGGCCACAGCAGAGAGCTGGCCTGGAAGAGGGGCAACCAGGATAGAATCCAGCACCCCGACAGGGACTAGAACCCGGTGTGCCAGCGCCGCAAGGCAGAGGGTTAGCCTAGTGAGCTGTGGTGCTGGCCAAGAATGGCAGTTTAAAAATAGTTTTAAGGCCATGAAACCATTGGTGGTGTTTTTAAAGTAATCACGTTCTAATTTCAAAGCAGGAGCCATTAAAGAGCCCTTGCTTTTGTTATGCATTTAATCCACAGATTGAGAACAAAACTCTTCTGGCCCACAGGGCCTGGAATAGCAATTACTTTGTCAACTGAGCACTCTGGATGAAACACTATCATAAAACTTCCTCTTTGGAGCCAGTCCACGAAAACTCCATCTCCAAACCTTAGTCTTTGAACAACTATAACACGAGGATGTTCAAAAAAGTTCACAGAAATGCATGTTAGGAAACAACGATGCATGCATTTCAAAATCTTTTGCAGCAGAACCAGCTTATCTTTCAATTCCATTTTTCCATTAATTTTATTAAGTTCATGAGATAAAAGGTAGCCCTCCATTTTAAAATGAATAAATAATCCAAAAAGCCACTACGAACAGTGACATTAATTGAATTTTTTCAAAGGAGAACAGCTACTTTTTGTTTTTTTAACATAAGACTCTTCCCTGAGCTTCTGCTCCCATGACACCATGGCTAGGTTTTTGGAGATAGAATGTCAAAGTTACATCATGGGTAATCTAAATCGGTTTCTATACAAAGTGCTATAAGGGATGTCATTTTTCAGTAACTCCCTAAAGGTTTATATTCCTCTTTGGTTTTGATATAACAAGTTAATTTAGACTAAAGCATTACTTTATCAAATGCTGCAAAATTGTAATGACAAAAAATGATTAAGAAATGAGTTGCATTTAAAATGTTATGTTATAATTAAGCACTTCCCACTATACATGCAAGGCTACTTCAAAATGTTTGTGGAAAAGCGCATTGAAAGATATGTCTAGGGGCAGGTATTTGCTGCAATGGTTATAATAGCTGTTGGGACACTGGCATCTCATATCATAGTGCTGGATTCCAGTCCTGGCTCCACTTCTGACTTCTGGCAGCCAGTGATGGCTCAAGTAGTCAGGACCCTTGCCACCCAAGTGGGAGGTGCTCCTCCCACATGACCCTCCCCTTTCTGTTTCTGACTCTCTGCCCTTCAGATGGATGGATGGACAGATGTTAGATAGGTAGAGACTTAAAAGACACTTTTTTTGGCACAAAAATGTTTTGAAACCCAAGCATGGCTTCTTTTCTTTAAAGATTTATTTATTTAATTCAAAGTCAGAGCTATGGGGAGGATAGGGGGACTCTTCCATCCACCCGTTCACTCCCCAAATGGCCACAACAGCCAGGGCTGGGTCAGGCAGAAGCTAAGGAGTTCATCCACATCTCCCAAGTAAGTGTAGAGGCCCAAGCACTTGGGGCCATCTTCTGCTGCCTTCCCAGGCAAATTAGCAAGGAGCTAGATCAGAAGTGCAGCAGCCAGGGCTGGAAATGGCGCCCATATGGGATGCCACAATCGCAGGCGGCATCTTAACCCACTATGCCCCAATGCTTTCCCCTAAGCATGGTGGTTTTCCATGACTTTGTAAAGACTCCTTGTAGGAGGTCTCAGAGTGAAGACTTCACTTTGCTGAATAGCCCCTACTTCTGCACATCTGCTGACTGACTAAACTGCCCACTCTGAAAGACACAGAACCACACTGCCCCTTTCCTCTGAAACACCGTGTCACACAGCCAATTACCATGCCCTGCAAATTCTTTTGCACTTCGCATTTCTCTCTTCCTCACTTACACAGTCCTCAGTTGGACCTTTGTTCTTCTGTGCCCACACAAAGCCAAATTTCCCTGCTGCCCCCATGCCCTTCCCACTCATGTCCACCATCCAAAGAAGCCAGAATGACTCAAAGTCTAAACTTTTCACAGAACACATTGCCCACTTTAATCCCTGAGTGTTTATCCCAGTAATCCCATCAGATATACCCAGATGTTCATGGAGTGAACCCAAATACCTTCCCAGGGCACACAGAACCTTGCTGGCTTTGTTTCTGGTCTCCATCTGTTTTTTTTTTAAGATTATTTATTTATTTGAAAGGCAGAGTGACAGAGAGAAAGAGAGAGAGAGAGAGACAGCCAGAGAGATCTTCCATCCACTGGTTAACTCCCTAAATGGCCCCAACAACCAAGGCTGGGCCAGGTCAGTGTCAGAACCCTGGAGCTCCATCCAGGTCTCCCACATGGGTGCAGGGGCCCAGGCACTTGGACCATCTTCTGCTGATTTTCTAGGTGCATTAGCAGGGAGCTGGATCTGAAACAGGGCAGCCAGGACTCAAACCAGCATCCAATACTGGTGCTGGCAAAGTAACTGTGCCACAACACCAGCCCCTATGGTCTCCATCTTAACGCTCCTCCCCTCCTCCCACACTCAGCTGTGGCCAAATGGAACCGCTTGTAGGTCTCCAAACCAACCTGCTTGCCCCCCTTATATCCACTCTGCAGTTAAGGTAACTACTCATGGACGATCTGGATTTCTCTTCTCCCTCACGCCTTTACGTAGCCACTACTGGTGAATCTGCCTGACCTTCCACTAGGCTTTCTTGTTCTCCCCCACTACTCACATGCACAATTACTTCTCCCATTTTCCATTTGCTGCCTTCCCCTTTCTGGGGTGAGAGTGTATAGATTATCTTCCATGTTCATCATGGATATTTTTATTTCCTGTTAACATGGATGGTCAAGAGATTGACAGAATAATGCTCTTGGCTGCTGAGTAAAGCACACAGGCGTGCTCCGTAAATGCTTGTGACTTGGTATTTCACAGGAGTGCAGAGCTGCTGAGTAGCACCAACAGCTCTGCCTCAGCCACAGCAGAAACGAATCCCCAGACTCAGCTGCAAAGCCATTGGAAAGGCTGCTCATTGGCATATTTTGCAACAGCTTCTACAAGAGGCCAGTAGCAAGGCAGCAGCCGTTTTTCAAGTGTGATATACCTGGACGTTGGATCAGGAAAGCAACGAGCTTAAACAACAAGAGCCCCCTTTGGGAGGTTGCCTTCCTCTGCCAGAGGTTCCAATCAGCAAGCCGTCCATCACCGAGACTGAACATTAGGGTTGTGGGGCCCCAAAGGTAGGAGCACCTCCTCACCTGTGGCTCTTTTCCTGTCTAGTGCTTGCAATCACAAATAATAGTTAAATATTTAATTCAGCAGTTACGGAAGTCATACAGTAGTCATACAATAAATCAGCAAACCTTGCTCACAGACAATGCTTGAAGTCAGTATACTTGCAGCCAGGGGTCCAGGTAGCATGCTGACTTGGGCACTGTATCCAAAAAATGCAAAAAGCCTGAGTCTTTCTAAAACCAAAGCTCCCCACCCGTGGTCTACAGTTGGGGAAGGAAGACCTCAGTCCTTGCTAATCCCTTTTCTCCTGAAAACAATAGAAGTTGTGGTGGAGGGGAGGGAAAGACAGGGAAACACAAGGGAAAGACTGACTCTGCAACAGATAAGCAAAGCACAGTTATTTTATGTATGACATCTGTGTACACCTCAATCAAATTAATTCACAAGTATATCACAAATGCACCGTCTGTATCATAGAAAAACTGCATGGAATTCAAAAAAGTTCTGTATGAAAGTAAACACATTTTAATTCAATTTTATTTTTTAAAAAAAGATTATTTATTTATTTGAAAGGTAGAGTTACAGAGAGGCAGAGGCAGAGAGAGAGAGAGGTCTTCCATCTGCTGGTTCACTCCCCAAATGGCTGTAAATGGCTGCAGCTGGGCCAATCTGAAGCCAGGAGACAGGAGCTTCTTCCTGGTCTCCCATGTGGGTGCACTCCCATGTGGGTGCAGGGGCCCAAGCATCTTCTATTGCTTTCCCAGGCCATAGCAGAGAGCTGGATCAGAAATAGAGCAGCTGGGACTTGAACTGGCCTCCGTATGGGATGCCAGCACTGTAGACAGCGGCTTTACCTGCTACGCCACAGCATTGGACCCCTTTAATTGCATTTTCCACAAACTCCTTGGCCTACGTGAAGTCCTATATTAGCTGGTAGGGCACCATACATTTCAGCTTTGTGGAATCTTAACTCAGTGACCCTAGCCGCATTACTTTCCGATCATAACCAAGTGGTTTGAATCCTTAGTATGATTTGGTTTTGACTTACACCTGGACAACTTTTAATGAGTCAGCCTTTTCACTTTTGAAGAGCAGAGAGAGAGAGAGAAGGAGAACACTCTCATCCACTGATTCACTCCCCAAATGCCCACTACAACAGCAAAGGCTGTGCTAATCCAAACCTGGGAGCCTAAACTCAATCCAGGTCTCCCATGTGGATGGCAAGGACTCACGTACATCAGTCATCACTTGATGTCTCCCAGTGTGCACATCGGCAGAAGGCAAGATGGGACTCAAACCAGACACTCTGCTGCGGGAAGCAGGCTACCAACCAGCATCTTAACCACTAGTTCAAAAGCCCGCCCCCGTAATTCAGCCTTTAAAATGGACCCCATGGCAGTTGCTGCCCAATCCTCATGATGACATTTCCGTGTTGTTAAGTTTTTGCCTGGCCACTATAAGAGTTTTAACATAATTAATAATATTATTGCCTAACACGTTTAATCCACCATGTTGCATACTCCTCAAATTAGTAATTATCATGCCATTTTGTAAGTTAACTGGCTTTGTGATTTTCAATTTCCTTGTACATTTTTCGAACATCCAATTCCATGTTTCTTGTTTTGATGTCATTTTTCCAAAAGGACATTCATTAGCAGGTTTTCTTCTAGAAATAACAAATGAATGCTAAATTATTTCACCCTTCTCCTGAGAGTATCTTTTTCTTTTATTGCACAATGGGTCAGATGGCTATGGAATACTAGGCTGAATTCTAGTTATTTTTCCTTAGATCTTTCCAGATATAAATTCCTTTTATTCTTCTGGCCTTTGTGGGCAAGCTGCAGATATCTCTTCTCACATCAAGAGTTGTAATCTGTAATTCTCTTGTTGCTTTTAAGGTGTTTTTCTTTATCTTGATAGTTTGTGGTTTCACTGTTGTATTCACCAGGTGTGTGTATTTTTATCTAAACATCTGAAGATGCACCTGTTACAGAATATTTGAAACAGTGTCTCTGGCCTTGTCTCTGTGCTCTCCTGCTGTCAATTCTATTAGATAAAAGTTGGTATTTTTCACTCACTCTTCCAAGTCTGTTAGCCTGTTGTTCATACTATTTCTTTTTTGTCTCTGTGAAAGTTTTTGTTACTTTAAAAGATATTTTTCCAATGTGTAAGTTCCACTTTTAGCTGTTTATCAGTTACTCTTTCAAGTATGATATCTTTAAATTCTAGGGTTTTTAAAATCTAGAATTTTATTTGCTTCTTTTCAAGTCTGTTTTAATTTCTGTAGCTTGGGTTCCTTCAAATTGTTCTTCATTGTCTCAGACTCACAGGGTATGAATTCTGCTCTTTGTAGAGTTCACTATCAATAACTGAACTGTTGTAAGTGTATTTCATGCTAATTTCTATGCTGAAATCTTTAAAAGTGGAGCTGATTTTGTTGTTGTTGTTGTTTGGCAATTGTTGTTGTTGTTTGGCAATTGTTGTTATGTGAGAATCTTTGTCTGGGAGAGGCAGTGAATTCCATTTTGCATCTGCTTCTTCCTGCCTTCCCGGGACTCAGTGCCAGCTCCCACAATGATCTCTCCTCCTGGAGGTCTCAGTCTATGTGGGAAGAACACATCTGAACCTTCAACTCATAGTGTTATGGGTCTATGCATCTTAGTCTTTATTCCAAATTCTTGTCTCCACAGTGGTAAGAATTCAAAGCAGAGACATAAATGCAGTGCACAAATAAGAGTAGGATTTACTAAAAGAGAGTTAATATACATTCACATGTGAGTGTGGGCCTCCCACATGCACAGACACTTGTCATGAGTAGGCCAGAGAGTGGCTCTTGTGGAGAGAAAGAGGGAGGAGGCCAGAGAAGAATCCATAAGCATGGCCACCCAGAACTCAAGAGCAAAAGACAAAGGCCACTTCCACATTAGGAAGCGATGCCCTAGTTGAATATTCATGCAGGGTGGAGTTCATCACCCGTGAGGCTTTCTGGGGCTTAAATGACCCATCCAACAGAGCTTAACTTCCCTGTGGCCATCGTGACATCTCCTTCTTCCTAGTCCCAGATGAAACACAGGTGCATCATGGGAGACTGTGTGTACTGGATTGACAGGTAAGGGGGTGGTGTTACAGTGCAGGGCTAAACAGAAATTATGAAAAAACCTTTCTCCAGCTTTATTGATCCCTCCTAATTGCCTGCCTGGTTCTCCCATTTCAAAAGGAGACACGTTCTATCATTTCAGACTTAGAGAAAACATTCTTCTCCTCAAACCCCAGGCAGCAGGAGGTGAGTTTTCTTCCATCTTCCAAGGCTGAATGCTCATTGTGTCCTGGTTCTCACTATCAAAGGTGGAATCTTTTGACAGCCTCTATGTGAGGTTTCAGACTTCACTTTCTGGTCGCCCCTTCCCCCCAAAATGTTATCCTGTCCTCATAAAATGCCCTTCTTTGGCCATTAAAACCTAAGCCAAATACTTCTCAAAACCAACCTTGACCTTCCTCCAGGCACCTGCAGACCACCTCCAAGATCAGCTCATTTGCTTAACCTCTGGTTTTCATTTCTCCCCTGGTTTTAACACCCAGAGGAGTCTCTTCTGAATAACACATACTTCTAAAAGAATATTTGCTACACTTCATCCTGGTATTTGAAGTAAGAGTATTTTAGCCTCAATATACCATGCTTCTCTAAAAAGAAGACCAACGTAGTATGACTGTTATCAAACAAAAATGATTTAGCAAATTTCCATTGAAAATCAAACAATTCAGCCAACTCTGAAAATATAGGTATGGGATTCTTGGAAAGAACAGTCACTCGCCACTGTGAAGGAACAAAACAACTCACACAAACGCCTTTATAATATAATATAAAATTGTACAAGGATTTACACAGTGACTGCCAGGGTGGGTGGAATTAAGACAAATTCTTAGTTCCACTTTCTGTAGCTTTGCATTACTGAGTGTTTAAATAGCAAGTGTCATTTTTTTATCAAAATAGAAAAAAACATACAAGTGAAAAGCATATGAAGTGGTCGCCCTGCGCATATTCAGACTAGCAAGATGTCCCTAGTACTTCCAGCCCTGGATAAAGTAAGAGGAATAAGAGATAGGAGCCGCTGTTTCAATTCAGATGGAATGGGCAGGACAGCTGCAAGGTGGGTAATGTGCAGGTTTTTCAGCAATCTGGAACAGCTCAATTCATAAAAACAAGTGCTCATTAGCTTAATAGAAAACCAAGCAGTGACACTCTCCCTATAGGGTAAGCCTTTGGAAGACAGCAAAGTCAGGCACTCACACTCCAAGGATTACATCTGAGCAGTTTTTTATACAGCTCCAAATGGGAATTCTTCTAATTGGAGAACCTATTTGAAGGTTCCTCTTTGAACTTCAAGGTTTAGCTATCTAAACATATTATTCAATGTTTAGGTTCTCAACTGAGAGCTGTTGTCTCCCTTCTCAGTCTCCTGATGCTATGCCTACCACCCTAAGTATTTGCCACTTCCTCACTGGAAGATCATTGTGATGCCCCTTTTTCTGCCCCTTCCGCCAGTGGAAACTGTTTGAAGATAGGGACCTTTGCTTCTGGATCGCCGAATTACTGGGAATGGCTCTAAACGAATAACTGTTTACTTGCAAGTGGTACTATGCAATCATTTACTTAGTGCCTATGTTGTAAGGGCTCAAATACTTAGCAGGTGCATCTCCATGGGTTGGTGAAATGGTCAAGAGTAAACAGACCACAGCTCTGCTGTGCTGGAGCTCCCTGGTTGAAACAGATAATGCTTTAGTAAAATGTGGCATGTTAGGAATCAACAAGTGCTATGGTTAAAAAGGGAAATCAGGTAAGTGTCGAAGAGGAGTGAGCATTTGAGGTAGCTAAGATGCCTCCTGTGACACCTGCATTCCATATCTAAGTGCCTGGGTCCAACTCTTGACTCTGCTTTTTCAAAAGATTTATTTATTTATTTGAAGGGCAGAGATAGAAAAGGAGAGAGAATGAGTGAGAGAGAGAATCTTCCATCCACTGTTTCACTCCCCAAATGGTTGCAACGGCTGGGGTTGGGCCAGACCAAAGCCAGGAGCAAGGAGCTTCTTTGAGGTCTCCCACATGGGTGACAGGAGCCCAAGGATTTGGGCCATCTTCTGCTGCCTTCCCAGGCACATTAGAAGAGAGCTGGATCAGAAATGGAGCAGCCGAGACACAAACCGGCAACCATATGAGATGCCAGCTCTACAGGCAACAGGTTAACCTGCTACACCGCAGTGCCAACCCCTTGGCTCTGCTTTTGATTCCAGGACACCCTGGAAGGCAGCAAGTGATGGTTGAAGTGATTGGTTGCTGGCCACCCACAGGGGAAATCCATTTCCTGGCTTCAGCCTGGTCCTGCCCTGACTGTAGATGGCATTTTGGGAAGAGAATCGGCAGAAGGGAGCTCTCTCTTTACTGTCTTTCTCTCTCTGCCCTTCAAACAAAATAAATAAATAAATAATCTACTACGTGTCAGAGGGCTGGATCTAATTTAAACAGGGTGACCAGGAGAGGCAGGCCATGTGAACTGCCTTGGGGAGAATATGAGAGCAAAGGGCAAAAGCAAAGACCACGTTGCTGGAGCAGATCGAAGCTAGGAGCAAGGAGAAGTGCAGGAGACGAGGGCGGAGAAGTGGCAGAACATACATCATGTGTCTTGTGGACCACTGTAAGGACTTGAGCATTTACATGGAATAAAAAACTTGGAGTGTTTGCATTGTCCTGAGATCAACTCTAAGAAGAATATTAGAGTCACTCGTTGCTGGCTGCAGGGTTGGGTTCTGAGCAATGCATTGCTGGGGGATGTCACTGGTGTGAGGCCATCCTGGAGTGGCTCGCACAAACCCAGATGCTGTGGGTCAATCATGCAGTACTGTAGCTTCTTGGTAGATGGTGACCTGACAAGGGTTGTAGCAGCAAACGTGGTACAGTTTCACCGGTTTCTAGATATATTGGTTAAGTTAGAGACAAAAGAATTTCCTGACAATTGAATATAGTAAAAAATTGCAAGAAATACACCTAGATACACAAAAGCACAATGGAAGGATAGCAAGAAAGACACTGTGGGGATGGGAGTCAGAGGGAGACAACTGAGTACTGGCATCGCCCATAATGAATCATGAATGATTTGCAACAAATTCGTTGCTATGTGGGAGGAAGAAAAGATGTTTTTGAGTGGCTCTTTTGTGCCAGAAAATACTTTAAGGCTTTCACCGGAGGTGTATCTGAACATTTAGACCAACCCTGTGAGGCGGGTGCTGTTATTTTTCCTGTGTGGACAAGGAAGCAGACAGAAAAAGGCTAAGTTACACACTGGTCTCCTCGCTGTGCTTTCCCCAGCCAGGATGCAAGCCCAACACTCTCCCTCCAGAAACTGTACGTTCTAGGCCCCCTGACGCTGTTCTCGTCACTGAAACTCTATTACTGCAATGAAATTTTTACAAAATCAGTTTACTATATCTGTACACACACACACACACACACACACTGAGTGACAAAACAAGAGAAACAGCAACACCTAGTGGTGGTTTACAGTGGAATACATAGGCTAGGACTTAAATTCATGGGAAAATGAAATTGAAAATTTTAGCCCTGAAAATTGTTGAAACCCATGCATATGTTTTTCATAATATTCATTCTCCAAGAACTTTTTAACGTCCCTGATATAGCTCTTGTAAAAAATAATATAATAGACAAAATGTTAGTGATCAAAGAAATGTGACTAAACATTAATTTAAAAATTGATGCAGGCCCAAATCATTTGAATCCTGAACATAGCCTTTGTCCTTATATGAAATCAGTAAACTAAGGTTTTTTTCCCTTTCCACATTCTTTCATTTGTCTATATTTACATTATTTTACATTCATTTACATATTATATATGCATTATACATTTTTAAAAAGATTTGTTTATTTGAAAGGTAGCATTACAGAGGGAGAGGGAGAGAGAGACACAGAGAGGTCTTCCATCCACTGGTTCACACCCTGAATGGCTACAACAGCCAGAGCTGTGCCAGTCCAAAGTCAGATGCCAAGAGCTTCACCTTGGTCACCAAGTGGGTGGCAGGGGCCCAGGCACTTGGGCCATCCTCTGCTAGTCCCCAGGCACATTAGCAGGGAGCTGAATTGGAAATGGAACAGCCGGGACTTGAACCAGTGCCCATATGGGATGCCGTCTTCACAGGCACTGCCTTTACCCATTACACCACCGCACAAGCTCCCCCTACATATTTTGGATGCTCAGCAATGCACTAGGGCTAGATGCTGAATTTCAGAGAAATTACGAGACAGTCCATATTCTGATAGACTTTGGGGAAAAATACTCAGGTCTAACATGTTCATCATACTCCTAGAACATGATCATTACAATACAGTTCAGTAAATTCAAAGACAGAGCAGTGCTGGGGAAGGAACAATCTGCCTCACTTGGGGCTTAGAGGAAGGTTCAGAAAAGACAGGGTAACTGCTCTCACCCTTCCGTCCACTGCCAACTACCGCTCTGCTCTCATAACAAAAGTACATGGAACTGGTCCATTTCCATCCAGACCTCCCGTGCACTCTTGCCAGACTTAAGTGTCTCAAAATGCTGCACTCACCACCTATTCGCCCCATTGATCACCTTGTTCAGACCTCACAGTGGCTTCTGTGGCCTCCACACTAGGAAGAGGCCCCACAAAGCTCAAGGAAAACATGTTCGTTTGGGTGTGAAAAATTTTGAAACCCATGCCCAGTTTCTTTCAAATACAAAATCCCATGAACGTTTTGAATGCCCCTGGTTTGCATGGATTCCAAGAATTTTTGTGCCACGATAAATTTACCTTTTCATTCCCTATTCTAGAAACTTTTTGGAGTTTGGAGACCACTTACTTGTTGAACTGGGTGGCGTGAACGATGTAATTGTGCGTGCAGTTTGCTCATCCGTGTGCTGGGATCACTGCAGCTCTTAGTGCACACAGTGATGAATCTGGCAGAGAGGAGGTACTCAGTACTAGTGAATTATTATAATAACCAGCACACTGTTCCGCCTGATCTCACATCGCCACGGGTATTTCCCCTGCATTTGAATGGAGGCTGGAATAACTGACCCCCAGAGTCTCCTGCAGACACTTGGATTTCCAATCCATTGGACACCCATTTAAAGCTGGCTTATGCACTTCATGTGCACAGCCTCCTGCCCCCACACTGTGCCTCCTCTGCCTCTACACACCGTCCAGTGCTGCTGTCTCTTCACCTTTTGCCTGACCAAATCCCACCTGTTCAAGGTGTGAATCCAAAGTACACTTCCCACGGACTTTAATTTTATTGATATTCTCTCTCATTTCTGAATTCTTACAATTCTGTAAGTAGAAATGCAAATTCCTTTTCCCCTTAGTACTATAATAGATTACAGAATTGCTATTAATGCACCTGTCCCGGTCCTTCCATTTCAGTGGCATTCTGCTACAGTAAGGGAACAAGCATCCCAACTCCAGACGGGATATTATAATTTTTTCTTTATTTAGTTTGAGAATCAGAGACCCAGACAGAGACAGAGAGACAGAGATCTCCTATACACTGATTCATTCCCCAGATGCCCTTAAAGGAAGGAGAACAAAGGGCAGAGCCAAGTGCCTGTTGGCCTCTGGCCAAGTAATAGGGTTAGAGTCACAGTGGCCACTTCCAGCCTGCAGTCATAAACCCAACCCTCTGGTCATGCTGCTTGGGGCAGGCCAGATGACTTGGCCATTTCCAATACTTCCTGCTCTCTCCTTGCCCATATGCAAGCCTTCCCCTGCCAGTATGCAGAACTTTATTTGTCTATTAAGGTAAACATTATTTGTCTATTAAGCATTATTTGTCTATTAAGGTAAGCATTATTTGTCTAAGGTAAACACAGGTCTGATTAGTGGCAGAGGGTAGCAGTTAGCTTTTGTTCAGCACAACAGTCATGTGAGCTACTGTTAGAATGACAGGTCCAGATGCCTCACATCATCACCAGCACTCTACCACCTCCAAAGAATGTGCAGCAGTATCTTAGGGTGGCTTTACCTTTGTACATTTCTGTTTATTCCATTTATTTGAGAAGCAGAGCAAGCAGACAGGCAGAGCCCCAGTCTGCTGGTTCACCCTCCAAATGCCTACAAGACCCAGGGCTGGGACAGGTTGAACTGGGAGCTTGGGAACTCAATCCAGGTATCCCACTTGGGTAGGAAGGACCACTGCGGCTTCCCATTAGGGGACGTGCAATCGGAGCAGGGCTCAGATCCAGATGTTCCAACATGGAATGTGGGCGTCCCACGTGGCATCCGAACTGCTGCCTGCCCCTGGTGATGGTTTTAGTTCCCGAAAGTCTAAATGTTCAGAGTCATTTCAGGGCTGATTTCTGACTGGCATGTTTGCTTTGGTAAAATATCAGCTCAAATCTCTGGTCCATGTTTTCACCAGACTGTTCCTATTGAGGGTTTTTTTTTTATTTAATTTGATTTTTTTATTTGACAGAGTTATAGATAGTGAGAGAGAAAGAGGCAGAGAGAAAAGTTGAAAACAACTCTAAACTGTGTTTGCACAAACACCAACTTGAGAATACAAGAAATAGATAAATATTCAAACAACTCCATTTGTTTCTTTTTACAAAACTGTGACATGAGCTATATCCAGAATTTCCTCTTGAATTTATTTCATAGAAAATCATGTGAAAAAGTATTCGTAATTCATATTTTTAAACCATTTGCACAGGCATGTTGTCAGTACTAAAACATGTTCATGAATCAATTTACAGTCCTGGTATGTCTTTGTAGCTGTTAAATGGATCTAAACAGAATTCCGTGACTATTATGCATGGTTTCTTCAGGAATTCAAGTTGTCTTTTTATTTTAAGCTATTTTTCAATGTTTTTATGCATCTTTGTTTAATGAGTAAATATTTTTCAGAAATGTTTGATGTTTTCCTTTCAGAAAAATCTTAGAACAGGGGGATTTATAGGCTCACTGTCATTATTTTTGTTTTAATTCTCTGTAACTTGGAGATATATATTATCTCTCTCCACTTCACAGAGATACACTGCAGGCCATATAGAAGGAAATGCCTCAATCATGTGCATCTCCAACTGTGCAGCAGCCACATTCAGGAGAAGCTGTAGGCGATCATGGAAGAGCGAATCAGCAAGACAGAGAAACCAAAGAGACTGTAGTCAGGACAGTTAGGGGCCACACCCTAGGGTTCCATGTGGCTGGGGGCTGGGGGCTGGGGGTGACTAGTTCCCTCAAAATCCCACATGTACACCTGATTCCCAGCCCAGCAGCATTAGGAGGTGCAGCTTAGGGGGGGTGTTCAAAGCCCTCTTGAATGAATTAACACTGCTCTCACAGGAAGGGATTTGCTGTTGCAGAAGCTCAGTTCTCCTTCCCTCTTCTGAAATGCAAGCTTTGGGGCTGGCATTGTATTGTAGTATAGCAGGTAAAGCCATTGCCTGCAATGCTGGCATCCCATATGGGCATCCATTCGTGTCCTGGCTGCTCTACTTCAATGGCCTGGGAAAAGCCCTAGAAGACGGCCCAAGTGCTTGGGGCCCTGCACCCATCTAGGAGACTCAGATAAAGCTCCTGGCTCCTGGCTTCGGTCTGACCTAGCCCTGGCTATTGCAGCCATCTGAGGATTGAACCAATGGATGGACGATTCTGTGTATGTGTGTGTGTGTGTGTGTGTCTGTAACTCTGACTTTCAAATAAATAAGTAATTCATAAAAGAAAACCAAAGTGCCAGTGCCAACTTGCCCTTCCACTTTCTGCCAAGAGAGGAAGCAACACAAAGCCCTCACCATACTCAGCTGTCCGATCTCGGACTTCCCAGCTTCCAGGACTGTGGTCAAAAACAGACCTCTCTGCTTTATAAACTGCCCACTCTCAGGCGTCCGTCATAGTCACAAAGAGCAGACCGAGACACAGGGCTGTGGAGCAGGAGCACAGTCCCAAGGGCACAGCGGCGGTTTGAGTGCAGGCTGTCAAGACCCACAAGAGGACACACGTGTGCAGTCCCTGGAACACAGACCATGGGTACCTCTCAGACATCGAGTGATGGAGCCATCCCTGTAGCACGGGTTAGGCTGCCACCTGCAATGCTGGCATTCCAGCCTGTCCGTGCCCCAGCTGTTCCACTTCCAATCCAACTCCCTGCCAATGCACTTGGGAAAGCAGCAGAAGACGGCCCAAATGCCTGGGCCCCTGCCACCCACATGAGAGACCAGGATGGGGTTTCAGGCTCCTGGCTTCAGCCTAGCTCAACCCCCACCATTGTGGCCACCTGGGGAGTGACCCAGCAGATGGAAGATCTCATCCTCTCTTTGTCTCTCCCTCTCTCTCAGCAACTCTGCCTTTCAAATAAACAAATACACCTGAAAAAAATAAAAGTCAATTCGCCTGAGGCCAGCAGGGGCTTCATCGAATCTACCAACCAAAGGTTATGTCCAGATGTAGTAGGAGTCAAGATGAATTCTACGGTCTTGGAGTCACACTGACCTGAATCTGTTAACAGTATAAACACAGGCAAATTTCAATCACTCTAAAACTATTAACTCCCTCATCCATAAACCAGTTTGATCCTGCCTGAGTATTTTAAGGATTAAATCAAGTAAAAAATGTAAGAAAAGTCTCTTGTATAGGAGGTAGTATTTTATTTCAAAATTAATCAGGAGGCTGACACTGTGGCTTAGCGGGTAAAGCCGCCACCTGTAGTGCTGGCATCCTATATGGGCGCCGGTTCAAGTCCCAGATGCTCAATTTCTGATCCAGCTCTCTGCTATGGCCTGGAAAAGCAGTAGAAGATGGCCCAAGGCCTTGGGCCCCTGCACCCGCATGGAGACCTGGAAGAAGTTCCTGGCTCCTGGCTTCGGATCGGCGCAGCTCCGGCTGTTGTGGCCATATAGGGAGTAAACCAATGGATAAAAGACCTCTCTCTCTCTTTTTCTTTCTCCCTCTCTCTCTCTGCCTCTGCTTCTGCCTCTAACTCTCTGCAACTCTGCCTTTCAAATAAAGAAAGAAAATATTTTTAAAAATTAATCAGGAATATTAACAAAAGTAAAATAGCTAGTTACATATCTCTCAATGATGCATATGACAAAAATCATTATGATTATTTGATGAATTAGTAGAACCCAGAAAAAAATGACTAAAAATTAAAAATGAGAACTTTTCTTAGTAGAAGGTAGATTCAAAAGATATTTAGGGGCAGGCATTTGGTTGACCTGGTTAAGACACAGGTTGGCATATCCGCACCCCATATCAGAATGCTTAGGTCCAACAAGAGCTCTGCTTGTGATTCTAGCTTCCGGCTAATGTTCTCCCTGGAATGGCTCAAGTAGTTGGCTTCCTATGTAGGGACTCAGACTGGTTTCTAGCTCCCAGCTTCAGTCCCAGTCCAGCCTTGATCACTGTAGGCAGTTGGATGGGATCCAATGGATAGAATCTATTTCTTTCTTTCTTTCTCTCTCTCTCCCTCTCCCCCCCCCCCACCCACCTTGTTTATCTCTTTCAAATATTTTTTAAAAGACATTGAGTTAAACACTGGCTTTGCAAATAAAAGATACTGCGATTTAAGCGATATGCTTTAGAAAGAGATTTGAGAAGTCTCCAAACCAAGTGTTCAATCCATCTCTAGAAGTCTAAGAACCAGCCTGTGCACAATGAAGAACAGAGGGGGAGCAAATGCCCAGCTGTGCACTGCCTCTGTGAAGGTGCACGGCCAAGGCCCTCTCGACTGCTCCTGGAGAAAGTTTACAGCCTCAGGCTCATGGACGCCACTGTCTTTAATTTATACTACTAATGGTCAGAGCAGATAAATAGAGCCTGGAGTTCTTCACTGGGAAACAATCAGAGTCAAGTGTTGGCACTGCCACTTCAGAGATACAAGCTTGGGCTATTGAACTTTGCTAACCTCCAGTTCCCTTATTAGAACAGGAACGATGGAGCCAGCCTCAGGAGATTATCCAGGATCACCATAGTTACTGTTGGTTAGAGCACTTAGCATTTGTTGAATGCGCTGGCCCAGGTAGGCAGCTGGTACTTCACAGGTATCTATCATTAAAAGCATCATGCAAGTAACCATCTGCCTGTGCCGCTCCGCCACCTTGGTTAGTTTTTTTTTTTTTAACTTTTATTTAATAAATATAAATTTCCAAGGTACAGCTTATGGATTACAATGGCTTTTCCCCCCCATGGTTTGTAGGCCCCTGCAGAGGACAGATTCGTGACTTTCCAGGGTCAGGTGAACATAAGAGATGCGCCACCTTCTCTAACAGTGGTCTCTTTTGTCCTGTCTTGATGGCTTTCTCAAAGGTCACTGAACCATAGAAAGTTGTACAAAACTCCAATTTACAAATCCCAATACCTTCAGTCTGGAAACATAGGTCAAAACAGAAAATATTTTATAAGACCAATGAAGCTTTCATTTCCTTAATTCTTATGTCAATTGTTAATGAAATAGGTTGCAATGATTTCCACTTAATATAGATGGATAAAGGCACCACAGACCATTAAAATTAACCTTTTATAAAGTCATTAGTCCTCATTGAATCTCAGATCACTGCCTTATTGTGATATAAGCTTAATAACAGTAGGGAGCACATTTAACAAAAGTCAACACTGGACTCCCAGTTCCTGGACTAGCCTGGCACACAAAGTATCTGTACAGTGCACCAATGAGTTATTGAATAGGCCAATCAGTAAACAACCTGCATACTTTAGCTCTGAAGTTATTTGTCACTTGTGATTTGCTTTTCTATCAAGTCACATATAAGAAAAGGGGGAAGGTTAGGGACTTTTGTCAGATAGAGGATTTTAGCTTCAGGCTCAGTCAATACACCACAAGGTGCCTTCCTGATACATGTGCTGTTTTCCTCCCATCCTTTCTGCTTTGCCTACCTTAATCCAAGCTCTCATGACCTCAGCTATCCCTCGCCAGGCAGTCCCCCTGCCTTCTGCCATCATAATCTCTCACCCCTCCCTCCTTCCCTTGCAAATAAATCAAATAAATCTTTTTTAAAAATCAGTCATCTTTAAACCTTCAGGTCCATCACTGTGTGTGACCCACAGATATGCTCGTACATGTAATCAAAACTAGCCTGGTTGTGACATGGAACGACCCGGAAAAGGAAGTCCTACTAGAAACCTTCCTACAGTGAGCCCATTCCTCCCGTCGCTTTGCTGACTGATGGTGAAAACCCTTATTTTTGCCTCCACAGGACCTGATTGGCGTGCTGAAGGAGCAGCTTTCTGATCACTTCAAGGATGTCATGGTTGGCCTCATGTACCCGCCACCATCCTATGATGCACACGAACTCTGGCACGCCATGAAGGTAGTGATCTGGCCCAGAAACATACCTGAGGCAGGTGCAGGCTGGCACTTCTGGCATTTCTGTAGATGGGCGGACTGCCCTAGGATGTTCCGACATACTTGTGTGACCCTGCAGGGAGGGAGGAGGGACTATGTGAGCAGTGATGTGACCGTGGAAATGCTGCAGCCAAGGGAGGGAACTGGGAAGGAAGACAGAGCCTCCAGAGCCCATGGCTGGGGTCAGCCTGCTCTGTGGTTAGACAAACCCAGACTCACAAGTCAGCCGCATGATGAGCTACCAAAAGGCACGCCAGAGATGAGCCCAGGGCCATTCAGGTTTGCCTCTCCTCAATGTGTATTTGTATATTGAAGGGGATGCATTCAAACTCATGTGAACCTTTTAAAATTATCTCTAAAGACTTGGTTCGTTAAGCCAAAATGGGATGGCAAGCTAGAGTCAAAATACAGATGTGATCTAGCTTTATTTTTGTGACCTTAGGTTGGTCCTTTATAAACACAATTGCTCAAATATATCAGAAGCTTACTTTGCAAGGATTGGAATAATAATTCTTCTTTCTTCCAAAAAGTCATTTCAGTAAACCAAATCGACTACAAGCTTGTTACAGATTTTGTTATCCAGAGACAAAAATGAATTTCACTTCTTTCCAGAGGCTGACATTAAGCACCTGTTCCAGGAGGATGCTTGCCAGTGGCCAGATTACCACAATCTGTGAACCACGTGTGACAGGAAGAGGAAAGAGAAAAACAATGACAGAAATGTGGATTTGGGTCATCATATGTACAGATCAGAATAGACAGTGTATAAAATTCACTATTTATTTAGACTACTCAACTTTTCTTAAATGTTGCATACAGTTCCTAGCTTCTTGCAAAATTCTGTGATTAAAAATATAAGAATGAAGTCATATGTTGCTGTATAAATGGATATTTTTATCAAAATTTCACAGAACGATAAGGCTCCCTGAGGCTTCCCTGAAAAAGTCACGCTGCCCCTGAAAATCACTATCATAGACAAATACAAGTGCACCTCTTTAAATAGGGAGCACAGAAAGCGCTCGGTCCAAATGTTTAGGCAAATTGTACAAAATTCCACATTTAAGGAGATGAAGAGCCCTAAATCCTTTGGGAAATTAAAAGATCTATGTTTGTTTTTTTTTTTTTACTTGAAGTTTTATTTATTTATTTGAAGGGCAGATTACAGAGAAAGAGAGAGAGGAGAGAGACAAAGAGAGATATTCCATCTGCTGGTTCATTTTTCAAATGGCTCCAACAGCCAGGGTCTGGCCAGGCCAAAGTCAGGAGCCTGGAACTCCATCTGGGTCTCTGGGGCCCAAGCCCCTGAGCCATATTCTGCTGCCTTCCCAGATGCATGAGTAGTTAGCTGGATTGGAATAGCCAGGACTTGAATGGTGCCCACAGGGGATGCTGGTGTCACAGGCAGTGGTTTAACCTGCTGCACGGCGACACTGGCTCCAGAAAATCTATGTTCATACTTCAGCTTGCTATGGAATGGATGTTCCAGTAGCAAATGGAAATGCTAGAGGCATGCGCATGCTGTTTATTATGAATGAATAAACTGGGTTTCCTTTAGATAATAGCATCTTCTCAGGGTGAAGCGGCTACCCAGTGTCAGAGCCGGAACTGAAGCTGGGTCTGTCTTTATCCCAAACACATGTCCTTGCCTCCTGCCACCCTTCACACCATCAGGAATGCTATGCCCCCCTGTACGGTGCGTAAGGCACACTGCCATTCCCAACAAAAGTGCCTATGGGTCTCTCTCCTTTCTCGTTCTAGGGAGCAGGCACTGATGAGAACTGCCTCATTGACATATTAGCTTCGAGAACCAATGGAGAAATTTTCCAGATGCGGGAAGCCTACTGTTTGCGTAAGGAAACGCGTCTGTGTCCATGTGTTGTACACATACATGAACTTCATATTTCTCAGTAGATGAAACACTTCAGCCTATGAATTTTACAGAACTCTCTAAGATACTTTTACATTTGAAATATCACTCATTCAAGATTCTTTAACTCATCAAGTGCAATGGATGACTGCTGTGCTAAAAATAAAACGATTCCCTAGACAATCAACCTCAGCAAATCCTCCCTGAAGAGTTACAAGCTGCTGTGAGATGAATGCTCTCATCATGACAGAAAAGTCCCAGCAGGTCAGAGGGCAGTTTGTCCCTGACAGGAGAGACCTGCTCAACAGGCAAAACGCAGCAAAGTGCAGTGGTTGTCAAACTGTCCAGAATTCCACATCTGGGGAGACCTTTTAGAATTCTACAAATATATTTGCTATGCTTTACGCACATTTCTTAATTCCTGTAATCTATCCCAAAATCAGATTTTTGTACATTTCAAAAGTAGGAGTAGCTAGTTTTGTTTTTCGCAAGGGTTTAATTTCTTAAGTTCCCATGTATTATGTAGTATGTAACATTGAATGTCAAGAAAATGTCCCAGTCACCTTCAATGCATGTGAATGACAAGCCCTTCCTCAGGGCAATGATGTAAAAATCTTTACTGAAAATAGTAAAATGAGTCGTGGCAGCACTTAGGAAAAGCACTAGAGTGGGCAGCAGTCTACGGAAATGGAATGTGCAATTCTACATTCTGAGAATAAGAGAATGAAGTGACTCTCAATACTGTTTCTCACTTTAGGAATAAAGATTTTTTTTTTTTTTTGACAGGCGGAGTGGATAGTGAGAGAGAGAGAGAGAGAGACAGAGAAAGGTCTTCCTTTTTGCTATTGGTTCACCCTCCAATGGCCGCTGCGGCCAGCGCATCTCGCTGATCCGAAGCCAGGAGCCAGGTGCTTATCCTGGTCTCCCATGTGGGTGCAGGGCCCAAGGACTTGGGCCATCCTCCACTGCCTTCCCGGGCCATAGCAGAGAGCTGGCATGGAAGAGGGGCAACCGGGATAGAATCCGGCGCCCCAACTGGGACTAGAACCTGGTGTGCCGGTGCTGCAAGATGGAGGATTAGCCTATTAAGCCACGGTGCCGGCCAAGATCTTTTTTTAAAGATTTATTTTATTTATTTGAAAGAGTTACAGAGAGAGAGAAAGAAAGAGAGAGAGAGAATCTTCCATCCACTGGTTCACTCCCTAAATGGCCTCAACTGCCAGGGCTGGGCCAGGCGGAAGCCAGGAGCCAGGAGCTTCTTCCAGGTCTCCCACATGGGTGCAGGGGCCCGAGCACTTGGGCCATCTTCTGCTGCTTTGCCAGGCACATTAGCAGGGAGCTGGATTGGAACTGAAGCAGCCAGGACTCGAACCAGAACCCATATGGGATGCCGGCACTGCAGGCAGAAGCTTAACCTACTACAGCAAAGCACCGCTCCCATAAAGATAATTTTTTAAGACAAGAAGCCTATAGCTTTGTAGTCATTGGGTGACTGATTTCAGTGGCGGGCAGTTTATTGACAGAGAAGTGTTGGCAGGTTGACTGTCTTTCTAGGACTTTCAATCACAGCTTGGGCAGTAGGAGGAAGTAGCTCAGAGCACACTGATGTGTGGTGCTGTAGACAGGTGTACTGTAATGTGGCTGTTTTCTTGTCAGAATACAACAACAACCTCCAAGAGGACATTCATTCAGAGACCTCGGGACACTTCAGAGACACCCTCATGAACCTGGTCCAGGTATGGCATTGCACAACTCACACCACTCTGCTCTGTGACAGACAGACACGTGCTATTTCCAAAAACCAGGTCAGAGAGCTGCGGTATACTAGAGGTCAACAGTTAATGCTATGCAATAGCCCTTCCTGAGTATCAGCTGTGTTCAAGGCTCTCAGAAACTTGACTTGGTAGAGAGACAAGCACAAATAAAACACAAGTGTTATTCTCAAATAATTAAAATCAATCATACTTACAGGGAACACACACACACACACATCTGATACATTCTAAGAAAATAGATAAGATTAGAAATATTACAGTGAAAATTCATTATTCTATTAGAAATTAATTTCATTTTTAAGACTGCTAAATGAATGGAGGGCTTATAAGTTTTTCTGAGCCTCAGACACAGTATATGAGAAACCCATTTCATTCATAACACCAAAGCATTGCAACATGGATATTCCCATAAGCACATTAGAAATGATGAAACAGAATCAAAAAGTATAAGCTTCTATCCACTGGTGGTCTACGGAGTTAATAGATGGACATCCATTGTTTAATTGAATCCAACAGACCCCATGTGACTGTGTAGCATGCCCGGGGCTATCTACAAAAAATCCTATCATGAAAGGAAGATGACTTCAACTTTAAGTTAGATTTTGTCATTTACTTTATTTTTCTATATCAACTAAATTGTATGTAATTGCTTCCATTCAGATAATATTTCTTTTTTTTCTTTCCTTTTTTTTTTTTTTTTTTTTTTTGACAGGCAGAGTTAGACAGAGAGAGAGAGAGACAGAGAGAAAGGTCTTCCTTTTTCCGTTGGCTCACCCCCCAAGTGGCCACTACGGCTGGCACACTGTGGCCGGCACACTCTGCCAATCTGAAGCCAAGAGCCAGGTGCTTCCTCCTGGTCTCCCATGCGGGTGCAGGGCCCAAGGACCTTGGCCATCCTCCACTGCACTCCCAGGCCACAGCAGAGAGATGGACTGGAAGAGGAGCAACCGGGACAGACTCCAGCGCCCCAACCAGGACTAGAACTCAGGGTGCCAGCACCACAGGAGGAGGATTAGCCTAGTGAGCCGCGGCACCGGCCCTCATATAATATTTCTTAAGACGTTCATCTTACTAGCTTTATAGTCAGAATACTATTTTAAAGATAGAATTATCATTTGTTTTATGTATTTTCTCGAATGTGCTTGTCGCCTGATTTAGCAAACACATGAAGCCCACAATTGGGAAAAAAAAAATGTCTTTCAAGCCAGGATTTAGGTTTTTTGTTTTGTGTGTAAGGGGTGGGTGTGTGTATGCACATGTGTATACTTGAAATGAAACAAAGGTATATAAATATCCACACCTTTCCTTTCTATATCAAAAACATTACTGAGTAGTTAGCAAAGAATTGCACTAAAAGCCACAGATAGACAGAATTTTGTACATGAGAATGGAAAATTAAGAAAAGATTCCATTGCTTTCATGGAGGAACAGGGGCAGACATATGTGAGGGACCATGTGAGCTGTTCACGTCCCACATCAGAAAGCCCGGCAGAACTATGATCCACCTGCTTCCAGGGAGTTCTGCATACCACCTAGCCAAAGATCTTCCCATGATCTAGTTCTCAAATATGGCTTACTTGTTGGTATCTTTGCAGCCGGCAACTCCACCACCACGCCTCTTTTTTTTCCCACAATCTAAAGACAATTCCTTGAGGGCTCTGTCAGACAGGAAAACTGGCTGGCACTGCTTTGGGGCCACCTAAACAGGCACTTTGCCTTTCAAAGCCTCTTTGAGTTTCAGCTCGAACAGCTTGAAATCAGTGTTTCATATTCTCTTAGAGGCACCAAATGTCTAAACTTTCTCTTCACTTTTATTTCTGCTTGCAAGCCAGTCCCTTATGTCATGAGCTCATCTCTTTCTTGCAATACACAGTTAAAATCATAAAGGAAATGTCATTTGCAAAGCTCACATGAGGACCAGACCAGGTTGCTGTGATCATGGAAGAGCTCTCCTCCAAGAAGCAAGCTCCAGTCTCAGTCTCCATCCACTGCAGCACCTGGTTTGCATGCTCCCCAAGCATGTCATCAACACGCAGAAGTAGAAAGGCAATGGGAGCTTTTACGGGCTTCACTGTGATGCATGTAGTCTTGCCTAAATTTCACTGGCCAACCCTCAAATAAGCTTTGTGTTCTATCAGGGGGGCAAAACACAGTGCAGCTGTTTGTCTTGAAGGAAAGTGAAGCACGTTTGGCAATCAGCCTGCAGCGTGCATGAAAACTGTAAAGAGGAACGAACTCTACAACCAGGAAAGGCAAATGGGCCCCAGAAGACGGTAAAGTGGAGAAGAATATGCCAGTCAGAGAAAACTCATAATGGTGACTACCTTAGGCACAAGAAGTTCTAAAAGGGTAGTGTGTATAACCAAACAAAAATGCTGGGCATTCTCTCCTGAAAGTACTTTTAAAAGGAAAATATCTTTGGATTCTTATCCATGCTTTATGTTTTTTTTGCACATGCTTTCAAATGACCTTTTAGGAGACCCAGCATATAAGTTTCTTGGTCCTGCTTCCCATCTTTTATGTAGATTAATGGTATTTATCATATCATCAAAGAGGAAATATCATATAAAGGGCAAAAGTATCTCATTTTAATCTGAATATATCAGATATATTTTTCTATGTAATTCATCCTACCAGGAATAGTTTCTTTGAGATGAATAAAAAGCCAAAGATGAAGCTAACTTGTAGTCTTTTATTCCTTCTATTTTATTTTTGCCATACAGTATGTGCAAACACAATTTAGTCCCATGTGTGTCTGTATTATTTTTGTTTATTTTGCTGAGTTGTTCTAACAAGGAACAAAACAAGCAAATTTAAAAGAGGCTAGGAGGGAGGGAGGTAATCATTTCCCTTAAGACATCTCAAGGAACCTACTCTTCAACGTTACTTCCTTTTCTTCTATCATCCCTCCATTTTCCTCATTTGGGGCAGACGAACACGTCCAACACAGAGGCTGTGGTCTCCTTTAATGTGTATCTAATCATGGTTACAACTTCATATTGTAGTGCACATATGTTTACAGGATTCAGTTGAAGAATTAATAAATATGCATGTCAGGCTAGAATACAAAGTCATAGTGCCAAGCCACATGGATTTAATTCTTTATTCTGTGTGCATGTGTCTGTGTGCACATGTGTGCTGTTAATTTTGAATTGGGAATACTGAAATAAAAAAAAAAAAGGAAAGCCAATGCTGAGAAAAGAACATGAGGAGAGAAAGTAATGGAAGCTCTCCAGTTGCATGTGTCTCCTCTCTGGCTCCCAGGACTGCTCATGGTATCACCTCTCAAACTTGGCAGTGAGGCCTCCAGAGATGTTATTACCGGGAGCTTTCATCTATGAATTATTAGCCCCAACAATTCTCAACCAAATGTTACTCCCCTCAGTTTCTTCCCTCCACATTTTTATCTTGTCCCTTCTTTAAGTCCTGTACTCTTTTTTTGCCATTTCTCTGGTACCTATTAAATATATCAAGTGACTATCTTGGGATCTTTACATGACCAAGTCACCCTTGTCTGACTTTATTGAAAGAGTAAAATCACAAACTTAGTTATTCACATTTCTCAATCCATCATATCTAAGTGTCTTTGGCAATTGACTGCATAGGAAAATAAGCAGATGGACACCATTTCAAGTTAAATGTCCAAAAATACTATCTTTCCAAATGATGTGTGAATTATTTTTCTCACCAATTTTGCCAGGGTCAGAGTGTACTAAGCTGTCTAGGGACACTGGAGGTCACTGAGGAAACGTCAATGATCCAGAAAAATCTCCCCACATCTACCAACTGATCTTTGAAGGCAGCTGTCTGAAAGTTTCTTACCTTTCCAATGGCAATTTCTGGAATGCCCGCAGTGTGTGCTGGGCATAATTTTAGACACTCGGGGAATTATCAGTGAACAACAGAAACAAAGTTCCCAGCCCCTTAAGTTGTTTACATTCTAGCAAGGGAGAATGCACAATTCAACGTAAGTCTACAAAACAGGCAGCTTACATAGAATTTTAGAAGTTGACGAAAGACACAGCAGAGCAGGGTGAGGGAGACAGGTGTTGTAGGCAGGTTACAATATGATATAGGTTGATCGGAGTAGGTCTCCTTGAGAAGGTGAAATGTGAGGAAAGAGGTGAATGAAACAGTCAGTCAACAAATGAACAGACGTGACAGGCTGTCGCAGCAAAGTGTACAACTCCAGAAAAAAGTCTAAGAAGATAGCCGATGGGTTTGAGGAGTAGCAAGGAGGCCAGTTGGTGCCATATAAGACAGCCAGCGAGATGGATGGGAGTGGTGGGTGAATAGATGGAGTCAGAGACGTCGCAAGTGGTGAGATGATCTCTGACCCTGCGGCCACTGTAAGGACCGCACCTCTTATTCTGAGTGAAATGGGGGAGAAGTCCCTCCGCGCTGAGTCTGAGTAAAGGAACGATGTGATCTTTGGCTTTACAAATGCTCACAGTAGATGCCATATTGTGAAAATACTAGAGGGAGACAGGAGTCAAACAGCAGGCTGCAGAGGGCTGTATCTTCAGGAAAGCCGTGATAGAGCATCTACACAGCCCCTTATGGGAGCAGCGGCAGGAGTGAAAGGTGCCCAGATTCTGGATGTACTGCGGAGGTAAAGTCTGTTGGTGTTTCCTGAGAAACTGGACGTGGGATACGAGGGAAAGAAGGACCTGAATGTGACTCTCAGTTTTTTAGTCTGAGCAGGGAGTGGGGAGTGGTAAGCAAGAGATGTGGAAGACAGGAGTTTAAGGAGTGCCTGTGGTGGAGCGAGACCAGGAGTTGGATTTTGAACAAGGAATTTGGTATATATAATGGAGAATCAAGTGGAGAATTGAGTTGGCAACTGGAATAGACACATCAGAGGTTCAGATGACAGATGTAAATCTGGGTACCAGCACACTATTCGGGCGAGACCACATAGATGGAATCCAGAGCCACAGGTATAGATCAGAGTACCAAGAGAAGCAGTGTAAATACAGAGAAGACGGTCAGTGACTAAGTACTGGGACTTACCGGAAAGTAAGAGGAACCAATTCACAGGAGGAGGAGTAACCAGTGAGAAAGAAGGAAAGACAGAGAGAGTGCCCGATCCTGTGAGCTGAGCAAGGGACGCGCAGCAAGGAGAGCACAGCGTGGTTGCCCCAGATCCTGCTACCATGGATCACACAGGATGAAGACGAAGTAGTCAAGAAACAGACTTACTCCAAATAGTGATAGAATTTGCTCAGGAATGACCTGAGTGTTTGATGGTTCCAGGATTTTTATCAATGTCTACTGAGTCACAAGGAAAACCTGTGCTTATTCTACAGGGAACCAGACAGGAGGGCTACACGGACCCCGCCATGGCCGCCCAGGATGCAATGGTAACTAGAGCCCGCACTGGTCCTGAATGTGCAGCCTGTGTGGGAGCGGCTGGGTGGGTCTGACGCACCTGCGGGCTGTGTGCTGTTCCAGGTGCTGTGGGAGGCCTGCCAGCAGAAGACCGGGGCGCACAAAACCATGCTCCAGATGATTCTGTGCAACAAGAGCTACCAGCAGCTGTGGCTGGGTGAGGATGAGCAGGGGCTCTTTCCAGCTCCTCCACCGATTATGACACAGAAAACAGAACGTTCATGGGGCTGGGGCAGGGGCTGGGACACGGGTTAAGCCACCACCTGTGACTCCCACATCCCACATCCCATGCCATATCAAGCGCCAGCTGCAGTCCCGTGTCCTCTGCTCGTGTTCCAGCTCCCTGCTAATGCACTGGGAAGGCAGCAGGTGATGGCCCAAGTAGCTGAGTCCCTGCCCCCCATGCGGGAGGCCCTGATGAGCTCCTGACTCCTGGCTTCAAGCTGGCCCATTGAGAAGTAACCAGAGAACTGAAGATCAATTCCTCTCTCACCCCCCACCACCACAACTCTTTTCAAACAAATATAACTTTTTTTTTATTAAACTTTTATTTAATGAATATAAATTTCCAAAGTATAGCTTATGGGTTACAATGGCTTCTCCCCTCCCACAACCTCCCTCCCGCCCGCAACCCTCCCCCCTCCCGCTCCCTTTCCCCTTCCATTCATGTAAAGATTCATTTTCAATTCTCTTTGTATACAGAAGATCAATTTAGTATATATTAGGTAAAGATTTCAACATTTTGCCCATATAGCAATATCAAGTGAAAAAACTACCATTGGATTACTAATTATAGCATTAAATAGCAATGTACAGCACATTAAAGACAGAGATCCTACATAATTTTTTTTTCAAATTAATTAATTTTCTATGCCATTTCCATTTTAACACCAGGTTTTTTTTTTTTTCATTTCCAATTCTCTTTATATACAGAAGATCACTTCAGTATATAATTAGCAAAGACCTCATCAGTCTGCGCCCACACAGAAACACAAAGTATAAAAATACTGTTTCAGTACCAGTCATAGCATCACTTGGCTTTAGACGACACATTAGGGACAGATCCCGCATGGGGTGTAAGTACACAGTGACTCCTGTTGCTGACTTAACAATTTGACACTCCTGTTCATGGCGTCAGTAATCTCCCTAGGCTCTAGTCATGAGTTGTCAGGGCTATGGAAGCCTTTAGAGTTCGCTGACTTTGGTCTTATTCCGATAGGGTCATAGTCAAAGTGGAGGTTCTCTCCTCCCTTCGGAGAAGGGTACCTCCTTCTTTGATGGCCCCATTCTTTCCACTGGGATCTCACTCACAGAGATCTTTCATTTAGGTCTTTTTTTTTTTTCCATGATATCTTGGCTTTCCATGCCTGCTATACTCTCATGGGCTCTTCAGCCAGATCTGAATGCCTTGAGGGCTGATTCTGAGGCCGGAGTGTTGTTTAGGACATCTGCCATCCTATGAGTCTGCTGTGTATCCCACTTCCCATGTTGGATCTTTCTCTCCCTTTTTGATTCTATCAGTTAGTATTAGCAGATACTTGTCTTGTTTGTGTGATCTCTTTGACTCTTAGACCTATCAGAGCTATCAATTGTGAGCTGAAATTGATCACTTGGACTAGTGCGATGGCATTGGTACATGCCATCTTGATGGAATTGTGTTGGAATCCCCTGCACATTTCTAACTCCACCATTTGCGGCCAGTCCGATTGAGCATGTTCCAAATTGTTCATCTCCAAACAAATATAACTTTTTTAAAAAGCAAGTAGCTAAGTAGTAAAAAAAAAAAAAAAAAAAAAAAAAAGTGCAACAAAGGAAAGTCCGCTTACTTCAAAGCTACTTATTTTGAATCCTGTTGGTATGGATTTGCTTCACCTCAGGACATTACTAGGGAATAAAGTTTTCTCTATACTTTTATTTTTTGTGTTTACTAAATTGCATAAACTTACAAATACTGAACCTTTTAAAATTGATATCTGTTTTTTGATGAAGAACTTACTCCAAAAATTAGCTATTTCCTGTCAGTTACACTGTATGTTTCCTTGAAAACTGGCTGATGAGCATGGTTCAGCGAGCCCGTGACAGCCAGGGTCACTGCTCCTGACACAATCTGTGTGGCAGCGGGGGTGTCTCAGTGGCCTCAGAAGGACGCTCACATTAGTCTGACTTTCCCCAAATGTCAGTGCCTTGTTCCCTTACTTAGAAACAAAAGCATCAACTTTGTAAGTTGACCTCAGAGAAGCTGAGAGTAGAATCCAGAGGCTGGGGAGAGAAGGCAGGGGGGAGGCTGGGAAAAGGCTGGCTAACAGGTGCTTAAGTTACACTGGATAGGAGCAGGCAGCTCTGAATTCTCCTGCCCAATAGGGCAAATACAGATAAGATAACGACCTTTGTATTTTTCTCAAAATCAGCTGGAAGAAAGGATTTTGAATGTTTTCACCATGATAAGTGTTTGAGGAGATAGAGATATTTACCCTGATTTGAACACCATGAACCATCACATGGTACCACTTAAACATGTACAGTACTTACATATGTTTTTAAAATGTTAAAAGTGGAAAAATATTTTTGGGTTTTTTCTACATAAAGCACCAAAGTCTATAAGAGTTTGAGAGATCTACTCCCTACTACTCTATATGTTAATTAGAAATCATAGTAGAAAGATACTTCCTCACTTCCAATTTGCTGTAAGAATGAATGAAAACTGAAAGTTTCCTGTGTTAAAGCCAGGTAAGTAAGTTGTTGAAATAGGAAGCTTAATTTAGCAAAATTGGCTGAGTAAACTCCACCCTATGCCCCTAATAGAGATCTCATAGTCTTCATAAAACTCCTCATAGATTGTGTTTTAAGATTTACTTATTTATTTGAAAGGCAGAATTATAGAGAGAGAGGTAGAGATACAAAAAGAGAGAGCTTCCGTTCACTGGTTCACTCCCTAAATGGCCACAATGGTCAGGACTGGACCAGGCCAAAGCCAGGGGCCAGGAGCTTCTTCCAGGTCTCCGAAGTGGGTGGCAAAGGCCTAAGCACTTGGGCTACCTTTCACTGTTTTCCCAGATGCATTAGCAGTGGGACAGTGGAAGTGGAGCAGCCAGGTCTGATTGATGCCCACAGGGGATGGCAGCATCACAGGCAGTAGCTTTACCTGCTACACTACAACGCCAGCCCACATAGATTCTTTTTTAACATATTATCTTTTACTTGATAGGCATAGAGACAGATAACTCCCATCCATTGGTTCACTCCCCAAATATCCTCAATGACTAGACCAAGGTCAGAGTGGGGAGCCGGTAACTCAATCCAGGTCTCCCAACTTGAGTGGCAGGAACCCAATTACATGAGCCATCACCTGCTGCCTCCCAGAGTTTTTATTATCAGGAAGCTGGTATTGGGAGTAGAGCTGTGAATCAACCCCAGGCACTCTGATTTGGGATGAGACATGGCATCTTAACTGCTAGGCTGAACACCTGCACCTCTTCCTAGACTGTATGATCACAATTTAATCATCACTCAAAGAATTTTTTTAAAGACTTATTTACTTATTTGAAAGGCAGAGTTACACAGAGAGAGGAGAGGTAGAGAGAGAGGTCTTCCATCTGATGGTTCACTCCCCAGTTGGCCGAATGGCTGGAGCTGCACTGATCTGAAGCCAGGAGCCAGGAGCTTCTTGCAGGTCTCCCACATGGGTGCAGGGGCCCAAGGACTTGGGCCATCTTCTACTGCTTTCCCAGGCCACAGCAGAGAGCTGGATCAGAGGAGGAGCAGCCGGGACTAGAACTGGTGCCCATATGGGATGCTGGTGCTTCAGACCAGGGTGTTAACTCACTGCGCCACAGCGCCGGCCCGACTCAAAGAATTTTAACACTTATTTATTCTAATATCTAAGCTCTAGAAGAAGTTTGCTATTGATCTAAGTACGGCTGAGTGTATGTCCTAAACAAAAGGCCCATAAATAACAGCTAGACATGTGCCTCCTGTCGATGTAAATCAGCAGTGAGTCCCCAGGAAGTAGTGATCGAGAAGTAGCGATCATTCCCCAGAAGAGAATAGTAGCTCTTTGAAGTCCAAGATCTTTGCTGATTCCACTTACACAACCAATAGCAGTACTGTCCATTGCTTTACATAAAATGTTCACCTTCATTATGTACAGTAATTAGCAATTGTTATGCTACAAAAAAACTCCTTTGAATTCTACCAATTTGTTGAAGTTTTCCAGGAATTTCAAAATATCTCTGGGCAAGACATAGTAGATGCCATCAATGATTGTTACGACGGATACTTCCAGCAGCTGCTGGTTGCCATTGGTGAGTGAGCATAAATATGAGGTTCAGCAGACCTGTGTGTGCCAGAGTGAATTACAGGTGCATGAGTGAGCTCTTGCCTGGCCTGGGTGTTCTCCACTGAATAATTATTTAAAGGAGATATAAACCCTACATAGAGAAAGGACATCAGGAGACAGAATGTACTATACGGCCAAGCTGATGACTTTACTGAAGAACTGAGTGCTCTTCCCAACATCTGTGTCAACTTTCTGACTAACAAACACAGCATTCTCGGATGCTGTCTCTCAGGAATGGTTCACACACTGTTAAATCCATGTCACATTTTCTGATTCCTGATCCCTTGTTCAAGAGCAGATCAAGGCCAGCCACGTGGCTTCTTTTCCTCCAAGAAGAAAAGGGGTTTTAGTTTTTTGTTTGGGTTGGTAGGGAGGTGGAGAAGAGTTGGTCACCTTCTCCAAAAAGTTTAAGAGTAAATCCAAAAAAAAAAAAAAAAAGAGTAAATCCTACCTAAAAGAGATTTACTGAGTTGTTATTTAGTCGTGATTTCTGCACACTTCCCTCTGCTTCCTAGGTAGAAAAACACTACCTTCCACAGAGAGAAACAGTGGTAGTTATCTACAAAATCAACCATAAGTCACCCTTGCTTTTCTTGTCCTGGGTTGTGACTTGACAGCATATAGTTCAATGACTATAAAAGACAGGTCATTGTGAAATATCCCCATAGTAGGTACGCAGGAATTACTTGGATATGAGCAAAATCAATGAGCATTTTGATTTTCTATGCATAGAATAGCATATACCTGCATGAACATGGAGCAGAGTGAGAATAGTATTCTCCTAGTTTATCTAGTAAAGGCGTTTTAATTTAAGTTTCTATGAAAATGGTCTTGTGGAGTTTACAAAACCCCTGAAAGAGTATATGACTGCTTACATCTTTGTATTTTTCTGACAATAAGGTACATATGTTCTAGAAAATTCTCAACAAAATCTAGTAACCATACATCACATCAAAACCCCGCCATTTACAAACAAGGCCAAAGGAGGTTAAGTGACTTTTCCAAAGTCTATCAGCTAACGAGCGACAAAGTTACAAGGAGAGCTCACGTCATCTGAACCTTGCCAGCATTCTTTCCAATGTAGATCATTGGCACAAAGCACAGACATGAGAGAGGCCGCAGTGGGTATCAGAAACACCATAAAACATCTTAACTTGAGTCATTAACTCACTCAGTGAACACTACTGACCTTTGATGTAGGCACTGCAGATGGAAGAGGAAAGCATCAACAGAAACAGCGAAAGTCCTCGTCCTTCAAGGAGCTCACATTCCAGAAGGGACTCAAGGGCGATTACTGAGTTCACTGTTCAGGAGAGGAAGGAAGATGTGGGTTCACAACCTAAAGCAATTACTTGAACGACAGAAAAAATGTTGTTGAGATGCTCTTATTCTACAGTTATTCTATGTCATAACCTCTCACACATTAATCACTCAGTCACGGGTTCATCCACTTACTCTGTTGAGTGCTACAGTCATCAACTGGATTCCATCCAGGATAGTTGTTGACCAAGGCTCTAGGCTGTTCTAATGCTATGGCAGTTTTGAGTGGGTGACTCCTAAAACTGGCCTAGACTAGTTATGGCCCTTACACGTTCTGCTTAAGTGACTTCAGATCTATCCACAAATCTATCAGGGACTAAAGGTAGCATTTGGGAAGATGAACGAACTGCATGGGGGCTATGTCTTGGTGAATCCCACATTAGCAAAGCTTCAGTAACAATGCTGATAAACTGGGCCTTTTGGAAGCCCTACTTAGTTCCTTTTCAAAGATGACAAACTGCTTTACCAGGAACCAACAGAGTTTCAAGAGCAAGATAGAGATTAAATGAAATTCTGAATGAATCATTACAACATTGCTGCTTCATATGTTTTCTAAGAGTTGTGGTGTATCAGTCTAAATGACAATCAGAGAATAGAGTCTCCAAAGAGTAAAGAAAGACATGTATTTGACAATGACAGAGCATTGTGAAGGGGATATGAGTGTTTTAGTAAACTATGGGAGGGTTCAAGGAGGTCTAGGCAAAGGGAAGAAAGGAAGAAATTTATGCAAGGACTTGGATACAAAGTTCTTTATTCTTGGAGACCCAAGGCAGGAGTTGACATGAGTTCATTGCTGTTGGTTCATTGCTGGACAAGTGTTCTCTCTAGGGCATCTTGTCTGAATAGTTGCAATCTTAAACAGTGTTCAAGATCAGCCTTGTTCCTGAAATCGGTAGATACCTGCAGGTCTGAGTAGTGCTAAGCATGGAGTGCTTGTAGAAGAGAAAGAATCACTTTGGGGATCTTGACAAAGTTGTTATCCCAGACAGGCAGACATGAGCCATTCCTGCATTACTTCCCAGCCCTAATTCTGTCTAGAGATGACAAGAATGATCTCATCTTGGTGTCATAAACTGCCACAAGTGTGATCATTACTCTATGTGTTGAAATCACCATTCAACACGAGGATTGTAACAGCAAGAAAAAAGCATCTCATTGTTTCTCAAACGTTGTCACACCCAGCACTCCTCCTTTTCATTCTGATTTCTCCTAGTGCTCTGTGTTCGAGATAAACCAGCCTACTTTGCTTATCGACTGCACGGTGCCATCCATGTACGTAAGACCCACACGTTTTCAAAATTTCTTCAGAAATGGAATCTGTTTTCTCCAATAGCTATTTTTATCTCGATTATTTAAATATTGATTTCCATTCTTGAACTTGTATGTAAACAGGTAAAAAAAAATATATGTCCAAGTGGGGAAAAAAATCATGTTATGCAACAGAAATAAGACTCATCAAAGAAAAGTAGTGCTCTGCTCTCTGTATAGATTTAGGTACCTAAGAAGTGTGGTTCTTTGTGGTCCTTGTCCCCCATGTCCTTTGGAGTCTCAGCAGCCACAGAGACTGGCAAATTCAAATGCTTTTTATTTCCAAAGACCCCACATCATCTTACGCAAACACAAAATATGTGGCACCAAGAAGAACATGTCAAAAAATTACACTCTTGGCAAGGAATTGCTACTTTCCTGAAGTTTAAAAACACAAATAATGCCAATGGTTATTTTTAAACATGAGGTGTTGTTTTCCAAATATACTTAAAGAAATGGCTAGACAGTGATAAATTCTAAGCTATTTACAATTGAGATTGTTTTCACATTTTATTATGACAATCACATTCTTTGGAGCATTTGTGTTTAGGGAAACAAACAGGTACACCAGATAATATGAGGGGACTTCAAAAAGTTCATGGAAATGGATTTAAAAGATAAATTTGTTTTGGTGCCCAAATTTTGAAATCCATGCATTTATGCAGTCTTTAAGAATATAAAATTCAGGCCGGCGCCGTGGCTTAACAGGCTAATCCTCCACCTTGTGGCGCCAGCACACCGGGTTCTAGTTCTGGTTGGGGCGCCAGATTCTATCCCGGTTGCCCCTCTTCCAGGCCAGCTCTCTGCTATGGCCTGGGAAGGCAGTGGAGGATGGCCCAAGTCCTTGGGCCCTCCAGGATAAGCACCTGACTCCTGGCTTCAGATCAGCATGATGTGCAGGCCGCAGCGGCCATTGGAGGGTGAACCAACGGCAAAAAGGAAGACCTTTCTCTCTGTCTCTCTCTCTCACTATCCACTCTGCTTGTCAAAAAAAAAAAAAAAGAATATAAAATTCATACTATAAAAACAAAACTACACATAAATTTTAAACATTTTTGCACCAAAATAAACTTAATTTTTAATTCAATTTTTCCATAAACTTTCTGAAGCCCTCTTGTGTACACTTTATCCATAATGTGCGTGAAATATATTTGAAGATTGCATATGCATCTGTGTGTGTGCCTGTGTGTAGAGAAAGAGAGAAAACCTTGAAAACTTAAAAAAAATTTAATGACACAGTAATTTTAGTAGTTTTATCTTCAAAGTAAATTTTACACACCAACTTCTTAAATGCAGCCAGCATGCCAAGAAAATACTTATAGTCAAGGGTACTTTATTATGCATCTTCTGAGTTGAGTATTTATTTACGCACAAGAACCCAAGTAAGTTCCAGTTATAGAAAGGAAGTAACCCTTCCAAGGAGAAAAGATTGATTTGATTAAAGTTGTATTTGAAGTAGAGCAGCGTGTTGGGCAAAGCTATGGGATGATTCATCAAGTCTTTGCTCCAAAGAGCTAACCACTGCAACAACAGAGAAAGCTTCACTAGTCAATGACCATGGAAAATCATCTAAGTTACCCTGATCCCACTGATGCCTAAATTCAGAGCTACTTATTCTAAGTATCCTTTATGTCCATATGTTGTATGGGAACAAGGAAGGTGTGTGTGTGCTCACAAATGGTTGGGGGGGGGGCTGCATAGTCAGGTAATCAAATGTCTGATATATGAGGACCTCAGATGCCAAATATTTGTCAAGAAGACCATTTCCCCATTCACACACCGAAGCATCTTTCTGTGTTCTCCCCAGGGCACTCTAAGTTAATGACCTACAATCTACATTTGGGAATTTGGTTGGATCATTCATTTAATCACCTCAAATTGTGAGATCTATTATCCCAATTATCAAAAATTGCATTATGCTTGCTGGCCACTAGAGATCACCATTCCCCCATTTGAAAAGAGTTGGAACCGTTTGTCAAGCAGTATTATATCTGTGAGAAGTACGTGGCCATTGATCTTGTATTCTGGGGTATTCAAATCAGAAAGTACTTCAAGTACCTGGGGCTCTTATTTTTACAATTTTTCAACAATCACCAGATTACAGAATGACAATGTAATTGCTGTCTTATATCCATGCTCTACTAATAAAGGTTAGAATCCCTCCTCCCCAGGATATTTACCTAGAAAGAATGCATAATGAGATTTGCCATTTACAGCATGAAATGTGACAGAGACAATATGAAGGTTGGCTAGGATGGAAAAGGGAGAAACTACTGCAGAGTCGGGGAGAAAGGACAGGGGTCAGAGTCAAGGCCATGATCCAGGGCAGGCGAGATGTCAGGTGGAACAGAGTAACTCACCCTAAGTGTGCTTGAAGTGGGCAGAAGTCACAGAGGCAGCTCTCGGGGTCAGGCTGAGCACCATGGGATGGGACAGCAGTGCCTGCATTTGAGGACTAGGAGAACAGCAATCGCTCCAGCCAAGGGCTCAATCTCTTTTGGACTGATTGATGCTCAAGTACGATTTCCTCAACCCACCTCCCCCCTCTTCTGTATCTTTCAGGACTTTGGTTTCCATAATAAAACCGTAATCAGGATCCTCATTGCTAGAAGTGAAATAGACTTGATGACCATAAGAACACGGTACAAAGAGAGATACGGGAAATCCCTGTTTCATGATATCAGAGTAAGTCTCCTACGTGTAATTAATGTGACCCCCTTCTCATCGTTTCTGAAACTGTGATAAATGCTTTAATTTGAATACTTTCTTGGTAGAGTCCTAATAGGGGCAATCTGGGTTACTACTCGAGCAACTACTACTGTTGCCTTTGAGTACAACAGGTGCAGCCGCAGACAGCCCCTTCACCTGAATTGACAGAGCTGACTCCTCTTAGTCTTAAGGTAAATCACAGATGTAACCAAATAAAACATCCATGCCCTAGAATTGCACCTTATGAGCTAAATTCTCAAGTGTGATCAGGATGAGGAAAAACACATTTTTGCAGCAAGATCATATTAATGGTGAAGAGATTCTAAAACCAGTCCAGCTGGGCTCTCACAAGCCGTGGAAAGCAAGCAGCCAGCCAGACGCTATCAACTGGCCACTGTGAAGTTTGGCACTACTGGTTGTAGAACACGCTACACATCAGAAGGAAACAAGTCAGCTCTTCATCCCAATACCTCTAACCTCTACTGTGGGTTTTGATAAAGCTATCAGAATATGTAAGATCAGCTATGTAATTTTTAGGACCCAGTGAAAAATAAACACTCCTTGGCCTCTTGTTCAAATTAATTCTAAAGATGCTGGCAGTGGGGCACTGAGAACATGTCATAGTTTGCATTTGCACAGAGCTAAGGGCAGTATCCTTGTTCATGTGTTTTCAATGGAAATTTTCAACTGCTAGAAACAGTTCTTTAGTTTATTGGAAGAGTGATCCAGAATCAATTCAGCAACCCAAAGACCCAGAGATCATAAATCCAGAAGACTTTGCAGGCCCTTTGCACCCCAAGTGGACTCCAAGAAGTTGGTGGAGCAGTTAAGGGAATCCAATTCCTTTATCTTTGCTAAAGCTCTCCTTACATCCACCTCTAAAACCTCCGAAACCTTCAACTCGCTTGGGACGCTAAACATTTCCCATGGAGCAATGCAGGTCAGAACTCCTTCTCTACATGAATGGCTAGGTCTTAGCTGCTTAGCATAATGAGTCTCAGCCACCTCAGAGTCTGCTAAGAGTTCACATACTTAGTGCAACTTCAGGATGCATTCAAAGCAGTGAGTGAGAATTGCATGACAACACTGTGCAAGAGAACAGTAATACGATAGCTAATTTTCTCAAAGATAAATTTTTATCATATTTATTTATTACTATCATTGATTAGAGAAATTTAGAAACTACAGAAGACCATAAAAAGTAAAATAAAAACTGCACTAATTCTCCACGGCAGAATAAAATTTTGTTGTAGGTGCTGCTATGGTCTGAATGTTGGAGGACCCCACAAAGTTCAGATGGGGAAATCCTAGTCTCCTAATCCTCTGTATGGGATTAATGTCTTCATAGAAGGGGGTGAGGGAGCCCCCTGTCCCCTTCACCACATGAGGTTAGAGTGAGAAGGCAGCTGTCCATATGAGCACGGATCCTGGGTAGACACCAGATCTGCCAGCAACTTGATCTTGGCCATCCCAGCACCCAGATCCAAGAGAAATAAGTTCTTGTCATTTATAAGATCCCAGTTTGATGGTATTTTGTTATAGCAACCCGAATAGATGGCTGCTTTGGGTTATCTTTTAAAAATAAATAACTAGTGATATGTCTTGTTAATGAAAGGAATATTTCTACTGAATCATGGTATCCCACTCTATAAACTGTAACATACATAAGCTACCTCACATGATTTTACACCACTTTTCAGTTTTTCACTATTATACATAGCATAACTAATAATAATTTCAAATCTATCTCCTGAGATAGGATTACTGCATTCATGAATATGAGCATTTTTAAATCTTTGGAGATGTAGCAACAATTTTCCCCAGGCTCCACCCTCATCTATACTAATAATAATGTAAGACAGCTCTTTCTACAGCTGAGGAGATTGAATTCTACTGCAGTCATTGTTGCTCTAAGCAGACGTCAATCAACGCACTGTCACCCACACACTGCTGACTATCCCCACAGCATTATGTTTCAATGGCTTTCACTGGGAACCATTCTCAGAAACATTAAATCTTTAGATGAAAAAAAAAAGTGAATAATTTTGGGAAGGCTAATTTTGCACTTCAGAAACACTGTGTTTCTCTGACAATTTTATTTCATATACGTTGTATTTTTTTTTTCTTTCCTTTTCAGCACTTTGCTTCAGGGCACTATAAGAAGGCACTGCTGGCCATCTGTGCTGGTGACACGGAGGACTGCTGACATGGAGGGGAGGACGGGGAGCACCGGGCACTCTTCACAGACACATCAGAGCAGAGTGTGACACATGAGTTGTCACTCACACCACCACCAAACTACAAGATCAGATTTTCTCTTCTGTCTTTAAAATTATTCCAAAATCTATGAATGAAAATCTATGATCAAGGATTTGCACCTGTTATTTAATCATCAAAGAATTAATTTGTACATTATGGAATAATAACAATATTGCCATGGAATAGGGTTTTTTGGTTTTTCTTCAAGACTTAATCATTTGAAAGGCAGAGTTACAGAGAGGGAGAGATAGAGAATGAAAGAGATCCTCCATCTGGTGGTTCACTACCCAAATGGCCACAAGCAGCCAGGAACCCAGAACTCCATCCAAGTCTCCCATGTGGGAACAAGGACCCAAGCACTTGAACCATCTTTGTCTGCTTTCCCAGGCATACTGGCAGGAAACTGGATCAGAGGTAGAGCAGCTGGGTGTTCTTATGGGATGCTAATGTCACAGGTGGCAGCTTAATCCACTGTACCGGCCCCAGAGTGGGTTTTATTTAAATGAGAATTATCTGTACCCCACGACAAGGAATCTACTCAAGACCATCCTTAGTGCATTTTTGGACAGCAAGGAAAATGCATTGTGTGATCATGCTCTTTAGAGGAATTTTCAAACTGCTGTAAAAATACAATAAAGCTCAAGTGAACTCCTATGGCAGTCTTTAAAATAAAATGCATATAAAGCAGCAAAATGCAGCCAGACATACGCATATCAAGTTCACCAGAGACTTAGATGTCCTAATAAGATATGCATATTTGACAACACTCTATTAAACACAACTTATCTCTAGCTAATTTTTATTTTGAGAAGCAGAGAAAGTGACAGGCTGAGACCTCCCATCTATGACAAAAACCAAGAGACAGGAACCAAATTTGGTTCTCCCATGTGAATGGCAGAGATCTAACTACTTAAGCAATCGCCAACCACCCACACCCCCACCACCAAGGGTCCACATTAGCAGGAAGCTGGAATCAGGAGCCAGAGCCAGGCACTGAACAAAAGCACTACCATGTGAGACACAGGCTTTTGTTCTTTTAAAGATGTATTTATTTATTTGGAAGTCAGAGTTATACAGAGAAAGGAGAGGCAGAGAGAGAGAGGGAAGGAGAGGTCTTCCATCCGCTGGTTCACTCCCCAATTGGCCACAATAGCCGGAGCTGCGCTGATCCAAAGCCAGGAGCCAGGAGCTTTTTCCAGGTCTCCACGCAGGTACAGGCACCCAAGGACCTGAGCCATCTTCCACGGCTTTCCCAGGCCATAGCAGAGAGCTGGATTGGAAGTGGAGTAGCCAGAACTTGAACCAGTGTCCATATGGGATGCTGGCACTGCAGGCAGCAGCTTTACCTGCTATGCCACAGCACCAGGCATCTTAACCACCAAGTGTTATGCCAATCAGTTGCCCAAGCAATGTGAGGAAATCCATTGCTCCACGTTTTTGTCTTCACTTCTTCAGATGGCATCAAAGATTTCAGGGTACTCTCGAATGCTTTGTGCCATCAGTAAAGCCCGATTCCCTCTGTATCCCACAATTCAGCAGGTCAGCAACACACTCAGCTCAGATTTAGGAGAGAACACAAGCTGATGCTACAGTCCAGCCAGGAAGGAAAGCAGAGGCAAGGACAGGTGAGTTTAGCTCAGAAGACTCCCGGGCTCAGCCAGAGCAGACAACACACCAGGGCAGTAGGGAGCAGTGGTGGGTGAGGCTGAGCAAGGCGATCCAGCCAGATGGCCTGGTGAGGGTTCTACCTGTGTTTATCCCACATGGGACTTTTTCAACAGCATATGGTCCAGTCCCTGTGTGTTTGCTCCTGCTGGTCTTGGGGAGGATGGGGGAACGTACCCAGAGCCTCAGTGTCTGATAGGAGGAATGAAATGGAGCACTCACATTACAGGACTTGGGTACAACATGAACTCTCAACAATCATTAGATCAATAATTGGAACAATAATTAGTCAATGTCAAGATTCCAACTCCCTTCTAAGGGCTAGGTTATCACATAATTTTAAATCAAGCTTGACTTCTAGTTTTAAAGTCTCATGATCTGAACATTTCAAGGCCAAAATAGTAATTGCATACATCTATCAAATTCTCACACTGCATCCCACAAGTAAGTACAATTAAAATAATTTGAAAATAGTAACTGTTTGAGCTATTTAGCATATATATTACTTTTGCATACTAAAATTCTCATAGAAGGAAAATGTTAGTTTCTGTTGAGAATTCAGGTGTTTAAAAAAAAAACTTTCTTTGCAATGATGTCTTTCAATAATTATGCAACCTATACTTTAGCTAGGCAGCGTATTTTACTTCTAGAAAGAATCAGCTGTGGGAGAGTGAGGTGAACAGTGGCTCAGGGAACATCCTGGGCTGACATTACAAGTCACAGTTGATGTGTGCAAGGACAGCTGCTCGGGGACAAGCATCTGAGATGTCACTGGGGAGCTGTTTAAGGAGAGGCCACTCAGCGGGGCTTAGTCTGAGCGTGGGCCACGGTTCAGGACCCCTGTGAGGAGGGAAGAATCCTGAGTAAAGTTGGAGCAGGTCAAGGTCAAGCAGGAGCAGGTCAAGGTAACTGCTATTACGTCCAGATTGCTTAGGGAAGAAAACACATCAGCTGGCTTTATTTGGGAGACATGAATGGGAATTTGGAGGGAGAATCAAGCATTGGCACAGGGAAGCGAGGGAATGCTGGGTGTCTTATCAGAGTCTTATGGGAAAGGGTGGTTCCTGCACAGCCATCTGCAAGCCTGCTTCCTGAAGCGCTAAGGCGCAGGGAGTTCTTAGCCGTCTTCATCTTCCAGGAAGGTCCCAGGGCCCGGTTTAACACAGACGGCGTCATCTTCGTTTCCAAAGTTTCTTACTGAAGGCATCACTCAGTTGTTGAAGTGCTAACACAACATTGTCATCCTCATCACCGCACAGCTCACTTAGTGAAATTCTGTGTAAAAACACACAGTGTTTATTAGCACTGTGATCCACGCCTAGAGACGTTTAACTGGTTCTATGGGCTTCCAACACTGAGAAGTGTACGGTACCTGATGGACTGAATGGTCAGTGTGAAGTCTCTGATTAAGTGAAAAGCATCGCCCATGTTCAACCTACAGATAAACAAGAGTAAAATGACACGTGAAGGAATGAAGTGGGCTCTGGTGTGCTCCCCCCTGAAGCAGGGGGAGTAATCCACAGACGCTGCACTGTCGACCTGTCCAGAGACACGGTCAACGCAGCTCTGGGAGCGCTGCAGTCTCTGGCTTGCCCCCGGCAGGGCCAGTGCTTTGCTTCTGAGTTCAGCTCCAGGTAGCCTGGTAAACAGGCTCATCATTTGGCTAAAAAAAGAGACACAACTTTCCTGCTCTCATATATTAGCGCATTGATATTACCAGAATTAATATTACAGTGTCCAGCATGGGAGAGTCAGTGAGAGACAGAGTGGGCTGCTGTAAGGACACATCCCCTAGCAAAAGCATAAAATAGAGAGAGAGCAGGCAAAAACCATCAGTCAGCTTTATCAAACTCTGGGAAACAAAGGCTTAACTCTGAATCAAGAAAAAGGCGGGAAAACTGTGACATCTTCACTTCCCCTCCTCTGTCCTCCCCTTGAGCTCAGGGGCACTGCTGAAGACAGCAGCCCGTGCTCGCTGCGTGGGCCCTTGTTCTCCAGTCGCGGGGGCAGCGGAGCCGCCCTGTCAGTTCTGAGCTGTCCAGGGGCCGCCTGAAGGAGGGTGAGGCACTTGTCCTTGCAGAGCCTGATCTGGCACTCAGTGAGAGAGGAGCAGCAGGCACTCCTTGAGAACACGGCAAGGCAATCTAACAACCTGCTGCGTCTGTCTGGTTCCGTTTTTGATCTTTGTCTTAAATTGACTCCCTTCTTGCACTGTTCCTAGAGACCTGCGAGAGGTGAAAGTGTAGGCTTATCTCACACTTTCCCTGAGCAAACCTTCTGCCTTAGGCTTGTACATGTTGTTGTCCTTGTCATCATGGTCGTCGTCATGTTTTAATTCCCCCAGCACACACTGCTTTAGTATGCTCTTTATTCTCAAAGAAACTTTCTTCCAGCTTTTCCTCGTCGGTTGTCAATACTCCATTATGATGTCTCAACAGAACAAAAAGGCAGAGGAAGGCAGAATGCGTTCTCTCTCGGCCTGACTGCCTGAGACGCTGATCCGCTCTTGAGCTAGAACCTGAACTATCAGTGTTCATGGTTCTCAGGCTTTGGGACTCAAGCTAGAATTTATAGCACTGACTTCCCTGGGTCTCTGGCTTACAGGTGGAAGACTGTGGGTCTTCGTAGTCTCCATAATCATTTGAGCCAACTCCTTAAATAAAAAATTATATGATAGATGGATGATAGATACAAAGAGACATGATAGACAGATACTCTTTCTCTGGAGAACGTTAACACAGGGGATAATTTTAACACCATGGTACAAATGACATGCAAGTGTATGAACACATGCTCAGCATTGTTAGTATGTAGGAAAATTTAGATCAGAACCATGAGAAACCCCTTGATGCCTACCACCATGGTTATAATAAAGGGGAAAAAATGAAATAACAAGCATGGTAGATGGTGGAGAAATTTAAATCCTTGTACATTGCTGGTGTAGTATTTATTTTCATGGAACCTGGTTTGCTTTTGTGGAAAACAATTTTCAGTCTCTCAAAATGGTACACATTGAGTTAGCATATGACTCAGCAATTCTTTTTTTTTTTTTTTTTTTGGACAGGCAGAGTGGATAGTGAGAGAGAGAGACAGAGAGAAAGGTAATATGACTCAGCAATTCTATTCCTACATACAGATCCAAAAGAATTGAGAACAGGAACTCAAAGCAATACGTGTGCATGCATGTTCATAGCACCAGTGTTCACAATTGCCAAAAGGTGGAAACAACCCAAATGTTCAACTACATAAAAGAATTGTGTATGTACATACAAGGACACTTCAAGAAGTCTGTGCAAAAATAAAACAAAGTGATACGCATCTGGCACAGCAGCGAAAATGCTGCCTGGGATGGTCTCATCCCAGCTCAGAGTGCCTGGGTTCGAGTTCTGGCTGATTCCTGATTCCTGTTGTCTGCTGATGTGCACCCTGGGAGGCACCGGTAATGGCTCAAGTTACTGGGTCCCTGCCACCCACATGAGAGACCTGGACTAAGTTCCCTGCCATGGCCATATTTGGCATTTGAGGAGTACATCAGTGAATGAAAGATCCCCCTCTGTCTCTTCTCTCTGCCTCTCAAATAAAAGACAAATATAAAGTGTTCGGGGAAAAAAAAATGAAATAAAACAAAACGTTTACTTTCATTCAAAAAATATTTTGAAATCCAGGCAGGCATTCTTTTCATAATATGCATTTGCCAAGAACATTTGGAAGACCCCTCCCTACAACGGACCAAAGTACTGAAACCTGCACCAGCATGGGCACTGGAGTATTACAGCGAAAGAAGCCAGACACACAAGGTTACATAGCCACGCGATTCCCTTCATAGTAAACACCCAGACCAAGGCAAACCCACGGAGCCAGAGGGCAGACTGGCAGTGTCAGAGAGAGGACAGGAACTATTCCTCGGAGGTCAGGGACTGTCCCTTGGAGTATGAACACGTTTTGTCACTAGATAGCAGCAGTGCTTGCACAATGCTGTGAGTATACCTAAAGCACTACTCACTTAAGAATGGTTAATTTTATATCATGTGGACTTCATCCTAGGGAAAAAAAAAAACTTGTAATTGTTCAAAACAAACTGCCTCTTCATTACCCTTCTTAAACACTGCATCTTAAAATTAATGCCACAGAAACCATAGCAATGCATCAGCCCCCTTAACCTCCATTACACAAACACACAGACGTATCTGGAGGATGTTAAAGTAGGAGCAGTCATACCAGTTGTCTGAAGCCAGTGTGGACAGGGAACCATGCTTGTAGAAGTCCAGTGCATAGGCATTCAAAAAATACTTCCGGCCACTTTGATCCCATTTGTTCAAGCAAAGGAGAGGAATATTGCTTACATCCACATTGAGTGTGCGTAATATAGCCTGAGGGTACACAGAGGCCTCAGGTTACTCACATTTTTCTCTTAAAGTGAGCTTTAATCTATTATAAAATTTGGTCACCATGGTTCATTGTAAGTAGCTAATTAAAACAATAACCCAGGAGGCAGCATTGTACAGCAGGTTAAGTCTCACCTGCAATGAGGCTTACCACATTGAAGTGCTTTTTCTAGACCACCTGCTCTGCTTCCCATCCAGATCCCTGCTGATGTGCCCTGGGAAAGCAGTGGAGGATGGCCCAAGTGCTTGGGGCCCTGCAACCACATGGGAGACACAGAAGAGAGTCCTGGCTCCTGGCTATTGACTGGCCCATCCCCAGCTTCTGTGGCCTTTTGGAGAATAAGCCAGCATCTCTCACCCCACCCCACTGTCACTCTGCCTTACAGATAAATAAATAAATCATTAAAAATAAAACAATTACTCAATACATGTTTAGTACTAGTATCAGACATGTAAACAGTGTACCAAATTTCCCAAAACTATAATATGACTGGCCAGATAAAATAAGCACTTAAAATATCAAAACTGTTTTTGAAAGCATGGAAATGATGGCTCCAATTTATTTAGAATTAATTTTACATGGTCAGGCCTTTGTTGTGGTATAGCAGGTTGGGCCACTGCTTTCAGTGCCTGCATCCAATATGGGCACCTGTTCGCGGTCCAGTTGCTCCACTTCCAAACCAGCTCCCTGCTAGAGTGCCTGGGAAGGTGGTGGAGGATAGTCCAAGTGCTTGGGCCCCTGCACGCACATGGGAGACCTGGGAAAGGCTCTGGGCTCCTGGCTTTGGCCTGGCCCAGCCCCAGCGATTTCGGCCATTTGGGGAGTAATCAGCAAATGGGAGATCTCTCTCTCTGCCTCTCTCTCTCTCTCTCTCTCTCTCTCTCTCTTTCTCTTTCTCTCTTTCTGTAACTCTGCCTTTCTATAAGTAAAAGAATTTACATGGCCACTTTTAACAACTTCAGAAACATATTACAAATATTTCTTAGATTAATTCTCCCTGAAGAAAATATTTCTGAATGTCCAAATTTTATCTTGGCAACAACACACAGTGATAGTGTTGTTCTTCCCCTCACTCCACAATATCTGTTCTTATACTGCTTTCCAGGACACAATGACCATGGCAAGTGACACAGTCCCAGTCATCAGGGCTCATTTCCTGTCAACTTGCTACCTGAATAAACTGTCCAGGGACAGCCCGGACTGGGAATCTGATCACGCCACAAACAGGAGAGGCCGTGACCTCTTTGGCTCATGATGAACCATTCACATCTCCATGCTGCACCACACACCACTCTATGCGTTGACATCAAAAAAATAAAAAAAGAAGAAGAAGAAGAAGAAACAAAACACGTTGCCCTTGAATGACTAACAGCAGGATCTAATTCCAGTGTGCACTCTGGACTTAACACCCAGAGACGGCTCCCGAGACTGCACTGCTAGCAGGTGACATGGACGGCACAGGTCTCCTTGGTTCACACCTGGAGTAGCAGGGGCTTATGAGGCAGTGCATACAGCTGCTGTGGTCTGGATATGGCTTTGGATGTTGCATGTCCCCGAAAGGCCCCCGTGGTAGAAGCTTGTTCCCTAAGGTGGTGGCATTAGGAGGAGGTGAAACCTTTAGGAGGTGGGGCTGAGTGGCAGGCCTTCAGGTGATGCTGGTTGTTCCAAACACCTGAGCTCGGGCCCAGGCTCTCTGCTTCCTGGCTCACCACGTGATCTTTCCTGCACACACAGTACAGAACCTCACCAGGGTCTGCACCAGGGTCCCCAGACTTGAACCTCCAAAACTGTGAGCTAAACACACTTTTTTCCTTAACAGAATGAGTTGCCTCTGGTATTTCACTGTAGTATCGAAAAGCTGACTAATGCCATGGTGACTGAGAAACCTTCCTGTTTTCCTGGTGTTTTTTATTTTAAAAGTATTTTCCCACTCCACTGGGAAGCCTCACTATTCAGACATGAGACACTGACCTAGTGTTCTAATCAGATAAAGGCTATTTCTCATCGATGAATAAACAGAATGAAAGAAATTGTCACAACAAAACGGACTTACGTCATTTGTCACGTGAACACCAAACAAATCCTGATCCGTGATATTGGACAGGCAAGCAAATGGGGAGACAGCAGATCTGCTCTCAGTCCCAGGCATCAGATGAGAGACCAGCTCAGAGTCTTCACACTCTGTACCAGAAAAGTCTAGGAAGAAGCAAATGGAAAACGAAACATAAACCATTTGAAACTAATCAAACTCATTTATACGATTATTACCAGAAAAATTATTGGAGGTTTTTTTTTTTTTTTAAGCAAACACTCTGGGGATTGTATTGCTGGATCACCACTGTGAAGACTTTCTTCTCCCTAAACCAAGCTCATTTTAGCATCTGCTAGTGGCTCTACCACTCAGTGGTCCCACGTGGCAGCTCCGTGCATCCACCCACTGGGAACTTATGTGGACACCGTTTACTAAGGGGGATGCAGGTGCTTCATCGAGCCCTATTGGATCCAAGGACCTGAGCTCAAAAACCGGGGTCACCTACCTACCCTCTACAACGGCTTCATGTTCAGATTCCTCTCAAGATGCAGGGGAGTGTTACAGCTGCAAAGTTTCGCATAATGGAGTTAAAGCTGGCTTCGCCACCTACTTTCCTGTGTTAACTCTACTGTGCATACACCCGCAGATGGCAAGGAAGTCCCACTTCCCTCACCAGGAGGCAAAAGTGGAGAGGGACACTTCCGGTCCCTGTGATGCTCACCCATCTCACCGCAGGCCTGAACAGTGGATCTGGTAGAGGAAGATACTCAACGTCCAATCAAATCATTCTCTCTCTCTCCACCATCCCCATGTCTTCCTTCCGTGCTTCTAGTGTGCTGATTTCTTGGATCCCATGTGTCCTGCTCTCCCTCTGTGAATGATTCGCTCTCTTCTGTTTCTCTCTTCCTCTTTCTGCTCCTCCCTTTAGCCATTTCTTCCTCTTTTTAAAAGCTTTCTTTTTATTTTATTTGAAAGGTGGACAGATAGACATGAATCTTCCATCTACTGAGTCACACCCCAAATGCCTGTAACAGTTGGCACGGGGCCACATCAAAGCCAGGAGCCTGGAGCTGCATCAGGTCTCCCTCGTGGGTGGCGGGGATCCAAGTGCTTGAGCCATCATCTGCTGCCTCCCAGGGTATGCATTAGCAGGAAGCTGGATAGGAAGTGGAGTAGCTGGGACTTGAACCAGGCACTGTGTCCCAAACAGTGACTTTATGACTGCTCCAAAAGCCCACCCCATCCTCTGTTCCCTTTCCCTCACAGCTTTCTCTGTACTCTGTGTTCCTGTCTCTCTCCTTCTGTCTTTATATCCACGTATTTATCTATTTACACCTCCATTTCCATCTGTCTGTCTGTCTGACAATCTTCCTGTGTTTGTTTCTCATCTCTTTCTCTCTCCGATTGTCTCTACATCGCTTTTGTCTCTTTTTCTTTACTTTTTAACACACACTTCTCTGTGTCTTCCCCCATCAGTCTGTCTGTGCCTTTCTTTTATCTTTCTGTATTTCAGGTCCATGTTATCACTAGGGAGATAGATTCTACTGTCTTCTCTGTCCATCTAAAAGAGACAGGTACTGTAGTTCTACCTGGGGGACAGGCAAATGTTCTTCTACTCAGGGCTTTGCTTTATTTCACTGAACGTGAAAATCACGTTCTCTTGCTCAGTCTCATCCCTAGGACTCCCACATTAATTGCTCATTCGATCCCAAGGTCAGGAGGGGACTATGAATACCAAGGCTTAATGCCTGGCCCTTCAGCGTCCACAATTAAATGTACAACTTGGATTTATTTTTTCTATAAAGAATAATCCTTTAATGTTTAACATTTATGATCATCTTGATGTAGGCAGGGAAGTAGCAAGAGCAGAGAGGAACTGAGGTCTGCCAACCCCAGCCCTTGTGACAATCTGGCCCACACTTATCAAACCGCCTGCCCCTGCACCACTCAAATCCCCTTTCCATGCACAGCTTCCCACCCCTTCTGTGTAGCGGAGGAATGCAGGTTCTGCAGTGTTGCAACTTAGAACCAGTGCCAGCTAGAAATACTCAATATGGCTGCAGGCTGTGCCCCCATGATGATCTTCAGCTCAACACAGGGTCACTAATATTACCATGGGTGACACTCCTGTTCCCATCACACACCTGACAGCATGACACTTCTGATTTCAAGGGCAAGGAAGTGGGTAGTACTCCAAACTCCACGAATTTGAATGTTTGATTAAGGCCCACAGCCCCTATGCCTCCAAATGGTATAAAAAGACAGCCCCTAAGCCATGTTGATTACAACTCTGCTGGCTTTGCCTGCACTCCTTCCTGTATGCTTTCACTTCTCACGTAAATAAATCTTGCTTGTCTGTTGGCCTCTACCTACGTCTCTTCCTTGAATTCCCTCCTGTGATGGGGCGAGAACCTGGACCAAGCCAATCCTGCGGCCACACAGCAACCTGAGGAAGGGGTTGCACAGTCTGACTGTATCAAATGCCTCTGACTTGTACATCTTAAAGAAGTTAATGTATGCCACATGAATTTCACCTCAACAACAATAGCAAAAAAAAAAAAAATGTTGCCTGTTACTTGTCACTCTCTTATTCACATGGCTCTTCTTGGAAGTTCTATTAGCTTCCTAACGCTGATGTAAGAAACTGACACCACCTTTGTGGCGTAACATAAGCCAAATCTGTCAGAAGGCTGAAATTGGTGTCATTGGGCTAAAGCAGTCATAGCAGGGCTCTCTACTTTTTCTTTTTGGGGGTCCTGGGAGGGCTCCTAGAGCTGTCTCTCTCGTTCCCCCCACCTTCAGAGCCAGCTGGTCGGTTAACCCTTCCCATGTCACTTCCCTCTCACTCTGATGCTCCTGCCTCCCTCTTCAACTTCATCAGGGCCAGCCAGACAGTCTGCCTGTCTCCCCAAGCCAAGAGCAGCAGATCAGACGATGTGATTCGATCTGCAGGCTTCATCCTCCCTTTGCCACAAAACATTCAGGCTCCTCAGATGAGGATCTGCACATCCAGGGAGGTGGGGAAGGGTCTCACCCTGCCAACCCCAGAAGTTATCCCAGAGGAAAAGGAGGCCACTGCCCCATCACACCCCTCCAATTCTAGATGACAGCCATGGCTCAGAACCACTGGGTTCTTTTCCATGAACCTAACCCATGACTGGTGAACTTCTCATCCCCTGGCTGAAAAGGCCAACATGGTTGCCTTGTCCCTCACAAGCCTTCCATATTCCAATATAATCATGGATCCTGAAATAGGAAGAAGCCAAAGCAGCCCGCCAGAACCACGGTTTTCTCCTTGTTTCTACGGGAAGTGACTGAAAACAGAATCCTGCCACATTCCCACATCTTCTCAGCTCTCTCTGTCTTCTCTGCTAAGGACACTGAGTGCATAATCTGCTTCCACAACCTTTATTTGGCACAGAGTCATTATTTTTCTTTATATTTTTGTCATTTTCTTTCTTGTGCAGTTTTGTCCTTTCCTGAATCAGATGGGCGATGCCTTATCTCCCTCGCCGCCTACTTTGTACTGAGGGAGTCACAACACACTGATGGCTCTTAAGAAATATGCCAACATGCCTCTTCTCATGGTGAACTAAGTGGAGAGTGTCAATATCCACTAAAGGACAAATAATAATATCAATAGGTAAAGAAATATTCTATAATAAATTCAGACCACGCAATGAGGTGCTTCTTCATGATTATGCAAAAAAAAATAGAACTATTTTAAGCATTTAGTGTCCAATGAAATCTACAGTGACTTACCTAATTCCAGACAATAAAAGATTTTTATCAGGGTAAAATTTCCACAGCATAAACTGAAGGATTTTTAGGGGGTTTGTTTTTTTGTATATTCTCTTTGCAATAGTACGCCTTTATCTTCCAAACTTTCGTTTTACCTCAGCGTAGTTAGATATGTTTCACTTTATGGGCCTTCTATCCTGTTCCTCTTACCTATTTCTGAAAGAGGGAGTCGGTATTCCTGGCTCCCATCAGCCAGCTTAGAAACGGTCAGGAGGAAGGAACCAAAGTTCTTCCGAACCCTGGCATTGTACTGCTTCACTGCGGCAGCGAAGTCCTCTGGAAGAGGGCGGAGGAACACCTGTGAACAAGGAGACAGATGGGTCTGACCGCTCCAACCAGGAGCAGAGGATGGCCAAGTCTGGGAGACACGGGGCCAAAATCCTCTTAGGGACAGCGGATTAAGCTGCTGCCTGGGATATCCTCACCCCATATCAGCTTGCTGCCAGTGCCTCCTGGGAGGCAGCCGATGACGGCACAAGTACTTGGACCTCTGCCAGCTATGTGAGAGGCTGGGATTGAGGCTCTTGGTCCAGCCCCTATTGTTGTGGGCATTTGGAGAATGAACCAGCAAATGGAAGAATTTTCATCCGTGTGTGCGCTCTCCCCGCACCCCCTCCACTTGCTCTCTGCTTTGCAAGTAGATGAAATAAAAACATATTTAAAATGCATATTTTAAAAATATAGATGGAAATGTACTTCTAAATATAAACTCTTCTACTCATGGACACACAAATACATAAACTAAAGTCAAAACTAATGTGTAATCCTACCATTCAGGGAAATAGCTTATAAAGATTTTAGTGATTAGAATCACCTTCTAACTAGGGTGCAGTACTCAGCTTAACAATAGAATGTTCGTACTCAGCATTGTATTTGGTGCATTTTCCCATGTCATAGATTTCATTTAAAAAGATGAATTTTAGGGGTCAGCATTGCAAGCAGATAAAGCCACCACCTGCAATGCTGGCATCCCATATGGGCACCAGCTCATGTCCCAGCTGCTCCACTTCCAATGCAGGCCCCTGTTTATGTGCCAGGAAAGGCAGTGGAAGATGTCCCTTGGACCCCTGGACCCACCTGCAAGATCTGGATAGAGTTCCAGGCTCCTGGCTTTTGCCTGGTGCAGCTCTAGCTGCTGCAGTTATTTGGGAAGCCAAGCAGCAAATGTTGGTTGGTGTGTGTGTGTGTGTGTGCGTAACTCTGCCTTTCAAATAAATCAATAAATTTTTTAAATGAGGGGGTGAGCCAGCGCCGTGGCTCACTAGGCTAATCCTCCACCTGTGGCACCAGCACCCCGGGTTCTAGTCCCGGTTGGGGCGCCAGATTCTGTCCCAGTTGCTCCTCTTCCAAGCCAGCTCTCTGCTGTGGCCCGGGAGTGCAGTGAAAGATGGCCCAAGTGCTTGGGCCCTGCACCCGCATGGGAGACCAGGAAGAAGCACCTGGCTCCTGGCTTCAGATCAGCGCAGCGCGCCAGCTATAGCAGCCATTTGGGGACTGAACCAATGGAAAAGGAAGACCTTTCTCTCTCTCTCTATGTCTAGCTCTGCCTGTCAAAAAAAAAAAAAATGAGGGGGTGAGTCCAGTGCTGTGTCGTAGCAGGTGAAGCTGCCACCTGCAGCGCTGACAGCCCACATGAGTGCTGGTTCCAGTGCCAGCTCCTGGCTTCAGAATGGCCAAGCTCCAGCCGTTGCGGTCATTTGGGGAGTGAACCAATGGATGAAGATCTCTCTGCCTCTCTGTAACTCTGCTTTTCAAATAAACAAATCTTTAAAAGGGGGGAAGGGCAGAAGTCTGCACACGTGTACACACACACACACCATGTGTACACAAAGGCAGAGACCCGAAGGCTGCTTCTGCAAGTCATGGAGCACCAAAAATCAACAGCAACACCAGAAGCTAGAAGAGAGGTCTGGACCAGAGTCTCCCTCGAGGCCCTCAGCAAGGACCGCCTCTGCCATGCTTCTGCATCTCCAGGGCTGTGAGACAATGCATTTTTTTTTTGACAGGCAATGTTTGACAGTGAGAGAGAGACAGAGAAAGGTCTTCCTTCCGTTGGTTCCCCCCTCAAACAGCTGCTACAGCCAGCACACTGTGCCTATCCGAAGCCAGGAACCAGGTGCTTCCTCCTGGTCTCCCATGTGGGTGCAGGGCCCAAGCACCTGGGCCATCCTCCACTGCACTCCTGGGCCATAGCAGACAGCTGGCCTGGAACAGGGGCAGCCAGGACAGAATCTGGCGCCCCAACCAGGACTAGAACCTGGGGTGCCGGCACCGCAGGCAGGGAATTAGCCTAGTGAGCCACGGTGCTGGCTGAGACAATGCATTTCTGCTATGTAAGCTACCTGGTTTGTACCACTTCATTAGAACAGCTTTAAGAAACTAATCCTTGGTCATCGCGTATTTCTACTGAGAACTTCAAAAACTAAAAAAAAAAAAAAAATTTAGAAGAACATATAAGACTTGTCCATTCCTATGGGGTACAGCATACTGTTTCATCACATGTAAGCAGATCAATGAGGTAATTAGCCTTTCCATTTCCTTTTTTTTTTTTTTTTGGACAGGCAGAGTGGACAGTGAGAGAGAGAGAGACAGAGAAAAAGGTCTTCCTTTTGCCGTTGGGTCACCCTCCAATGGCCGCCGTGGCCAGCGTGCTGCGGCCGGCGCACCGTGCTGATCCGAAGGCAGGAACCAGGTGCTTCTCCTGGTCTCCCATGGGGTGCAGAGCCCAAGGACTTGGGCCATCCTCCACTGCACTCCCTGGCCACAGCAGAGAGCTGGCCTGGAAGAGGGGCAACCGGGACAGAATCCAGCGCCCCGACCAGGACTAGAACCCGGTGTGCCGGCGCCGCAAGGCGGAGGATTAGCCTATTGAGCCACAGCGCCGGCCACATTTCCTTACCTTAAAAAAAAAAGATTTCTTTATTTGAAAGTCAGAATACAGAGGGAGAGAGAGATCCTCCATCCACTGGTTCACTCCCTAAATGGCTGCAATGGCCAAGGCTGAGCCAGGAGCTTCATCAAGTCTCTCATGTGGGTTGCAGGGACTCAAGCACTTGGGCAATCTTCCACTGTTTTCCCAACACCTTTAGCAGCGAGCTAGATTGGAAGTGGAGCAGCTGGGACACAAACTAGTGCACACATGGGACGCCAGCATTGCCGGCGGAGCGTTTACCCACTATGCCACAGCACCGACCCCTCCTTACCTTTTCCTTATATTTGCAGCCTGCCAGCTCCTCTCTCCCAACACTGCAGAACTCTGGGCACAGAACAGCTCCATCCGAATCCCACACTAAGAGACATGACCAGCCTCTAACAAGGCTTCTAGCAGCCTGAGGCTGGGTCTCTAAGTGATTCTAGCCCTGCAACCCTCACTTAAAGTGATAGTGGCCAGCAGCAATTTCCTATTTGTTCCAGCCAATGCATAGCTGGTAAGAGGCACCCAACCTCCCTTTTCTGGAACATTTACTAGAAAGTGCATACAATGTTAACTATGAGAAACTTCAAAAAGTTCATGGAAAATGCAATTAAAAGATAAGCTTATTTTGGTGTAAAACAGTCTTGGAATTTATGTAAAGTTTTCCTTTTTAAAAATCACTTTCTCTTGCAATTGTTGTGTTTTAAATTTTTATTTACTTATTTGAGAGACAGAGAAATGGAGAGACAGAGAGCTCCCATCTGCTGGTTTGTGTCCCAAATGCCAATAACCATCAGGGCTGGGAAGCAGGCAGGTGATCCAGGCCTCCCACATAGGTGGCAGGGACCAAAGTACTCGAGTGTCACCTACCGTCTCCCAAAGTGCATATTAACAGAGAGCTGGAGCTGTCGCCAGGCATTGATCCAGGTATTCCAACATGAAACATGGGCGTCTTAACTGGCAGCCTGAACCACTCAGTCAAATGCCCGCCTTAATAGTGTTTTTAAAGGATCTATGAGATCAGTGTAACTTTTCATTGCGATCTTTGCCACATTTTCAGATGAGCCATAGCATTTTATTAATTTCTACCTTTAATTATAGCTGAGATTATTTTACATTTTGTTTTCTTTGTAACTTTAGTATTGGGCAAGTTATATATTTCAATAGATTATTTTGGCAAATTATAAACATTTTTCTGTTGATTTTCTCGGCTTTTTACGTAGCCAGAGATTTTACCTGTAAATAACAATTACAAAAATAAGAGCCGACATTACTGAGTGTTTTTACATGCCAAGCATTGTTTTAAGCATTTTGCATGTATTTTTAAAGATTGATTGATTGATTGATTGATTTGAAAGGCAGAGCAACAGAGAAAGGGGAAGAGACAGAGAGAGAGAGAGAGAAAGAAAGAGAGAGACAGAGATCTTCCATCTGCTGGTTCACTCCCCAAATGGCCACAACAGCCAGGTCTAGGCCAGGGCAAAACCAGGAGCCAGGGCCTCCATTGTGGTCTCTCCCATGTAGGTGGCAGGGACCCAAGTATTTATGTCACCTTCCACTGCCTTCCTAGGCACATTAGCAAGAAGTTGGATCAGAAGCAGAGGAGCTGAGACTCAAAGCAGCACTTGATAGGGGATTCCTGCATTGCAAGTGGTGGCTTAACCTGCTGAGCCACAATGCTGGCCCCACTTTGCAGGTATTCACTCATTTAATCCTCATGGCAACTCTTCGAAGTGGGTGCTATTCCAATTGCCAGTTTTCAGATAAGAAAACAGATCTGGTACAGAAATGTGCCATCAGTTTGGTGGCAGAGCTGGGCGGGTGACCCAGCACGTTACTCTAACACACGCTGTAGTATTTCATTGTTCACCTTGCCCACCTTTGCATCGGATAAAAATCATCTGATTTTCCTTTCTTTCCATTTGGCAATGATTAGAATTCCCAGAACACTATTTCCAGATAGGTGGTAAATTGATCATTCTTATCTTCTTCTTTTAAATATTAATGTTACCATGGCCATTATTTTGCCCTTGCAGTTAGTGTTTGAAATCACATTTGATATAATAAGAAATTAAGTGACTAGCTGGCTATTCATCTCTGTTAGGAATAAGGTCCATTCATCCACAATCACTACACTATGACACTTCAGAAAGTTCATGGAGACTGTAATTAAAAGGTAAGTTTGACTGCAAAGCAAACTGACATCTACTCATACAAGGGCTCTTTAAAAAGTTCACAGAGAATGCATATTAGTAAAAAACAAAGCATTCAAATACAACAATCTGCACTCAAGCATCCCAAGGACTAACTGGAGCATGAAGAAGTACTCTAGTGAATGATGGCAAAATTTTGTTACTGGGAAAATGCTGCTGCACTTTATTATTAGTAAAGCAGAAAGAGGTTACATCAAAGTACAAGTATTGCAGTATTTTATTTTCTTACCATTGAATGAGAAAACAGCTTCTTAAACTTCTTCGCACAGGGAGGAAGATATCTCTTTCCAAAAAGATGCGCTAAAACCACCACCAAGGTTTCCATCACATCTTCAGAAAATGTCTTTTTGCCTGTATTTTTTTATTTAAAAAAAAAAGTTTAATTTTTCAAAACCTTAGAGAACAAATGTAATGTGTAAGACACAGCTGAAAACTTACTTCCTATGAGTTTGGTGACTTTTTTTTTTAACAAATTACACCAGCATTTCACAATATTGCAGGCTAACTGATGGCACCTTGCTACAAAACGCTTTGCATCCTTCTATCCACTCTTACCTGTAGAAGCTTGGTGGTCAGTGAGCGATGGTTGCCCCTCGCTCTGTAACTGCCCTGGGATTCCCTCACTGGCTCCAAGTCTTCCCTTTGCTCCTCTGTCTCCATTCTACTCATTTTTTCTACCTTGGTGCAACCCCTGCCAAGGAACAAAGGCCCGAAGCTGCTTGCTAAACTCCTCGTCTGCCCTTCCAGGACCTGTGTGACGTGAACCTGTGCCCACTCTCTCTTTGGTGCACGTTACAGAAAGAACTCGCACCTGTTCCTCTTGACAGGCCTTTGCTGCTAATATTGTTTTTTTCCCTGGAATATTTATTCCCCATATTTTCTTATGCCCAAACCCTCACAATATACTAGGGACTAAATCACCTAGAGGGAAAGCCTATGTGAAATTCCAGATATTTGATCTGCTCCAGCATTTTGCAGAGGGCCATGGTCCCACTGGGAGCATGATGGATGAGGGAGCTGAATGACAGGCACTCATGAGAGACTACGAAACAGGCTACAAGTGCCTTGCAGTGTCAGAGAAATGCCGTGCAGACTGAGGCTTTCAAACTTGATTTCTATACATTGTTAGCATCATGTGAAAATTGTTCCCAGCTTTCAAATTGCTTTAGCATTCTGAGACCCTCTACGCAATATTTATATCATAAGTAAAATTCGTGACTCTTTCTTGAAAAAAAAAAACAGGTTCATATGGATCACGTGATTATGTGATTATGATTTGATTTATTAGTAGTGTTAAGATATATACTATCATGGGGCCAGCACTGTGGCATAGTGGGTTAACACCCTGGCCTGAAGTGCTGGCATCCCATATGGGCACCAGTTCGAGTCCTGGCTGCTCCTCTTCCAATCCAACTCTGCTATGGCCTGGGAAAGCAGAAGATGACCCAGGTGCTTCGGCCCCTGCACCCACGTGGGAGACCTGGAAGAAGCTCCTGGCTTCAGATCGTCCCAGCTCTGGCCATTGCAGCCAATTGGGGAGTAAACCAGCAGATGGAAGACCTCTCTCTCTCTCTTTGCCTCTCCTCTCTCTGTGTAACTCTGACTTTCAAATAAATAAATAAATATTTTTAAAAAGATATATACTACCATATCATCTTAATTATTTCTGTACTATTTTGATAAAAGTTGATGTTTCCAAAAATAAAATGGAACAACGGGTATATTCTAGCCTTAGCTGCCTGCATTTGTGTTTGGATCACACCATTCTATTTCCCTCTTTTTTTTTTTTTTGACAGGCAGAGTGGACAGTGAGAGAGAGACATAAAGAAAGGTCTTCCTTTTGCCGTTGGTTCACCCTCCAATGGCCTCCATGGCCAGCGCGCTGCGGCCGGCGCACCACGCTGATCCGAAGGCAGGAACCAGGTGCTTCTCCTGGTCTCCCATGCGGGTGCAGGGCCCAAGCACTTGGGCCATCCTCCACTGCACTCCCTGGCCACAGCAGAGAGCTGGCCTGGAAGAGGGGCAACCAGGAGAGAATCCAGCGCCCCGACCGGGACTAGAATCCCGTGTGCCGGCGCCGCAAGGCAGAGGATTAGCCTAGTGAGCCGCAGCGCCGGCTTCTATTTTCCTCTTTACCTTACAGCATTGTGTTGCAGTTATAGAAAAGGGAAAAACTAATTTAAAATTATAATAAAGGAAATCATTACAGATGACAATGTTTTATGTAAATAACTTCCAAAAATTTTTCAGTAGAATAATGCTTATTGTCTTTAACAAAGCTAAAGGTTATAATTTCTTAAAATTTAAAAGTATATTAAATAATCATTAAGAATCATATTTATATTATGATTCTCTATACATACAAAATTCAGATGCTAATAATATTTTATAAACATATTTAATTTTGTAAAATGATAAGAAAAACCTTCAAGATACATTAGGAGAATGGGCAATCAGAAAATGGCCTACCAAGATGCACGCTTAGCCTAGCAATTAGGATGCCTACATCTCATATCGGGGTACCCAGGTTTAATACTCAGATCCAGCTCTTACTTCCTGCTAATGCAGACCCTGGGAACCAGTGGCAATGGCGCAAGTGATTGACTGGGTCCTTCCCACCCACATGAGAGACGTGGATTGAGTTTCCAGCTCCCAACTTTGACCTGGCCCAGGACCAGCCACTGTGGACATTCGGAAAGCAAATCAGTGGGAGATTTCTCTAGGTCTACTCGCTCATTCATTCATTCATTCATCCTCTCTCTCTCTCCCTGCCTCCCTCCCCTCCCCATCTCTCCCTCCCTCCCTCCTTCCCTGTCTCTCCCCCTTCTTCCCCCGTCCCTCCCTCCCTCCCTCTCAATCTTTTAAAGATGGCACACCATCAAAAGCAAATGTAGTTCTGGGGAACGTGCAGGTATATGTGAAGCGGTTGTACGGGATGTCAGTGTGTGCACACGTACAATGTAAGGGGTAGAAGTTGGGGAAGGATATCTGCTCACCATCTACGATGACTGGAACACACAGCTTGTGAAACAGACCTTTCACCAGCATGCTTACTAAAGCAAAGTTTGAAGGTTCGTGGTAGTACAGGTGGGACACAATGCCAGCATATCCAATGGGAACACACTCTTGATTCAGGTATCCCTGTGAATCAATTTAACAATTTAGCCTCAGTCCCTAGATCTCAGAAATACCCAACAGGTAAGTCATCAATTAAGGAGATTTCAGTAGTAAAGTTAAATACATGTACGAACACTTTAATGAAAACAGGTTTAAATCTTACCTCTCTGACCAAGAACTGCAAAGAATATATGAAGTAAAATTTTAACATGCACTTGACCTTTGGTCGCTTGAAGGACATCAAGGAATACTTGAGCAGCGACAATGCCTATGCACACATGTCAAAATACCAAAGTTAGACAGGCTAGCTATAAAGTTTGAGATACCACTAATGACTTTGTTATATTATATACTCTAAATAATTATTATAGATATGCCATAAGTTTTACATTCTCTATGTATGAATAAAACATAATAGGAAGAAAAATGTACTGGGAGAGATGAACAATGACAACTTCACTCATAACCACTGAGAAATAAATGTAAGCTTATGAATATATAAAACTAAGAGTTAGGAACATTCCAGTATTTAGTACATTTTCAACCATTAATTCTTTGAAAATTTACCTTTAAAATGTTCTAAGCCAGATATATTTATTGAAAAAAATTTATCATATATGCAGAGTGTATTTATAATCATGGACTTAATTTGTCACGTGTACAGAAGTTACCACCATGTTCTTGTGTGAAGGAAAGGTACTAAGACAAGAATCAAATGTTGCTAAGAGTTTGTGTACTGCACATTGTGATTTATTCCCTCCAAGATACCTAACAGGGGAGGCTTACTTTAGACTTGAGCTAAGATGATTATGTCTGTTAGAGAGGGTAGAGACTGTACCTTTGCTTTGGCATCCTCTTTGTCATCTGCTTTGGCAACCAACAGCATGAGTCTGAGAACCAAGGTGATGTTTAGGGGAAACTGACCCTTCAGCTTGGGCACATCAGACTTCAAGAGCCGATCTATCTTGGGTAATGGAATATCATAGAAGATCACACTTCCTATAAGATCTTCTCCACGCCTTCCTGCATGCCCAGACATCTAAAGAGATGACCACATAACTTATGCAAGTTCAAATCCTGGCACTGTAAATAATGTCTCACTTACCTATACCATGTGGAACATTAAACATTTGAAAATAAATCTTCAGTGAGTTTTTTGTTTCTTGGTATATTGATGTTGTCAAATCTTACAGAATTATTTATTTTATAGATACATTTTTATAGATACATTTTAAAGTCCAGTGTTAAGACAGTATTGCCTCTTTTTTAAAAATAAATGGAGTACCAACTCCTGTGTTTAAAGATCATGATCTGGGGTCGGTGCTGTGGTTTAACTAGGTTGGGCCGCCTGCAGTGCCATCATCCCATATGGGCATCAGCTGGAGTTCCGGCTGCTCTCCTTCAGATCCAGCTCCCTGCTCATGGCCTGAGACAGCACTGGAAGATGGCTCAAGTGCTTGGGTCCCTGCACCCATGTTGGAAACATGGAAGGAGCTCCCAGCTCCTGGCTTCAGATTGGCCCAGCTCCAGCCTTTGGGTCCATTTGGGGAGTGAACCGAATGATCAAAGACTCCTCTCTCTCTTTCTGCCTCTCTCTGTCTATAACTCTGTCTTTCAAATGAGTAAATAAATCTTTAAATAAATAAATAAAGATCATGACCTTAGGGAAGGCATTTGATGTAGGATGCTTGGGATGGCTGAAACCTATATTGGAGTGCCTGGGTTCAAGCACCAGCTCTGGTCCCTATCCCAGCTTCCTGGAAGGCAGCAGGTGACAGCTCAAGTAGTCAGGTTCCTGTCATTCACACTGGAAATCCAGACTAATTCCTGACTGCTGACTTCAGCCTGGCCTAACCCCAGCCACCGTAGGCATCTGAGGAATGAACCAGCGGGTGGGAAACCTCTTTATCTCTTTCTTCCTTCCTCTCTCATTTCTCTCTCTCTGCCTATAAAATAAAATCATATTAAAATCATGGCCTTCAAAGCAGGCACAATTTCTGATTTACCAACATAGTTCCAGAAACAAGCCTGAAATCAAAACCTTATAGGCACTTAACATATAATTATTGGTGGTTGGCATGAATTGGGTGCTCAAAGATGTAGTCACTTCCCTCCAATATTATTTTTGTTTATGTTCAAGAATATTTATCAAATTGAGAATATCTTCAGGAAAACGAAGCTACTGACCTAATATATTTTAAAAGTTTTTTAAGTGTAATCATATTCATTAATATATATATATAAAAACTCAGTTTCAAATATTTTATGGCCACCAAATATTTCAGAACAAATGGCTTTTCCTGGCATACTGAATGAGCATTTCAGATACCTGTATATAGAACCGTAACAGAAGTCATGTATTATAAATACCTGTTGAAAGTTCAGAGCATCCAAATAAACAGAGTCTTCTGTAAAAACAACGGTTTTACAGGGCATATTAATTCCCAAAGCAAGGGATGACGTAGCTGTCACTACCTATGATGGAAATCAAAAAAAATAAAAAATTGGGAAAACATATTTAATGTAGCCTACACAGATGTATACGTAGTAAGTACTGACCAGATTAAATCCCCTTACATTATTTTTCTTGAGTAAAAGTGCAGTGTTAAGACAGTATTGCAAAACATCAAACTCTATACTTGCTTTTGGAATAGACAGCTCTACATCCCACTTGGATGTTCATTCATTCTCATATTCTTGCTGAACATTACAATTATACAGCATTTTCCAGGTAACAAAATGATACAAAGTCAAAGCCATTCAGTAAGCATTCAGTGTTACTGTCTGTGTGTGTTTGGCATGAATAAGAGCGATATGTTATACAAGGAGTTTATTTTCACGTTAAAAGATTTCCAAGAACAGAAAATAGTAAATGAAAAAAATCAGACTAAGCAGGAAGCAAGTCATAATAAGCATGACAAAACCATTCTAAGATGTTTAGATCGCAAATGAAAGAAAGGTAACATGATATAATTAATAATTGCAAGATTGATTTGGCAGCTCTGGGAGGAAATAATTTTAGGAGGTGATTACCAAAAGTAGAAGTCTTACAGAATGCTTTTAGATTATTCTAGACAAGATATTATGGCATCATTGAACAGGAAATATTCCTAGTGGAGAGATGTGGGCTGTACATGCATGTGTGTGCACATGTGTGTGTGTGTGTGAGAGAGAGAGAGAGAGAGAGAGGGAGAGAGAGAGAGGGAGAGAGAGAGAGAAAGGGAGAGGGAGAGAGAGTTGATAAGCACTTGCCGACATATTCTGGTTGTTTGAATGTGGAAGATAAGGAAAATGCACTGGGTTCCATGTCCCTGAGTTCTGTATCTGAATTCAACCAACCAAAGACTGGAAATATTTGGACAAAAAAGTGCACTGAACACTTAGTCTTTTTTTTCCCGTCATTATTTTCTAAATAATATACTGTAGCAACTACTTACATACAATACATTGCACTAAGTAATGTAAGTAACCTAGAGACACAGGATACGCATTGGTTCTATGCCAAAGCTATGCTGTCTTATATAAAAGACTAGCGAACTGATGGATTCTGGTATATGTGCAAGTCCTAGAATCAATCCCCTGCAGATACCGAGAGGTTCACATTTCTTAGAGAAAGGTGAATCTATTGCTGGAAACTGTCTTATCGCAAACCTACCTAAGGTTGCTCACATACATTTTTGTTTCTCATGTAGCCTTTTCTTCTCTTGAAAATAAACATAGCTAAGGTTATACATTTTCCTCCAACTACTAGTTTAGCTGCATCATAGAAGTTTGTCTATACAGCATTTTATTTACCTAGCAAATAAATAAATTTTCTGGGGCCAGCGCTGTGGCATAGCAGGTAAAGCTGTCGCCTGCAGTGCTGGCACCCCATATGGGCGCCGGTTCGAGTCCCAGCTCTCCTCTTCCAATCCAGCTCTCTGCTATGGCCTGGGAAAGCAGTAGAAGATGTCCCAAGCACTTGGGCCCCTGCACCCATGTGAGAGACCCAGAAGAAGCTCCAGGCTCCTCGCTTCAATAAGCACAGCTCCAGCCAGTGCGGCCAACTGGGGAGTGAACCAGCAGATGGAAGACCTCTCTCTCTGCCTCTCCTTCTCTCTCTGTGTAACTCTGACTTTCAAATGAATAAATAATTCTTTAAAAATAAATAAATAAATTTTCTTATTTCCATTATTAGTTCTCCTTTAGCCCATTAATTTACTCTTAATTTTCACACTGTGAAGTTTATACAGTTATCTTTCTGGATCACTGGGGAATGATTGGGCATTCTGAATCAAGAATGGACTTTAGGGGCTGGGACTGTGGCTCAGCAGGTTAAGCTGCCACCTGAGGTGCCTGCACCCCATAGGAGAGCAAGTTTGAGCTCTGGCTGTTCCATTGCCTATCCAGCCCCCTGCTAATGTGCCTGGGAAAACAGTGGAAAACGGCCCAAACACTTGGGCCCCTGACACCCATGTGGGAGACCCAGATGGAGTTCCTGGTTCCTGGCTTCACTTTGGCCCACTCTGGCCATTGTGGTCATTTGGGGAGTGAATCAATAGATGGAAGATTTCCCCCTCTGTGTGTGTGTGTGTGTGTAACTGTCTTTAAAATAAGTAAATACATCTTCAAAAAAAGAATGGACTTAATTTAATAAAAATGTAACAATATGGATTCATCTGTGGCAATAATATGTTGTAATAGTATAAGATGTTAATAAAAGGAGAAATTGGGTGGTATGAGATATTCTCTGTACCATCATAACAACTTCAGTTTTTAACCATAATACTCAAAATCTAAATAAAGTTAAAAAGAGTCATTCTGGAAAGAAATTTGGCTATGTATTTCCAGAGCCTGCTACCTTTGCCTTCTGAGACATTTTTTTCACTTAGCAGAATCAATCAATTCTAAATAAATAATTTAAATGATGATCTATGGGGCCAATACTGTGGTGTAGTGGGTAAAGCCACTGCCTGCAATGCCAGCATCCCATATGGGCACCAGTTCAAGTCCCGGCTGCTCCAACTCTGCGATAGCCTGGAAAAGCAGCAGAAAATGGCCCAAGCACTTGGGCTCCTGCACCAACCACAGTGGGAGACCCAAAAGAAGCTCCTGGCTCCTGGCTTCAGATCGTCCCAGCTCCGGTCATTACAGCTACTTGGGGAATGAACCAGCAGATGAAAGATCTCTCTCTCTCTCTCTTTCTCTGTAACTCTGTCTTTCAAATACATACATAAATCTTTTAAAAAAATGATGATCTATGTTTTGACAGAAAATTAACATTAGTATAATGCTTAAGTAAATTAAATATGTGTATTTTCTGTTGCACACATGTTTATTACCTCATGCTAATTAATAAAATACTTAAATAATATTAGGCAAGGCAGACAAGATCCCAAATTGTGTACACATTATCATATTAACTATGTAAAAATGTATGGAAGGAAATATGATAAATGTCGGTGGCACAGCTCCCCAGGCGCAGGGATTGAGAGAGAGCTAGATAGAGCATCTTCCGTCCCATAGCCACTGCAGCTTTCCTCTACCCAATCGAAGTGAAAGCTGTGCTTGGTGGTGAGTTCACCTACCTTGACGTGCTTCAGTCTGAAAAGGGTCTCAACAACTTGTCTCTGTTTGTACTCCATTAAACCATGGTGGTAGCCAATGCCCCGCTGTAACAGCCTGATCAGACCGGAGCCTCCTCTTGTCCATCTCAGCCTGGATACAATCTTCCTGAAAGTCTGAAACACCCATACAGTTTGCAAAATCAAATGAAGGCATATGTCCTTTAACTGAAGCCTGATTTTATGTGTTAGAAGGCTTTAGCAGGCAGTTAGACGCATTTCTGGGAGGAGCAGCAGTGTTTTAGGCTAGAACCTCAAGTTCATAAATAGAGCAGTTCTGTCCTAAGTGGCATCCATGCGTAAGACCTGGTAAAGTAGAACGCAATCCAACCTCAAATGCACTGGTCCTTTCTTCACACACCTCCCTCACAGCAGCCATGTGCCCAGTTTTCCCTCGTGTACCTGCTGACATCACTCCCACAATGCTGGAGGCAGCTCCAGCTCATCCTGGGGTAATGAGGAAACACTGAAGCAAAACGGTAAGAAGTCCAAGAGGAGATGCTCCATGCAGGCCCAGCGTCCCCCCAGGCAAGCAGCAAAATCCATCCCTGGCCCCAGCACAGCTCTCAGCGGAGTCTGATTATCAACTGCCTTTTGCTCTATTTTTGCTGCTGACTTGAAACTAACCCTGTTCACTCCAATCACATCTGACCACGGTCAGTCCATGTCTGTCTGTGTCTCCCTGTGCTTCCAGGCTGGCACCTCTGTGTTTCTCACTTCCTGTCTCTCTCTCCACACCCTCTCCCCATCTCTGTCCTCCAGCTCCTTCTCTGAAACTCACTTTGTCTTTCCTGAACAGTTTCTACCTCTGTCAGTCACTACTGTTCTTCTCTTTCTTCTCTTTCCCACCCTCTTTTTTTACTTTTATTCTGCTTCCCTCCCCCTTTCCAGCCTGCACCATCACTAAAAGAAAAAAGCAAACATACACAAGTAATAGCCATTGATCTGACTACATGGTCCAGCAGGTCGCACACCCATTATCTGGCGTGTCTCTCAGTGTTCTGGGCTTAGTTTCTGAGTGAGACACACAGCAGTGGGGAAGAGGGCAACAGTTTCTAGTTTGTAGAACTGGGCATGTGGTGATGATTTGGTGACATGAAGCACAGAAAACGGGAGAAGCTTTCAAATGAAACACAAATCTGAATTTGATTTCCTGGTAGCAAGTCGCTGCTTTAGCTCAGAAAAAATATTTAACATTTACCTTTTCTTTTTCTTAAATTTTTTATTGATATAAGGAGAACACATCTCATGTATTTTATATATACAGTTTTAAGAACATAATGATGGGGCCACCACTGTGGTGCAGCAGATAAAGCTACTGCCTGCAGTGCCAGCATCCTATATGGGCACCAGTTTGAGTCCCAGCTGTTCCATTTTCTATCCAGTCTCCTGCTAATGTGCCTGGGAAAGCAGTGGAGGAGGGCCAAAGTGCTTGGATCTCTGCACCCATGTGGGAGAGCTAGGAGAAGCTCCTGGCTCCTGGCTTCAGTCTTGGCCCAGTCTTGGCCAATGTGGCAATTTGGGGAGTGAACCAGCAAATGGAAGACTTCTCTCTGTGTGTGTGTGTGTGTGTGTTCATGTAATTCTGCCTTTCAAAATAATAAATATTTTTTAAAAATATCATGATGATACTTCCCATCCTCCCTTGTTCCCTCCCTTGCTCCCATCCACTTCCTCCTTCCTTTCTTTTAATTTCTACAATGATATACTTTGAATTCACTTTATAGTCACAAGATTCAATTATTGCTCATGGCCCTTGTCTATACTCTTCAGGAACAGTGGGTTTTTTGCTGACTGCTTGTTGAATTCTTTACTTACTGGAGGGTGACTCTTGGTGACTACTTTTACTTTTTCTATTTCTGTCTAAATAAAGGATTATCATTAACTTTAACAAATGCAGGCGACTGGACAAAGAAAAAGCCTGCACTTGCTATACCTTGTCATGAATCTTTGGACCACTTTTAATAGCTGTGTAAGCTTACATATATAATCTTAACTTCTTCAGCCTCCAACTCCAGTTTCCCTTACATTAAGATCAATTTAGATGAAATAGGTTGTGTTTTATAAACTGCATAGTATAGTATAGACACACACACACTTAAGGTTATGTGCTGGATTGTGCACCACCAAAACTGAACTTTGGAGTACTTGATACAGAGTTAATTAAGTTAAAAGTGAATCATTACAGTGAGCTGCAATCCAATATGACTACTATCTTTGTAAGAGGCATTTCAGACGGACACATACAGAGGAAACACGATGTGGTGGTAACAGAGAGCAGGGAGAAGGTACCCATTATACAAGAGGACTGCAACAAGTTCATGGAAAAATCGAATCGAAAAACTAAGTTTATTCTGGTGCAAAAAACTTTAGAAATACATGCAGAGCTTTCTCATAACATGTATTCTCCATGGCCTCTAGGAAGATGCCTCGTGTGGGCAGATTTCAAAACTCTTTTGTACAAAATAAACTTATTTTTTAATTCTGTTTTTCACGAGCCCTCTAAAGTAATGCATGTAAGCCCTGGAGAGAGACCTGGAGCAGACCCTGCCCTCAGAAACCTCAGAAGGAAGTAATCCTACTGGGTCCCAGACTTCCAGCAGGCATCACTGGTAAGAAATAAATTCCTAACACGTGGTACCCTGGTGCAGAAGCCTTAGCAAATGAATCCATCCACCTAGGCATGCCCCCTGTTCTCATCTCTTACCTCGCTATCCACACCTGCTCGATCAACATAAGTACAGTCCGGAGGAACTTCTTTACTCTTTTTAAGACTCTTCTTTATTTCCTTTATTTCAGCGTCCCATAAAATCAATCTTTGAATTCGAGCAGTTGAATTTGAATGTAAATAACTGAATATAAAAAATCAGGAACATTGTGAATATTGATTATAACATGCCCTCTTCTTTTCAACATTTGAAATTGTGTCTGTAAGTGCCAACATAAAAGAATGCCTGGTAATTTGAACCCAAAATATGATTGCCCTTATTAAAGGATATTCACCAGGCCTTAATTACTTCAATTCTCATTGCTTATCATCTGTTATTTTTAACATATGCATTGATACCTACTTAACAGAAAACAGAAAAACCATTCTTGGTCCTGCTTGACAACAAATTCTGGTATGAGGCCTGCTCACCTGTGGATTCCAGCAACAGGTCTGTCGCCAGACTTGGCAAGCCAGTGAGTCATGAGCTCCACTAAGTGGCCCATCTAAAATCTCCATTCAAGCCAACTGGTAAAACTGCCAAAGCCAGTTTATAAAGATTGGAAGAAATGATTGCTTCTTCAAATGCACAGAGAGCAACATGCAGTTACCAGAATCAAAGAATCAGGGAAACATGACATCACCAAAGGAATAAAATAAGATTCCAATAACAAAGCTTAAAGAAATGGAGATCGAGGGGCTGGCACTGTGGCTCAGCGGGTTAACACCCTGGCCTAAAGTGCTGGCATCCCATGTGGGAGCGGGTTCGAGGCCTGGCTGCTCCATTTCCAGTCCTGCTATGGCCTGGGAAAGCAGTGGAGGATGGCACAAGGCCTTGGGCCCCTACACCCGTGTGGGAGACCCCAAGGGGGCTCCTGGCTCTGGATCAATGCAGCTCTGGCCGTTGTGGCCAATTGAGGAGTGAACATCGGATGGAGGGCCCCTCTCCCTCCCTCCCTCCCTCCCTCTCTCTCTCTCTCTCTCTCTCTCTCTCTCTGCCTCTATTCTGTGTAACTCTGACTTTCAAATAAATAAATAAATATTTTTTTTAAAAAAAAGAAAGAAATGGAGATCTAGGGCTGGCACTGTGGCATAGTGGGTAAAGCCACTGCCTGCAGTACCAGCATCCCATATGGACATCAGTTTAAGTCCCGGCTGCTCCACTTCCACTCCAGCTCCCTAACACACCTGGGAAAGCAGTGGAAGATGGCCCAAGTTCTTGAGCCCCCGCACACCCGTGGGAGACCCAGAAGAATCTTCCGGCTCCTGATTTCAGGCTGGCCCAGCTACAACTGTTGCAGCTCTTTGTGGAATAAACCAGCAGATGAAAAATATCTCTCTCTCCCTCTAATTTTGCCTTTCAAATAAATAGATCTTTTTAAAATAGAAAAAATGGAGATCTATGAACTGCCTAACAAAGAATTCAAGATAATCATCCTAAAGAAGTTTAGTGAGCAATATATAAGAGAACATAGAAATAAAATATTTTTAAAATCAGCAAAATAATACATGAACAAAATGAGGGTTCAACGAAGATATATAAACAGGAATTCTGAAGCTGAAGAACACAATCATCGAAACAAAAAATTCAAGAGTTTCCATAGCAAACTTAGTTCAGTGAAAGAAATAATCCACAAATTCAAAGACAGACCATTTCAATTATCTAGTTAAAGAAACACCAACAAAAAGAATGAAATAATAAGTGGGTAGGAAGCTTTTGGACCTGCTATCGTTTGAATATATTTTGTCCCAGAACTCATAATGAAGCTTGGTCCCTGTAATGGTACTGAGTGTTGTGGGACTTTAAATATATGATTAGGTTGTTAATCATAAACTTAAACTTTGTGGACCTAAGAAAATGTTAGAAATAAGCTAATCAACTGAAGAAAGTTACTGTAAAACATTGTACAATTACTGAAATACTCAATAATCTTCTCCCACGTAAGTCCCCCAAAATGATGTTCTAATTAAATTAAGTTGGTGTATCATAAAAACATAAAGCAGTGAAATACGATTTTAATTCTATAAATAATTGCACACTTCAAGGTTTCAGTACACATTGAATTCCGCAATTCCAGCAGAAATACTCACGCAGCGTACGTTCTCCTTTGAGACTTAATCGCTTTCTCCAGTTTCCTGTTTAAGTTCTTCTCTCCTTCAGAGTTGTGACTATGAGTATATTGTCTCGTCAACCTATTAGTAAGAAGGCGTGAAGCTGACCATTCCACTGAGTGAATGTTGAATCTAAAGTGAAGGATGTGAGAACACTGGATAACTGCATGTTCATTCCAGCCCAGCCCTGCATTCATTAATGAAGACCATTTTTGGATGTAGGAACATTTGTTTGGGTAACATCAATCTCTGTCATTCGTTCATTTTTGCCCATTTAACTCCTAAATCAGAGTTCATGTGAATGGAAGAGAAGATCAGAGTTAGTTACAAAGGTGAATTTTGATACTATGGTAAGAGTAGTTAGGTAAAGGCTCTTTACTAGGGAAAGAAAACCTGCTCTGGGCCGGCGCCGCGGCTCAATAGGCTAATCCTCTGCCTTGCGGCGCCGGCACACCGGGTTCTAGTCCCGGTCGGGGCACTGATCCTATCCCGGTTGCCCCTCTTCCAGGCCAGCTCTCTGCTGTGTCCAGGGAGTGCAGTGGAGGATGGCCCAAGTGCTTGGGCCCTGCACCCCATGGGAGACCAGGAGAAGCACCTGGCTCCTGCCATCGGATCAGCGCAGTGTGCCAGCTGCAGCACGCCTACTGCGGTGGCCATTGGAGGGTGAACCAACGGCAAAAGGAAGACCTTTCTCTCTGTCTCTCTCTCTCTCACTGTCCACTCTGCCTGTCAAAAAATTTTTTAAAAATTAAAAAAAAAAACCTGCTCTTTTCTCATTTCACACAGTTCCCATATTAAGACTGCTGAATCTTTGTAAAGAACAGACCAGCACCTACTTGTCATTGTTCCTAGTTAGTTCATTTTCACCTGTGACATGAAGTTTGAGTTAGGGATTGGATTTCTAGGGATACTTTTGTACTTCCTCATATTTGGCTTAACCTTTTTCTCTTCACTTTTCTCAAAAATTTTCAAACTTACTACAAGATCAATGCACATTCCTATACAGACATTTAAAGAATTGACAATTTGGCCTCATATTTTCCTTCCAATTTTGAAGTTTTATATATATATATATATATACATATACATATATATAGTATATATGTATATATATACTATGTGTCGGTGAGTGTCCACATATACACAATATGTATAAATTAAATCTCTCACAAAGAGCTGATGAAAACATGATTGCTAATTCAATCATCTTGCTACCAGGCCCTATCTAATTTTTCTTTTAATTCTTTGAAGTGATTGTCATAAATATTCTTCAAGGTCTTTTCTTTCCACTTAAAGAGCTTATCTATAATGAAACTTCACAAAAGAAAAATGGCAGACTAAACACTCAATATGCCATCATATGTGTATATAGTTGTATGTTAATGTATGTACTCTGTTTTGCCAAATACACATTACTCTTTTTACCATATCTTGATTCTACAAATATGTTGAACTTTCTATTAACTTATGGCCCAGGAAATTCCACTCTACCAAGCCATACAATTAGATTTTCAAATAAAGTTTAGTAAGAGAGTGTTTGTTTTTGTTGTATTATACCCAAGTTGCTATAGAAAATATCTCTGGGGAGAGCAGCAAGATGGCGGAATAGGTAGGGAGCACATTGATAGTTCGGCAACACACAGGTTAATAAAAGTGGAGATACTGCAGGGTCAAGGAAGAGTAGGGGAAGAAACAGCAGAGGAAACTCTTCCGGAACTAGTGATTCACAGTGGACCTGCGTGGAGAGCGTGGGAGCCCAAGTTCGGGACACCAGCGGCAGACTCAACACACCAGCGCTGGAACGCGAGGTGAGCCGAACCTCAATAGCCCGAGACACCGGCGGGCAAGCGGAAAGAGGAGACTAGAGGGAACGAGGCTTGAAACTCCATGGGGAAAAGTTCACCAGGCTAACTAGAAGAGAGAGGGGAAAAAAAAAAGTGACCGATACGGACACGAGTTTCTCTCTCTCCACTCACCCCTCAAAGGCGAGCAAGACAAAGAGCAGGCGCCATTTTGGACATACATCATAAGCAGGGCGACCTCAGGTCTGCACCAGCCCTGAGCCTAGCAGAAAAACCTGACTCTGGGGGGAGGGGTGAAATAACAGATTAGGATCTAACTTGGCAACCCAGTGGGAGACTGCAGGAGAATTGGAGCCTACACTGAGGGCAGCAGATTCCCTGTGTGGTCCTTGGGAAAGAGCTTCCGATCTCTGGCTCCTGTGGGTATATCATTTGCCTGCTAACTACCTCCAATTACGTTCAGCTGTGTGGAATTACTTCCCTTTTGAATCAAAAAAAAAAAAAAAAAGAGAGAGAGAGAGATTTACCACACCTAACCTGGGAGTGTCACCTTTGACACACCCTCAAACCTGAGGAACCAAACACAGCTCTCAGTCCACACTCATCTCAAGCCTCTAAGGCTCCACTGAAAGCAGACAGTCCACTTAATACAGAGCCATAGTATAACAAGAAAAAACACCACAGTGAAGAAACCAAATATCTCCAACATGCCATACAACAAACGCAAAAACCGAGGTAACAAGAACAAGGAAGACACCATGACGCCCCCAAATGAAAAAGACACCCCAATTCAAGATTATGAAGATGATGAGATAGAAGCAATGCAAGAAGCAGATCTCAAAAAATTGATAAGAACATTAAGAAGTTCTCAAAAACAAATTCTTGAACTACAGAAATCCTTAATGGACAAGATAGAAAATCTCTCTCGCGAAAATGAAATCTTAAGGAGGAATCAAAATGAAATGAAACAACTAGTAGAACATGAAACTGTGATAGTGACAAGAAATCATAATGAAATGAAGAATTCAATAGATCAAATGACAAACACATTAGAGAGCCTTAAAAACAGAATGGGCAAAGCAGAAGAGAGAATATCAGACTTAGAAGACAGAGAACAAGAAAGGAAACAGGCAAACCAAAGAAAAGAAGAAGAAATTAGAAATCTAAAAAATACTGTCGGGAATCTACAGGATACTATTAAAAAACCGAACATTCGGGTTCTAGGAGTTCCTGAAGGCATGGAGAGGGAGAAAGGATTAGAAGGCATTTTCAGTGAGATACTAGCAGAAAATTTCCCAGGTTTGGAGACGGACAGAGGCATCTTAGTACAGGAAGCTTATAGAACCCCTAATAAACATGACCAAAAGAGATCCTCACCACGACACATTGTAATCAAACTCACCACAGTGAAACATAAAGAAAAGCTTCTAAAAGTTGCAAGAGAGAAACGTCAGATTACTCTTAGAGGATCTCCAATTAGACTCACAGCAGACTTCTCATCAGAAACCCTACAAGCTAGAAGGGAATGGCGAGACATAGCCCAGGTATTAACAGAGAAAAACTGCCAGCCCAGAATATTATATCCTGCAAAGCTCTCATTTGTGAATGAAGGTGAAATTAAGACTTTTCATAGCAAACAGAAACTGAAAGAATTTGTTGCCACTCATCCTGCCCTGCAAAAGATGCTTAAAGATGTGTTACACACAGAAACACAGAAACATGGTCACCAATATGAAAGAAGGTAAAGGAAGGAAACCTCACAGCAAAAGATCACAGGAAGCTCAATTTCTATTTGACATAGAATTAAACTCTGATGCTCTGTTAAAGCAATGTGTTCAAGTAATCTATTATGTTCTCTTGATGTCTGTTAAATTCTAATTGTTCAAAAACAGCTGAATTTTTATTAAGAGCTATGGGGTATTTAAATATGTGCTTATTTTCAAAGATATGAATAATCACCTTGTAACAATGATCAAATTTGGTCTATGTTATGTCATGATTTTAAGGAATCTTATTTCAACCAGATATTTTGGATTTTGAGCCTTCTTGGCATTCTTGACAGGCATTCAAAAAATCAAAGTTTCAAACAATCTGGACTCTAAAATTTCCAGTAAATCCTGGACTTTGGTTTTTCCAGTTTGGGCCCAACTGAAAAAATCGAAGGACCTATGTCTCTCATCTTATAGAGACACCAACTAATCAGGCTATTTGGATTATATTAGAAGGACTGTCAAGATGTGGTGTGGTACCAAACTTTAAGTTTCCATAATGGAAAATGCTATTAATACAAATGTTTGAGAATTAAAAAGTCTAATGATCTTGTGTTACTAGACATGATAGTGATCTTCATGAGAAAGCCCCCGAGGCCTAAAGGGTTAAATACTTGTAAAATCCTACAGGTGCTTTCAAAAATACTGTGAAGTAAGCAAGTGCCTCTTGTTGGTTGATGAGTTTATAATTTTAAACATGGCAACGTAAAGTCTTTTCTCATCCATAGTTATATATGATTTGATGCTCATAAAACTAAAGCGTTGTTGGTTCTTTGTTTAGCTGTCCTCCTATAGGTTCCTATGGACTTTTTCCAGCCACTTCTATTGGATTCAGTACTTTGGGATGGCTCTGTAAACAGATGAAGCCAATAATGTATTAACAGTACCAACTGAGAGAAAGTATGGTTAACTGAGGTTACTAAAAACAAAAAGCAATTCAAATCAATTGTCAATTGACAAAAAGAGTTAAAGATTTTAAAAGCTATTATTAAAATTGCTATATTGGTCTATTATGCCATGTTATATGTGTGTACATATTGTATGTCCACATGGGGAAATTTTATTAAGAGTTTTATTTTAAATGGCTTATAGATAAGATTGTCCATAAATTTAAGCTGCTAAAATCAATCAAAGGTACATTTTAATTTGTGTGACCTGAATCTGTGTATCATATGTTTTAAACTTGTTGGCAGAAAGAAATTAAATACATTTTATATGGTTGTGCTTAAGTTTACTGGTTAAACAAACTACACCATGTTAGATATTTAAGAGGTGTCTTCAAATACATGATTCTTAAAATTAATAGAAGGCATTAGACCTTCTGGTAAATGTTTTCTTAAGTTGTTATCTAATGGTTGAAACTGTTTGCTAAGTATTCACGTAATATTGCTATTGTCAGCAAGCGATCTACGACTTGCTCCCTCATTTCTCTATTCTAAGCCCAACTTGTTCTTTCATTTCTCTATTCTCTTCAAGGTAGGAAACTAATTCTATTGTGAAGGAATCTGTAGGACACACAATTTAATCTTTAGACCTTATAAAAGAGATGGCTAACATTTTTCTGTAATAGCATAGCCAAAACAAGAACTTAAATAATAATCTCATAGCTAGATTCACCTCGCCATCAGCCAAGTATACAGTAAGTAGAAAAAACCTCCCTTTCAGACCAAAGGGAAAGAAAGTGTTAAAGTGAGAATATAATTTTCCTCATGGGCATTGTCTACCTTAGAAAAACTACTACAGAACATGCCTGTGACTATAGACTTGTAGTTCAGGCCACCGAAGATTAGAGATGGGACTTGGGCACTCCCTTGACTTGCATCCTCTGGTCTGCTTTAACACAAACCAGGAGGAAAAGAAAGCTCAGCATCAGAAGCAATGGGTGGCAGGCCTATTAATGGCTGATCTGTACAGTGATCTGCCCTCAAGGAGACCCAACAGGCCAGTCCACTGCAGTGGCTTTCAATGTGGTAAGCCTGGGCTTCAGCAGAAGTCAGCTTGTGAAGAGCCCTGGCAGCTCTGCCAAGGGTTGGATCACTGAAAATGGACCTGCCCTGGAGTCGAAGGATGCCCAGGTCAGAGCCACAGATCTTATTGGCTCTAAGCTGAAAAGCCCTTCACTCAGCCCAGCTTCCAAAGTGACCACTGCAGCTGAGGGTATGGTCAAGCAGGGTCAGCAACATTGCAGGCAGAACTGTAAATTTCTTGTTAGAGATGCCACCTGCCTTTACCTGGCCAGCTCTCCTCCCAGGCCAGCCAAGTAATGAAAGTCAACAGAGTACCTTCCCCTAGGAGGTTCACACCTCCCTTAGGATATACCCCATGTGAAGAGATAGATAGGCCTGGGCCTCTTAACTTACAAGGCCTAAAGCCCACCAGATTATTATCAAGCCCCTTCTATCAGGTTCTATTTGCCTCTCAATCAGAAAACTTAATTGTAGCTTAGATAGCACCTTTCTTAGCTCCACTAATAATGACTCTGTCCTTTGTTCTAGACCCTGTCTAGCACACTTGGGCCTCATTCCTTCGTAATCATAACCTCTACTCTACCACCAATGGCTCTACTCCCAACCTGTGTGTACTGATGGTCCTCTTCCCCACTTAATGCTGTATAATTGTTCAAACCTGGTAAATGCCACTCTTAGGATCATTGGTTACTATCCTCACTGTGTCTTTTATGACCTTGTCTAAATATGATCAGAGTCGGCAAACTTGGAAGGCTTCCATAACCTTGGCAACTCATGACGACAGCCTAGCGTGGTTACTGGCACCATAAACTAGAGAGTCAATTTGTTGGGTCAACAACAGGAGTCACTGTGCACTTGCTCCTCATGTGGCATCTCTGTCCTTAATGTACTGTATATTTTGATTTAATGCTATAACTAGTACTCAAACAGTATGTTTCACTTTGTGTTTCTATGTGGATACAAACTGTTGAAATCTTTATACTAAACTGATCTTCTGTATATAAAGAGAATTGAAAATGAATCTTGATGTGAATGGAAGGGAAGAGGGAGCGGGAGAAGGGAGGGTTGCGGGTGGGAGGGAAGTTATGGGAGGGGGAAGCCACTGTAATCCATAAGCTGTACACTGGAAATTTATATTCATTAAATAAAAGTTAAAAAAGAGTCATTATAAAAAAAAAGAAAATATATCTTATATGTGCTAGTTGATATAGAATACAAAAATAACATATCAGAATGAAACTGATACCTTATGATTTTATTATTGTTTATAACCCTTTTCTATATTCCTGTGGAACACTGGTCTTCCTACTTTTTACTTTTTGAACATCACGGTTAGTGGTGTGTTAATCCTGTGGTCATAAAATAGATTGAAAATATGTTATTGCAGGGGCTGATGCTGTGGCCCAGCAGGTTAAAGCCCTGGCCTGAAGCGTCGGCATCCCATATGGGTGCCAGTTCGAGTCCCGGCTGCTCCTCTTCCATCCAGCTCTCTGCTGTGGCCTAGGAAAGCAGTAGAAGATGGCCCAAGTCCTTGGGCCCCTGCGCCCACATGGGAGACCTGGAGGAAACTCCTGGCTCCTAGCTTCGGATCAGTGCAGCTCTGGCCATTGTGGCCATCTAGGGAGTGAACCAGTGGATAGACATCTCTCTGTGTCTCTACCTCTCTCTGTAACTCTGTCTTTCAAATAAATAAAATAAATCTTTTTTAAAAAAGAAAATATGTTATTGCAAAAATTAAAGGAAAATCAAGGAAAGGAGAAAGGTGGATTGAGGGAGGTAGAGAGGGAATTGTGCTTATCTTAGAAGTATATCTATAAAATGCATGAAATCTGTTCCCCATATTCTAAAAATTTAAAAAGAAAATATAACTTGAATATGCTCAAAAATTCCTGAAATTCTAATATATGTCAGATTATAAGTTCTTCCTTAATTATATTTTTCAAGAGTCTGCAAATTCATATAAATCAATGTATAATGCTTTCCACAGAAAATAATTACTTACGAAAAAAATATTGCTGGTAGCCTATCCATTTCTTTAAGTTTTTCCACAAAACAAGGAAACATTCGTTCCTTTTCAATCCTTGCACTGTCAAAAGTTTGAGGCTTAAGGTACTGCAGTAGCTGATTCACCTGAATAAAGTTACCACAAATAAAAGGTAGATAAGGTACTGATGACTGCAAAGGAAGGCAACAGGATGCGCAGATATTTGAGGGTGAAAAGCAAGTTGCCGTTGAACAGTATATTCAGAATGACAAATGTAAGTAGAAAATTAGGAATTCAACCAGTCATATACTAAACATTTAAATAAAATGAAAACCTCAGAAAACTTGAATGACATAGTTCTACAATACTGTGATCAAGTTTATGTAATACTGTGGTGTTGTGCTTACTGAAAGGATTGTCACGACTTAATGCTGATCATTAACAGTAAATACGGGCTACAGAAGGATGATTTCAACATTTAATGGCAAGAAAATCTGAAATAGTTTTTCTTATCTATAGATATCACATATACATCTATGGTCTACAAATAGTATTTTAATAGGATATTTCATTATTTTTTAATTAATAAAAAATGTGTGAAGCTATAATTTTTACGTGGTAAAAGTTACCACAGAAAAGGTAATAGATTCAGTAGGGGCTGTGCATTGGGCACAGTGGTTAGGGTGCCACCTGGGATGCTGACATCACAAAACAGAGTCCCTGGGTTCAAGACCCAACTCTGCTTTGGAGCCAACAGAAGCTAATACACACCCTGGGAGGTAGCAGGTGGTGGCCCAAATACCTGGACACCTGCCACTAAAGTGAGAGATCCAGATGTAGTTCCAGGCTCCTGCCTTCAGCTGGCCTAGCCCCAACTATTGAAGGCATTAGGGAAGTGAACCAATTGGTGGAAGATCTCTATATCTATCTATCTATCTATCTATCTATCTACCTATCTATCCACCCATCCACCCATCCACCCATCCACCCATCCACCCATCTCAGGCTCCAAAGGAATGAAGCATATGGCTGGAAGGGATGCGGGAATTAATTGGGTCTAGAGGTTTTCCACCTCCTAGGAAATGGCAAAAATACTCAATGAAATACTCAATGAAAGTCTGATCTAAGTGCTGTCTTTACACCCAAGTGTATTAGGAACCAGACAATGGCAATAGTGGGCCAAAGATTCTCCACCCTGCTGAGAATTAAACTTACACGGTGGGGGGAGGGGGTGGGCACTGGCACTGTGGCATAGAAGGTTAAGCCTCCTCCTATGGCACCAGCATCCAATACGGGTGCAGGTCCGTGTCCTGGCTGTTCTGTTTATGGCCTGGGAAAGCACTGGAAGATGGCCCAAGTGCATGGGCCCCTGTGCCCACATGGGAGACCCTGGCTCCTGGCTTCAGATCAGCCAGCTCCTGCCATTACAGCCACTTCAGGGATTAAAACAGCAGATGGAAGATATTTTTCCTTCCTCCCTCCCTCCCTCCCTTCCTTCCTTCCTCTCTCTGTCTCTCTCTCTCCCTTCCTTCCTCTCTCTCTCTCTCTCTCTCTCTCTCTCTCTCTCTCTATCTCCCCCCCCCCATCTCTGTAACTCTGCCTTTCAAATAAATAAATAAATCTTTTTTAAAAAATTACATAGGAGGTTGTTTTAAAATTCCAGTGCCCCAGTCCACTGGAGGTCAATCAGCTCAGAATCTCTAGATGAGATCAGGCTTCCTAGATGATTCCTGATAAGCAGCCAGGGTTGAAAACCTCTCATGAATTTAATAGCAATTTGGGACATTAGGTGTTTTAACATTTGCAGATCAATGTAGTCTGTCCCAGTGAGTTTTACTGACCGAGGTGCACATCCAAAGAGGATATAGTAGTAGCAGGTGTGGGTTGTCCCAGATGGAACTGAAGTAATGATTCTCTACATCTTTCTTTATCTAGCTGGCTAAATTTAAGGTAGAATGGCAAAGTACAGTAATAGGATTTCCATATTCAAATACTAAAGAGCCCTATGGGGATTCTCTTGACTGTAACTGAATAAATGAGATTCATTTTATATTAAATAAAAAATCCTAAATGTCTGTCACAACCTTGCCTGGGTCCAGCTGCATCCAACTAAGCATTTCCTTTTTCAGTTCCTCTTCATATTTCTTGGCATCTGTCCTCATGATGACTACTTTATTTTTAAAGCAGCTGAATTCTTCAGGTTCTAACTCCTTGAAAATGAACAAGCACAAATACCAAAGAAAATACAGTTATCACCTGGTCTAAAGTTTGCCACGTGCACGGTTATGAGGCAAATCACTCAGTTCACTGCATCCATGTTTACGAACAGCGTTAACCACATGAGGAGTTGAACACATAATATTTTTAAGTATTTAAAAGCAAGATTTATTAGAGCCAGAGGCCTCCAGCCAGAGTGGCGTGTAGGGGGCCCCAAGAGAGGCAAAACCAGAAGGGGCCCGTGGCGCTGGAGTTTTTAAGCACAGTTTTGGGGTAGGAAAAAAACTTCTCAGCTTGACATTCAGTTACAGGCAGGGACAAAACCCATCAATTTGAAAAAAAAAAAAAAAGACATATCATTCTTACTGTAGCAAGGTATTATTCTAAGAACTTTTAATTATTTGGCTTACCTTAATAACAATGCTACAAAATAGGCATTATTAGCTCTTTTAACTAATTTTTCTAAATCTAGAGAAATGAGTCTCTGAAGTTTATGCTTTGAACTATGAAATACTACGCCTTCATCTACATCAGAGTAACACCATTATCTAATTTGTTCATTCTTAATGGACTATCATGCCACAGGACTAGAGATACCAGCTAAGGAATACCCACAAACACACACACACACACCCCCACACACACAGACACACACATACACCATTCACAGACACATATGCGCACATATACAACATACACACATACACAACACACATGTAGACATGCATATCACCATACACATACATATACCACATGCACATACATGCATACACCACACACAACATACACACACATACCGTGAACACATACACCATGTACACACACATACACGCATACACCACACACAACATACACACACACATACCGTGAACACATACACCACATACACACACACACCGTGAACACATACACCACGCGCACGCACACATGTACCACCTTCACACACATACATCACACTCACACACATACATATACCATATTCACACACACACAGCACATGCAAATATACATGCACACAAACACCACATACACATACACGAAATGCACACACACACACACGAGAAATCTCCAAAAAGTTCATGGAAATGTGTATTGGGAAACAAACTGCATGAATTTCAAAATTACTTTGCACCAAAACAAACTTACAACTCCATTTCCTCTAATTTTTGAAATATATATACATATGTAAGTATATTATACGTATTTACACACACACAGAGAGAGAAACAGTGCCTAGTGTTTACTTTTGTACACGCACCTGCATTCTTGACCGTTCTGGCCAAATGTGTACCATAGCATCATACAGAAGTATGCTTTCCCGAGGAGAAAACTGAAGGTCTGCAGGGACTCCATACTTCTCTATCTAAAAAGCAGAAAATGAAAAGCCATTGATCTCCGTCCCATATGCAGATTTTAACCACCTAGACGCCTCCTTTTCCAAAGTGCTTTTGTACTTACATGGTTGACTGTGAGCGCAGCGCACGGGTGGTAGTGTGCAATGACAAAATCGTTATCCTTTAGAGAACACACATACTTTTCTAGATCGTTGTATCGTTCTTTGTACCACACTGTGAAAGTGGAATTAAAATGCGGATTAAGATGGGTTTGTCTCTCTCAACAATGATGTAATTCCGATTTTCTAAAGACAGCCAGGCCTAGGGAGAGCTGTGCTGGAGGCCTCTGTCGACAAAACGACAACAGGGCCATGCAGTGGAGGAGGAGCCTCTGTGCCTATACCGCACACAGATGTTTTACCTGCCCTCCTGGTCTGAATCTTCAGTCACAGTCCATCCTTGCTTCTTGTAATTCCTAGTGTATATTTTTCTAAATATTCTTGGAAAGCATGCTTTTGCACAAGAAACATGGTTTGAATAAAAAGGCCTGCAACCCATTCAATTATTTCAATAGGAAACACGGGTGTTACTGCTGCTATTACTATTGGATCATCTCCCTGTCTTTGAGAACAGTATCACCATCTCCCAGAGAAAATGAGTCTTCTTCTGTCATTTACGAATTTTTTAAATCCAGGAATCCAATATGCCACAGGGCTCTGTTAATATGCCACTTAATGTTAGGACAATTTAGCACTTACCTACCTAACATGTTATCTATTTTACTTACCCATTGTTTAACCCCTCCATCTCCATAAAAATTAAGCTCTAGGAAAGCAAGGAGTTGTTTCCTGCTCTATCTCTAGGGACTTGAGTGGGATCTGGCACAGATGAGGTACTTTGACATTGTCAAGTGAAAACATGTATATGGGGCCTGTGTGGCACACCTGGTTGAGCTTCTGTATGCAACCTTGCCATCCCATAGAGTGACAGGTCAGGTCCCGGGTGCTCCACTTCCATCCACCAACACCCTGATATTGTACTGAGAAAGCAGATGATGGCCCAAGTACTTCAGCCCCTGCCAACCACGTAGGAGAGACAGATGGAGCTCCTGGCTCCTGGCTTCAGCCTGGCCCATTCTCAGCTATTATGGCCATTGAGAGAATGTTCCAGCAAATGGACAATCTTTCCCTTTCTGTGTCACTATGTCTTTCAAATAAATTAACCTTTTTTTTTTTTAAGTTTCCCTAATCTACTGTTGGTGGGAATGCAAACTAATACAGCCATTGTGGAAGACAGTATGGCGATTCCTCAGACAGCTGAAAAAAGATATACCATATGACCCAGTTATCCCACCCCTGGGAATTTACCCAAACAAAATAAAGTCAGCATATGAAAGAGTTATCTGTACATCCATGTTTATTACAGCTCAATTTCCAACAGCTCAGATACAGAATCAACCCAAGTGTCCATCAAGTGGTGACTGGACAAAGAAAATGTGGAATACATACACTTTGGAATATTACTCAGCTGTAGAAAATAGAATTCTGTCTTTCACAATAAATTGGATGTACCTGGAAATGATTATACTTAGTGAAATAAGCCAGTTCAAAAAATCAAATACCATATGTTTTCCCTGATCTGTGGTAATGAAAAGAGTACCAAAAAGTAATGTATAATTATTTGCATTGCAATCTACACAAAATTATTCTTGTGTGTAAAGTTGAGATAAAATGGCTTAAAGTCTAAATGAACTTAATCATTATCCTGTAACCACACAGGAAATATTTAAATGTTACATTGTCGTTGGTTCTACTTCATTTAAAAAACTGTATAGGTGAAATGGTCACTTTTTCTCTTCAGTTATTTGTAGCCGCTGTGTATATTCCCACTAAACTAGGGTTGTTTTGCTTTTTACATGTTAAACTTCTTATTAGGTAAGGTATTAACCTTTTTTTAGTATTAAGCCTTTTTACAGTAATGGGAACTTAAAATATGCTATCTCAAAACCTAAAAAAAAGAAAGGTAGCAGGAAGGAGATTGGGAGGGAGGAAGGGAATATCATTATGTTCTTAGACTTGTACCTATAAGCATATTGATTCTTAAAATTAATTAAAATTAAAACAAAAATGAAATTAAAAAGCATGAATGTCACATATAGGAATCTGAAATTCACAATAGCTAAGAGATGGAATTAACCTAGATGCCCATCAACTGATTACTAGATAAAGAAAATGTGGTATACATACATGATGGAATTTATTCAGCCAAAAAAAAAAAAAAAAACAGAGAGAGAGAATGAAATCCTCTTCTACAATAAAATGGATGCAACTGGAAACCAATTTACTTAGTGAAATAAGCCAGAACCAAAAAGACAATAGTAGGTTTTCTGATTTGTGGTAAGTAAGATATAGAGTACACAAAAAGTCATGTATATGAGTGACACTGACATCCTGAGATTTGATTATTGTTTATAGCCCTTGTCTACACCCCTGCAGAATAGTAGTCTTCCTGTGGGTGGAATCCTTTATTTAGTGGAGGACTAGGCCTGTGGTGAAATAAGTTGAAAGTATGTTATTGCAAAAATTGAAAGGGAAAAAAGAAAGGATGGAGGAGGGTGGTAGGGAGAGTGGGAAGTATCATTATGTCCTGCAAATTGTATGTTTGAAAACTGTTCTCGTTATAAGAAAAATAAAAAAGTAGTCAGATAAACATGATTCTATACTACTTCAGAGAATTCTCATGAAATAGTCCCAAATGCATGAGGTATAACAATACTCGTTAATTCAATAGTAAAACATTTAGAGTATGTACATAATAAAAACAATTATGATATGGATAAAAGCATATGATTTCAAATATCCAGTATTTTCCAAGGAAAAGAGAGGCACATACAAAAATAACTACCATAGACGGTAGGAAATTGCATAACATAGGACATCCTATGGGACCTGAACTACAAAAATCAAGGTGGTGTTCGGGATGTGGCGCAAGGCAGAATCTTTCAAATGAAGAGTAGACAGAACTTGGCCAAGTACAGAGGAAAGTGACACAGGGAGAGCATTCTAAAAAAAAATAAATAAAACTGAAACTCAAAGGCAAATTTCGCACAATTAATAATCCGAACTATCAAGAAAGTTCTGAAAGGAGAAGATTTCTTGGATGAAACAGGGGATAGCACAGAAGCTGGGACCACAGGTGAAACAGGAAATTTTGAAACAGTCATTGTTCAGTGAGCCAGAACTGTCCTCTAGGTTTGTTTGAGTCTTTTCTCACAGAACAGGAGTGAAATGCTTATCTTGGCTATGACTCCATATCAATCACATTAAATCATGAAGGAATTTGCACGACACCAATTAGACAATATTTGGAAAGAATTTGATCTCCAAGTTCAGTCAGTTAGCTCTGTGGACGTCAACATGGAATATCACCTCCTAGAGCTGTTTCCTATCTATTTCATTTCCTCTGTAAGTGAAAGTAAGATGTACTGCCTTTCACGGTTACAATAAGGAACAATTTGCTCTGCGTATATAGAATGCCCTCAAATGTGACGAGCACACGGGGTATGCTTGCTACTTCTGCACTCCCCTTCTTCCGAGTGAAGAAATTCATACCCAGTCTAACTTTGTACGATGGCTTTCCTACTCTTGCTCGTTGTTGTCTCTTTGAGCTTTTTAAGGCATTTCTTGATGGATCAGCATTTTCCATTGTGCTTTCAACACATTGCCAATATCCTTTAACTAACGCCAACCACCTAGTTACAAAAAGAGAACAATCATTGTTGCAGAAAAACATGTTCCTAAGTCTGTATATATGAATCACATGAAATTTGTTTACCTTAAATAAAAAAAATTTTAAAAAGATAAAATGAAAAATTGGAAATGATGGGTGTGGTTCATTAACTTTGACAAAGATATCAACATAAAGTATAACAGGAGAACTCGGGTGAAGGGGAATATGGTAACTCTTTGTATCTCACAATTTGCTTGCAAATTTAAAATTATTCTTAAGTAAGATGTTAAAAAACAGATACAACTGGAGGGAGGCACAATGGTGGAATAGTGACAGAGAGGTCTTCTATAGGCTCTGCGAACTTAGCAGAAAAAAAAAGTGGAGAAGTTACACTCTTCGGGAAAACTGCAGTGGGAGATCTTGCAAAAGCAGTGGAAACGGCCTGGACCTAAGGAGAAGGCACAGACACACAGCAAGGAGCTTGGAGCCTGGAGCAAGAACACAACAAAGGAACCAGCAGCCCAGGATAGCTAGGTGGGGTCAGACTGCACCGGCCCTTGCCACCACCACGGCTGGTGCAGCTGGAAGAAGAATCTAGTAGACTGCACAGTGTCTGAGTCCAGCCCAGAACCCTCAGGGGAGCTGGGGCAACTGCTCACCCAGAGTGGGAGAAGAAAAGTGGAGCACCTCCCTCACCACGGCTCCAGCTTCTCTGAGCGCACCCAGCAGCTAGTGGGAACTGTTGGTAGGGGCAACCAGAGCAGTTCGAATCAACTGGTGGGGTCTGTCCCCACCTGTCATCAGGCCAACAACACCAGCTCCTCTGCACCCATATGGCAAAGGGCAGGGAGGGGGAGCCATCCCCACCAAAGGGAAATGCCACCCTCAGGGCTCCTGTACCCACCCAGCAGCAGGGCTGCAGATGGCAAGTACTCTGCTTGATTGCAACCCAGGGATTCTACCAAGGGGAAAAACCCCTGTGGGCTTTGAGTCTGCTCAGGGTGAAACACACAGCCTCCCTGTGGACAGGACAGCCTAGCGGGGCAGAGTGCACTCTCTTGCAGTCCTTGTCTGTGGGAGCCCAGGGTGCTGTGACTGTGAGAGGGGGCAGGGTGTAGCGGGTGCTGGGTAAGTTCTGGGTGCAGAGCCACACGTTCAGAACTCCTAGGTTGCCAGGGCAGACCACTGCAGCTGGACCGTGCACACAGAGAGCTCTGCACACGTTCCTGAATCTGCACACAGGAAATGGATGAAATTTGTATACTTTAAATTAAATAAAATTTTTTAAACAAGCAAAGCTTTAATTTAAAAAAAAAAAAGAATGAATATAAATCTCAGACTCACTCAGTGAGATGCTCAGGGTTACTGATAGTAGCAGAAAGGGCCAAAAAGGGACAACGAATCATAACAAGGAGATGTTCCCACACTTCTGCTCCAACTTCTCCCCCAAGGCAGTGAACCTGTCAGTGTAAACAGACTCAACATAAGAATGGGGACAGGTGTTTTATTTTTTAATGTTAATAAACTACCTGGCTACCAGACCTACTTTTCCCTTCTACTCTCCATTTCCGTAATATTCATTCATCCACTGACAAAGCTCCTGAAAGAAGCCAATATGTTTTTAGAATCACAGTATGTTCCAGACTTTAGCAATAATGTATTTAGGAATGACTTGCTTTGTAACACATTGTGATGACTGAACCATAAGCAAACACTATTGCCTGCCATGGTAGTGAAAGCTCATCAAGCACACTGAGAACAAAAGGACACATGCTAAGTGTAATTTACAAATGAAACACTGGTTGAATGACAGAGATTGTCCTAAACAGATACTAAGATAAATCTTGATACAAACCCACATTTGCTTATTCATCACTAATCTCAACACCTTTAAACAGTCTTGATAGATAACAGTATCTATCTTCAAAGGCATTTTATAAAGAGGAAATAATTTGCTATAAATTATTTACAATATATGCCAATCACAGTAAACATTAAAATAATGATGCAATTATATTTTGTATAGCAATGCATAAGTTACAATATGCTTAATTATTAATTAATACAATGCTTGTATTCTTTTCCTAACCTTTATTTTGTTGTGAAACATAAGATTCAATAAATTATATAAAGCTTAGATTTTTTCAGATCACAAAGTATTATCCATGGAAATGAAGTAAACCAAGTATCATTGTCACTGCATCTGTAAATCAAGACAAATAATGCCTCTAGCATTTCAGAAGTCCAGATTATAACACCTTCCCTCTTTGGAAATTACTATATCACTTTTTGAAAAAATTATGATTCCATTGGTCATTCTACTTCTTCACATGTCTTTGTGTATATATGTACTTGTATGTTTATATATAAAGCATAGAAATTTATTTTGCTCATTTAAAACATTGTATAACTGGAATTATTTAGCATGTGTTCTTTGTATCTAACTTCCTTTGCCCAACATGATTTTTAAATTAATCTGCATTTCGGCCGGCACCGTGACTCACTTGGCTAATCCTCCGCCTGCGGCACTGGCACCCTGGGTTCTAGTCCCGGTTGGAGTACCGGTTACTAGTCCTGGTTGCTCCTCTTCCAGTCCAGCTCTCTGCTGTGGCCCAGGAGGGCAGTGGAGGATGGCCCAAGTGCTTGGGTCCCTACACCCGCATGGGAGACCCGGAGGAAGTACCCAGCTCCTGGCTTCAGGTCGGCACAGCGCCAGCCGTAGCAGCCATTTGAGGGGTGAACCAAGGGAAGGAAGACCTCTCTGTCTCTCTCTCTGTCTTACTCTGCCTGGCAAAAATTTTTTTTAAAAAATTAATCTGCATTTCATTGACTTTCCTCACTCTATGTATTTTATCAAATGCCTGTGCCACCTTCTATTTTTTCCTACTCTGGAGGACATTTCCGTTGTTTGTAGTTTGATACTACCACCAACGATGCATCTATGAACATTTTATACACGTATCCTAGCCTGATCCAGTCTTACTCTTGAAAACGTGACTCCTGTTTTCTATTTCAGGATATATACAAGTGGAATTCCTTGTTCCTGAAGTATTGTCGCCGTCACCAGTTCTGTTGAGACCATTTCCAAAGCAGCACAATGTGTGTGCCTTGCCGTTGCTCCTCCTCTTCTGCAACACCTGCCACTCTAACTGTCCACACTGTGATGGGTATGGCTCAATGAGAGGTTACTTTCAATTACTTTAGTTCTTTATTTGAGAAGAAAAACAGAGAAAGGCAGAAAGGGACAGAGAATGCACCTACTGACTGATTCACTCCCCAAATATCCACAATGTCCTGGGCCAGGCCAAAGCCAGGAGCTGGGAACTCAACCTGGGTCTCCCACATGCATGACAGGAACCCAATTACTTGAGGCATCACCTGCTGCCTCCCTGGGTGCACATTCACAGGCAGCTGGAGTCAGGAGTCTGAGTTGGGAATGGAACCCAGGCTCTTCACCATGGGGTGTGGGCAAACGCCTGCCTCTCAGTGTGATATTAACTTGTATTTCACTTGAGTTACTTTTCAGAAGTGTATCAAGGGTCTTCAAAAAGTTCACAGAAAATGTATGCTATGAAAAAGTCATTTGTGGAGGGGCTGGCATTGTGGCACAGCCGGTCCTGCGATGCCAGTATCCCATATGAGCCCCTGTTTGAGTCCCAGCTGCTTCATTTCTGGTCCAGCTCCCTGCTAATGCACCTGGGAAAGGTAGCAGAAGATGTCCCAAGTGCTTGGGCCCCTGCCACTCAAGTGGGAGACCCAGATGGAGTTCTTAGCTTCTGGCTTTGGCCTGACCCAGCCCTGGCTGTTGTGACCATTTGGGGAGTGAACCAGTACATGGAAAATTCATTCTCTCTCTCTCTTTCTTTTTCCCCCTTAAGGATGTGCTACAGCCGGCGCCGTGGCTCAACAGGCTAATCCTCTGCCTTGAGGTGCCGGCACACCGGGTTCTAGTCCCGGTTGGGGCACCGATTCTGTCCCGGTTGCCCCTCTTCCAGGCCAGCTTCTGCTGTGGCCAGGAAGTGCAGTGGAGGATGGCCCAAGTCCTTGGGCTCTGCACCCTATGGGAGACCAGGATAAGTACCTGGCTCCTGCCATCGGATCAGCGCAGTGCGCCGGCCACAGCGCGCCAGTCGCGGCGGCCATTGGAGGGTGAACCAACGGCAAAAAGGAAGAAAGGAAGACCTTTCTGTCTCTCTCTCTCACTGTCCACTCTGCCTGTCAAAAAAAAAAAAAAGGATGTGCTACACACAGAAACACAGATAGTCATCATTATGAAAGAATGTAAAGGCAGAAAATCCTCCAGTAAAAGTACAAAAGAAATCCAAAGTAAACAATGGGAATATTATGGAAAAATGGCAGAGCCAAGTTGTTACTTATCAATAGTCATGTTGAATGTAAATGGCTTCACTTCTCCAGTAAAAACCAGACTGGCTGAATGGATTAAAAAACAAGACTCATCTATTTGCTGCCTACAAGAAACACCTCTCACCAACAAAGATACAAACAGACTGAAAGTGAAAGGATGGAAAAAGATACTCCATGCCAACAGAAACCAAAAAAGAACTGGTATACCACCCTAATATCAGACAAAATAAACTTCAACGTGAAAACTGCTGAAAAAGACAAACAAGGGCACCATGTAATGATTAAGGGATCAATTCAACAGGAAGAGGTGACTGTTGTAAATGTACATGCACCTAGTTACAGGTCACCTGGTTATTTAAAGAAATGTTAATGGATCTAAAGGGAGATAGGACTCCAATACAATAGTAATGGGGCGGGGAGGGGGGGAAGGTCAGACCAAGGCAACAGGACGAGTCACACAGGGCAAAATAGCTAATAAGGAAAGGGGATATAGCCAGCGGTGACAGAGCCATGAGAATTTCCTGCAGAGAAGCCCAGGAGTCCAACAGAGACTGAGCAGGCCCACACTGAGGGAGCAAAAAGTGGTGGAAGAGCAGTGGAGAAACCGAACCTCGAGACTGACACCACCCCCACCCCCGGCAGACCAGGTGAGACACGAGGTCTCGAGTCCACGGAGCTGCAGGTAGAAGTGGGCGGAGGAGCCTGGCGAACTGTGTTTGAAGCTCCAAGCTGGAAGAACAGGGGAACAAATGGAGAGGTTGGGCACCCCCTACCATCCATGTCTCCCCTGCCCCACAACCAGACCTGCAGCCTGCTGGGAGAAGCCATATTGTTTGTTTACATCTTCAAATGTAAGCAGGGGGCTGCTGCCTTTGCTGCTCATGCTCATGCCCATCAATTGGGGGGGCCACTTCACAAGACCCCAGGAACAGGATCACAACATTCCAGAGTAATTTCCCCATCACCACCACCAGGCTGTACAACAAGGAGAAGTCCTAAATATCGAAATCTCAGGCTCACTCCATGCACAAGTGAGAAGCAAGCCCAACCCCAGAAGGCAGGGCTTAGTGCATCAGAGCTCTCGTACCTGCCCCCATCAAGATCAAGAAGTGAACAGGAGGACTCCTGGAGGCGGCCCTGCATGCTTCCATTTGCAACGCACAGACACATAGCAGCTCATAGCAGTGGGAAATCTCACTGTTAGGTAGGAAGTCAGATATGAGCTTATGTGTGTATGACACAAAGGCTTAAAGAGAAGATGTCTATGTCCAGCATATGCATCTGCATCTCAAAGTCATCCCGATAACGTTTCAGGGGCAGCCCAGTGTTCGCATCCTACTCTGCCCCTTCCTACCCGATAATCTGCCAGGTGGGGGTCCCCGCCCCTTCTGCCTGACAATCTTCCACAATCGCAGCCCAGTATCTGCATTTTAAACACCCTGCTCCAGATCCTGGGATAGGATGGTGCCAGCTAGGCTGCCTCCTGTCTGATACCTTCAGAGGAAAACTCAGATAGGAGTTTCTTAATATTTGCATCCATAAAATCCTTTGTTTCAGGAGGAGATGTGTGAAGACAAATACTCATCTCCTTAAAAACCCCCAGCCTCCACCGGACGGTGCGCTCAGCCCTCTGCCTCTCTGCTGAGCCGCCCGCCTGCCTGGCCAGGTGTAATCTCTCCACTCAACAATATAACCTTGTTCCCTCCCCCCCAGTCCAAGCGACTGGGCACTCTCTCTCAGGTCCTGTCTGGAGAGGTGCCCATCCGTTCTTACGGATGTCCCTTCCCTAATAAACTTTGCTATTTTACTTTTCCACTACTCTGTCTCACGCCTGAATTCTTTCTTACGAAGACAAGAACCCTGCCATTCACGGGTTACATCACCACAAGCACCAAGACACATATTAAAGAGAAAAGCAACCAGAAATGAAAAAAAAAAAAAAAAAACAAAAGAAAAAACCTTAATAAGGATAAGGAAGACAATATGAGTCCCCCCAAAGGAACACTACGACTCTTCAATAATAGAAGCTGAAGAAGAGACTGAGGTTACGCTAGATATGGAATTCAGAAAATTAATCACCAGATTACTTAGAAGCAATCAGAAATAAACTCACAATCGAAATGAAAAGTGTTCCCAAGAAATTGAGATATTAAAGAGAAGTCAGTATGACCTTGTCTAAATAAGATTGGAGTTGGTGAACTCAAAGGCTTCCATAGCCTTGGCAACCCATGATAAGAGCCTAGGGTGATTACTGATGCCATTAACAAGAGTGTCAATTGTTAAGTCAACAACAGGAGTCACTATGCACTTACTCCCCATGTAGGATCTCTATCCTTAATGTATTATACTATGCAAATTAATGCTATAACTTGTACTCAAACAGTACATTTTCTGTTTCTGTGTGGGTGCAAACTGTTAAAATCTTTACTTAATATATACTAAATTGATATTCTGTACATAATGATAATTGAAAATGAATCTTGATGTGAATGGAATGGGAGAGGGAGTGGGAAATGGGAGGGTTGCAGGTGGGAAGGAAGTACTTTGGAAATTTATATTTATTAAATAAAAGTTTAAAAAAAGAGAAGTTAGAATGAAATACTAGAAATGAAGAATTCCATAGTTCAAATAAAAAATGCAGTGGAAAGTCTTAACAATAGAATAAGTGAGACAGAAAAAAGAATATCAGACTAGAAGACAGTTTTCTGGAAATAATAAGGTCAGACCAAACACAAGAAGAAGAAATTAGGAAACTGAAAAACATGGTAGGAGATATACAAGATTCTATCAAACAACCCAACACACAGATCCTAGGACTGTCAGAAGGCATGGAGAGAAAGAATTAGAAGGCCTTCTTAATGAAATAATAACAGAGAACTTCTGCAATCTGGAGAAAGAGACATCCAAGTACAGGAAGTACACAGAATTCCCAACAGACAGGAAGAGAAAAGATCTGCATCTTGACACATTGTAGCACAGCTCTCCTCGGTAATGCATAAACAAAAGATCTTAAAACCTGCAGGAGAGAAAGACAAATCACACTCAGAGGAAACCCAATTAGACTCACTTCCAACTTCCCATCACAAACCCTAAAGACAAGGAGAAAATGGAAGACATACGCCAAGTCCTAAGGGAAAAAAAAATTGTCAACCCAGAATACTGTACCCTGCAAAGCTCTCATTTATGAATGAAGGAAAAATAAGGATCTTCCACAACAAACAGAAATTCAAAGAATTTCTAACTACCTGCACAGCTCTAAAAAGATGTTCAATGATGTGCTACACACAAAAACACAGAAACAGGAACATCCTTACAAAAGTAGTTGAATGTAGAAAATGACCCAGCAAAAGTACAAACAAAATACAAAAACAGAACTATTTACGGAAACATGGCAGGGCAAAGTCGGTACTTAACAATACTCACAGTGAATGTAAATGGCCTGAACTCACCAATTAAAAGACACAGACTGGCTGAATGGATTAAAAAAGAAAATCCATCTACAATACAACATACCAAAATTTGTGGGATACAGCAAAAGCAGTGTTAACAGGAAAATTGATAGCAATTGGTGCCTACATCAAGAAACTGGAAAGGCACCAAATAAATGAACTTTCATTCCATCTCAAGGATCTAGAAAAACAACAGCAAACCAAACCTAAAACTAGTAGCAGGAAACAAATAATTAAAATTAGAGAAAAAAATGAGAAGAAATTTTAAAAAATGAAACCAAAAAACAATTCAAAAGATCAGCATAACAAAGAGCTGTTTTTTGAAAAAAATAAACAAAGATGATAGACCATTGGTGCAACTAACCAAAAAAAAAAAAAAAAGAAGAAGACCGAAATCAATAAATATCAGAGATGAAAAAGGAAATGTAACAACAGACACCACAGACATAAAAAGAATTATCAGGAATCACTACAAAGAGCTGTATGCCAACATGGTGGGAAACCTAGACGCAATGGACAGAGTCCTGGACACATGCAATTACCTAATTGAGTCATGAAGACACAGAGAACCTAAGCATACCCATAACCAAGAAAAAACTGAATCAGAAATAAAGTCCCTCCCAACAAAGAAAAGTGCAGGACCAGATGGGTTCACTGCTGAATTCTATCAGACATTTAAAAAGGACTAACTCCAATTTTCTTAAGCTATTCAAAAAAATTGAAAGGGAGGGAATCCTCCCAACTCCTTCAATAAATCCTGCATTGTATTAATTCCTTAGCCAGAAGAAGATGCAACAGAGAAAGAGAACTACAGACCAGTAGCCCCAATGAACATAGATGCAAAAATCCTCAAAAAATGTTAGCCAATCAAATCCAACCACACATCAGAAACATCATCCACCCAGACAAAGTGGGATTTATCCCTGGTATGCAACACTGACAAGTCAATAAATGTGATACATCACATTAAAAAATGAAAACAAAAACCATATAGTTATCTCAATAGACACAAAGAAAGCATTTGATAATATTCAACATTCTTTCATGATGAAAACCTTAAGCAAATCGGGTACAGATAAAGCAATCCTCAACACAATCAAGGAAATTTATGACAAACCCATGGCCAGTATCCTATTGAATAGGGAAAAGCTGGAAGCATTCTCCCGAAGATCCAGAACCACACAAGGATGCTCACTCTCACTACTTAATATAGTCCTGGAAATTTTAGCCAGAGGCACTAAGCAAGAAAAAGAAATCAAAGGGATACAAATTGGAAAGGAGGAAATCAAATTATCCCTATTTGCTCATGACATGATCCTAAATATGGTACATATAGGGAATCCAAGACTCCACAAAGAGACTATTGGAACTCATAAAAGAGTTTGCTGATTTTATATCCTGCTGCTTTACCAAAGAAAAAGTCAATAGCCTTTGTATACACAGGCAATGTCACAGCTGGAAAAGAATTTCTAATATCAGTCCCATTCACAGTACCTCCAAAAAGAATCAAATATCTTGGAAAAAAGTTAACCAAGCTTGTCAAAGAACTCTATGATTAAAATTACAAAATACTAAAGAAAGATATAGAAGAGGATAATAAAAATGGGGAGAAAATCCTCCATGTTCTTGGATTAGAAGAATCAACATGATCAAAATGTCATGTTGGTGGGAATGCAAACTGGTTAAGCCACTATGGAAGTCAGTCTGGAGATTCCTCAGAAACCTGAACATAACCCTACCATACAACCCAGCCATCCCACTCCTTGGAATTTACCCAAAGGAAATTAATTTGGCTAATAAAAAAGCCATCTTTACATTAATGTTTATTGCAGCTCAATTCACAATAGCTAAGACCTGGAACCAACCCAAATGCCCATCAACAGTAAACTGGACAAAGAAATTATGGGACATGTACTCCATAGAATACTATACAGCAGTAAGGAACAATGAAACCCAGTCATTTGCAACAAGATGGAGGAATCTGGAAAACATCATGCTGAGTGAATTAAGCCAGTCCCAAAGAGAAAAATATCATTTGTTTTCCCTGATCGGTGACAACTGAGCACCAAAGGGGAAACCTGTTGAAGTGAAATGGACACTATAAGAAACAATGACCTGATCAGCTCTTGTCCTGACTCTAGATGTACAATGTAATACTTTATCCTTTTTAGTATTTGTTGTTGTTGTTGTTGTTGTTGTTGCTGTTGTTGTTCTAGTACTAGTGGTTGAACTCTGTAATTAACACACAATTATTCTTAGGTGTTTAATTTTTAACTGAAAGCTAATCCCTGTTAAATTTAAGAGTGGAAAAAGAGAGGGAGGAGATGTACAATTTGGGACATGCACAATCAGACTTGCCACAAATGGTGGAGTTAAAAATGTGCCAGGGGATTCCAATACAATCCCATCAAGGTGGCATGTACCAATGCCATCTCACTAGTCCAAGTGATCAATTTCAGTTCACATTCGATGGCTTGGATAGGTCTAAGAAACAAAGGGATCACACAAACAAGACAAGTGTCTGCTAATACTAACTGATAGAATCAAAAAGGGAGAGAAAGATCCAACATGGGAAGGGTGATACACAGCAGACTCATAGAATGGCAAACGTCCTAAACAACACTCTGGCCTCAGAATCAGCACTTAAGGCATTTGGATCTGGCTGAAGAGCCCATGAGAGTATTGTAGGCATGGAAAGCCAAGAAACCATGGAAAAGAAAAAAAAGAAGAAGACCTAAATGAAAGATCTCTGTGAGTGAGATCCCAGTGGAAAGAACGGGGCCATCAAAGAAGGAGGTACCGTTCTCTGAAGGGAGGAGAGAACTTCCACTTTGACTATGACCCTATCAGAATAAGATCAAAGTCAGCGAACTCTAAAGGCTTCCATAGCCCTGGCAACTCATGACTAGAGCCTAGGGAGATTACTGACACCATGAACAGGAGTGTCAAATTGTTAAGTCAGCAACAGGAGTCACTGTGTACTTACATCCCATGTGGGATCTGTCCTTAATGTGTTGTCTAATGTGCAGTGATGCTATAACTAGTACTGAAACAGTATTTTTACACTTTGTGTTTCTGCGTGCGTACAAACTGATGAGATCTTTACTAATTATATACTGAATCGATCTTCTGTATATAAAGATAATTGGAAATGAAAAAAGGAAAAACCTGGTGTTAAAATGGAAATGGCATAGAAAATTAATTAATTTAAAAAAATATATTATGTAAGATCTCTGTCTTTAATGTACTGTACACTGTTATTTAATGCTATAACTAGTACTCCAACAGTATTTTTTTTCACTTTGTGTTACTATATGGGGGCAAACTGTTGAAATCGTTACCTAATATATACTAAACTGATCTTCTGTATATAGAGAATTGAAAATGAATCATGATGTGATTGGAAGGGGAAAGGGAGCGGGAAAGGGGAGGGTTGTGGGTGGGAGGGAAATTTTGGAAGGGGGAAGCCATTGTAACCCATAAGCTGTACTTTGGAAATTTATATTCATTAAATAAAAGTTTAATTAAAAAAATGTCCTTACTACCAAAAGCAATTTACAGATCCCAATCAAAATATCAATGACATTCTTTGCAGCTCTAGGAAAAAATGATGCTGAAATTCACATGGATACACAAGAGACCCCAAATAATACAGCATTCTTATACAAAAAAAAAAGCTGGAGGCATCACAATACCTGACTATAAGACATACTACAGGGCTGATGCCACGGCTCACTAGGCTAATCCTCTGCCTGCAGCACTGGTACACTGGGTTCTAGTCTTGGTTGTGGCACCAGTTACTAGTCCCAGTTACTCCTCTTCCAGTCAAGCTCTCTGCTATGGCCCAGGAGTTCAGTGGAGGATGGCCCAGGTGCTTGGGCCCTGCACCCACATGGGAGACCAGGAGGAAGTACCCGGCTCTTGCCTTTGGATCGGCACAGCACGCCGTCCACAACGCATCAGCTGTAGCAGCCACTTGGGGGTTGAACCAACAGAAAAAGGAAGATCTTTCTCTCTGTCTGTCTCTCTCTCACACTGTCTAACTCTGCCTGTCAAAAAAGAAAGAAAGAAAGAAAGAAAGAAAGAAAGAAAGAAAGAAAGAAAGAAAGAAAGAAAGAAAGAAAAGAAAAGAAAAGAAAAGAAAAGAAAAGAAAAGAAAAGAAAAGAAAAGAAAAGAAAAGAAAAGAAAAGAAAAGAAAATGTACCAAGTACAAATGGTCTGGCTACTTAAAAAAAAAGGACATACTACATACATACATACATAATCAAAAAAGCCTGGTACTTGCACAAAAAGAGACTTGTACACTAATGGAACAGAATAGAAATTTGCTAAATCAGTCCATGCACCTACAACCAACTTATCTTTGACAAAGGAGCTAAAACCAATCCTTGGAGCAAGGACAGTCTCTTTTAACAAATGGTGCTTGGGAAACTGGATCTCCATAGGTAGAAGTAGGAAACTAGACCTCTACCTTCTACCTCACACAAAAATCCATTCAAAGTGGATCAAAAGCCTAAATCTAAGATCTGATACCATGAAATTACTAGAGAGCACTGGAGAAACTGCAAGACATTGGGATAGGTAAAGAGTTCTTGGAAAGACCCTAGAAGCACAGTCAATCAATGCCAAAATTGACAAATGGGATTACATCAAACTGAGAAACCTCTGCACTACAAAAGAAGCACTCAGCAAAGTGAAGAGGCAACTGACAGAATCAGAAAAAATTTCTACAAACTACACAGCTGATAAAGCGTTAACATCCAGAATCTATAAAGAGCTCAAGAATTTCAATTAAAAAAAATCCAACTAAGAAATGGGAAAGGATGTGAATAGGCATTTTTTGAGAGGAAATTCAAATGGCCAACAGACACATGAAAAACTGCTCAAGATCACTAGCCATCAGGGAAAGGCAAATCAAAACCACAATGAGGCTTCACCTCACCCCTGGTTAGAATGGCTCTCATACAGAAATCAACAAACAAGAAATGCTGGCAAGATGTGGGGGAAAAGGTACCCCAGGTCCACTGTTGGTGGGAATGTAAACTGGTGCAGCCACTGTGGAAGACAGTATAGAGATACCTCATAAATCTAAATATAGACCTACCATATGGCCCAGCCATCCCCGTTGAGAATTAACCTAAGGGAAATAAAATCAGCATATCAAAGAGTTATCGCTACCCCCATGTTCATTGCAGCACAATTCACAATAGCTAAGATATGGAGTCAACCTAGATGTCCATCATCTGTTGACTGGATAAAGAAAGTATGGTACACATACACTATGGATTACTACTCAGCTGTAAAAAAAAAAAATGAAATCTTGTCTTTTGTAACAAAGTAGACACAACTAGAACCTCTATACTTAGTGAAATATGGCAGTCCCAAAAAACTGATATTATATGTCTTCCCTGATCTGAGGTAACTAACAGAGCACCTGAAATGTAATGTATTAGAGAGAAATAGACATTTTGAGACTTGATGATTGTTTATAGCCTTGTCTCTTCCATTCAGGAACAGTGCTTTTTGGGCTTTTTTTTTCTTTCTGTTTTTCTCCATACTATTTGGTGAAATATTTAACTTAGTGTAGAATTAACTACATGATCATCAAGTAAACTGCAAACAAACCTTTGTAAAAACTAAGAGTGGATGGGTAGGAGGGGCAAGGGAGAAGTGCCACTATGTTGCTAAATCTGTATATATGAAATGCATGGAACTTGTAAAACTTAAATACTGAAACAAAAAAAGGTTTAGAAATTAAGAAATGTGTTGCTAGATAACTCCTAGACACAAAATAAATCATGATGAAAACAAAAAGTCATTCTAAACTGAATTATTAAAAGAAAGAATGGTTCCTAAAGCAGTACTTTATGTATAAACTTCAGTGCTTGTGCATGTGTTAAAAAAAAAAACTGAATTCAAATTACAGGTCATCTTCCTAATTCTGCAGCCTCCCTATTTTAAATTTGCTTGTTTGGTTTGACCATTGTAGTTTGCTTCTTATTTCCTTCCCATTAGTTTGCATCAAAATAGTGCTAACTGGAAGTTAAATCGGCAATAGAGCAAATATGACTAATCTTGCCCTGTACATACCTGGTGACAGGTGAAGAGAAAAGTACCTACAAAACAAATTAGTTCTGGGGCCAGAATTGAAGCACAATGGGTTAAGCTACCACCTGGGACACTGGCAGCCCACAATAAAGCACCACTTCAATTCCTGGCTCTTGGCTTCCAATGCAGCTCACTGCCAATGTGCCTGGGAAGGCAGCAGCAGATGACCCATGGACTTGGGCCCTTGCCACTCATGTAGGAGACCCAGATGGAGTTCCTGGGTTCAGGCTTCAGCCTGGCCCTGCCCTAGCCTTGCAGTTACTTGGGGAGTAAACCAGATAAAAGATCTCTCTGTTGCTCCCTCTCTGACTCTTCCTGTCAAATAAACAAGTAAATCTTTTCATTTTTGTTTTTTTTTTTAAGATTTATTTATTTATTTGAAAGTCAGAGTTACACAGAGAGAGGAGAAGCAGAGAGAGAGGTCCTCCATTTGATGGTTCACACCCAAATGGCCACAATGGCCGGAGCCATGCCAATCTGAAGCCAGGAGCCAGGAGCCTCTTGCAGGTTTCCCATGCGAGTAAAGGGGCCTAAGGACTTGGGGCATCTTCCATCACTTTCCCAAGCCACAACAGAGAGCCGGAATAGAAGTGTAGCAGCTGGGCCTCAAACCAGCACCCACGTGGCATGCCGGCACCTCAGGCCAGGGCCTTAACCCGCTGCACCATAGCACTGGCCAAACAAGTAAATCTTTTCTTTAAAAAGGTAGTTTGGGGCCAGTGTTGTGGCACAGAGTGTTAACTCCCTGGCCTGAAGCGCTGGCATCCCATATGGGCACTGGTTTGAGTCCTGGCTGTTCCTCTTCTGATCCAGCTCTCTGCTATGGCCTGGGAGAGCAGTGGAAGATGGCCCAAGTCCTTGGACCCCTGCACCCAAGTGGGAGACTCGGAGGAGGCTCCTGGCTCCTGGCTTCAGATTGCCACATCTCCGGCCATTGCGGCCAATTGGGGAATCAACCATTGGATGGATGACCTTCTCTCTCTCTGCCTCTGCCTCTCCTCTCTCTGTGTAACTCTGACTTTCAAATATATAAATCTTTTTTTTTTAAAAAAAAGGTAGTTTATGGGGCCAGTGCCATAGTGCAATAGGTTAATCCTCTGCCTGCAGTGCTGGCATCCCATATATGTGCCAGTTCTAGTCCCAGCTGCTCCACTTCTGATCCAGCTCTCTGCTGTGGCCTGTGAAAGCAGTAGAAGATGGCCAAAGTGCTTGGGCCCCTGCACGTGTTTGGGAGACCAGGAAGAAGCACCTGGCTCCTGGCTTCGGATCAGCACAGCTCCAGCCATTGCAGCCATTTTGGGAATGAACCACTGGAAAGAAGACCTTTCTCTGTCTCTCCCTCTCACTGTCTGTAACTGTACCTCTCAAATAAATAAATAAAACCTTTTAAAAAAAAGGTAGTTTGTTCACTCAGATAAATTTCTTTGCCTAATAAAAAATCAGAAAGTCTTTTCTATTAGTTATTGGTGTGTCCAACAGTTTTCTCTGCCACCATTATATATTCTTTTATAAAAATTATTTCTTTATGTTATTAATTTGAAAGGGAGAGAGAGAGTGATCTTCCACCTGTAGGTTCGCTCCTAAAATGCCTGCAAAAGCCACAGCTGGGCCAGGCCAAAGCCAGGAGCCTGAAACTCAATCCAGGTCTCTCTCATCAGGGAGAGGGACCCATGTACCTGAGCCATCAGCAGCTGCCTCGTAGGGTGGGGGCTTTAGCAGGAAGATGGACTTCGGAATGGAGTGAGGACTCGAACCCAGGCACTCTGATATAAGACAAGCATATCAAGGGGCATCTAAATCACGGTACCCAACACCTACCACCTATATTCTGCATGTAGATTTAACCCAGCCTCAACTCTCCCAGATCTTATCGGTAAACCCTTCTATAAACAACTTATATTTATTTTAGTAACTAACCATATGAATGCCATCTTTATTAAAGTACATACGGTACATGTGGTCTTGGTTGACATAAAATATTCTGTTGAGATAAAAGAATAAAAAGCAACATACCTCATCAAATATGACATATCGTATTCTTTCTGTCCATTTCTGATAATGAGGTGATAGCAAGAGTACTTCCAAACACTGAGGCACTGTTACTAATATCTGGGTTTTTAAAAAAAAAAAAGAAAAGCTGTTTTAATTTCCAAACATTAATAAGAAATTTTATGACACACTATACCCATCTTACATTTCCATGTTCAAAAAAATATTTTATTAATGTAAAAGTAAAATGAATATGTACAACTGATCCCCACATACGCTGCCACTGATACACTCAAAAACAGTTAAGTTTATTTCATTAAGAAACATTCTCTTGAGGCTGGTGCTGTGATGTAGCAGGTAAAGCCGCTGCCTGCAGTGCCAGCATCCCATATGGGCACCAGTTCTAGTCCCGGCTGCTCCACTTCTGATTCAGATCTCTGCTATGGCTTGGGGAAGCAGTAGAAGATGGCCCAAGTGCTTGGACCCCTGTACCCATGTGGGAGACCAGGAAGAAGCTCCTGGCTCCTGGCTTCGGATCACCGCAGCTCCAGCCATTACGGCCAGTTGGGGAGCAAACCAGCAGATGGAGGACCTCTCTCTCTCTCTCTCTCTGCCTCTCCTTCTCTTTCTGTAGAACTCTTTCAAATAAATAAATAAGTCTTTAAAAAAAAAAAGAAAGAAATATTCTCTGACACAGTATTCTGGGAATACAAAAGTCACCATGCCCTGTAACCATCACTACTAAAGAGGAAGTTGCTTCCTCAGGCTAAAATTTCAGAAAAGTAACGCATTCTCTTTATGTAACATTTATGTAATGTAAATATGTAATAATTAATACTGAATTAAAATATCATCAGTGATCAAATTCTTAGATAAGAAAAATTATACAAACTATCTAGTCCAATATAAATACATCTATCAGGGTAGCTGTGGGTTTCATGTTACCCCATTAAAACCCCACCGTGTCTCCCAGAGAGCCACATTCACACTACGACTCATCACGTGGACGGCTGTGACATACCTGACAGTTCAAGGTGTCATGGCGGTAATCCCTTGTGAAAACTCCACACACCACTGAGCCTTTCGGCAGTGCTTTAGTAAACAAATTGTAGACAGTTCCCACCACTTGGTTAACCAGAGCCTGGAGTCACAAAAGACAGAGTGAGCGGCTACTCAGTAAATTATCAACAACGCTGAAAAAACTGGTTCAAGTAAACCCACGTCTGGAACCACTGATACGCAACAATGCAGTACCGAACTGGTAACAGTTCTGTCCTAATAAGGCAATACCTCACAGCAAATCCTTCCACCGATTCCATTTAAGTTTTCTAAATGTTACACAATGCAATGCAGTGCCTGTTGATGGGACAGCCAGCAACAAAAACACAAACAGTGGTTCCTCGTCCCATCAATGTAATATGTGCTGACACAGGTAAAATCAGACGGTGCCTGTATTTTACAATGCTGCACAGTAATGGGTACAGCGCTGAAGCTCACTAAACTTCCACGTCCTCATCAGTGAAGGATGTGGCTTGTGGGACACAGGGCCCCTCCCCACACTGGCTTCCTCGCAGTGCAGCCGTAAGCCTGGGAATTAAGTATTTTGCTAGGGAAAGTGAGAGGAAGAAGTGTACCCCAAAACCCCTTTCAAGACAAAAAGAACATATTTTATTTCAGCAAGAGCCATTTAACTCTACTTTACCCAGGCTGCTGCAAAGGAAGAGACCCACGGCCCCTGTAAGAATCCAGGGCTCTTCCATCAGGCACCTGCCCAACCGCAGAGCTGGTAAAACAGGGGAGAAGCGCCTCTCTCTCTCTCTCTCTCTCTCTCACTCCCTCTCTCTCTCTCCGTCTCTCTCGCTCTCTCTCTCTCATGAACTTGTCTGTCCTCTCTTAAGTACACAAGCCTGGCACCAACACCAAATGGTTCCCATTGACAAGACTCAGAAGTGTCCAGCCCTGTCTTTCACAAGTGCTGGCCCTAGGGAGATTTATGAGAGAACACGAATAAACAAATGCTTGTGAATGGCACCATTTACGCATCATTATTCATGCCCAGACAGTACACTGGATGCTTGGTGTGCCTCGTCTCAGGTCATGCTCGGAACAACAGCATAAAGTAAGTGGTGCTGGGTCTCCTTGCAGGTGGAAAACATGCCAGGAAACTGGCCAAGGTCACACAGCACATGAGCACCCAAGTCCACGACTGTGTGACACTGGAGGCTGGGCACTACCAGGTGGGACACACAGCTACAGCAGAGGAACATCCCTAGAACAGCGCAGTGTCGCAGGGCACGATACCTTTGTGGGTGCAATGTACACGACCACTCCATCATCACTCTCCTGTAGGACTTTCCCCATGCAGTAGTAGGAGGCGTAGGTTTTCCCTGATGAGGTTGGAGCAACAATCACAGCCGACTCATTGTTATCTATGACATCCAGGAGTTCCCTCTGAAGGGCAAAAAAAATCACCTTTCATTGGAAAATGCACCTTTACTGTCCATTTTTAAGTTAGCTTCAACTAGCTCTTAGACTAGTGTTTACAGTTCTGAGACCTGCTAGTGCTCAAGATGGCAGGAATCACCACTTCCGGCTATGTGCAAATAACCCAAATCACTGGAGACAGGAAAGTCCTTACTTAAACTTAGATGAAAAACCCTCTAATACAGCAGAGGACAGTGCCACGGGTCTGTAGCCTGGCTCTTGGAGTTCTTTTTAGTTCATAGATTAGGGAAACCTCATGCTGATACAGAATTACCAAAACCTGCTGCTCTTTTTATTTGCATGTTTCATTAATTACAGTCAGTGAATGATTAAGGTGTAGAAAGGCAGTTTTTCAAAAAATGTATGCAAATACATAATAGGATCCGTGACATATCATGATGTATTATGAGTGACTCTGTGGTTGAACAATTGGACAACCCAAAAGCAACACTACTTTAAAAAAAAAAAAAAAACAGTATATTTTTGCTAATTATACATCAGATACCTATTTTGTTACATGAATTAAGTGGCTGCACAGAATTGGAGTGTGTAGTTGGGTTCTTGTTTGTTTTGTTTTTGCTTTTGTTTTTTTTATTTGAGGGGCAGAGACACAGATAGACAAAGACAGGTCCCATCTGCTGGTTCACTCCCCAAATGCCTAGAAACTGGGAACTCAATCCAGGTCTCCCCTGTGCATGGCAGGATCCCAATCACTTGAGCTTTCACTGCTGCCTCCTAGCGTGCATTAGCAAGAGCTGGAGTCAGGAGCTGCATGTGACACCCAAGCACTATGGTTTGAGACGCGGTGTCCTGACCAATGGCTTCACAACCAGGTCAAACTGCTGCTTCTCAATGCATTGCTTCCCACACTCCATTTAAGAGAACCAGTGTATCTGTCACTCAACTGACTCTTCACTGCATTGCTTTATCTCTTGGGCCAAGACACGATTTACTTTTCTTGTCATTAAGTCGCTTTCTAGAACAATAGGCATTTTCTTTTTTTTTTTTTTTTTGACAGGCAGAGTGGACAGTGAGAGAGAGACAGAGAGGAAAGTCTTCCTTTTGCCGTTGGTTCACCCTCCAATGGCCGCCGCGGTAGCGCGCTGCGGCTGGCGCACCGCGCTGATCCGATGGCAGGAGCCAGGTGTTTCTCCTGGTCTCCCATGGGGTGCAGGGCCCAAGCACCTGGGCCATCCTCCACTGCACTCCCTGGCCACAGCAGAGAGCTGGCCTGGAAGAGGGGCAACCGGGACAGGATCGGTGCCCCGACCGGGACTAGAACCCGGTGTGCCGGCGCCGCAAGGCGGAGGATTAGCCTGTTGAGCCACGGCGCCAGCCAGGCATTTTCAAAATTTGTCGCACACAATGAGCTCTGAACACACAGTTTACCAAAGAGTCTTTGCCTTTCCATATGATAGATCTTTTAGAGAAATACCTGCCACGTGTCTGGTATAAAATGATGCAGCCGGGGATCTGGATCACTTCTTTCTTCTCGAAACAAGTAAGGGCCCATGTGCGTTAACTGAAACCGAGCTGCTCCCATGTGAACTGAGTATTTATAAATATCCTTCTCAGCACCTGACTCCTTCTCCTAAAACAAGTATGGTGCATTAGACCTTTGTACGACTTTACAGTTCTTAACCTGGGCGTGCAGAAATCATTCCCAATCCTGTTGTAGTTTGCTTTGCCTCAATGAGATTATTGTTTCATGTTCTTTCAATAAGCTGCAAATCTTAAAACTGGATAACCCAATGTTGGAGTTACCAGAGGGTAAAAGTGCCACTCAACTTAATATATCATTACAATGGCACAGGGAACACTGAGGCTATATTCATTATAATTTTTTAAAATATTTTTATGGCAAGATCATTTTCCATGGCATATAAGTAAAAGACAATATGAAATTGATCTTTTGTTACAAATTAGTAAAATCTTTGATAACTGTTCCACAATTATTACACACACACTCATGCACACATATACACACACTAAAACTGTATTTCCTTTAAGGAATTTTTTTTCTGACCTTAAAAAGGCATCTTTGGTAAAAATAAATATCTCTGTAAAGATCTATATAATAAGTACCTATCATCTTACAAGTCAAACTGTTTTACTAAGAGAATTCCACCCAGTGGGTCAACAGCTCTTACTACAGGGCCTCAACATCACAGGAAATTCACGTGCTTAGCTGAGCCTCCATTCTTGGAGTTCTGACAAAACTGGATTATGATCATATTAGCCATGCATGGAAAACATAAAACTTCTGTGCCAAAGTGTTCTGGTTGTCAATCAACACCAAGACATGTTTGGATACAATGATGGCTTGGAGCAGAGAAGACTTCATTTAAAAATTGCCAAAAACATTAATTGAAAATGTTTAAAAACAAGCTTTTTAAAATTTATTTACTTTCTCATTTAAGAAATTAAAAAGTAATAGCAGTTTTGGTTATGCAATGTTTAAGCAAATATCCTATTTCAAATCTACAGCTGTTGGAAATAGCTAGATTCCTGTTCTGATCATCACCATCAAGGTTTTTTTTGTTTTATTTTTTTAGAGAGAGAGTTGCTTTCCTAGCGCTTATAGGTCCCCAAGTCTCTTAAAGAAGTGAGGAACAGCTCTCCTCCCTTCAGACAAACCCTACACCTGTGCAACATAAGGTAGGAATAGAATAACCAAAGGAAGAGATTCGTGCGACAGACTCATAATTTCCACTCTTGATGCTCACATCCTGCATTAAGATAATTCTCTCCAATGAAATTAGTTTCTCTATCCTCATGGCTTCAAAGGCCTTGTTAAGTATGTCAGTCTTCCGGATAGAAGACTTATTAGATGGGATAGCTAAATTTTGTCTGTGGCACTTGGAGAATAGAGATGTAGGGCTCCTTCCATGTTTGCGTGATAGGAAACCTGACCTCAAACCCTTAGTGAATCTACAGAATCACCAAAGACTGGTTGAAAGTATTCCTGAGATGAGCAGAGCAAGATACACCAAGGAAGGGGTCACAGGCCCTGCTGAGATTCCCAGCAAGGCTAACCTAGCAAAGACGGGGGTCCCAATGAAGCCTAAGGAAAGTCAGAAAGCCTAAAATGGGGAGATTTGGCACAGGAAGTGGAGAGCTACCTATGTCTCCTCTTTTTGGCTTCTCACCCTGAGCTGGTATCTTTTCCCACATCCTTATATTTCTCTACTTACAGAAATATCTCCACTCTAAGACCATGCAGTACCCCAAGCATGTCTTCATAATTTCTAAATATACTATTTTGAAGGCATTACTTGAAGATTTTTTTTTAAAAGATTTATTTATTTATTTATTTATTTGAAAGACAGACTTAGAGAGAAAGGCAGAAGTAGAGACAGAGAGGTGTTCCTTCCGCTGGTTCACTCCCCAACTGGGCACAACGGCCAGAGCTGTGCTTATCCGAAGCCAGGACCCAGGAGCTTGGGCCATCTTCCATTGCTTTCCCAGGCCATAGCAGAGAGCTGGATTGAAAGTGGAGCAGCCGGGTCTTGAACCAGTGCCCGTATGGGATGCTGGCACTGCAGGTGGTGGCTTAACCCTCTATACCACAGCACTGGCCCCTTGAAGAGATATTTTGATCTACAATTTTTCTCTGGGGCCAGCATTGTGGCTCAAGGGGTTAATCACCCACCGGCAAGGTCAGCATCCATATTCCAGTCCCATCTCTCTGCTAATGCACCTGGGAAGGCAGCATTCAGGAATCTGTGATCCACATTGGAAACCAGAATAGAGTTCCTGGCTCCTGGCTTCACCTTAGCCCAGGCCTAGCTTTACAACTATTATGGGAGTGAATCAGTGTATGGAAGATTTATTCTCTTCTAAAAGTTAACTAAATATAAGGCATGACAAGAACTATGACCAAAAAGTGTGCCACTTCTATGAAATTTGCACACAAATTTTTGAAACAATGAACATATGAATAAAATACAAACAAAAAAATTCAGATAATGACATATGTGAAAGAGTTATCTGTAACCCCAGTTCTTTGCAGCTCAATTCACAATAGCCAAGCTACAAAATCAACCCAGATGTCCAACAACTGATGACTAGATAAAGAAATTATGGTTTATATACACTATGGAGTACTACTCAGTGATAAAAAAAAATGAAATCTTGTCTTTTGCAACAAAATGGATGCAACTGGAAACCATTACACTTAGTGAAGTAAGCCAGTCCCAAAAAGACAGATACCATATGTTTTTCCTGATCTGTAGTAACTAATAGAGTACTTAAAATGTAATGTATTGGAATTAAATTGACATTTTGAGATTTTTTACAAAATTTACAGCCCTGTCTCTACTGTTAAGGGACAGTGTTTTTTTTTTTTTGTTTGTTTGTTTGTTTGTTTTTTCCTTCATACTATTTGTTGAACTATTTAGTGTAGCAGGTTTAATCTTAGGAGTTTAAAGTAAACTGAAAATATATCATTGTAAAAGTTGAGAGTGGGAACATGAAAGGGAGGAGGAAGAACAGTTGGAGCATGGGTGGGAAGGAGGGTATGGTATCACTATGTTCCTAAATCTGTATATGTGAAATACACAAAATTTGTATACCTTAAAATTTAAAAAAAAAAAAAAAGGAGAGAAATAAGGACATGTCTTAGTGGCTTCCTGGGTAGGGAGAAGAGTGGAAGAAAGGCTACACAATACTGGATGTTCTCCAGTGAAGACTCACCACAGCGTTGCATTCATCTGGCACAGGCACAGGGAAAAGCAGCAGCCCGGCTATGAGCTGAGGGGATGAACTACTGAAAACAGCTGCCGCAAAACTCTGCAGCAAACGCAGTTCTCTGCACTCAACACAATCCACTTGGAAATAGTAACAGAGGTAACTAGGGACCCGACGCGTATAGCCCTGGTGTCCTGGGTAAGATGGGAAGTCAGCTGTGTGGATAAATATGTTTCCTAGAAAAATACACAGTCATAGACATTAGACCTGTGTCTATACAGTACAATGCATGGTTAACTGAACTATTAGCTTAATCTAATGTATACTGATTCTCAATATATTCAGAATATACAGTTCTGGTGACAGGTATTGATTCTCAATATATCCCATAAAATATTTCACAGACACACACAAACGCACACACACACACACTCACAATAATGTCAAGTAATATCTTCCGTGGCATTTACCTGAGGACATAACGTGTGTGCCAAGTTGTCAAAACCGATATATTTTAGATATTTGGCTAATTTTTGCCTGTGTGTTTTCTGTAACAACTCTGAGTATTTCTCGTGCAGTATGTGAATCCTCTTCATCATCTGAATTACCACATTTATATCTTTGGATTCTGCTTCTGTTGAAGTAAAACAATTGCACGACCTAAGTGAAGCAAGAGAGTGATAACAACCTGCACTCTACCCCAGCGCTGACTTAATTTTAAGATTTTAAAGAAAGCATATTCACATGAACCACTCACAATAATCAAAGAACTCCTAACTCCTAGTTCTGCATGACAATTAAAAGTGTGGGCTCTTAGATTCTAAAAGTGCTGCTAGACTTAGCAAGCAAAAAACAGGATGCCTGCTTTGACAAAAACTACAGGGCACATATTCACAAAATTCATCACATACCTGAAATGCAAATTAATGCACCTGTTTCTGACATAGAACCATGGCAAAGTACTTCTCTCAGCCTTGTTTTCTTTCTCTCTGTAATGGAGATATTAAGCACAGGGCTCACCTCACATGGCTATTATCAAGATTAAACAAAATAATCTACATAAAATGATACAATAATTTTCTTTTTTTGTGATATATGCTATTCAAAAGCATGGTACAAGTTTAATGAACAGGGTCAGTACAATTATAAACTATTATTAGAAATTTATAGCTCTTTCCAAAAGTGTTATGGAAGATACTATTTATAGAATCTAAATATCACAAATAAAATAACATGCTTAAACAAGGAAAGACTTCTAACTGAAAAACTTTATAAAAACATACTTTCTTTCCCATGGCAGAATGGGCAGCAAACTGCTCAGGCTTAAAATCAGCTAACAAGCAGTCATAGCCTGACTTAGGTTCTGCAAAAAGATGCAGGGCTAAAGAAAGGAAGAGGCAGAAAGCAGTAATGGAAACCGCAGAAAGAAAGAAATTAAGGGCCAAGGAGAACACCTGTTGTTGATAAGAATCCCATGGATAGGCAGCTCCTCTATTCAACCAGTACATGGCCACACTTTACTTCTATTTCTGACCATGATACCTTTTCTATTTAGCATAGAATGTCATAACTTTCCCCCATTATTCTATCCCCAAAACAAATACTTTTTAGGCTTTTTTGATAACCCCAATGATAGAGGAAAAGAAATGCCTTTTTTATCCCTACCTGTATCATTATAACTCACATCAAATGAATGTAGTTAGCCAATAAACTACTGTCTCCTTCTTATATTTTCTATTAATAACTAGGATACAGGTCAGAATCTGGTGTAAACTACAAGATAAAAAGTTAGAATAAGGTTTCACACAGCACCCCTAGCAACATGGTAATGCTACACAAGGAAAGAATGTCTATGAACATTTCTACTTGAGAGAGATCAACATGAACTAAAGAGAGCTGGGGGTAACAAAAGTAATCCCTCTCTAAAACCACTGGCTCAGACAGCTGGGGTTACAGTCAGATAAGGAGTATATAAATTAAGCTTGTCCATAATTTCATTTTTATTCCTTCATACGAGAAAGGGCCTTCTTACTATTTTCACCCGAAAAAAGCAAGGGTTTTTAGTCAGTATCAGGGTTTTTTTTGTTTTTGCTTTTGTAATTTTAGTATTCATTAGTTATTTTCACAAAATCATTCCTCAACTTCTGACTATCAAATACAGTGAAGAATTTTTCCAATTAAATATAAATTATACTTACATTCAAAATTTCATAAAATAAACCTTGTTAAGTTTAAAGAAAAATAAGCAACCATATATAATAAAATGAAGCATTGGCAGAGAGATGCTGGCCATAATAATTACCTTTAAGGCTGTGTGTTTATTTTCATCTTCTTGCATCCACAGATCCTGCTCATAATAATATAAGCCATCATTGATAACTTTAGCAAGTTCAGATGTAATTTTTGCCCAAGACATATGGTTGCCTGTTAGATCTCCTCCAGGATGTTTTCTCATGTAAGGTGGTGTCTGAGTTATGATCAAAATCTTATTTAAATCCAGGTCATCAATTTCATAATCTGAATCATTATCAGACCAATCACCAAATGTGTTTTTTTGTCCTTCTATTTGCTCAATCTCTTCATCAAATAAAAAATCAAGTTCTGCTTGTTCTTGTTCTTCAGGAGGATATAGTCGATTTGATGCCTCTTCTGTTACAAATACTGATTCCTTCAATTTCACTGGGGGTGGACGATGTCTCTTTTTTACTTCTATCCAAGGTTCTGAGTCCAAGTCAGGCAAACTTGTAGACAAACCTCTAGACATTGCTTGAAGATTACTTGTTTCAGTATTTTTCTTTGGACTCAATGGACTTCCCATTCTTGGAGAATTTGGGGCAGACTCTGTATGTGAGCAAAAGGCTTGGCCTGGTACGAACTCTGGACAATCAATCAGTTGAGAGAAGTCTGTCCGTGGCACATTACGTGGAGGAGGGCCTGGAATTGGCCATTTTTCTGGTTCTATCTTTTTTCTCATTTTCTCATCCACAATTTCTACTTCTGTGCTATCCTTCAATGCCTCTAAGATGAGATTAAGGTTTGTGGTGAGAGCCTGAACTCTGTGAAAACCAGCAATCAGGGAAATAGGCAAGAAACCTTGTTCATCCATTTTTCGCCAAAGAAAAAAGTCCCGTTCTAGATTTTCTATACTGAAGTAATACTCAATTTGACGCTTAATATACTCTTTAAGCAACGCTTCCTCCACAGGATACACCTGTACGCCTGTACCATCATCATAGTAATACATCATACTGGTATTAAGATCTGTCTGAAATGGTTGATCAGTCCCTTCACCATGTTCTCGATAACCATACGAAAAATCAAAGTTCAGTCGAGGATTTCCTCTTCCCCGTCCTCTTCCCCGTCCTCGTCCTCTTCCTCGGCCTCTAAAGGAACCTCGGATATTACCACCCTCACTTCTCACGCTGGACACTTCATCTTGGTCTTCTCTTTTTTCTCTATCTCGCCTCCAACTTCGTGTGTCATTTCTTCTATTGGTATGTGCTGATTTATTTGTTTCAGGTTGACATCTTGAGCTGTTCCGGGAACCAGGTCTTTCTTGACTGTCTGGTCTTACATCATCCAAGTGGAGAGGTACCCACTTGTGCTTATTAGCTCTTTTTCGTTGATTACTTGATTGAGCCTCATCTTCACTGACGTTTTCACCAGGGCCATCTAATTCTATTTCCCGGTTTTCTTTACTCTCATTGTTACTTTTCTTCTCAGTCTTCTCTTCTTTTTCCTTTCTAGTCTGCAGCTTCTTATTCCCTTGACTGATGACACTCTGACATCCAGTGTTCACTAATTCACTTGGCGTTGGCCAGTTTGCCATATCGCTGAAATCACTAGGCTTATTGGGTTTCTTTGTCTTGAGTTTTCCAGCTTTTATAGTTTTTGGGGAACTGAGCTCTGCCTCCAGCGTCTCCGGCGGGGGCGGCGGCGGGCCCGTCCCGGCGGGGGACAGGTGCTGGGGAGGCTTTTTGGTCCAGGGGTTTTCCTTAGGCGGCGGCGGCGGCAGTGGCGGCGGCGGCAGCAGCTTTTCCTCGGGGCCGGCCGCTGCCGCCTCAGCTCGGGCGTCCTCGGCCGGCGGCCCCCGCAGCGGCGGCGGTGGCAGCGGCTCCCCGCCGAAGGGGCCCCCGGGCCCGCGCGCCTTGTGCGCCAGGTGCAGGGACAGGGGCCTCACGGGCACGGCCGCCTGGGGCACGCTGTGTCCCAGCACCGGCACCGGAGACGGCTCTCCCCGCGCCCCCGCGCTGGTGCCGGCCGCGGCCCTCTCCTCCCTCGCCGCCTCCTTCCCGTCTCGAGCCGGCGGGGGCGGCTGCTCGGCCTGCCGGCTTGCCGCGGCCAACCGCGACTCCCGCTCTGCGGCCGCCGCGGGCGGCTCCTCCCGAGGGTGAACGGCGGGCACCGGGGCGCGAGCAGACATCGTCCCCTTGCCCCAGCCACCCCAGCCGGGGGGGGGGGGGGGGGCCCGGGGCCAGGGAGCCCGGGTGCCCGTCGCTCCGCCGGGGCACCGACTAGCGCCGGCCTGGGGCACAGAACCCGAGAGCCCGGCCTCCGTCGCCGCCACCGCCGCCCGCCGAGGCCGCGCAGCGCCCGGCGTGCCGGCCCGCGTCGAACGGACCGCTAACCGACCGCCGGCCCAGCCCTCGTCGGCGGCGCACGCCCAGAGCCAGCTAACACGCGCCGGGCGCCGCAGCCGGGAGTCGCGAGCCCTCACCTGGCGCGGGCCGCTGCGGAGGAGCCGGCGGCCAGGCCGCAGGACCTTTAGCGGCCGATACAATAATTTTCTAAGAACATGACCATTCTATACTCTTTTATTACTCTTCTAATAATTACGTTTCTGTGACCACAATTAAGAGATAAATATTTTTTATCTTATCTCCAATCAAAATTGCTCATTCTCTGGCCTTCAGCCACAACATTGTGGTTATATCCCAATTTATTACTTATTCAATTTGTGCATATAGAGTGAAGTAGACTTTTCATTAAAAATGTTGCTGTGTCACTGATATTCAGGCACATAATTGGTTCTCCTAGAACCTTACGTATTATATCAACATAGGAAGCCTACCCCAAAGAATTATGAGAATTTAACAATTTTGTGTGTGTGTGTGTGTGTATGGTATTTGACCAATGGCTGGCTATGAAGAACTGTCTGCTGCATAGACTTTTGAATTGACTCTTTCCACCAATGCCTTTCACACACAAACAACTGTGGATCCAACAAGAGGAAATCCTTCTAATTTCTAAGACTTCAAAAGAGTTCCATAATCGCAGAAGAATCAATGCCAGCTCTTTTGCTGTCCTTATTAATCTCTGATTTCAAGAAACTTCTAAAATTGATGCCCTTATATACCTGGTTTTAGACAGCATTCTTTCCATAATTTGAAACAGGCATCCAATCCAACCATTTCTGCAATAAATTTTACAGATTTAACAGCACATATCTGGAGAAAATCTTCTAGTCTTTTGATTCCAGAGTGAAGATTCTCTTTAATTTCTTTTTCAATAGAGAGAGAGACAAATTATTCCATCTCTCTTCCTCCTTTCTCTCTAGTTTAGCTAGTTGTCTCTTTTGAATTTCTTCAATAAGTTTTTCTGCATTTTTCTTCTAAAAATAGAAATAAAATTAAATAAACATAAAAGCAATTGTTTCCAGATTAATTTTTGTATTTGGAAGGAAATATTTAATATCTCAGACTAGCATTCAGAGCACTTAAGGATATCAAATTGGACCTTTGGTGTCGCAAAGAATTAAATGTAAATATCTTTTTTTATGCACAAAGATGGTAATTGGCTATTCCCTTTCTCTATCTTCTCAGCTGTTAATCCCTCAGCCCATTATACTAAAAGCCAGTGTTTTGGCAGTCCAAAATGTGCTGAGTCTAAGAAACACCCAACAAAGGTCCAATTAGGATAAGTATCTTTTATATGACCAGGCCAACTGGTTCAATTACAAAAACTCCCTGGGGTGTGACACATTGCACTGTATAGAAATCAAATACAACTCTTGTGCAGTGGTAGCCAAGAGAACAGGATATGATGAAAGCAGTTATGAATAGACAAAAATCAGATCTAAAATTGCAATAGCTGGAATACTGCTTGCAATGGGAAATGCCACCATGGCCATTCTCTGGCTAACTCTCTTGTGTAGTTCTCAGGGCTCATCTTTACTTAGCCCAGCCTTCCACCCCCAGTATGGAAATACAGGCCATCTAAGAACATCTGAGCACTAGCAAATGATACGAGCTCCCTCCTGAGGGGAGTGCACACCCTATGCAAGAGGAGAAAGTATGCTTGCAGAGTATGGTCTACAGGATAACAGCCCGATGACTGCACTTCTTTAAGCACCAAAATGAGCACTAAGAAAGTCTTTTTAGCAAATACAGAGGGGGCTTCAAAAATGCACCAAAATGTATATTATTTTAAAAAATGCTTGGATTTCAAAATTTTTGCACTGAAATAGGTATCTAATTTTATTTGAACATAAACTTTTCAATATCTATTAATTTAAACTTTATTTGAAAGGCAGAAAGATAGACAGATGAAGAGAGATCTCCCATCTGCTGGTCCACTCCCCAAATGCCCACAACAGTCAAGGCTGGGCTGGGCTGGGGTCTTCTATTTGAGGGGCATGGACCCCAGTGTTTGAGTCGTCACCTGCTGCCTCCCAGGGTGTGTGCTATCAGGAAGCTGGATGAGGAGCAGAGCAGCCAGAACTTGAACCAAGCACTCCAATACGGGATGCAGGCATCCCAAGCAGCAACTTAAGTACTGTGCCAAAGGTCCACTCTCTCACGAACTTTCTGAAATACCCTCATCATAGGTTTTAGCAGTCAATAAGCAAAATAATAACAACAATGGCAAGTAGTAAAGGATATCAAACAGAAAGTCACAGGGGAAGAAACACAAATAGACTAATACTCATATCACTGGTATTTGAATTTGCAATCAAAATCCCTTGTGGAGATGATGTTAAACAAAAAAGCAAGCACACTCACAGAAAGATACTGGGTATCTCTGTGGTTGAACAGAAAAGAGCACCAGGGTTATAACAGTAAAATAATGCACACATATTAAAGATTAAAAAGGAAACATAGAAAAATAAACATGGACTATTATGCAAATATTAAAGGGAAAGTTTAGTTTTCACTCATTGCAATAAAACGTTTTAGAAAGCACACTGTTTAATGGGAAAAAAGTATAAAGCCTTATATAAACTGTAAAACTGTGCATGTTAGTAAGTGGGTATAGACTGGAAGTATGTGGAAGGATGTTCACCAAAGTTAATAGGACCAGGTCTTTGAAGAAGGTAAAATGTTAGTTATTTTTCACACTTTAAGTACCTTTCTGAATAGTATGAATTTGCTGTGTGTGTGTGTGCTTCATTTTTCTATTAAAGTTGCTTAAAATTTGGGAAATAACATACTATTGTGAATTTATTGTATATTTAATAATATAGAAAGAAGTCAGCTATACTATTAGTAGATATGGAATACATATAGAAAAAATAACAGGCAATATAGGACTGCACAGGTGTATGCCAAAATATTCATACAGCTCTTGTGGGATGTGAGAATATGGATGTTTCTTTTCTTTTCTTTTCCTTACTTGTTTTTCTATATTCCAACAAAGAAATAACTAAACAAATCATCACATTGCCATATTATGGAAGAGTATCCATCCACAAAATTATGTTTCAAAAGATGTTTAATAACACTGGAGAGAAGTGTGACTGAGGGAATTCACTAAAACATTATCAGTGCTCAATTCTGTGACGGTCCCATTAGGATTTTGTTTTCTTTGTTACACTTCCCTTCATTTTCCCAGTGTTATAATTCATGGTTAGTACTTGGGAGTATTTTTTAAAACAATTTTTTTTCTCCAATAACATGAGATTACCAGTGTTGTCATGCTGAGTAAAGTTAACGCAGGTCTCACAGGGTGGGAGTAGAGTCTCAAGACCCCCAGAGCAATGAGTTCCACTAGCCCAAGAACGCACCTGATGTTGTCTTTTCTTCTGACTGGAAGAATTTGCTGGAGATGGCAGCGAGCCCGCTCTTGTAATCCTTACTGATCTGTTACTTCCTACCAAAGATCTTCCAAACACATGATAAAAATGATACAGTTTCTGTGTATCTCTTCTTTCTTTGGCATCTTTGGATTTAGCTGAGGGAAATAAAGTTATTAAAATATCATGACTCTACTGTTTATATATAAAGGTTGCATCCATAGAGCATTCATGAGAAAGGCTTTGACAAATTCCTTGAGAAACTCATAATATTCTAATTAGAAGCTATTACTATTATATATTATAGAGATCTATATCTATTATATATTATAGAGATTGAGATGTGGAAATGTAAAGTAAAATTATTGAACCATATTTAAATATCATGAGATGATCCAAATTAACATCTGTTATTGGGGCTGGCATTGTGACTCAGAGAGTTAATCCACTGCTTGTAACACCAGCATCCCATATGAGCACCCGTGCAAGTTCTGGCAGTTCCACTTCTGATCCAGCTTCCTGCTAATACACCTGGGAAGGCAGCTGAAGACAGTCCAAGTACTTGGGCCCCTGCTACCCATGTGGGAGATCCTGGTGGAGTTGCAGGCTCCTGGCTTTGGCCTGCCCCAGCCCAGCAGTTGTGGCCACTCACAGAAAAAAAACAGCAGATGGAAGATCTCTCTCTCTCTCTCTCTCTCTCTCTCTCTCTCTCTCCCTCCCTCCCTCCCTCTCTGTAACTCTGCTTTCAAATAAATAAAACACATCTTTTTAAAAATCACATCGGTTATTTACTTATTCATTTTATTACAACTACTAAGCATTATGGGTGCATCCCATAGAGTAAGTTGAGGGTGAGATATGACCTGCTCATCCTACAGCGCGTCAAAGCCACAAAACACCTGCTCTTGGACATGGTTGCTATCTCTGGACACAGGATCAAAAACGAAGCACATGAGCACTGCATGAACTTGGAAACAGAGTTTCTGAAAACTATACCCAAATTTGGCCAGAAACATTTGGCTACAACCACTCAGATTCTTGTTCTAGGAGAGAATGGACTCTGGAAACAAGATGTCACCAGTTCCCAGACCACTCTAAGCCTGCGGCAGCACTGAACTCAAAGGCATTTATAGCTGGCAACACCCATGGCCTCAAGGTGAGTGTCAGCAACTCACCCATCCACACCTACTACATACACCACGTCCTGAAGAAAATCAGAGGCCTGAGCAGGTGTTCTCGCCAGCTTTTATCATTAGAACAAAATCCCTGAGAAAACTAACTTCAGGGGGCCAGTGCTGTGTCGCAGTGGGTAAAGCCTCTGCCTGCAGGGCCGGCATCCCATATGGGCACCGGTTCGAGTCCCAGATGTTCCACTTCTGATCCGGCTCTCTGCTACGGCCTGGGAAAGCAGCAGAAAATGGCTCAAGTCCTCGGGCCTCTGCACCCACGTGGGAGACCTGGAAGAAGCTCCTGGCTCCTGGCTTCAGATAGGTGCCACTCCGGCCGTTGCAGCCAATTGGGGAGTGAACCAGCGGATGGAAGACCCTCTCTCTCTCTCTCTCTCTCTCTCTCTAACTCTGCCTTTAAAATAAATAAATAAACCTTTAAAAAGAAAACTAACTGCAGGAAGAAAAAAGGTTTACTCTGCATCAAGCCCAGCATTGGGCAGCCCCATGGTTCAGGCCGTGCTGACGGTCAAGGCAGGGCACAGAGTTCAGGCGGAGGAAGGGTTGCACAGCAGCTGAGCCAGGAAGCTACAGAGCAACGGGGGTCCAACTGGGCTCCAACAACCAAGCCCCGCTGAGAACCCCCTTCGGAAGGCAGCCCCACGCCCTCAACATCATCACTGCACTAAGCTGGCACGTCTAGTTCAAACCACAGCTCCACTCTCACGTCAACTTCCCCGACTGCTCTGAGGCCGTTCCCGGGACTGCTCCGCGAGAACTGAACGGAAGATGCCAGAAGCCAAGAACACAGTTCAAGATGCTCAAGGCCCCGACGGGCCACCCACCCACAGAGCGCACGACGAAGGTGGAAGCAAAAATCCTTCCCCTTAAACACGTCAACCTGAGCGCCGGGCTCACCGGGGCAGACGTTTAAGCAGCCTCCCCTTGCTCTTCGGTTCTGGGAAAGACGAAACCCCTACCTCCTCAGGATCCCGACTTGCCTGACGTCACTGGGACTCTCGGGCCGCTTCGGTCACCAGCCTTTGCCACTTCCGGTCACAGCCCTTCCCACTTCCGGTCACAGCCCCTCTCACTTCCGGTCAAAGCCCTTCCCACTTCCGGTCACAGCCCTTCCCACTTCCGGCAGGACTCTCCGCATGGTTCCAGTTTGGCTAGAGTCGTGTCCCGTCCTCCAGGCGGACACCTGGACACCTCCCTCCCTGCCTTTTGCTCCCGACTGTACCACTCCCTAGAATTTTCAGTAAGGACCTCTCTCATGGCTGCTCTCATCCCGCCTCTCCCTCTGCCCTAGGAGTGCTACAAGAGCAAGTCCAGAGCCCAGCACAGAGCCAAGGACAGGGACAGGGCACGCCTGAATTCAGACACTGAATAAATCCAGATTGGCAACACCAGTCAGGCTGCTAGTGTCCACGCCCTGGTCTTTTTCTCTGTATATATCTGTGTATACATACCTCTATCCATTTTCTTCACCAGTTTGAAATCCAAGAAGACAAGTCTAAAAACTATATTGGTCCATGATACTTTACCACCCAAAATAATTCTTGGGTGATTTAAATATTTTTTTATTAATGAATACAATTATGAACTTTTATAACAAGTAATAAATACAATTATTAACTTTGGCAATTACAACACTATGTGCCTGATTAATATAAACACCAGGTCCTGTGAAACAATACAGTGGGGTTTTTATGCAAACCAGCAAAGAACAAAAGGAATTTCAATAATAACATAATAAAGTAACTTGTAACAATCTAAGAAAATTAGAAAGCTAGACACAATGACTTGGCTGCACACAATGACTTTTTTCCCCCTCAATGGATTTATGAGAATTTTTCATCCTACAGAAACTAGCTTTTTCCCATTTCTGTACCTGCAAGCCACTGGAAGTGCATACAGTGGTAGAGAGAGAGGAGACTATAAGTGAGACGTCACTATCCTCAGATGAGTAATTTTGTCCCTTCTGCACATGATGCTCGTTTAAACAAGAAAACTGCTGGAAACATTCCCTAGTATGAATTATACTCACCACTATCGCTGTTTCTTGTCCTTTCAAAATCATCACTTAGAGGTCGAGAGGAATGCCAATGTATGAGCTCATCAAACTCTCTCTTCTTAGAAAGCCAGGTGATAGCTGGGTCATCACTGCGGTGGGAGGGAGGGAGTATAATTTATAAAACACGTGTGTAGGTCAGTGTTCAATTAAGACCCCACTTGAGATGCTTGTATCCCATACCCAGGCACCTTGGTTTGTGTCCCAGGTCCCATTCTGATTGCAATTTCCTGCTAACCCACAATGGAAGGCAGCTGATGATGGGTCAAGTATACTTGGATATCTGCAACCATGTGGGAGACCTGGATTGGATTCCAGACGCCTTACTTCCACCTGGCCAACCCCTGGTGTTGCAGGCATTTGGGGGGGGGGGGGGGTGAATTACCAGAAGGAAGACCTCTCTCTCTCTCTCTTTCTCTTTCTCTTTCTCTCTTTCTCTCTGTGTGTGTCTCCCTCTCCAACTTTCAAATAAATAAATAAATCTTTTTTAAAAAAGCAGCTTTTTATTTGTGTGTATTTGTGTAATATTTCAAACATAGAGAAAATATTAGAGAATAAATGATAACCATGAATCTACCATGCATTCATTCCAAAGACATCCATTAAGTCCTAATTATATGCCAGAAACTCTTATGGATGCTGAGAACATATCAGCGTACAAATTAGAATAAAAATCTCTTCAATGATTGTTTATTTATTTATTTTATTTGAAAGGCAGAGGGACAGACAGTGTGCTCACCACTGGTTACTCCCTACTGGCTGGGGCTGGCAGGGCTAAAGCTGGGAGCCAGGAATTTAATCCAGCCTCCCATATGGGTATCAGGAATTCAGCTACCTGAACCATCACTGCTGTCTTCCAGGGTGCACGGAAACATGGCACTGGAATTGGGAACAGAGCCAGGAAGTGAATCTAGGTGCTCCTAGAAGCACAGGAGCACGTTAAACACTAGGCCAGACACTGAGCCCTTTACAGAGTTCATATATTCACAGAGACTTGCAGACAATAAAGAAATGCAAAGGTAAAATACACACTATGGTAGATGGTACATGATACGGATTAAAAATCACACAGAGAGACAGAGGAGGAGGAGGAGGAGGTGCCACTTAAAGCAGAGTGGTGAAGAATGCCTGGCTGAGAAGCTATGGGAGCAGAGGGTACAAAGTTGTCTGGCTCAGAACATTGGCAACCAACAGAACTGCAGGCAGAAAGGCTGTGAAGGGGCCAATGCTGTGGCGCAGGGCCAGCATCCCATATGGGTGCCGGTTCAAGTCCTGGCTGCTCCACTTCCGATCCAGCTCTCTGCTGTGGCCTGGGAGAGCAGTGGAGGATGGCCCGGGTGCTTGGGCCCCCGTGCCTGCATGGGAGACCCGTGGGAGGCTCCTGGCTCCTGCCTCCAAATCAGCTCAGCTCTGGCTGTTGCAGTCATTTGGGAGGTGAACCATCAGATGGAGGGTCTCTCTCTCTCTCTCTCTCTCCCTCTCTTTCTCTCTGGCTCTACCTCTCTGTGACTCTTTCATATAAATAAAATAAATCTTTAAAAAAGAAGAAAAGAAAGAAAGGCTGTGAGCTGGGAGAGCTATTGTGTACAAGAAACAGCCGGGAGGCCAGCCTGGAGGAGTACTCAGAGGAGGACAGATTAGGCTCAAATGAGGTTAAGGGGGCAGGGAGAGTAAGACAGAGGACAGAGCAGAAGACCCTGGAGTCCTTTCCATCTGAGGGAGTCAGTCTCCTTAGTAGGTTTGAGCAGGGAGAAACAAACTGATCTCTCCCTGCAGCGGATGTTTGGACACCACTGTGAAGGAGATCACTCAGGGTGATGGGGGGTTGATTGCACAGTACAGGGTGAGCAAGGAAGGCCAGGCTCTAGAAGCATCTTGCAGGAACAGGAACAGATTTGGCTGTGAGATTAGATGAGAAACAGAAAGGGAAGTCAAGGGCATCGCCAAGGATGATGAGAAAAACATGGGAAGAGAAGAGAGAATGATGGAGACGCACGGAGAGACCTCCAGGTGCCTGTGAGAGCAGACAGTGGGTGTTAGCATTGCACACAGTGAGTTTACAGGGCCCAGGAGACAGCAACTGAGAGCAGATTCAAGATACTAGTCATGGGGTCACGCCATGGGGCAGCGGGTAAAGCTGCTGCCTGCAGTGCAGGCATCCCATAATGGCACCAGTTCGAGACCCAGCTGATCCACTTCCGACCCAGCTCTCTGCTATGGTCTGGGAAAGCAGTGGAAGATGGCCCAAGTCCTTGGGCCCCTGCACCTGCATGGGAGACCAGGAAGAAGCACCTGGCTCCTGGCTTTGGATCGGTGTAGCTCTGGCCATAGCGGCCATTTGGAGAGTGAACCAATGGAAGGAAGACCTTTCTCTCTGTCTCTCTCTCATTGTCTAACTCTATCTGTCAAATAAATAAAGAAAAAATAAACCACTGTAGATATATTTGAAGCCCCCTATATATTTCTCAGAAATTCTATTTTTCTCTTTTTTTATGTTTATGTCTTTTTTTTTTTTTGCCTTGAAAGACAGACAGAATCAGAGAGAGAGAGACAGAGACAAGAGACAGAGATAGAGAACAATCTTCTATCCACTGGTTTGCTCCTCAAATGCCCACACAGCCAGGGCTGGGACAGGCCAAAGCAAGGAGCCAGAACTCCATCCAGGTCTCCCAAGTGGGTGGAAGGGACTCATGGACCTTAACCATCATCTGCGGTCCCCCAGCATGCACATTAGCGGGAAGCAGGATTGGAAGTGGAGTGGCCGACCCTTGAACCAGGCACTCCGACTGCAGGCATCCCAAGTGGTGAGTTAAGCTGCTGCATCAAAGACGACTCCTCATTCTCTGTTCTAAAAAGCAGCTTCTTCCTTATATGTGTATCATGCCCATGCATGACATAAATGTGCATACACCATTACAAGTAGCGTGCCCATAAATGAGAGTCACAACATTCTCTAGCTTACTTAGTTGCATAAGCAGTGTGGTTTGGAAATTCACCCACGTGGAGGTGTGCATGGCTGTGTGTATATGTATGCGTATGCAGTTATTTATTTGTACTGTGGAGTACTGCATTGTAAGAATATCCCACTACTGGGGCAGGCATTTAGCCCAGCGGTTAAAACACCCACATTGGAAATACCCGGATTCGATTCCTGGCTCCAGCTCCTGACTCTGGCTTCCTGTTAATGCAGACGCTGGGTGGGCAGCAGCCCCAGTCCAAACCCAGTTATTGCAGGTATCTGGGGAGTGAATCAATAAATCAATAGAGGAGAGGTGTGTGTGTGTGTGTGTATCTTTCTCTGTGTGTCTGTGTCCGCCTCTCAATAAATATTTTTTTAAATTTATATTCTGTTCCACAATATTCTTTTCCTTGTCCTACAGATGGCTTGCATCTATACAAACAATCCTGCAGTGGCACTGATGCAAACTACCCTCACTCAAACATCAGTTTCTCCAGGGACGCTGCAGGTTGCAGACAAAGCACATCTTGAACCTGTGTAGCTTTTACTGGTTCTGTTTCTGCCACCAGCGTGCCCACCGCCTCAGACCTCTGGCCTTACTTAGTCATAAATTTTATCAAAATGAAGAGTGTTGAATAGGGCCTCTCTGTAGCTTTAATTTTCATTTATTAGATGAATAAACCACAAGGACCTTTAGATATCTTTTTACAGTTTTACAGGCCATTCCCCACTAGCTTCTCTATTAATGATCTATTCCTCCCTATTCCTCTTTCTCTACTGTCATTCCTGTCTTTCTCATGAGTTCTAGGACATCTTCATCCTAAATCTTTTGTGCTAACCCTGTGATGCTTATATACCTTCTAAATGACTTCCAAAATCTGTTTTGTTATTATTGATTTTTTTTTTGACAGGCAGAGTGGACAGTGAGAGAGAGAGAGAGACAGAGAGAAAGGTCTTCCTTTTGCCGTTGGTTCACCCTCCAATGGCCGCCGCGGTAGCGCGCTGCGGCCGGCGCACCGCGCTGATCCAATGGCAGGAGCCAGGTGCTTATCCTGGTCTCCCATGGGGTGCAGGGCCCAAGCACCTGGGCCATCCTCCACTGCACTCCCTGGCCACAGCAGAGAGCTGGCCTGGAAGAGGGGCAACCGGGACAGGATCGGTGCCCCGACCGGGACTAGAACCTGGTGTGCCGGCGCCGCAAGGCGGAGGATTAGCCTGTTGAGCCACGGCGCCGGCCTGTTATTATTGATTTTTATAATGTCAAATGTATCATTGTTTTCCTAATGACTTGGAGTTTTATACTGTCTTTGAAGGCCGTGACATCTCTACTCTGGCACCATAAAGATATTTCCCTGTATTGTCTTCTGAAAATGTGACTGTTGTCTTTCACATTTAGATCTGTGACCACCAGGATTTGACTTATGGCATGGTGTGATGTACAGAGAGACTTTGATTTTTTTTAAATATAGATATTTTAAAACATACAATTTGCAAAGTAATTTGCTACTTTCACAAGGATTTGCTTTATCCTGTCTGCCATATATACATTTACATTTGGAATTTTTTCTGCTTCCTTTGTTATCTCTTCGGTTTGGCTAATTTTTCAACCAATTATCCTCTTACTTTTGGGCTTTTAATACACTTAACTGCTGTCTCAAGAACACCATCCCCACTTCTATAACACGGAAACCTATGCCTCCAATGTGACACTGACAATTTTAGCAAATAAAGGTGTGGAGCACAGATAAGCAACCTTACTTTAGTGTTAACTCCAATAATCCTGGCCAGCGCTGTGGCATAGCAGGTAAAACTGCCATCTGCAGCACTGGCATCCCATAAGGGCGCCAGTTCCAGTCCCAGCTGCTCCACTTCTGATCCAGCTCTCTGCTGTGGCCTGGGAAAGCAGTGGAAGATGGCCCAAGTGCTTGGGCCCCTGTACCTGCGTGGGAGACCTGGAAGAAGCTCCTGGCTCGTGGCTTCAGATCGGCACAATTCCACCCATTGCAGCCATCTGGGGAGGGAACCAGCAGATGGAAGACCTCTCCTCTCTCTCTCTCTCTTCCCCTCTGCCTCTGCCTCTCTGTAACTCTGCCTTTCAATTGAATAAATTAATTTAAAATAACTCCAATAACCTTCTCTGCTGAATCAGCTTGTCACAGGCAAAGAGGGAACCAAGCGCCACCAGCCCCTCCCCCAGGACCTCACCTACTCCCCAAATCCCTCCCCTTTTGTGCTGCGGCTAAGATAACCAAAATCACAATCATCACAGAACTGATGCCCGGAACCTATGACTGCTGACCATACCCACAACCAGTTACAATGACATCACTGCTGACACTTCACTCCCTCCACGCACCTGACACCAGACTCTTCCAAGACTTCCTAAAAAGGCAAGTAAATGGGAGGTGCCCAAATACCAACTCTCCCCCTACCCCTGGAAAACCCTGCCCCACATAACACCTCCTATGAATATTCTATCCTTCCCGTCTCTCAAGTTCATCTAAAAGAGGTAACTCAAACCTCGCTGGGTGTAGCTCACTCTCAGGTACACCTGCGCTTCCTGTTGAGTGTGTACTTTCACTTTACAGATAATAAATCTTATTCCTCTGCCGACCTTTACTCACATCTAAAGATCAAATTCTTTCTTGCATTATAGACAAGAACCTGAACCCAGCCACCCAACAATTCTCTTTGTCACCTCCTTGTTCTCACTGAAGACAAAGCTACCATCTTCCTCCTTACCACTGATCATTTTTGCTGACTTTAAGATCCACATAGATGATGTATCCCACATCAGGCCTTGAATTTTTATGGCCTTGCTACAGCCACACCTCAACCACCCACTGCTTTCATTATTCTATTAATTATGCTGACATTATTGTGGAGAAAAAGGTAAAGATATGTAAGCGGTGTAGAGTTGTTTAAAGCAAACACATAAATGTTTTTAAAATCATACCAATCAATCAAGTTGAAAAAAAAGTATCTCTCAATGTGAATTTTCACCACATATCTATAATAGATACAATAGATGCAGTCCATCATACTCAAAGATATTTGGTTACAGCCACAGAGCTATCACAAGCAAGATAAATACCTGCTTACAAAAGGTAGTTCGGACCAAATATCTCCAGCGTAATCTTCTATAACCTCGGATTTCAGAGGAATTAGTCCAAGCTTGGGAATTTCTTGATTTGATCCTGGCAATATTCAGAAATACAATTGATATTTGAACACTAAACTCTAATTAAAATTCACCATTCTGATGCAGGCATTTCTGCAATAGCAATACTAAGCCTAAGTAATCTAAGTAATCTCTCATTACTAAATAAATACAAACTGAATAGAATTTCTACAAAGTAGACGTTCAAATCACATTTCTGCTCCACATATTAACTCACAAATGTAAATACGCATAGGCGTAGATTTCAAAATCTTGCAAAATGTAAGTTTGTTTTAAAATTCCATTTTCCATGAACTATTTAAAGTGTGAGGACACTAAAAGATAAGTTCATTTTGGTGCAAAGTTGTTGAAATCCCACATAGTTTTTCCCTAATACTCATTTTCCATTAAATTTTTTTGAAAACTTCTCATATCTGAATGGATTTAGGTAGAATTTATTTTAAGAGTCAAAGAATCACTATGTAACCTAGAAAAGACAAATATTTATTCTAGACTACAGAAAGATCTCTGCTTATTTTTCCATAGGCCGAACCACGGGAAATAAATTTGTTTAATAAAAATGTTTTAAATTTAAACATCAGAACCAACAAAATGCACTGATTTATTTCCACATCTTGGGTTAGCTAAAATTCAAAAGAACTTTTGTATATTTCATTCAAATCCCAAACCTTTTTCTGCATGAATGAACTCATCTGATCTGTCAATCACAACACCTTAAGACCTATTTAAATTTAAGCTATTTCTTCATAGAGCTTTAGGGAAAAAGTTGCCTTTGGTAAAAAAAAAAAAATAGTAAAGCTATGACAATATGTTTTCTGTACCTGACTACGGAGACAGACAGACACGGATTCAAATCCTCTCTCTTCCATGAATTTGCTGTGTGATCTACAACAACCTTCCCAAGATCTTACCTCTAAAATGAGATTGATAATACCACCAGCAAGGTTGATTGGGAAACCAAATAGAAAAATAAATAAAAACAATCACAAGGCAAAGGAGTTGCTAGAGGAGTAGAAGCTATTCAGTATGACTATCCCAGCCAAAAGGTAAAATTTATGAATACCAGACCTATTTTCTAAACAAGGATTGTACTGCTAATCTCTTTCCATCTGGAATGATATCCACTTTTAAAAAACTATTGGGGCTGGCACTGTGGTGCAGCAAGTTAAAGCTGTTTGCAATATCAGCATCTCGTAAGCGCTGTTTCAAATCCCAGCTGCTCCACTTCTGATCCAGCTCCCTGCTAATGCTCTTGGAAAAGTAACAGATGTCCCAAGTGCTTGGTCCCTGTCACCCCAGTTGGAGACCTGGATGGAGTTTCTGACTCCTAGCTTCAACCTGGACCAGCCCAGAGGTTGCAGCCATTTGTAAAGTGAAAAAGCAGATGGAAGATCTCTCTCCTCTCCCTCTCTCTCTGTTCCATTTTCTCTTTCAAATAATAAGCAAATCTTTTCTAGCAAACTGTCAGCACCTTCAGGCAATGTTTCCTTCTGTGTAAGGAACAGTCTGGAAGTTGTCCTCACGGGCATGGAGTCTCCAAAGTCACTATCCTCTGACAAGGCTAACGTTGTGTCCCACAGCTTGTGATATTTGTGCATCAGAGCGTCACCCAATTCCAAGTCGAGTCCTAGGGAGGAGAAGGTAACATATTCCAATTCATAATCAAAGTCTGAATTTATGTGTTACAGGTGTCTGAGTTATTAAAGTTTATAGGTACTAGATTCTAATGTTAGATGCTTAATGCAGGACAGAATATGATGTTTTCATTATGTACTCAATATTTGAAGACCCCTAAAGCAAAAATAAAATTGATACTGCTATTGTTATATTTTTCTGTCACAAAAAAAGCAGGGAGCAGCATTGTGGTACAGTGGGTTAAGCTGCCACTTGTGATACTGACATCCCAACCTGGATACCCGTGATACTGGCATCCCATATTGGAGCACTAGTAGGAGTTCCAGGTGCTCTGCTTCCCATCCAGCCTCCTGCTAACACTCCTGAGAAAGGAGCAGATGATGGTCCAAACACTTGGGCCCCTGCCACCCACATGGGAGATCCAGGTGGAGCTCCAAGCTCCTGACTTTGGCTGGGCCAGCCCTAACCATTGTGGCTATCTGGAGAGTGATCCAGCATATGGAAGACATTCTCTCTCTCTCTCTTTCTCTCTCTCTCTCTCTCTCTCTCTCTCTCGCTGTCACTCTCACTCTCACTCTCACTCTTGCTCTCACATGCGCACATGCATTCTGACTTTCAAATAAAATAACATAACCTAAAAACTCAAAAATAAAACCAGCGGGCCAATGAAAAATGAACGAATGGTCTTAATATGGGATCTGAGGTCGAGCTTAGGGAAGCACCAGGGAAGAGCATCCTTCAGAAAATGCTCCAAGCTGGTACGCCACTTCAGTTTCCATGGGAACAACATCTCATTTGAAGCAGCCAGCAACAAAGCTACATTGTCATTTTCCAACACATACACAATATCTGATGTAGGAGGGTTCTTCAAAAACTGCATGGAAAAATGGAATTAAAAGTTGATTCTGGTGCAAAAAATAATTGAAATCTATGCATAAGGTGTTCTTCATACTCATTTTCCACAAACTTTTTGGAGATTCCAGAAATTTTTATACCAAAATCAACTTATTTTATTATACTTTACTTCTTGCATTTTTAATTAACATGCAATACTTGCACACCATTATGATGCATGGTGCAATATTTCAACAGTGAAAGCTGATCAAATCAGGAAATCAGTATGCCCACCTCCAGCTCCTCTCCGCACTGTGCAATCATTATTATGGGCTATGGTCTCTCCCTGTGCTGTGCAACACTAGGACCAGTTACTTCTGTCTAGTGGGGTTTTAGACCCTATATCCAACCTCCCTCTAATTCCCTCCCTCCATTCCCCCCAGGCACTACTGGTCACTATGGTCACTATTCTAAGTTCAGATAGCCTCTTTTTTTTTTTTTTACTTCCACATAAGAGAGAATATGTGGCATTTAATTCCATTATCCATGAACACTTTGAAGCACCTCATATGGAAGACACAGAATAAATTACAACTCCATAGTTCCTTTCCATTTATCTTCCTTTTTTTCCCCAAGTAACAAATCAATTACCCCATAATTATTCTTGAAAAAAAAAAAAAAACTCTCATAAAGACCCTCAACTGAACCTTGTGAAAATACAAACTTTCAACAGAAAATATCTCCAGGGTGGCGCCAGCAGCCCATATGGGCACCAGTTCAAGCCCCAGCTGTTCCACTTCCAATCCAGCTCCCTGATACTGGCCTGGGAGAAGCAACATAAGATTACCCAAGTACTTGGGCCCCTTCCACCCACATGAAAGACCCAGAAGAAGCTCCTCAATCCTGGCTTCAGCCTGGCCCAGACCTGGCCATTTCAGGCATCTGGGGAGGGAACCAGTGGATAGAAAATTTTCTCTTTCTCTCTCTCTTCCTCTCCCTCTATAACTCTGACTTTCAAATAAATAAATCTTTTTAAAAAAACATATCTTCAGAGAAACTTTTTATGTAATTCAACCTAATTGATGAATGACTAACCCACTGTCATTATTTACTAGATACAATTCTCATTCAGGCATGGACAATGAATTTTAAAAAACTATTTAATGAACAGCTATTTAAAACATACCTCTATGATACTCAATTTCATAATAATAAGCAATATTTTTCCATAAAATATTATCAGTTAAGTCAGGGAGGCCAGTGAAATCCACACTCCAATTATTTGTAACTTTTAATTGCTTTAGGATGAGAAATTCACATTGCTTTAGCTGGAAAAAAAATACAAAAGGACAAAAGAGAGAGAAGAACAGGTGCTAATGATATACAATCTTCCAAAAATGTGACTGTGTCAATTAAGTTTCCCTGAGCACGATCTACTCCTTATACAAAGACAAAGGACATATAGTGAAGATCAAGAGCCTAGAGCCAGTTACCTTCTTCCAGTCCATCCCATTGCAAAATAACAAGGGCAATATCCAAGGGGTCTTCAAAAAGTTTGTGGAAATTCACAATACCTTGTAGTTCCATGAAATTTTTAAAAAATATTTATTTATTGTGCTCCCTTCAGCAGCACATATACTAAAATATTTATTTATTTATTTATTTATTTGAAAGGCAGAGTTACAGAGAGGCAGAGGCAGAGAGAGAGAAAGAGAGGCCTTCCATCCACTGGTTCACTCCCCAGATGGTCACTATAGCTGGAGCTGCACCGATCCGAAGCCAGGAGCCAGGAGCTTCTTCCAGGTCTCTCACGTGGGTGCAGAGGCCGAAGGACTTGGGTCATCTTCCACTGCTTTCCCGGGCCATAGCAGAGAGCTGGATTGGAAGTGGAGCAGGACTTGAACCGGCATCCATATGGGATGCTGGCACTGCAGGTGGCAGCTTTACCCGCTATGCCACAGTGCCAGCCCCTTTCCATGAACTTTTTGAAATAACCATGTATAACCTTTGAGGTATTTTTCAGTGCTAACATTAAATGTTTCTTCTGAACTCATCCAAATCATAATTTCAATAAATACTTCCTCATTGATTTGAACTAATAAATATATAAAAGTAGTGGGCATTTAACTTCTTTACTACAGATTTACAATTAAAAGTTGTTTATGGTATCATTTCAAGAGTTCGGTCCACGGGGCCTGCACTAGGCATCCCATATGGATGCTGGTTGAAGTCTCAGACACTCTTTTTCCAATCCGGTTCCCTGCTGATGCACCTGGGAAAGCAGTGGAAGATGGCTCAAGGGCCGACACACTATGGCGCAGTGGGTTAAAACCCTGGCTTGAAGCACCGGCATCCCACATGGGCATCTGTTCGAGTCCCGGTTGCTGCTCTTCTGATCCAGCTCTTTGTTATGGCCTGGGAAAGCAGTAGAAGATGGCTCAAGTCTTTGGGCCCTTGAACCCACGTGGGAGACCTGGAAGAAGCTCCTGGCTTCAGTCTGGGCCAGCCCCCACCGTTGTAACCATTTGGGGAGTGAGCCTGTGGAAGAAAGACCTCTCTCTCTCTCTCTCTCTCTCTCTCTCTGTGGCCATTTGGGGAGTGACCCAGTGGATGGAAGACCTCTCTCTGTGTCTCTACCTCTCTCTGTAACTCTGTCTTTCAAAGAAATAAAATAAATCTTAAAAAAAAAAAAGTGAGATCACAACAAACTACATAAAAGCATCAAACTGTGCTAAGTACAAAAACCAAGGTTTTCAAATTTTCCTAAGTTTCCTAAGAACTTACAAAGGACTTTTCTATTCCTGTTGTCTCTGTTTTAACTGGCTACAAAGTGTGAAATGCAATGAATGTAAACTCTTTATTCATTACTTCACTATTTACATAATACTCGTTAGAGTTGTTGTTTTCTCAATGAACTCTGCAATGTGGGGGTTGTTTTATACTAGGGAGGACTACATTTTTGTATTGAGTGCTTTTACCTAGGACTCAGTTTTTCCAGGAAACACGCATTGTTTGTTGGTAGCCATTTTGAAGATGGATACAGGAAACAAAGAACCTTTTAAGATGACTATAGAAAGCAAACCAGTATCAGTAGAGACACAGGATTACACCGTCCACGTTTTGCCTTATTGAATTTTGAGCACTTATGAATTTCCAGGTGGTTCACTTACCATTCTTAGAAATGGAAAAAGTGTGGCGTCCCATTTATGAGTAATGATTCTACTCTTAGCTCTTTGGATCAGAGGTAAACACTGAAGGAAAATCACACTGAGACAGTACATTCGGCACAGGTCTGCTGCTTCACTGAGTGTGGGTGCCTCCTTCAAATCCTAGAAAAACACGAATTTTTAAAATGTCCACTTGCACGTAGGCAATGTAAAAACTCAGATACAAGGGTGGGCCTTTGGTGCAGGAGTTGAGTCTGCTTGGACACCTACATCCCGTAACAGGTGTCGAGGGTGGAGTCCCAGCTTTGCTTCCAAGACCAACTTCCTACTAACACCCAACCTACTAATGTTAAGACCCCAGGTGATGCCTGCCACTCAGCTGGGAGAACCACACTGAGATCACAGCCCTGGCTTCAGCCTGGCCCAGTCCTGGCTGTTGTGGGCATTTGAGAAATTAATTGGCAGATGGGCTCGCTTGCACTTGCTCGTGTTCTCTCTCTGCTCTCCCTTTCACATAAATAAAAACAAAGAAAGAAAAAATTTTAAAGAGAAAAATACAAACGAGAAGTCAAATTTTCTTGAAAAAAATTCAGACATGCAGTAACAGTATTTTAAGGCACCTTACCCAAAATTCTCCCATGTGACGATTTAATTCTTTTGGGGGTAATTTTATCTCTAGAAAAATTCTACTAAGCATGTGATGGATGAAAAACAACACAACTAGCTATGTTGCCTAGGAGTGAGAGCTTTGCCTAATACATGGAGTTCCGAAATTCACTGTATCTAAACCTTGCATTTGATAAAATGGTAGGGGATGGCCTCTGTTTAAGGACATGTCCAGCATCTAGTTATTCATGTCCTCAAGAGCAGAAGTACCAGGGGTTGCAGAAAAGCTGCTTCTTGTCACATCTGTTCCTATGTAGAACCAGGGCTGAGCACGGCTGTGATCTATATGGTAAAGCAACGTAGCAGAACAGAAAAGGAAAAAACGGGTTGCATCCCAGCTCTGCCCTGAGTAGCTGTTTGACTTTTACTTACCATGTAGTAGACCATCAAGAACAGTAAAAAGTTGGTGACTGTATGCCCGCTACAGCAAGCATTGACAAGTAATTCAGACTCTACAAGCTCACTACTGTTACAAATAGGAGCAACCCTATCATTACAGAAAATTTGATGCTGAGCCACAAAGTGGACAGTGGGCTCATTGTCAGGACCCAGTGCCTATTGGCTTTGACAAATGCTAACTTCTGTGCAATGTCACCACGTATGCTTTGAAACTGGCCCAGGAGATTGCGAGCAGCAATGATGACCAGCTCTGAGCCAGGGGACAGAAGATATTGGTCCTGCGATCAGGGATGAAAGAGATGACAGTTTCATCTCAACTATCTTATAAAGAGTCTTGCCAGCTTTCATAAGCATGAGATCATAATGATATTCCATGCTTAGCCAGCAAACATGTGATCCACACGTCGTATTTTCTGTTTGACCTGGAGCTTGTGCATAGGGCCACCACCCACAAGCGCTGTCACATCATCAAAAGTGGCATGAGACGGGCTCATTGGTTTTGAAGGGGTCTCACCTGTGTGTCACAGTTTTCTGTGTATGTGTTTGGGCTTTCACGGTCTTCTAAATCTAGTAACATTTTTTTGTAGAGCTTTAGTGCCACCGAGCACGAAACAGAGCAGACAACACCTTGGATTTCAGCTCCTTGTGGCCACAGGTCCTGAAGCAAGGACAGCGTTTGATGCACCTGAAATAGAACACTTTGTCAAAAAAAAAAAAAAAAAAAAAAAAAAAAAAAAACAGTGATTCCAAGAAACAAGATTCAAAGCTGACATAGTAATTAATTCTAGAAAAATACTGAAATTTTATCTTTCAAAAACTTAAAGAAAAACATATAAGATAGGCCTGCAGAATTTGGAAAATGATGCTGAGCCGGTATTTAATAAGGTCCTAAGTGCCATTTTAATATTAATAACTCTTTCTCCTGCTGATCTACAGGCCATGGCAAATCCACAGGTCTCTGTATGATTAACCTGTGGATTCTTCAGTGTTGTCAGCCCAGACACTTCCCAGGGGCCAGTGAAGTCACTGAGACGCATGGGATACACACTGCTAACAATCAACAGCTCTCCTCCCCTAAACTGATACGAACGACTACTACCAAAGGCGTGATCATGAGAACCCTTGTATTTTGGGGAAAGTTGCAAAGGCGCGATAAATCACAGCGCTCAGCAAGAGATGCGGACAGGAGTAGACGGGGGCGATGGGGACTGAAGACGTTTATCTGAGTCCGTGGTGAGGCATCAGGATTTGAACCAGGAGACTCAACACCTCCTAAAAGCTTGAAACAGTCATTGAACAAGTCACCTGGTCTCAATTCTTTCACTTAAAGGCATCAGTTCAGTGTCTACAGGCTATGTGGGGTCTCATGGGGGCTTTACACTAAGACTGAAAAGAGCATCCCCCAGGGAGTCCCGAGCAGGGGAACCTCGGGTTCAGATTTATATTTTGAAGGAGTGTGTTGCAGGGCTGGGGGTGGGGTGGGGATCTGGCCTAGGAATTAAATGCCCACCTCCCATATTGAAGTGCTTGAGTTTAAGTCCCAGTTCTGGCTTCTGATTTTCAGCTTTCTGCTAATATGGATCCAGGGAAGCAGAGTGATGGTTCCAGCAATGGGGTGCCTGCCACCTACGTGGAAGACCTGCATTGAGTTCCCAGCTCCCAGCTTCAGCTTGGCCCAGCACCACCCATTGCAAGTATTTGGGGAATGGACCAGAGGACAAAAGCGCTCTCTCGCTCGCTCGCTCTCTCTCTCTCTCTCTCTCTCTCTCCCTTTCTCTCTCTTTCTCTCACTGTGTGTGTGCCTGCCTCTCAAGTAAATAAATAAAAGGTCACTTGGATTACTATGTAGAAAGCAAATCACTGGAGAAGGACAGCAGAAGCGGACAGACAACTGGGTGTTTACACTCCTCTGGTCTACTGCATTTGTCCATGTGAAGGATGATAGAGCCTCAGACGCATCTCATCCTGGGGAAGATGGTGAGAAATCGCCAGATTCAGGATAGACAGTGACAGGATTTTAAAGAGCACACGATGGAGTACGAGGGAAAGACTGCAATCAAGGATTCCTCCAAACTTTTTGGCCTGAACACCTTAAAGGATGTAGATGCTGTTAACTGGTATAGTGAAAGCTCCGATAAAATGGTGTGGGAGAAAGGCCTCTTTTCATGGTGCTAAATTTGCAACTCCGACTAAAACTACAATGGAGACATCCAACAGGCTGTTGGATACATGACTAGAATAAAACAGAGCGAACGGTTCCATCTGGAAGTCTGATCCCAGCACACATAGGCTGCCCTTTGAAATCAGAGGCGCTCAGAGGATGAAATTGGCAGCCCTAGTTCTACTCTGTGTGCTCCTGGGGGCCTAAGGAGTGGGGGAGGGCCACTGAGCCCCAGGAAGGGCTACAAGTTTGGGAAGGAGAGACGTACACAGTAACACTTGAGCACAGGATGTTAAAAAATCCAGGAATGAAACAGGAATGAGAGAGAGGACACGAATAAAAACCATAGCTAGAGCCGCAGTGAACGCTACACTGCAGGTCTAACTTCCTGCTTAGACGGCCCAGTCCCTTCCCTTCTCACAGCTTCTCAAGGGATCACCTGCACCCTTCTCCGTGGCAGTTGCTTCCGTTGCAACGTTACAGCTGGTTACTTGGCTCACATAGGTTAAAATTCCTGTGAAAACAAGACCCCTTTCTGTCTTGTCCACCACTGTAAGTCCAGCGCCTAGCACGACACGTGGAACGACGCATCTGTGTCACAAAAATTGCTGTATGGTTAAGTGAGAGAGCGAATGCAGGGAGAATGGCCAGAAGAATCCAATGACGTGGGGACTTTTAGTTCACCTTAGAATAGGGGACACTACATATCTGGATGCTCGTACGTCTACTGACTCCACAGTCAGGCGAACCCCACCTCATCACCACGTCATACCTCGTCTTCCAAAAACACTGTTCTATGGACTGTGGAACCATGTGAGATGGCATGATTCAAGAAATCAGAAGTACAGAGTAACCACTGGCTTCGGTTACCTTCCGGAGACGTTCCCAAAGGCCAGTGGCTTCCTTGCATTTGCTAACCCCAAAGATCCCTTTCCTCTCAAGATCTGAACAATTCCCATCTTCCAGGAAGCCAGCGCCCACAAGAGCCACCTCACCCATCACAAGAGTAAGCCTTGGGATCGTTAACATTATCACAGCACTGGCCTCTGGCCAGTATCACACACATTGCATACGAAGTATTTTGTAGAAAATATTTTTAACCAACTTCAGGATATTTGATATCAATTTAGCAAGACCCTTTCTGCCTCAGAGGAACGCGGCTTGCAAGAGAACACTTCCCAGAGACGGAAGGCTAGGGAGTCAGGGGGCGTGAAGGCGAGCGCAATAAGCCATCAAAGGTATATTTCCTACACGCTGAACTTTAGTGTTAGGAGCATGGTCATTACCTCTTTCTGCAGGTCTTCCACATTTAGTTTCAAACGACCACACACAGATATTCTTGCTTCCTGTGACGTTTGGGAAACCACATGGGCATGTAAGGCATGTCGCAGCTGTTTCTCATGCTACACACACAGATACAAAAAAAAAAAAGTATGTGTATACATCACAAACCCCTAGTTAAATTAAATACAAGGTGGAAAGTCATGTTTATTGGCTACAGGAAAACAAAAAGAAAAAAAAAAGCCATTAATTCAAATCAAATAAACTTCCATTATGTCTTCTTGAACTAATGCTGAGGACATTGCAATCTAACAACAACAACAACAAAAACCCTCTATCTAGTTCCATAAAAGCAACTATTTAAAAAGTACCAAATGGTATGAGCATTGAGCCTTGACACTGACACCCACATCCCACTCGGGAATGCTTGGATCTGATTCCCAGCTCCAGTTCCTAACTCCAGCTTCCTGCTGATGCACACCCTGGGAAACCAGTGACGGCTCAAGGAATTGGGCTCCCACCTCCCATGTGGGAGATCTGGATTGCATTCCTAGCTTCAGATCAGCTCAGCTCCAGCCGTTGCAGCCCACTGGAGAGAGAACTGGTGGATGGAAGATCTTTCCCTTTGCTTCTCCCTCTCTGCTCTCTGTGACTCTGTCAAATAAATAAATAAAAATCTTTAAAAGAAAAAAAAATAAGAAAGGAAGTGGGGGGAATGTGGGAGCATGGGCACGAGGGAGGGGAGGGTGGGAAGTATCACTACGCTCTAAAACTGTGTAGATAAAATTTGTCCATCTTACAAAAACAAAAAAACCATTTTAAAAAAAAACTATGCATGTTCGATTTTTTGCACCAAACTTATCATCCATGAACATTTTGAAGAACTCTCCTAGATAATACATATTCAAACAAGTACACATCTGAGTGTGTGTCTGTATGAGCTGTCATGTGCACACACATTGGTATAATTTATGCAGGAGAAACAGAATTTCCCACCATGGTGCTATCATGTCTGGCTTCTCTGGGTTACTCCCCTCCATTGCCTCTTTTTTTTTTTTTTTTTTTTTTTTTGACAGGCAGAGTGGACAGTGAGAGAGAGAGACAGACAGAAAGGTCTTCCTTTGCCGTTGGTTCACCCCCCAATGGCTGCTGCGGCCGGCGCACTGCACTGATTCGAAGCTAGGAGCCAGGTGCTTCTCCTGGTCTCCCATGGGGTACAGGGCCCAAGCACTTGGGCCATCCTCCACTGCACTCCCGGGCCACAGCAGAGAGCTGGCCTGGAAGAGGGGCAACCGGGACAGAATCCAGTGCCCCGACTGGGACTAGAACCCGGGGTGCCGGTGCCACAGACGGAGGATTAGCCTAGTGAGCTGCGGCACCGGCCTCCCTTGCCTCTTGCCCTTGAACTTGGCCCACACTCTTGTTCCTCATCTCGCCGAATCACCCAAAGGCTTCATCCCCAACAACAATTCCTCTCTCTGCCAAAACTCAGAACTCACTTCCACTAACCTGACTTGTAAAGCCACAGCAAAACTTTCCTGCTTCCCATGTTAAAATATTCCTTCAGAGCCTTCTTAGGCCCAACCTCTTTGAACAAGGACTTACATTATCAGGGTTGTTTCTTCCACATTTACACGGCTCACTTCTTAGGCAGTTCAACCTGACTTACCATTTCAAAGAATTGTCTGTGCTCAAAGCGACTTGAGGTATGGTATCCATAAATTCTAAGAACATCTGACTCTAGCCCCAAGGGCTGTACTATATTGATTTTCTTCTGGAGAGCATGAATGATAAAAATGTTTAAAAAATCTGTTTGTCGAGCAGTTATTCCTTCATCTGAGATGACCAAGAAATGCGGGTAGCATTCCTCAAGAAATGTGTCCCATTCTGGAGACAAACAATTGGAAAACTCGGTATGAACAGTGACATCAGTATTGTATTCTAAATGTTGAATCAAGGCAGTACGAAGGGCCAGAAAATGAGGGAAGTTAAAATATATATTTTCTGCATCCCGTAAAAAAAAAAGGAAACAAATGTTAATATTAGAGATAAAAAATGAGTGTCTAGCTATTTTTGTGAAGCTTATGGGAATTACTGTACTAACAGAAAGAGTTAAGGTGACTAAACATGTACTTATGCAGCCTCTACAAGTGTAAGTAGGTAAGAACACACTCGTTGGCCATTCTGTTCTGTACAATATTTAGTATTAGCCCTTCCAGCAGAGCCTCTAGTTGCAGACTGAAGAAGCAATATAGCTAATAATTAAGTAATTTTGGGCCACGTTTTGAAATGATTGAATGTATTTTCCAAGATGAGAATGGAGAATGAAATATCTGTTACCTTAAAAAAGACAATTACAAATCTGGCTTCCTTTTGAATAAAGTCGTGCAGAAATCGCTCCATAATGTAGAAGAAGTGGAGGGTTTGCCCCCACTTGAGGTTCACATGGAGAGCACAAGTGAGGAGTAAGGAATCTCCATCAATCAAAAAAAATTCAGATTCAACAAAGTCTTTCAGCAAGCTGACCATCCTGAATAAAATACAGAACAGGCAAAGACTGTGGACAGAGCAGCAGCCTCAGAGAAAATCTAGTTTGACTGGGTGGGCAACTCTTCTTCCAGTCTAAGAAATTTAAAGAAAAACTAATCACAAATTTCTGTTATCTTTAACAGTTTTCCAGGGCATTGCCATGATTTTGATAATAGAATAAGCCCCTGGTTGGAGCCTGACATCCTAAGAGTGGAACTGAAACTCATTTCAGTGTACGCGTATGTTTAAATTGCTGCAAAAAAATCATCTCTATATACATTTTAGATTGACAGGCTTACTGTTATGTATTTCAAATGTGAAACACTAAATCAGTCATTATCCTTGTTCAGTTATATGCATGGAACTACGGCATTTGCTTTTTTTTTATTTTATTTATTTTTTTTTTTGACAGGCAGAGTGGACAGTGAGAGAGAGAGACAGAGAGAGAAAGGTTTTCCTTTGCCATCGGTTCACCCTCCAATGGCCGCTGCGGCCAGCGCACCGTGCTGATCCGAAGCCAGGAGCCACGTGCTTCTCCTGGTCTCCCATGTGGGTACAGGGTCCAAGGACTTGGGTCATCCTCCACTGCCTTCCCGGGCCATAGCAGAGAGCTGGACTGGAAGAGGGGCAACCAGGACAGAATATGGGGCCCTGACTGGGACTAGAACCCGGGGTGCTGGTTCCACACGGGGAGGATTAGCCTATTGAGCTGCGGCGCTGGCCAGCATTTGCTTTTTAAGCTAATGTACAATCAACATCTGTGACGTCTTCACTCAACCCAGCAACAAAAAGATTTTTAACTTTTTTTAATTTTTTTTCAATTTGACAGATAGAGTTAATAGAAATTGAGAGAGAGACAGAGAGAAAGGTCTTCCTTCCATTGGTTCACCCCCCAAATGGCCACTACGGCCGGCACTGCACTGATCCGAAGCCAGGAGCCAGGTACTTCCTCCTGGTCTCCCATGCGGGTGCAGGGGCCCAAGAACCTGGGCCATCCTCCACTGCCTTCCTGGGCCACAGCAGAGAGCTGGACTGGAAGAGGAGCAACCGGGACTAGAACCTGGCGCCCAAGATTTTTCATAACTTGTATCTTCCCAATGACTTGTTTCCAAAGCTCATTACCCAGCCTCTCCCCTCAGAGGCAGCCACCGCCTTGAATTCAATTTTACTCAGTCTCACTTCACTTTTTAAGTTCTTACGATGTATATTATGCCTAATTTGTCATTTTTATCAGAAAGGCATCCCACGTCTTTTCTGAAATTTCTTTGTTTAACTCAAGTACTAATTACTATTAAAATCCTGCATGTGGTTATAGGATGCTATGCCTGAACTACTGCACTGTGATGTGCACATCACAATTGATTCTGTGTCCTCCTTCCCATGGGCATCTAACTTGTTTCTATGCATTTGTTTTATACTGCAAACTGTGCTGCAAGGACTATTCTTGTAGCTTCCTGAAACACAGGTTTCCTCAGTGCCCACTTGACTGAACTCAGGCAAATGGAATTACTGAGTTGCAAGTTATAGGGTAGCACCAAGCGGTTTCCAAAGTCATCATAGAGCTACACAGGCTTAGCAGGTATCAGAAGTTATTCCAGCTACATCTGGTGATGTATAAAAACAAGAACTGCTAGGACGTGGGTTATTACTAGGTATAATTTCTTTTAATTAAAGGAAAGCATTTGGCCTATCTGTTAGGATGCCTATAACCTACATGCAAGTGCCTGGATTTGAGTCCTGGTTCCAGCTCCCAGTCCCAGCTCCCTGCTAAAGCACACCCTGGGAGGCAGTAGTGATGGCTCAGGTAGCTGGTTCCCTGCCACCCACGTGGGAGACCCACCAGCAGGTGGAATCTCTCTCTCTCTCTCTCTCTCTCTCTCTCTCTCTCTCTCTCCTCTCTCCTCTCTCCTCTCTCCTCTCTCCCTCTATCTCTCTCTTTTCCATCCTGCTCCTCTCAAACTAAAAACTCAAACACAGTAGGAAAATGTTAACTCTCTATGTATTCTTTCAGAATTCACTTTCTGCAAATTTCAACACATAATGTTTTGGCTAAGACCAAATGCTCTGGATTCTAAGCCTGGTCCTATGTGACTTTAGACAAGTTGCTTATCTATCCTGTGCTACAGTTTCTTGACTTGCAAAAAAAAAAAGAATTCAGAGCAGCTAATCCTTCATACAATTGCTGTGAGGATTAATGAGATAAACATGAGTGGTTAGAAGAACCAAGATATGCTTAGGCCATAATCTATACTTAAAATATGCTTGTTATAAAGAATGTTTTGAGTTTTTATTTTACTTTGTAGTTGAATACAATTGGTATTGTAGTATTATAAATTCCATTTTGATTCTAAACTTATTCTATTGTAAATTAATTGAGAAAATGGAATGCGGCACCAAATGCCAAGATTAGACTCAATAAACCACCAGTGGCAGGACATTTTTACTCTCTTCACTGTGGTGTGCAAAGTCCCTAGCACATTAACAAGCACACACAAATGATTGTCAGGAAAACAACACAACACACTGGCTTGGTGCAGTCATCGTTGCTGATATTATATAATGTTTAACCATTGGTCAACTTGTGCCAAGTTTCATGAAACTTGCGCAGTGTTTTAAATGGAATACAATGTCAGTGAAACAGCTACTTTTTATTGTGCAGTATTAAAAGAAAATTGAGTCTTTTCTCCACTTACACCCCTCTTCAAATTCTTTAATAACTTACTCCTGGCTACTGAATGACTTAGACCATAACATTTCCCAAGGAAAGATTTCTCTATTTTTAATAACATTAATTTTTTGCCCCATTGGAAGGTTACACAAAACAACTTAGAAGGAAGAATATTTTAAAAATAAAATAAAATACGCCATGCATAGGGAAATAGCATGCAGTGATGTATGACTTTGAACTATTTGTGTTATACTTACTCGGATTTTGACAGGTAGTACCAAAGGAGCCTGGAGAGTTTCTTTAGAATTTCCCCACATTCAATAAGCCCTTCCAAAATAAATAACAGAGGTTTAATATTCATTTTTTTAAGATTTATTTGTAAGGCAGAGCAACAGAGAGGGAGGGAGAGATCGACCCAGGAGCGCAGAACTCTGCTTAAGTCTCCCACATGATAGCAGGGGCCCCAACATCGGGGCCATCTTCCATTGCTTTCCCAGGCACGTTTGCAGGGAGCTGGATTGGAAGTGGAGCAGCCAGGACTTGAACTGGTGCTCACAGGGGATGCTGGCATTGCAGGCAGCAGCTTAACCTGCTGTGACACAACACTAACCCCTCATATTCAGTTTTAAAAGACAATTTCTGCTGATACCTTTGACTATATTTGTATTTTATGCAAAGCGCAAACACATCAACGGAACGTTCCTAAGAATGTCAAAGACACATCGCTGTCTCCATAAAGACAGCCTGCCTACCCCACTCACTAACAGAATGATTGTGGGCCAGGGCAGCCAAATCATACAGTTTTGAAATGAGTTTTTTCATAAATTCTCAGTCACAAATGAATTTTATGATATACATAAATTTTTTAACAAATCTGCAAAAATACACATGTAAACAAAACTTGAACAATGTGCCACTTCCAAAGTCAATTCATGTGAATATTTTATATGGAGAGACAGAGAAAGAGAGAGATGTTAAATAAATGGTTATATAAATTTCTAAATATCTGTATCTACCTTCAAAAGTTCTGCCACGGTGCGGCACTGTGACGCAGTGGGCTAAAGTCCCAGCCTGCAGCACTAGCAGGCCATCTAGGCATCAGTTCAAGTCCCGGCTGCTCCACTTCCCATCCAGCTCCCTAACAATGCTCCTGGGAAAGCAGCAGAGGGTGGCCCAAGTGCTTAGGCCCCTGCACCCACGTGGGAGACCCAGAGGGAGTTCCTGACTCCTGGCTTAGTCCTGCCTATTGAGGCCATTTGGGGAGTGAACTAGCGAAAGAAAGATTGATCGACCTCTCTCTTTCCACTCTCCTTTTCCCCATCTCCCCCTCTGTATCTCTTCTTCTCTGCTGTGTCATTCTACCTTGGAAATAAATAAATAAATAAATAAATAAATAAATAAATCTTTTCCCAAAGAGAAGGAGAAGCATGTAAGAAACTTGCATGCATGGATAATCCCTCACCTGATTCTCCCAACTGACAGCTGTTCTCAACTGTAGCTTCAGCTCCTGGAGGTGTCTCTTCATTCATTTCAAACTGCAGTTGCCTGGAAGTCGGCTCTTCTACGACGCCTTCTGAGCTCAGGTCATCTTCTTCTTCAAACTGATCAAAAGAGAACACGCTCTCCGTGGTCTCACTGGCTTCGGAGCTATCATTTTCAGTATCACTGTCACTGTCACTGGAGCTTGACTTTTCACCTGCCACAGCAGGTGCAGTAGCCATGATCTATAAAAGCAAACCTATTAAGCATCACCCATTTCTTTAAAAATAAGATATCACGATAGTTCACTCTTTCAAAAGTAACATCTGCTTTATTCCTTCTCTCTCTAAATCTTCCCAGTTCATATTTACTCAAGAGGATATTTTTCATAATCCTTCCCCCAAATATGTTCGCTGCAAAGTCATTCAAGAGAAGATGGTGTGGGGACGGCACTGTGGCATAGCGAGTTAAGCTGCTGCCTGCAGTGCCAGCATCCCATATGGGCGCTGGTTCAAGCCCCAGCTGCTCCACTTCTGATCCAGCTCTCTGCTATGGCCTGGGAAAGCAGTGGCGGATGGCCTGAGTCCTTGGGTCCCTGCACCCACGTGGGAGACCCAGAAGAAGCTCCTGGCTCTGGATCAGCACAGCTCCAGACGTTGTGACCAACTGGGGAGTGAACCAGTGGATGGAAGACCTCCCCCCCCGCCCTCCTTCTCTCTGTGTGTAACTCTGACTTTCAAATAAACAAATAAATCCTAAAAAAAAAAAAAAAGATGGTGTGGCACCACTGCATGGCACAAAATACTTCTGAAAATACCTGAAGCTGCTTCAAAAAGCCTGTGAAAAATTGAACTAAAAGAACTTTTTTTGTGTAAAAGCAATGAGATCCATGCATGGTTTTTTCATAATAAACATTTCCCACAAGCTGTTTAAAGTACTCTCATGCACGAAAGTCTCATTTACAGAGAGAAAAAAAATAATGTCTACAGAAGGATGTGAAGCAAGAAATCTAGAAAATAGTAGAAAGTTCTGTTTGCACCTTCCTTTTGGAAGAGTCTCCAAAGACAAATTCGCAGCATTTGAAGCGTTACTAAATCATATTCTCTCTCAGAGTTGAGCACATAGTCAGCCAGCTTACCCTGAATTAGCATCCAATTAAAATTAGGGATTTGTTGGTTTCTGCGTGCTCAGTGACTTTCGTGACGTCCTCAGCTGAGGTTCTGAAACGTGCACTCTCTTACTCGAATCAGCGTATGTGCCCTCGCTTTATGTGTCCTTTCAACAGGAAATACTGCAGGAGCGGCCCCAGCAGAGGTGCCAACAGTGAGACAGTGTCTGCTGGCGGGAAGAGCTCATCACGTCATTGTATACTGAAGCACACCTGCTCTCGGGAGTTGAAGGTCATTCTTAAGTCCAGGCACTCAACTGCGGGATGCGGTCATCCTAATTGGGGTCTTCATTGCTGGGTCAAATGCCCACCCCACTTTAAATGGCCTCTTGCAAGATGACCCCAAGGGAATGAATTATTAGCTGTGCTGGTCACTAAGCCATGAACACCTCTGTGCTGCACCTCTGTGTTGGCTCTTCCTCTTGCTCCACCTCATTCTTCTTGACCTTGGATTTCCTGAAACTGCACGTCTTAATAAACTATTAGCACATTTTTTTTTTAGATCTCAGTCTCTGCTTTCTTGGGAACCTTGACCAAGAGCATTGAGATCAGGAGTGGTCATTGAGAGTCTATCTTCAGGATTGAATCTTGCAGCTGGATCCCTCCCTGATGGAAGGTGCATGGTGATCCCGTTGCTGGGGCTAAGACAGGCGCTCATAGCCTTGGCACACAGCAGGATCACAGTCGCTAATGCTTTACTCTGTGCTTAATTCTAGTGAAGCACAGCTGGAGGGTAAGGCACTGAAAAAAATGCTTTAGCTACAGCACTTGAAAGTATGGGAGCAGGCCAGCGCCGTGGCTCAATAGGCTAATCCTCTGCCTTGCGGCGCCAGCACATCGGGTTCTAGTCCCGGTTGGGGCACTGAATTCTGTCCCGGTTGCCCCTCTTCCAGGCCAGCTCTCTGCTATGGCCCGAGAGTGCAGTGGAGGATGACCCAAGTCCTTGGGCCCTGCACCCCATGGGAGACCAGGAGGAAGCACCTGGCTCCTGCCTTTGGATCAGCGTGGTGCGCCGGCCGCGGCGGCCATTGGAGGGTGAACCAACGGCAAAGGAAGACCTTTCTCTCTGTCTCTCTCTCTCACTGTCCACTCTGCCTGTCAAAAATTAAAAAAAAAAAGAAAGAAAGTATGGGAGCAGGGGTCGGGGCTGTGGCAAAGCAGGTAAAGCCACCACCTGCGAAGCCAGCACCCCATATGGGCACCGGTTCGAGCCCCAGCTGCTCCACTTCTGATCCAGCTCTCTGCTGTGGCCTGGGAAAGCAGTGGAAGATGGCCCAGGTCCTTGGGCCCCTGCACCTGCATGGGAGACCCAGAAGAAGCTCCTGGCTCCTGGCTTCAGATCGGCTTAGCTCTGGCCATTGCTGCCAATTGGGGAGGGAACCAGCAGATGGAAGCGCTCGCTCTCTCTCGCTCTCCCTCTCTCTCTGCCTCTCCTTCTCTCTGTAACTCTGACTTTCAAATAAATAAATTTCTAAAAAAAAATTATGGGAGCAGTAATGATTTTCTTCCATCCATAACACCAGAAAATTTTCACAAAGAGGGCATCCACCAGCCAACTTGAGGTGTGTCCTGAAATTCAGAACACCTCAAGACAAATATTTGAAGGCAGGCTCTCCTCTCCCTACTGCTCAGGGCAGTGTGATGAAAATCATGCTTAGAATCTCATACACAGCCTTGGCAGGTGTCCTTTTTTTTTCTTGATAGGAAAAAAAAAAAGTGTAGGATGGGTATTTAGGTCAACAATCTCATGCATGTTGAACCCCCAATCCCTCAAAAATTCTCTAGGCTGATGAAGCTGCCCGCCCCCTCTTGCCAAGGGATAACAGCCTCTGCTCGCTCCACGTCCATGAGCCACGCCACCAAATGAGGTTCACTTTCCCGGAGACCTGTCCCTACCCCTTCCACTGACTCCAGGCAGTCACCCAGAGCTCCTCCCTAACACCGCCTATGTGAGAAGTGCAGTCCCTGCTCCACGAGGAAATAGCTCAGATGGCAGAGGGACTGAGGGGCTGGCTACTGCGTTTCCTCAGGACTGAGGGTGCCTTTGCAAGTAGATCACGAAGGTGCTAAACAAGGGATGCCAGTAGCAAATATAAGGCTGAAGGGGAGAAGTCATGGACGTGAGAGCAGTGAACAGCCTACCGAAAAAAATCAAACAAATGGATGCCCATTCGAGCACACCTGCTTTGTACTGAAGCACATCACTATAGCCTCTGGCACTTGTCATGGGGCTGCCACACTGGTAAATCCATTTGTTTTCTACTCTTACTCATAAAGAAGATAGAAAGTAGCACACATTTACCTAGGAAGAATGTCACTTTTTTCTCAGGGCTCTGTTAAATTTCCTGTTCACTACCACAGTACAGCGGGTACCTTGACCAGCATAACATTTCAGAGAATATCATGCTGGCTTTCCGTACTGATGATTTATCATGCACTATTAGGACACAGTTCTTTTTTTATTTTATTTATTTACTTGAGAGATAGAAAGAGAAGAGAGAGAGAGCGCGCACACACATCCACTGGTTCACTTCCCAAATGCGGGCAATGGAAGGGCTGGGCTGGGTAGAAGCCAGGAGCTAGGAACTCAGGCCAGGTATCCCAAGTGGGTGGCAGAGACCTAACTACTGGAGCCATCACTGTTGCTTCCAGGATCTGCATTGGCAGGAAGCTGGAAACAGAAGCAGGAGCCAGGAACCAAACCCAGGTCCTCCCATGTGGAACGTGGGTGTCTTAACACTATGCTAAACACTCATCCCAAGACACATTCTGTGAGGCTCGATTGCCTGCCACAATCCTTCATATATAAGCATTAGGATCTCCAAAAAGTTTGTGGAAATGTGTATTATGAAAAAAACTATGCATGGATTTCAAATATCTTGTGCCAAAACAAAGTGAATTTGAAATTCCATTTTCCACTAAGTTTTGGAAGTGCCTTCACACATGTGCCTTCACCCCCTCCCTTTCTCCTCTCTGATAGCCACAGTCGATTTCTATTGGCTTCTGTCTTGCATAAACTGTTCCCTTTGTGTTCCCTCGTCCACACCTGCTCTCTCCTGGACCTTGTCTAAAGGTTGCCTCCCTCTTCCACATGTTCTCCTCCCCCACTTTTTTTTACCTGGCTTCTTCCCCTTGGTGTCTAAATATAGCCACAGCTACTCCATCCTATAATAATCCCACTGCGACCTCTGTTCTTCTCCTCAATTTCCTGTCTTTCTTTTCCTCCTCAGGCCTTTATCACTCTCCTCCTAAAAGGTGACCCAGCAGCTCTTGGTCTTTCAACAGAAGTCCTATGCCATCATCCGTGTCAATGAGCGTTGGAAGGATCTTACGATTCCTCACCCAATACTATCATCATCGGGAAGAGTCAACGATTGCATAACTGAGAAATCATTTTATCTCTCTGTGCCTGAGTCCCTTTGTCTTTAAAAAGTTAAAAACTAGCTTCCTGCTAAAAGCAAAAGCGTATAAATAGAAAATGGGAAGATGTAAAAGTGCTGACCATTTCTGCCACAAATCCATAAATTTTCAGCACTTCCTGGCTCTTGTTTTTTTTTTTTCAGAAAGTAAAGTTTCCTATAAATATAATTTCATCTTGATGAATACCGACTTCATTAGTTAATTTACTCAATCATCATTTAGGGGACATTTACTACAATGTCAGACACTATTCTAGGCAGTAGCCTTGAAGACATCAACTCCAGAAAGGGCGTGGTCTGGAGAAGTAGAAAGATAAGTTAGCAGATCCATCACAAGGCAGCATGAGTGCTGTGGTATAAGCTAGGGGACGGACCTGACGCTGTGGAAGCTTAAATCAGGAAGTGCTTGGGACAGCTGAGTAAGACTTCTCAGGTTATGCAATATTTGAACTTCAGCTTGAGAATGGATTAGGAGGTTGGTAGGTGGGAGCAGGATAAAGCATTCCAGGAAGAGAACAGCATTAGGAGGTCAACAGTTAGGAGGTCAACAGGAGATCTGAGAAGGCAGAGTTGGAACGAAGCACCTGCCCCAAGCTTGCTCAATGTGAGCCTCTAAAAGGGAATCAAAACCCTCCCTCGTCTCCAGATAGAACAGGCATAAACATGATTCTATCAAGCCCACTCATGAATTCCATCGAGAAGGAACTAGTGGCCATACTCAGACATCCACATTGGTCTGCACCTGTAAGATCTGTACAATCGTCAGCTTCCAGGGTGGGCATCTGACCCAGTGGCTAAGCCACCACCTGGGATGGCCACAGTTCATATAGAGCACCTGGGAACGAGGCCTGGCTCTGCTCCTGCTTCCTGCTTCCTGTTGATGCAAACCCCATGGATCAGCACCTGGCGGCTCAGGTAGTCGCGTTCCTGCCTCCCATTTGGGAGACCCGGATGGGGCTCCCAGCTGCTGACCTCAGCCTAGCCCAGCTGACCGCTGCAGGCATTGGAAGAGTAAGCTGGCAGACGGGAGTTCCCGCTCTCTCTCCTTACCTCTCAAATAAGTAAATAAAATTTCTTAAAAATCAGTTTTCCTCAAATGCCCCTTCCCCCCTATTATCCCAACCATAGAACTAAGGAAAGACCCTACAGCATGTAATCTCATTGATGTCTCCTTCTTTGCTTTTTGGTAAAGAAGCATTTAAAGTTGGTATTTTGCACATATCAGTTCTTGCTTTAATAGAACAGCCTGTGGTTTCCTACACATCCTCTTGTAGTCCTGAGTTTTACAGGTAAGTAATCAGAAGATCGGGGAGGTTTTCAGCTTGTCCAAGGTCTTGCAGCTAAGAAACAGAAGAGCTGAGTTTCTCCCATCCAAGCCCTCCTTCCCCACACATCTTCCAATACCACTTGTGCTTCTTAAAAGTTCAGTAGCCCCTGGGGCTGGCACTGTGGCACAGTAGGTTAAGCCACCACTTGTGGCACCAGCATTCCATATCAGAGTGCCGGTTCAAGTCCTGACTGCTCTGCTTCTATTCCAGCTCCCTGCTAAGGAGGATGCCTGGCCCAGCCCCAGCTGTTGCAGTCATTGGGAGAATGAACCAGAAAATGGAAGCTCTCTCTTAAAAAAAAAAAAGATTTATTTATTTATTTTAAAGGCAGAGTTACACAAAGAGAGGAGAGGCAGAGAGAGAGAGAGAGAGAGAGAGAGAGAGAGAGAGGTCTTCCATCCACTGGTTCGCTCCCCAGTTGGCTACAATGGCTGGAGCTGCGCTGATCTAAAGGAGCTTCTTCCTGGTCTCCCACATGGGTGCAGGGACCCAAGGACTTGGGCCATCTTCTACTGCTATCTCAGGCCATGGCAGAGAGCTGGATCGGAGGTGGAGCAGCCGGAACTCGAACTGGCACCCATATGGGATGCCAGCACTGCAGGCGGCGGCTTTACCTGCTCTTCCACAGCGCCAGCCCCAAGATATATATATATCTCTCTCTCTGCTTTTCAAATAAATGAAATAAATCTTTTTAAAAAATGGTCACAAAATGCATGCTGTCATTTGTTCACCATTTCCTTCACACAGGCACCAAACCCCCTACCTGTGGTCTGTAGTTCTCCCTTCCACGTGCAACAGCCAGCAGCAGTTACGGGGTGCTGTGGGACCTGCAAACACATGGGAGGGCAGGCTGAGCTTCCTCCTAGCTCAGGAAGAGCCTTGGTGCCACCCTCTGCACCAGCTGAGTCACCAAGCTTTAAGTTTCGTTTCCCAGAGAAGGTACAAGAGTGAGGCTGTATGGCTTATCACAGATTCCCGGGGCTGTCTCATGTATGTTGCCGGTGCCTCCTAGGTAAACGCACGTCTCTGCCATTGGAGGCAAAGGTCAAAAGCAAATGCACATACACACACACACAGAGAGAGAGAGAGAGAGAGAGGACACACACACACACACACGTCCCTGCCTGACCTACACCCTGGTAATGCCCAACTATTAACTACTCCAAAAATGAGCTCAGAGCCAGTGTCGTGGCTCACTTCGTTAATCCTCCACCTGCAGCGCCGGCATCCCATATGGGCACCGGGTTCTGTCCCGGTTGCTCCTCATCCAGTCCAGCTCTCTTCTATGGCCTGGGAGGTCAGTGGAGGATGACCCAAGTGCTTGGACCCCTGCACCCGCATGGGAGACCAGGAGGAAGCACCTGGCTCCTGGCTTCGGATCAGCGCAGCACCTCTCTCTCTCACTGTCTAACTCTGCCTGTCAAATAAAAAACATATATATATATATATATATATAAAAGATTAGCTCAGCCACTTCCTAAAGTCACTCACGTTATCCTTTTTGTTTTATTTTGCTTTGTTTTGCTTAGAAACTGTTAAGGGGCAGGCACTGTGGCGTAGCGGGTAAAGCCACTGCCTGCAGTGCCAGCAGTTCTGGCCATTGTGGTCATTTGGGGAGTGAACCAGTGTATGGAAGACCTCTCTCTCTCTCTCTCTCTCTCTCTGGCTCTGGCTCTACCTCTCTTTGTAACTCTTTCAAATAAATAAAATAAATCTTAAAAAAAATTATAATTAAACTGACATATCCTATATCTAGCAGTTAAGACAACTTCTATACCATTGATGGGCCAAAAAGCATTCATTTAAATCAACTAAAATTCTTAAGATTAAACAGCCCTAAAGATATTCATAAAAAGGTATGAAATACAGGGCTATGGCATAATGGGTAAAGCCTCCGCCTGCAGTGCCGGCATCTCATACGGGCACCAGTTTGAGGCCCAGCTGCTCCACTTCCAATCCAGCTCTCTGCTATGGCCCGGGAAAGCAGTGGAAGATGACCCAAGTCCTTGGGCCCTTGCACCCACATGGGAGACCAGGAAGAAGCTCTTGGCTCCTGGCTTCAGATCAGTGCAGATCCAGCCATGTGACCAAAAGTCAGGGGAGTGAACCAGTGGATGGAAGACCTCTCTCTCTCTCTCTCTCTGCCTCTCCTCTCTCTCTGTAGCTCTGACTTTCAAATAAATAAATAAAACTTTTAAAAAAGGTATAAAATACCTCTAAAATTACATTTACCGAGAAATTCATATTTTCAAATATTCATATCAGAAAGAAGTTAGAATGAAAATTAGTGAGCTAAGCATTCAACTTAGCTGAAGGAATTAAAAGAACAGTGAGAAAAAAAATGTAACAAGCAAGTGACTTTTTAAAGAAGGTAAGAGGAGATAATTAATACAGAAAATCCACCCATGCATAAAAAAAGGAGAGAGGACCAATAAAGCCAAAATGAATTATTTGAAAATAACAATAGTTCCATAGCCTGGGCCTGGGGAGGCACAGTAGTGGAAAGAGAAAAGCTAACGTATTTGAGAGATACTGTGAAGACTGTGTCAATACAACTTGGGTACTGATTTCATTTTCAGGTGGAAAACTCACTCCATTGCAAAAGATAACTTCATTCAGTCAAAGAAAAAGATATAGCAGTTTTGGAAACAAACTCCTAGTTTCACCTTTTTCTCCTAATGTAACATCCATGAACATGCCAAGAAAATGGAAGAGTCCCAGCACCGTGCCAGTTTCTTTATCAAGGGAAGGAAGGATCACTGTGCAGGCCCAGGCCCACCATCCCCGGAAGTCTCTCCTGAGCCTTTGTGCCCCCATGGGTTTATATCCCTTATCTCATGCTTTTCTACCAAGTCTGCTGGGTTTGTATGTTTCTCTGTCTCCCATGTAATTCCAAAAAAAATATTTGTTTATTCACACTGTATTACTTACATGAAAAACACAGAACATATATTTCAAAGAGGGGAGCACAGTGAAGTAGCAAGTAAATCAGAGAAGGAAGTTGTCTGGGGCCCAGATGGAGACAGTCACTGAAGTTCTGGAGCCGTCAGATAGGCCCCCTTGCCTTTGGATTCCAACGTGCACTTTATCCCCAAAACTGGGGCAAGTAGTGTTGGTGTTTTTGTCGATTAGTACCTAAGACCCTTTGTATCCTTCCAAAGTTGGAAGCAATTGAAAAAAGAGCATAGGTGACAGATGAATGACCTAAGAATCGTCAGTTGTGCTTTTATTAAATTTCCTATTGCCGCTACCAACAAATGACGGCAAGATGAGTAGTAACCTCACAGGTTTGAAAGTCCTGAGTCCAAAATGGGTCTCCCCAGGGTGTTGGCAGGACGGTGTCCCTTCTGGAGCTCCTAGGGCAGAGAGAGGCCCTCCCCTGGTTAGATGGCGGGAGAGCTCTATCAGCACAGTAGCTGAAATAGGATAAGGTAGAAGAGCACTGGGACCACCAGAGTCAGGCTTAGCAGGAAGGAGCAAGAATATGTGTTTGGAGATGTCTGCTAACCTATCTGCCTGTGTGGTTTTTTTTAAAGATTGATTGATTGATTTGACAGGCTGAATGACTGGGAGAAAGGGAGAGACAGAGACAGAGAGGCTGTTTCATGTACTGGTTCACTTTCCAAGGCTGAGCCAGGCTGAAGACAAGGAGCCAGAAACTCCATCCAGGTCTCCCACACAGGGGGCAGGGGCACAGGCATTTGTACCAACATCTGCTGTCTTCCCAGGATGCGTTAGCAGGGAGCTGGGTTGGAAGTGGAACAGTCAGGAGGACTCAAATCATTGTTCCAATATCTGTTGCTCTATCCATCAGAGAAATCTCGTCTCTGCTTAGCAACCCCCATGGCCAGTACTGTCAGAAAAGAATCACATTGGCTCCTTTTGAGCCTGGTGTAATCACTGAGCCAATCCACAATGGCCAAGAATACAGAACTCAGGTGTAAAAAATTACCTGCTTCCATGTGGATGCTTATAGTTATTCATTTTTTTTTTTTTTTTTTGACAGGCAGAGTGGACAGTGAGAGAGAGACAGAGAGAAAGGTCTTCCTTTTTGCCGCTGGTTCACCCTCCAATGGCCGCCGCAGCGCACCGCGCTGATCCGAAGCCAGGAGCCAGGTGCTTCTCCTGGTCTCCCATGGGGTGCAGGGCCCAAGGACTTGGGCCATCCTCCACTGCACTCCCTGGACACAGCAGAGAGCTGGGCTGGAAGAGGGGCAACCGGGACAGGATCAGTGCCCTGACCGGGACTAGAACCCGGCGTGCCGGCGCCACAAGGCAGAGGATTAGCCTAGTGAGCCGCGGCGCCGGCTAGTTATTCATTTTTTAAAGATTTATTTGAAAGGCAGAGGGAGAGAGAGAGAGAGTGAGGGAGAGAGAGTGTGAGAGAGAGAGAGATATCTTCCATCCGCTGGTTCACTCCCCAAATGGCTGCAATGGCCAGAACTGGGCCAATCCGAAGCCAGGAGCCAGGAGCTTCCTCCAAGTCTCCCACGTGGGTGCAGGGATCCAAAGACTTGGGCCATCTTCTGCTGCTTTCCCAGATGCATTAGCAGAGAGCTGGATCATAAGTGGAGCAGCCGAGACTCAAACTGGCGCCCATATGGGATGCTGGCGCTGAAGGCAGCAGCTTTACCTGCTACACCACAGCGCTGGCCCTTTACGGAGTTATTCTCTAGACTGAAAGACCATTCCATGGGGTTGGCATTATGGCACAGTGGGTAAAGCCACCACCTGTGATGCTGGCATCCCATATGGGCACTAGTTCAAGTCCCAGCTGCTGCTCCACTTCTGATCCAGCTCCCTGCTAATGACCTGGGAAAAGCAGTGGAGAGCAACCCCATGGGAGACCCAGATGGAAGTCCTGGCCCCTGGCTTCAGCCTGACCCAGACCCAGCCATTGTGGCCATTTGGGGAGTGAACCAGTGGATGGAAGATGTCTCTCTCTCTCTGTCTCTCCTTCTCTGTAACTCTGCTTTTCAAATAAAAAAATAAATCTTAGAAAAAGGAAAGACAGCTCAAAGTAGTATGCTCAGTACATTTTTGGAATTTCTTCCAGTTAAACAAAAATGAATGACTAAATATGACATACTTGGTTTTGTGTGCTTCTTAACCATGTAAAAATGTCACAGTATCAAGCCAAGCATTGAGGATGAAACCAAACTCTGTCCTAATGTTGGCATGCAGGCTGAATAAATAAATTCGTGTCTTCTTGCCATACTGCTAATTCTGTGAGGTTACCAAACAATGAGTCGTATTCCCTATGTGAGCACTTTTTAAGCCTATGACAGCTACCAGCCATGGCTTGTATGCTCTGCACACCATTCCACAGGCTCCACAGGGCCAAATGTAAAGAAAACTCAGTCACAGATTCATTTTATACACTTGCACAAATACAGGAGCTCATCAGAGAGGTACGGCAATGCTTATCCCAGAAATGAATATAAGTCATTGCAATGTGTCAAAGCCATGGACATTCTGTCTTATAATCCTGACACCACAAACACACTTCAAGTGCAGAAGAGTGCAACCTGCTTACCACGATCATCATAAATGCTCTTTTTTAAAGATTTATTGTATTTGCTTGAATGACAGAGTGGCAGCAAGAGAGGGAGAGACAGAGAGAAAGAGAAGTCTTCCATCCTTTGATTCACTCCCCAGACGTCCACAACAGCCAAGCCTGGGCCAGGAACCAGAAACTTCATCCGGGTTTCTCATGTGAGTGGCAGGTGCCCAAGCACTTGGGCCATCTTCCTCTGCTTTCCCAGATGCATTAGCCAGGAGCTGGATTGGAAGTGGAGCAGCCAAGACTCCAACTGGTGCTTCAATACAGGATGTATACATCACAAGCAGTGACTCAACCTGCTGAGCCATGTTACCAGCCCCTGAATATCATAAATCTTCATTATCAAACCTTCTTTCACAAAAATCTCCAAATACAGAAATCCTGAACACTTCTGTATGGATGAACAATGTATAGATGCTTTGAAAGACCCCTTTCTCTTCTCTTGCGTTTCCTATTTGGGGTAGATATTTTGTGTTTCCAGATGATCATGGCTATCTATTGACAGAACAAATGGGTTTTATGTGCTTGGTGAGTGCTATGATTTGGACATGATTCAGTTCCTAAACCCATGTAGGAGTTTAAATTCATATGTGCCCAGATCCTAGAATATCTAACATCTACTGGGTGCTCAGTATACATTGTGGACAAAGTGTATGGCAAGTATGTGGCCTAAGGGTTAAGGCACTGGTTAAGCTGTCTACATCCCATATGGAGTACCTCGGCTCAGTTCCTGGATCTGGTTCCTGGTTCCAGCTTTCTAGTAATGCAACCCCAGGAGTAGCAGGTGATGGTTCATATAATTGGATCTGTGCCACCCACATAATTAGACTGAGTTCCCAGGGCCTGGCTTTGGCCTATCGCAGTCCTGGCCATTGTAGGCTTTTGAACAGTGAACCAATGAATGGGTGCTCTCTCTTTCTCTCTCTTATCTATCTATCTATCTATCTATCTATCTCTGTCCTCTCTCTACCCCTCTGCCTCTCCCTCTCCTCTCAAATATATTAAGAAAGAAAATCCCCTGAAGTCATAAGTTAATGGTACCAAAAGATAAAACTGAATCCAATTATGGTGTTTAGGAAGTGGGCCTAGTGGGTGGTTGTTGGGAATATGCCCTTGGAAGGTAGTTCTCAAGAGAAGGTTGATTGTAAAAGCTGAGTTTGATCCCAGCCTCCCTCCCCCTCCCCCTCCCCCTTTCCCTCTCCCCACCACTTCCCGGTTCACCATGTGATCCGCTCTCCTCACAAGTTCCACCATTGCCATCTGTTATCCTCACCAGATGCCAAACCAACAGGGTCACTTGAACTTGAATCTGAAGCTCCAAAACCATGAGTTAAATTAACTTTTGCTGTTTGTAAAGTTAGCTGCCTCAGGTATTTCATTGTCATCATGAAAATCTGACTGATAGGGTAGGGAACCCACCGCCCTGGTAGTTTTGGCCCCAGGGACAATGAGAGGATTCACACCTGCTCTGTTGGACAGGCCAAGCTCCAGACTTCCCTCTGTCACCAACCCTGCTGTCAACAGATCCACAATTCCTACCTCTCATGGTGCGTTAGGTAGTCGTGGCTGTCCTATGGCAGAATGCTCCTAGGGGAAGTTCCACAGGGCTTGGAAACCCAGTACTGACAATATCACAAGACACCTTAACAGGCCTCGGTATCCATCTGTGGGGGCTGCCATAACAATCCACCACAGACTGAGTAACTTACACAACAGAAGCCTATTCCTGCACAGTTCCGGAGGCCGGCGGTCTAAGGCCAAGTGCCAGCAGGTTTGCTACGAGAATCTTTCCAAAAAGAGGGGAGCAATGCTAGCTGGATAGACCATGTGTTGTACCGAGCTTTACAAAGGACTTCAAAAAGTTTGTGGAAAAATGGATTGAAAAGACAAGTTGACTTGGATGCCAAAAATGCTTCGAAATCCATGCGTAATTGTTTCATGATATATGTTTTTCAAAAACTTTTTGAAGACCAATCTTATGAATGGATTTCAAAAAGCTGTTTCACCAAAATAAACATATCTTTTACTGCCATTTCGATGAACTTTCTGAAGTCCCCTCACAGCTCAGTCTCAGTGCTGTCCGCACATCCCACCTGCATAAAACCAGCGAGGTCAGGGCACAGTCACGGTCTTCCCTCAGGAACTGCGGGTCTGCGTGGAATTGTGCCAAGAGCGCAAATTACTGCAGTGAGATTCTGCATCCTTTAGTTCACAGTTCAAAGGTTTGGTATCAGCTCGAGTCATAAAGATGTGCAGTGCCAGCATTATTGCTCCATTTGTTGCTGGGAAATTTTGATTCCACACTGGCACACCCTCATAAGTAAATAATTTTTTTGTATATCAAATCCACTGCCTCTCATAAGCAGTCAGCCGGGCATGGACTTTGACCTCTTGTGATAACACAAGGACTCCAGGGAGTCTACGTAGCAGGAAGACATAAACAGGAACACAAAGCGATATTGGCAAGAGCAAGATTTAGCCTTCAGAAAATCCCTAGGCTGTTGAAGCCTTGGCCCCGTGCCATGAGACTTCTTCAGCTGGACACGAATTACCACTGTGATCGTAACATCACGCAAAAGAGGTACATCTTCCCCTGCCCCAGTTACCGACTCACACAAAAACTGTAGCATCGAACTTCTCCCAATGCATCCAAACTTTCCTTCTTTCATGAATGGAAACTTCCAGTTCTTGCCAAGATTAAGCAGCTCCATTCCTTCCCAGTCTTCATTTTTACAACCACACACACACACACACAAAACAAAACAAAACAAAACAAAACACGTGAACCCAAGACCAAAACCAGCAGAGACCCAGAGAGGCAAGATGAAGACAGTAGACTGCCTGGGAGTCTCCAGAGGAGGAATGGCAGGCATTGAGTTCTCGGAGTTTCCTTATTGACCTCTCTATACCCAGAACTGCCAACTGGCGCAGATTAAAATTGCTCCCAGATGGGCTGGCATTGTGGCATAGCTGATTTGTGATGCCAACTTCCCAAATGGGTGCTGGTTCGAGACCCAGCTGCCCCACTTTTGATTCAACTCCCTGATAACGGCCTGGGAAAGCAGCAGAGGATGGCCCAAGAGCCTGGGCCCCTGCACCCACATGGGAGACCAAGAAGAATACTACAGTATTCTCATAGGCTTCTTACATCATATTTGATGGTTAAGGCAAAATATTTAACATCATCTGATGCCTTGGGAAAGCAGTAGAAGATGGCCCAAGTCCTTGGGCCCCTGCACCCGCATGGGAGACCCAGAGGAAGCTCCTGGTTCCTGGCTTTGGATCGGCACAGCTCCAGCCATTGCAGCCAACTGGGGAGTGAACCAGCAGATGGAAGAGCTCTCTCTCTCTCTGTCTCTGCCTCTCCTTCTCTCTCTGTGTAACTCTGACTTTCAAATAAATAATTTTTTTAAAAAAAATTGTAAAAACAGGCAGGAAAACAATGACAATGACGTCACATGGACTCACGTGGACGAGGGGGTCTTCAAGTTCATGACAAGTGTGTGTTATGCACAATCTCTGCACTGAAATAAAGTTCTCTTTGAATTCCACTGCCCAGGGGTCTGTGAAGTATCCTCACATAGACTCCAACGCCTTGAGCAATCCTTAAGAAAACTACACACAATGATAAACTCAGAATATATTAGAAATGCATCACAATGGAACCCTGGACGTGTTCAGGAAGTTCATGGGCAGGCGAGAAGTGAGAAACAGAGGAATGTGAATGGCAAAGGCACACCCCAACCATGGGGCCTTGTCACCCGGGAGCAGGGAGATGCAGGGGAGCAGGGTGGGCCCCTCTGGTGGGCCCCTCCCTCACCTCCACCATGGCGCTGAACCAGGTCTGGGCACGAAGGAGGCTCATAAATACCAGGAACTGGAATGCGATGCAGTCAGGCTGTGTCCTCAGCCAACCCTGAGCCACATGGGCAGAGGCTCAGATGCTTTCCGGGGCACTGGCCAGGCGCCCCTGGGCTGCGGCCTGGGGCCCGGGCCCTCCCGAAAGCCGGCTCTGCCTGGAAGCTGCCGTTTGGGTCTAGCCTGTGTTCAGCTGCTTCTGTGAGACCAGGTGGTCAGAGCTGGCGGAAGCCACAGGTCCGGGAAGGAGATGCGCCCCAGGTTTGCTGGTGTGGTTTTTTTTTCTCTCTCTTTCCCCTCTAAATGACTGTGCTATGGGAAAGGCTGCCTCCTCTCAGCGGGATGCTGGCCACAGCGCTGGGAGCCAGCAGGAATTTCTGGGAAACAACACAACTACAGCGTCGGCCAGGTTTGTCTGCAGAACACTGCTGCATTCCTGTCCAAACGGCCAAGGTTGACTCTGGCCCCACCCCACTGCCCCTGCTCCCAGGTGTCCTGGGGCCGCCCTTCAGCAGTGGCACCGAGCCCTGGTCAGTGCCTTGCCCATCGCTGCCAGATCGCACCTGGTCCTGGTCTCCATGGCCCTCGGGGCTCCCTCCCTTGGCTTAAAGGTTCCTTGCCTTGTATTGACGATTGGTCAATCACATCTCACTAAAACTCACTCATGGCATTGAGAGCGGGATGCAGCTGGCCCTACAGGCACACACGACTCATGAGATTGGGGTGGTGCTGTAGGGTAGCGGGCTAAGCCACTGCCTGCAGTGCCCGCATCCCGTATGGGCGCCAGTTCAAGTCCCGGCTGCTCCACTTCCCATCCAGCTCCCTGCTAATGCACCTGAGAAAGCAGCAGAAGGTGGCCCAAGTGCCTGGGCCCCTGTACCCATGTGGAAGGTCTGGAAGAAGTTCCAGGCTCCTGGCTTCGGCCTGGCCCAGCCCAGCCCTGGCCATTGTGGCCATTTGGGGAGTGAACCAGTAGATGGAAGATATCTTGATCTCTCTCTCTCTCTCACTTGCTCTCTCTCCCCTCTCCTATCTCTGTAACTCTGCTCTTCAAATAGATAAAACACTAAGTCTTTAGGGGGAAGAAGAGACTCACTAGATCATCTATCTCCCCGTAGATAACACTTTGACGTTCTGCTTTGTCTTGAGGGGTTTCCATTCCTGGAACCCAGGCCCTGAGCAAGAGGTAACCACCACGGGCACACAGCCCCGAGACTCATGGTGCCCACTTTGTCATCATCAAAATTCCGTAAAGAACATAGCATTGCCAACGAACACTGCCGGCCAACGAGGCGCTTGGACAGGAACGGAACATGCACCTCCCGGGCCCAATCTCAAGCCGAAAGAACCTTCACTGCGAACCCTTCAAGGAGCCCTGGAACTAAGCAATAGCAGCCCAGCGCTGTGTTCTGGACTTTGAAATACATGCCTCCCACTCCCCTCCACCACCCCAGTATTAGTAACGGGCCAAATTTGGGGGCTCCATAGCGATGCCTCCAGCCAGTGCTGGGATGCTCTGTAGCGTGAGGAAGAGCAAAGCTGATCTCCCGTCTGTGCCACTGTGACACCACTGCCACCCACCCCTGAGCCGGAATGCACTGCCCCTTCCTCCCAGCCGGTCCGGTTCCTTCCCTCTTCTCGATGCCCCAGACCCTCCAGTCTCCCCGGGCTCGCTCGGTGCATGGCACAAGGCACTGTGCTCTGAGTCTCCTGTTGTTTTTTCTTCTTATTGCACACTTAAGTCATTTTTCTTTCCCAAATCAAAATGGAAGTTCCTAGAGGATTGCATTGAGTGATATACATTTGAGTGCCCCCCTCCACCCCACTTCTTTTTAAAGATTTATTTATTTATTTATTTGAAAGGCAGAGTTACCAGAGAGATGGAGAGGCAGAGAGAGAGGTCTTCCATCTGCTAGTTCACTTGCCAAGGGGCCACGACAGCCACAGCTGAACCAGGCTGAAGCCAGGAGCTTCACGGGGTCTCCCACGAGGATGCAGGGCCCCGTACAGTTGGACCATCTGCTGCTGCTTTTCCCAGGTGCATTAGCTGGGAGGTGGAGCGGCCAGGACGGGAACTGGTGCCCGTATGGGATGCCAGCACTGCAGACAGTGGCTTAACCTGCTGTGCCACAATACCGGCCCTAACCACTCCCCCTTCTTAATGCTGCTCGTTAACACACACACACACACACACACACTCAAGGAGCCAGGGAGATGTGATGGCATTCTAGGTGCATGGTGAAAAATTGGAGAATGAAAAGACAAAGACACTGATGGGGAGGAAACCCTTTCAAAATGCATATCTGAAAAAGGACTTGGGTCCAAAATACACAAGGAACACTAAAAGCCCAATGCTTAGTTCAAAAAAAGGCAAAAGAGCTGCAGACACACACCACAAACAAGCACATGAGATGCTCCGTGTCACAGGCCATGGGGAACTGCCACAAGGAGATAGGACCATGTGCCAATCAGAACAGCCAACACCCAGGGCACCAACATCCCCAACGTGCAGCAGAGGCTGAGGACAGCAGGAATTGTCATCCATTGCTGGTGGGGACAGAAACTGGCACAGCCACTTCGGGCAACCACTTGGGCAGTTTCTTACAAAGGGAAACATTGGCTCACCGTGGGATGCAACACCTAAACTCCTTGGTGCCGACCCATAGGTACTGGAAATAAATTTAAGTCCATACAACAACCTCCAAAGCAGTAATTGCAAAATTAATTCTAGGATGGGAAACATTACAGGAAATGAAGTCACTCGTGCGCATCTGTTCAGTTTTCCCAAGTTCAGGACAAATACAAGCACCACTAAAACCAAGAAATCAAATGCTTTCAACAGCCCAGAAGGTTCTCTCATGCTCCTTCCCAGGCCACCCCACCCCCCATGTCCAGGCCACCCCAACCCCTCGTGTCCAGCCCAGGCCAACCCTGGGGCGCCCTCACCCTCGAGTTTCTTAGGCATGGACTCAAAATTCAGTATGTGGCAGCTCTCAGGGCTGATTTTGCGGCTCTGGCGTGCCATTTCTGGGAGTCAGCAACACTCATATAGAGATCAGTGTTTGATTCAAAGGGCTGATTCCTCGGGGCGGGACTTCAGGCAGGGGGAGCCCTCGCAGGAGGAAACAAGCTCTCCTTTAGTAGAAGGACCTTCCTACAGCTGGAGCTGCACGGACCCTGGCCTGGCCTCGAGGCCGGTGCAGCAGCAGGTGGACCTGGACCCCACATGGGCTCCAAGGACCGGACAGGGTGCATGAGCCACAGAGCACAGGTTTCCCTACAATGCTAGACCTAATGACACGTAATTATCCACCCTCTGGAAGGCAATGGATTGGCTTGGAGAGAGGGCTAGGGGAAGCTGGGAGCTCCCAAGGCCACTGTTTCGTGCTGTCACATGTGTTGGTCGCAGCAATGATTCGTAGTAAGGAACAGAAAAGGAAGGAGGCCAGCGCCGTGGCTTAACAGGCTAATCCTCCGCCTTGCGGCACCGGCACACCGGGTTCTAGTCCCGGTTGGGGCACCGGATTCTATCCCGGTTGCCCCTCTTCCAGGCCAACTCTCTGCTATGGCGCGGGAAGGCAGTGGAGGATGGCCCAAGTCCTTGGACCCTGCACCTGCATGGTAGACCAGGAGAAGCAACTGGCTCCTGGCTTCGGATCAGCTCAATGTGCTGGCCGCAGCGGCCATTGGAGGGTGAACCAACGGCAAAAGGAAGACCTTTCTCTCTGTCTCTCTCTCTCACTATCCACTCTGCCTGTCAAAAAAAAATAAAAATTTAAAAAAAAAAAAAAAGAAAAGGAAGGGGCTGGCGCTGTGGCACAGCAGGTTAATGCCCTGGCCTGCAGGGCCAGCATCCCATATGGGCGCCGGGTCGAGTCCCGGCTGCTCCACTTCCGATCCAGCTCTCTGCTGTGGCCTGGGAAAGCAGTGGAAGATGGCTTAGGTCCTTGGACCTCTGCACCCACGTGGGATACCTGGAGGAACCTCCTGGCTCCTGGCTTTGGATCGGCACAGCTTCAGCTGTTGCGGCCAACAGGAGAGTGAACCATCGGATGGAAGACCTCTCTCTCTCTCTCTCTGCCTCTCCTCTCTCTGCGTAACTCTGACTTTCAAGTAAATAAATAACTCTTGAAAAAAAAAAAAAGGAAAGGAAAATGGCAGAGGTGGGTCAGCCTCACGAGTCTGGCAATCCTTAATAATACCAATCAAAACGAAATCTGCTTGCACAGTGTGTTAACGGCTTCTGCTTGCTGACTCACATCAACAAACACGGATGGCCTTGAGGGCTCATCGCTGCAGGTCCCTAGGTGGCCACAGTTTTGCAGGGACGTGGCCTCATGGTTTCTGAGCATGAGCAGTGTCTAGGAGTCCTCGCAGAGACATGAACCAGATATGCAAACAACCTTCTAACATGGACAGGAGGGGACACGAGGCTCGGAACCAGACGGGTTAGATGCCATGATGTATCCTGGCCTAGAACCATGGGCCCTTCTCCCGTGGTTGTCCACACGGCTCCCTGTCCAGGCCCCTGACCCTCGGCGAGGAACCACCGCATCCGGATGGATGAACGCAATTTCTCCCTCCTCAAACCGCTATCTGCTTTCTCAGCCTCAATCTTCGCCATAGCTCTTGCTGCCACCTGGCTCCCACTCATTGTAATTTGCTTCGGCCTCATCGGTCTCCTGCCCTGGGGTGTGCCTGCTGTGGTGAGCACACAGGCTGCCCTTCCTGTCAGACAAAGACGATCCCAGGCCGCTGGAACTGCGCTGGCTAGGGTTTGGCTTCAAGGCAGAGGAAACAGGGGTGTTCAGAGCCTGAATCGGACCCAAAATGGGCTCCAAGGGCAGCAAAGGGTGGGATGGTCATGTAACAAAGGACTCATAGAACCCCGGATGTAACTGGACACAAATTCACCTCCGGGGAGCCTGTGAGATTGCTTTCCGTGTGTTCTTCATCGGACAGGGCTACGGGAAGCTCTGAGCTCCCAGGGCCCACCGATTGGCATGCTCACGGACGCTGCTCGCGATGATGATGGACAGTTAGGGGAGAAGCAGCTCCAGCCAACAGTATGTGACGAAGAAAGGTTTGAACCTGACAAGCGATCGTACTATGGACGATGTCACCTCTGTTTCCCTGGCCCTGGATGAAATGCCTGGTTCAGACTTTGTCTGATGTTTCCCGGCAGTTCCAAAACCACTGTGGTTTGAGGACTTGGCGCTGAAGTGCGAGCACTCCTGGCTGTGTGAGGCTTACACCGCCAGGGGGCGCTGTGTCTTCAGAAGCAGACGTTCTCCCCGTGGTGTCCACGCTGGGTAACAGTGCTAGTGCCGGCACCCACCGTTTTGTGATGATGAGAAACACGAAGCCTCATCACAAAGCCTGTACAAACCTTGTCCACAGAGCCTCAGTGGTCTGGGACCAGAACGGCTCCTTGAACACAAAGCCCCCTCCCAGGACAAGGCAGTCAAACACCCACGCCCCTGGACATCTATTTCCAAATCCCTTTCTTTAGGGGCCAGCGTGTGGCACAGCAGGGTAAGCCACGTGATGCCAACATCCCTCATGGGTGCTGGTTCAAGACCCGGCTGCTTTACTTCCGATCCAGCTCCCTGCTACTGCACCTGGGAAAGCAGCAAAGATGGCCCCAGTGCTTGGGTGCCTACACCCATGTGGGAGACCCAGAAGAAGCTCCGGCTTCGTCCTGGCCCAGCTGTGGCCATTTGAGGAGTGAGCAGCAGATGGAACATTCGTCTGTGTGTTTCTCTTCTCTCTCTAATTCTGCCATTCAAATAAATGAAAAATAAAACAAATCCCTTTCCCCAGAGACTGCACCCATGTCTCTTGGGTTCTTTGGTCTCCCAGCCGATGAGTTGCCCTTTTAACTTCACAAGTACTCAGTGTGGAGTCCCTGCCCCAGTTCTATAAATTCACACTCCTTGCTGTTGCACCCTCGTGAGTCTGGGCAAGCATTAGTGATAACAACTGAAGCTAATTCTACTTGCATCATGTGTCATTGGCTTCCACGTGGTTTCATTTAATGTGACTCAAGTCAACAAACACTGGTGACATCATGGAGCCCTCGCAGGTCACAGGGGTCAGTGGGGCACAACCTCTGGCTTTTGTGCACACGTAGAGAAACGGAATCTACAAGCAACTATAGTACAGGTAGAAAGGGACACACAGCTCAGGAGGGGATGAGACAAGTGCCCCGCCCCCAAGGACCTGAGCTGTCCACTCCCTGTGCTAACCCTGCCTGCACTGTGCCCTGATCACCTGGAACCGTCCCCACAGCTCTTGCCACCACCTGGCCCACACTCGTAATTCACTTCCGCCTCATCTGTCTCCCGCTCTGGGGTGTCTACACCACAAGCACACAGGCTGCCTAGGACATCAGCAGGGACCTGCGGGGAGCCTCCGCTGTGCTGACTGGGGACGGCCCAGCCTTTTGGCGGGGACCTGCTGTGCTTTTTACAATGCAAGTCGGTCCAGACCTTGAGATGAGTGATGGGGCCGGAGTGTTCCAAAGCCAAGACAAGGATCAGGCTGGGACCGGATAATGGCCTCCAGGGAAGCTGTCCTAAGGCAGGAGGCATTCTCAGAGCCTCCTAGGGGACAGCTGGAGCCCTCTCCCAGCTCTGAGGGAGGGGTGTGGGCAGCACAGCCCTCCTCCCTGCAGCCTTGCAGCCCCTCAGGACCACACCGGGCAGCAAGAACTGTGGGCCAGCACTGTGCTCAAGCCCTCCCTGTCTAGCAACCCTGGGAGCAAGGCGCTTCCTGCAGTCGAGACAAGTCAGAGAAAGGGAGGGACTTGTCCACGGCAGGAGGCTGGAGCCCGGGTCCTGAGATGGCACGAGCGTGCTGTGAAGCCGTGGCCTGGCCCTGCGTGTGCAGCAACACAGGACTTGGAGGTGGAGGAGGGGGCGGGAGACACCTGCCCCTACCCAGCAGCCTGTAGCCCTCCCTCGCCGCTGGGTTCTGAGTCATCTCCCAGGTCTTCATTTCAACTCAACACAAGGGTACCCAGCAGCGACTCAGGGCAAACTGCAAACACTCTTCCTCCAGATGCGAGGCCCAGGGAGTGAGACTCTGATGGAGACCCTCCAGGGAGTGAGACTCTGATGGAGACCCCCGGTGTGAGACACTGAGGGTCCTAAGTTCCCCTGCAGGTGCTAAGTGAGCCCTCTGTTTATCCAGGCTGGACCGCCCACTAGCTCTGGCACTCCGGGAAAGTGACTTCCGGTCGAAGATCCTGGTGTTTCCTCCTCTGGAACAATTAGCAAAACCAACATGGCAACTGCTTCATAAATATCCCTTCCCAGCGATAATTTTCCTGGTATGATTCCACCAGTAAAGGCTGCAAACTACTTAATGACCAGCATTAGGAAAATGACCCCATGACGTGACAGTTTCAGAACACTTACTTGCATGGTATGAAATCATTAAAAATCACTTCGGAATATTAACAGCAATACTATAGTAAAAAAAAAACAATAATGACACAAAAACTGTATCTGCAACTTGGTTGAGAAACAAATCCTAAAGGGAATGTTCTAACTAGTGTTTATCAAAATCAGCAAGTTGTCCCACTGGGACATACTGCTGCTCCCAGACAACAGAAAGTCTGCACCTTTGCACAGAGAAACGTCTCTTAGTAGGAGCCTCCGGATCGTGGCTGGCGCTGTGGAAGTCTGCTGGAGTCCAAGCTTTGCAAAGGGTCATTTCAGGAGTGCACATACCCATAGCCTGACGGCAGACCTGCCAATCATGCCTCTGGATTCAAGCCTGGAGATGGTCCTGTTCCCCCAGGGGGCTTGGCTATAGCCCTTTCTCCCTTGTGCCTGCCGTGCCCACCACCTGCCAAGGGAGTCAAGGTCAACCTTGTGTGCACCCTGGTGCCTCCACAGAGATGCTCATCTGCCCATCTACTTCAGTCTCAGCGGTGGGCCTCAAAGAGCCCCTGTGGCCCAGCTCCAGCCCCCCTCGGCTGCAGCCCCAGCTTAGTTGCTCTGCTAAAAGGACCAGTGGGATACCTCCCCGTATCTCCCAGCCCAGGAGAACTCCTGATGAGTGCACTGGGAGGGGACTCAGTTTGTGCCCAGTCCCTCCCTTTGCACTCACCTGTAGAGGGGGCTGTTGTGAGATGCATGCTGGCCTCTGTCTCACAGCTCACTCTAAGCCCCCCCCCCCCATCACTGCCGTCAGGGGACTGTCCCAACTATGCAGGGATCTCCTGGAAGACAAACCCATGTGGGCTGCAAGCTAAGCTTCCAGGCTCTGGTCCTTGGCTACCTTTCCCACACAGGCCTGGCACCCTACCTGGGACTCCCCATGTCCTTCCAAGCCAAGGTGCTGTGCCAGCCTTGCAGGACTCTTATAGTGAGTCTGGGCCTACTTCGGATGCCTCCAGTGCTGACCTGGCTCCGGAATCAGACTTCCAGACAGGCCTGGTACAGAAAGACAGGCAGAAACCAAGGGGACCGCAAAGAGAGAAGTCAGGACTCAGTCCACAACAAGCGGACACTGGTGCACGTGCACAAGTGTCAAGTGTCAAGAACAAGCAGGTAGGAGCTGGCGCTGCGGCGCAACTGGTTAAAGCCCTGGCCTGCAGTGCCAGCATTGCATAGGGCGCGCCAGTTCGAGTCCCGGCTGCTCCTCTTCCGATCCAGCTCTCTGCTATGGCCTGGGAAAGCAGTAGAAGATGGCCCAAGGACCCGCACCCAGGTGGGAGACCTGGAAGAAGCTCCTGGCTCTTGGCTTTGGATCAACTCAGCTTTGACCATTACAGTCATTTGGGGAGTGAACCAGCGGATGGACCTGCCTCTCTCTGTAACTCTGTTTTTCAAATAAATAAAATACATCTTTAAAAAAAAAAAGAAAGAAAGAAAGAACCAGCAGAGAAACACTCCCACATCAAACAGACAAAATTCGAAGCCACAACTCTCCTCAGTGGGATGGAGATATGCGAGCTCTCTGATATAGAACCAAAAGGAGTTAAGGAACGGCCTCAAGAAAACGATGAAGAGGAATCAAGAAAGCTTATGAAGAATGAAGAAACAAAGAGGAAGGAAGGAAGCTTATGAGATTTATGCGATAACATCAGAAATGTACAAGATTTTAGCAATAAAGGGGGATGAGAGAAAGACAAAGGTATAGAAAGCTTATTTTTAAAATGATGGCAGGAAACTTTCCGTATATGGAGAAAGATGTGCCTCTTCAGCAGAGGAAGCTCAAGGGTCACACCAATAAGATTTTGTCCAAATCAGACTACCCCAAGACACCATATAAGTGAACTGTCAGAAAGAGAGGGAGGGGGTATTAATACAGCAAGAAAAAGAAGCAAACAGAATATAAAGGACTTTCAGCATAGATGGCCCCAGACTTCTCAGTACAAACCAGGAGGCCAGCAGAGGGTGGAATGATGTATTCCAAGTGTGGATAGAAAAACATTGTCTACCAAGGATAGGGTGCCCAGCAAACCTGTACTTCAGAAACAAAAGGGAGATAAAGATGTCACCAGATAAAGACTAGGAGAGTTCATGGCCACCTGGCCTGCCTTAAAGAAATGCTAACCAGGGCTCTCCCAGCTGAAAGACAAGGAAGTTCATGAGTAGCACGAAGACACCTGCAGCCCTCAGACCCACTGCAGAATGTACGCTCTACGCCTGACACCGCAGGGTCGCACAGGAGCGCGGACGGGATGCTGCTCGGCTTCCAATCCAGCTCCCTGCTAACGCGTCAGAAAATGGGCCCAGTGTTTGGGTCCCTGCACGCACGTGGGAGGCCCAGATGGAGTTCCAGGCTCCTGGCTTCTGCCTGGCCCAGCCCTGGCCACTGCGGGCATTTAGGGAGTGACCATCGGATGCTGATCTCTCTCTCTCTCTCTCTCTCTCTCTTTCTCTCTCTCTTCCCCCCTTCCCCTTCCTTCTTTCCCCCTCCCTCCCCCTTCTCTACATAACCCTTCCTTACAAATAAATAAATAAATAAATCTTTAAAAGAAAAAGTAGTATATATTCAAATTCACAATATCCTAATAATATAATGGTGGAGTATAGACAATTTATATCTTTAGTGCGAAGGGTAAAAGGCAAAACCATTAAAATAAAAATAACTATGATAATTTGCTAAGTGATACACAACGTGAAATTGTGGCATCCAAAGTTCAGAATGAGACAAGAGAGGGCAGAGAGCCTTTATAGTGTGGCACAGTAGTTTTAATGCAACCCAGGTTGTTACCTGCTAAAAACTGCTCATTAGAACTATATGACATTCTTTGTAAGCCTCACGGTAACCACAGAGCAAAAACCTATCATTGACACGCTAAAAATACAAAGAAGCGATCCAAGCATAGCACTAGGGAAAATTACTTAAGCACAGGAAAACACGACGGGAGAAAGGAAGAAAGGACACACAAAACCGCTAGAAAACAATTGTTAAATGGCAGTACTAAGTCTTTACCTACACGCAATTATACTGAGTGTAAATGAAATATTTTCCAGTGAGAAGTCCTACAGCAGTCGACTAGGTTTGTAGAAAACTGACCGTGCGCTACCGTGAGGGGCTTAGGTAAGCTGTAATGACACACCCACAGTGGACGGAGGACCGAGAGGCGGGTGTCTGCGCAGTACTTAAGCCACCCCACGCGTGCCCACAACCCGTATCAGAGTACCTGATGGGAGTCCCAGCTCCTCCACCACGATTCCGCCTCCTGCTAGCATGCTCCCTGGGCGGCACAGGGTGATGGCTCAAGTGCTCGCCTCCCATCACCTGCGTGGAAGACAGGTGGAGTTCCAGGCTCTGGCTTCCGCTTGACCCAGCTCTGCTGTTGAAGGTATTTGGGGAATGAACCAGCAGATGGAGGATCTCTCTGTGTCCGTCTCTCTTTTCATCTCTCCGTCTTTCAAATAAAATGAAAAAAAAAAGTGTAAATATAATTAATTAACGACTTCACTGTGAGAATCCAAACTCTGAGACTTTGAGAAGAAAACATAGGGGAAAGTTTCACGACCCTGGTCTGGGCAGGAAGTTAGGTGGTGCGACCTCAAAAAGCGTAGGCAATAAACCTAAAAGTAGACAAATGAGACTGCAACAAACGAAAAAGCCTTGCACAGCAAAGGAACAATCAACAGAGTGAATCGACAGAGAGCAGCATGGGAAACGACATTCGCGAACCACGTCTGATGAGGGGTTACATTCCCAATTATGTAAGGGACTCAACAGCACACACAGAAATAATTCTGTTTAAACATAGGCGAAAGAAGGGATCGCACCAAGGGCCACGAGGCGTATGGAGAGATGCTCAATATCACTAGTCATTAGAGACATTCAAATCAAACACACTTCACATCTGTTTGAATGACTACTGTCAAAAAGACAAAAGATAGCACGTGTTGGCAGAGGAAGGAGACTCATGCATTGTTGGTGGGAATGTAAATTGGCATAGGCACTGTGGGAAACAGTATGGGGAATCCTGGAGAAAATTAAAAATAGCAGTACCATATGATTCAGAAATCTCACTACCAGGTATGCAGCCAAAGGAAATGAAATCAGTATATAGACAAGTGCTCTGCTCTTTTATCATGGTCGTCACAATAGCCAAGAACTGAGTGAACAGAAGTGTCTGTCGACAGATGAATGGATAAAGAACATGCAGGGTCTATGCAGAATACTGATCAGCGTGGGAAGGATGAGATCCTGCCCACGTGTGGGACAGGAGAATGCTGTGGTGACTAAGACAAGCCAGGCACTGACCAGCGCTGTGGCTCACTTGGTTAATCCTCCACCTGTGTTGCTGGCATCCCATATGGGTGCCGGGTTCTAGTCCTGGTTGCTCCTCTTCCAGTCCAGTTCTCTGCTGTGGCCCAGGAAGGCAGTGGAGGATCCCCCAAGTGTTTGGGCCCCTGCACCCTCATGGGAGACCCGGAGGAATCACCCGGCTCCTGGCTTCGGATCAGCGCAGCGCGTTGGCCATAACGGCCATTTGGGGAGTGATCCAACGGAAAGAAGGAAGACCTTTCTCTCTGTCTCTCACTCACTGTCTAACTCTACCTGTCAAATGTAAAAAAAAAAAAAAAAAAAAAAAGACAAGCCAGGCACAGAGAGATAGGATCAGCCGACCTGGAGTCTAAAGCAGTTGGCCTTCTAGAAGTTGGGAGTGGAATAGTGACCGCCAGGGGCCCAGCATGGCAGGAAGGAGGAGATGATGGGGTGAGGTTGACGGACAGGCACCATGTTAGAGCAGGAGAGGTGTTCAATCCACCATAGGGTGACTATGTTAACAATAATATATTGGTGTGTCCAAAACACAAAGAAAGGATCTGGAATAGCCTCCCCCACACAAAAATGCTCAGCGCCTAGGGTGACCGACACAAGTTACCCTGACTGGATCATTTCAGGACACAGCTATGCATTGGCACATGGCCTGGTGTCCTGTTAGCACGTCTCATACAAAAATGGACCCCAACTTTAAGGCAGTGTGGATAGCGCCGGGGCACGGTCATGCCAGCTGGGTATTCCACAGGAGCATGCTTTTCTGCATAACCAGACAAGACACTGCATACAGAACTGCCTTCTTTCTGCTTTATAATCTTACGGGCTTTAGCAAGAGGGGTCAGCCTAGAAACAGAGAAAACTTGCCCACGGGGAGACAGGCTCTGCCAAGGCCACAGACACGGTGTGGTGGCAGACAGGGGGCTGTTTGGTTTGGAGTCCCGGTCTGGGAGAGCGAGGTGCAGTCTCTCCGAATCCCTTCATTCGTACCTTTTTATTGAGTGTCTACTATGTGCCAGGGAGGGCTGGGGTTTTCCGGGCTAAGGAGCCAGATTGGGCTGGTGGCCAGGGCATCGAAGGGTTAAATTCCGAGCGCACCAGGGGGGTGGGGGTAGTGGAGTCTCCCCTAGGAAGAGCCTCCTCCCTCCGGAAACCCGGGCGGGCGGGCGCGGAGAGCTTGGGCAGGGCTGCCCCGCTGGCGCGCAGCCGCCCCCGCGCCGTGCAGCCCCCTCGCGCCCCGGGAGCAGCAGCTCTCGGGTTACAACAAAGGGGGCTGGAGGCCGGGCCAGCGGCGGGGGCCGCCTGCGGGGAAGGGGGTGGGCCTGGGGAGGGGTTTGCCGCCCCGCTCGGGTTAAAAGTCCGCGGGCGACTGGAGCGCGCGGCTTCCTCCCCTCGGGGCTCGCCTTGGCCGGCTCGCGGAGAACTCTGCTAGGCGGCTCCTCTCCGACCCTGGGCTCAGCGGCGACCCCACCGGCGCAGATAGAGGCCCCCGTGGAGAGCGCAACCCGGCCCAGCCACAGCCACCCCGGACCCCTGCTGCCAAGTAAGGGCGCTTCTCGCGCCGGGCTCCCCGAAGCGGTTCGTGGGAAGGCGGGCACCGGTGCGCGGGTCTCCAAGCTCCGCACCCCGCCGCCTCTCGGCCGTGCTTGGGGTTCTGCGGGAGCGCAGCGGCGGGAAAGGACGTGCAAGCCGACGGGCCCCACTCCGGCCTGGGCGGCCCCACCCAGCCCTACTTCATTGGGACCGGGCAGCTGGGTTCTCCCCCTCCTCGCCCTGGAGTCTCGGTGCGCGCTGGGTCCCTTGGAGGGTGCAGCATGGAGCCATGGGTGCTGGGGGCTGAGCCTCTGGACAGATCCTGAATTTGGGGGTGTGGAGCGCGGGAGCCGGGGTTGCCCACGGAGCTGTGGCTTTGGGGGACTGGGAGCGCGCGGGGCTTGGACGCGTCGGGGTAAGGGGCTCTAGGAGGAGAGGTGCGGTCCGCACGCCGGAGACGCGTTCTCAAGTCAACCCTGGTGTGTCCGGGGACCTGGGACCCTGTCCCGCTGTTATTCCCCGTAAGACCCTGGAGTCGGAAGGAACCAGCGCCGGCGAACCTCTTGCCGTGCGCGCCGAGTCGCCCGGGTACAGTTTATTCCGGTCTTACGCAGCGACCCCGGTGCCTGTAACTTTTATGCCGGCGCTTGGCCCACTGCGCCCCTCTCCCCAGCCAAAGTCTGCGTGCTCCAGGTGCCGCTGTCGTGAGGGCCGGAACAGAGTGATTGGCTGAAAGCAAGGCGGTCCCTTCCTTCTCCATCGCTGTCCACTCCGCCCCAACAAAACCCTGCGAGAGTGCGGAGTGGGGAGGGGGGCTGCGGGGGGCGGAGGGGACCGAGCTGGAGTCCCGAGGGAGCTGTATTGACGGGCAGAAACCTGGCCGCAATGAGCTGCAGTCCTTGATACTTGCGGAGATCTTAAAATCGGTCCACTCATTGCCTTGTGCACGGGAGGAACACTACAGAAGTTTAAAGCCAGGGGTTAGCGAGTATGGGATTCAAACCCAGGTCCATCAGGCCAGGCCCCTCCTCACCACCCACAGCTGGCCCGTGTGCCCTGGACTCCGGAAGCTCGCTTGCCATCCTTGGGGGCTTTTTGTAGTTATTTATGTTGTGTTGTGTTATGAGGCCAATGAGTGACTCACTGGGATCCGGGGTCGGGGGTCCCTAGTACCTACCCCTGGGGTGACAAAGTGCACGCACCCCAGGGCTCCTGGCAGCTCTCAGGGCCCCTCCCTCCCCTGGGGATTAGGTCTGAGAGGGCCTCTCCGTGTGTGCATCTGCTTGTTTCCCAGTGACTCACTTAGTCATTGAGTGAAGAAGCCAAATATGGAACTCGAGTCTGCAGAGAGAGCATGCTTTGGTGGCTGGCCGGACTCTGGGTGCTTCCCAGGCAGGGGCTTGTTCAAGTCACTGGCGTTTACCTCCTTCCCCGCCCCCTACTCCAACACCCTCCCTCCTTCCTTTCCTGGTCTCTCTTGGCCCCTTCCCAAGTCCTTGTCCTCTGACCTGTGGGTGACCAGAGTGGAATGGCCTGGTGGGGGAAGCAGATTTTCCATGCTCCGGACATGCTCGTCCGTGGAGCTCATGTCCCAGAAAATTCTGCATCATTTATTTAAAATATTTCTTACTCCCAACAAAATTTCAGAAATGTGCATCCAAGTTGACAGAAGGGATAATGAGGTACTTAAAAATGTTTGTGAAAAATGGAATGAAGAGATACGTTAGTTTGGTACCAAAAAAAAATTTTAAAATTTGTGCATACAAGGGGGTCTTTAAGAAGTTCATGAAATGCATCTGATGAAAAACTGCATGGATTTCAAATTTTTACACCAAGGCCTATCTTTTGATTCCTTTCTCCAAAAATGTTTGAAGTGCCTTCCACTGAGATTCAGTGGCTCTGAACAAGTTGCCACATTAAACATCATCTGTCCCTTGGCTGTGTGCTCATACCTTAAGGCAAATGCCAGATGTGTCCTGTCATGCCTGCATATTTCACTATCTGATGTTGCTACATCTAAGAATTGAATCAGGATTCTTTGATACCATCTCTCTTCTTTAAATTCCCCGACCTTCCCCCCAGATGTTTTTTTATAGTTCATTTAGAAGGTCTGTTGATTTGTAGAAATTGTTGCATTCCTGCTGTATTGTTTGTTAATTTTTTTAAAGATTTATTTAAGTCAGAGGCCTCCAGCCAGAGTGGCCTGGAAGGAGATTAGGCTTCACTTTTTTTTTTTTTTTTAATGAAACAGGTAGATATTTATTTATAAGGCAGAGTTACAGAGAGGTAGAGGCAGAGGTGAGGAGAGTGAGAGAGCTCTTCCGTCTGCTGGTTCACTCCCCAAATGGCTGCAACGGCCAGAGCTGAGTCGATCCGAAGCCAGGAGCCAGGAGCTTGTTCCAGGTCTCCTACGTGAGTGCAGGGACCCAAGCCCTTGGGCCGTCTTCCACTGCTTTCCCAGGCCATAGCAGGGAGCTGGACTGGAAGAGAATCAGCCAGGACACGAGCAAACTCCCATATGGGGTGTTAGCGCCACAGGTGGAGGCTTAGCCCACTGTGCCATAGCACCGGCCCCATTAAACCACTTTTCTTTCCACTAAAGCCTTTGATTCCTACGATGTCTCAAACAACGTCTCACTCAAGAGTGAGGGTGTTTCTGAATTCATTTATGGCTGAGGAAGGAAGCAAACAGATAAGCTGCCTCTACGGCCCAGCTAGTGACCGATGGAGCCAGGGTCTAAGCCAGCCTCCTTGTTCCTGGACAGCAGTGGTTTTTAGCTCGCCCTCTGTGATGCTCGTGGAATAGCAGCTGCTCCCTGAAGAATTCCTCTGGGCTCGGCCTTCCTCCTGAGTGGGTCACTTCCCATACACCTGCTGTCAGAATTCCCTGGGTGACTGTTGAGTAGTTGGACATTAGGTGCTTGGGATAAATGAGCTGCGAGGTTGAGAAGCCTGGCTTGCTTTCTCCACTTATTGTAAAACCGTGAGAAAGCCATTCACCCGTCTGGGGCATCTGAAGGAGGGAGCATTATCCATTCCCCTTCTGCAGTCCAGGTCTCAAAGTTGGGTGGGGCAGGCTTTTAGCCGGGCATTGAAGATGCCTGTGACCTTGCGTTGGATCATTCAGTCCCTGGCCCAGTTCTGGGCTGCGGGCTTTTGGATTAGGAGAGTAAACCAGTTGGATAGGAGATACCTGTCTCCATCTTTCTCTCTCTCTCTCTCTCTCTCTGCTCCCTCCCAAACACATAAATAAGTAGGACGAGACAAACGACTGTACCTGGAATTCCCACAAGAAACAAAGTCCCCAGAGGGAAACCTGGTGGGGATGAATCATCACCCCTCTGGGGGCACTGCCTGGGTGATCTGCACACCAGTGTCCCCCGAATCCAAGACAGGGAAAGGGAGCAGAGGCACAGGGTTCCCGTGGAAGTCCTTGGTTTAGGGAACAATTCTGTTTATTCCGCCATTGATAATGGGGATATACGAGGGGGCCTCCAAGAGTTTGGGGGACAGTGGAATCAAAAGTCAATGGATGTGCATTTTCCAGATCCTTTGGGGACCCCTGCATTGCACAGCACCAGAGCCTTTTGCTTTTGGCACCTGCCCAGTATAGGTTTCTTTGCTTTCAGGATGGGGTGATAAGGAGCAACTTTTACAACTTGTTAGTGAAATTCCCTGGATCAGAACCTCCCTCCTTGGCAGGCTGCTTGGGAAAGGGACTCTCTGGTGCTGCTGTGTTTGTTGAGCTGGGAGTGGCCAGACCTCCCACAAACAGCCAGGCAGGGGCGGGAAGCGGGTGCATGGGTGCCCTTGCTGACCTGCAGGAACTCAGAAAGGACAAAGCATTCACCTTAGCCAGCAGGCTCTTTCCCTGGGGCTGCAATGTCTGAATGGTTGCAACATTGCTCCCTTCTGGGGCAGCCTGGGGAGCCTTGGGAGGAAGGGCTTCTGCCTCCCAGGGGCTGCGGGGGCTTCAAGAAGGGCAGCCTGTAATGAGCATTGTTCATCTCCCTCTGGAGAAAGCCTGTGTGGCAGTCCCACCCCACCTCAGCTGAAGTGGCCGCAGCCACCTGCTCCCAGGCCCATAGAACCAGCAGACCTGGAAGTCGTGGGCTACAACAGATGGAAGGGACAAGCAGAGTCCCACAGAGATGCCACAGCAGCTGCGGTCTGTGCAGAACTTCAACAGTCTGTGGAAAACTGGAAGGAGACTTAAATTAGCTTTATTTTGCTGCAAAACATTTCGAAATCCATGCATAGTTTTCTTCTTAATATGCATTTTCTGTGAACTTTTTGAAGACCCCTTGTGTGCACAGATCTGAATGTTTGGCACCCAAATAAACTTTTTGCATTTCGTCTTCCTCACTGAGCTTTTGTAAGTCCTCCCCTCCTACAACCGAATCTTCTGTCTCCAACCTTGTCTGGGGTGAAGCGAGGGCTGGAAACTGTTCATCCTGCTAACTGCACAGGTGTACTCCTGCCGTTGAACGTTGAACGTGGTGCGCGCGTATTTCCTCGTCCAGGACGTACCACTGGTCAGGAGCGCTGGCTGCTCTTCTCCCTCGGCCTGGCTCGGAAAATTCGCTGAGCCCCAGGACCACTCGCTGAGCCCCAGGACCACTCTCTCAGGACAGCCGCTTGCAGGAGGGTGATACAGCACAATGATGACAGCGTAGATGAGATTTCGGCCCAGAGTTTCCAGCAATTGCTTGCACTTCCCTTGGCAGGAATAATGATAGCGGGAACGTTGTGGGCGGGGGGTGGGGTGGGATAAGGATGTCAGAGCAAGAATTAATCAGCAGACAGTGAGGTTGTGGTTAGGATCACAGTCCGTAAATTCCGCCCAGAGCTGTCGGTCCCGTCCTTGGGAGACCTGTAGCATCATGGTTCGTCACGGCGCTCTGTGCGAATGGCAGCGTGTGTTCTTGCTTTTTCGTTGCTGGGAGCCGTGTCAGACAAGCAGACGCAGCTGGCCTGCAGACGGCCTGCGGCCACAGCTCCGCAAGGTCCCCCTCAATGACTTGTCAGCATGCCATGGAGGGTGCGTGTCCCAGGAATCCTGGCGCTCGCCTGTGACGTGTGCACCTATGACTTCAGCCACTCTGTGCCTCGTGAACAGCCGCGTGCATGGTTTCTTTATCATCCTCCTTGAACTTGGATCTGCCACCTTCTCCCAGCTCCAGCCCCAGCCCGCCTGCAGCCTTGTCCTGCCCTACCCCTGGGTAAACACCCCACAGCTTTTCAGAGTGCCTGTGTGATTCCAAGATCCCCTAAGAAGATGTTTGCCTAGATATATTTCTAAAGCAAATGCGAAGATAAAATTGAATAAAATACATTTTTAAAGCAAACCTTTTTTTTTTCAAAGAATAATAATAGCTAGAAGAACACCGATCCTAAGTACATACCTGGACAGACTTTCTTAGGTCACTTTTTAAAGAATTTGGCAAAATGTACACAATGTACAGCTCTACCAGTTGAATCATTTTTACGTGTTCATTCGCATTGTTGTATAACTATCACCACCATCTAGCCTCAGAAGCTTTTCTTCTTCCAAAATGGGAACCTTGTACCCGTTAAGTTGTGGTTACAATTTTTATTTATTTCTCATTGTATTTGAAAACCAGAGAGGCAGAGAGAAACAAAGAGGTCTCCTGGTTCCCTCCCCAAATGCCCAGCACAGCCAGGCAGCCAAGAGCCCCCAGGTCCATCCGGGTCTCCCAGCTGGGTGGCAGGGACCCAGGTTCCTGAGCCACTGCCTGCTGTCTTCCGGAGTGCACATTAACAGGAAGCTGGAGTCGGGAACAGAGCCAAGACTGACAGCTAGGCGCTCAGCCATAGAGGCGGGTGTCTCGAGGGGCATCTTAACTGCTATGGCAAATGCCCACCCCTCGTTAAACACTGACTTCCCATCTCACCCTCCCCCAGCTCTTGGCCACTGCTGCTCTACTTCCTGTCTCTGAGCTTGACCACACTAGGTGTCTCCTGTAAAGAGAATCGTGTTTGTCCCTTTGTGTCTGGCTTGCTTCATTTAGATGTCTTTAAGGGTCTGACCATGTTGTAGCATCTGTCAGAATGTCTTCTGGTGTCATGCCCTTGAATGAGTATGGCACGTGTATTTATCCATTCATCCATTGAGAAACATCTGGGATATTTCCACCGTTTGGCTGTGGGCAACAATGCTGCTATGAACGTTGATGACAAATACCCATGATGGGTGAACTTTGACCAAGGGAATGTTGATTACAAATACCCATGATGGGTGAACTTTGACCAAGCGAACGTGACCTTGCAGCTACCACCTAGACCAAGAACGGAGCATTAGCAAGCCTGTGTGGATTTGAGGGTAAAGCAGGCGGCTACCTAAGTGCTACATAAGTAGAGTTTTAAAAGTTAATTAAGGCCGGTGCCACAGCTCAATAGGCTAATCCTCCGCCTGTGGCGCCGGCACACCGGGTTCTAGTCCCGGTCGGGGTGCCGGATTCTGTCCCGGTTGCTCCTCTTCCAGGCCAGCTCTCTGCTGTGGCCCGGGAGTGCAGTAGAGGATGGCCCAAGTCCTTGGGCCCTGCACCCCATGGGAGACCAGGAGAAGCACCTGGCTCCTGCCTTTGGATCAGTGCAGTGCACCGTCCGCAGCGGCCATTGGAGGGTGAACCAACAGCAAAGGAAGACCTTTCTCTCTGTCTCTCTCACTGTCCACTCTGCCTGTCAAAAAATTTTTTTTAAAAAGTTAATTAATTGGGGGCCAGTACTGTGACATAACGGGTAAAGCTGCTGCCTGCAGGGCTAACATCCCATATGGGCGCCGGTTCAACTCCCAGCTGCTCCACTTCTGATCCAGCTCTCTACTCTCTGCCTGGAAAGCAGTAGAAGATGGCCCAAGTCCTTAGGCCCCTGCACTTCTGTGGGAGACCCAGAGGAAGCCCCTGGCTCCTGGTTTTGGACAGGTGCAGCTCCAACCAATTGGTGAGTGAACCAGTGGATGGAAGACCTCTCTCTCTTTCTCTCTCTCTCTCTCTCTGCCTCTCCTTCTCTCTTTGTATTAACTCTGACTTTCAAATACATAAATAAATTCTTTTAAAAAGTTAATTAAATTGAAAGGTAGAGAGAGAGACGGAGAGAGCTCTTTCGTCCATTGATTCACTCCTCAAATGTCCCCAACAGCCAGGACTGGACCAGGCCAAAGCTGGGAGCCAAGAACTCCAACTGGGTCTCCCACGTGGGTGACGGGGGCCCAAGTATTTGAGACACCATCCTCTGTCGTGTATCCTCCTGGTGTGAAGTGCTGTCTCGTGGTCGTTTTCATTTTCATCTGCCTGGTGATTACTGATACTGAGTGGCTTTTTGTGTGCTTACTATCCACTGGTGTATTTTCTCTGAAGTAGTGTCTTTTTTTTTACTTGGCTATTTTTATTATTGAATTGCCAACATTTTTATGCATTTTGGATACTGAATCCTTATCCAGTACACAGGTAACAGATGTTTTCTTCCATTCCATGGCTTATTGTTTTTCTTTCATGAGAGTGTGTTTATTTTTTTTTTCTTCTCCAGTTTGATTCACATTTACTCAGCATCTATTCTGTGCTGGTCACAGGGGATCCAGCAATGCAAAGATACTGACACCCTCCCTCCTGGGGGTTCATGATCCCAGGAGGGAGCTAGACACGCCAACAGAAGATAACACGGTAGACTAAGCACACTAAGTCACCCCCATCAGTGCTGCCTTGGTTTGTGAGGCAACTCGAGAGTATCTTTTTAAAAAAGGAAAATGTCTTTTTAAATTTATTTCTCTTTATTTGAAAGGCAGAGACAGACAGACATAGAGATCTTCCGTTCACTCCCTAAAAGTGCACGACAGCCAAGGCCAGGCAAGGCCGGAGCCAGGAGCCCAGAACTCAATCCAGGTCCCCCAGACAAGTGGCAGGGACCCAGGTACTTGAAGCATCACCGCTGTCTACCAGGGTGCTTACTAGCAGACAGCCAGAACCCAGAGCAGACCGGAACTCTGATACAGGATGCTCACCTTCCAGGCAGCATCGCACTGCTGTGCCGAACGCCCACTCCTTGACACTGTCTTCCATACACACAAGTTTTTGTTTGTTTGTTTTTTGGACAGGCAGAGTTAGACAGTGAGAGAGAGAGAGAGACAGAGAGAAAGGTCTTCCTTCTGTTGGTTCACCCCCAAAATGGCCGCTATGGCCGGTGCACTGTGCTGATCCGAAACCAGGAGCCAGGTGCCTCCTCCCGGACCAGGACTAGAACCCGGGGTGCCGGTATGACAGGCGGAGGATTGGCCTAGTGAGTTGTGGCGCCCGTACGCACAAGTTTTTAATTTGTATAAGGTCCAACTTGCATATTTTTCCTTTGTTACCTGTGCTTGTGGCGTCTTATCTAAGAAATCCTCGCCAGAGCCAAGACCATGAAGACCTGCCCCTGCGTTCTCTTTAGTTTTAGCTTTCACATTTAGGTCCTTGGTGGTTTTGGATTAATTCGTGTCCATGGTGTAGGGCCACGGTGCAGCCTCATTCTTTCGCGAGTGGCTGCTCAGCTATTCCAGCACTGTTCTTTCCCCCACTGGCCAATGTTGGCGTCCTCATCCGAATCAACTGACCTTGGACGCGAAGGTTTATTTCTGGACTCCCAGCTCTGCCCCATTGATCTCTGTGTTTTTCCTTATGTCCGATCCATATGGTCTTGATTTGCAGTGCGTGTTGAGACCAGGACGTGCGAATCCTCTTACTTTTTGTCTCGGCTGTTTTGGATCCCTTGCAATTCCACATGCGAGTTAGAATCAATCAGCTTGTCAATTTCCTCAAAGAAACAGGCTGGGATTCAAATAGGGATTGGGTTAAGTCTTATGCTCTGTTTATTTAGGCAATGTTTTCTAGTTTCCAGAGCCTGCATTTTCCATTTATTTTGTTAACGTTACCCCTACGTGTGTGTTGTTTCCCTTTTTTGTTGCTACTGTAAATTGGATTGCTTGCTTTTTTTTTTTTTTTTTTTTTTTTTTTTTTTTTTTGAGACAGGCAGAGTGGATAGTGAGAGAGAGACAGAGAGAAAGGTCTTCCTTTTTGCCGTTGGTTCACCCTCCAATGGCCGCTGCGGCCAACGCATCTCGCTGATCCGAAGCCAGGAGCCAGGTGCTTCTCCTGGTCTCCCATGCGGGTGCAGGGCCCAACCACTTGGGCCATCCTCCACTACCTTCCCGGGCCACAGCAGAGAGCTGGTCTGGAAGAGGGGCAACCGGGACAGAATCCGGTGCCCCAACCGGGACTAGAACCCGGTGTGCCGGCACTGCAAGGCGGAGGATTAGCCTGTTAAGCCACGGCACCGGCCTTGGATTGCTTTTTTAACTTCATTTTTAGGATTCTTCACTGAAGGCGCATAGAAGCACAGTTCACTGTTGTGCATCGGTCTTGTATCCTGTAAGACTCCTTCTCAGTTCTAACAGGCTGTAGTAGATTCCTTGATCTTTCTTGCATACGCATGCGAGTCTGTTCTCAAACAAGGTGTATTTCCGAGGTGCGTGTGTGGTGTGAGAACAGGAAACGGAAAGTGCAGAGGCAGGGCGTGTGAAGCAGGTGGGCTCACCTGCACACAGGTCAGAGTGGCCAGAGCTTGGGGGAGCAGGTGGAAGCTGTGTGTGCCGCGGAGGCATCCTGCCACTCAGAAGTGACGTGAGACCCGTGCCAGTGACACGGATCAACTCCAGCAGCAGCTGGGAAAGCCTGCCTCCCTGGAGGAGCAACAACTTGTGGGACTCTGTGCGGATGTCCCTACTGTGTAGATGCCGTCATCTTGATGGTGACCCAAGTCCAGCTGGCAGGGTGCAGCCGAGCCAGGCCAGCAGTGGTGATGTGGCAGCTGGCACCTGCTGCTTCTGCTCACGGGGTTTCTGGGTGGGAGCCTGGGCTGGAAGCGACAACAGAATCCCAGATCTTGCACACTTAACGAACTTTGGAGCCGTGCTCTTGCTCCACCCTCCACGCCCCTCCCATAGCCAGGCATTTCCAGACAAGCTGAGGATGTGACCGTGGCCTCTGTGCCAGCTGCGCCTGCTCTTGCTGGTCCTTCTGAGTTTGGCTGTCGTGTGATGAGCAAAGACCTGAAGAGTGGATTTGCTTGGCTGAGTGCTCGGCTGGGCCACTTCTGGGGATACAAAGGTGACCAAAGCCATGGTGGGTGCTGCGGTGACACATGAGCCCTGCCCAGGGCACAAGGCGAGCTTTGCAGCTTAGACACCGAGCTCAGGACGTGCCTCCCTGGCCCCTTTGTTGGATCGTCGCTTAGACTGGTTTGTGCACCTCCATCAGCTCCCACCAGTTGTCGGAGTGCCTGCTGCCTGCCTGCCTACCTCCGTGTCTGGGCTGGACCAAGCCTCTGCACCCCTCCTCCAGGAGCCCCGGCCCTGGACCTGCCAGGGAGAGGACTGCCCACCCAGTTTGCATGCCTTTCCGCACCTTGTTCCTGGCTTCTGTGCTCCCCTGCCTGGTGTGGACGTTAGCATCCCCTTCAACGTGGCGTGGAAACTCAGGCCCGTGTCACTAGGGATGGCCAGTTCTGAGACCAGTGTGTCTGAGAGTGTGTGGGGTGGTGAGGTCCTGTCACCCCCACGGCCGCTTAAGAGCGTCACTTGGTGGAGTGAGCCCTCTTTTGCATTTCACCCAGGTGATTGCTGACTGTCATAGCTACGACGCAGTCAGCGTGAGTGATGAGTGACGGACCAGGCACTGTGCTGGGTACTTTACACTCTCAGGTCCTCTCCTGACTGCAGGAGGCAGATTTGAACCTGAGACCACTCCCTGCACTGGTTCTTGTTCTTCTGTATATTGTGTTACCCCTCTGGCAATCCAGGTAGGAGGGAGGGGTGGGAGCCTGTTTGCCTTGGTCAGTTTCTCCGTGGTGGCTAAGCAGATTGTGCACTTCCGGGTCCCCTTCTGTCTGTCCAGACGAGATGTGTCTCTTGTGGTCGTGATCCGTTTGGCCTTTGCCTGCTGATCCAGTCCAGGGGGCTGGCTGTCATGGGCACATTTCAAAGTGTTTGAAATCCTACCTTCAGCCTCCCCAGGAAGCAGCCTGGTCAGAATGAGTTTCCAGCCACAGCCAGAGCTGGACTGCGGGAACCCCAATTGGTCACAACAAATTATGCCAACAAAGGTTTCTTTTTAGAGGCTGAAAAATATTCAGCTTTGTGTGCCTACCTTCTCGCCATCTCCCTGTGCCCTGACCATTCCTGCTGCTGTGTGGCCAGAAATAGACGAGACTGGGGTGGAATCCTTGGCCGGGGGCCAGAGGGAGCCGCTCTGGCCAACGCGGGCGTGAAAGTCTCCATTCTTGTCTGGGTGGCTCAGAGAGGCACTCTCACCCCACCGCTTCCCTCATCTTGTGGGCACGCCCCCTTCACCCAGGACAGCCTCCCTGCACTGAGGAATGTCTTCCCTGGGGACCAGAGGCAGAGCCTGGCTGCAGCTGGGAGGGGCGCTTAATCCCGGGCAGGGGGAGGGTGTGGTGGAGCAGGCAGCTCCCAGGCCAACTAGTGGCAGAAAGGTCAAGAGAGGCATTCTCTCTGGGTAAAGGAATTCAGCGGAGCTTGGAGAGAGGGGGAGGATGATGGCGGGGGCGGGGGTGGGGTGGCTGGGGTGGCCGCAGTTGGGAGCAAGTGCCCTCTGCCTACACTGTGGCTACTGCTGAGAAGCGCATGGTTTTGATGCAAAGCTGCACATTCGGGCAGGCAGGGCCCTGTTGCTGGGAGTCCCAGAGCTCAAGAGGTGGAGTAAGAACTCCCTGGGGCCCTGGGTGGAGGCCTGCTGCAGGAGCATGCTATGCCCCGGGTGTTTGTGTAGGTGGAGGGGCTGGTTAGGAGGATCAGGTTGTATACGTGAGTTAGAAAAGCCAGAAGCGTGGTGGCCACGTCCAGCGTGTTCCCCTTGTCTGTGTGTGACCAGGACGTGCTGTTGCCATTGGCAGGAACAGTGATCCTCTTCGTTTTTGCTGCCTAGGGCTCACAGGGTGTCCCTGTGCGTTATTTGGGGGCGCAGTCGGGTGTCTGTGGGGTTGACCTGTTGCTTAGGCGCTCAGGAAGTCAGCAGCCACCTGGCTGTCCCACCTGTATGCTTACACAGGTGAGCGCCCTTCTTCAGACGGAAGGCACATGGCAGTCTTTACTTTTCCTTGTTGAGCAGCGTTGGTTTGAAGTGGAATAGACCTTCCAAAGCATTTTCAAATATTGATCAGCGATGAGTGCAATGCCACTCCTGAAATAACAGAAACAGGGATTATTCTGGATTGTACTAGAAAGTTCCTAGGGACAGCAGATGCTTCAGGGCCACAGACATCCTCCAATGAATGACATCTGCCAGACGATTGAAATCACACTTTCTTGATCAACTCAGAAACCTGGGCAGGGGTGGGGGTTAGAACCTCTTTCTGCCTCTGGCCACACCCACACCCCCGACTTCCAGCAAAAGCAATCAGCATTGGTGGACGTCACCCTTCTGGGCCCAGAAAGAACCACCTTAGCTGGGCCTGGGTGCTCCCAATTCCCAGATGACTCTTGGGGACATTAAAGGGGAAAACTGAAATGCCAAGACAGATGTTCTGTGCAGCAGTTACGAAGATGTTGCTTCCGGTGTCCAAATCCCATGTCGCAGAACTGGGTCCTGGCTGTACTCTGGAGTCCAGATTCCTACTAATGCACACCCTGGGAGGCAGCAGGGATGGCTCAAGTGTTTGGGTCCCTGGCACCCACATGGGAGACCCAGATAGATTGATTTCCCAGCTCCCAGCTTTGCTTGACTTAGCCCCAGCCATTGCAGGCATTTGGAGAGTGAACCAAAGGATAGCATCTCTGTCTCTCTCTCTCTCTCTCTTCCAAATAACTAAAATTTTAAAATAAAATATATGCATTATAATCAAGCTTCAGTAGAAAAAGGGATAAAAGACATGAAGGTACAGTCTCCAAAAAAAAGAAATCCAGATGCTCAAGTAAGTTTGGAGAGAAAAAGCGCTTAAGCTCACTAGTAATAAGAAAAATGCTCATTAGGGCAAAACATCCTTTTTTGCTTATGAGGTGAAGGAAAGTTTGGAAAAGTGGTTATACCAGAGCTTTTAGGGCTTGGGGAAACGTTCATACTGCCAGCTGAGACATAAATTGGCATAGTCTTTCTGGAAGGCAGTTAACACAATTTTGAAACGTGTTGACTTTTTATATACCCTTTGACCCAGCAATTTCACTTTCAGGAATTTATTGCAAGACTGTGGAAAGTTTCAGCTGCAAGGATATTCATTCCAACAATTTTTACAGCAGTGCAAACATGGGAAATGTGATTATGATATAGCCATATGATTGAATACTATGTAATAAAAACTCTGTTACAGAATAGCCCGTGTGGCCTAATGCTTCAGTCTACTACTGTCCAGTGTGAAAAGCGGTTTACAAAGCAACATGTAGAAAAGGACTCCAAGGTTTTTTTTTTTTTTTTAATTTATTTGAAAGAGTTACAGAGAATCAGAGGCAGAGAGAGAGAGAGAGAGAGAGAGAGAGAGGTCTCTGTCCACTGGTTCACTTCCCAAATGGCCACAATGTCCAGAGTTGTAGCAATCCAAAACCAGGAGCCCGGAGCTTCTTCCAGGTTTCCCACACGGGTGCAGGTCCCAAGCACTTGGGCCATCCTCCACTGCTTTCCCAGGCCATAGCAGAGAGCTGGATCAGAAGTGGAGCAGCCGGGACTGGAACCAGCACCCATATGGGATGCCGGCACTGCAGGCGGTGGCTCCACTTGCTACACCATAGCACCGGCCCCAGGACTCCAAGTTTTAACTTGGAGATTCTGTACAGGGGTAGGCATTTGGCACAGCAGTTCCATGCCGGTTGGGCTGCTCAGATCGATACTGGAGTACTTGGGTGAGAGTCCCAGCTCCGGCTCCTGACTCCAGCTTCCTGCTGAACATGTACCCTGGGAGACAGCAGTGATGGCTGCCACATGTGTGGCAGGCCTGGACTGGGTTCCCAGCTCCCTAGCATGTGAGGGGTGAGCCAGCAAATGGGAACTTTCTCCCTCTCTCTCTCTTTATCTATGTCTCTGCCTCTCAGATAAAAAAATTTAAAAATTTTTAAAATATCTACCCAATAATTTCGATAATGGTTGCCTTCAACAGTGCTAGTGCAAGTCATTTTCTTCCATTTACTTGTTTTGACTTTCCAGCTTGTCTCACCAGCTTGTAGAGCTTTCACAATGAAGACCAAAACAATCATAGAGTTATTTTTAAGAGAGAAGCATCTGTGTCTAATATGTTACAATCCCCGGAGGAGGGAGTGGGAGAAGGGTCCAGTGGAAGAATGATTCAGGAACCCTCTTCCAGGGGAGATGTGGGAACTGAGCTTGGAGCAGCCCCACAGAGTGGAGAACCCGAGAAGATGGGTGGGGTGGGGCAGTTCGTGCTCATGAATATGCAAACCTGGAGGTGAAGATTTTTTTACAAAATGACAAGGCTGCATGGTTTGGAGACAGGATTAGAGGCACTGCAAGCCTCACAAGCACTCAGGTTGGTAGGGGTGGTACCAAGGGGAAGGCAGGTGCGGGCTGGGGGCAGGAGAGCATCGTGGGGCGGGCGCTGCCCCAGCCAGCCTGCAACCACATTGGGGCTGGGCATGCGCTGCCTGTCTGTGCAGCCTTGGGCAACTCGCTGAAGCTATGTGTGCCTCAGCTTCCTCCTGAGGGTGACAGTGGTGTCAGGGCACCCAGTGAGTTCAAACGTTCTGGTGCATGGTCCCCCCTTATCCCAGGGGGCAGGTTCCGGGGACCCCCAAGGAAGCCTGGGACTGCAGGTAGTGCCCGATCCACACTCTGGCTTCCCTGTGCATCCTTACCCACGATCAAGTTTAGTTCCTAAATTAGGCACAGTAAAGGGTTAATGATAATAAACCAATGATAAATAGAACCATTCTTTTCTTAAAGATTTCCTTCTTTCTTTCTTTGAAAGACAGTTACAGAGAGAAAGGGAGAGAGACAGAGAAAGGGAGATCTTCCATCTGCTGGTTCGCTCCTGAAATGGCTGCAATGGCCATTGCTGGGCCAGGCAGAACCCAGGAGCCTAGAACTCCATCCGGGTCTCCCACCTGGGTGGCAGGGACCCAAGCACTTGAGCCATCTTCTCAGGCATATTTGCAGGGAGCTGGATCAGAAGTGCAGCAGCCAGGACTTGAACCTCTTACAGGATGCTGGAGTTACAGGTGGCAGCTTAACCCACTGTGCCACAATGCCAGCCTGAAAACAGAACAGTTCTAATACAAGTACGTGAAGGTGGTCTGTCTCAGAGTGTCTTCTTACCCATACTCTCCTTCTTCTGACACAGATTTCTGTTCCCTTCCTCTCAATGTCATGGGTACGAGACACACATTCTTACTGTAGCTATTAGCAATCTTGGCGTGTGGTGTTTTCTTATTGACAATTCACTTTCACTTAAAGGAAGTGCTTATGGCTTCTCTTTGGATATCTGAATCATTGGCATCACCACTCCTGTACTCTGGCACCATTGATTAGCAGGTAAATTAGGAGCTACTTGAACAAAAGCGCTGGCATCAGCCAGGATAAGCTGTTAAGTGACTAACGGGAGGGTAGTGCATAACTTGTGGCCCAACTGGACAAAGGGATGATTCACATCTTGGGTAGGACGGAGCAGGCTAGTATGTTTTTCATGTTGCTGATCAGAAGGGCACACGATTTAAACGTAAGAGTTGTCTGTCTCTGGTATTTTCTATTGAATGTGTTCGGATCACGTTAGACCACAGGTAATTGAAGCTGTCAACACGCAGTGCTCCAGAAAGACCCACGTGGGTTCAGCTACAGCAGGGCTGGCTGGATAGAGACTAATGGTAGGAGGTACATTTTCTTATCCATCACTTCTAAAAATGTGGAGGTTGTCTAGTTATGCCTTTATCATTGGTTTATGGCTTAAATTCTATGTGGCCAGACGTTTCTCTATCATTGGGTATGGGGGGCTTTGCTGCATGACCCGACTTGGGACCCTTTTTGGTAAATCTGCCATGTGTTCCTACGGTCAGTCTCTCCCCTGTAGTCCATGCATAAACCTGTATTTCCAACCCCCAGTTGGTTTCCATCTAGATTTAGCTACTCAGTTTCCCCATTCCGGATCCTTCAGCGCCTCTTAGGCAGCCAAACCAACATCTGGGATTCTTTTTCCTTTGGCCTTAAAAACTCCCTCCAGTATTCCCATCTTGTGGATCTGGTAACAAATTGCCTGCTTTTTGTTTGTCTGGAATGTTCTTTTGCCTTTGTTTTCTTCACCGGGACAGGTTCTGGGTTGACTGCTGTGTTGGTCACCCCATCAGGCTGTGCCCTGTTGGTCCCTTATTTGGTTCAGGAGCTAACAGCTGCTGTTCCTGCTCTTTCTGGGGGTGATGAACCTTTTCTCCTCGGGCTGCCTTCAGGATTTTCTCCTTTTTTTCTGGAGTTTCCCTAGCTGATTTCGATGTGCCCAGCAGTGGCTTCCTTTGCAAACTGTGCTGCCAAAGTTTGATATCTTCTGCCAGTTTGGGTAAATTCTTAGCCAAGTATTTCTCTCCCAGTTTTTCACCTGAGTATTTTCTCTCCTCTCCTTTGGGATATCGGCGATAGGCAGTGTAGGTCTTTCCAACAACTCTCTGCCCCTCGGAAAGCCTGGGCCACTCACAGCTTCCCACCTCCTCCTTGGCAGGCTCTGAACTTCAGTTTTGCTCTTTGCCATCCTGGCGGCTGCCTCAAGCGAAGCTGAGCTGCCCCACCCGGCGACCACTGCCTTGGAACTGGCAGGGGGAAACGCGGAGGGAGGCAAATGGGAGGCTCGCCCTGCCGCACCTCCCACCTCTCTGGACTCTTGGCTTCTGAGTCCTTGCTGCTTCTGCAGCTTCCCAGGGTCTGTAAATATAATATATATTATATATATATAATTACATATTATATATATAACAGAACAGATGCATGGCTCTTACAGAAATACAAAGATGTGGTTTCTGTCCCTTGGGACTTCGGGTCAGGAGGTAGAGCCAGATGTGGCACAAGCCAGATGTAAAGCAAAATGCCATTTTAACAGCATTGACCTGCACTAACTGCTACCCTGGAGTGTCTCCCATCCCCTCCCAGTCTTGCCTTGCTTCCCTAGAGAGGATGAACCCCAGCACCTGCCTCCTCTGCTCCCCAGGGTGTGGTTAGACCCAGAGGAGCCTGTGGCCATGAATGAGCTTCGACAGGAAGGAGACACGGCCAGGACATCACTAGTTGCTCAGGCGGTGGTGTGAGGGGCTGTCCCAGGGACCCCTCCACTCTCCGGCTTTGTTTATGGGTTAGTCCTGTGTGTGATGAGGATCGCAGGGTCTCCGGTGACACCAGCGGGCTTTTTGAAGCCTCTCATTTTGGCTGTCCCCCCATGCACTGGCGTCTCTGCCCCAGCGCCACTGTAGGGCACTGGGCACCACTGGCTGGACATTCCAAAGGGCAGAATACTGCCTGTCTCCAAGGCCTGTTATCCCATCGCAGGCAGCTCTGACTGTGGGAAAGGTACCTAATCCTTCCTTGATGTCACACGTCGGGAACTGTGGAGTATGGTTGGCTTACCTCTGTGCAGGTGGTTTAAAAAAATGCATGATGCATGATGCACCTTTAGCTTTCATCCGTTGGTCCTGGTTTTTCCCCCTGGGAGTCCCACATTTCACACTTGCAGCCCTTGTAAGATAGCTTCTTGCTGTCTGAGTTATGGAGGGACAAAACTCCCCTCCGTGCTCAGAGCAGGCAAGACAGGGCCCATAGCACGCCCTGGAGACAGGCACTGTGCAAGGGAAGGGAATTGCCTCCCCGGCATCCTTGGGTTCTTGGAGGGTGGAACCCGCCTCGGGGTGGCTCTGAGGCTGCGGCTTGCAGACTCAGTCCTGCTCAAGATGCACCCCGACCAGGAGGAGCAGGAGGGGCTTTGCCACGGACTCCTTCACTCGGTGGTCTCACTCGCTGGCGGAGCAGAGTGGAAGGTGTGATTGGAGCAGGAGACGTGCTGATGGAGTGGGAGGCCCGGGCCCGAAAACTGGTGGAGGAATCTTGGGGTGTGTGCACCGGAAGAGACCCTGCAGCGAGGTCAGCATGGGTGGGGAGCGGGGCTCAGGATGACACAGCCTGTGGGCAGCTGCCCTCCATTCTACCCGTAGCCACAGTCTACAGACCCTGCTTCCAGTTCAGCTAGAGGGTGTTCTGCTCCCTGCCGAGTGTCCTGCCCAGGGAAGCTTTCCAGTGATACCCGGAAGGCGGCCGGGCAAAAGAGGCCGGAGCTCGGGGACCCGCCTGGTGGAAACGGGAGTTGGGAGCGGAGGCAGGTTTGCGTGTGGGACGGGAGGAGCTGCACGCCCCAAGCCGAGGAGTAGGAAGTGGCTGGGGTGCCGTGTGGGTGTCCGAAGCCCCACGTGCCCGTCCTAACGCACCTGCTCTGTCTTTGCAGGAAGCACCTGCCGCCACTGAGCTGGCCCGCCCCGCCCAGGGCTCCTTCCGTGGGATCCTTCGGCCACCGCACGGGGATGGAGAGGCTGCTGGGCTCCTGTCCGCGCTGCTGCCTGGCTGTGCTCGTCCTGCTGCCCACCCTGAGCCTGGCCCAGTACGAGAGCTGGCCCTCCTCGCTCCAGTACCCCGAGTACTTCCAGCAGCCGGCCCCCGAGTACCAGCAGCCCCAGGTACCCTCGGACGTGGTCAAGATCCAGCTGCGCCTGGCCGGCCAGAAGAGAAAGCACAGCGAAGGCCGGGTGGAGGTGTACTATGACGGCCAGTGGGGCACCGTGTGCGACGACGACTTCTCCATCCACGCCGCCCACGTGGTCTGCCGGGAGCTGGGATACGTGGAAGCCAAGTCCTGGACTGCCAGCTCCTCCTACGGCAGAGGCGAAGGTAAAAGGCTCCGGGGCTCCGGTCTGGGCAGTGTCCCCTGTTGAGACCCAGGGCAGTCTCCCAGCAGCTCAGCCTGGGGCAGGAAGCTGTGGATGGTTTCCTGGTAGCCGCTGGCCGGTGCCGGTGTGGCTGTGGCCGGCAGGAAGGCAGGAGCGGAGGGGGGCTGGGAGGACCAGTGAGCAGCCCTCCTGATTTGCCTGGGCTGAGCAGGGAAAGTCTCTCCGCAAACCAGGACCCCTGCCACACCCCAGGTAGGGGTGACATCAGCTCACCCGGCCCCTGTGGGCCATGTGCCCTGCCTGGGGGCTCTGTCAGCACAGGGGCTGTCCTCCAAGTGGCTCCGAGGAGGGCTGACCTATCCAGCAGTGTGTTGTCCAGCCTCAGTTTCCCCAGCTGGAAACTGGGCTCTCAAGAACTCTGGAAAGTTTATTAGTCCATGTTTTCAAATGAGACGGTAGATAAGGGTGGAAGGTGGTTTCTTTTTTTTTTTTTTTTAAAGAAAAAACTTATTTACTTGAAAGGCAGAGTTACAGGGAGAGAGAGGGAGAGACAGAGAGAGGGATCTTCTATCCACTGGTTCCCTCGCCAAGTGGCTGCAATGGCCGGAGCAGGGCCAGGCCAAACCAGGAGCCAGGAGCTTCCTCTGGGTCTTCCACGTGGGTACAGGGGCCCAAGGACCTGGGCCATCCTCTACTGCTTTTCCCAGGCACATTAGCAGGGAATTGCATTGGAAGTGGAGCAGCTGGGACTCAAACTGGTGCCCATATGGGATGCCGGCATCACAGGGGGCAGTTTTACTCTCTACGCCACAACGCCGGCCCCTTAAAAAAGTTCATGGTCCAGAGTTTAGTGTTCCCCATCCCAGGGTTGGTAAAGCAAAGGCGGCTCCTCCATCGGGCTGGGCCTCAGCATGGGTCCGTCTGCTGCGCTAAAGACTGATGGGCTAATCCCATGCTGACTGTGTACGAATCACCAGAGGGGGTGAAACATGCAGAGTATCTCAGCCCTTAGCCGAGGTGCATGGAGCCCGGGGCAGGGCGGCTGCTGCTGGGGCTTGGGCAGTGACTGTAGCCAGGTTAGGGGGTGTGGAAGGAGATGCCAGTGGGGCTCCCTCCCAGCCCTCCTTCCTGAGACTCGGAGGATGCTCCATCGCGAACGCCTCTGAGCTCTGTGTAGTTGACAATTTCCTGTTGGAGCCGCTGGCTCAGGAGGCCACGTTTACGGCCAGATGTCCTCAGAGCTCACCCTGGCCCCTCAGCAGTGGGAGAGGAAGCAGCCCAGATGCATGAGCGGACGCTGTCTCAGCTCATTTCCAGTCTCCTCTAACACAACTTCTCCTGAGCCTCCTTTCCTCCAAATCTCTGAGCTGCCCGGGGGACGTCAGATCCATGTTTCCTGTGCTTGGCTTTCCAGCCTTCTTGACTTAACAACAAAGGCTTAGAGAGACAGTGGGTTTTTCCCAGTGACAGCTTTCTTGTTTAAGGTTTGTTTTATTTCTTTGAAAGGCAACGTGACAGAGAGAGAGTGGGAGACAGAGAGAGAGATCTTCCATCTGCTGGTTCTCTCCTCAAATGGCTGCAAACAGCCAGGGTTGCACCGGGCTGAAATCGAGAGCCAGGACCTTCATCCATGTCTCTTCTATGTGGGTGCAGGGACCCAAGTCCTTGGGCCATCCTCTGCTGCTTTGCAAAGCACATTAGCAGGGAGCTGGATCAGATTTGCAGAGCCACCAAAGCTGGAACCAGCACTCTGATAGGGGATGCTGGCTTCGCAAGTGGTGGTTTGACCTGCCATACCACAGCGCCGGCCCCCACAGCTTTGTTTCTGTCCAGATGCACACCTTACCTGTCACCAGACCAGGTGATTGTGGCTGCTCCCATTAGGAGCAGGCGTGGGGTGGCTGGGGAGGTGGGTTTACCTGGTGGGACGTGGTCAGGCAGGAATGACAGATGGGAAGTTCAAGGGCAGAAAGGTAATGTAAGAAAGGAGATCAAAATCAAGGTCGTGAAGCCCCTGCTGGGGGCTGTGGTTGAGACCAGTAGCTTACGCAGACACTTACAGCCCACCTTATGTTCACAGCACTAAGAGGGTAGAAACTCAGTCCGGTTATGGTGTTCAGAAGTGAGGCCTTATTTTTTTTAAGATTTATTTATTTGAAAGATATTAGATATAGAGAGATTTTATGTGTGTATGAGAGAGACTTTCCATCTGCCGGTTCACTCCCCAAATGGCGTCAAGAGCCAGGGCTGGAGGCTGGAACTCCATCCAGGTCTCCTATGAGTGTGGTGGGGCCCCAAACACTTGGGCCATCTTCCACTGCCTTCCCAGGTGCATTAGTAAGGAGCTGATCAGAAGTGGAGCAGCCAGGATTCAAACCGGCGCTCATATGGGACACCAGGCCTTTAGGAAGTGATGAGGTTGCATAAGACCAGGACGGTGGAGCTCCCACGACTGATGCCTGGCAGCCGTGTACGAGCCCACTCAGACACACCCCCGCCCAGGCCCCTTCCTTGCCGTGTGAGCCTCCATAAAGTTAGATTGCTTCGGGCATTTCATTAGAGCGACAGAAAAGCAGCTACACGGGGAAGGGGAAGTCGTAGGTGGGGCTCTGAAGGGTTGTGCAGAGCTGCTAGGACCCATGGCCCGTGGGTCCCCACTGAGAGAGGGGGCGTGGAGGCAAGGTGGGAGGGCTGGAAGGAGATTGAGGAGGGTGCAGGGGTCAGGCATGGCAAACTGAGCTCCAAGCGTGGGGGAGAAGCCAGCACCAGGGCCAGGGGAGCCACTGCAGAGGAGCTGCGGCAACCCAGAGTCCAGGCGTGCTGGCAAGGTCGTCCGTGTGGTGTGACAAGGAGAGCATCAGAGGGCGGGGAGAAACGGACGCTAAGGTGAACGCTGACTCCTGTCCAGGGCTTTAAGAGTCGAGCTGTCTATTTAAAGTAAGATATGGTCATTTGTTATGGCTGATCTTTTAAATATAAATATATTTGTACAGTATGTTTTTTCTCTTTCTTTAAAAGATTTATTTATTTATTTATTTGAAAGTCAGAGCTACAGAGAGAGAGAGAAGGAGAGGCAGATAGAGAGAGAGAGAGAGAGAGGTCTTGCATCCTCTGGTTCACTCCCCAAATGGCTGCAATGTCCAGAGCTGAGCTGATCCAAAGCCAGGAGCCAGGAGCTTCTTCCTGGTCTCCCACATGGATGCAGGGATCCAAGGACTTGGGCCATCTTCTACTGCTTTCCTAGGCCACAGCAGAGAGCTGGATCAGAAGTGGAGCAGCCAGGACTCGAACCGGCAGCCATATGGGATGCCAGCACTGCAGGCGACAGCTTAACCCTTGGCGCCACCATGCTGGCCCCATGTACTGTATATTTTTCTAAGAAGAAAAAAATCTAGGAAGACTTTTGAATGTTTTCACCATAAGGAAATGATAAATATTTGAGGAGATTTGCGCACTATATGATGTATACATGCATTGAAACGTCACATGGAACCCCAAGAATAGCTGTAATTCCTATATGTACTCGAGACACAGGTCATGGCTGTGATTGTATTTGGATCCCATCAGCACGAGTGCCGGTTTCTCAGCACTGGTTACGTGACGGGCACTCGGAGGATACTAACATCCGCTTTGATTGGGAGACCTGGCAAAGTGATGCTGGGAGGAGAGGCACTTGGCCCAGCAGTTAAGGTCCTGTGTCCCCTATAGGAGCTCCTGGCACCTGTTCCTGGCTCCACTCCTGACTGCAGCTTCCTGCTACTGCAGACCCTGGGAGGCAGCAGTGATGGGTCACGTAACTGAGCTCCTGCCACCCACCTGGGAGACCTGGATCGAGTTCCTGGGATGGAATCTCTCATAAACACATAAATAAATAATGGGGCTTGGGACGGTGACCTCAGACTTTGGCCAGTGCCCAGGGCTGTAAGCAGGTGGGGTTAAGCCTATCCCCCAGGCTCTGTGGGCACGCTGGTAACACAGCATCCTGGCCTCATGGGGGCTGCCCCTCCGTCACTCCCCCAGCTTCTCTCTATGAAGCTCTGGCTGCAGTTCCAGCCATGGCCCACGAACAGGTCACCTCTCCCACAGCATCTCTGAGCTTGGGCCAACCCCGGGCCTGTGGGAAGAGTTCTGGAGGGCGTGCCCTCCCCATTCCCAGCCTCCAAGTGGGCCTCTGAGCACCTGAACCAGGGAGGGTCCTGTCCACCCAGCCACCTGCCTGTCTGGACCGGAGCGACAGAGCCGGCCGTGACCGTGTGGGGCCCTGCGGGTTCTGCCTTTGCCCTAACACAGCCTCAGAGGCAGGCTCTGGCTCCCAGCACCATCCCATTTATGGCCTTTGTTTTGCACAGGCTCTGTTCATTTGTTGGTGAGTCTCTCCGGTCATCCGGAGAGCATTTCTTGCAGTCAGTGGGCAGAAAGAGTAAAATGACATTTGGCTTCCGATGGGATGGCCCTCTGGGTCCGAAGCGGGAGCCTCACATTGTGTCCCAAGTGCTGCTTCCCTCACAGCTCGGAGACGGCCCTTACGCGACCAGGCCCAGACCCACCCTGTGTTCCAGCAGGCGCACCCTGGAGCAGTGAACACAAGACAGTCTAAGCAATGTGCATGAGGCATAGCAAGGAAATAAACATCGCCGCTGAAGTCAGGCCAGAGCGTACACGGTGCGTGGTGAAGCGGCCTCGGGCCAAGTGCAGAGCGACATATCCGCCAAGACCTGGCGCGTGCAGGGAAAGACTGTTGCGGGGGCTGGGGGAGGGTTGTTGAAAGAGAGCAGCTCTTCTGGGAAACTTAGCTCCCTCTAGGACTCCAGGGTGCCAATTTCAAATGCACCCTATCCAAAAGAGGGCGAGTGTTTGGCACAGCGGTTAAGATACCTCCCGGGATGCCTCCATCCTGTATCAGGGTTCAAGTTCCAGGTTGTCCACTTCTGATCCAGCTTCCTGCTGATGTCACCCTGGGAGGGACTTGAGTCGCTGCCACCCACATGGACTTCCAGGCTCCTGGCTTTGGCCTGGCCCAAACCCAGGCTGATGCTGGCATTTGGGAAGCAAACCAGTGGGTAGAAGTGCTCTTGGTCACTCTTTTCTCTCCCTCTGTCTCTCTCTCTCTCTTCCTTTCAAATAACATGAAAGATAGATTTATTTATTTATTTATTTATTTATTTTACATGCTGTTAAAATATGCTATATGCAGGGCCCGTGTTGTGGTGTAGCAGGTAAAGCTGCCACCTACGATGCCGGCATCCCCTATGAGCACAGGTTCGTGTCCCAGCCGCCCCACTTCTGATCCAGTTCTCTGCTAATGGCCTGGGAAAGGCAGCAGAAGATGGCCCAAGTGTTTGGGCCCCTGCCACCCTCGTGAGAGATCTGGATAAAGCTCCTGGCCCTTGGCTTTGGCCTGGCCCATCCCTGGCCATTGTGACTTTCAAATAAATCAATCTTTTTTTTGTCATCTGACCATTCTTGTAACCAACGCCCAAATTAAGAGCCAAGTGATTACTAGCACTCTGAGAGTCCTCACTGTCCTCCCCTCTCTGCTTCTCATTTGCAATTGTGAAAAGGAGTATATCATCACCCCCATGGCACGGGTCAGTGAAGCAGTATTTATCACGAGGTACCAAATGTGGTGACAGCCCCACGGCTATTATCCTTTCTCTGTATCTTAACTACCACAGACAAGAGAAAACACAGTCTTTGTCTTTTGTGGCCTGGATTATTTCACTTAGCATAATGATCTCCAGTTGCATCCATTTTGATGCAAAAGACAGGCTTTCATGCTTTTTCATGGCTGAGTCGTATTCCGTCTTGTATAAATACCACTTTCTCTTTATTCAGTCATCAGCTGTTGGGCATCTGGGTTGAGTCCATGTCTTCGCTGTTGTGAACTGAGCTGCTGTAAACATGGGGGTGCAGATAATGCATATGCTGATTTCCTTTTCTTTGAGTAATAGCCCAGGAATGGGTGGCCGGGTCACATGGTAGATCTGTTTTCAGGTTTCTGAGGAATCTCCATACTGTCTTCCACAATGGCTGTACCAGTTTGCATTCCCACAAACAGTGGACTAGGGTACCCTTCTCCCCACATCCTCACCAGCATTTATTGTTTGTAGATTTCTGTATGAGAGTCAGTCTAACGGGGGTGAGGTGAAGCCTCATTGTGGTTTTGGTTTGCATTTCCCTGAAGGCTAGTGATCCTGAGCATTTTTTCATGTGTCTGTTGGCCATTTGGATTTCCTTTCTTGAAAAATGTCTGTTCAGGTCCTTTGCGTGTGTCTTGACGAGGTTGTTTGTTGGGTAGTTATTGAGTTTCTTGAGCTCTTTACAGACTGTGGATATTAATCCTTTATCAGTTGCCTGGTTTGCAAATCTTTCCTCCCATTCTGTAGGTTGCCCCTTCCCTTTGCTGAGTGTTTCTTTTGCAGTGCAGAAGCTTCTCTGTTTGCTGGAACCCCGCTTGTTCATTTTGGCCTCGATTGCCAGTGGATGAGGGTACCTTTTTCTGCACATCCTCACCAGCACTTATTGTTTCTTGATTTTTGGATGAAAGCCATTCTTCCTGGGGTGAGCTGAAACCTCAGTGTGGTTTTCTTTGCATTTCCCTGATGGCTAGTGATCCCGAGCGTTTTTTCACATGTCTGTTGACCGTTTGCAGTTCGTTCATCGTGTGAAAAAGCACAGCAGGCCCCATAGTGCCTGTGTCCTGTCCCGGTGCCGTGGCCTGCATCCAGCTCCTGAGGGAGGGCGATTTCCTGCCCTGCAGATGGGACACCGGTTCCACTTTGTTCCATCCTCTCCGTCCCTCCAGCAGCCTCACCACGGAGCGCTTCAAGGCAGAGGCCCGCTTAGAACACAGAGGGTCTTTTCCCGTTGCTAGTGCTCACAAGACAAACAGCAGTTTGTTGTAGAAACAGCGACGGATGAGCCAGCATGTGTTACAGTGGAGGAGCCTGACAGCTTGGAAACCAGGCCAGACCGGGAAGCCGGTTGGAAAACCTCAGCCCAGATGTTGTCTATGAACTCTTTGTTCCCCACAATGCATCCGAGACGCTGCACGCCTTTGCATCCTGCAGCCAGCCAGCCGTCCGAGCAGACGTGCTGCAGCCGGGCCGGGGAGTCGCAGGCTGGCCCCGTGTGCCCCCTCACCTCAAAGAACCTCAGCGTCTCCCCTGAATCTTCCCATCTCTACCCAGGAGTGCTGTTACCTGCTTTGCCCCTGCATTATTGTTTTCCTGACTTCCTGGAAGGAGATGAACACACACTAGGCACACACATTGTCTCTCCCGGTCTCCATGGCAACCTGTGTGTTGGGCATCATGGTGGTTACTGGGGAAACGGGCCATAGCAGGTGCAGTCTGACCCCAGGCGCGTGTCTCCCTCTCTCCTACAGACTCCTAAATGGAGCTGGGAGAAAAATGAGGGGTTTGATTCTGTATGCTGCCCTTTTGCAGTGGCACTTGTAGAAAGCACCATTTGAAAACCTGCTAGCACTTTTTAAGTTTTTATTTTAATTGTGGTCAGATACGCATATCATGAAAGTTATCGCTTTGAGGGGTACAGTTCAGGAGTGTTGAGTGTGTTGATGTTGTTCATATGGCAAGATTGAAACTCCAGGGGCAGACTTTGGTGTGGTGGGTAAGATGCTACATTGTGGCATAAGGGATTAAGCCACTGCTTGGGACTCCCAGCATCCCTTAGGGGTGCTAGTTTGAGTCTTGGCTGCTCCACTCCTTTTTTCTTTTTAAAAAATATTTATTTGAAAGAGTAACACAGAGAGAAAGAGAAGCAGAGAGAGAGAGAGAGAGAGAGAGAGAGAGAGAGAGTCTTCCATCTGCTGGTTCACTCCACAAGTGGCTGCAATGGTTGGAGCTGAACTGATCCGAAACCAGGAGCCAGGAGCTTCTTCCAGGTCTTCCACACTGGTGCAGGGGCCCAAGCACTTGGGCCATCTGTATTGCTTTCCCAGGCCACAGCAGAGAGCTTGATCAGAAGAGGAGCAGCTGGGATTGGAACTGGCACCCATATGGGATGCCGGCACTGCAGGTGGTGGCTTGTACCAGCTATGCCACAGCACCAGCTCTCGCTGTTCCACTCCTTATTCAGCTCACTGCTATTGGGGCCAGGAAAGCAGCGGAAGATGGTGCAGGTATCTGGACCCCTGCACCCACATGGAAGACCTGAAAGAAGCTACTGGCTCCTGGCTTTGGCCTGGCTCAGCTACAGCTGTTGCAGCCAACTGGGGAGTGAACCATTGGATGAAAGATATCCCTCTCCCCACCCCCATTCTCCACCTCCTCCTCTTCTCTGTAACTCTGCCTTTCAAATACATAAATAAATATTAAAAGAAGGCCGGCGCTGTGGCTTAACAGGCTAATCCTCCGCCTGCGGCGCTGGCACACCGGGTTCTAGTCTCGGTTGGGGCACCGGATTCTATCCCAGTTGCCCCTCTTCCAGGCCAGCTCTCTGCTATGGCCTGGGAAGGCAGTGGAGGATGGCCCAAGTCCTTGGGCCCTTTACCCGCATGGGAGACCAGGAGAAGCTCCTGACTCCTGGCTTCGGATCAGTGAGATGTGCCGGCCGCAGCGGCCATTGGAGGGTGAACCAGCGGCAAAAAGGAAGACCTTTCTCTCTATCTCTCTCTCACTGTCCACTCTGCCTGTCAAAAAAAAAAAATATTAAAAGAAAAAAAAAAGATGTTACTTGGGCTACCCACATCCCATACTGGAGTGTCTGGGTTCAAATGCCAGCTCTGTTCCCAGTTTTAACTCTCTGCTAGCGGACATCTTGGGAAGTAGCAAGAGACGGCTCAAGTACCTGGGCCCCTGCCACCCGTGTGGGAGACCCAGATGGAGTTCTTGGCTCCTGGCTTCAGCCTGGCCCAGCTCCAGCTGTTGCAAGTATTTGGAGAGTGACCCAGTGGCTGGGAGATCTGTCTCTCTGCCTTTCTAATAAATACATATGTTTTTTAAAAAACTCTGAAACATAGTTCCCCTTAGGCAGCAATTCCCCATTTCCCGCCACCCTTCAGCCCTATAACCCCCCCCCTTCTACTCTGCTTCTATTGGACTTATCTAGACACCTCATAGAAGTGGAAGCATCGAAGCATTTGTCTTTTCTATGTGGCTTGCTTCACTTAGCATAAGGTCCTCGTGATTGACGCATGCTGTAGTGTGCGTTGGAGTTGTCTTGCAGGTTCGTTGTATGTGTATAGCACAGTCTGGACACCCGGCTGCTTCTGCCTCTTGGCTGTCATCAGTACCGCTGCTGTGAGCATGGTTGTGTAGGTATCTCCTGGAGATCCTCCTCCTGATTCTTTGGGCCATGTACTCAGAATTGCTGGATCATTATGGGAGTTTTAGTTTTCATTTTTGGGGCGCCCCCTACTGTTTCCCATAGCAACTGCACCCTTTTACGTTTCTGCCAACAGTGGGTCACAGTTCTGTTTTCTGACATCCTTGCCTGCACTTGCTCTTTTCTGTCTTTTTTTTTTATGGTAGCCACCCCAGTGGTGCGAGGTGGTCTCTCATTGTGGCGAAGCCTCCCGCACTTTGCACACTGAATTCTCTACTTAGTGAACATGAGGAGGTGAGCAGGGTCGCACAGCATGAAGCGGTGGCTGGCTGACTGGGTGCAGCGGGGCTGTCTCACCAGAGGAAGTGAGAATGCCGGGGAATGGAAGCCCCAGCTTCTGGGTTGGGGGCACAGAGCCACAGCCTGGCAGAGCAAGGAGATGACACCCCTGGAAACCCTGGAATTCTGCAAACCCTCCATGACAGGGTGGCTTAGCTTTTCCCCAAGGGGTGGAAGTTCAGCTTCAGCTGCCATGACCGTGAGACTGGCTTATGACACAGGCAGTACAACGACATAACCTTCGTCAGCGCCATCACGGCCATTTTTTGAGTACCATGCCACATAATCTCTCTCACCTGCACCACACACTTCTGCAAGGCAGGGGTCCCTGTTGTCCCCACTTCTCTTATGAGAAAAGGCAGCTTACAAGGGATCCAAACCCTGCACAAGGTGACCGAACCAGGATCCAAACCCAGGGTAGAGTGCAAAGCCCCTGTCTCTCCATTGACCTTCCAGGGTGAGGGGAGAAGGCAGTTTCTTCCTGCTATGTTCATTCTACCCCAAACCCCCAATCACACCCGCTGCCTGCTCTGGCGAGGGAACCAGACAGCCCCCGTGTGCAAGATCTGAGATAATACGCATGCCGCCCACAGCTGCCAGAATTAGGGGAACAAGGTCTCTTTCCATGTGTGACCCGGGTGTCCCCAAGGACGCACACCTGCCCTGACATGGCTCTCAGTGTCTCTCCGCTTCTTCCAGGGCCCATCTGGCTGGACAACGTCTACTGCACCGGGAAGGAGGCCACCCTCGCGGCCTGCACCTCCAACGGCTGGGGTGTCACCGACTGCAAGCACACGGAAGACGTTGGGGTGGTGTGCAGTGACAAGAGGATTCCTGGGTTCAAATTCGACAATTCGGTGTTCAACCAGATAGAGGCAAGTCCTGTGCTCTTGGTCGGTGACCCCTCCTGGGAGCAATTTTCTTCTTCCATGTGGATTTCCATGTGTGTGTGTGTGTGTGTGTCCTGAGGAGGGGGACCCAACCCAATCGGATTAGAGAAAGATTTCGGGACAAAAGGAGGTAACGGTGGAGAATGGGTGTCCCAGGCCTGGAGAGCAGCCTGAACAGAGACCCCGAGGTGCAGGGGTGTGCAGGCTGGAGCTGAGTCAGGTGTGCGTCTGGGAGTAGCGTGGACGGACACCAGGAGGATGGGCGGGAGACACCTGCCCTGTACTTGGGAGCTGGTCGTCTGGGTTGGAAACATGTCTTGGCTGTTACTTGCTGCATAGCAAATTGCGCCTGGAGTTTTGCAGCTCCTAATAACAAAGCGTGTATTATCTCACTGCTCTGGCTTGATATGATTTGGGTCCCAATCTCATGGTGAACTTAAAGCCCCAAGGTCGTAAATGAATGGTACTAAGGTGGGTGCAGACTTGACCCAATTATGGTGTTTAGGTGGTCCTTGGGTCACTGGGGCGCACCCTCGGCAGGTGGTTCTCAGCAGAGGAGTGTTATAAAAGCCTGAGACGAGCCCAGCCACTCTCTACTTCCTGGCTCACCACATTCCTTCCCCCACACACCACTTTCCACCATTGCCACCATGCTCAGAGGCCAAACCGACGGGGCCACCTGATCTTGAACTTGAGTCTCAAGATTTGTGAGCAAACTAACGTATAAAGTCAGTTTTCTCAGGTATTACATTGTAGTAACAGAAAGCTAACACATTGCACACAGTTCTGAGCCCCAGGGCCAGGCGTGGCCTAGCTCATCCATTCTGCTTGAAGTTTCTCCCAAAGCTGCAGCCAAACTGTGGACGAGGACCAGGGGATTCCTTCCTTGGCTCTAGTGGCAGTCGGCTCGCTGGACACTCCTGCTAGCTGTTGCCTGGAGCCCACCACTCTTCTCTGTGTGGCCTCTCCGTAGGCTGCCTGGGGGTTTACAGGACATGGTACTTGTGTGTCCCCAAGCAAATGACCCAAAAGCAAGAGGGAAGGAGCACCAGCCGGAAGGTGCAGTCCTCCATAGCCTAACCCCAGGCTGATAGAGCATCCCTTCTGCTGTGTTCCTTTGGCCACACGGAGACCAACCCCAGCGCCATGTGGGCGGGGGCATGTGACACCAGGGTCTGTACACAGATGGTGGAGGTCCTTGGGAGCCATCCCGGAGGCTGGTGACCACTGGGCAGCTGTCCCCAAATCTAGCCCTGACCCACTGGGTCCCAATTGCCCGCTCAGGGGGTTGGATCATTTCCTTCCAGATCCCGCTTAAGGCTGAGACATCGCCAGCCTGACCGAGCCAGGATTCAGAAGTGACCCCAAGGCCCGTGACCGTCCTTGGGCATGTGTGGTTCTGATTCGGGTTGAGCTTTTTGACAATCCAGTTAATGAACACGTGTTGCACTACTCTTGCGTGTCGTTAGGTGGGGCTTAGGGCGGGAGGAGCCAGCAGCTAAGAGCCCCAACCTCCAGGACCTCGTCGGGTGTCACCCCCCAGGGCTGTGGGATCTGGAGCAAACCCAGGCCTTCGCCGTGTTTTGGCCTCCAGCTCACCCCAGCACTCAGGGCTGAGAAAGGTGACTTGAAGTGGCCGTGTTTGGGCCCCACAGAGTCGTCTGTCTGTCCTGTCATGACTCACCCGCCCTGCTCTTTCCACACACGTTCCTAGAGCGCACGGAATACACTGGGAACTTGTCCAAGCCTGCGCCGTCGCGTGGGGTGGGATTTCCAGCCTTCCCCCAGCTGGCAGGGCGAGACCCCTGGTGGTCGACAGTCTCCAGGGGCTGCTGTTTAATTCATGGTCGCGCGAGAGAGTGTCGGAGAGCCTTGTACTTTATTTAGTGTTCCCGACACCGATGACAGCTGTGCTTCATCAGGAAGTTTGTTATTGGTGGGAGGAGTTGTCCAATCCACTTCCGCAAAATGCCCACTGTTGGTCACTCGTCTGCAATGGTTAGCACCCCCTTCTACACGGTGTCTCTCCCCTCTCCCGTGAGATTTGGGTGGTCCCTAGAGAGCAGGGCTGTGCTTTATCCATCACTGTTTCCAGTGGGTACAGCTCTGGGTACCAAATGGGAGCAAGACTTGGTTCTCCCTAGAAAGGCAAATGAGAGATCAGTGTCCCCTTAGCTGGAGGAGCTCCCAGGTACAATGGTAAACTTACACAGTGGTGGGAAGCACATAGCAGCAAGTGGCTCCTTCGCACTGCCCTTCATGACTGTCGATGGCTTCTTGAATGGGTCTGGGTTGAGCCTGCAGCTCCAGGACGACCCACCTGGATGCACCTTTAGCCACAAGGATACAGCCGTCAAGCGAAACTCGGGCTTCCTGGCATCACTGGTGGCCTGAGTAGACCAGTGTGCCTGTGGGTTAGAGCTGAGAAAAAGGCGATTCACTGCCACCAGAAGACAAATATCATCCTGGAAAAAGGATTCGAGGGGCCTTTCACTGGCTAATGTTTATTAGAGACCTACTGTGTGTTAGTTCCATGGCAATAAGATGGGCATCTAAGTGGAATATGCACAGGAATTTGGGGGACAAATATGTTGGCAAGGACTTCCTTATTCCCAAAGAGCTGAGATACCTCGATAGGAAAGCTTTGCGCCCACCTTTATTCTGCACGTTTGTTGGGTGCCTGCTGCACCTACACACACTGTGGTCTGGGCCCATGGCCCTCTGACCTGTGAGGACCTGCAGTGAGCCTTGCGGGAAGCCAAGGGTGTGGGCCTTGATGACTGTGCAATAACCCAGACAGGGGAGACACTGGGGTTAAAGGGCCAGAGGACAGTCCCAGCCTCGCACACGCTGCATGTCCCTCGCAGGTCACCCTCTGGCCGTCACTCAGCGCTGAGGTCACCACAAGCCAGGGTGGAGCTTGCTCTTCCAGCCACAGATGCAGATGAGCAGTCTCCCACGCCTTCTTCCCTTTGGCATTTGCGGACGCCAAGGGCATGGGAGGGCCCGACAGAACGTCTGGGGAGCTTTGTGAGTTTCCAGAGATTCTCGCACCCAGGGCTCCATGGCTGAAACTCCTGCTTACTGCAGTGCTGGCCTGATTGGGGGGGAAGGGGAGCCATTATGGCATCTACAGGGGATAGCTGTGGGATGCTGAGCGTGATCGTGTAATCGCCTGTGTCCCTGGTTGGAGTTGCAGAGCCAATCCTCTTGGCTAGGGAAATGCTCCCTGTTGGGTTTTTGTGGACAGGAGGAAGAGCTGTAGCTTCGGTGGACCTGCAGTCAGCTCTCGATATGAAGTGGGAACTAAGTCATGTGAACCCAGCGGGGGGTCCCTAGGGACGTACCTAGAGCTCTCTGCTCCTACCTCATCAGGCAGGAATTGGCGTGGAGATTGAAATGTGCACTGATAAAATGCACAGGGCATAGAAACTAGGAGAGATTGCTGGGGCAGAGACGTGCGGCATGAAGATGAGAAAAACCCCGGGAGGTTGAATTAATAGGCTCAAACCATAGCTTGTTAGGGACGAATATAAGATCCTATATCATAGGGTGGGGTAGGGGACGGGGTGGGAACAGTCACAAGGGTATAGGCTACAGAGAGAGAGATGGAAGAGCCTCGGTTATCTTTTGAAAGTGGTGGTGGTGGGGGATCTCTGAGGAGGCATTGATGGATTTATGCTAAAGACCCAGTATAGGCGAGAGTGTGGGATGGCTGTTACAGAAGTGAATGAAGTGGTTAGACTGAGAGGAGAACGCTTTCCCTAAACTTGCTGGGGTATGGACCAGTAACCGAGGGCAGGGTTCAGTCCTGGATTCAGCTTGCAAGTAGGTCATCCAGTGGAGGGGCCAGCAGGTTGGACACATGTCCAGAAACCATGTCACCAGAGGAGCTAAAGGGACGTTGTCAAGAAAAGAGCTGTGAGAGACAAGATGAGCTTCTTCGAATATTTGAAATACAGTCCTTCCTCCCTACAGGAGTGAGAAGCTCGAGATCTGTGTCTGTCCCTTAGAAAACATGGCCCAGAATTTGCATGCCACCTGTACCCTTCTCCCATACACGCCAAGACGTCTCTGGATGCCTTGTCTTACCTTATCTTACCTGTGGGGCATATGGTTCCTACACTGCGTTGTTCAGGGACTAACAACAGGAAAAGCCTCTGTGCTTGCTCCATATGGACCATTCTTCCCCCTCCTCTTTTTGATCTGCGGTCGGCAGAACCTGCAGGTGCAGAACCTGTGGCTATGGAGGGCTGGCTGCACCACCGCAGAGAAGAATGTTGGTAATTCATTCCAGCTCCCAGAGCTGGGGCACGGGAGAGGGAGGTAGACTTCAGCTCACTGGAAGCCCCACAGAGCACTGGTCTCCCCTTGCAGGAGGGGTGCTCTCCTTGTCACTGGAGGAGTTCAGGCAGGAACTGGGGGGACCGATTGCCTGGAATATTGTGCTGGGATCCCCACGTGGAGGAGGAAGTGGGATTATGTGATTGCCAAGTTCTCAGATTCCTTGTTCCTCAGCACCTGTGAAAACACACCCATCACATGTTGGGATGGCTTTTGGCAGTGTGCATCTTGTGTCACGCATGCACACACACACGCACACACACACAGAGAAAGCATGCTAACTAGTATGCACTGTGCTTCTGCTCTCTCCCTACTCATTCCCTGGCCCCTGGCAACCTTGGCCTTGACTCCAGCTGTAAACCGTGCGCCCTCACTCTTCCACATCAGAGTGGCAGAGTGAAAGCCCTCCCTCCACCTCCACCGGTGGGGGCCTGTACATTTTGACATGGCCAAGAGTGAAATGCAGTGAAAATTGTGACCCCAGCCGTAAACCACTGTGCTGGTGACAGTGATGAGAACCCCACCCCCACCTCCCGTCTCTCCCTGCCCACCCCCACTTTGCAGGGATGCGGGCAGGGCTGTGCTCACTCCTGGAGATCAGGGACAAGACACAGAGCTGCCTCCTCCGGCGCCCACTGGAACTCCCCTAGCAGAGACTGGAAGAAAACAGAGTCCTTCTAGCCCAAGTTCATTCATACCGGAGATGTGAGTCACGGTGCCGGAACCTGGCTGATGGAATTCCGCTTGATGAACTTGACTGCTGCCCTTGACTCCTGCCTCTGTCTGGGGCATCCTTGGGGGCCCCCCCGGCCCCCTTTGTAAGTTCCCTTCTTCGTGTGAATGACCCCCCCGGGCAGAGTTCACAAGTCAGCCCCTACGCTCCCTGCTGACCCGCAGCCAGAACACTGGGCGCGTGTTGACGTCTGCTGTGTTGAAGCGGGAGGAATTCTATCCCTTGCACTGGGGCGGCCTGTAGTCTACAGCAGCAATGGTTTTCCCATCAAAATGATACAGCGTGTACTCATCATTTAGAAAGCAGTTTGGAATATTCTGCAGGGGAAAAAACAATCAGATGGTTTCTATAAAAGTGCTTTGCAGACTGCAGAAGGCTGCAGTAGGTTCACCCCGCATCCCCCTTGGGGGTCGCCAGAGGCGTGAGTCACCCAGCACTGGGGCCTGGCTGCTGGAGTATCACTTGGTGAGCTACTGTGCTTTCACGACTCCTAGGGACGCCCTTGGGTGCTTCTTGGCTCCCTCCGAGGCAAGTTCAGTGAATGGCTGTGTGGTCTCCTGTAGGCAGTGAGCTGGGCGGAGCCTCGGTTCTCTTTCCCAAGGCAGGCTGTGCCTCTCCATCTTGCAGCCTTAATCTCAGTTTTAGAACCACGAGCCGAAAGCCTGGGCTGCGGTTCCACAGAGACTGGGGCTTGCAGCTGCTCTGCGCACCGTAACCGACCGTTCTCGGGTCTCTGGGCACCGCGCTATAAAGCGGCTGTTTGACTGGACGTGAGGGAAATGAGGTCCTGGGGGCTTCCTGCGAGGCGGGGAAGCAGGCGTAAATGATGAAATGGGAAATGCTGCTGGTGCCAAGTGAACGGGTCTCTTTGAAAGCCCGAGAACAGAGCCGCAGCCAAGCCCCCTGGGACCCCAGGGGCTCTTAAACCCGAGAGGCTTTCTTTCCTGCCTGTGGCCGGTGGCTGAGTTGGAAAAAACATTAGATAAGGCGAGACGACAAATCCAGATGCCCTTCTGAGAAAACCTATTTTCTTTGGCCGCTTTGCGCGTGCCTGGGGCCAGGTGGTGTTGGATCAGAGAACATGCGACTCTTTTCTCCTGCCTTCACCTCCCCACCTCACCTTCCTCCCTACCTAATTTTTTTTTTAATGGCTCTCTTGGAAAAAGCAGTTACACTAGCAGAACGGGTTAGAAATCCCCAGGCTGTAGAATTTGGGTGCTGTCTAACCCCCGAGGGTTCTCCTTGGTGCCCGTGGACAGCCTAGGAGGTCTTGAGGGACAGAGCCAGGAGAAAGCAGCTCATTGCCACCCGAGGGGAGAATCCGGTACCCAGCCGTGCGCTTGCTCACGTTCCCTGGCCGGATGCTGAGACCTGAACAAGCCCTTTCTTCTCCCCTTAACCACAGGCACTGAGTCTGTTGCAAATGTTTAAAATTCCACGACGCCAGATTTTTATTGGTCACAGTCAACTGCCAAGTGTTTTTCGACATTGCCCTGCCAGCGGCAGCCCTACCTGTCCACCTCTCTGGGGGCTCCAGGGGCTGGAGCAGAAAGGGAAGGGTCTCGAGAGAGACTTCCAGGAACTCTGAGCACTTCTCAGCGCGGGAGCTGGATCCCTCACCCCCACCTGCTGCCCCACCGGAGGGTAGATGGGCAGGTTGCACTCAGCAGTGGCTTGGCAGAGAAAAGAGCTCCGTTTTCCTCTCTGTATACTAAGGAGGTGGTGGTTGCTCCTTGCCCAAATATAGACCCCTTTCCCCAGGTGATTGCGGGAGAGCTGGACAGCAGTGGGCAGTTCGGACCATGCCCTGGGTGCTTCCATTCCCTGGGAACCCTCTACCTGTGGCCAGGGCTCACCAGCCAGCCAGCCCACCAGAGTATTGAGGTGACCTATTTTCCCAAATGAAAGTAGGTCACAGCGTCTGGAGAGCAAAGGGGTGTCTATGCGGAAGACAGACAAGACGAGATTATTTGAAGTTGTGCTCCTCCGGGCCAGCCTGGGAGCCTGGTTCCTGGCCTGGGTGCTGCACACACAGCCGTCTGAGCAGAGCTCGCTGGTTGCTTTTGAGATGAGATGAGATTATCACATGGAGGAGTCAGCAACATTCTGATTGGCTTTGGAGGAAATCAATCAATGAATGGTGTGTCCTTAGCTCGCAAGAGTGTGCATTGGTCGGTCCATTGGGTGGCAGTTTGGAGAAGAGAAGGGACAGTTAAGGAGAGGCCAGGGGGAAACCGCCACGCAGAGGAAGTAGGGGCTGGCGTTGGGCCAGCAAAAACCCTACCCTGATTGGGTGGGTCTGATCTGTAGGGCGGTCTGGTGACACCATGAGGTGGGGCTGGCAGTGTCCAGCCTGACTCTGCCATGGCCCCGAGTGGTCCCTTTGCGTCCTCTGCCATGCTGGGTGGTCAGTGCCAGGAATCTCCCTGCTTCATCCCCCTGGGGCCACTGCTCAGGCCCTGTTCATTCATTCATTCATTGGATACATTTCAGGCCCTGTTCATTCATTGGATACATTTAATTGCACTGAGCCCTCCCCCGGGCCAGCAGAGGAAGGAGGTGATACAATGGTCAGCCTTGGCCTCCCGGAGCTTGCCACCATACAGTGGAGAAATGTCATGAGTCATCATTCCGTTACCATGGTGATGTTGCTATGAAGAGAACCACCAGATCCACCAGCAGGCTGTCTGGCGGTTGGTCTGGCCGGGCCCAGGGTTTGCCTGGCGTGTGGTCTCCACATCCCCGCCAGGACTGGAGGAACTTCGGGGTCAGAGGGGCTGGCTGCAGGAGCCAGTGTTCCCCCATCCCCCGGGCCTCCAGCCAGGGGCAGGGCTCGCCCCTGCTCCACAGAAGCAGCCTCTGTCGCCTCCCCTGGGGCTTCTAGGTCGGAAAATGAAGCAGAGAGCGTGCAGTTTTCCAGACGCGCTGTGGAGCTCTTGATTTATACAGGAGGGCGCAGACAGACTGCCAGTTTTTTCCCCGGTGGCGTCTGTGTGACCTCAGCTCTCCATGCACCTCCCCTCCATGCCACCCTCAGTCTCAGCCCCTCCGCCCCCGCTGGGTTCCAGCACGGATGGCGGGGGAACAGAAACCGTCTAAATGCCGTCTGGTCCAGCTGCATGCCTAGACCATGTTAAACTCTGAATTCCTGATTTGATCATCAAAAGTGGGTAATTGCTGTATATCCGGCTTCTTCTACATCATGCCTCATGCTGTCCAGACAGTAGCCAGCTCGCTAAGACTTCTGAACACATGCGGTTCAGGAACTATTGGCATCAGACCTCAAGGGACGGAGAAGGGGGTGTTAAATAGCTCAGGGGACGAGAGAACACCTGGACACAGTGGCCCAAGTAGTGCCTTTGTGCAAAATCTGGGGCCATAGTGCCCAGCGTCTCTAACTAAGCCAGGCTGTCACTGGGTGGAAGAAAGCTGGTCCCAGGAGTATTTGAGGACCTACTGTGTGTCTGGCACGAGAAGCTGCGGGCAACACACAGATGCAGGAGGCACAGTTCTTCCCTCGAAGGGGAGCACGCAGAACATACATAGGAAGAGAAATATTATTATTATTTTTTTTTAATTTTTTTTTTAATTTTTGACAGGCAGAGTGGACAGTGAGAGAGAGACAGAGAGAAAGGTCTTCCTTTTGCCGTTGGTTCACCCTCCAATGGCCGCCGCGGTAGCACGCTGCGGCCGGTGCACCGCGCTGTTCCGATGGCAGGAGCCAGGTGCTTCTCCTGGTCTCCCATGGGGTGCAGAGCCCAAACACTTGGGCCATCCTCCACTGCACTCCCTGGCCACAGCAGAGAGCTGGCCTGGAAGAGGGGCAACCGGGACAGGATCGGTGCCCCTACCGGGACTAGAACCCGGGGTGCCGGCGCCGCAAGGCAGAGTATTAGCCTGTTGAGCCACGGCGCCGGCCGGAAGAGAAATATTAGACAAGATAGTCAGCGTCAGCCTAGGACTAAGTGAGAAACTCGGGCAGCAGATGCTGGAGGGAAACAATGAGAAAAAAAAATAGGAAATCAGATCTAAGTGGGTGGGGTGTGTGGGGGCCGGGAGGGGGCTATGGGGAGAAGGTAGTGCTGTCTCGTCCCCTCTGAGCCGGGAGGCTGTGGCAACAAGGAACCTGCCCATCTGCTTGCCCTGTCCATCTCCGGTCCCACACAATGCCTGGGACAAATGACACTCAACAAATATTTGTGAATGAATGGATGAGATCATCCCCGAGGGTCAGCAGGATGCTGACAGAGAGAAGGGAAGAGAGAATTGCAGAGGGTGGCTGGAGCCGTAGCCTCCAGGGGGCGCTGCAGTCTGAGCAGGGCATGTCAGTGCACCATGGTTAAAGTGGATGAGCATGTCGGTGGACTGGATCCGAGAAATGGCAGCCCGGGACTCAGTGCGGCCATGAGATTGTCATGCCCGTTTTCTACTCCCCCAGTTCTCCTTGTCCATCATCCTGACCAGGCCACTGCAGCAGGGATGGAGAACTTATGAGAGGGCGGAGAGGCACTGCTGGGGCCCGGTGGGCTCCAAAAGTGAGGACGAGAGAGGGGAGTCAGAACTGCATGGCGGGCCCACACTCGGCACAAGGACGGGAGCCCCCCGGGATCCCAGGAGAGGAGGAAGGCCTGAGGGCGCGTTGCGAGTGATCAGCTAGTCGAGCTCTGGCAGGTGCCACGGTGGCTGAGGGTCCGTATCTGGCAGGTGCCACGGTGGCCGAGGGTCCGTATCTGGCAGGTGCCACGGTGGCCGAGGGTCCGTATCTGGCAGGTGCCACGGTGGCCGAGGGTCCGTATCTGGCAGGTGCCACGGTGGCCGAGGGTCCGTATCTGGCAGGTGCCACGGTGGCCGAGGGTCCGTATCTGGCAGGTGCCACGGTGGCTGAGGGTCCGTATCTGGCAGGTGCCACGGTGGCTGAGGGTCCGTATCTGGCAGGCCATTCCTTTCCTGTATATAAATAGCAGCAGACGGAAGCTGAGGCCGGCGGAGCCAGACGCTGGGGTCGGCCAGCAGTGGAGGCAGGTGGCCTGCTCCCCGAGCCGAGGGTGTGTAGAGCTAACCTGCAGTGCGTTGCACTTGGCCTGCCCCTGGAGAGGCTGCCTCTCCCCCCGTGGTCTCCCCTTCGTGGCTGCGTCTCCCTGACATGGCCTCCCCTACATGGCTGTGTCTCCCCCACGTGGTCTCCCCTACGTGGTCTCCTGCGTCTTCCCCGACGTGGTCCCCACTACGTGGCTGCGTCTCCCCAACGTGGTCTCCCCTACGTGGCTGCGTCTCCCCCACGTGGTCTCCCCTTCGTGGCTGCGTCTCCCTGACATGGCCTCCCCTACATGGCTGTGTCTCCCCCACGTGGTCTCCCCTACGTGGTCTCCTGTGTCTTCCCCGACATGGTCCCCACTACGTGGCTGCGTCTCCCCAACGTGGTCTCCCCTACGTGGCTGCGTCTCCCCCACGTGGTCTCCTGCGTCTCCCCCACGTGGTCTCCTCTTCATGGCTGCATCTCCCCCACGTGGCCTCCCCTAAGTGACCACATCTCCTCCACGTGGCCTCCCCCACGTGGCCTCCCCACACCAGCACCACTCCTAGGATGACTTCTCCAGCGAGAAGCCCGGGCTGGTCACAGTTCTGACTGCTAGAACGGAAGGAGGGAGAAAGCTAAGTTGGCTAAAAGATTTGGCCGTGCACTTGAGCTTCCCCAAAGGCGATCTGCCCGGCGCTGGGCTCTTTAGGTAAATTGTGGAGTCGGTTCTTGCTGGCTCGCGGGTTTTCAAGTCTTGCTTTTCCCTGATGCAGTCTCCAGCTGGGCTTTCAGAATGGGTGATGTCTCCTGTATGGCAACAGCCCCAGGCTGTCACCTTCTGGAATTCGCTGACCCATGCCGCGGATGTTAAATGTCACTCAGGCGTAAGCCCTGCTGCTGCTGCCCTGACCTTTCTTGCCAGCAACCCACCTGGCCTGGCTGTGCCTTCTGGGAGTGGGTGATGCTGGTGCCAGGGGCCTTCCTGGGCCTGGATGCCTGGGGGCAGGACCGCCTTCACGTTGCAGCCTGGGTTTTAAAATGTGCCGGCTGCTTGACCATCTCCTGCGCGCCTGGGCTTTGTTGGAAACCGGCAAGCCTGGGGAGCCCTTTGTTGAAAAGAAAACTGTTATACGTTCATGTTCCAAACTTCTTCTTTCGGGGCTGAGCTCCTGGGAAAAAGCAAATCCTCACACTTGTGGTTGTGGAAGGAATTCTTCAGCAGTGAGGTAAGGGGAGGGCTATGCACGCACGCATGTGTTTTCCAACTCACGGGGCCCCGGTGGTCTGTCCGAGCTGGTGAGCTAGCATGAACGCCGGGCACGTGACACCCGGGCTTTCCCCGCCACCTCCCTGGCTGGCCTGCATCCAGGAGCGCGCTGGGAGCCCAGCTGTCCCCTCACGTACACAATCCAGGCTGACTCATGTCTCCTAGGGCTGGATACTGGGCTAAGAACATGACGAGGCCACCCAGAAGTCTGAGCCCCACCCCCTGCCCCAACCAGATCACCCTGGGTCCCAGGCAATGCACGGGGCATGGGCGCAAGGATGAGGGCTGCTTGGATGCTGCCAGGGGTCACTGAGCCTGGCGCACAGACTGGCTGTCAGATTCTGATTTTCATCCTCGTTTACCTATTCATTGGCTGTGCAAGCTTGGATGACTTGTTTTCACCTATACATGGGTTTGTCGTGGGCCATGCCGTGGGCTGTCACGGGGACTGAGTGAAGAATGGATTTTGGGGCTCCAGGCGCAGGGCCAGGTGTGAAAGTCATTGGTGTTTGGTCAAGGATGGCCCAGGGGAGATGGAGGAAGACTGGCAAGGTGCATGGAGCGCGCAGGGCTGTATGGTGTTGAGTGAAGGAGACAGATTTGAACCTCACGGAGTGGGAAGGCTGCGGTCCCATGGGAACAGAAGAGGAGCAGGTGTATCGTTTGGAAGGAAGGAGGGCGAGGCCTGTCCTGACCCAGTCCCTTTCCATTTTTCCTCTGTCACACAGACACACGACACGCACTCCCCTCTCCCAGTAAGGAGAACGCACAGATGCAGGACTGTCACCTGTGCACACACCCACAGAGGTATGCACACTTCACCATGTACAGACCACTGTGCACGCACGCACACACCACAGTCACACACAGACATGTGCACACACACACATGCACACCACCTTGTGCACACAGACACGTGCACACATGCACAGAGACCTGCATCCATGCTTTCACATACCACCTTGTACACACACAGACATGACACACACACACGTGCACACCACCTTGTGCACACAGACACCACGTGCACATAGACAGAGATGCACCCACACATGCACAGCGAGCTGGTGGAAGGACAAAGACAAGGACATCTGGTCCAAGCCCTTTCTTTTCTACAGGCCTCATTGCCCACATCCTGGAGGCACCCGCCTGGCTACCCTCACAAGTCATAGTTCTTTTTTTAAAATTTGTATTTATTTATTTGCGCTTTTTAAAAATTTTTTTACATATAGAGTTAGACAATGAGAGAGAGAGAGAGAGACAAAGAGAAAGGTCTTCCTTCCGTTGGTTCACCCCCAAATGGCTGCTATGAAGCCAGGAGCCAGGTGCCTCCTCCTGGTCTCCCATGCGGGTGCAGGGCCCGAGGACCTGGGCCATCCTCCACTGCCTTCCTGGGCCATAGCAGAGAGCTGGACTGGAAGAGGAGTGCCTGGGACAGAACCGGCGTCCATATGGGATGCTGGCACCGCAGGTGGAAGATTAACCAAGTGAGCCACGGCGCCGGCCCCACTTTATTTTTTTCTTAAAGATTCATTTATTTATTTGAAAGGCAGAGTTACAGGGAGGCAGAGAGAGAGAGAGAGATCTTCCATCCACTGGCTCACTCCCCAAAAGGCCGCAATGGCTGGGGCTGCACCGATCCAAAGCCAGGAGCCAGGAGCTTCTTCCGGGTCTCCCATGCGGTGCAGGGGCCCAAGGACTTGGGCCATCTTCCACTGCTTTCCCAGGCCATAGCAGAGAGCTGGATCAGAAGTAGAGCAGCGGGGACTTGAACCGGCGCCCATATGGGATGCCGGCGCTTCAGGCCAGGGCGTTAACCCACTCTGCTGCAGCACCAGCCCCTGCACTTTACTTGAAAGGGAGAACGACAGAAAGGCAGACTGAAGCAGAGATCTTCCATCTGCTGACTCACCCCCAAATGCTCCCAAAGATCCAGAACTGAGCCGGGAGCCCAGAACTCCATCCTGTTCTGCATTGGTGTCAGGGATCCAAGTACTTGAGCCATCATCTGCCGCCTCCCAGGGTGCACACTGGCAGGCAGCTGGACCAGAAGCAGCTTAGCCGAGACTCAAACCAGGCAGTGCAATGGGGGGTGCAGGCATTCCAAGCCGGGTTTCACCCTGCACCACACGCCCACGCTACAGTGTTGCCTCTGCTGAGGGGTCAATCACTCATCAAGACAGGGGCGGGCTGGGCTCCTGCAGCAGTTGCGTGCAGGTGTGCTGGCCCCAGGCCCTGTCGGCAGCTTGAGGCTTCCCAGCTGAACTCTCCAAGCTGGGCCTTCCTCCACTTCCTGTCCTAGCCGGATACCGAGGGCCACGTCTCCCCGGTCCACGGGCCTGCACCGCCGCCCTGCCACGGGGGCCTGATCTGTGACTGGAATAAGGTCAGCGCAGCCTGCCGGCCCCGTGAGGCCACAGGGCTGACGCTGCAGTGGTAACTTTCCTTCTGGGCTCCTGGACGTGACACATCGCACTGGAACTCCAGCCTGGTCCCGAGGTGGGCGGAGGCAGGGGGGTCAGGGCGTGGACGCCAGGCCCTCTCTTGGCTTGTCCCTGTCCACGTGTCTCGGTGGCACGGGTCCTGTCGAGCCAGGCTCCAGGCTGGAGAACGTAGCCCTGCCTCTGGCAGCTTTGCCTGTGCTCTGCGTGGAAGGCACCCAGGGCCAGATGGCCTCACTGCAGGCCACATACTTTCCACCACCTTGCTGGGCTCGTGAGGCAGGGCCTGGCTCTGGCCCCTGAAGCCAGTGGTGAGGAGACACAGATCCCTGGGCACCCAAATAATGATTCTGTTCAACCCTGTGGTTCATTTGCATGCTGGCCGGACAGGGCTGGGGCCCTGGGTCACTGGGTTCTTGCCTTCCGGCCCTATGTCTCCTTCCCTGGCCCAGCTCCGAATGTGTCTCAGGTGAGCCCAGGGAGGAACTGAAGTCCACTTGTTTTTCCCATCTGTAAAATGGGTCTGTGATCAGGCGGCCGAGGACGGATGAGAGATCACACGTCAGGCACTTAGCACAGGCTCAGTGCACCTGCTGAGGCTTCTGTGGTACCGGACTTTTAGCTGTTACAAGTCCGCATCGCTGAGGATCCGTTCGGAGCTGGGGTAGTCGGGGCAGCAGGTGGAATCGGTGATGAAGGGCCATGGCAAGGTCACAGCTGTGTTTTAGAAAGAGCGGACATCGCTGCTAGCCCTGCAGCACATGTCCAGAGGCTGGGGGCTCAGCGAGGGACAGGTGCCGGAGCTGGGAGCCGGAGAAGCTGCTGGAAGTGAGATGTCAGGAGCAGCTTTCCTGGTGTTGGGGGACTGGCGGGATGTGCCCTGGGGATGCATTACAAATAGTGCTGTGTCTCCAGGGACTCCCCAGATGCGTCCCTGGGACAGAGGAGGGAGCCAGAGAGCCCAGGAGGCGAAGTCTGTTTTCCTCCCTCCCCCTCCCCCTCCCCTCCAGCCTTCTAACACTTCCTCCTGACGTGTCCTGCCGCCCGCCCAGGACTTCCCAACACGGCCCCCAGCCTCTTTCCCTTGATGCTCTAGAAAGATGGGTGAGGTGGGCCTGAGCAGCGGGCCTCCCAAAAGGCTCAGGGCATCTCTGGAATCTGTCCTGGCCTTGCCGTAGCCAGTGCTTGTCCGCAACCCTGCCTGCCTACTTCCCTGGTCCCCAGGTATGGGGCACAAGGACATCGTCACAGGCGTGCGTGCACATGCGTTGGGGCACCGTGCCAAATCCGGATTATTTTACATGCGCTTTCAAAGAATGCTTTCTCTCTGCTGTTGGGTCCTGAGCCCCTGTGCAGGAGGGGGCTGCCGCCCTCAGCTCTCTCTCTCCGAAGATGTGGGAGAAGCCCCCCGGGTTGCCCCAAGTGTCCTCTGGCTGCTCCAGGTACCCGCTGCAGCCACGCCACCTCCCAGGTGTAGGGTGTGCTAACCGTGTCTGGTGCTGAGGGCGCATCGGAAGCACCCATACCCCCCGCAGGGCCTGAGCACACAGCGGGGTAAGGTTTGCTTGTGCCGCTCCCCAGCCAGGCCAGCAGGACCCTAACCCCACTCCCTTCCCACGCCTCCTTCTTCCCAGAACCTGAACATCCAGGTGGAGGACATCCGGATCCGGCCCGTGCTCTCAGCCTTCCAGCACCGCAGCCCCGTGACCGAGGGCTTCGTGGAGGTGAAGGAGGGCAAGACCTGGAAGCAGATCTGTGACAAGCACTGGACGGCCAAGAACGCCCACGTGGTCTGCGGCATGTTCGGCTTCCCTGGGGAGAGGACCTACAACGCCAAAGCCTACAAGTGAGCAGGGTGGGGTGGGCTCGGGGCGGGGCCCCTGGGCTCCTGCCCTCCCTGGCTTGTCAAGAGTGGGTGGGGCTGCCGCCGGGATTTCTGCACCGGGCCTGGCACCACGGTCAAGTCCTCATCGGTGAGGGACTCACGTCTGTGGCAGACCCCACACGCCTCACTCCAGTGAGAGAGGGCACAGTGACAGCAGAAGTCAAGTGCAGGGCACTGCAGGCCCAGAGCAGGCTGAGCCAGGGCAGCTCCCCCGCTGGGAAGGGCAAGGTCAATGCCAATCCAGAAGAAACATTCCCTTGGTTATTCTGAGCATCGTCAGGTCATTGAGAAACGGATCGATTTGATTCGCTCCAACCAATCCCACTTGAATGTGACAGTGCAGCTACCGTTTCCAAGGTTAATGTCTCCCGGGGGGGAGTAGGTAGTGGTGGGGGGTGGTGGTGGTCCCTGTACTTGGAGGAATGTCACCCAGAGGGGGTCCAGGAGGATGGCATCAGTGGGGGTGGGGGACACAGTTATCTCTCTACCTCTACCCGGATTGTTCCAGAGCTCCTCCAACTGAGCACCAAAATCCCCAGCCGCTCATGTCCCTTGTATAAAATGGCAGGTGTTCACAGAGGCCCAGTGCACACTCTACAATGAGAGTGCCATGTCAGTAGCTGTTAGACTGTATTGTCTGGGAAATAATGACAGGAAAACAAGTCTGTTGTGTTCAGTCCACGTGCAATTTTTTTAAAGATCTATTCAATTTCTTTGAGAGGCAGAGTTACAGAGAGAGAGGAGGAGAGATAGAGAGGTCTTCCATTCACTGGTTCATTCCCCAGATGGTCACGATGGTTGGAGCTGGGCCAGGCCAGGCTGGAACTAGAAGCCCAGAACTCCATCCGGGTCTCCCACATACATGGCAGAGACCCAAGCACGCGGGCCATCTTCTGCTGCTTTCCCAGGCACGTTAGCAAGGAACTGAATCAGAATGGAGCAGCCGGGACTTGAACCAGAACTCATAGGGGCTGCTGGCGTCACAGGCAGCGGTAACCCACTGCGCCACAGTGCAGGCACCTCACCTGCAGTTTTGTTCTCAACCATTTTCCATGCACGATCAGTTGAACCTGCAGACACGGAGGCCCACGGGACGTGTTGGGTTGTGGGGTCTGCCTGCCGCCCTGTGACTATAATACTAATAGTAGCTCCTGTTCCCTGAACATTTCCATGTGCTGGACACTGTTCCTGGTCATTTAAACCTGGCCACACTCTAATAAGAGGGGCCTGCTTTAGAGTTGAAGCAACTAGAGAAAGGTAATGGAACCAGTCCCCAGGACACAGCTTCCAGATGCACAATCCGCACTCCATCAGCCCCTTTCCTTTCAAATCAGAGCCAGGAGAGACGTGGCTCCAAGATCAGGAGACCTGGGCCTGAGCCCCAGCTCTTCCTTCAGCTCCCTGGAGCGCGAGGGCCTGGCCCTGCTCTGTTTGGATGCGGCCAGGGTGGACCGTCCATTAGTCAGAGCCATGAACCCACACATGGGCCCAGGAGTACTACAGATGCCTCTGGGAGTGGTCATAGTGGTGAGCCCCACCCAACCCCAGCCTCCAGCCACGGCTCAGTCCCTCCCGTGGGCCCCAGGGGTCCCCTCCTCTGGGTCTCCCAACAGCTGGCCGACTCCCTGGCTCTGGTGATGCCACCACATTTTCTACCAATTTGGAGCCAGAAAGACAAACCTTCCCCCGACAGGCTTCCCACCTGGCTGGCCCCCCAGTGCCCCAGGCTGGCTCCATGTCTGAGGCTGGACTGTGACTCAGGGACAGCTGGGGCCATGCCTGCTTCCAAACAGAGAGGAACTGGGAAGAGATCCCGTGCTTCAGTAGTACGGCTGGAGAGAGCTGTTAGCCAGGAGCCAGGACGGGGGACAAGTGGGACCTCAGACACTGCTAGCCCAGCCCTAATCTGCGTGGGAGGACACTCCAGGCCTGTTCCAGGGAGAGCCCCCCCCAGCCACCCCACTGTAGGCCCCATGGCTTCTCTGGTCCTCCCTGGACATGGCTGGCTCAGCAGCACTGACCAGGATGAGGGCCGGACAGGCTGGCCTGGGGACAGGGTTAGCTGAGGGTCCTACTCAAAGACTGACAACCACAGGAGCCTGGGAGCCGAGCTGATGGCTGATATTTTGCCCAGTCCCTATCAGTGCCCTTGGCCGTTACCTGCTTAGCCACAGAGGCCCCTCTGCCAGTCTGGGGCAGGCTTCTGCTGCTGAGCTCTCCAGTGGGTGGCTGCTGACCAGCTGTTCACCCCTGGGCCTACTGGTGACTGCAGCTCTTCCTGAGCCTTTGTTCTGTGCCCCTTACCGCATGTACCCCACAGGTCTCTGCATCCAAGGCTCCCCCGAGAGTGGGGGCAGGGGCTCCTCTCCCAGGGCTGCTCCCTCCCCTGCCCTGGCTTTGCGTGGAGCCTCCTTCTGCACTTCACGGGAGCAGTGCGTGTGCCTCGAGACGAGTGAAGCTTAAGCTTAAGCTTCAGGCACCATCCCTGGGGCCAGGCACATTCGATAGTCATTTTTCTTCTTTTAAAAAAAGATGTACCTATTTTTATCCAAAAGGCAGAGTGACAAGAAGACAGGGAGAGACAGAGAGGACTTCCATCCACTGGTTCGCTCCCTAAATGGCCACAGTGGCCAGGCCTGGGCTGGGTCAAAGCTAGGGTTTCCCACATGAGTGGCAGGGTCCCAAGCATTTGGGCCATCTTCTGCTACTTTACCAGGAGCATTAGCAGGGAGCTGGGTCAGAAATGGAGGAGCTGGGACGCGAGCTGGCACTCCAATATGGGATGCTGGTGTTGCACGCAGTGGCTTAACCTGCTACGCCACCACGCCGGCCCCTTTTCCTCCTTAAGGAAGAATCCCAATATTGATGTTGATCTATTGACATGAGCTCTCTAAAACAGAGCTTCTGGTTTTCATGGTGCAGCTCAGAGAGTCAGAAGGGCTTGGACAGTTTGGTTTGCTGGTTAGTTAGTTGATTTGTTGACTGGTTGGTTGGTTGATTAGTTGGTTGGTTAGTTGGTTCATTGGTTGGCTAGTTGGTTGGTTGATTGGTTAGTTGGTTAGTTGATTGGTTAGTTGGTTGGTTGGTTGATTGGTTAGTTGCTTGGTTGGTTGGTTGATTTGTTGGTTGGTTAGTTGGTTCATTGGTTGGCTAGTTGGTTGGTTGATTGGTTAGTTGGTTGGTTGATTGGTTAGTTGGTTGGTTGATTGGTTAGTTGGTTGGTTGGTTGATTGGTTAGTTGCTTGGTTGGTTGATTGGTTAGTTGCTTGGTTGGTTGGTTGATTTGTTGATTAGTTGATTCATTGTTTAGTTGGTTGGTTGTTTGGTTGGTTGGCTGGTTAGTTGGTTGGTTGATTCATTGGTTAGTAGGTTGGTTGGTCAGTTGGCTGAACCATGTACACACTTTGGCTGGTCATGACAATGCTGTCTTGGTTGAATGTTGACAAAGGGATTCAAAGGCTTAGAGAGATTGGAATGCTGGTGTGGGTTTGTTCTTTAAGACTAACTCCCCCAGGAGGGTCCAGGAGATAAACCTTTCACCTCGATGGTGGGAAGGCGTGTGTGAGCAGACCCCAGCCTCCTTGAAGAACTCTGCAGGGGCTCTCTAGCAGCCAGACTGCACTGTAGGAACTGCAGCCACAGAACCGGGAAGCTTAAATGTAGGGGAAGTCCTCCGGGGGGTGGGGCCAGGGGGTGTCACTCAACCACCAAAGGCAGGCTGGGTGTGGTTACTGTGACAGCAGTCACAGCAGCCATCCGAACAGACCCGTGGTGCTGGCCGGCTGGTCACGTGCTCCTAGAAGTGACACAGATAGGAAGCCTACTGAACTCTTCCTTGCTCTGTGTAAGCAGAAGAGCTCTGGGTAGGTGGACAGAAGTCGGACCTGAGTCACAAGAGGCACAGCTCTCAGTCAGTTCCAGACTCGAGTTCGTGTCCAGATCCCGAACCCTGTGAGTGAAGAGAAGCCCTGGTGTCCTGAAGGCCTGATATATTGAACCTGTCCAGGGGACCTTGCGAGAGGTCGTGGGAAAGGACACAAGGAGCATTCAAGGGCAGGCATTTGGCACAGCAGTTAAGATGCCACTTGGGGTGCCCACATCCCGTATCAGACTGCCTGGGTTCAAGTCCCGGCTCCTCCGCGTCTGTCCAGCTTCCTGCTGTGTGCATGCACGCTGGAAGGCTGCAGGTGGCGACCAAGGAGCGGGTTCCTGCAGCCACGTGGGAGCCCTGGACTGAGTTTCAGGTTCCTGCTTCAGCCTGGTCCAGCCTTACCTGCTGCGGTGGGGAGACGTTTGGGGAGTAAACCAACAGATGGAAAATCTCTCTTTCTCTCTCTCTTGCTCCCTCTTTCTCCCCCTAAACTCCCCTCTCTCCCTGCCTTTCAAATAAAATGGAAATAATTTTTTTAAAGATGAATTTATTTGGCACAAAAAAATTTTGAAATCCATGCATATGAGGGGTTTTATAAAAGCTCATGAAAAATGTGTATTATTATAGGGAGTCACGTACGTCCTCTGATAGCACCCGCCTCCAGCATGCCCTTGAGCTTGTGAGTGCACATGCCTGGTGGCTCCGATGGGGAATAAATAAATGGGGGAGGGGCGGGGCACGGGACTTCCCCGTGTCCGTCAGCAGATTGAGTGGTAACACGGTGTGTCCGCCCCTATGACACAGTGCCCAGTGCCCTGCAGTCCCAGAAAGGAACATCAGTGTCAGGTGTAGGAAGCCAGACAGGCTGAGCGCCCCATGATTCCATTGTTACAAAATATCCAGGTCAGACAAATCCGTAGAGGCCACACTCAGACTGCGGATGCCAGGGCCATGAGAGTGGGAGTTGGGAGGTGATCCATAGGGCGTACGAGGTTTCCTTTGAGGGCACTGGAACCAGACAGTGGGGATGGTTGCCGTCCACTGTGAATGCTCTAAACACCACTGAATGGTGCTGTTTAAATGACGAATTTGCAAGTTACGTGCATTTTACCTCAACCCAAAGAACCAAGTAAGGGGTGCAAAAATGCATACTATGAATAAACCCTGCATGGTTTTCAAATTTCTTTTGCACAAAATAAATTTACTTTTAAGATTCTGTTTCTCCATGAACTTTTGGAAGTGCCCTGAACTGTCGCTCTGTGTCCCAGCCTTCCCCCATACAGCCCTTTCACTGGGGTGGCTGTGCACTGGAGAAGAGGGAGACCCCCATGAGACCTTCGGGGGAACTCCTGGACAGTGGCTCTGAAGTGACTCCTTCCAAGGGTCCCCACACACATCACTGTGGCCCAGCAGTCAGGGTAGGGAAGGGCTTATGGGTTTTTGCTCTTGGAGGGGTCTCCAAACCCATCTCATGGTGGCTCCCCAGCTGTGGAACAGGACTGCTCAGCAGCCAGCAGAGTCCCCCCAAATCTGGCTTCACCCCCAGCTGAGGGAGCACTGCATCAGGCCAGCCCAGTTGTTCCTGCTGCCCCCCAGCCACAGGCTTTGGCAAACAGGCTTCCCACTGGAGCTCCAGTCGTCCCAGGTCCAGCCCTCCTCCCCCCCAGGCCTCACCCCCGTCAGCAACCCTGGGGCCACCAGGAATGACTCACACTGGGCGGGCTCTGGGGGACCCTCCCTGGTGGGGGCCGGGGTGGGCAGTGCATTCCCAGCAGCTGCCGTCAGAGGAATGCTGGGGAGCCTGGCTCTCTAACGAGAGCTCTGTGCAGCTCTGTGTGTGTGTTCCTGGGCGGGATGGCCGCCACCGACAGCTGGGAGCCAACAGCGTTGTGAGAGCCAAGGCTGCTCGCTGGCGTGGTCTGACCGGGCCTCATGCAGCTGGTGTGTTCTCCCACCTGACCGAGCGTCGGGGTGAAGCGTAGGTTTCCCGGGCCTGGCAGGAAGTGGGGAGGGGCTGGCCGCGGTTCTGGGAGCCAGGAGCAGCCCTCCAGTAGAGTTCCCTGCAGCAGCCGGCAGCTGCGATGAGCGCACACATCCTGGACTTTTCGCGGACAGTCCCTTCTTTCAAAGACGATGTCATGGTGCCCACAGGTGCGCTAGGGTCAGCAGTCTCCCACTTTGACTAAGCAGAGGCAGACCGCATGTGCAGGGTGCCCCCTCCTTCTGTGTCTGCACGCTGAGACAAAGCAGGTGCTTCCGGGGCGGCCGGACCAGCAGGGACAGGACCTCACTGAGCCCCCCTCTGGGGCTCCGCCTGCCCCACATGGGGCAGTTGGATGAGCCTGTCTGGCTCTCTCTGGCATCTCGACCTGGCCTGCCAAGCAGGGACAAGCATCAAAAGGTTTGATTTATTAAAAAGAAAACGTCTCTGGGGGAAATCTCCAGTCCCTTCCACCCCAAGCATTTTTCTTCATTAAACAAGAAGTCGGTCTACTTTCTCAGGGCTATAATAGAATACCCGAAGCTGGGTCACTGTATAAAGAAAACGGGCTTATTTGGCTGACACTCCTGGAGGCTGAAATTTTAACCTGGAGCAGCCCCATAGGTTGGGCCTCTGGTTGGGCAGATGGCACCGTGGCAGGAGCAGGTGGGTGGGAGAGATCGCATGGCAAAACCGGAGGCCAGAGAGGAATTTGGGGGTGCGGCTTGCCTTGGTAACAGTTCGCCCCTGCAGTGTTGGTGGAGATGGCTAGAGTGGAGGTCTATGTGTCCCCCTAAGGAAAGAACTTCAGACGGGAGACAGAGTCGGGGTAGGCAGAGTTTAACGAAATGGTACATCTGACGGGCTGGGTGGACAGCTCAGTCTGCATTCAGACTGGGGTTTATAGGGGTACGGGATGCACTGCTTCCTGCCATCTCTCTTTCCCCCTGCCTCTTCTTCTGGGCTATTGTTGGACAAAGGGCTTTCTGGGTAGGCAGCTCCTCCCAGGCTGTATACCCAGTGTTGTCAGGCTGGGTAGCCAACAATAGCCCCCTTGGCACCAGGCAGGAAGATTGTCCTGGGGCGGCTCCAGGGGGAAAACTGGCACCTCCAGGACTTCAGGGTGCAAATGCTGGGCTGCTCCCAAGGCTGCACAACCTTCTCTCTTTTCCCTCGGCCTCTTTCACTCCCACAGGTTAATGTCTGCCTTCCTACAGGACAATACTCACTTTAATCCCTCCTATGGGCAGTGCCCTCGATGGCCTAAGGACCACCCCTGGACCCCACTTCTGGAAGGTCTCCATCACCCCTCAGCACCACCACATTGGGACCAGGCTCCCAGCTCACAAGTCCCTGGGGACACACTCAGTGCGTGTGTTCTGGGCGGGACTTCAGGGACTTGCGGTGTTTGCTCATTGAGCTCCCCTAACAGTCTCAGGGAGTGGATTCTATTTCTGCTTCTATTTGGGACATAAGGAGACTGTTAACTAATGTGATATCAGGACAGTTCCAACCCCACTGGGTGAAGATTTGCTAAGGCCTGCAGCAGGTTCATTGCCCTTAGCGTTCCCTTTAATAAACAAGTGATCTTGGTTCAGCAGAGGGGGCCACGTAAGACTGCTCTCACAGCTTCTCACTGGATTCACACATGTGTATCTATCGTTGGCAGACTTTTTTTAAAAGATCTATTTATTTGAAATGCATAGCAACAGAGAGAGAGAGAGAGAGAGAGAGAGAGAGAGAGAGAGATATTCTATCTGCTGGTTCACTCCCCGCAAAATACACCAAGTCAGAGCTAGGCTAGGCCAGGCCCAAGCAAGGAGCCAGGAGCTCCATTCTGGGTGGCAGGGGCCCAAGAGCTTGGGCTATCCTCTGTTGCCCTCCCATAGCATTGGCAGGAAGCTTGATCGTAAGCAGAGCAACTGGCATTGCACTATGGGAAACCGATGCTTAACTATGGAGTGGCTTAACCTGCTGCACCCTAACATCAGCTCCAGGAGAGATTTCAGCGATCGACTTGTGCTGTTCATTGACAAAGTTAAATAAAGTCAGGGAATGACGGCGAGCCCCGGGGAAATTATCTGATGCCTTGGGGACACTGACCCACTTTGCGTTCTCTGTTTATAGGCTTCAGCGTTCTTACAGTGGCTGTTTCCTTCCACCGTGTCTTCCTCCTCCCAGAGCAGGAGGTCACGTGCACCCAAGGGCTCTAGCGCCTGTGCCAGGCGTGGTGCAGACCCTAAAGCAGGTGCTGGCAGGAATGGGCCCTGGTAGAACACACAGTGCAGAGACCCTGTCTGGGGAGCAGGGCTGAGCTCCGGGAGCAGGGACCATGTCTGGCTTCTGCCTCGTTGCGGGGTTGGGGGTGGGGTGCGAGAATGTCTGGGTGCCCTGGTCACCAACGCCCTGTCCCTCCCCTCCCCCACAGAATGGTCGTGGCGCGGCGGAAGAAGCTGCGCTACTGGCCGTTCTCCATGGACTGCACGGGCACCGAGGCCCACATCTCGAGCTGCAAGCTGGGCCCCCAGGTGTCGCTGGGCCCTACGAAGAACATCACCTGTGAGAATGGGCAGCCGGCTGTGGTCAGCTGTGTGCCCGGCCAGGTCTTCAGCCCCGATGGACCCTCCAGATTCCGAAAAGCCTACAAACCAGAGGTGAGGAGCGACAGGTCCGGAGGGGCGGCCACTTGGCACCCAGCAGGGGTGGGGAGCCGGCCCCAGCTGTGGCCATGTAGCTGCTGTCGTACCCGAGCCTGGAGTCCCTCTATGAGAAAGTGAGAGAGCAAGGTAGCTCTTCGGGCTGTCGCAGGCTCCGTGTGCACCGTCTGCTGGCATCGCTCCCATGAGCAGACGAGGCAGGGGGGTGCAACAGGGACCTTGTGCCCCTGCCCAACTCCCAAAGGAGAAAAGCCTTCTGGAGCTGTTGGAAATGGACCGACTCTCTAAAGTCCGTGCAGGCGGCTACAGTGCATTTCCAGGGTTTGTGTCTTTTGCAACAGAAAGGCTTTCCCCAAGGTAGGAAACCTGCCATTGCCAGGTCTACATCATCGTATGTCCGTCACATTACACGTGTGTGAACGGAGCCTCTGCATGTGCAGGCGTGTGTGGGTATGTGTGCATGTGTGTGTCAGAATGTGTGTGGGTGCGTGTGCACGGTCTGTCAGAGTGTGTCCGTGTGTCAGAAAGTGTGTGCTGGTGAGTGTGAGTACGCATGTGTCCGAGTGTGCAGGTGTGTGTCACTGTGTGTGCATGTGTCTATCAGCGTGTCTGGGTATGTGTGTCTATCAGTGTCTATCAGTGTGTCTGGGTATGTGTGTCAGTGTGCAGATGTGTGTGCCTGTGCATTAGAAAGGCTGTGAGGATGTGCCTGTGTGTGCATGTGTGTCAGAGGGTTGGTGAGTCTGCATGTGTGTGTCAGAGGGTGTACACATATGTGAGGGTATGTAGGATGTACACGTGTGCATCAGTGTGTGCAGGAGTGTGAGTGTGTGGTATATATGTATGTGTCCCATGTGGGGATGTGCGGGTATGTGTGTGTCAGAGTGTGAGGAGTACATGTATGTGTCAGGATGTGTAGGGATATACATGTGTGTGTCAGTGTGTGAAAATGTGTGTATGTGTGTCAGAGGGTTAGAGAGTCTGCATGTGCGTGTCAGAGGGTGTACACATATGTGAGGGTGTGTAGGGATGTACATGTGTGTGTGTTTTGCAGGTGTGTGGTGTACATGTGTGTGTCACATGTGGGGATGTGCGGGTACATGTGTGTCAGTGTGGGAGTGTACATGTATGTGTCAGGATATGTAGGGATGTCCATGTGTATGTGTCAGTGTGTGCAGGTGGGTGCATGTGTGTCAGAGGGTTGGCGAGTTTGCATGTTTGTATGGAGTGTACATGTGTGTGTCAGAGTGTGTGAGTGTGCATGTGTGCAGGAGGGTGGGTGCATGGATGTAGACCTGCATCTTGTCATATAAACCAGCCCCCCAAGCCCCAGGGCCTCCCAGGACCAGGCCTGGCCATCCTCTGGAAGAGGGAAGGGGCACTATTCTGTCTCCCCTGCACGATCACTGAGAGGCAGGTAGCTCTCCATGTCCACGCCTCTGTGGGCACACATCCCCAGACGATGCCGGAAACTGCCCTTGTGGCCAGGTGGGTGGGAACAACAACTGAGCGGGGTGGTGGAGGAGAGAGCTGATCATTGATCGGGCTGATTCCCAGGGGCAGACAAAACTCCTGTACCTGGTAATCATCCCCCTGGCATGAGGAGTTCCGGGGGTGATGGAGAGCAGAGGAGGAGGCTAACCCTGGGCGGGGGCGATTGCCGGTGGCGTGTTAGCTGGCCCAGGCGGGAAGGTGTGGGCTGAGCAGACCCACCCTCCCCAAGCCATCACCTAGGTCTCCTCCCCCCTCCTGGCCTCCCCTCCCTCTTAGCACCTGCTCTTGGGAAAAGGGCAGTGTCCAGTGGAAGGGCCACATCCATTTCGGGTGCCCCCATCAGAGGGTGTGCCGGGACTTCTGGCTCTTCCAGGAGGCCGTCGGCCCTGTGTCCCCCCGTATCCGTGGGGGTACGGAGCGTGCATCCGGGGCCACACCCTCTGCGTGTGTGGGGAGAGGGGGACGGGGGCCCACCGGCACAGCCTCACTGGCTCTGATGACCACAGCCTCTCTGCAGCGCTGGCTCAGCCTCTGAGCTCTGAGTCACGCGGAATGCCAAATCCTACTGTTTTGGAGTTCCTCTACTGTGCGGTCTCAAGTGGAGGCATCAAGTTCATTCCAAACCAATGAGCGAGGAGCGAGGGAGACTGACATCATAATTTCCCTTGGTTTCCATCTTCCCTGCAGGGCCGGCTGACGGTCTGGCCCCAGCTGGGCTGGGCCGAGATGACTTGACGCTGCCTCCGTGAAACTTGGGTCAGGGGTGGTCCACTCCGTGGGAAGGAGCCCTCCCCTACCCCGCGCCCGGCGTGCAGCTGGACAGCTTGGGAAGGGGTGGTGGGGATGAGAGAGGGGGCACAGTTCTCCAGAAAACAAGGGCCCGGAGCCAGCAGCTTTATTCATTTCTGTCCTGGTTTGTGAAACAAGAACAAAAGTTCCTGAAGTGCAGGGTGTTGGGTACACTGCCCCCTCTCCCTTTCCTTGTCTCCCAAGAGCCAGAGAGAGAGCAGACCCTGGGCTCTGTAAGCCTGGGAGCTGTCACACTCCCCACCAGCTCTGGTCAGTGGGGAGAGAGACGCAGCCTGTGATGGCTTGACCTTTGGGGTGGCCGTGAACGTGAGTGCTTGAAACGCCACCTCCGACTGTGTCTGCTCTGTCCTCTTCAGCGGTGGGAGGGCTGAAGGGGGTCATGGCATAGGCCACGGTAGACCAGTGACTGGTCTGACCCAAGGCACACGGTCTGCTGGGCATTGTTGCAAGGGGCAACGCGACCCTGCTGGAATCAGGAGACTTGGGGGGGGGGGGGTCCATCGCAGCAGCGAGCAGGCTGGGGGGTGGAGGGCCTGTTGATGGTGGCATGCCCTGGTGACCACATCCCTGATGGGCTCCTCGGGGGTCCAGGACGAAAGCCCCCTGCCCGTGAGGGTCACAGCAGCCCTTGGGCGTGTGGCAAGAAGGGAGGCCGTGGCCGGGAGTGCCCGCTGAACACGTGCCCGCTTCTGCGCTTGTGTCTTCGGCAGCAGCCGCTGGTGCGGCTGAGAGGCGGTGCCCAGGTGGGAGAGGGCCGCGTGGAGGTGCTCCGGAACGGAGAGTGGGGGACCATCTGCGACGACAAGTGGGACCTGGTGTCGGCCAGCGTCGTGTGCAGAGAGCTGGGCTTCGGCAGCGCCAAAGAGGCCGTCACGGGCTCCAGGCTGGGGCAAGGTAAGGGCCGGACACCACAGCAGTGGGCGGAGCCCTGAGAGCGCAGCCCTGGACTTCCGGGGCGGGGCTCCCTGCTTTGCCTCCTCCCCTTCAGCAGCTGCAGGTGAATCTCCCGGCCTCTCCCCAGGGAGGCAGGGCTGGAGCCGGGCCTTGGAGTTTGCTGAGTCCCCCATTTTATGGACTTGGAAACTGAGGCCCAGAGAAGGGAGGAGATGAGCAAGGAGAGGCCACATGTCAGAGGTCAGTGACCCCCTGCCTGCAGGAGGGGGTCTCAGGGGGTCCACCAGGCTGCAAGCCAAGCAGAGAGCAAAAGAAGCAGATGTCATCTTGCTTTGTGTCCAGGTGCAGCCCCCCAAACCTTCCCTCCCCAATGCCATGAGATGCTAATGAGCAAGGGCCTGGTTTGTATTAAGTGTCCTGAACCAATGTTTCCTAAAAGCATAGGCAGCCTCCACGTGGGGCACCCGCTGAGAGCAGTGTTGGCTCTGCCAGATGACACACACACGGAACAACACGTGGGTCCCCTCCCCAGCGTGCCCCGGGGAGGTGGCACGGCCTTGCGAGCCGGAAGGAGGCGCTCACCCCAGATACACTCGGCAGCCCGCCCAGTGCCCAGCCCTCCCCTGCAGAGCCGCGGTTTGGACAAGGAATGTCGTAATCACTTCCTGCCGACAGGCCGCTGCCCTGGCTGCCAGAGGACGTTCCCATAGGCAGCCATCGCCCCCAGAGAAAGGAATGTGGTGAGGTCACGGGTCACAGCCTAGAGGGGCTGACTGCCCCCACTCGGCCAGTGGCTGGCTTGGCTGAGGCCCCGCAAGCCTGCGTGGATGCAGTTAAAGACCACGGAAGTTTGAGCTCCTCTGTCCAGCGCCATCTGTTGAGCCCATCCCCGGCATGCCCAGGGCCCCAGCGGCAGTGGGTCTGATGGCATGCTTCCCTGAGGTTGGAAGGAGGCTTTGCAGGGGGAGCTGGACAGAGCGCTGGGCGGTACTGCTCAGATGGGCGTGTGAGACCCCGAAGGACCCACCTAGGGTGCCCAGTGCCTGGTGGCAGGAAGAGTGATGTCCGAGGTGGGCTTCTTCACCCAGCCTGGCCCAGGGCTGTCCCTGTGCTAAACAACGCCCCGCCTCTGCTCTCCGATCCGTGCCAGCCTCCTGGGCATTTACCAAAGTCTGGGGATCTGGGGCAGACTTGAGTGTCACACGGGGCCACGGTGAGCTAGCTGTTCAGGGTCCCCTTGGGTCTTAGATATTCCCACAGTTCACTGATAGCCGGCCCGGTGGGTTTGTGCTCGCCCACGTCCCCAGGGGACCCCTCGTTCTGATGAACCAGACCAGCGCCCGGTGACGGGAATGTTCCATTGATCATGGGCGTGTGCAGTCTGACCTAACTGTTCCACTGCCCGGCGCAGCCCGCAGGTTGCCAGGGGCCCACAGAACTCTAGGAAAAAGAGGCCACCGGCGCTTGCAATGCTGCCCTTGAAAGAACCGGTGGGGGATTTGTCACCTGCTGCCACCTGGGTGGGGTCGGCTCCAGCAGGCAAAGGGGAGGGGGCCACGTTGCATATCAAGTCGCGGAGCAGAGTGGGCCGGTCCCTCAGTCCTGGCTCCAGCTGATGCATCGAGGGACCACACCCACAGCCAGGGGTAGCGAAAGGACAACCGCCGAAAATTAGGTCATCACAGTGTTTGCCCAGCGATTTGCTCGGTGACCTTGAGCAACCTTCTGGGCTCTGGCCGCAGCCCTGCAGACCGAGGTGATGCAGGCTCCGGGAATGCCTTCCAATCAGATAGTTAGAGTCAGCTGAAGGAATACTCGGTGAAGAAGTGCCAGTGCTCCCAACCAAGAGAAATATGTGAGCCACATACGGAATTTTGAATTTTCTAGTAGTCACGTTAAAAGAATGGAACAGGTAGAGTTAACTCGTTTAGATTTATTTATTTATTAGGCGGCGCGCGCGAGAGAGATGGATCTTCCATCTTCTGGTTCATTCCCCCTAAATGACCACAGCAGCCAAGACTGGCCCAGGCTGAAGCCAGGAGACAAGAGCTTCATCCGGGTCTCCCATGTGGGTGGCAGGGGCCCAAGGACTTGGGCCAGCCTCTGTTGCTTTTCCCGATGCGTTAGTGCAAAGCTGTATCAGGGGCTGAGCAGCAAACCGGGCCCCCAACGTGGGATGCTGGCATCGCAAGCAGCATCTTAACTAGCTGTGCCACAGCCCTGGCTTGAAGTTAATTTTAATAACGCATTTTCTGGGGTGGGCCTCTGAGCTAGTGGTTTAGACAACAGTTCGTACTTCTGCATCCCATATTGGAGTACCTGGGTTCCACACCTAGCCCTGCTCCCCACTCCCACTTCCTGTAGATGCACACCTGGTGATGGCACAAGTAGTTGGGTCCCTGCCATCCACGTGGGAGACCCGGATGGAGTTCCCAGCCCCTGGATCCAGCTTTGGAACAACCCTGGCCATCGCAGGCATTCGAGGAGAGAACCCGTAGATAGAGCTCTTACTGTTTCTCTGTGTCTCAGGTTTAAAATAACAATAATACATTAATATCTGAAAGTATAGTTCTTTAACCCAGCCTGTTCACACTATTCTTACTTCAGCATACAATCAGTGTAAACTTCACAAGGCCCTTGGCCTTTTGTGCTAAATCTCTGGCCTGTAGCAAGGATTTTAACACTCACGGACGTCTCAGTCTGGACTGCCTGGGTTTCTACGTTTCAACTGAACGCAGCCACGCGTGGCCACAAATACCGTGTTGCTTAGGGCAGCTGCGGAGTGGGGGCTTTGAAATCCTTTCACCCGGGACAGGCAGTTAGCCTTATAGTTGAAACACTGCTAGAGGTGCTGAGTCCCATATCAGATTGCCCAGGTTCAAGGCCGGCTCCAGCTCCTGACTTCAGCTTCCTGCTAATGCAGACCCCGGGAGGCAGCGATGATGACTGACGTAATTAAGGCAAATAAATAAGTGAATTGATTTAAAAAAAAAAAATGAAATCCTCAGTAAGAAGTAGGTGCGATGGGACAGGCCAGACATAGGACACTGGAACCAGAGTTGCATGAAGGAACGCTGGCCTCTGCCCTGTGTGAAGTAGCAGCACCAGGTACATTCCGCTGCTACTGCAAAGTGCCCCAGGCAACTCGCGTTACAAGCATAAGAGGTCTGTTCAGCCTGCAGCGTGCAGGGTTCAAGTCCAAGATCAGACAGCCCCGTTGGCCAGGCCTCCCACGAGGTGGTGGACGGCAGTGCTGAGGATGTGTGGAAGAAGCCAGGAAACAGTGGGAGGCGCGGGTCGTGCTTGACTCTGCAACTGACGGCCTGGAAGTGCGCTGGACCCCGCGTGCAGGGCTCGGCAGCGGGCAGCTCGCTCTCTGTGCTACAGTGAAGGGAGATTAGTGGGGCTGGAATTCCGCCTCTGGGGGAGGGGGCATGCTGGTCATCTCAGTGCCTCTGCATTGTCACCAGGGGCCATTTGCTGGGTGTTGTGCACTCCCCACCCTGGCCCACGATGTCCAGTGCCCCAGACGCATGGCTGGCTTTGGCCAACAAAGAGCACTGGCAGGAACTGGTGGACTGGCGGGGGGGAGGGGTGGGTTGGAGGTGCTTAGCCTCCTGCAAGACACCCTGGTGCCGACCCCTCCAGCAGGGTGACAGCTCTCAGCAGGTGGCCTGTCTACGGATGGCCTCTGACACTGGTTTCATCCTCCCACTGATAGACCTGCTCACCGCTGAGGACTGGGCTCTGCTGTGATGTCCATGCGTGCTGCCCATACCTTTATTTTAAATGTGCTTTGTTAGCTCAGCTCCTCCACGTGCTACCTTCCGTGTCCTGCAGGGACTGTGACCGACAGAGCCGTAGCCCTCCCTCCTCCCCCGTCCCCGCTCAGAGTCATAAATGCATGGGCTTATCCGGTGGGGAAGGAAACCTAGGGGTGTTGTAGCTCAGCTGCTTTACGTAGGTGGAAAAGCAGTATTCAGAGAGGCTGAGTGAGCTGGCCAGGGTCACACAGCATGTTAGCGAATGGCAGGCCGGTCAGCACTGCTGTGTCCTGGAGAAGGTGTCCACAGTCCTTGAGCTGATCACGCCTGGTGGCTGGGAGCGGTTTGGAGGATGGGACAAGCACCTTCTCACTTTCTAGAACTTTCCAGCCAGTTCCGGAAAGTTCATCCTGAGGGTTTTTTTTTTTTTTTTTTCACGGCCCATGTTTGTCTCCCCTCACCAGGGATAGGACCCATCCACCTCAACGAGATCGAATGCACAGGGAGCGAGAAGTCCATCGTGGACTGCAAGTTCAACGCCAAGTCTGAGGGCTGCAGCCACGAGGAAGACGCTGGTGTGCGGTGCAACATCCCCGCCATGGGCTTCCAGAAGAAGGTGAGGGGACTGGGCGCCGGCTCGCCGAGTCCTCACGCGGCCATTGGATCCACTGGGGGCCCCGACCCCTTGCCGACCTCCAGTTCACCTCTGAACTGCGGGTCTGGTGCCGGCCTGGCAGCAGGACCAAGGCCTTGTGTGGAAAGTGAGCCTGGATGTCCCGCCTCCTGGGTAGCCTGCACCTGCTGCCCCATTTTACAGGTGGGAAGGCAGAGGCTCAGATGAGGAAAGCAGCTAGCCGGACGACGCAGCCTCGACAAAGCCCCGGGTGGCCTCGCTGGCGTGCTTGGTTCTGCCTGTTCATGCTCAGGAAAACGTAGCCACCCTTGCCAAGTACCAAAGGGGCATGCCGGGGCAGAGACTTGGGGAAGCCCCGACCTTCACGGACAGGCCATGGGCCAGGGGCTCCCGGCTGCCCCTGAGGCCTCTTGGGGGCCCATTGCCACTGGTGAGCTCAGCACCCCACAGCCGGCATGCTAGAAGGTCAGGGAAACCAGGGTGCAGATTTCAGGGGTCCTCTCCCTGGGTCTAGGGCTGGGGCTGGCCGTCTGGGACACACGGTTTTCCCTGGCCGCAGCCAGGCCAGGAGGCCGGGGAGTGGGCAGACGGGCTGCACACTGCTCTGCTCCTTGCCAAGGCAGCAGCGCCGAGGTGACCGGAGGTGGTTTCCCGAAAGACAGCATTAGCTGCTTGGTGAGTGCCCGAGCCCAGGGGTCAGTGCAGACCCCAGGACACCAGGGGTCCATAAGCACTTCGGGGTGGCTAGGCCAGTTGCCAGGGCCGAGCCCTCCTGGTGGGAGCCCTCCACCCTCCAGCCTGACTGTGAGCCCCCAAGGCGTCCCCAGATTCCTTAGAAAAGCATACTTAACGACACTGGTATCGAGCTGGCGTAGTGGGGCAGTTAAGACATGCATTGCTAATCAGAGACTCTACCTGCCCATCTGTAAAATGGGTTTGGCTGTGGTACAGCCGCATCAAGGAGTTGCTATGAGGGAGGAGCTCATGTCCATTAAATTAAGACTTGTACAGAGCCCAGAGCTCAGTTACTGTGACAACATTGTGGCTGTCAGTTTCCCGTCTTATTGTAGTGCCTTATTGTAGCATCTGTCAGTGCTCAGTGAGCCTGGGTGAGCCTGCACTTGCATGGTTCATGGCATTGCCCAGGAGGTACTGGCGCTCCTCGCAGGGTCCTCTGAGCACATCGAAGACGGAGGGGTGACTTCAGGTCTCTACCAGGTCTCGGGGAAGCTAAGCAGCAGAGGGGTGGCCGGCGGGTACCCAGAGCCACCCCAGGTGGGTGTGCAGGCACAGCTGCTCCGGCTGTCGAGCGCTCTCCTGATGGGCTCTGCCCCAGCCTGGGGAGTCAGTGGCTTCACATCCTGAGGATTCCTGGCGGCGCCACGCCTTGTCTGGAGGGTGCTAAGGGAGGCTGGGTAAGGCATTTAAAGGGTTGAGGGTTGCACTGCCCCCAATCACAGGCAGCCCCGTTGGCCTCAGCACCCAATAGGTGAACTGGATCCACGAGGCAGAAGGGCCTCGGTAGGGAGAGGGCGTCCGTGTGACGTGGGTGCCTCACTGTGTGACATTGCCAAGGACGTCAGACAGCCCCAGAAGCTTAAAAAAAATCCCAAAGGCCAGGAAGACAGAGAATGCAGAAGGTGGGGGCCAGCGATGCACACAGGGAGGGGGACATGGCTCCTGGCTCTGAGCAGGAGAGGGGCGTGGCCCTGTGGCGTTCAGACACCGATGCAGCTCTGAGCCGAGAAGGGGCAGGTGGAGGCCAGGGCACAGCACTGCAGAAGGCCAAGGGCTCAGAGAGGCTGGGAGAGGGAAGGTAGGGATGGAGCCGGAGGCGTGTGGATGGATTAGGGAGATGGAGCAGGTCCACGCCACCCGATTCAACAGGACAGGGGTGTGGGAGAAGGGCTGATGTGGAGGCTCCTCCTCCACCTCTGGCGTCTACAGCAGCACGATTTCAGGCTCAGCATACCGTGGCCCCGGGCACCAAGCCCATCGTCCTCCTGTTTCTGTCGATAAAGCTTTATTGGAACACAGCACACGCGGTCGTTTCTAAATCGTCCGTGGTGGCTTTCTGGCCATCAGAGCAGAGTTAAGTGGGTACAACAGGGGCCCACAGACCCTAACGTATTTCCCTGCTGGCCCCGTGCAGGGACAAGGGGGGAGGAGAGAACAGAGAACAGAAAAGAGGCCGAGTTCCGCTTTGGGATCTCACAGACGCCAAGTGGAAATATCCAGTGGACAGCTGGCTCCGTGGGTCTCTGGGGCAGTAGGGGGTGCGTTCCAGGCTGGAGAGGACTAGGGGAGCGGGGGGTGCGGTGAGGGCAGGAGCAGGAGCCAGCCAGGCGGAAGCCATGGGGAGAAGAGGACCCAGGACCCGCATCTCAGGGGGAATCCTCTGAGCACATTGTCGGAGTGTCTGGTTGCACAAGCCGCCTCAGCCAGCGGGCTCCTGGGGAGCAGCAGGGCTCGGGGTCAGATTTCCCTGGGGTGCCCCTGGGGTCCGGGCCGGCTTCCCCAGCTTGGAACCTCCAGGGCCCAGGATGCCTGGGATGGGCCAGCCGTTGTGAGCGCGAGCCAGGCAGGACACCACCACGCCGGAGGCTGCCAAGGCTGCTGCTGAATCGTGGCTTGAGGACACGGGGACCGAAGGCTCCCGGCCTCGTCTCCCCCTCCCCACGCATGCGCGCTGTGTCTCCCCGTGACCACGCCTTCCTCCTGTCCGCAGCTACGCCTGAATGGGGGCCGCAACCCCTTCGAGGGCCGAGTGGAGGTGCTGACGAAGAAAAACGGGTCGCTCGTGTGGGGCACGGTGTGTGGCGAGAACTGGGGCATCGTGGAGGCCATGGTGGTGTGCAGGCAACTGGGCCTGGGCTTTGCCAGCAACGCCTTCCAGGTGAGCAGCCCCGGCCTCCGCTTCCTCGGCCTCTGCCCGCAGGGAGCTGATCCCAGGGAGTCCGCATGTGCCGTTCGCAGAGGGGAGCCGTGCAGTCCTTTGGGGCCCTGGTGACCCGACCCTCCCCCACCAGCCTGAGCCCCGACACCCCAACGCTTCAGCTCGCTCGCTCAGCAGCCCCCTGGCATCCAGGCCTCGTCCACCCGCCCAAGGTCCCTGTCACTTGGTTCTGGCTTCCTCTCCCACTCCCTCTGTGGCCTCCCACCTGCCCTGGGTTACAGGGCCGCCCAGGACTCCGAGGTGCAGGGGCTGCTCCTGGCTGCAACCCCACCAGCCAGCTGTACCCCCCGCCCCCGTGACGTGCATGGATAATCCCAGGTCCCCAGTACTCTGCCTGCCTGCCTCCCACAGGCTGGCTGGGGTCCAGGTCGCCCTCAGGGGAGGTGCTGAGTCCTGCCCAGGGGCTGCCTCTGTCCCCTCCCCCGCCCCCACCCCGGAGCTGCTCAGCCCAGCATCCAGGAGGGACAGGGCTCAGACACAGCTGCTCACGCTTTTTTGGGGAGCTCAGCTTCCCGGGCAGCACTGGGTCTCTGCTCATGCTGCCTACAGCCAGCCAGGGCTCACTCTCATTCTCCAAGGGGAGTGGGAAAACAGCGCCACGTGTCAATGGAGCCACCCCCCTGCTGGTCTGTTCCCCCACCCCCACCCCGGGCGGCTCATTCCTAGGATTCCTAGGGGTGACACAGGCCTGGGCTTGACGTCAGTCTCAAGTCTGTCCCTGAGATAAATATGTGCAGAGGGAGAGAGGAGAGAGAATGGGCTCTCACGATTGTGGGAGCTGGCAGGTCTGACCTCTGCAGGGTAGACCAGCAGGCCCGAGACCCTGGGATGAGCTGATGCTGCAGGTTCCATCAGAAGTAATCTGCTGGTGGACTTCCCTCTTCCTGGGGGAGGGGTGTTCCCTCAAGGCCTCTGGCTGGCTAGCTGAGGCCCGCCCACACCATGAAGGACAAGCTGAACGTTGCTCTCATCTAAAAACTGTGTTCCGGAAACACTGGGATGGTGTTGGACCAACCAGCTAGGTACCGTGCTCCTGCCAGGTCGACACATGAAACGAACCATGGCCAGAGGTTTGGATGAGGCCTATGCAAGCCCTTTCCTGCCCTGGTGGTGTCTCTCTGAGGACCCTGGGCAGACGTCCCTGAGCCCTACCCCTGCTGTGAAGTCCAAGCCCGAGTGACCTCAGGAGCAGGCTCCCCTGCTCTGGACCTGACCTGACCTCATTAGGAGAGCTGATCTGCAACAGCACTTTGAAGCTGCCGAGATCCGAGGGGCCAGATCCATCCCGGCATCATGAACCGGGGTGCAGAACACCCCACTAATAATCGCTTTCCCCAGAATGAGTCCACAAGTTAGACTTCACGACATATCATCATTGACATATGGAATTTTTATCACCTGTAAATTCTGATCAATCGATTGGCAGGGTCTTCCTGGAGCACTGATTGATTAGCAATGTCTGCCCTGGCACAGCAGTGAGCAGTGTAACTTGCAGGCAGGCACTGACCATTCCTGATGTGTGGTGTGGAGCAATTGTTTGACCACCAGCATAGCAGAATCCGAGAGCCAGGGTCGGGAGACCCAGATTCTTGTCCACTCTGCCGTCCGCTAACTGCGTGGCTGGAGTGAGTGACTACCTGTCTTGGACTTTGCGGTGTGTGTGCGAGGCTGCAAGCTGACCAAGTGAGAGGACATGACAGTACCGGTGACAGACTGGCCATTTCTCGTGTTGATTTTCCCAGGAGACCTGGTACTGGCACGGAGACGTCTACAGCAACAAAGTGGTCATGAGCGGAGTGAAGTGTTCAGGCACGGAGCTGTCCCTGGAGCACTGCCGCCACGACGAGGATGTGTCCTGTCCCCAGGGCGGCGTGCAGTACGGGGCCGGAGTCGCCTGCTCAGAAAGTGAGACTTCCTGGGGGTCGTATCCCGCCCCGCCCAGCCCCGCCAGGCTCCACCAGGGGCCCAGAGTCACCACTTTGGTCCCTGGCAAGGCTCTGCCTTGAGTCCAGCCAGAGAAGGAATGGATTCCTGCCCATTGAGAGGGTGGGGGGCAGGAGGGACACCCCAGTTCCAGCCCCGGTGGAGAGGAGGAGTGGGAGGAAGGGACTTGGGGGTCCCAGGGCCTCGGGTTCAAGTCATGAGGCTACTGCTGACCCTCCTCGTGCCCTCAGGCAGTGTGGGGCGGTGAGGGTGATGCCACCTTCCTCCGAGGTGGGTGAAGCGGGCAAAGCACACACCTGGTGCTTCGGAGCCTCAGCCCCTGGGGGACCCGGCTGTGGGAACTCTCCAGGAACCTGAGAAAGTTGAGGAATAAAAAGGGGGACCCCAAGCAGGATTCGGGATGGCCCAGCTCGCAAAGGCTCCCGCTGCACGCAGGAGAGGCGGGCTGGCTGCTCAGCCATAGGCATGGCGTCCTCCCCTGCCCACACTCTGCTTTCTGCCTGGGCCGTACAGACCCGCCCATAGCCGCACGGCCTTGTGGCCTGGAGTGCAGACCTGGCCGTGGTCGCTGACCTTGGCCACTGTGAGCCTGCTGGTTCTTGTTTTCTCTGGAAATGAGAAACCAGGCTTTTCCTAGAAATTGAATATATGCAAATGCCCACTCAGCAGTGGGGCCCTGTGGCTTCGCCGTCTCAGGGAGCCAGGGAGGAGATCCATCCTGAGCTCCGGTCCTGCTCTCCCACCAGCCCTTCTCAGGCCCACACAGCTTCGCTGAAGCCACGCGAAGCAGCCTCTCGGCCCCCAGCGCTGGCTGCCCTGGGCGGCCGTCACAAGCTCCCCGTCCTGCCACCCTCAGCAGCCCCCGCAGAGGGACAGCATCCAAGCACAGAGGAGGCCGCAGCACCGTCCACGGCCCCTTCTGTGTGCTTAGCGGTTTACTTATGTTTGCAATGTCCCAGCTTTTCCAAAAGAAAATGAAGATAATGTAAATCTAAACAAAAATTTAAGATAGAATGAAAGCAGATGAAATAAAAAGGTATGTCCTAGAAAAACTGAAGCCAGGAGAGAGGCTAGGTTTTTTTTTTTTTTTTAAGACTGATTTATTTATTTGAAAGATTACAGAGAGGAGGGGAGAGAGAGAGAGAGAGAGAGAGAGAGGTCTTCCATCTACTGGTTCACTCCCCAGATGGCCGCAATGGTCAGGGCTGGGCCAGGCTGATGCTAGGAGCTTCTTCCAGGTCTTCCGTATGGGTGGCAGGGACCCAAGCACTTGGGTCATCTTCCCATGCCACAGCAGAGAGCTGAATCAGAAGTGGAGCAGCCAGGAATTAGACTGATGCCCATATGGGATGCTGGCACTGCCGGCAGTGACTTTACCCACTATGCCACAAGGCCAGTCCCTAGAGATTAATTTTCTAAAGTAGCAAAAGAAAAAAAATAGTGTGGAATTTTATATACTTGCTGTAGCTAGGTTGTTCTTTTCACATTGAGCCTCCTGGCAGCCTGAGCAAAGAGGGAAAACCCTGAGTCGTGAGAGAAGCCCGCTACCCTGGATGTTGAGATCAAAGGGCCTTTCTCTCCCCCAGGACTCAGCCCCGCCATGAGTCCCTGGTGGCAGCAATGAGTCCCAGGGGCTGTGTTTCAGTGGCTCCGGCTGAGGCTGAGCACCACGCAGACACAGCCGCGGAGCAGGAACCCGGCTCTTGGCTGGTCGGGTTAAATGCGGTCCCTGCCTGAAATCCACATATCCTCCTTGTTGTCCCTCGCTCTCCCTCGCCAGCCCCGTCTCCAGTCCGTGTCACCTGTCAGTGATTTCTGACTCGCTCTGAGCCCCTCCACCCACTGTCACTGCACTGGGTCAGATGGCCCCTCCCGCCTCGTGTTGTACAAAGACCCCTGCCTGTCCTCATGGCAACCATTGCCCTCCCAAAGCCGGAGCCCTTGCCCTCCCATACCTGTCCTGTGCAGGTCCCGTCCTCGCTTCCCCTGCACTAATGTGAACCAAGGGACTGGCACAGGGCTGCCCACCACCCTCAGCATCCTGCCCGCACCGGCCTTGAGTTTCCTTCCTTCCTGCCCCAGGGTCCTGGGCTGAGCTCATGCTCCTGTCCCACAGTCCCTGCGAGGTAGAGTTAGCGAGACAGAGAGAGGTCTTCCATCCGCTGGTTCACTCCCCAGATGGCTACCATGGCCGGAGCTGTGCTGATCCAAAGCAGGAGCCAGGAGCTTTTTCCTGGTCTCCCACGTGGGTGCAGGGGCCCAAGCACTTGGGCCATCTTCTACTGCTTTCCGAGGCCATAGAAGAAAACTGGATCAGAAGAGGAATAGCTGGGACGTGAACCAGTGCCCATGTGGGATGCTGGTGCCGCAGGCGGAGGCTTAGCCCACTACACCACATCGCCAGCCCTAGCCCCTGGCCATTCTGAGAACAACTCGGATGTTGCCCTCCCCCCCGCCCCGCCCTGGGGAAAAGTCTTTCCTGACCACCGGCCTGCCCACATCTGCCTCTTACAAGCTGAACCGCTTACCACATTTCTGCGTGCTGTTGTCACGGTTTTAGTTAGGTCACTGGCACGTGCAGCAGGTGGCTCCACACCCACCCCCTTTAGCTCTGCCCAGAGAGCCGGGCTTGGGGTTCCCTGCAGTTCCCGAGAGACCAGGGTGGGGAGTGCTTGCCCTCCCATGAGCACTCTGGGATGCCGCATTCCCTGGCAGGTGCGGAGAGCACAGGTCCCAGGCCATCACTAAGTGCAAACCCTGTTGATTGACAAATCCCTGAGTTGCAGGAGGAGGAGGACCCCCTGTGCCTGCTCAGCGCAGAGTAGGAAGGCTGTCAGCTGGGGACCAACAGGGCAACCAGGAGACACGCCTGAGCTCCCGGAGAAAAGCGTCCCTGGGGCGCATGTGGGGGCACAGCAAGGCAAGCCTCCACTTGGGACACCCACATCCCGTATCAGAGTGACTCTCCGCTTCCAATCCGGCTTCCTGCTACGGCACACCCTGGCGGGCAGCAGGTGATGGCTCAAGGACTTGGCCCCCGCCACCCATGTGGGAGACCTGAATTCAGTTCTTGGCTCCTGGCTTCAGCCTGCTGCAGCCCCCAGTTGTCTCTCATAATTTTTTTAAAAAGGGAGAAAGGTACACCCCGTGTACTGAGTGCCAAGCAGCACTGCTGTCCAAGGGGAAGTCTTTGTCAGCAAACAGGAGCCTCCTCTTCATGTCTGCACTCCCGACAGCCCGGGCACCGTGACCTTGAGGGAAGCAGTGCTCACAGGTTCACACGCCCTGGAGAAATTTGCGAGCAACTCATTGGAAAATAAAAGATGGCAGGATCTTGAGGCTGATTCATAAACCAAACTCTGTCAGCTGAAGTATGCTCGGAGTGGTCAGTGGAAGATCACTTTTTCTTAAAGATGTGTTTGTTTAAAGAGTGACACATTTAAAGAGAGAGAGGGAGATCTTCCATCCCCAGATGACTGCAATGGCAGGTGCTGGTCCAGGCCAAAGCCAGGAGCCTGGAACTGCATCCAGGTCTCCCATATGGATGCCAGGGGCCCAAGCACTTGGGCTGTCCTCTGCAGCTTTCCCGGGCCACGCCCAGGGCACTGGATTGGAAGTGGAGCAGCTGGGACTCCAACCAGTGCTCATATGGGATGCTGGCCTCACAGGTGGCAGCTTAACCTGCTAAAGGCACAACACCAGCCTTCCCTCCCCTGTTTGTTTGTTTATTTTTTTCATTTATTTTGCTGTTTACTATGGAAAGTTCTAAGCCACTTAAAAATAGAAAAGTACAGGGGCTGGCGCTGTGGCGCAGCGGGTTAAAACCCTGGCCTGAAGCACCGGCATCCCATATGGGCACCAGTTCTAGTTCCGGCTGCTTCTCTTCTGATCCAGCTCTCTGCTATGGCCTGGGAAAGCACTGGAAGATGGCCCAGGTCCTTGGTCCCCTGCACCCACGTGGGAGACCAGGAAGAAGCACCTGGCTCCTGGCTTCGGATCAGCTCAGCTCCAGCCATTGCAGCCATCTGGAGAGTGAACCAGCGGATGGAAGACCTCTCTGTCTCTGCCTCTATAACTCTTTCAAATAAATAAAATAAATCTTTAAAAAGAAATAGAAAAGTACAAAGGACCCCCAGTTACCCGTCACCAAGACCAAACCCTTGTGAATACTTTGCCCTTCTGCCTGATGCTGGAACACTGGTCAGGGCACTCCTAGCAGAGGGGGAGGGTAAGTTGGGACAGCACTAATCAAGGCAGCTGCCTGGAGGAGGGGCCCTGGAGCCAGTTCCAGAAGGTGCAGCGAGGTAGGGTTAGGGGATCACCCTGGTTGGGGAGGGGTCTCTCGCCGTGTTGAGCGCCACGTGTACCCTCCCCAGCCGCCCCCGACCTGGTCCTCAACGCGGAGATGGTGCAGCAGACCGCCTACCTGGAGGACCGGCCCATGATCATGCTGCAGTGCGCCATGGAGGAGAACTGCCTGTCGGCCTCGGCCGCGCTGACCGACCGCAACACGGGCTACCGCCGGCTCCTGCGCTTCTCCTCCCAGATCCACAACAACGGCCAGTCCGACTTCCGGCCCAAGAATGGCCGCCACGCCTGGATCTGGCACGACTGCCACAGGTAGGCTCCCCGGCCGCCGGGCCCCGTGCGCTGCAGGCCCCAGGCAGGGGGCGGGTTCAGAGTCTCCGGGGTGGCTTACAGAGGGCAACACGACACAGAGGCCCATTCACGTGCCAACGCCCCCTTCATCAGCCTACAGTCCCCACAGGGCACTCGGGTTGAGCGATTGGAAGCCTGCAGCCAGCTCTGGCTGGAGCCCCCAAAAGCCGCCCACCTTCCAGCAATGTGCCACCCTGGGCCAAGTCCAGCTGCGGGGTCAGATTCTGCACTCGCTCCTCGGGTGACCGTGTGCACGGCAAATCTGAGAAGGCCTGGCCTGCATGGCCCCGTCCGGCTCTGTTACGTGGCCGCCACGGTTGGAAGCAGAGGTCACATTTACAGGGACCCCTGCTGGGTGCCAGGCCCGTGGCCTCCACAGAGGACACAGAGGTTGGGTGTCAGATCGCTTGCCCAGGAAAGCTTCCAGGAGTGTGCTGTCCAGGAGGGACCCGCTGGGGTCCATGTGACCTCAAGTGTGCCTCTTCTCTCCAAGCTGTGCAGAATCCTTGTCACCTTTGGCTGGGTGGCCCGTCACAGCTTAGGGTCTGGTTGCGTGTGGGTGGGTTTGGGTTCAGTCTTTGAAGAGCACTGTGATACAATTTCAGGGTGTCTGGTTTTCCTTCAAAACGAGATCTGAATGCTGGGAAAAGTCCTGATCGGCCAAAGAGTTTTGGTCTTCATTATTTTTTAAGATTTATTTTACTTATTTGAAAGGCAGAGTCGGGGCGGGGGAGAGAGAATCGATCTTCCATCTGCTGGTTCCCTCCCCAGATAACCACAATGGCTGGGGCTGAGCCAGGCCAAAGCCAGGAGCTTCTTCTGGGTCTCCCACACCAGTGCAGGGGCCCCAGCACTTGGGCCGACCTCCACTGCTTTCCCAGGTGTATTAGCAGGGAGCTGGATTGGAAGTGGAGCAGCCAGGACTCGAATTGGTGCCCATGTGGGATGCCAGCTCTGCAGGCAGCACCTTTACCTGCTATGCCACAACGCTGCCCCCACACACATTTTTTTTTTTAAAGATTTATTTATTTGAAAGGGAGAGAGAGAGTTTTGGTCTTTAGACAGTGGCACGCTGGTCATCTTTGGGGTGGGAGTCACGGTGGAGTCGGGGTCCCAATCATCTCGGTTGCCTGGTTTCCTGGCACAGCGTGTGGGAGGCTGCCCAGTGCACAGCGGCCACCGGGTCCAGTCACCCTGGGGCCTGCGTCTGCGCTCTAGGGACAGCCCTGTGGTGACATCAGGGCCAGGTCCCTGTGGTCTGCAGCCCTGGAGTCTCCGGGTGGCCCTGCTCTTCCTGTGGTCTGACTACTTTGCCCACAGATGTTCCGTCCACGTGCGGGAGGGAGGAGCCGAGAGGAACGCTCGGTCTCTTTGTCCAACTCCCCTCCTGGCCCTAAACGAGAAGCTCTGGCCACAAGATCCTAGGGACTGTTGGGGGCCTCTGGCCTCTGGAATCCGGGGGACTTCTCCAGGCTCCATGGAAGGGCCGTCCAGAAGGTTTCTGGCCTCAAAGGCAGCTGGGAGCTGGCCCTTCCTCTCCTCCCAAAAAAAAAAAAAAAAAAAGTTTCCAGAAGATTCCACCTCCCATTTCGGCAGATTTACGGATGCTCCGAAGCCCATTCTTTGCAGCCAAGTGGGAGAGCCCTGGATCCGGTCGGTGTGAATGGGAGAAAAGTGCTGGCCCAGGTTTAATTGAGGCCGCAGTGAGGCCCAGAGCTGCGTTCTTGGAAAGCCCGAGGCTGGAACCCAAAGAGTCACCGGCCTCGGAAGCTTCCTCGCCGACCAGACAGAGCAAATGCCCTCGAGTGGTTCTCTTGCCACAGCCCTGTGCCCTCAGTTGCTGAGCGGGATGCGGCTCCCGTCCTGCCTCTTACAGCCCAGAGAGTGCTGGCTGCACCTGCTCACAGCCAGCAGGGGCCAGACAGAGCTGGGCACTGCTGCACGGGAGAGCAGCCCCTTGCTGTGCTCGGGGTGGGGGTGGGGGTGGCTGTCCACCTCGGGGAGGCCCCAGGAGAGCAGCTGGGAGCGTGGGCTCCTGCACAGTGAGGGGTAGGGGGACTGTCCGAGTCGGAGGTGGCACCACTGCCAAGGGGGCACTTCCTTCACTCGCCTCCCTCAGTACGTCTGGAGGGCTATGTCCCTGCCAGAGGTTGCCTGGCCCTTTGGGATGGAAGGCAGAGCCAGCAGAGGGGTCCGTGGCTTTGTGGCAGCACCTCTGGGGGCTGGAGAATGCCACCGGTGTCCCTGAAATGGGGACAAGCACACTGGCCAGCCATGACTGTCACGGCGGGGGTGGGGGTGGGGGGACAGCCGTGGGAAAGGTGCTGGCCCCAGCCATCTGATGCACTGACTACTAGTAGCAGTCTCTCTGTCCCATGGCCTAGGAAGGCATGCTTACACCCCAGCCTCCGCCTTCCTGGGAGCCAGCCTCACCTGTCGCCAGGTACAAGACCTCTCCCTGGGAGAGTGCCAGGCAGCTGCGGGGTCCCTTAGTCCTTTTGTGCATACCCCAGTGGCTCCCATCACGCCCCAGGCCCTTCTGCCTGCGGTCAGTGCCCTGGGATGGCTTAGCCAGGCTGCAGTCCCCAAGGTCAGCCTGGGAAGAGGAACTGGACCCTCCTGGCGCTCTGGGAGCTGCCCCACCTCCCGCTGTGTGCACCTCAGGGGCCCAGGGGCCCACACCTCCCCGCCCAAGGATTCTGCAGGGAGAAAAACCAAAGCTTGGGAGGCAGAGCGGCGGGCGAGGGCGGCCCCGTCTGCGGGTCCAGTTTGGGTGCCGCACTCTTGCACGTCGCCGGCGGAACATCGGAAGCTAACCCGGCTGCTGCCCTCCCCGAGGGTAAACACACGGGCAGAATAAGCCCCTCTCTGAGCGGCACAGACATTTTCTAGGCAGTGAGTCAGACCTCATGTCTCACCCCGCTCCTTCCAGAAGCCAGAAGAGCCCTTTCCAAGCCGTCCGCTCCAGTGGCCACAGAAGGCCTCCTTGTCAAGGCTTCTCGGCCGGCCCCTGGCTCCGTCCATCCATCATCCATCCATCCATCCATCCACGTCACTTTCCCCACATGCAGGAGTGACCTCCAATGGGGAGGGAGGAAGCCCAGCTTAGCAACCTCGCGTGGTATTTTTAGCACAAGCACACACCCAGAGGGAGGGAAAACCTGTCCCAGCCCCCCCCCCCCCCCCCACTGCCTGGAGGTGCTGGGAGCTGCTGCCGGGCTGCGAGCCCCCGGGATAGCAGGAGGTGCAGCCGGCAGGCGCAGGTGATAAAGGGCTCCCTCTGTCGCAGGCCTCCGGCAGTGCAGCTCCCAGGGCCCTGGACACAAGTTCAGGTGGAGCAAAGTGAGCTGGGGACTGCCCCTTGGATGCCAGCACCCTGTTCTCTGGGTGTCCCCGTTTTCTCAGTGTGTCTGTGTTGATGGGGGTCGGCGTGGTGCCAGCCTGAGTGGCAAGGTGGCCCATGCCACAGGCAGCAAGCACGTGTGGCAGCTGCCTTACCCCCTGTGGTGGCCCTGATCCCAAGCCCCTGCCTGCACCCCCACTTCCTCCCGCGCGACAAATGGACCCTAACTCAGAGTCGGCCAAGGGCTCTGCACCCAGCTCCCAGCAAAAACCCCCACCCCAGGGCGCACCTTGCTGTCTCCCCCACCCCCGTGCCACATGCCCTTGGCCCTCAGACTTGGGGCTGCACCCCCCTCAGGTGCATAGCCAGCCCAGGGTGAAGCGCCCAGCCCTGCTTTGTAGTGCTTTCCCACCCCCACGTCTCCCAGTCACCCACTCCCCTCTCCCTCCCGCCTCCCTATCATACTCCCACCACCAGTTTCCCAAGCCACCCAGCCGGGACTACGCGACTACGCGACCACGCGACCACGCGTTGAGTCTGGAAGGGCCATGGGGCCAGATGAGCGCTTCTCAGAGGTCACGGCTTACGTGACAGCACGCGGGCGCCCTGCTAACGGGCTCACCTGGCCGTCCCCAGCACCCCTCACAGGCTCACTCAGCAGAGCAAAACACTGAGGCTCGGCGCGGGGAGTGGGCTGAAGCAGAGCTCTGCTGTGTCTTCCCCACGCCCCCCACCCCCTCCTCTCCTGGGCCAGCCCCTCTTTTCTGGGGTGTGCTGCGGCCAATGTGGACATAGCTGGCACGGATGGCCAGGGAGACCACTGCTTGCAGGTGGAACCTGACCTCGGGGCCCTCTCCCTCTCTCTCTCTGTCGCTCGCTCACAGGCACTACCACAGCATGGAAGTGTTCACCCACTACGACCTGCTGAACCTCAACGGCACCAAGGTGGCCCAGGGCCACAAGGCCAGCTTCTGCCTCGAGGACACTGAGTGTGAAGGAGGTAGCTGTGGGGGGCCCGGGTGCTCCCACCCCTGCACCCACCTGGCTGGAGCCCCAGCCTGGCGCTGCACTCTGTCACCCTGGCTGATGCCGACTCCCCACGTAGCCTCTCTCCTCGCTGGGCCTTCCACAGCTGTGGCTGAGGGCTGGGGATGTAGGCGACACCTGTTCTAAAGGCCTGGATCCCCCAGGGCTGTGCCGATGGACACCTCTTTAGTACACACGTGCCTCCCGAGGTGCCTGGCACGGCAGCCACTGACATGCCACAGCACACGGCTTGGGCGCACCTGTGCCCAGGCCAGGGGTTCACGAGACAAATCAGACCTGAGCCCACGCTCCAAGTGCTGATGGCCCAGCAAAGACACGGGAAAACCCCCGGATGCACACGTAGTCCCTGTCCAGGCTAAAGACTTCACAGAAAGGCCAAGGTGGACCACAGTGGTCAGGAAGGGCTTCCCGGAGGCGAGGGCCTGCAGGGAGTCGGGGGTGGGTAAGGGAATGGAGTGGGCAGTTCCCCCGAAGAGAGAGCAGATCAGAAGCCCACACACGGGGAGGATGGAACGCTGCGGGGGCCTGGGGCAGGAGGAGAGGTGGGGCTCCAGGCACGTCGGCACCTGGCGATGCGCTTCCCTCCCCGCAGACATCCAGAAGAGTTATGAGTGTGCCAACTTCGGCGAGCAGGGCATCACCATGGGCTGCTGGGACATGTACCGCCATGACATCGACTGCCAGTGGGTAGACATCACCGACGTGCCTCCTGGAGACTACCTGTTCCAGGTGAGGCGGGCGGCCATCCAGGGGCTCCGAGGCCCCAGGCGTCTCAGGGTGTCATGGACTATTAAGTAACCTTGGAGTTGCCTAATAGTTACCTTGGAGCTGCCTGGGACGCCACCTGGAGTTGCAGATCAAAATGCACCTGCAAGCCAGACTCAGTGCTCAGAACAGAGCGGCTTCCGTGGGCTCTAAGGCACCCCACCCCTTTGGCCTCCTGATTGGCTCCTCTGTGCTCCCATCTCCCCCCGGGGCCTATGCTGTCAGTGTTGAAGTCAGCTCCCTAGAGAGCCAGGCCCAAGGCAGAACCAGGAGCCCCCAGCCCCACCTCCTCCTGCAAACAGCTGCGTGCTCCAGGCAGAGCCCATGAGGCAGGGGAGCCGGGGGGTGCCCTATCCCCAGGGCCTTCCCTTTGGGTCACTGGGGGCACTCTGCCCACAGAGCCTTCCTGCCACGCTCTCCCTCTCCCCACCCCCACCTGTCTCGCCATCCAGCCTGACCCGCTGGGTGGCACGGTGGACCAGAAATGTGTCATTCTGCCTGGAAGCTTTGACCCCAGCAGGGGCATTGAGCCAACCCCGGTCCCCACCCATAGTCCTCCCAGGAAGCACCACCTGCAGCCGTGGCCACAGAGGGGCATTTGCAGAGGTCTCCTGGGCGGTGGTGGAGGCTGGAAGTCAGACAGCAGCACTTGTGCAGCCCGAGGCCAGACCACAACCGGGGGATGGAGGGAGTGCGCTTAATTTTAGAAACACGGACCCTCGTGGCTCAGCGCACGTAGGCGGTGCCTGGCAGGCATGTGGGCGAGTTGGCATCCCCACAGCTTCTGACGAGCGCCCTCTGGAGTCACCGTGGAGATACAGGATGGGGAGGGGGCCTGAATGCGCCATCCACCAGCCCCCTTAGTCTCGCCGCCAAGGGGATCACAGTTCTTTCCACTCTGCAGCCAGGCAAAACCCAGGCCCAGCAGCGCCCTACTCGGTGCTCCCAACTCATAAACCCTACAGTTAGCAGGTGCAATCCACGCTCTGATGAATCTTGGGACACACACACAGCTCTGGCCTAGGGAGTCGCTGCACACGGTGGGCTGCCCGTATCACAGACGCCAGGGCCTGCCGCTGAGGACAGGAGAGGAGCAAGGAGGAAGCGACTCCCAGGCAGGGCTCAGTGTGTGTACCAAGCCTCAGGGGCGGGGCCCAGGGACCCAGGAGTCCTTGCTTTATCCTTGTTCTCGACGCTCCCTGGGCTCACAGAATGACAGGAGCCTAATGCCCATGGCATATGATGGGATCAGGGAAGACCACCTATTGCTGCCCCCTGGTGGGCCACCCTGGCCCTGGAGCAACCCACGCAGGTCCTTGCTGTGTTCCTCTGTCCTTGGATCTGTGCTGCAGGCACGCCCAGGGCTGGCCAGGAGATGCCTGGGGACAAGGGGGACAGCTAGAGTTGTCAGGTAGGAAAGAGATCAAAGGAGAGGCAGGCCCCCTGCAGTCCCTGGCCCTCCCCAGGCCAAGGCCCAGTGCTGGGCGGGGCTGGCCTCAGTTCCTGCAGCATCGCTGTGGGCAGCTCCAGGGTCGGGTCCGGGCCTTCCTCCCCGTTTCTAAGCCCCTTATCCCAGATCTCCCTTTCCTGGCCGTTCACAATGAAGGCCGTTCCTGATCCTGCAGCCCTGGGTGTGGCCACTTAGCGGGGCCAGTGCCAAGGAAGGGAAGGGAAGGAGCCAAAAGGGGGTTCCAGCCCCGGATGGATCAGCAGAGCAGGAAGGGACTTAAGGGTCGCCCACTGTGACCCATCATTCTCCAGAGCAGCCCAAGGCCCGGCGAGAAGGGACCTGGCCAGTCACCCAGGCAGGGCCAGTGCCTGGCCTCCTGCCACCCAGCCCTCCTCCCTACCCCCCTACTCCTCTGTAGCACCTGGCTCAGGGGCCTTCCGAGAGCACCCATGGGAGGGTGGCAGCTCCTGGAAGGCCTACCCTTGGTGGAGGCACAGGCATTGTTTGTGCACACTCATGTCACACCAAGGCGGACAAACCGACCCCAGGAGGCTCCCCCAGGCTGCTCTCCTCTCCGCCTCCCCCAGCTGCTCTGGGACCCCAGCACCTGCCATGCCTCTCCCACCGTACCCCCCACCCCCGCTCCCTGCATTGTCTGGAAGCCGGAGGCATCAGCAGCTTCCTCTGATTGATCTCCCCCCACCCCACCCCAGGTTGTCATCAATCCCAACTACGAGGTCTCCGAGTCCGATTACTCCAACAACATCATGAAGTGCAGGTGCCGCTACGACGGCCACCGCATCTGGATGTACAACTGTCACATCGGTAAGGCCTCCGCCCTGCAGGAGACGGGCGGGAGCAGCCCTGCTTCCCTGCTCAGGAGGGAGCCCAAGTCTTCACCAGCCAGCTGTGGCCAGCGAGTGCGGAACCCCAAGCTGCCTAGTGGCTGGAGCTGATGCCACCGCTGACTCAGGCCGTGGTCTCGGCAGCCGTGGTCTCTGCGTGTGAGGGTTCCTCTGTCGAGAGCTGGAGGCTGGTGACTCCTGGTCTCTGCTTAAAGACCCTCTCCCCTTGGGCCGTGTGACTTGGGAAATGTGTGTCAGTTTCCGGTCATTATAAAGGGGGAGAGGTTCCCTCTGACTGGCAACTGTGCAGGTTCACAGCACACGCTCAGGGGTGGCCTCCGGGAATGGTGTTCCCGCCCGCAGAGCCCAGGGGTGGCACAGAGCATCCCGTGTATGTGTGTCTCCATGTCTGGGTCTCTTACAAAGGTCAAGAGGGCTCACGGTGAGTCCCAAGGCCCCACCTCTAATCACAACCGAATGAGGTGTCTGCTCGCTTGGCTCCGCCAGCATGGGACCCTGGGATTTAACCTCCTTGTGAATTCTGGGGTGGGGACGCGTGGTGTTTAAACCAAACCATAGCAGGGCACAAAGGGAAAGCAGTTTGCTCCTCTGCAGGACAAGTGCACCCCCTGCCCCCCATGAAGGTACAAAGGAGTCACCCACTCACTGAGCTGTTAACAGAGCACCTGCTCTGTGCCTGGCCTGGAGGTGGTGGACGCCAGTTCCTGCCCTCCCGGAGAGACTGCTGGGGTCAAGTCCTGGGGCAGGGGCTGAGCGTCTCATGGCCCCCCTTGCCTCCCCCCCGCCCACTCTGCAGGTGGCTCCTTCAGCGATGAGACAGAACAGAAGTTTGAGCACTTCAGTGGACTGCTTAACAACCAGCTCTCCACGCAGTGAGGAGCCGCCTCGTGGCCACCTCTGTCTTTGGGCCACGCCACACCTTCCTGTGACTCCCCCCACGCCCCCAGGGACAGAGTCGGCCCGATGGCCACATCCTCGTCCCCCAGAGCCCCCAGCCGTCCAGACCCCTGCAGCGTGTCCCAGCTCAGGAAGAAGGGGACGCGCCCGTCATTCTCCAGGTGCTGCTGTCTGACCTATGTATTCAAAGGCCTCCAGGGCTGGGACCCACCCACAGGGCTGTGCGAACTGAGAGCCAGCGTTGCCCACGCCGCCAGGTGCACACCCGGGCCATCACAGCTGGTCCCATCCACACCACGGCCCACGGAGGCCTGCCGTGGCCCAGCCCTCCACAGAAGACCTGGGCCATTTTCTCAAGGTGCACGTGGGTGAACGTGACCCCACGAGTGGTCAGGCTGAATCCCGTTCCTCCCCCTCTTTGGTCATTTCCAGCAAACTTGAATATCTACACCTCTATTCCAACTTAACCAACTGCCTCTACTCTAGTCTACAAATAGGATCGCCCCCTTGTCCACGAGAGACCGTTCCTAGGCCCCTAGAGGAAGCCTGAAGCCACGTACGGTACTGAACCGTGGGTACACCGTGTGTCTTCCGGTATATACTCACCTAGGATAAAGTTTTATTTAGGCACAGGAGGGGATTAGTAGCTGGTAGCAGTAAGATAGAACTGTAACAATATATTGTAATAAAAATTATGTGAAAATCGTCTAAGTATTTCCTGTGCTTTCATCTCTTCACTTGGAGGATGAACTTGATGGCTCGCCTTTGGCATAGCAGGAGCATCACTGCTCCGGCTTTGGGGCCAGTTAAGTAAACGCAGGGTTACTTGGACACAAGCACTGCAATCCCATAATAGCGCTAACTCAGTGGCAACTGAGACATGGCCTGTATATGCCTAACAGGCAGGTAGCGTATACAGCATGGATACACTGGACGAAAGGATGACTGACATCCAGGCTGGACAGAGTGGAACAGTGACAGCTTCCACCATGCTACTCAGGAGGGCGTGCAACTTACAACTTATGAATTGCTTATTTCTGGAACTTTCCATGTCATTGTCAAGCTGTAGGTAATAAACCATGGAAAAAGAACCCATGGATGGGAGACCATTGTATGTATGTTCTCTGATTAACTCAGAGTTGGGGCCTCTCTCCCCACCTTATTTTTCCAAGATACTATTGTTACGTTTCTACAGCCTTTAGTAGCATTTAATATCGAGCATCCAAGGACTGGCATAGTGGCACAGTGGGTCAAGCTGCCACCTGTAATGCCGGCATCCCATATGAGTACCAGTTCAAACCCCAGCCACTCCACTTCCAATCCAGCTCCCTACTAATTTCCCTGGGAAGGCAGCAGAAGATGGCCCAAGCACTTGGGCCCCTGCTACCCACATGGGAGGCCCAGATGGAGTTTCAGGCTCCTGGCTTTGGTCTGGTCCAGCCTTGGCCATTTGGGAGGTGAACTAGCAGGTGGAAGATCTCTCTCTCCCTCTTTCTTAACTCTACCTCTCAAATAAATAAATCTTTAGAAAAATATATCAAGCATGTGGGCCTTTGGTAGTACCCATCCACAAAAAACAAGCCCACCTATGCCAGCGACCAATCCTGCTGTCCCAGTTCCAGGAATTACTGATCCAACCGTGCTACAGCCAGGGTCCTGGGCCACAAGGACTCAGCAAGCCCATGCGTCATCACAGACATTTACACACTGGAGACTAGGCCTTGAAGACACAACACACACGGGCGTGTCAGCCCTGCCCTGGCCCTGAGCAGCAGGCTCCTGCCTTCAGTGCCACAGAGGAGCTTCCGGTGGGTTCTGGCAGGCCCACAGCCCAGCACAGCCTCCCTTCCCACCCTCTGAGATCACAAAAATCAACAGCACACGAGTCACCTTCTTCACTCTTGTTTTTTACTAAAACTTGTCAGGGGGCACCATCACGTTAGGCCCAGGCGGGATGGCCAGGTTTGAACAGTCACAAGGCCACTTCCCAAAGGGCCAGGGTGTGCTTCGGCAGAGGCTGAGCCGCTGGCCTGTGCCCAGGCTCCCTCTGCATCAAGAATGTGCCAGGGCCCAGCGCGTCAAGGGTCCCCAAGCCCCATGCAGGGCCACCCTGGCACCCACTCCACCCAGACCAGAAGGGTGCAGGCCCACCCTTAGGATGGCTCCACACCTGCTCCTGCGAGGGGCACAGACTGGGCACACATTCAGACCTGCCCTCCTGTGCCGTTCATGCTGACTTCTGTGACCTGCCTCCCCAGGCAGAGGGGACCAGCCCAAAGCCTTCGGACCCTCAGCAGCACCAGGCCACTGGCCAGGTCTGCTTGTGCCGCACAGTACGTGGGCCAAGTCACAGAGCAGGGGCAAGCACCCCCGAACTGCGCAGACTGCACAGGGCCCGGGGGGGCCTCCAGGCCGCCAGGGAACCTCTCTGCAGCAGCCACGGGAGCCGCGTGGATCCCAGCACCGTCGGCGCATACCGAAGCTGTCACAGCGGAACACTATTTATTCTGGCTCAAGCTCTGGGACCAGACCACAGTGAAGCCCTTGTGCCCGGGGGATCCGGACGGTGCGGGCTGTCCCGGTGTCTGGAAAGGCTGTGACGCTGGGCCCGGCTCAGTCCTGGGGCACAGTCTGCGGAGTGGCAGGGGACTCTGGGCCGCGGGCCGCGGGCCGCTCCTTCTTCCTGTGTTTCAGCCCCAGGGCCCGGGCCACCAGCCTCCGGGCCACAGCTGCGTCCGTCTGTGGCCTCTCCTTTGCCAGACGCAGGAGCTCTGCAAGGAAGACCCGGAGGGGGACTTGCACACAGGCCGTGGCTGCCTCACCACCCAAGACAGCAGCCTGTGAGCCACCCGAGCCAACCTCCAGCTCCGCCTCAGGGTGGCCACGGGCAGTGGCCAGGGGCCACTTGGGGCTCTCGGCCACCACAAACCCAGCTCCCCATGGGATCCTGGCCAGTCGGCTCTCAGCACATCTGCTCTCTGTCTGGGGTTAACTCTGCCCCTCCCTGCTTTGCAGGGCCCCTGGGAGGGAATCAAGCCAGGGCGGGACACCCAGAGCTCATGGACTTAGAGACAGTGTCTGCTGTCCCCAAGAGGCCCAGGGCAAAGGCCACACAGCGACCCGCGAGCACAGGCAGCCTCGTGGGCCCCTGCAGGGCCTGCTTTGCCGCTGCCACTCTGCAGTCATGGAAAAATGACCTCTAAAAGCGCCCCATGCTTCCTGGAAGAGGGAGGGGAGGAGTAACACTTATTTGGCACCTCCTGTGTGCCCCTCACTGCCCCAGGCAGGTCGGTCTCCCTTTCCTTCAACCCCTAATCGACCCCAGACCCGCCTCCCACACACACACACTCGTTTTACAGAGAAAGCAAGCCAATCACAAGCTAAGTGACTTGCTCAAGGCCAACCCCAGTAAGGGACAGTCAGAGCGCCACCCGGGGCTAACCCCAAGCTCAAGCTCCTCCCATCCTGCAGGAGAGGGAGCCCACGCAGCCACTGGCAGCCACCAGGATGGCCAGGCTCCTGCCCTGGGCAGCGGGGGCCTCTGTGGAGGGGAGCCCCGCCCCCCTGGCCCCTCAAGAGCAGGAAGTCCAAGAGGGTCCTGCACCCGCGCCACCCACGCCGCCCACGTCCTTACTGGGCCTCTGCAGCGCTCGCAGCTTTGCCTGCTTGCTGCCCTGAGTCAGCGGCCGGATCCTCAGCGCCGAGAACTCCCTGGCCAGGGCTTCCGCAGCTGTGGAGGGAAGCGAGCTCGGGAGTCGTGTCCCCCCCCCCCCCCCCCCCCCGGTGACACCCCTCAGGACCCAGGCTTCTCGAGGCCAGCTCAGGGCGGGGCTGAGACGACTCGTGTCCCCCACCCCAGGAACTTGCATTACTGCCCCCACCTTCACGCAGCTGCTCAGCACCTGGGCTAGGGCAGCGAGCACAACACAGCGGGGGGGGGGGGGGGGAGGCATGGTTCAGACCCTCACCACCAGCCATTGTGTAGACAGGGAAACTGAGGCCAGGGCGTGACCTGCTCAGCCACAAAGTGGGGCAGATCCCAGGAGAGCGCCACGGCCACTCCTAGCCAGAGCTCATCCCTTGCATGGCGCCAGGTGGCCTCGTGGCCTTCCCTCCCTGCCCACCCACGGGACATCCCTGGGGCTTGAGCCCCTGCTGGAAACCTCAGGCCTCAGGACTGGGCCCACACCAGCACCAGCAGCTCCCAGCCCTGGCGTGCAGAGGGCCATGGTGAGGGAGCCCAGCCAAGGGCTCGCGTCCTTGTTTATAAATGCACCCAACGTGCGCAGACGTGGGCCGGGGCAGTGCAGGGAAGCGGCCGAGAGGGATGGAGAGCACTGGGTCCAGGCAAGAGGCTGCATGGTGCCCCTGCCTTGAGTCGGAGAGGCTCTGTAGCCTGGAGTGGACCCTGAGGTCCTGGGCACCTCAGCTTCCCCATCTGTAAATGGAGATAACCCACCCCGTGTCCTGAGGCCAAGTGGACCACTGTGAGACGGCCACTGCTTGGATGCCCGACCCTCTGCAAAGCCAGCATTTGCCTGAGGTTTCCTTTAATACGCGGCACACCCGCCTGCGGTACAAGCTCCTTAACCATCACGGTACCCTGACCCCTTCCACACACGCAGAAGGCTGAGGACACTGCCGTGCGCTCCCGAGGCCGGGGCCTGCCCAGCAGCCCTCACTTCGGCCGAGGGAGCTGGGAGCCTGCTGCTCCAAGGACTGAGGACTCCGAGTTGCCCACTCCCTGCCCCCGGGCTACCAGCAATCCTCCCGCTCAACGGTGGCCACAGCAGGGGCCGAGGCCCCCGTGCCCCATCCTCACGGCAGCCTTACCTGAGGCCACGCAGGGAAAGATGCCAAGCGCGTGAGTATCGTCCACCCACTGAATCTTGAACCCCTTCTCCCTGCATTGGGGGAGAGGCGGCAAGGGTCACGAAAGCCAACGGCCAATACCCTTTTCCCTAAAACCCCACGACCAGGTCCCAGCCTGCTCCAAGCCTCCAACACTACAAGTGCGAGGCAGGTCTGGGAAGGGGACACCAGGTGCAGCCACACAAAGACCCCGGGGTTAGCATCAGAGTGTCCCAGCCAAGCCCCGGGTGTCTACAAATGAAGCAGCAGGACCACAGGGCGCGCGTGGCACTGGGCCAAAGCTGAGGCCGGGCCCCAGTGGCTTATGGGAATGGACAGGGACAGAACCTAACATAGCGTATCCAGAACACAACTCCTGGCCAACGCTCTCCCTAGAGCTCAGGAAGGCCCCCTGACGCTGTGCCTGTGAGACGCCGAGAGCAATCGTGGGCTGCCCAGCTCCCTAGCGGCCTTGCCACCGGGGCCAGGGCAGTCAGCGCCGGCTCGGGTTCGGGGTAGCCACGCCATCGTGGGCAGAGAGTGGCGGAGCAGACACAGCAGCCTCAGCACCTCTTCAACCTTCCTCCAGCTCGGGCTTGGGCTGCACCGGGGAGGTCACGTGGGGGCAGAGTCGGACAGGAAGGCCAGGCAGAAAAGGAGAATTTGCGAAAAGACCAGGAGAAGCAGAGAAAGGAAAACGAGAAGAAAAGAAAAGGAGGAAAGACAGAAGGCTGGATCCCAAGGGATCTGGGGGAACCAGGACGGGCAGGCATGTCTATCAATGCATCCCTTCCGGCTCCCTCCCGCCCTCGACTCCGCCCGGCTTGCACACGAGCTGCACACGAACGGAGCCCCAGCCTGCTGCTGAGCCCTGGGTCCACTGGCCTGGCGGTGGGGCCACGGAGGTGAGTTGGCTCCATGAAACTGACGGAAAGGTTCAGGGGCTAATGGGCAGGGGGTGAGTAGGCACAGGCACTGGCCCAAGACACACCTACAACCGAACCACCTGGGAACACAGGGCCCAGGCCACACACCCACCTTCCACCTCCCTTTTCAGATCAGCAGGTGTCAGGGAGGAGCAAGCCGGCGTCCATGACAGAGCCATGTCCCACCTCCTCCCGCCCCTGCCCCCGCCCCCACCGCACGCACTGGAACTCAGAAAACGTGGCCAGCAGGTCCTCCGTCTTGAGCGCAGGTTCAAAGTCATAGATCTCCACCACATGGGCCAAGTCCTGCTCCGCAGGCAGCTCCTCGGCGAAGGAGGACGTGTCCACGCGGACCCTTTCCACTTGGATCTCCTTCTCAGTCAGGTGCTCCGTTATCTGGGAGAGATCAGACCCTTCGGCCAGGGGAGCGCCGACACGCAGGCTCCCCAGGAACGGGCTTCTAAACACACTCCCCGAGTTCTGCCAAGGGGCACACAGCCGGCGGGCGGGACAGGCCGGGAACCCTGCGTCCCAGGGACGGGAGCCTGCTCTGATGGAGTCCCTGCTGGGCAGGTGGCTGCCCCTTCCTGGCCACTGTTTCTCAGGATCCCGAGACGCGTACTCCGTATACCCACTTTACAGATGGCGTGGTTTGCCCAAAGCTGCCAAGCCAGTGAGACAGCCGGGCAAGTCCGCGATATCTCCCTCCCTGATGAGCACTTGACATTAAGCAAGTCTTTCTGGTCTCCGCTCCTGACGTACAGAACAGCGACAACAGACGCCCACGCCGCCAGCTGAGCCCACAGCCAGCAGCAGGCACAGACACCTGGCTCCAAGGAAGCGAGATCTGCAGGGCAGAGCCGCTGCTGGGACGGACAGAGCCTTCTGTCCCGGCGACCCGAGGAGCAGGCACCGTCACCCGTCTCTTCTTCCCAGGAAGCAAAGGATGCCCCAGGGTCGAGCAACTGCCGAGGGCTGGGCTGGGACCCCATCTGCGCCTCCTCCTGGACATTTCCCCGGGGACCCCTCCGGCGCCACTCCCAGGCCTGGGCCACCCGCCACAGCCCCCTCAGCCCCACCCTCTCTTCCCCCCTCACCTCCTGTAGCAGCTCGCTGTAGTCGTCCTCGGCTTCGGAGCAGCTGCCAGCCTCCTCCTCTTCCTCCTCCTCCTCCTCGGCCGCCAGGCTCTGCCCTAGCGGACCTCCTTCCTCCTCCTCCGGCTCTGGCTGCAGGCTGTCCCCAGCCTGTGCGGCCGTCTCCACCCTGTCCCCCTCCCCCCCGGGGCTCTCCGGCCCTGGCGGCACGGTGCCAATGGGCTCCGGCAGGGACCCATTCTCGGGGCACTGGCTTGGGTCCTCTGTTCCCTGAGTGGTCAACACAGGAGGTTCCTCATCAGAGGGATTGGCAGCGACAGCTCCAGGCTCTTCTGAGACCCCAGGGCCTGGCGCTTCTCCCTCTTGTCTGCGTAGCACCCGAGGAACATACAAAGGCTGGTCTGGCTTGCGTCCACGATGCCATCGGCCCTGCCACCCGCCTCGGGGGCCCGCAGCTGCTCCCTGCCTCGCAGAGGGCCGAGGACCACGGTACTTGCCAGGGTGGGTGGCGGGAGGGCGGCCGGGTCCAGAGAGGCCATCGGCACTGGGCACCCTGGAGCAGGACCAGGTGCAGATCGTCAGTGTGCGTATGGTTTCCCAGTGCGCTCCTTCTACTTAGAGACGCGAGCTGGCTGGGAAACAGGGCCACGCCACTCAGCAGCAGCCCCCCCCCCACACACACATTCACCACGGCTCCCCACGACACCAAGAGGCTGTGGCCAGGGGCCGACCTGCAAGGCTGTGGCCAGGGGCCGACCTGCACCATCTGCGTTTGCGTGTGTCACTCTAGGGCACTGCACAAGGAGGAGGACACCCCACCATCCTCAGACCCGATCCCCACCAGGTAAGCCATGCACAGCTGCCACTCGGGAACTGTTCCTGCTCACCCAAAGCACTGACTGCAAGCAAACGGACCGAAGAGGCAGCAGCCTAGGAGATCCTGGCCCCTGCTCTCAGGGCGGACCAGTCGGCCAGAGGACCCACTGCGGGCCCTCTAAGGCAGTGGGATACGCACCTGATGTCCAGGTGGCAGATGACCGTCCTCCTCCGCCAGCCCTCGCCGACAGAGAAGCTGCTCAAGAGATCAAAGCTCTCTGTGGTCCTGTGGATCAGGTACCGGAGGCGACTGGAGAGTGCTGGGAAAAGCAGGACCCTGGGAAGGGACCGGAAGCAGCTGAGCGGGAGCTCCAGGTCCAGCCCCCGGGACCTGACTCCGCTGCCAGGTCCACTCCCAGGCTAACCTCCTAACCCACTGGGCTCACAGGGAGCCCCCAGCCCACCCCATCCCGGCCCCATCCCATCCCGGGTGGCGTTCGGAACACCGAACAGACACCGCGGGAAGGGGCCGTCGGCGGCACGTGTCAGGCCCGAAGGCCAAGGCCGGGGCGCCCCGGGCCAGGGGCAGGGGGCACGCGTGGCTCCAGGGACCCCCGCCCCCCCACACCGCCCCAGCTTACTTCGACAGCTGCTTCTGCAGCACGAAGCGCGCCAGTTCCTCCTGGATCCCGCGCACAAAGTCATTCTCGGCCGAGGAGAGGGAGACACCGTCCAAGCAAAGCAGGGCCAGGGTGGCAGGTGGGGCAGCCTGGGGGGGCAAGGCCGGGGCCGGGGTCAGGGCACCGACGCTGGGCCCCGCCCGCCTCCCTCGGCCCCGGGGCTCCCCCCGCGCCCAGGGACTCACGCCACTGGACCCCGCGCGGCGCTCGTTCCCTCCAGGCGCCCGGGAGCCGCGGAGCCGAGGTCCACACCCGCCGCACTCACCGCAGCAGCGCTCGGAAGACCCCAGAAGTCTCCGCGCGCCGAGCCGCCCGCAAGAGGCCGCGGCCTCGACACAGCTGCAGCGCCCCCGCGCGGCTCGGGGGAGATACCGCGGGAGAGAGGGGCGGGGCCGGAGCCCGGCGCACCTGCCGACCACCGCCTCTCCTCCCCTGGCTACAGGGCCCGCTATTGTATTTCCGGGAGAACTGAGACCCAGGAGGGCCGAATAACTTACAGTTGTACGGAGGGGAGGGTGGAGTCTTGCTCTGAGCAAAGCTGGGTCTGAATCTAAATCCCTTCCCCACGACAGCCCGCTGTCATCTGGGATCCATTAAGTTGCGCAACCCCAGCTAAATGCCAGGCGGTGGCACTAGACCTCCGAGTTTTAGGTTTCCCTCCCCAGGGACCTACTAAGGAGCAAGAGGAAGTTCCTGCCCACCAAGTACTCTGGCTCTTCTCCCTATCACCTTCTTTCCTTCACTTTGGGAGCCTGCAGGGGTCTAATTCACTTTCAGGATGACCCACGAGGTGTCCTAACCCAGTGAGCGTCTGTGATGGACAGCAGCCAGCCTGGTGGTTTGCACGTCCTCGACTTGCACTATCCTACTCCCTCCAGAAATAACACCAGCAACCTGCCTCAAATGTGGCCTAAAATCCTTGCCCTGGACAACCTGTGGGATGGGCTCATCTAGGAGAGCAGGGTTAAAAGCTTCCTGTGCCCAGCCTCCAAAACTCTGGTTAAGACACCCGTGTCCAAGATCGGACAGCCTGGGTTCAACACCCAGCTCCAGCTCCTGCAGATACAGACCCTGAGGAGGGGTCAATGGGTTGGGTCCCCATTGCTCAAGTGGGAGACCTGGATTGAGTTTCTAGCTCCCAGTTTCAACCCAGCGAAGTCCTGGCTGTGGCAGGCATTAGGGGAGTGAACCAGGGGCTGGGAACACAAACTCCCCGCCTACCTCTCCCTTTCCAATGAATATTTTTTAAGACTATTTATTTTTTTGAAAGTCAGGGTTAGAGAGAGAGAGGGAGAGATAGAAATCTTCCATTTGCTGGTTCACTTCCCAGTGGCTGCAATGGCTGGGGCTGCACCAGACTGAAGCCAGGAGCTTCTTCTGGGTCTCCCATGTGGGTGCAGGGTCCCCAGCACTTGGGCCATCTTCCACTGCCTTTCCCAGGTCATTAGCAGGGAGCTGGATGGGAAGTGGAGCAGCTGGGACTGGACCCAGTGCCCATACAGCCTCACGGTGGACCGGCTTTCCCTGCTCCGCCACGATGCTGGCCCCATAAATTCGTCATCCCAAATCCGGACACCAAGAGTAGCCAGAGCAGAGCAGGCCCTTGAGCTAAAAGCCCTGGAGACCCAGGTCTTGGCACCCAGGAAGTCATAAATGGCAGGCAGGATGCGGGCAGCACAGCTGTCCATGGAGCACCCCCCCCCCATTCTTTCCAAAGTCACTTCTTTGGAAGATTATATTACACTCACAAAAACTATCTTTCCAGCCACCTTGAGAGGAGAGGAGGCCCAACACAAAGACAACGCTCAAGTGCAGAGAGAAGCCACCTGGCTCCCTCTGGGCATGATCGGGAGAGGAGACTGAAGACCCGGCAGACCCCTGCCCTGCCCTGGAGGGCATCCAGTGCCTGGGGGCCAAGGCCAGACAGGAGCCCCCATGTGGATTCCGCCCCAGCCCCCCCCCCCCATGCAGGCTCACTGAAAGTGGAAGCGGGCCACCCGCAGCACTGGCTATGATACTGGGCTTCCCAGGCCAGAAGTTTGTGCCCAAAAGGCAAGCCCACCCAGCAGGGAGGGGCCCCGGATGGGACCTGCAACACAGGTCCATGCTAGCTCACAAGACAAGGGCCCCCATTTCTCAGCAAAGTGGCCAGCTCACCCCTGCGTGGAGGACCAGGCAACCCCCGGGAGAGAAGCCTCACCTCTTTTTTTTTTTTTTTTTTTTTGACAGGCAGAGTGGACAGTGAGAGAGAGAGAAAGGTCTTCCTTTGCCGATGGTTCACCCTCCAATGGCCGCCTTGGCCAGTGCGCTGCGGCTGGCGCACCGCGGTGATCCGAAGCCAGGAGCCAGGTGCTTCTGGTCTCCCATGGGGTGCAGGGCCCAAGCACTTGGGCCATCCTCCACTGCACTCCCGGGCCATAGCAGAGAGCTGGCCTGGAAGAGGGGCAACCAGGACAGAATCCGGTGCCCCGACCAGGACTAGAACCCGGTGTGCCGGCGCCGCAAAGCAGAGGATTAGCCAGTTGAGCCACGTTGCCGGCCCCGTCCTCACCTCTTTAGAGCCAGCGGTGGACAGGTTCAAGGAGAGGCTCCGCAGAAGCCCACCTCCCGGAGGACAGCAGCCCCCGGCTCCCATCCCCACCCACCCTCTGCCGGTAGCTCAGAGGTGAGCAGGGGAACAGCGTGGGCATCCAGGCCTGGGGACCCCGGCATCTAAGGGGAGAGGGGATGAAAGCCCAGCTCCCCACACCCTCTGAGAGCAGACGAGAGTGAGGCTTGAACGGTCCCCACTCAAAGGTGCGTCAACACAACAAAAAGCAGCACAAGGCGCAGCCCCGTGGCGCACGGGTGCAGCTGCTGTTTGTGACACCTGCATCTGAGTGCCTTTGGCGTCCTGGCTCCTCCGCTTCTGACCCAGCTCCCTACTAAGGCACCTGGGAAAGCAACAGACAGTGGCCCAAGAGCTCGGGCCCTTGCCCCCCACCTGGGAGACCTGGGTAGAGGTCTTGACTCCTGCCTTCCACCTGGTCCAGCCTCAACTGCTGTGGCCACTGGGGGAGTGAACTGGCGGATGGAAAATCTCTTTCTCTCTCTGTCTCTCCTCCTCTCCTTGGAACTCTGCCTTTCAAATAAATAAATCTTTTCTAAAAAGCAACACCAAGGATAGGCAGGATTTTTTAATAGCAAAAACTGAAAAAACAAGAGCGTAGCAGGAAAAAGACACAGGGTAGGAGTGTCCTGGAAGAGTCTCTTAGGAAAACGACAGTGAAAAACTGCTTCACACTCCCGAGGAAGTCCAAACAGACTGGCTTCCATGCTCAATGGAGATAAACAGTGGCTGGGGATAAAGGGGGAATATCGGAGCCACAGGAGGTGGAGTGAAGGCTGCCAGCGATGGACAGCGAAACTGTTTACACAAAGCTGGCCGCACATAGGGCACTTCCTGCAGCCCTGGGATCCTACTGGAAGGGGACAGACAGGCTCAGCACAGGGGCACCCAGCTACCAATCACACAGCCGGCGCTCAAGATCCAGCTCCAGCCCGGCGCTGGAGACTAGATGACAACTCTGTCCTCAGAACAGCATTAGAAGGGACCCAACGCTGTGGCCAACACTCAGACACAGAGAAAAACTCGAGAAATCAGGCAGATCCTACCAGTGGGAGAGCAGCAGCCCGGGTACGTGCCACGGAGTTTGACCCAAAATGGGAGGTGTGACTGGAAGACTTTGGGTGGACTTAGTCCATAACAGGATTAGTCGTTACTATAATGAAATACCCGAGGCAGGCTCATTTTATAAAGCCAAAAGGTTTATCTAGCTCTCAGCTCCAGAGGTTCAAGGGCTCGGCACCAGCATCAGCCTGGCTTTGATGAGGACCTCGCAGTAGAGGGCATGACAACAGCAAGAACTGCAAAGGCTAAAGGGAGGAGATGACACTCCACACCGGAAGCTGGGGCTGCGGAGGGGCACGTCTCATGAGACCGGCTCAGGGTCCCATGGGAGCTGCCTTCTTCCCTTCCGAGGTCATGACCCCAACGACCTCCCACTGGGAGCTGTTAACACAACTCAAGCCGTACCCATGGGGTTGCAAACAGTTCCACCTGAAGGGATGGCTCTGGTGCCTCCTGCTGCGTTGACTTTGAATAACACCCCAAAGCCCACTTCCTTGTCCGGGACAGGATCACCTGTGCTATCTGTGTCCTCATTCTCAGCACTCGCCTCCTGCCCGAGCAGGTGCTAACGGCGCTGAATTGTCTGCCCTCAGCCTGCTTGAGATAACAAACTGCTCTCTCCATGTCTGAGTGTCTTTTCCATCCCAGGAAGGTTAAGTTTCAGAAAACATCATATTCCTTGTGATGTGTGCACGGTTTTGGTGTATTAGAGAACCGAACCACATTAAGAGGGTGATTCCAATTCTAAAAGTAAAATGGGGGGGTGGGCGCTGTGGTGTATGGGTAAAGCCGCAGCCTGCGGTGCTGGCATCCCATCTGAGCGCTGGTTCTAGTCCCGGCTGTTCCAGTTCCAATCCAGCTCTACACTGTGGCCTGGGAAAGCAGTGGAAGACGACCCAAGTCCTTGGGCCCCTGCACCCACGTAGGAGATCCAAATAAGCTCCTGGCTCCTGGCTTCAGATCAGCCCAGCTCTGGCCATTTGCAGCTATCTGGGGAGTGAACCAGCAGATGGAAGACCTCTCTCTCTCTCTCTCTCTCTACCTCTACCTCTACCTCTACCTCTATCTGTAACTCTGCTTTTCAAATAAATAAGCAAATCTTTAAAAAAAAAAAAGTAAAATGGGTCTCAGACGTATGATTTTAAATGATCAGGTGTAAGAGAATTTTACCAAGTTTGTAAATGGTATTAAAGCACAGGATATGTAATATTTTAAGATCAATAAGAGTAATTCAGGTACAGTATACCTGGTTTTGTCTCTTAGCTTGCCAGCTCATCTATGTGATATACGAATATTTTAAAAAGAAAACTAGGACTTCCGGAAGAGGGAGCAAACATACCTTTCTCTGTTCCTTCCACTAAGCACAACTAAAGTCTCTAAACATTGGTACAAAGCACACATAAAAAGGAGAGAGCGACCAGTGAAGAACCTCAGGAACTAAGGGACAGTGAAGTAGGAAATTCTCTGCGTTTTCTTTGTGCCTCAAATCTCCAGCCTTGGAGCCAGAGGAGGCCAGAAATCCAAAAACATCAACGGACCCAGACCCTACACACATCCACACAAGGGACCAGGAGGACAGCCCAGCAAGGCAGGAGACCTGGAAACATTCGCTGCTCTGTGCCAACCAAACCCCATCTCCACTCACATGAGCAACAGCCAAGTGGTCACTCTCACTTGGTTGTGTGATGTCACCAAGGTGATGTCGCTGAATGCCAAACAGGCAGCTGGGATTTCCAGCCCCTGCAGCAGTGATGAGGCCCTCCCCCGGCGGTCAGTAGAGGCCCCTGGGGTACTGGGAACTCCACCTCCACTTGGAAGCTGGAGGCTCTTCTCTCTCCCCACTGGGAGGCCGATCGGACAGCAGTACTTTCAGTGTCAAGAGGTCACCTCACCCCCATGGTGTCCGTGGAGGATACACAAGGAAGAGCCACAAAGCACCTGCAACCCTCCCAGCCAGCGAGGTGTCGGCGGCGGTCCTGGGGAAAGCCAGTACCCCCACTCAACAGTAACGAGGTATCTCCCGCCTCTGGTGTCCAAGCGAGCTGGAGGTGAACTGCAGCTGACTTCCCCTGGTAATAAGAAAGGGTTCCCACCCCACTGCTGGAGTGGTGTCAGAACAGATAAGTGAAAATGAAGCTTGGTGAAGAATGGGATGGGAGAGGGAGCGGGAGATGGGATGGTGCGGCTGGGAGGGAGGTTATGGGGGGAAAAGCCACTGTAATCCACAAGTTGTACTTTCAAAATTTATATTTATTAAATAAAAGTTTAAAAAAAGGGCCACGGAAACAGGAAATGTCAGTAGGATTCAGAGTCTCAGCACAGCTCAGACTCCCCAGGGTCAGTGGATAATAACTTATGATACTGGGAGCTTTCTAGTTCTCTCTAGAAACGCTCAGACTCAAAGAAAAAAGACAATCAATCGATGTGAGCACTGACTCTCCAGAAATGTTAAATTACTCAACAAAGATTTTAAAGTAGCCCTCCTCATTGAATTTCTGAAAACAAATGACAAAATAAAATTTAAAGCAGCCAGAAAAAAATATATAACAACAACAACAACAAAACCCAACTTACTTTACCTATAGGAGAAAGCTGATTAAAATGATCATGGATTTCTCATCAGAACAAGGAGAACAGAAAGAAATTGTGCATTTTTCAAGTGCCAAAGGAGAAGAACCATTCATCTGGAATCTTCTATCCCATGGAAACAGGGTATGAAGAGAAGACCCAGGCATTCTCAGATGAAGGCAGATGGAGAATTTGTTGCCAGGAGACCTGGCCTAGCAGAAGGTCTAACAGAAGTTCTCCAAATAGAATTGGAACAAGCACTAAAGTCTAAGAGCGTCAGGGAGGAAGAAAGGACACAGTGACTGAAAATATGGGTTCCTAGACTCCCCCCGCCCCCTGGATCTTAGAAATTGTATTTGATGGTTGGAGCGAAAGTTATAATGCCAATTTGGTTCTCCCTGTATGTAGAGAAAATATTTAAGGCAATCACAAAAAGAGGAGCGCAAAATGATATAAAAAGAAGCAGCTTTTCTGTACTTTACTCAGTCTGATAAAATGACAACACCAGGACCGGAGCCGTGGCGTAGCAGGTAAAGCCACCTCCTGCGGCGCTGGCATCACATTTGGGTGCTGGTTCAAGTCCCAGTGGCTCCACTTCCAATCCAGCTCTCTGCTGCAGCCTGGGAAAGCAGTGAAGGATGGCCCACGTCTTTGGGCCCCTGCATCCACATGGGAGATTCGAAAGAAGCTCCTGGCTCCTGGCTTCGGATCAGCGCAGCTCCTGCCTTTGCAGCCATCTGGGGAGTGAACCAGTGGATGGAAGACCTCTCTCTCCCTCTGCCTCTGCCTCTGCCTTTCTGTAACTCTACCTTTCAAATAAAATAAATAAATCTTGAAGGAAAGGAAGGGAGGAAGGGAGGAAGGAAAAAAGAGCCCCAATCATGGGAACATAAAGTCTGCTAAAACCGAAGCTAAATCAAACTTCAGATCTATGGTGAAGCTCAGGTGGAAAAATGGCGAAATCACTGATGCTCTACACAAAGAAGTCAGTCGTTGAAGATGGATTACTCATTTGAAGAGTGGGCGAGGGCTGGGCGTTCGGCACAGCTGCTGAGTCACTACTTGAGATACCCATATCCCATGCTGCATCCCGTGTGGTAGCGCCTGGCCTTGAGGCCTGGCTCTGGTTCCTGACTCTGGCTTCCTCTGTGCAGACCCTGTGAGGTGGCAGTGATAGCTCAAGTAGTCTGACTGCAGCCCAGCCTCAGCTTATGGGCATCTGGGGAGTAAATCAGAGGATGGGAGAGCTCCATAAGATAGGTAGATAGATAGATAGATAGATAGATATATACATACATACATACGTACATACACATACATACATACATACATACACACACACATAGATCTTTCTCTTTCTAATAAGTTTTAAAATGCTTTTCAAGTCGTTAAAAGATACCCAATTTTCTTTAGTCAATAATGTAAAAGTGGGGCCAGCATTGTGGTGCGGCAGGTAAACTCCCTGCCTATGATGCCGGCAGCCCATAAGGGCACCAGTTCCTGTCCCGGCTGCTCCACTTCCGATCCAGCTCCCTGCTAATGGCCTGGGAAAAGCAGCAGCAGAAGATGGCTCAAGGGTTTGGCCCCTGCCACTCAATGTGGAAGACCCGGATGAAGCTCCTGGCTCCTGACTTCAGCCTGGCCCAGCACTGGCTGTTGCAGCCATCTCTCTGTCTGTCCCTCTCTGTAACTCTAACTTTCAAAATAAATAAATCTTTAAAAAAAATAATGCAACAGACTTCAATGGCATGGTTAGATTTCAAAGACCTGAGTTCTTTACGGATGAACTGATAGCTGATATCTTTGCTTTCAAAAACGACTTCAATTTGATGGAAGTCGTATTGAGAAATAAAGCTTATTTATTGTTATACTTTAATTCCTTTTCCATGAACATTTTTTTTTTTTTTTTGGACAGGCAGAGTGGATAGTGAGAGAGAGAGAGAGACAGAGAGAAAGGTCTTCCTTTTTGCCGTTGGTTCGCCCTCCAATGGCCGCTGCAGCCGGCGCATCTCGCTGATCTGAAGCCAGGAGCCAGGTGCTTCTCCTGGTCTCCCATGCGGGTGCAGGGCCCAAGGACTTGGGCCATCCTCCATTGCCTTCCTGGGCCATAGCAGAGAGCTGGCCTGGAAGAGGGGCAACTGGGATAGAATCCGGCGCCCCAACCAGGACTAGAACCCGATGTGCTGGTGCCGCAAGGCGGAGGATTAGCCTGTTAAGCCACGGCGCCGGTCATTTCCATGAACTTTTAAAAGGTCCCCAGTATATAAGGCACTTATGTATACAGGTAAAATTGGACAATCTAGTTAAGATTAGTAGGTTGTACTGATGTTAGATCTTGTGATTTTGTTGTACAGCTTACAAGATGCTATTCATTGGGGGAACTGGGAGAAGGGCACACAGGCTCTACCTGTATTATTTCTTGCAATCGCATGCGACTATGCAACATCATCAATAAAAATTTCAATTGAAAAAAATCAAGTGTATCAAATATGTAAGTATAGTTGAAATGTTAGTAACTTAATGGGGTAGCCGCCGCCCGCAGTGCCAGCATCCCATATGGGGCCGGCTCCAGTCCTGGCTGCTCCACTTCCGATCCAACTCCCTGCTATGTCCTGGGAAAGCAGTAGAAGATGGCCCAAGTCCTTGGGCCCCTGCGCTCACGTGGGAGACCCAGAAGAAGCTCCTGGTTCCTGGCTTCAGATCGGCGCAGTTCCGGCCGTTGCGGCCATCTGAAGAGTGAACCAGAGGATGAAAGATCTCTCTCTCTCTCTCTCTCTTTCTCTCTTTGCCTCTCCTTCTCTCTCTGTGTAACTCTGACTTTCAAGTAAATAAATAAATCTTAAAAAAAAAGGGGGGGGGTGGTAAAAATGGGATGACCATTTGAGTGAAACACTATATCATATATCATGAATTTGTAGAAGTTCTTATTTTATTTAATTACGAATGGTGAATTTATTTTATTTTAGCGACAGAGAGAGACAGACAGGTGGAGAGAGTTACCCACAACAGCTGGGACTGGACCAGGCCAGAGCTAGAAGCCAGGAACTCAGCCTAGATGTCCCATGTGGTAGTGGGGACCTAATGTGCTGCCTCCCAGGGTCTGCATTAGCAGGAAGCAGGAATGAGAAGAGCTAGGACTTGAACCGAGAACACTAATATGGGATGCCCATGTCCCAGCCACTGCCAGCCCCATGCCCATCCCATTCTTATTTTATACAAAATACATTAAGTATACAAGTAACATTACGATATTCATAAACTGAGGGGCCAGCGGCGTGGCTCACTTGGTCAATCCTCCGCCTGCGGCACCAGCATTCCATATGGGTGCTGGTTCTAGTTCCGGTTGCTCCTCTTCCAGTCCAGCTCTCTGCTGTGGCCCGGGAGGGCAGTGGAGGATGGCCCAGGTGCTTGGACCCCTGCACCCGCATGGGAGACCAGGAGAAGCACCTAGTTCCTGGCTTCAGATCTGTGCAGTGTGCTGGCCGTAGTGGCTATTTGGGGGGGTGAACCAACGGAAGGAAGACCTTTCTCTCTGTTTCTCTCTCTCACTGTCTATAACTCTACCTGTCAAATAAAAAAAAATTATAAACTGAAATGTAAAAATTAACAAAGACTAGGTATTCAAATGTGTTTTTGTTTTGTTTTGTTTTGTTTTTTGACAGGCAGAGTGGACAGTGAGAGAGAGACAGAGAGAAAGGTCTTCCTTTGCCATTGGTTCACCCCGCAGTGGCTGCTGCGGCCGGCACACCGCGCTGATCCGAAGCCAGCAGCCAGGTGCTTCTCCTGGTCTCCCATGGGGTGCAGGGCCCAAGCACTTGGGCCATCCTCCACTGCACTCCCTGGCCACAGCAGAGAGCTGGCCTGGAAGAGGGGCAACCAGGACAGGATCGGTGCCCTGACCGGGACTAGAACCTGGTGTGCCGGCGCCGCAAGGCGGAGGATTAGCCTAGTGAGCCGCAGCGCCAGCCCAAATGTGTTATTTTTATAAACTGATGTAAATTAAAATCTAAGCAAAATTTTTGTAAATAAATAAAAGTCTGACATGAAAAACTCTAGATGAAATTCAAAGAAAACACCAAAAAGATCAAAGCAGTTAAAAAAAATATAAACTCAGAGGCCTACACTGAAAATGGAACATATGGATATTTAGTATACCTGAAGGCCACTTAACAAACTGAAATCGCCACGATAGAAGGGGAGAGAAATATCATCAATCCTTCCGGAAGTAAAACAAAAGCATTTGTATACAAAAAATGACACCATCAGACACATTCTAAGGACTGGAGGGAGGAGGCTGGGGGGAGGGGTATGACTGTGGCCAAGCCGAAACGTGTTATTTTTTCTCAATCACTGGCAGAGCCTTTGTTAACAAAGAATGGCTGACTGTGTAGAATAAATCCCCTGGGTGAGCTCACAGAGGTTTTAAAAAAAAAAAAAAATCCGTGGTGGGAGTGAAAGCAAATAACAGTGCTCAAGGCAGCACAGGCAGCAGAACTGAATGAGGTACGGCAGCAAAACATTACAGCGCGTTCTCTGACAACTGCCAAGTTCACGTACATGCAACCATGGGGGATAGCACACGATGCTCATGAGAGAGACGCTAGGGCACGCAGGTTCAATCCAGGACAAGGCAAGCATCTCCACTCAGGCCTCCACCCTTTGTTGTTTTTTTAAATTTTCTACAGGTACAAGCAAAAGCAGATTGACAAAAGGAAGAAACACTGGAAAGGTCAGAAAAGTGATGCGATCGAATGGTCATTATTTGCAAAATATTTTTTCACTCAAAAACCCAAGGAAATCAGCCGAGAAGCTCTTGCAAGCAAGCACTGTTTCCAGCAGTGAGGACCAACCGGGGGGCCCACCGGGAGAGATGAAGGGAGGGGCAGGAAGGGCAGGCTGCCCCGGGGAAAGCTAGGAAGGGCAAGCTTGGGGGACCCGAGATTGTGTGGAGAGGGTTAAGCAGCCGCCTGCAGTGCCAGCACCCCATATGGGTGCAGGTTCCAGTCCCGGCTGCTCCACTTCTGATCCAGCTCCCTGCTCATGTGCCTGGGAAAGCAGCAGCAGTGGGAGACCGGAATGGAGTTCTTGGCTCCTGGCTTTAGCCATAGAGGCCATCTGGGGAGTGAACAGGTGGGTGGATAGAATGAAAGAACTCTCTCCTCTCTTCCTCTCTCTCCATCTCTGTCGCTCGGCCTTCCAAATAAATAAAATAAAATATTTAAAGAAGAGTAGGAGGAAGAACAGATAAGGGGAGGAGGAGGAGAGAAAGATGGGAAAGGAGAGGGGTGGGAGAGGTGGGATGGCCAGAGAGAGAGACAGAGAGAAGGAATGAGAAACCTTGCTTCCCCCAAGTCCTGCTCTACCTGCGTGAGCCATCCCAGTGGAAGAGGGTTTTACTCACCCTCCAAATCTCGGAAACTTTTGTGGTCCCTCAGTTCCCTGGAGACCAGGAGCCAGCCTGGCAGAGTTCCGGCTCTTAAAGGCCAGAGCAGTGGGAGCCCAGACTGGCTGAAGAGGGATCTCCCCATGGGCTGGGGGGAGATATCTTCATCCAAGCCTCTACGCTCCTGCCAGGGTCTGCTCACAGCAACACCACTTTGCAAACACTGGACCGGGACAGTTGCCCCCTTGGTGTCCCCAGGGCTTGGTCCCAGAAGACTCTGCAGATGCTCAAGTCCCTTCTAGAAAAAGGCACAGTATTGCACAGGACCCCACACCCCCCGCCCTGTTCCCGTAATCATCTCCAGACTGCTTACGCCCGACACGCTACAAATGCTATGTAAATAGTGCATACTCTGCGATGTTTAGGGAAAAAGGATAAGAAAAAGTCCATACGTGCTCAGCAAAGATGCGATTTTTTTTTTTATCACATTTTGCATCTCAGATGCAGAGCCTATGCATGTAGAGGTCCAACTATACCTGCACACCCAGATCCCCCAGTTCAGCCCCAACTGCCCGTCAGATCCTGTTATCCCCATGGGATCGAATGGGATGGAGGAAAAGGAATGTTGGAAATGAATAGCAGGGGCTGGCTTTGTGGCGCAGCAGGTTCAGCCGTCACCTGGGACACCGCAGCCCTATGAGCACTGGTTCTTGTCCCAGTTGCTGCACCTCTAATCCGGCTCCCTGCTGGTGCACCTGGGAAAGCAGCAGGAGATGGCCCAAGTGCTTGGGCCCCTGCACCCACATGGGAGACCCGGAAGGGGCTCCTGGCTCCTGGTTTCAGAGTTTTCCCCCCTTCTCTGTAACTCTGCCTTTCAAATAAATAAATCTTTTCGGGAGAAAAAAAAATGAATATTTCACCTTTGTAATGCTATTGGAAGTGCCAATACTTAAAAGTTCAAAATTTGTGAAAAGCCATGATACAAAACTAATCTCTATTAAAACAATGACAGCAGAGAAAGCAGTGAGAGTGCCCATGTCAGTGCGGGCAGCCGTCCCAGGTGTCATTGTCACTGATTGCTTTCTCTTCAGAGTCCTGCTCTTCTCACATAGAACTGTCCACAATATAGCGTGTGTGTGTGTGTGTGTGTAACATCCACGTGGTATTTTATAAGCTTTATCCCTGTATGTTTATATCCAAAGATAAAGTATTGAGTATTTCGGTGGCATAAATAAAATAATGTGGCCCATGGGATCCGATGATTTCTTAAACCCCTCCTTCACCCACACACCAACATTATTTTGGGTGATGATCACAATGTAATCAGTAATAGTTTTTAGTGTCTTCATTTGTTCCTTAGTTTCACGATGAACACTTTTATAAGAGAATACATTTCAATTCCACACATTCCAATGAATGATCAAAATATGTCGCACATAAACTAAAATTTGCACTTACCAAAGATACCACATAGCTTGTTCCTCTTGCCACTTTGAGTTTTCGACACTAGTCATACTCTAAGTGGTCACATATAACAACAAAACTATAGCAGCTCCTGCTGTTTCTTTAGTCTTTACAATTTCTACCTTATCCTCATGTATTTTGAATTTACTGTTTAAACATGAGAATATGTGTTATCATAGAGACTGACGATGTGCACTGCGCCCAAAATGAGTTTTTTAAATATTATTTTAAAGGTTTATTCGAAAGACAGAGTGACAAGGAGAAGAAGGGGGCAGTCAGATTGAGAGAGAGAGACAGAAAGAGAGACAGAGAGGAGTTTTCCATCCACCGGTTCACTCCCTAAATGCCCACAACAGCCAGGATTAGGCCAGGTCGAAGCCAGGCACCAGGAACTCAATCCAGGTCACCCACACGGGTGGCAGGAACCTAAGCCATCGTCTCCTGTTTCCCAAGGTGCTTATCAACAGAAAAATGGATTGGAATCTCAGAGGAACCAGGACTTGAACCAGGTGTTCAAGGGATGTGAGGTGGCTTAACCTGCTGCACCACACCTCCTGCCCCAGCAAAATGAGTTTTTTTGTTTGTTTGTTTTTTAACATGCAGAGTTAGACAGTGAGAGAGAGAGACAGAGAGAAAGGTCTACCTTCCGTTGGTTCACCCCCCCAAATGGCTACTATGACTGGCGTGCTGCGCTGATCCGAAGCCAGGAGCCAGGTGCTTCTTCCTGGTCTCTCACGCAGGTGCAGGGCCCAAGCACTTGGGCCATCCTCCACTGCCTTCCCGGGCCACAGCAGAGAGCTGGACTGGAAGAGGAGCAATTGGGACAGAATTCGGTGCCCCAACCGACCGAGACTAGAATCCCGGGGTGCCGGCGCTGCAGGCGGAGGATTAGCCAAGTGAGCTGCGGCGCCAGCCTGACAAAATTAGTTTTAATGATTCAAACCAACACTTACTTGTGGACTGAATACGTGAGGCTGTCCCCTTGTGAGGTCTCTGAATTATCTTCCAAGCACAGGGACTTGCAAAGGGTAGGGGCTACACAGGTGCCGGCTGGAAGGTCGGATGACCACAGTGCTTACCCAGAACGTGGGCCAGGAAGTTACTGTTCAAAGAGAAGTATTTGATCGCCCACCTTGTTTAGAACTGTCAGCACACGGCGATACAAGGCAGACCGGGGGCCGGGCATTTGGCTGAGCAGTGAGGACCCCACGGTAGATCCCTGACTCCAGCTTCCTGCTCTTGTGGACCCTAGGGGGCCGTGGAGAGGCTCAGGTAGCCGGGTTTCTGCCCCTGACCGTGTTCCCAGCTCCTGGCTTTGCCTGTGGCCCCGAAGCAGCTCCTGTGGGCCTGTGGGGAGGGAATCTGCAGGTGGGAGCTCTTGTTCTCAGTCTGTGTGTCTCCATCTCTCTGCCTCTCAAATAAATACATAGATTTGAAAAAGCAGACCGGGCTGAATTATTGCTGCCATACCATCTGTGGACAACGCAGGCCCCTCTGCAGCGTGGGCTCCGGCGGCCTGGCTCCCGCCGCAGGGGCTCAGGGTGGAGTTCGGCTGAGAATGGAAATCGGAGACATGTGAGAGGTACGTAGTACAGAACGCACGGAACGTGAGGCAGCTCTTGTCTCTCAGTCTCCATGACACCACAGGTTCCGGATCTCTCTTCTCTCTGAGTATTCTGGGATGGCTCCTCCTCTTCTCCTCCGTCCCTGACAGCTGGAGAGCCTCTCAGGGCCCTGCCCTGGGTCTGCTTTTGGTGGATTCTTCCCTCTGGCTCCCACCAGCACCCACGCCCCTTGTCCAAGCCCACAGCCTCCTCTCTCTCTCCTTTCCCATCCTCCCTGTGCCTTTGGGGGCCTGTGGTTTCATATCGACGTCTGCTGAGTAGCCAAGTCAGACGGTAGTTGTGGGTCACCTGGGCTTCTATTAGTCACGACTGGCATCTCAAGTGGGGGCCAGCCTTGTGGGGCGACGCCCTTAACCTGGGGTGTCTGCACTACCTCTAGCTCATGTCAGAACTGAATAGAGTTGGGAGCCAGCGCTGTAGTGTAGCAGGTAAAGCTGCTGCCTGCATCCCATATGGACACCAGTTTGAGTCCCGGTTGCTCCACTTCCAATCCAGCTCTCTGCTATGTCCTGGGAAGCAGTAGAAGATGGCCCAAGTCCTTGGGCCCCTGCACCCACGTGGGAGACCCAGAAGAAGCTCCTGACTCCTGGCTTCGGATTGGCCCAGTCATTTGGGAAGTGAACTAGCAGATAAAAGACCTCTCTCTCTCTCTCTTCCTCTGCCTCTCTGTAATTCTGCCATTCAAATAAGTAAAATAAGTAAATAAATCTTTAAAAAAAAAAAAAAAGGAATTGAACAGAGTTGTCGGGCACTGAGCCAGGGGAACAACCTGCACTTCTGGTGCAGAAGTGTTCTCTGTGTTGAGTGTTGAGAACAGAGGAAGAGAAAATAGCTGGTTTTCTTCCCTGTTGTTGGCGAGCCTGCTCTGAGGTACACCCACCCTATGTGGAAGCTCCTTCTGCTTCGCCATCATCACCACCATCACCACCATGCCCACCCCCGACACCGTCATCACACCACAATCACTAACTCACCATGATCATCATGGTCACTACTAGCACGAAATCATCTTCATCTTCATCAACATCATCACCATCACCACCACCGCCACCACCATCATCACCACCATCACCACCACCACCAACACCAACACCACCATCACCACCACCACCATCACCACCATCATCACCACCAGCACTACCATCACCACCATCACCACCATCATCACCACCACCAGCACCACCACCACCACCACCATCTCCCACTATCAACTCCATCACTACCACCACCAATCCCTGGTGAACCCAGCTTATAGACCACACCCCAGCAGCAATGAAGGGCATGGCACGTTCCTGTGAGAGGACACTGGCTCTTGGCTTAAGGTGACCACTTCCACCATGGCCTGAGAGGTCCGGGAGCCACAGCCACAGTCCAGGGGTGAGACCAGAGCCTGGCATAACTCCTGGCTAAGTGCCCAGGCCACAGGATTGCCATGTCACACACACTAAGAGGCACACTTGGCTCCCCCATGCAGGGTGGGGCCCAGGCCCAGCAGCAAGGCAGAGGAGCACCGGGCAGTTGAGAGTACAAACAGGGAGCTGGCAGCACACAGTGCCACCGTGCAGGTACACGTGGGGTCACCTTGCAGGAAGCATGGGGGGTGGCAGACAGACAGGTATGTGGGGGCCCCTGGGAGCCCCCTCCCATCGGGTACACCTGCCAGCTCCAGCACGGCACTCTGGCAAGGTGGCAGGTGTGACCATAGGTAACCCCTAAGGAGGCCACTGCACAAGGCCAGAGGAGGCTGCAGCTGCATCTGTGAACCCCACGCCAGCTCTGCACTCTCCAGCTGGGCTGCACCCTGCGTCACCGGTCTGACGCCAAGGCAGCGGGATGGAGAGAGAGAGATGAGAACTGAAATGGGCCAGGTCGCTGTAGTAGCCACCAAAGCTGCACCCAGGGTTACCTGCCGTTGGTAGCTGAAGGGGCTGGCCACAGGAGGTACAGGTGGGGCGCATATGCTATCGACAGTCACCCAGATGTCGCAGGAGCCCCCAGAGCGCACGCCAGGGGGCAGATGTTTGGGCATCCCCAGCAGAGTCCACTGGGGGTCTCAGTCGGCCAGGGAGAAAGCAAGACGCTTGAAGTGCAGGTGGCAGAAGTGCTGTCGCCGGCGGCACCCAACGGGACACTGCGAGCTGCACACAGGCAAGGAGTGGCCTGAGCCACCTGCCACCCGCGGCCCCTGCCCTCTGCTGGGGCTGCCGTTAAGGGCCTGGGCGCTGGGAGTTAAGGCGGCTCCGGAGCTGGGTGGGAAGAGGCACAAGGCCACGTCGAGTGACCAAGACTGGAGGCGCCCCTGCTTCCCTCGGGTCCCTCTCCTGCGCCGGTGGGGGAGGTGTTCCTGGCGGGACCCACTCTCGGAGCAGTGGACAGGTCTCCTCCTCACCCGGTGAGGGAAGCGGGAGGCTCCGGCTGTGGCTCCCTGCCGCCTCCTGGCGTTGCAGGAGGTGAACTTCACCGACCACGGGAGCCGGAGCTCGGAGGTGGGTGCCAGTACCGGCCACAGCCATCTGGGAACACCCGAGCGCACGGAGAGCGCTGGCGAGGAAGGCGTGGTCTGAGGACTCCCCGAGACAGGGATCCGTCCTGGAGACGACCCTGCGTTCGCCGCAAACTTGCCGCGCGCCCCCCGAGAGCCCAGTGCTCCCAGAGCTCGGCCGACCCCCTCGCCTTCCGCCCCGGGGAGCGCTTACCCCTCACCTCCCAGCCTGGGGGGCGTGCGTCCTTGAAGAAGCGCTGGTACTGCAGGTGCAGGCGCCTGCCCCGCCCCTCGGCGCCCACCGGAGCCATGCCCCACGAGGCCCCCGTGCGCCACGCCCAGCGGCCACGCCCCCTGTGGCCACGCCCCCTGGGTCCCGCTGGCCTTTTGCTGTAGAGCGGCTCCCAGCGCCCGCTTCTCGCTCTAAGCGTCCCTCGCAGCTGGGACGGGGCAGCGGGGACTCCGAGCCCAGACGCCTTGTCTTCTAGAAGGATCGCCTCTTCTCCGGGGGGCCGCTGGCTGGGTGAGGAAGGAGTCCGGAAGCCTGAGGCCCGAGAGCCCTGTGTGTGCGCCAGGCGCGGGGAGTCAGAATTCGCGATGGGACTTCGCCTCGTGCTGCCGTGCGAGCCCGCTGCAAGCTCCCGACGCTGTCACCGCAGCCCGGGCCACCCCGGGGAGCTGCAGCAGCACACGCGGCTCTGGTGGCCGGCAGCTGTTGGCTCTGGCAAAGTGCCCAGCTCCTCGCAGAAAGGCAAATTACCTCGCCGGGAAACCCTCTGGACCAGAAAACTCACCCTAACTCTAAGGAGGCTGCGGTTGCAAGGCCACGGGGCCGCGTTTGGCACCTGCTCCCTTGCAGCGGGTTCGACACGTCTGAGTCGGCTCACTCTGGCTGCCCTGGGGGATTCTGTCATTTTCACTTCCTCTGGCCCAGCCCCGCTTCCTCCCCGTTCCTTTAGGCGGCCAGGCAAAGGATAAGGTTACAACGGGGCGTGGCTGAACAGTTGCAACGCTAGCCAGAGGCAACACTTAATTTTAGGAAACACAGTCGGTTCCCCCCTTGGGCTCAGCGGAAGAGGCTGGATCAGTAGACCGACAAAGGCTAAAGAGAGCAGAGACACGTTCCAAAATTACTCCCTTTGCCAGGCCGGGACTGGGAGACTGACAGGCGAACCTCCCGTCTTCTTAGGCTACCTCTGTGCTAAGGATCAAGACGTAGGGATCCTCATCATGCCGGCCAAAAGTGGCCAGTTTGGGGAATTTAGCTGTTGTCTCTCTAATCTAACAAGCTTAGTTTCAACTTGAATAACCACTAGCACTCAATTTCGATTTTTTTTCAAGGCAGAAAGAGAGAGATCTCCCATCTGCTGGTTCACTCCCCCGAATGCCCACAACAGCCAGGGCTGGGCCAGGCCAAGGCCAAGGGGCCAGAAACTCAATCCAGGAGCTTAGCCAAACGATGGCATCCTGTACTGTTTAGTGATAGCCCCAAACTGTGTCTCCAGAGGATCTCCCATACAGCAAGCCCTGTGCTTGGCAGACAGGAAGGACCCGATAAACGTGAGCCAGAGCGCATTTCTGCTGTCATCCTATTGAAATAGGAGCTAGAATGCAAGACGGGGCCTTCTAGTCCTGACCCAAACAACCCCAGCTCTGCCACGCGTACTGCTGTGCCAGCCCTCATGGCGCTGGCATCTTGGAGTCAGCTGCCTCCTCCACCTTGAAGCTCTGGCAGGAGGGACCACCCCACCTCACCCCCATTCGGCATGCCCCTTGAGTGTGTTCAGTTTTGGCTTTGCTGATGTGAGAACCGTGGCATATCATCCAAGGCTGGATCCCTTCCAGTGTGTTGAACCCAGATGCGTGGCTTTTCTCCCAGGCTACACCGTTGTGTGAGAGCCGTCGGAGCGGTGTGCCTCCATCGTAACAGCCTGCCGAGGACCTGGGACCACAGCACGGGCGCATCCTGCCCCTGCAGGAGGCGCTGGGCAGCCCACGGCCGCCACTGCTTCCTGCACAGCTGATGGTGCAGATCAGCAAAGCAGCTCCGTTAAGACTGTCCTCGGTTTCCCTAAAGCCTAGGAGCTGGCCAGCCAGTGTCTCTTAAGAGGCGATTTCCAATCCGTAGAAGTCAGTGTCATGGCGGAACTGACAATCCAGGGAGGCTGACCAGCCAGTGCCCAGTACAAGCAGCGACGTGGTTCAGAGGAAAAGCCCTCATGGCAAGTCTTGAAGAGTTAGTGGTTTTCGAGAGTGTGGTAACGAGCAGCCCAGCCCAGCATAGCAGAGAATACCCGGCTGGCTGGATGCCAGCAAACCTAAATCCCCTGGGAGCTCCGTGACCTTGGGTGAGTCTGCTACAAGCCTCAGTCTCCTCATCTGTAGAATGGAGGCTTTGGCTCCTTCCGGTCCTCACATTCGGAGAAGTCCATGACCTTTTGTGGTGTCTCCCTGCGTGAGAAAAGGACCCGTGCTTTTCCCAGAGTAGCTTCGGCGTGAATGAAAAATGAGATGAGGGCATAGAAACATTGAGATACGCCAGAAGCAAGAGATTGCCCAAACTCACCCACCGACCTCAGAGTCCTCGTGCGTCAGCAGCTCCCTCCTTGGGCTCAATCTTCTCTCTCTTTTTAAAATGTATTTGAAATCCAGAGACATATAGAGATATTTCAGAGGCAGAGAGAGAGAGACTCCCACCTACTGGTTCACTTCCCCAGTAGCCGCCACAGCCAGGGCTGGGCCAGGCCGAAGTCGGGAGCCAGCACTCTGTCCAGGTCTCCCCTATGCATCAGCAGGGAGCTGGAGAGGGAGCAGAGTAGCCAGGACTCAAGCCGGCATTCTGATAAGGGCTGCGCCTCCAAGCAGCGGCTGTACTGCTGTACGACGCCCGCTCTCACATTCTGGCTTCCATCCGGCAGCAGATTCAAAAAGAGGATCATACAGAGGGTGCCCAAGACAGCAGGGGGCAGAAGTCATCTCCCTAGGCGACAAACCAGAGGCCCGATTTCCCAAAGCTGCATGCTGGGTAGCGGGAAGGCAAACCCGGCGCCGGGTTCCGCGGCTCCCAGCCAGCACAGCACCCCTCCCTCCCTGGCTGCAACAGTGACCTCAGACTCATCCCATTCTTCTCCCTACTTCGCTAAGTAGGATCAGACAGACAATTCTCATTGTGACATCGGAGACTGCGCTAGGAGGTCTGAGTATCAGAGGAGGGACTCCCAGGCGGGCAACAGCGTTGGTGCAGCGCTCTGAGCCCAACTTGCTGGTTCCTGAATTTGCAAAGAGCACGTGGTGCTCCAGGGCTGGCATCTGCACAGGTGTCATCTGAGCCTGTCCAAGCAAACTCACCAGCTCCCCTAGCAATCCAAGAGGGGAGAGGATCCCCACGTGGACGACTCCTTGATCCAAGACTCAGCAGCATAGTGGGGGAAGGGCACATGCTGGTGAACCCTCAGCCCAGACAGGTGCCACCCCCACCCTGGCTTGTTTTCTGATCCAAGGGCAGACTTAACATCTTTAAATTTCCTGTAGCGAAGTACTGGGCTGAATCATTTCAGCAAGGATTCTTGAGCGGCTCAGGACAGCGAGAGAAAAAGAACCAGACCAGGTACTGAGACTCAGCAAGTGCAGGCCAAGTCCTCCCAGGGAGAACGCCCACCGCACACTTCTCTCCTGGGGCCCAGCAGCTGTCTCTTGTTCTGATTAGATCCTGGGGCTTCAGATTCTCCTGAGGCTGTCTGGACGCCTCCTCCTAACGCCTCTCCCCAGCCGGTTCACCTGCTCACTCACTGAGCTGCACGCCTAGCACTGGGACACATGGAAGCTGTCTCCTCACCTCTGCAGCCTGCAAGCCCACCTCCCCAGATGGAGCAGGTGCTGGGGGACAGTGGTGCCTGGCTAGGCCATGGCATGGTCCCATGGGTGGAAGGAATCAGGTCACTTAGAGGATAGAGAGACCAGGCAATGGCAAACCAAACCAGGGCTCACCCAAGTCCTCCCCAGGGCAGCCTGAGTGCCTGATGACTGGCCACATTCCCACTGAAAGGACCTAAGTGTGGATATGCCGGGGGCCCCACGGGAGGCACGAAGGGACAGGACGCCTGACACACACTCCAAGAGAGACAAGGACAACAACTTGTTTTTTTTTCTTTTAATTATTTACCAGATAAAAAAAAGAAAAAATAGTGATTGTTTCTCTTCACCCCCAACATTTCCGTTTACCAAGGTCGAGTGGGAGAGACATTCATGGATCAGCGATTCGTGCTCCTTGCCTGGAGCAAATTCTTCCCCTCTGCTCTCTGCCGCCTGAAGCGGGAGGGACAGGGCAAAGGGCTCCAGGCAGATGTCCTGGCAGCTGGGCGGCACGGCGGCAGTGTGCCTGTCACCTTCCTTCTCCCCGCGGCCAGAGCACTCTTCATCCCCGGAAGCAGGAAGGCGGGACCGCGGGAGGCAGAGCCGGGGCAGCTCACGGCACATCTGGCAGCACGCCACGCCTGCTGCTTCTATTGCACATCCTGGCTCAGAGCCCTGGCCCTGAGGGCGGGCAACAGGTGAAAGGCTTTCCACACCCACACACAGGAGCTTGCCATGGCCACGCGCGGGAAGGGGAGGCGTGCCGTACGGCCTGTCTTGGGAAGCGCATACAACTTTTACACGAAGTGATTCCACGAGGGGCCCAAGGAAAACTTCGGCCTCTTTACAGCGGGATCTGGGGTTGGCCACCCTGGGGCCCTGTGGTCACCAGGACCTGTCCCTGCTGAAGTTCAGAAGCCCGAGAGCGACCCTACCCTGTGAGCAGGTGTTCTTCCGCACAAGATGGAAGAGGCAGCCGCACCAGGCACACAGCCTCCGACCGCCTGGACTCTGAGCCTCACGGGGATGACCTTGTTTTCTGAATACCTGGACGTCTGGACAACTGACCTTAGGGAAAGAGCGTGTTTCTCCATAGCGGGGCAGCTCTCGAATCTTCTGAAGAAAACTCTCGAGTGTTTGATTCTCAATCCCATAACCAATGGAAACAGAGCAGAGCAGGGTAAGCTGTTTAAGTGACATTACTGACAGACTCAATGCCTTTCAAAACCGTGGGGAGCGGGGCGGGGGCGGGGAGACTGGTTCTGATTTGGCCCAGCTGCACGTCTCCTCCATCACTGGCTGCAGGGAAGCTGGGGGGGAGACGACACCCACGAGGAGCGCAGGCGGTGGGGACCACGGGCACACGCAGCTGTGCAGATCCTGGCACGGCAGAGCTGAGAAGGCAGGTGCACCCCACGGCGCGGCTGGCGCAGGCCCGGTTTGTCCTGGACCAGGTGGAGGCTCGCTGGGCAGCAGCCAGGTAAACCAGAGCGGGTCTCCTTCCTCCTCTTCCCAACCAAATCCCAAAGTTTCTCCTTTAAATAATTATGTACACGCACACAAGCCTGTCTCTTTCACACGAGGGTCCTATAATGGCTTTAGAGAGTCGGTTCCAATTGCCTTTTTGGAGATTTACTGCTTGGGACCAAACCTGCAAAGAGAAGAAATGGCCGGGCACTACTACAGAAGATCTCCAGGCCAGAGGCACCCCGGTGGCTCAGGGACCAAGTCCTCACATTGACACCGACCCCCACCTCCCTCACAGGCCTGAGCTGGGCACAGTGGGCTGACCTGCGTCAGCTCAGTGCCTGGCTCCTCAAGTCCACCGGCAGGGCTGGGAAAGAGAGCCATACCTCCCTCTGACAAGGACAGTTTCTCCAGTTCGGCTTCAAGTTCGGCGTCTGAGATCCGAGGGTGAGGCACACTGTCGGCGGGAAGCGGCTTGGGGGCGCCGTCGGGCAGCTCCAGAGGGTCTTTGGTGGTGTCCTGAAGGAGGATGTCCAACTCCTTCTCCAGCTCCTCACTGTCGAAATCTGGAAAGACAGGGCCACGTGAGGACACGAACTGCAGGCCGGGGACAGCACCTGCGCCAGACAGAGAGGGGGAAGCTCAGGCAGTCACTTGTCCCCCAGGCAGAGCCAAGCCAGCAAGGAGGTCTACTTTGCTGCACAGTCCCACGGAAGGGGCTCTGCTTCCCCCCGTCCTTGAGCTGGGGCGGGGGGGGGGGGGGGGCTCAGTCCAGCCTACCAAGGAGGAAACAGAAACTCCCCCAGCTGCTCCTGCAGGTGAGCCCCCAGCAGAGGCCAGGGTGGGGCAGGCTGGCCTGCACCAGGAATAGCAAGTGCAAGTGCAAAGCCAGCACAGCACAGGGACGTGGAGTGCCCTTAGAAACAAAGGAAGCAGCGTACTCTCGACTCACCTATGCCATTGGTCACCCCACCAGCCAGAGTCTGCGAAACTTCATCCTGGGTGTCACACAGCTGCAAGAGACCAGCGCAAGGCCTTGACCCAGGAACAGAGCCCTGAGCACCTCCCAGTCTTAAGGGGAAAACTTGGCCTGGCTTCAAAGGAAGCTTCCTCACGCTCCCAAGGGCATGAGTCAAGTTTGGGAAAGGAGGACGAAGTCCACGGGGCCCTCCCTGTACCTCCTGGATCTGGTCGACGAGGCTCTCCGCCTTCTCCACGGTGACGTCCTTCATGGAGAGTTTCAGGGCTCCCACCCCAGCCTGGTAGGCGTGGAACACCTGAAGGACAAGCAGTTACCGATTCAGATGGCGAACATGTGGGAAAACACAGACCACATGGCTTCATCTCCAAGGGATCGCATTGGAGGTTTTGGCCACCCGAGCTCAATTCACGCTGCGTCCACTGAGGCTAAGCCCCCCGACAGGGACGGCGAAGGCAACCCCAGCCACATCCTGAAAGAGCCCAGGTCTCCTCCCTACAGCACAGCCCCTGGCAGGGCTGAGCGGTGCCTGCTGGAGCCAGGGCGGGGCCGGGCAGGGAGCGGCTACCATCTGATCGGTCTGGGAGGCGTAGATGCGGTCCAGGATGCCTTGCACGGTGTCCAGCTTGGCGTGCAAGGCCTCGATGCGCTTCTCCGTCCGCTGCCTGGCCTTCAGGGACCTCAGCGCCTAGGAGGGCACGGAGAGTCAGGTCAGGGCCGGACTGAGCAGCCCAGGGGGCACTCCCGCCTCTTCCCTCTCCATTGTAAAACAGGCTGGGGTGCCTGGAACGCCCAAGACCCTGCTCCCCCCGAGCACCAAGCAGTCTGCTCGCCAAGCTGCAGGGCCCCTCGCCCTCCCAGCCTGCACACTGCATTGTGGCAGGAGCGGCTGAGAACCCACCAGTTGCTTCTTTCCTGCTCGGCATGCTCGGCGGGCTTCCTCTTTACACCTGTGACACAAAGGGACAGGTCAAGGTGACTGGGCCACAAGATGGGGCGAGCAGGTCCTGGAGGGCCCCCCAGAGCGGCACTCATTAGGGGTTTCAATGTGAAGATCAAACCCATTCCACCCTAAGGCAAGAACACGATGCTCAGCTCAGGCAGCCCGCCATGACGCAGGTTCAGGCGTGTGCAGGTGGGAAGCCAGCGGGGCCCCTGCACGCATCTTCCCATGGTGGGAGGAAAGCAATCAATTCCTGGCGCCGTAATGACCTCGCCCCTGACACGACTGGGTTTCATTCAAGTTCTCACTCAGCACCTGCGGGTGCCCTTTTCAGAGGTCTCAGGGACCAGGGCCCTCCGGCACAGTCATCCAGGGGCAGGAGCAGGAGTCCCTGAGCGAGACCCCTGCGAAGGCGGAGACTCGCTCACTGCTGGGTTCCAGTCCCGAAGACAACGCCTGGCACGACAAACGCTGGCTGCCTGGCAGCAGGTGTGGGGCGTGTACGGCCAGCGTTAGCACTGTGCCCCCAGGCCAAGCAGGAGGCCCCTTTCATCCTCCCCCGTGAGAGTCTGTGTCCTCGTGAGCTCTGCACCAGGCCATCAGTGCTTCCGTACACAGCAAACACCACACGGACACCAGTGCTTCGAGGGCCGGCCAAGGTGGGAAGGCCCGCGGGCAGCGGTAGTTACCTCTCTGCTTCCTGGGATAAGGACTCCACCTTGCGCGAGAGAAGCTGCTCGCTCTGCATCAGCTGGTACACCCCGACATCCACATTGTTCACGGGCGAGACCTTGGCGTGTGGGCCCCGGGCGAACTTGACGATCTGGAGGCAGGGACCGGTTACTGAGGCCCCTCCCGCAGACGCCGGGACACCCCCGGCAGACACCCCGCGCCGCCGTACCTTCTCCCCGTTCTGCTCGAGCACGGTGACTCGCTTCTCCTTCTGCAGCTGCAGCAACACCAAGTAGAAGGTCCGCTCGTCCGGGCAGGAGTTCGCGCACAGGGTGCTCAGCTCCGCCAGGGCCACCACGGGGTGCGAGGAGAGCGGGGAGTTCTGGTACAGGCGGTACACCTCCTCGGCCTTTTCCTGTGGGGCAGCAAAGCAGGCCCCCCGTGAGCCCTGGCGCTGAGTCCAGAACCGTGACCGTGCAGGGGAAGCACGGGGCGCCCGGACCCATCCCCCATCATACGGCAGCTTCTTTTTTAAAGATGTGTTTATGTATTTGAGAGGGCGACAGAGAGGGAGGGACAGACAGACAGTGAACCATTCACTGGTTCTCTCCCCAAATGGGGCAGAAGCCAGGAGACTGGAATTCCATCCTGGTCTCCTACATGGGTGGCAGGGACCAGCTGCTTCCCCGGTGCGTTAGCAGGAAGCCGGATCGGAAGCACAGCAGCTGGGCTTGAGCGGGCACTCTGGTATCGGATGCTGACCACAAGGCTGGCAGATTAATCCACTGAGCCCAAACACCAGCCCCAAGCAGTGGCTTAAGAAGAAAAAGGCGTGTGTGTTGTTTTAAACCTGGGCTAACGTCTGGGGACTACGTATGAGATGTGGGACCGGAAACGCTGCAGCCAGCTCTGCTCTGGCTCTTCCCTCGACGACTTTACAATATCCTGAGCTCCGCAAGGGGAGAAGCAGGCAGTGACATGTGGGGGAACGGGGCAGGACCTGGAGGGTGGGCACGACGCCCCCCCAGCCCGAGTGACCCTGCCCTGGTCAGCCTCTCAGTGTCCCTCTCACGATCACAAGAGGGTGGATGAGCTGACTTCTAAATTCCCTTCCGATACCTCTCTAGACGTGGACACCACTGAGCCCATAGAGACTCTCGGGAGAGAGCATGTGGCCGACAGGCGGGAGTCGGCCAGTGAGAAGACTCAAGAAGCAACAGCTCCAAGAAGCGACGCCACTCTTCCCACATGCACGCACAGAGACAAATGTACTGAGGTACACGGAAGAGGCTAGGAAGACACAGGCAAGGCGCCTGGAGATCCAGAGGAAGACAGCTGTGGAGCAGAGTTCTGAAGTGGGAGTCGGTCACCAGCTGAGGCAGGAGCCAATCGTGCACCCTGTGTACGGACACAGGAGTCCACACCGTGCGTTTACCACACGGAGGGCCAGGGAGGGGCAGGAGTGTTTCGGTCCCTGTAAGCCGGGACATCTTCTACGTCACGCTTTGCTCTGCAAGCGGAGGCCAGCACCAAAGGGAACTGACAAGCCTTGATGGACAGTGAGCTGCCAGCTGACAAAGGACGCACTGCCGAGCCGGGAGTAGAGGCAGGGAGATCTTCTATGCAGAAGACATGGGGCTGCACAAGAGAACGTGTGGCCACAAGAACAGAGAAGGGGTGAGCCCAAGCAAAATGCAGAAGATACGACGGGCAGTCCCTGGCAGCTGGGTACAGGGCTGACGGAGAAAGGGGACCAGGCTCTGGCGTGATGGACTGGCAGATGTGACGCTAATAATTAGCAGCGAAAATACAGCAAAGACAAAGCAGGCCATTCTGATCTTGTTGCTTTGTGACGCCTGAGACTATCCAACAAGATATGCACAGCAGGTGACTGGATACGCCAATCTGAAGCTCAGAGAGACACCCGCACAGAAGCCAGAGCTGAAAGTCCTCGCGTCCACGTATGGACCCTGGGAGCCCGACAGGCGGAAGGAAGAGCAAGCGGCCCTCAAAACAGACCCAGGGGAGTGATGGGCGAGCCAAGGCAAACCTGCGGTGTCACACAAACAAAGGCAAGGGGAGATCTGAGGAAGCATCAAAGGCGGCACAGGAGTCCGACAGAGCCCAGGGGCTTCACTAGACGCGACGGCTCCAGCAGTCAGAGCACGAGGATGTCGGCACACAAACGGGCTAATGGCATCCATCGCCAGTACAAGCCACTGAGACAACTCAGTCCCCGTCTGCGAATACACAAAAATAGATACCCAAGTATTGGCATGTAAATTGGAAAAATGAAAGTACAAAGTAATTTTAGAAATACAGGCGAATAGGGGCCAGTGCTGCGGCGTAGTGGGTAAAGCTGCCATCTGCAGTGCCTGAGTTCCAGTTCGAGTCCTGGATGCTCCTCTTCCAATCCAGCTCTCTGCTATGGCCTGAGAAAGCGGTAGAGGATGGCCCAAGTCCTTGGGCCCCTGCGCCCATGTGGGAGACCCAGAAGAAGCTCCTGGCTCCTGGCTTCGGATCGTTGCAGCTCTGGCTATTGTGGCCAATTAGGGAGTGAACCAGTGGATGGAAGATCTCTCTCTCTCTCTCTCTCTCTCTGTGTGTGTAACTCTGATTTTCAAATAAATAAATAAATCTTTAAAAAAATACAGAAGAATATTCAATTAGGCTTGACATAAGAGATGCTTTCCAAAGCAAGCCCAGAAATTCAGTCACCATAAAGGAAAACCTGGGAAATCCGACCGCAGAGATATGAAAACTTTTGTACACTAAAAGGTGTCATAATTAAAAAGCCAGCCAGCAGCAGAGAAACAATATTTCCATCCCCAATACCAAATAAGTTACACTCACAAGTATCCATCTCTACCATGGAAAGAACTCTACAAATTAATAACAAAGGGGCCAGCGCCCTGGCAGATGGACGATCCCTCTCCCTCTGCAACTCTGCCTTTCAAACAAATAAGTAAATCTCCAAAACAATTTTAAAAAATAAAAATTAATATCAAAGACAAACAGGAAGCATCACTTTGGTCTATTAAATTGCAAAATTTAAAAGGCTGATGCTATCTGGTGCTAACAGAGACGCTGGGAGCCTAGTTAGTCTCTCTGAGACAGTCTGATGAAAGTGTACATTAGTACAAACTTTTGAAAAGTAATCTGGAAATTTTTGTTAAAACTTGGAAAGCAAATACGCCTTTCTAGAAATCAATTCCATTAAACAAATGTACGCACAATGCTGCCAGGAGCGTGTTTGTAATGGCAGAATGGAGAGAACGGAATGACTTCCCGTCCATCTGTGGGGAGATGGTTGTGTAGCCTGTCTGTGTAGCCATCAAGAATGAAGTAGACCTCACTGAGAAGGGCCTAGAAAGATGCTCACAATGAAGTGGAAAGAAAAAACAGGTTGGCATTCCGGCCCAGTTGGCTAAGCCGCCACTTACAAAGCCAACATCCCATGAGTGCTACTTTGGGTCTTGGCTGCTCCACTTCCGATGACCCAAGAACCTGGGCCCTGCCAGCCACGTGGGAGACTCGGGCTGAGTTCTTGGTTTCTGGTTCCAGTCTGGCCTAGACCCGGCTGGGGAGTGAACCAGCAGATGGAAGACCTCTCTCTCTCCCGCCGGGTCACTCCGCCTTTCAAATAAATCCATCAATCTCAGAAAGACAGAGAAAACAGCATGTTGCGACCAATTCCACTTCCTAAGGCAACAGAAGACGTGTGTAGGCACCTGGTTGGAAGCCGACATGTCCTCTCTCATTTAACCAGGATTTGCTGACTGCCCACCGTGTAGCCCGACTCTTCCTGGGATCCCAGAGCCCAGGGAGCCCCTCCCTTCCAGCAGCACAGAGGACAAACAAGGAAATACATAAGATCGACTTCTACGAAGTACATGGTTTGGTGGCCCCGCAGGGCTCAAAGGTTTGTCTCTCTGCCCGAATACAATAGCCGGACGCAATTCCAGCCTCCCCTGACTCCGTCTCCACCTTGCGCTCAAGGGTGCAAAAGCACATCTGTGGGGAGCCAGGGATCCATCTCTGACTCCAGGTGGGTGATGGGGTGATGTGTGGGGCAGCAAAGAGGACCTAAGCTCGGATCAGACCGTCAAGCGATCCCGCAGTCTCTGGAGCTCAAGGCACTGGCTAGGGGATAATCGCAGTGAGAAGAGGCACCCCAAGGAAACATGTGGCGCTCAGTGAAAAGTCCTGAGCGTCGGGGGTCCAGGGAGAGTCAGGTAGACCCTGGGGACCGCCTCAACCTGAGGCACAGAGTGCTGGGGCCCAGGGAGGTGAGGAGACATGGGTGACTCCCCTGAGGGAGTGATTCTGAGCTGGCTCCAGCTACATGGAAGCTTCCTGAGCTACACAAGGCCCTAAGCTGGGCTTGGTTTGTAACTCTTGAGAATAACTACAAGGGCCACATTGTGGCACAGTGGGTAAGCTGCAGGTTGCGACGTCGGCATCCTACACAGAACCGATTCAAGTCCCAGCTGCTCCACTGCTGATCCAGCTCCCTGCTAGTGCATCTGGGAAAGCGGCAGAAGATGGCCCAAATACTTGGGTCCCTGTACCCACGTGGGATAGCTGGGTGGAGTTCCAGGCTCCTGGCTTTGGTCTGGCAACCCTGGCTGCTGCAGCCATTTGAGGAGTAAACCAGCTGATGGAAGATCTCTCTCTGTCCCTTTTGCCTTTCAAACAAATAAACAAAGCTTTAAGGAAAAAAAGCACTACTGTCTTCAGTGTCCTTCTGCCTCCTGGTGTCCGGTCCACTTTGCAGACGCAGACACACACACACACACACACAAGTCTCCACACCCTGTCCACAGTGGTGTTGGTGCAGCGCTGGGGCTGGGGCAGGTTTGCACTGGGTTGTGGAGTGGAGGCGGAGACAGTGGTGCCAACAAAGGCTGGTCAAGGAGAGTGAGAGAGCAGTGACTAGGCAGGAGCCCAAGCACACAGCAGAGGTGATGTGATGGGAAAAACTTGAGTGTATGTGCAGGCTAAAGGAGAATATAAATGGGAGAGAGGGGCCAGCACTGTGGCAGCGGGTAAAGCCACCGCCTGCAGTGCTGGCATCCCGTATGGGTGTGGTTTCAAGTGCCGGCTGCTCCACTTCTCATCCAGCTCTCTGCTGTAGCCTGGGAAAGCAGTAGATGGCCCAAGTGCTTGGGCCCCTGCACCCACGTGGGAGACCTGGAGAAAGCGCCTGGCTCCTGGCTCCTGGCTTCGGATAGGCACAGTTCCAGCCATTGTGGCCAGTTGAGGAGTGAACCAGTGGATGGAAGACCTCTCTCTCTCTCCCTCTCTGCCTCTCCTCTCTGTGTAACTCTGTCTTTCAAATAAATAAATCTTTAAAAATTTTGGGAGGGAAATGGAACACACAGAGTGAGAGGCCTCCTGACAGGACAAGGAGACAGACTCGAGAGCACACAGGGGACAGGGGAAGACACTTCTCCCACGGAGCCAAGGGAGAGATGGACTCAGAGGAGGCTGAGCTCGAGGTGGAAGGGCCGCATACTGGAGGCCTGGCCCGGGAGACTCACCTGCTCAGTGAAGTGCCTGCAGAGTCAAGGCAGGAGAATGACAGAGGGGAGAGGACCAGAGACTCTGGGGGCCCCCAAGGCCGGGCACAGGGCCTCTGCCCAGCAGGGAGGATCTGCTGGGTGTCTCCTGGTGTGGACCACGGCAGACGCAAAGGCGCTGGGGTCCTGAGCAGGGAGTCAGTGCAGCCATCAGGAGAGCGGGCCCCGAGGAAGCTGCCTGAGCAGGGGGAAGGGATCAAGGCCCCCAGAGGGCCTTGTGGAGGCAGAAGGGCGAGGAGGGCGGAGGGCAGACGGATGAGGAGGGGGACGCAGGTGGACAGCAGAAAAGCTGGGTCTCCTGCACTGATCTGGGGGGCACAGCTGAGAGCCACGTGGTCCTCACAAATCCTGAGACACCCTCATCCAACTGCAGGAGGCAAAGCAGTTCCTACACCGCAGCTCACCATTCAGGCCTCCAAACGCCAGGGAAGGATCAGCGTCACTGGCCACTCCAGACAGAGGACCAGCCCTGAAACGGGAGAGTCTGACAGACGCGGCATGAGCAGTGTGCCCTGGGAAGCACCCAGCTACCGGCCATGAGGCCCCTGCCCCACCCCAGAGGACACTCGGGCCTCGCCCTCGGAGCACCCACCTTCAGCAGCTCCACGGCCACCAGCACCTCCTCGGCCGGGACCTTGTTATCCCCCAGCACGTTAGAGAGGGTCCACTTGAGGGGCTTCAGCAGGAAGACTCCGACCCCCCAGGAGATCCAGCTGCTGTCCACACTGGCCATGAAGTCTGACTCCCGCTGCAGCTCCCCTCGGCTGCAGGAGACAAAGAGAAGGCCGTGTGGCAGCACTGAATGCGAGGTCCCGGTCCAGCCCCCACGGGCAGAGTTCATGCTCCGCATGAGCATTTATGAGGCTCCTACTGTGTGCCTGCCGCTGTGAGCAGCAGCACTCTTGCTACTCCAGCAGCAAGCCTCATGACAACTCGGCACGATGGCTGGGGTCGGAGGCATCTTCACTGAGGAGGAACAAGGAGCGAGGCCAATCCAAACCACGATCTGCCCACGCCCTCCTCGCGCCCCACAGGCACACAAGGCTCCTGGGCCAATGCTGACCCTCAGCTAGGCGGGAGACGGGAGGTACGCGTGTATCGGTACCAGAAATAATGCGAGCAGCTCAATCTACTGACTGCACACCATGGGCCCAGTCGCTACGCTGAGGGCTGTCTTCAAACCCTCACAACAAGCCTAGGCGCCCTGATCATCAGCATTTTGTAACTGGCCAAACTGATGGGCGTCCCAGACAAGCCCACCCCTGGGCTGGCCTGGTCTCGTCCCTCCCCCTGCCCCACGGGGGGCTGGAACTCAACGTTCTCCACCTACACCTTCTCGGGATGGACTGTCACAGTGTCACCCCGTGTGAAGGTTCGGGGGACAAACGCAGAAAAGCAGCCTCAGAAAAAGCAGAAACTGGGAGGAAAACAAAACAAAACCAGAGTTGACTGCCTGCTTCCTGCTCTGAGGGAGGCCCCGTGCGGGGCTGGGCTCAGCACCTGCACAGCTCAAGCGCAAAGCCCTCAGCACCCTGAACACCTGTGGCCCTATCCGGGTCCTCAGGTGTAACCTGCCGCGCAAACCTAACCAAGTGACCTGAATCTGCCACTCGGGTTCTTTCTCCGCCTGGCCAGCCCAAACGGTGTGAGCCGGGCATGTACAGGCTGCACAGTGCTGTTCTGTGAGCTACCCTGTGCTTGCGGCCACTCACCTGCAGACCCTGCAGGGCCCCGAGGTGCCCCACAAAGCCTCACCCGCCGTGGCGTCCCCTGCGCTCCACACAGCCCCCGATCAAGGGCCAAACGCATGACCCGGGCCGGGGCTGCCCCCTCCCCAGCTGTGCCCGTCCATAAACCCTGCCTGGATCTGAGACCTCCTGCCCGGGCTTCCACCCGAAGTCGGACACAGCGGGACCCCAGCCCAGACACATCACCGCCACCTCCGCCAGGCTTGCTTTGAGCCTCGCCGCCCGGAAGCCACAGAATAGGACTTCCCGGGCCCCCCAACAGCTGCCCGGGCCGTCCCCGCTCCTCCCTCCAAACACCCGCAGCCCGGCCCCGCCGCCCGCTGACCACTCCGCACGCCGCGCCGGGCGAGCCCAGGCCCCCGGCCGCCCGCCCCGCCCGGCCCGGCCCGCCCCTCACCGCAGCAGGTCCTGCAGCACCGTGGCCAGCCCCAGCGGGACGCTGCCCTTGCGCTGAAAGGCCTCCTGCAAGTCCCGCAGACGCAGGCGCACCACCCCCTGGCGGCGGCTGTGGCTCAGCACCAACGGCGCCCAGAAGCCCATCTTGCTGTCCCAGTCGGTGCTGTTCACCTCGCGACTCCTCTTGAACGCGGAAAACAGGAAGGACATGCGCTCCTCATCCTCCTCCCACTCGGGGGGCAGCAGGCCCGCCGGGTCTCCCCCGGCCGGCGCCTCGGCCTCCCGCTCCGGGGACCACATCGGAACCCCAGCCCCGCCAAGGCCCCGAACACAGCCCTGGACCTGGTCCCCTTCCGCCCAAGTCCCCTCTCGGCTTCCGTTCCTCGAACACCGCCTCCTCTTCTGTCATCGCGTCACCGCCGCCCGCGGCGTGAAATAAGTCCTTCACGTCCTCAGGGCGCAGGCGTCGCGCTGTCCTCCTTCGGCCAGGAGGCGGGATGATGACGTTATGTTCGGAGAGACACAGAGCGCTTGCGCCGACCCCCTCCTGCCGCGCTCTTTGTGAGGAACGGGGCGCTTTGCGCGTGCGCGACGAGTAGGCGCGCGTTGCGCCCCTTGTTGAATTATGGTGTGGAGCGAAAGCGCTCTAGAGAGAGAAATGAGTGGCTTCGGGGGTTGGGAGTGGCGGTAGCTCCCGGGTCAGGTATGTGGTTACACAGAGGTGTATCTCCACTGACATTTCTGGCTCATTTACTGTTTCCCCAAGCATGACAACCCTGTGGAGTTAGGTTTGGGGACTGTCTCCATGTTGCAGAAGGCAAGATGGTATTGATTTGTACTGTTATTGTAAGTGTGGTGAAGAACATTCCTAAAAAGAATAGTGTGAGATGTAAGAAAATAAGTTGAGCCCTAAAAAGCACAATTTTCCAGAAGGTTTTTTTTTTTTTTTTTTTTTTTTTTTTTTTTTTTAGATCTATTTGAAAGGCAGAGAGAGAGAGAGAGTTCGAATTTTCACCGGCTGGTTCACTCCCCAGTGGCCCCGGGGAAGCCGGGAACTTGGAACTCCATCCGGGTCTCCCACATGAGTGGCAAGGACTCGAGGGCTTGGGCCATCCCTCGGATGCCAGGCACATGAGCAGGGAGCTGGATCAGAAGTGGGGCAGCCAGTACAAGATGGCGGCTTACCCTCTGTGCCACACACTGGCTCCAGAAACATCCCTTCCATGTTGTCATGCCCATTGAAACAGCTGGTTGGCTTCTGCTGGAAGACGACCAAGTGGTTTCCCACCCCGTGTCACAGGAAGCAACCGCTCACGAGTGGTAGAAGAATTCACCAGAGCAATGTGGTAGGGTGAGCAGTTAGGCTGATGGAGGGACATGCTACCTGGGAGCAGCAGAGAGGGGAGCCAGAGGCTGGCTGTCACAGCATGGACTCCAGTCTGAGGTGTGTACCTGTAACAGGGGTCCCTGTTTGGTTAGAGTGACTTTTTTCCCATGATCCAACAGGTTTTCCCATGATCCAACAGGTTTTCCCATGTAGGTGATTTTCATTTCTGCACAAGGGTGGGGAGCCTCCAACACCCTTAGTTTGGGGACTTTCCCAGTGCCCTGGGGCAGCCCTCCACACCTTGGTTTCCTGTCTGATTTAATTAAAATAGTTCTACACCTGAGCATTTTCAGGAGCGCAGAGTTTGGGCCTGAGGCTGCTTGCACTTGAAAGTGCCATAGGTTCTGGACGTCTCCAGGCTGGAAAAGTTTCTGGGAACAATGGAGAACGGAAGAAGAGCAAGCTCTTTGTCACCTCGGGGGTTTCACTCCTATGCTGTGCCACTCCCCTGCATGACTGTTTTATCCTTGAAGTCACCTCTCACAATGGCCTTGTCTGAACCACCCTATTTAAAATGACATCATGGAGTTTTAGAAGGGATGGGTCACGTTGGCAGCACCTCCTGATTGATCTGAACATCACAAACAGAGCGACAAACAGACATCATGTGCCCCTGAAGGGATATAACAGGAAGCACAGAGAGCCATTTGTGAAATTTCTTTTCAAGAATGTTGAACCTGGGGCTGGCGCTGTGGTAAAGTGAGTTAAGTCCTCACTTGGGAGGCCGGCGTCCATAGAGGAGTGCTGGTTCGAGTCCTGGCACTTCTTTGCTCTAGTGCTTTTTTTTTTTTCTTTTTGACAAAGTTGTAGACACAGAGAGAGAGAGACAGAAAGCAGAGAGCTGGACTGGAAGAGGAGCAACTGGGACTAGAACTGGCGCCCATATGGGTTGCCGGTGCCACAGGCGGAGGATTAACCAAGTGAGCCACGGTGCTGGCCCGAGTCCTGGTGCTTGTAATCTAGCTTCCTGCTAAGGTGCCTGGGAAGGCAGCAGATGATGGCCCAGTATACGAGTCCCTGCTAGCCATGTGGGACACCAGGATGGAGTTCCTGGGTCCTGGCTGCAGCCTGCTCCAGCCAAGACTGCTGCCGTTATTTGGGGAGTGAATCAGCAGATAGAAGATTGATCTCTCTCTATCCCTCTCTTCTCTCTGCCTTTCAAATAAATACTTTTTTTAAAAATTGAATCTGAATCTGATTAAGTCATAGATCTGAGTACTAGTTTATGGAGGAGTAAAAAAGTATATAAATATGGAGTCAGCATTGTGATATAGTGGGTAAAGCTGCCACTTGTGATGCCAGTGACCCCATACGGCTGCCGCTTTGTGTCCTGGCTGCTCCACTTCCAATCCAACTCCCTACTCGTGGCCTGGGAAAAGCAGTGGAAGATGGTCCAAAGTACTTGGGCCTCTGCTTCCCTCATGAGAGACCTGGTAGATGCTTCTGTCTCCTGGCTTCAACCTGACCCAGCTCTGGCCATTTCAGCCATCTAGGGGAGTGAACCAGTGAATGGAAGATCTTTCTCTGTCTCTCCTTCTCTCTCTGTAACTTTGCCTTTCAAATGAATAAGTAAACCTTTCAAATATATATAATAGATACATATTATATTTATATATGTACATATATAATATGTATATTGTGTACATATACATATTTATCATCTATCTATCTATCTATCTATATATAGAAAGAGAGAGTAGAAGAATTAGTTAAGTGAAAATGGAGGTTGCATTCAGCAACATCCAGCCTGTGGGAAATACTACCTGAGAATGACCTTGTTTCATTAACAAATAATGTCAACCGAGACGTAAGGTGCACTGTGCAGACTTGATTGGACCCTGTTTTCACAGTGAATCATAAAAACTCATCCATGGGACAGTTAGATAATTTCACTATTACCTGGACACTTAATGATATAAGTGAATGATTTAAAGGCACTTGCATGGTGGTTATGTTTTATTAAAAATGTCTATATTTTGAAGATACATCTGATTTTTTTGTAGGTGAAACTATTACCATCCTGTTTTTTATTTTTAGTGGATTGGTAGGTTTTTAAAAATTATTTATTTATTTATTTTGAAAGAGTTACAAAGAGAGAAGGAGAGACACAAAGAGATCTTCCATTCACTGGTTCCTGCCCCAGTGCTGTAATAGCCAGCACTGGACCAGGCAAAAGCCAGGAGCCTGGAGCTTCATCTGAGTCTCCCATGTGGGTGGCAGGGTCCCAAATACATGGGCCATCTTCCACTGGTTTCCCAGACTTCCCCATGGAGCTAGATAGGAAGTGGAGCAGCTGGGACACGAACCGGTGCCCGTATGGGATGCCATCATAGTAGGCATCTGCTTTACCTGCTTATGCCATGACACCAGCCCCCAAACTATTACCTGCCAAAAGTGAATCCACTTCTTGGTAAGTTGAAGTCCAAAACTCTACTAAAAGCAGTCATCACCCAACGTAATCTGTTTGTAGCCAATAGAGACCATCAGAATCATTTCCACAGCTCTGGCTCCCCAAGCAAGGGAAATCAGAGACTTCTTTGGAGTGGGGCATGGATGTTCAAAAGGGGGAGTTTTGACCTTATGGGCAGAGGCAGGTATCACATGGCAATGAGTCTTAAGCTCCTCATGGGCAGACATCTTAGCCTTCACAACAAGCCAAAGGGGGCAGGCCTTTGACACAGCAGTTAGAATAGCACTTGGGCACTTGGCCCCTGCGTTCTCCATCAGAATGCTGACGTTTGATACCCAGCTCTGCTTCCAATTCCAGCTCCCTGCTAATGCTGGCCCTGGAAGGAAGCAGGGGATGGCTCAATTGCTTGGGTCCCTGCTACCTGTGTAGCAGACCCAGATTGAATTCTGTATTCTTGGCTTCAGCCTGACCTCAGCTGGGTCTGTTGCAGGCATTTGGAGAGTGAGCCAACAGATGAAGTTCTCTCTCTCTCTCTCTCTCCCTCTTCCTCTCCCTCTCCCTCTCCCTCTTCCTTTCAAATACTTTGAAAAATTAATGTCAACACTGAACCAAGGATGACTTTTGGATACCTTGTGATCATCTGCCTGGGGGGCTGTTCTTGTAGAGACTAGACCTGTTCAGGGTGGGTGGTGACTGTGTCTCTCTGTAGAGCACAACTGAACACAGCTTTGAAAGGTGCTTTAGGGCTTCGAAGTGAACATGAGTCAGGATAAAGGCTTTTGAGCAGCTGATGACAAAACTTTATGATATTTGGGATAGAAGTTTGAGTAGGGAAAAGTCCAGAGTATATACATTTTGCACTCTTGTGTTCAGCACACAGCCTGGCATTAGGTGTCATTCTGTTTATTTTTTTAAAAGACTTATTTATTTATTTGAAAGGCAGAGTGACCGAGAGACGGGGTAGAGAGGAAGAAAGACAGAGAAATAGAGAGATCTTCCATCCACTGGTTCACTCCCCAAATGCCCACAACAGCCAGGGCTGCACCAGAATAAAGCCAGGAGCCTGGAACTCCATCTGGGTCTTTGAACTGGGTGGCAGGACCCCAGGAACCTGGGCCATTTTCCACTGCCTTCCCAGGTACATTAGCAGTGAGCTGGATCAGAAGCAGAGTGGCTGTAGCCGAAGCTGTGGTGTAGCAGGTAAAGCTACCACTTGCAGTGCTGGAATCCCATATGGGCGCCCATTTGTGTTCTGGCTGCTCCACTCCCAATCCAGCTCTCTGCTATGGGAAAGCAGTAGAAGGTGACAAAAGTGTTTGGGCCCCTGCACCCATGTGAAAGACCCAGAAGAAGCTCCAGGCTTCTGGCTTCAGACTGGCCCAGTCCTGGCTGTTAGGGTTAGGGTTAGGGTTAGGGTTAGTGTTAGTGTTTGGGGAAGTCAATCAGTGAATGGAAGATCTCTTGTTCTTGATCTTTGTGTGTGTGTTTCTCTTTACCTTTCAAATGAATAAAAATACATTATTCAAATTTTTTAAAAACAATAAGGAGATACCAGTATGCACCTATTAGAATGGCAAAAATCCAAAATACTTATTATGCTTAATTCTAGCAAGGTTGGGGAAACAAGAACTTTTCATCCATTGCTGGTGGGAGTGCAAACTGGTACAGCTACTTGGAAGACAGCTTGGCAGTTTTCCTCCAAAGTAACCCTTCTCTTACCAAGCAATACAGGAATCGTGCTCTTTTGTATTTACACAAATGAATTAAAAACCTCTGTTCCCACAAAAACCTGCACACAGATGTTTATAGCAAGTTTATTCATAATTTCCAAAACTTGGGAGCAACCAAGATGTCCTTCATTCAGTGAATGGATCAATAATTGTGATATATCCAGGTGACGGAGTACTTCTTAGAAGAATCAAACAAACCATAAAGAGACACGGAGGAAACCTTAATGTGTATTACTAAGTGAAAGACACCGATCTGAAAAGACTACATACTAAATGATTTAATTACATTCTGGAAAAGGAATAACTATGGAAACCGTAAAAAAAGATCAGTGGTGACCAGAGGTTAAGGTAGATGAATAGTAACACTGAGGAGTTGTAGGCAATGAGACTGCTCTGTTTGATGCTACAGTGGTGGATATGAGTTGTCATACATTTGCCAAAGCCCTTAGAATTATAATACTTAGTGTGCACCTAGCGAGAACTATGGACTTTGGGTGATTGTGAGGCATCAGGGTGGGTTCATCAGTTCTAACAAATGCACCACGCTTCCGGGAGATGTAAACCAGCGGGGAGTGTATGTTTGAGGCAGGGGATGTGAACCATCTCTGTATATCTTCTGCGATTGTTTTCTTGGCTGATAAGCATCCAGTATGAGCCATTGCAACAGGATTCACTGCCACAGAGAATCACCTCCTCTAAGCAAGATACAGACTAATAGAGAAGAAAGGAAAAGTAAACATTGGTTAAAAGGCCTCAACCACCTTTATTCCACATTGTCTAAAACAACCACCCAGTGACAGAGACACCCATCAAACAAACGCACTCTCTCGACTTTCATGCCTCAGACCTGAAATTGCCAGTGGCTTCTCTCGGTTGGACCACATTAATCTCTTAAGCAAGAAAATTCATTCAAAAGTAATGAGAAATGAGAGGGAATGTTATAATTACTGTGCATTTACGATGTGCTTGTACTCAATTATATATATAATTTATATATATTTATACATATATATAATTTAGCTCATATATATCATATGACCATTTTCAGTAGCTCTTAACTAGCTGACCCTCTCTATATAAGGATGTGTAGAGAAGGAAACAGGCCCAGAGAGATGGAGTAACTTGACCAACATCACACACCTGGAGATGACCAGAAACAGAATTCATGTGCTGTTTTCATGTGCTGTTTTCTATCTATGAATCTTCTTGCTGAAATGCCTTTTAGATCTTTAAGTTGGGTTGTTCAGTTTCTCATTGTTGAGTTTTAAAAGGTCTTTGCATATTTAAGATTCCAGTTCTTTCTTTTAAAAAGATTTTATTTATTTATTGCAGAGATATAGTTACAGACAGAGAAGGACAGACAAAGAGAAAGGTCTTCCATTCTCTCCACAAATGGCCACAACGGGTTCACTCCCCAAATGGCCACAACTTCTGGAGCTGGGCCAATCTGAAGCCAGGAGCCTGGAGCTTCTCCTGGATCTTCCACACAGATGCAGGGGCCCAAGCCCTTGGGCCATCTTCTACTGCTCTCCCAGGCCATAGCAGAGAGCTGGATCAGCAGAGGAGCAGCTGGGACACGAACTGGCATCCATATCCATATAGGATGCCAGTGCTGCAGACGAAAGCTTAGCCTACTGTGCCACAGCACCAGTCCCAGGTTGTTCCTGTTGGTTATCAAGTAAGTGCTGAGCAAAGATTTCCCCTGGGATATGGCTCGTCTTTTCTTGCTCAGCACAGTTGTATTGTGTTAAATGTATAGGTCAAGTTGGGAAGAACTGAAAACTTGACAGTCTTGAGTCTTCCTCTCCATATACTGGAATATCACTCCATTCATTTAGTTATTTGACTTTTTTTAAGTCAGAGTTTTGTAGTTTTTCCTCATGGATCATGTATTTATTCTGTTAGGTGTGTATCTTAAGTATTCTCTCTCTCTCTCTCTCTCTCTGATGCTAATGTAAATGGTATTGTTTTTAATTCGGGTTCTATTTGTGCATTGTTTGCATATGAAAAACAGTAGAATCTGTAAATAAACATTGTGTCTTGCATCCTTGTTATAGCTGCATGTTGGTTAAAGGAGTTTCATTGCTATTTTTTATCCTTTGGGATTTTCTACATAGGTGATATTTTCATTTGTAAACAAAGACGATTTTATTTCTTCCTTCCCATTCTACTTACTTTCACTTACTTTTCATATCTTATTGCAATGGCTACAACTTCAGGTACCATTTTGGCTGGAAATAGTCTAAGCAGACATTCTTACATTATTCCTGATTTTAGTGGGAACACATCCAGTTTCTCACCATGAATTCTTATGCTAGCAGTAAAATTTTCATTGAGGAAATTCCCCTCATCCTACTTTGCTAAGAGTTTTATTTATTTTTTAAAAATATTTATTTTATGTATTTGAAAAGCCCAGTTATAGAGCGAAAGAAGGAGAGACAAAGAAAGAGAGAGAGAAGCGGAAGGGATGTGAGGGGAGTGGGGAAGGGGAGAAAAGAGAGGTCTTCCATCTGTTGGGTCACTCCCCAAATGGCCACAACAGGTAGGGCTGGGCCAGACTAAAGCCAGGAGCCAGGAGTCCCCCACATGGGTGCAAGGGCCCAAGAACTTGGGCCATCTTCTGCTGCTTTCCCAGGCACATTAGCAGGGAGCTGGATCAGAAGTGGAGCATCTGGGATGCAAACTGGTACCCACATGGGATATCAGTCCTGAAGTCAGTGGTTTAACTCACTGTGCCACAGCACTGGTCCTGATACATTGTTTATAATTTTCCTTTCTTATGTCTTTTTGTGGTTTAAATATTATGGTGATCCTGGCCTCATAGAATCAGTTAGGTAGCATTTTTTCTGCTTCTGTTTTCTGGGAGAGATTGAAAAGAATTGTAACAATTTATTTCTTTTAAAAATGTTTTCATTTATTTGTTAATTTTTTATTTACTTGAAAAGCAGAGAGACAATGAGAGAGAATATCTTCCATGTGCCAGTTTTACTCCCCAAATGTCCTGCAGCCAGGATTGAGCCAGGCTGAAGCTAGGAGCCTGAAATTTAATCTGGGTCTCCCATATGAGTGGCAGGGACCCCAGGACTTGAGCCATCACCTGCTGCCTCCCAGGGTGTGCATTAGCACGAAGCTGGAACCAGAAGCCCAGCTGGGACTCAAATCCAAATTTTCTGCTATGGAATGTAAGTGTCCCAAGTGGAGTCTGAACCATTGTACCAAATGCCCTTCCCACACCCCTCGTGTCTTTCTTAAATGTTTGGTAGAATTCACCAGTGACTCCTATCCTGATGCTCCCTTTCTTGGATGGTTATTAGTTATTGATTCAATTTGTTGACCTTTTTATCATCATGTAATCTTTATCCCTGATAATGAAATCTGCTTTGTCTGAAATTTTCACAGGAATCCACCTTTCTGGAGTGATTATTCAGACACTGATATATCTGCTTATGGTGCTGATGTTAGCACAGTGTATCTCTCTCTACCTATTCACTTCTAATCTGTTTTATCTAACTTTGTTTTTGTTCATCCAGATACCATATAGCAGAATCTTATTTTATTATCCTCTCTGATGATCTCTTTTACTTATTTATTTTAAAGTATTTATTTATTTTGAAAGAATTACAGAGAAGAGGGAGAGACAGAGAGAGAAAGAGAGAGATCTTCCATCCACTGGTTCACTCCCCAGATATTCACAATGGCCAGTGTTGGGCCAGGACAAAGTCAGGAGCCTGTAGGTATTATTTTGAATAAGCTATTTTCTGCTAAATCAAATGAGAACAAGTAAAAATTTTATTTTACCCTCGTTTATTGCATCAACACTCTTATTTTTTATAGATCCGATGTTCTGATATATATCATTTTTATCTTTTAATGTTTCTTTGTCTTCATCTACTTGAAAAGCAGAGAAAGAGAGAGCCAGAGAGAGGGAAAGAATCTTCCATCCATCCATTCATTCTCCAAATGGCCACAACAGACAAGGCTGGGCTAGGCTGTAGACAGGAACCTGGAACTCCCACATGGCTGGGGTGCCCAAGCACTGGAATCATTATCTGCTGCCTCCTGGGATGCATTAGTTGGAAGCTGGATGTGCAGCAGATCGGCCAAGACTTGAACCAGCACTCCCGTGTGGGGTACATCAGCTTAACACACTGCACGATAACACATGTCCAGATCTGTATGATTTTCCTCAGTAGTTTTTTTTTTCCTAATATTTCTTGCAAGGCAGGGCTACTAGCATCAAGTTTCCCTCAGTTTCCCTTTGTCTGAGAAACTTTATTCCTCCTTCACTTTTGTACAATAATTTGATGGATACTACATTTTAAGTGCTATGTTGTCTTCTTCCACACTTTAAACATTTTATTTCACTCTCTTGGTTGCGTGCTTTGTGAACAAAAGCCTGACCTCATTCTTTTCTTTATTCCTTTATTGGTAAGATTTTTTTCTCCTGCAATCTTCTTTTAAGTTATATTCTTTTTCTTTGGTTTTCTGCAGCTCAAATATTAAATAACTATGTGTGGGTATACTTTAAAAATCTCTCTTGCATTGAGCAGGTATTGTAGCAATGGGTTATGCCACAACCTGTGACTCTGGCATCCCATGTCAGAGCACCAGTTCATGTCCCAGCTGCTCCATGTCTGATCCAGCTCCCTTGTAATACATCTGGGAAGGCAGCAGATGACCCAAGTACTTAGGCATCTGCCAGCCACATGGGAGACCGGGATGGAGTTCTGGGCTCCTGGCTGCTGCCTGGCCCAGCCCCATTGTAACAATTTGGGTAGTGAACAATGTAGAGTGCTCTCACCTCTTCCCTCTGCCCCTGGTATTTAAAATATTTCTCCTGCATGATATTTGCAGTTTCCCAGATCTGTGGCCTTGTGTCTGTCATTAATTTTGAGAAATAGCCATTATTGCTTCAAATGTTTATTCTGTTCAGGTCTTTTTTTCTTCCCCTTTTGGTATCAAGGATGGATATAAGTTAGGCCCACTTGAAGTGGGGGTGTTTCCAGGGTTGATGCCTGTGTGACCACAGTGGTCCAAGGATCAGCTAATGGCTGCAAAATTTTGCTTTATTGGGCTTGCTATGGGCAAACTGAAGTGGATATCATGAGATGTAACACACAGGTTATTTCTGAAATGCTGGAGAAGTCTTGTTTGCCCCAGAACTATACACTGTTGAAGTTCAAATGTGGTGTTAATTTAACTACCAAGGAAATTGTTCTTGTTGGTGTTATTGATAATGGTTCCTGGAGACTCTGGCCATCAGGCAATCAAAGCCAACAAAGGTGACCTGAGAGAAGCAACCCCTGACAGGCTTCTGATGGTAAAGAAAAACTTTGAAAGAGTTGTGGATAAAGTAGAGTTGCTTCTGAAATCAGAAAGTGAATGGAGGGTCATTGTATTAATGGACTCCCCTTGGGATCTAGGTCACTATGCAAAAACCAATAAGCTTTGGGGAATTTGGGGCTTCCGTATGAATTTCGGGTAAAATCTACCCCTAGAGAACCAGGTGACGCCGAGAACTGCGACTGAGGATGAAGGGGCTGGCATCCCCTTGTGTTTGGGGTGGGGGCAGGCAGAAGCCCATGGACGGGAACACTGACACCAGTTCTCATCCGCCTCCCCGCACAGCCACACTGAGGATGTGTGCTCTCCTTCCCCACCGCCGGCAGCTTCAGCCAGCCGTCTGATCACGCTTTCGCCAGCAGGGTGAGCTCCGTTCGCTGCTCAGACATTGCAGTCAACAACCATTGGGGATGGGCCAAACTGCGAGTAAGCATGTTGAGCACGTGGATCTCCTTGAAGCAGGCTGACAGGAAAATCAGACAGAGGATGTGATATTTAAGAAAGAACATCATTGCACTTCTTAGGAGGGAAACGACAAATTTCTAGTTTAGCTGCAAGAAACAAAATCAAGCAAGATGAAGAGATGATTTTTAAATCGGAAAAAAAAAAACCATATTAGTGAAAATGATGATATGTGGAGAAGACTCACATATTTGGAATTGAAGCAGCATCTGTAGAAATAATCCATGAGTCAGAGGGAAAGACACATGAAAATTAGAAAATATGTCAAGCTGAATGATAATGATAATGCAACGTATCAAAATTTACAGGGAGCAACCAGTGCAGGGCTCCGAGGGAATGATGTTTATATTATTAGTAAAGGAGAAAGGGCTAAACTAGATGATCCAGACCCTCCCTTAGGAATTTAAGATGAGCAAAATAAACCAAAATAAGTGGAAGAGATGTACTAATAAAGAGATCTATGAAAAAGAAAACAGAAAAACTCTGAAAACAATTGTTTAAATTAACATAGATGGCATGGGTATTTGAAAAAATTGATATAATATCTAGATCCTTAGCAAAACTCATAAAGAAGCAATCCAAAAAACCTCATAATTCAATACAATCCAGAACAACATACAATCACTGTAATTGTTAATGATAATAAGGATATCTTATGATCAAATTTATGCCAATTGAGTTGACATCTTAATAAGAGGGACAAATTCTTGAGAAATTTCACTTGCCAAAGCAGACACATAAAAAATAGAAAATCTAAGTAATGCTTTGTCTACTTAAGGATTTTAATTAATTACCAAAAATCTTCACACATAAAAGCACCATAAGTCCAGATTGTGTTACTGGTACATGCTATCAGACATTGAAGAATGAAATAATACCAATTTTTTAAGAACAGCTAGCTATAATACCTAAATTCTACAAAGACATGCCAGAAACAGAAAAGGAAAGACCAATATCCCTCCTGAATTTAGACAGAAAAATATTCTTAAGAAAGACTAGGGAGAGCAAAGGCATTGGTGCTAATATTTCCTTGTGTTTTCCATAGAGTTTATTTAGCATGAGTTGTGGGAGAGAGATGATGGGCAGGTGGTGGGCAGGGCAGAGGAGGCTGAAACGCTCAGGAAGCGCCCAGGGCCAGAGGCACCCGCAGCCAGTTATCAAGTTTTCACTTGATATTATCAGAAATTACCATGTGGGATCAGTGTTTTGCGTACTGGGTAAAGCTGCCCCTGCAGTGCTGCCATCCCATGTGGGCACCTGTTTGAGTCCTGGCTGGGCCACTTTGGATCCAGCTCCCTGTTACTGTGCCTGGGAAAGCAGTGGGAGAAGTGCTGGGAATCCCACAGCCACAGGGAGGACCCAGAAGCAGCTCCTGAGTACTGGTTTCAGCCTGGTGCAGCTCCAGCAGAAGATGGCCCAAGTCCCTGGGCCCCTGCACCCTTGTGGGAGGCCTAGATGAAGCTCTTGGCTCCTGGCTTTGGCCTGGCCCAGCCCTAGCTATTGCGGCCATTTGGGAAATGAGCCAGCAGATGGAAGATCTCCCTCTCTCTGTCTCTCCCTCTCTCTTTCTCTCTCTATAACTGTGCCTTTCAAATAAATAAAAATAAATCTTAAAAAAAAGAGAACAGAGTTAAAATCCCAACTTTGCCACTTAAAAAAAAAATCACCACCACCATTTTAGAAAAAAGGCACCATTTGTAGTGTTAAGTTTCCATTCATCAGAAGGCATGGTGACCATGAATATGTATGTGCCTGATAATAGAGCTTCAAAATGCATGAAGCAGAAATCAATAGGATTAAAGACAAATTATATCACCCCTCTTTCAAATAACCGACAGAAGAATCAGATGAAAATGTACTGAATGACTAACAGATCTGAACATGCCCAGCCGTACTGACTTGAGTTCATTGTTTTCTAGAGAATGCAATGCCTCTGCTGAGACAGGGAACCGTGTGGGCCACAAGACAAGCTAGATAAATGTAAAGAAGAATGAAATCTTACAGAATGCGTTCTCTGACTTCAAAGAAATTAAACTGCTTTTTAAAAGCCTCCCAATTTGGACGTAAAGCGACATACTGATAAGTAATTCATGTTTGATAGATGAACTCAAAAACAAATTTAAAATATCTCAAAAGAAATGCTAATGACTACGTGACACATGAAAATTTGTGGGCTGCTGCTAAAATGGTACTTAGAGGGACATGTGTAACTTTCAGGGCTTCTGTTAAAAGAACAGTGGTTTAAGCAAAATGAAGAGTGACTGGGTACGGAGTTTCTTTGGGGATAAAGAAAATGTTCAAAACTTGATTTTAATGGTGATTATACACATCTATGAATATATTAAATACCATTGAAGTGTTCACATTAAAGGGGTGGATTATATGAAAAAAAAAAAAAAAGAAAAAGAAGAAAGGTATAAAAATCAGTGACCTGGGGCCAGCGCTGTGGCGTGCCTGTAAAGCCACCACCTGCAGTGCTGGCATCCCATATGGGCGCTGGTTCAAGCCCCAGCTGCTCTGCTTCCATCCAGCTCACTGCTAATGCACCTGGGAAAGCAGCAGAAGACGGCCCAAGTGTTTGGGCCTCTGCAACCACATGAGAGATCCCAAGGAGTCTCCTGTCTCCTGGCTTCAGCCTAATCCAGCCTTGGCCGTTGTGGCCATTTGGGGAGTAAAAGAGCAGGTGGAAGATCTCTCTCTGCCTCTGCCTCTCCCTCCCTGTACCTCTGCTTTTCAAATAAAGAAAATAAATCTTTAAAAAATATATCAACGCCCTGAAGATTCAAATTAATCACTGATAAATGTAAATTTAACTTAAACGAAGTAACAAATAGGAACTAAGAGAAGAAATCAGTGAAACAGTACAAACAAACAAGGAATTGACAAAACAAAAATGGGGCTGTTTCTCTGAAGTGATGAACAAAATTAAAATTAATAAAACAAAATTCAAAAGAAAAAGCAACAAGAGCACACAATACCAATATTTGGAATATTACAAACTACCCATTAAAAGGATATTATGAATAATTTTATGCTAATAATTTGATAACTTGGTTAAAATGTATAAGATCTTTGAAAAACATCACTTAGTAAAATAGCCAGGAGATATGAAGATAATCTGAATTAACCTGTACCTGTCTATTAATTAAATTCATTATTTAAAAGGTTAAAGCATTGAAAACTGCAGGCCTGTGGTATTTTCTGGATAGGAAGTGTTAGCCACTGAGCTGTGTCCTCATCCAATCAGCTGCCTCGATTCTATTTCCTGGTTATTCTCAACTCAGGTTTGGGCAGTTTTATGTTGTTTTTGCTCCCAGGGGGAAGGTTGTTAATATTAGCAGTGTCAAGGAAGAAAACTGTACGAACATGTTCATTGATGCAGAAAAAAAGCATTTGATGAAAGTTAGCATCCATTCACGACAGAAAGACTATTAGGAACAGAAGGGAGTGTCTTCAATCTGATAAAATGCATGTATACAAAGCAGCAGCTAACATCATTCAAATGGGTAAAAATATTGAATACTTTCCCTCAATGATTGGGACAGAGTCCAAGGGTGTGCATACACATGGCATCTACTCAGTGTCGTGCGTGGAGCCTTTGCTGGTGCAGCAAAGCAGCAGAGAAAAGCAGAAAGATGGAGAAGGAAGCCCTATCACCCTCTTCATCAGCAGAGAACAACTACTAGAACTTACAAGTGGCCCTGACTGTTCACAGGATACAAGCCAGGTAAGACCAGGGAGTAGGACTGAGCGCAAGGACCTCTACACCAGCGTAGAGGTCTCCAAGTACTTGAAAGGTTTATGTAGAAGAGAATGGCAGGCAAAGTGGGCTCCACGCAAGTTGGGTTTTATTTTTATTTATTTTCATTTTTTATTTGAGAGGTAGAGAAACACAGAGACACACAATATTTTCCACTCACTGGTTCTCTTCCCAAATGTCTCCAACAGTCAGGGCTGAGCCAGGCCAAATTCAGGAGCCAAGAACACAATCCAAGGCTCCCATGTGGGTGGCAGGGACCCAACTCCCTGAGCCACCATCTGCTGTCTTCCCAAGGTGCACATCAGCAGGAAGCTGAAACTGGCAGCTGAGCCAGACTCCAGCTCAGCCACTCCCATATGGGATCCGGGCTCTGAAGTGGGACTGTACCACTGTCCAAATACCAGCAAGGCTGTTTTCATTTGAATCACCTTCTTTTCCTTCTCTTCCAACTTAACTTTCTAATTTAAAACACTCTCCAGCTCCAGAAAAGTTGCAAACACTCTACTAAACACTCCTCCCTGAATCATTTGAAAGAAAGCCACCTACAGAGTGGACCTTATCGCTGACTGCTCCAAGGGGTATTTCCAACAAATGGAGACGTTCTTCCCCACAGCCAGAGGGCCATGCTCAGCAGCAGACAGTGAACATCAGCACAGTACTGCCATCTAGTCCCGAGACCCCAGTCTGATCTTTCCACTTGTTCTTTCTTTTTTTTTCTTTAAGATTTATTTATTTATTTGAAAGAGTTACAGAGAGAGGTAGAGACAGAGAGAGAAAGAGAGAGAGAGGTCTCTAGATGGCCGCAATGGCCGGAGCTGTGCCGATCCAAAGCCAGGAGCCAGGAGCTTCTTCTGGGTCTCCCACGCAGGTGCAGGGGTCCAAGGACTTGGGCCATCTTCCACTGCTTTTCCATGCCATAGCAGAGAGCTGGATTGGAAGAGGAGCAGCCGGGACTAGACTGGTGTCCATATGAGATGCCGGCGCTTCAGGCCAGGGCTTTAACCCACTGAACCACAGCGCCAGCCCCTCCACTTGTCCTTATTATGTAATTCATTGCACAGAGGTCTGTCAAACATAACTAAATTGCTGTTTCATCATTTTCCTGTGCCTGTTTGCTATTTAGTGGAACATTAACAGGTTATTGGAGGAGGGAGGGAGGAAGGGGGGGGGGAGGGAGGGAGGGAGGGGAGGCAGCTTGTCAAGGGCCTCTTTACTTTTATTTATTTGAAATACAAAATGAAAGAAGAAGAGACAGATTTTTTTAAAAGATTATTTAAAATTTTATTTAAGGTATACAAATTTCATGTATTTCATATCTACAGATTCAAGAACATAGTGATACTTTCCCTCCTACCCTCCCTTCCACCCATGCTCCCACCCTTTATTTGAAAGGCAGAGTTACAAAGCGGGGCAGGGGAGGGGAGAGATCTTCCATCCACTGATTCACTCCCCAAATGTTTGCAATGGTTGGCGCTGTGCCAGGCTGAAGGCAGGATCCAGGAGTTTCTTCCAGGTCTCCCACAGGTGCAGGGACCCAAGCACTTGGGCCACCTCCAGTGCATTCCCAAGGTGCATTAGCAGGGAATCAGAAGGTTCAGAAGTGGAGCAGGCGGCACTTGAACAAGTGCTCATGTGGGAAGCTGGCATCACAGGTGGTGGCTTTACCTGTTTGCCACAATGCCAGCTGGCAAAGAGTGAGAACGTTCTTCCACAGAATTGATGAAAGAGAGAAGACTCAAATAACTAAAATGAGACATGCAAGAGGGTACATTAAAACCAAATTTACAGAGATCAAAAGGATTATGGAAATACTGTGAATCATGCATCAGCACGTTAGGTCATCAGGATGGAATGAGGAAATGCCTAGAAGCGTCACCTGCCGAGACTGAATGGCATTGAGAGAGATTCTGAACAGAACTCCAGCTAGGGCAGGTGGTGAATCAGTAATAAAAAAACCTTCCAACAAATAAAAGTTCAGGACAAGGGGGTTCCACCGGTGAATTCTATAAAACATTTAAGTAAGAACTAATACAGGGGCTGCTGTGGTGGCATAGCAGGTTAAGCCACTGCCTGAGAGGCTGGCATCCCATATGGAAGCCTGTTGAAGTCCAGGCTGCTCCACTTCCACTGCAGCTCCCTGCTGATCGCCTGGGAAAGCAGCAGAGGAGGGTCCAAGTGCTTGGGCCCCTGCATCCACACGGGAGACCCAGAAGAAGCTCCTGGCTCTTGGTTTCAGCTTGGCCCAGTCCCAGCTAATGTGGCCGCTTTGGGAGTGAACCAGCAGATGGACGATATCTCTCTCTCTCACTCTCTCTTTCTCTGTAACTCTGCCTTGAAAAGAAATATTTTTAAAAAAGTAAAAAAAAAAAAAAATCTTCCAAGAAATTAAAGAGGAGGGAACCCTTCCTGATTCATTCCAGGAGGCTAGCATTACACTGATACCAAAGCCAGACAAAGACACTACAAGAAAAGGAAAGAAGGAAGGAAGAAAAAAAGAAAGAAGGGAGGGAGGAAGACATTGCCAGAAAACTATAGCTCACAACCCTTGATGAACACAGATGCAAAAATCCGCAACCAAATTCTATACCAGCAAACAGAACACAGCAACACATTTAAAGAACTATATACCATACAAAACACATTACAAGAACTATATACCACACAAAACCCAGTAAAAGAACTATATACCATACAAAACACATTAAAAGAACTATATACCATACAAAACACATTAAAAGAACTATATACCACACAAAACCCAGTAAAAGAACTATATACCATACAACAACACAGTAAAAGAACTATATACCACACAAAACACAGTAAAAGAACTATATACCATACAACAACACAGTAAAAGAACTATATACCACACAAAACACAGTAAAAGAACTATATACCATACAACAACACATTAAAAGAACTATATACCATGACCAAGTGGAATTTGTTCCTGAAGTGAAGGGACAGTTCAGTGTATGAAAATCAATAAATGTAATACACCACATTGACAGAATTATATTAATATCAATAGATAACATAACAATACAGAACAAAATTATGCCATTGTATTCTCAATGAATGCAGAAAAGTGCTTTAAAATCCAATGCTCTAGGCTGGCGCCGTGGCTTAACAGGCTAATCCTCCGCCTTGCAGCGCTGGCACACTGGGTTCTAGTCCCAGTTGGGGCACCAGATTCTGTCCTGGTTGCCCCTCTTCCAGGCCAGCTCTCTGCTATGGCCTGGAAGGCAGTGGAGGATGGCCCAAGTGCTTGGGCCCTGCACCCGCATGGGAGACCAGGAGAAGCACCTGGCTCCTGGCTTCGGGTCAGCGAGATGCGCCGGCCGCAGCGGCCATTGGAGGGTGAACCAACGGCAAAAAGGAAGACCTTCCTCTCTGTCTCTCTCTCACTATCCACTCTGCCTGTCAAAAAAAAAAAAAACAAAAACAAAAACCCAATGCTCTTTTGTTATTAAAAACACTCACCAAATCAGTAGTGGATGAAGATTACCACAACATAATAAAGACCATATATTAAAAACCCACAGCTAACTTCATAATCAATGGCGAAAGAGCAACTGTTTTCACTCCAAGATCTAGAACAAGATAGGGATAACTCCTTTTATCACGTCTCTTTAACATAGTAGTGGAAGATCTATCCAGAGCAATTCAGCAAGAAAAATAAATGAAAGGCATCAACATTGGAAAGGAAGAAGTAAAATTATCTGTTGGCCAACAACATGATTTTGTATGTATAAAACTCTGAAGATTCCATAAAAAATGTCTAGTTTTCATGGAGTAGAAGACTTATTGTAATGTCAGTAATATCCAAAGCAATCTATAGATTTAATAAATCTCTATCAAAATCCCAAAGGTGTTCTTGAAGAAATAGAAAATTACATTTTATAATTCCCATGGGACTGCAATGGACACTGAGTAGCCAAAACAATCTTGAACTCAACCCAGTAGGCCTTTGTTAATGACCACAGCCTGAGCTTGCTCTCAGGAGAAGCCGGTAGCTGTGGTCCATATGATTTTCTTAAGTGACTATATTTTTCCCTTATTTACTGCAATGGTTCTTAACTTTGGATGCAATGGTCTTTTACAACATAAAGTGTACACTTCACCATGGGAAATTAAGTTGTGGGTGATATAAATTAGCTGTGTAAGTGGTACCAAAAGTAAGACTTAATGGTAACTTGGAACAATTGAATGACAAACCTGTAAAAAAATAAATAAATAAAATGAGATGGAGGAGGAGGAAGAAGGGAGGAGATTGGAACTCTCAAACTTCCTGTCCTCAAAGCTTTTTACAAACTATCATACTCCAACAGTGTAGTATTCACATAAAGAAGAGATATATAGGCTGATGGAATGGAATGAAATAGAATAGACAGAGTTCCCAACCCCCCACATGTCTGACTTTTGACAAGAGTGCCAAGGCCATTTGATGAGGGAATGTGCACTCTTTCATCAGACGACATTGTGAAAACGGAATATCCACATGCGAGATAATGAAGTTGGCCCCTTACACACCATATAAAAAAGATAACACCTAAATGTAAGGTCTAAAATTTTTTGAAAACTCTCAAGAAAACATAGGAAGAAAGCATGACAACATTGGATTTTGCTGTGGTTTCTTGGTCATAACAATAAAAACACAGACAACAGAAGTAAAAATGGGTAAATTAGGCTACATCTAAATGAAAAACTTCTTTGCATCAAAAGACACAAAATATTGAAAAAGCAGCCTACCAAATGGGAGAAAGAAAGCAATAAGGGATCAATATCCAAACTACATAAATAACTCTTAAAACAACAAGGTTTAATTAAAATGAGTAAAAAATTTGAATAAAACATTTCTCCAAAGAAGATATACAAATGATTAACAAGCACAAAAAAGACTCCCAACATCACTAATCATTAGGAAAATGCAATAAAAAAACACAAGGAGATATCACTTCACATTCACCAGAATGGCCTATCATAAAAAAATAAGTTTAGGGAGGATGTGGAGAAACTAGAACTTTTGTGCCCTACTGGCGAACACAGGAAATATTGCAGATGCTATGTACATGTATAGAAATTCCACAGAAAATTAATATATTGCTGCATGATCTAGGAATTTCACTTCTGAGGATATGCCCGGAAGAATTGAAAACAGATTTTCTACACAGCCACTGATGGCAGTATTATGCACAATAGTCAAAAGGTGGAAGCAACCCAAGTGTCCATTGACAGATGAACGCATAGGCAAATTGTACAGATCCATGCAATGGAATAGTATATAGTCTTCAAAGAAAGTTCTAGCACACAGTACAATGTGGATGAACCATGAGGATGCTATGCCAAATGAAATATGCCGGTCACAAAAGACAAATACTATATATTCCGCTTATATGAGATATGAGACTAGTTACATCCATAGAAACGCAAAGTAGAATGGCTATTGCTGGGAGATGGGTGAACGGGAGTTGCTGCATGGGTTACGGACTTTAAGGTTTGCAGGATGCACAGTTCTGGAAATTGCACAATGATGTGAGTGTACTTAGCACTCTTAAAGTGAGCAAGAAGGGAAGTTTTGTCTTATGTGTACTTGACTGCAATTTTTAAAAAGTATATATATATGTGTGTGTGTGTATGTTTGTGTGTAAAAGAGGGAAGGGGAGACAGAATATTCACACATATATGATCAATTAAGAACTAAATAAGGGGCCGGCGCTGTGGCTCACTTGGTTAATCCTCCTCCTGTGGTGCCGGCATCCCAATGTGAGCACCGGGTTCTTGTCCCAGCTGCCCCTCTTCCAGTCCAGCTCTCTGCTTTGACCCAGGAGGGCAGTGGAGGATGGCCCAGGTGCTTGGGCCCTGCACCCGCATGGGAGACCAGGAGGAAGCACCTGGCTCCTGGCTTTGGATGGCGCAGCACCAGCTGTGGAGGCCATTTGGGGAGTGAACCAGCGGAAGGAAGACATTTCTCTCTGTCTCTCTCTCACCGTCTATCTGTCAAAAAAAATTTTTTTTAAAAAGAACTAAATAAGAATGCATTAACAAATATAATATCTGGTTAAGGGAATGTGATTTTTTTTAAATGCTGGTGAAAACTTTTCAATACTCTTGCTATGTGGAATAAAAGTGTTTTAATTTTTTAAAAAGATTTATTTATTTATTTGAAAGTCAGAGTTACACAGAGAGAGGAGAGGCAGAGAGAGAGGGAGAGAGGAAGAGAGAGAGGTCTTCCATCCGCTGGTTCACTCCCCAAAGGGCCGCAATGGCTGGAGCTGTGCTGATCCGAAGCCAGGAGCCAGGAGCTTCTTCCAGGTCTCCCACGTGGTGCAGGGGCCCAAGGACTTGGGCCATCTTCTACTGCTTTCCCAGGCCACAGTAGAGAGCTGGATTGGAAGTGGAGCAGCCAGGTCTCGAACCGGAGTCCATATGGGATGCCAACGCTTCAGGCCAGGGCATTAACCCACTGCGCCACAACACCAGCCCCAAAGTGTTTTAATTTTTCATGATAAAAGTAAAAGTGAGTTTTTCAAGTATATATTTCTTGGTTAGCCCCAACAAGTAAATATACAAATATGAATACAAATGGATGGTTGAGAGTTTTGAAACTGGAAGAACTAAGTTCTGTTTTGCTTTGGAGGATGGGGAAGAAGAAATGTAAACTCAGTCTTGTGATGGTTGAGATAGGGAAGTCACTCATGGCAGACTCTGCTTTATTCCTTTAGATGCTAGCTGACTCTGCCAGCAGTGCCAGAGTTCATGATCAACCAGCTGCCCCACAGTGATGGCCGCACAGCTCCTCAGAAGGGTGATGTCCACCAGGAACCTCCTAAGACTGATTGCCGATCTTTTACATCACCTTTGTCTCCATGTCCTTCCGGTCTTCTGTTTCCTGGAGGTATTGCTTCTTTGATTAAACAGACGCATGTCAATTCTTTACCTAATGCAAAGTCATTAAAAATGTGTCCCCAGGTTTTCTGCCTTCTGTGGTTCTATCCCTTACATTTCAATATTTGATCCATTTTGAGTTAAAGGAGTTAATGCTTGTACACAGAATCAGGTAAGACTCCAACCTCATTCTTTTGTGTGTGACGATTCAGTTGCACTTGCCCAAGCACCATTTGTTGAGAGGACTATTCTTTCCCTGTGAATGGGGCTTGACAACCTTGTTGAAAATCATTACCCATCAACGTCTGGGTTTATTTTTGGACTCTCAGTTCTACTCTATTGATCTGTCTGTCCTTTATTCACAGCCTTGAATGCTGTTGCTTTGTAAAGAGTTTGGAAATCAGGAAATGTGAATCTTCCTTCTTTATTTTCCTTTCCCGGGATTATTTGGTCATACTGGGTCCCTTGCGGTTCCATATGAGTTTTAGAATGAACATCTCATTTTCTACAAAGAAGTCGCCTGAATTTCTAATGGAGAATTGTTGAATCTGCAGCCCAGTTTGGAGGGCTCTGTCATCTTAACAATGTTAAGTCAATCCATGAACAAATGTGTTTCCATTTATGTTGATCATCTTTAATTTCTTTTCATAATGTTTCATAGTTTTTAGATTTTTGTTAAATTTATGCCTAAATATTTAATAATTTTTAATGCTATTGTGAATGGAATTTTATCGTCATTTCATTTTTGGATTGTTCTTTGTGACTATAAAAATGCTATTGATTTTTGTATATTGATCTTGTATTCCACAACTTTGCTGACCTTGTTTATTAATTAATTAATTTATTTATTTATTAAACTTTTATTTAATGAATATAAATTTCCAAAGTACAGCTTATGGGTTACAATGGCTTCCCCCCTCCCATAACTTCCCTCCCACCCGCAACCCTCCCCTTTCCCGCTCCCTCTCCCCTTCCATTCACATCAAGATTCATTTTCAATTCTCTTTATATATAGAAGATCAGTTTAGTATATATTAGGTAAAGATTTCAACAGTTTGCCCCATATAGCAACACAAAGTGAAAAAACTACTGTTGGAGTACTAGTTATAGCATTAAATAACAGTGTACAGCACATTAAAGACAGAGATCCTACATGATATTTTTTAAAAATTAATTAATTTTCTATGCCATTTCCAATTTAACACCAGGTTGTTTTTTTTTTTCATTTCCAATTATCTTTATATATAGAAGATCAATTCAGTATATAATTAGTAAAGACCTCATCAGTTTGTACCCACGCAGAAACACAAAGTATAAAAATACTGTTTCAGTACTAGTTATAGCATCACTGCACATTAGACAACACATTAAGGACAGATCCCACATGGGGTGTAAGTACACAGTGACTCCTGTTGCTGACTTAACAATTTGACACTCCTGTTCATGGCATCAGTAATCTCCCTAGGCTCTATTCATGAGTTGTCAGGGCTATGGAAGCCTTTAGAGTTCGCTGACTTTGATCTTATTCCAATAGGGTCATAGTCAAAGTGGAAGTTCTCTCCTCCCTTCAGAGAAAGGTACCTCCTTCTTTGATGGCCCCCTTCTTTCCACTGGGATCTCACTCACAGAGATCTTTCATTTAGGTCTTTTTTTTTTTTTTCCATGGTATCTTGGCTTTCCATGCCTACAATACTCTCATGGGCTCTTCAACCAGATCCGAATGCCTTAAGGGCTGATTGAACTCACACAATTATTCTTAGGTGTTTAAATTTTAACTGAAAAGTGATCCCTGTTAAATTTAAGAGTGGAAAAAGAGAGGGAGGAGATGTACAATTTGGGACATGCTCAATCAGACTTGCCCCAAATGGTGGAGTTAGAAATGTGCCAGGGGATTCCAACGCAATCCCATCAAGGTGGCATGTACCAATGCCATCTCACTAGTCCAAGTGATCAATTTCAGCTCACAATTGATGGCTCTGATAGGTCTAAGAGTCAAAGGGATCACACAAACAAGACAAGTGTCTGCTAATACTAACTGATAGAATCAAAAAGGGAGAGAAGGATCCAACATGGGAAACGGGATACACAGCAGACTCATAGAATGGCAGATGTCCTAAACAACACTCTGGCCTCAGACCTTGTTTATTTTTAATGATTTTTTGGTGGATTTCTTAGGATTTTTCCATGTATCAGTTAATGTCATTTAAGAATAGAGATGGGGCCGGCGCCATGGCTCACTTGGTTAATCCTCCACCTGTGGCTCCGGCATCCCATATGGGTGCCGGGTTCTAGTCCTGGTTGCTCCTCTTCCAGTCCAGCTCTCTGCTGTGGCCTGGGAAGGCAGTGGAGGATGGCCCAGGTACTTGGGCCCCTGCACTGCATAGGAGACCAGGAGGAGGCACCTGGCTCCTGGCTTTGGATTGGTGCAGTGCCGGCTGTAACAGCCATTTGGGGAGTGAACCAATGGAAGGAAGACCTTTCTCTCTGTCCCTCTCTCTCACGGTCTATAACTCTACCTGTCAAATAATAATAATAATAAAAAAGAGATAGTTTTTCAGTTTTTTGGTTTTTAGTAAGGATGCCTGTTTTTCCTTTCTCTTTTTTTTTTTTTTTTTTTTTTTTGACAGGCAGAGTGGACAGTGAGAGAGAGAGAGACAGAGAGAAAGGTCTTCCTTTGCCGTTGGTTTACCCTCTAATGGCCGCCGCGGTAGCGCGCTGTGGCCGGCGCACCGCGCTGTTCCAATGGCAGGAGCCAGGTGCTTATCCTGGTCTCCCATGGGGTGCAGAGCCCAAGCACTTGGGCCATCCTCCACTGCACTCCCTGGCCACAGCAGAGAGCTGGCCTGGAAGAGGGGCAACCGGGACAGGATCGGTGCCCCGACCGGGACTAGAACCCGGTGTGCCGGCGCCGCAAGGCGGAGGATTAGCCTGTTGAGCCACGGCGCCGGCCTGTTTTTCCTTTCTCTTGCCTAACTGCCCTGGCTAGAACCTCCAGTAAAATGTTGAGTAAAAGTGAAAAGAACACATGTGTTTTGGAGGAAAAGTCGGTCTTTCACCATTATGAATGATGGTGTGGGTTTTTTTTTTTTTTTAGATACTCTATCAGGCTGAGGAAGTTCATTTCCACTCTGAGTTTGTTCTGTAATTATCACAAAAAAGTGTTGGATTTGGTCAAAGGCTATTGGTGCATCTTTTGAGATGATCATGTGAATTTCATTTTTATTCTGTTGATATGATTTGTTTTATTAATTTATGTTGAAGATGCTAATCAACCTTGCGTTTCTGGGGTAAAATTCCATCGGTCATGGTGTATAACTTCTGAGATGTTTCTGGGTTCCATTTTCACATCAGAATCCAAATTGTTTGGTGTAGTTTTCCTTCCTGCGATGCCCTTTTCTGGTTTTGGTATTAGGGTGATAACTCCCCCCAGGAAATGAGCTGGGGAATGGTGTCTCCTTTAGTATTTTTTAGAAGAGTTTGTGAGTACTTGGTAATAATTCTTGAAATGTTTGATAGAATTCAGTGGTAAACTCTGTGTCTTCTGGGCCTTGGCTTTTCCTTGAGGTTAGTTTTATTATTATTATTATTTATTACTAAGTCCATCTCATTACTTGTTCTAGGTCTATTCAGGTTATCTATTATACCTGGAGTTTATTTCAGTAGCTGGTGTTTTTCTAGGAATTTGTTTATTTCATCTAAGTTTGCTTGTTTGTTGGTGTACAGAGGTGTATCGTGTTCTTTATAATTTTTTCCTTTTAGTGTGGTCAGTAGTAATGTCCCCTCTCTAATTTCTGAGTCTAAAAATCATATGATATTTTTTTCTGGTTGGTTAGAAGTTTATAAAATTGTTGCTCTTTTCAAAAGCTAGCTTTTGGTTTCTTTACTTTTCTCTTTTTTTTCCATCCTCTATTTCACCAATTTCTGCTGTAAGCTGGATTATTTCATTCCTCTGCTTGCTTTATCTTTAGTTTGCACAACTTTTTCCAGCATCTTAACATGGAATATCAGGTTATCGACTTCAAATCTTCCTTCTTCTAGTATTTACAAGTATACATTTCTCTGTAAATTCCAGCTATGCTAGTGGTATAACATATGTTTTGGTATGTTGTTTCTTCAGTTTTACTCCTCTCAAAGTATTTTCTGATTTCTGCTTTGATTTCTTCTTTCACTGGTAGGTTATTTTAGGAGTTTATTTAACTTTTACATGGCTGTGACGTTCCCCAATTTCTTCCTGCTATTGCTTTCTAATTTGACTCCACTGTGGTGGGAGAGTAGACTTTGTGTTATTTCTATCCTCTTAAATTTATGGACCAGTTTTACTCCATGTGCTCTTGAAAGGAATGTCTATTTTCTTGTAGTTGGGTGGAGTGTTCTCTAGCTGTCTCTTAGGTGTAGCTGATGTCCAGTGCTGTCCAAGTCCACTAGTTCCTTGCTGGTCCTCTTTCTAGTTGTTCCTATATGAATTGCTGTAGATTGAGGATATCTTGCTTTTAAGTGTGATTTTTAATTTTTAACTGACACGGCTCAGCAAGAAAGAGAGAGAGGGAGGGAGGGAGGAGATAAGGAGGGAGGGAGGAAAAAGGAAGGAAGGAAGGAGACAGAGCAGGTAAGAAAATGCTGTCCTCTACTGGGTCATTTCCCAAATGCTGGTAGTGGTTGGGCTAGGTCAGGTCAGAGCCAGGAGCCAGTAATGCAATCTAGATCTCCCATATGAGAGGCAGGGGCCCAATTACTGGAACCATCACTGCTGCCACTCCAGTATGGGACATGGGTGTCTTAACCACTAGGCCAAACACCTACTCCCTCACATTTGATACATGTGTACATTGTGTAACAGCTAATCAGGGTAAATATATCTATCTTTTCAAACAGTTAACATTTCTACATCATCAAAACATTCAAAATCCTTTCTTCTATTTTTCGAGGGAAGTATACGTTCTCATTATCAATAGTCACCCTACTGTACAATCGAACACCAGAATTTCTCACTCCTATTTAGTCATACGTTGTGCCATTAATCCCTGCTTCCTCCCACTCACCCCAGCCTCTGGTACTCAGTTATACATCTCCCTTCCAAAAGATCAACCTTTTTTCGGATTTCACACATGAGAGAGATAATGCAGTGCTTACCTTTCTGTGCTTCGCCCGTATCACCTGACACGAGAACCTCCAGTTCCATCCATGTTGTTGCAAATGATGAGGTTTCATCCATGTTTATGGCTGAATAATATTCCACTGAGTGGACATACCACCTTTTCTTTGTGGTACACTGACGGGTGGATGGACACTTAGGTTCTTGCCGCTTCTTGGCTGTTGTGAATAGTGCTGCAATCAATGTGAGAGTGTAGATGTCTCGTCAACAGTGACATCATTTCCCTTGCATATGAACCCACTAGTGGGCTTGCTGGATCATATGGAAGGTCTATTTTTAGCTTTGTAAGAAGCCTCCATTCTGTTTTCACAATGGGTGGACTAATTTACATTTCCACCAACAGTACACAAGAGTTCCCTTCTCTCCACATCCTCACCAGCATTTGTTGTACATAATATTTATATATAAATTTAAATATGTAAATTTATATATGTATATATTTATTTATAAATATTTATGTAGCTAAATATATATATAGGTAATAACCAAATCTAAATGGAGCAAGGTAGCATCTCATGGTGATGTGGATTTTATGTTTCCCTGGTAATTAATGATGCTGAGCATTTTTCATGTGTCATTTGTGTGTCTTACTTTGAGAAATGTCTGCTTAAATCTACTGATGTTTTAAAAATTGGATTATTTTGGGCTTTCATTGTTGAGTTGTTGGTGTTCCTTATATATTCGGGTTGTTGACCCCCTGTCAGGTGTTTAACTTGCAAATACTGTCCTCCATTCTTTAGGTTATCCTTCAATCTGTCAGTCATTCCCATTGCTCTCTGGCTTGATGAAATCCCAGTTGTCCTCTTTCGCTTTCATTTCCCATTCTTTTGGGGTGTGATAAAAAACAATCCTTGCTCGACAGTAGCCTGAAGCATTTTTCCCCCTTATTTTCCTCTAATAGTTTCAAAGTTTCAGATCTTTAGTCTATTTTTGAGTTGCTCTGTATGCATGGTGAGAGACAGTGATCTGGTTTCATTATTCTGCATATGAATATCCAATTTTCCTAGTACTGTTTATCTAAAAGATTGTCCTATTTCCAGCGCACGTTCTTAGCACCTTTACCAAAGGTTAGTTGGTCTCAGGTGTGTGGGTTTACTTCTGGGGCCTCTATTCTGTTCCATTGATCTATGTATCTGTTTTATGCCAATATTAATACCATGCTTTTGAATTACTGTGGAGTTGTAATATATTTTATTTATTTATTTGAAAGTCAGAGTTACACACAGAGAGAAGGAGAAGCAGAGAGAGAAAGAGAGAGAGAGAGAGAGAGAGAGAGAGAGAGAGAGAGAGAGAGAGAGAGAGAGGTTGGTCTTCCATCTGCTGGATAACTCCCTAGTTGGCCACAATGGCCAGAGCTGCGCTGATCTGAAGCCAGGAGCCAGGAGCTTCTTCTGGGTTTCCCACACGGGTGCAGGGGCCCAAGGACTTGGGTCATCTTCTACTGCTTTCCCTGGCTACAAGCAGAGAGCTGGCTCAGAAGAGGAGCAGCTGGGACTCGAACCGGTGACTATATGGGATGCCAGCACTGCAGTTGGCGGCTTTACCCACTATACCACAGCACTGGCCCTGTAATATATTTTAAATTCAGGCAGTGTAATGCCTCCTGTTTTGTTCTTTTTGTTCAAGATTTCTTTAGTTATTTGTAGTCTCTTGTGGTTCCTTACAAACTTTAGTGTTTTTTTTTTTTTCTAGTTATGTGAGCAATGTCACTGTTTTTTGATAGGGATTGCACTGGATCTGTAAATTGCTTTGGGTAATATGCACATTTTAATGTTATTGAATCTTTGAATCCATGAACATGGGATGTCTCATTTATTTTTTCCTCTTCAATTTCTTTTATCTATATTCCACAGTTTTCATTATAGAGATATTTCACTTTTTTCACTAAATGTATTCTCAAGCATTTTATTTTTGTAGTTATTGGAAATGGGGTTGTTTTCTTGATTTCTTTTTCAGATCATTCACTATTGGTGTCTATCAACACTGCTGATTTCTGTACGTTGACTTTGCATCCTGCAACTTTTCTGAATTGAATTATAAGTTCTAAAGTTTTTTGGTGGAGTCTTCAGGATCCTCTATATAAAATCCTGTCACCTGGGGCCAGCACTGGGGCCCAGTAGGTTAAAGCCACAGACTGCAGTGTGGACATCTCGTATGGGCACAGACTGGAGTTCCAGCTGCTCCACTTCCAATCCAGCTCCCTGCTATGCTCCTGGGAAAGCAGCTGGGAAAGTCCTTGGGTGCCTGCACCCGTGTGCGAGACCCAGAAGAAGCTCCTGGCTCCTGGCTTTGGGTGAGGTCAGCTCTAGCTGTTGTGGCCATTTTGGGGGGAGAGGGTGGTGAACCAGCAGAAGGAAAACCTCTCTCTCTGTCTCCATCTCTACTTCTCTCTGTAACTCTGTCTTCCAAATAAATAAATCTTTTTAAAAAATCATGTCATCTGCAAACAGTGACCGTCTGACTTCCTCCTTTATGATTTGCGTGCCTTCATTTCTTTCTCTTGCCTAACTGCTCTGCCTAGGACTGTGATGAATGAAAATGGTGCAAGTGGGAAGCCTGGGGCCTGCGCTGTGGGTTAATGCCCTGGCCCCAAGCACCGGCATTCCATATGGGCGCTTATTTGAGACCCAGCTGCTCCACTTCCAATCCAGCTCTCTGCTATGGCCTGGGAAAGCAGTGGAAGATGGCCCAAGTCCTTGGGCCCCTGCACCCATGTGGGAGACCCAGAAGAAGCTCCTGGCTTTGGATCGGCACAGCTCCAGCTGTTGCGGCCAACTGGGGAGTGAACCATCGGATGGAAGACCTCTCTCTCTCTCTCTCTCTCTGCCTCTCCTCTCTCTCTGTGTAACTCTGATTTTCAAATAAATAAATAAATCTTAAAAAAAAAAAAGTGTGCATCCTGTCTTGTTCCAGATCTTAGAAAGGCTTTAACTTTTCCCCATTATGATGTGAGCTCTAGGCTTATTATACGTGGCCCTAATTTGTTTTTGTTTTTTTTTTTTTTGAGTGCGTATATTCTTTCTATGCCTGCTTTTTCAAAATTTTTGCCAGGAAAGATGTTGGATTTTATTTTTCTGCATCTATTGAGATGATCATATGATATTGTTCTTCATCCTGTTGATGTGGTATGTAACATTTGTTTTGTGTGTATTGAACCACCCTTGCATCCCTGAGATGATCATGTCAAATAATATTTTCTATGTGCTGTTTGCTAGTATATTGTTGAGGATTTTTGCACCTATCCCTAGTAAGCATACTGGCCAATAGCTTTCTTTTTATTATTGTGTGATTTTCTGGTTTTGGTATCAAGGTAAGTCTGGCCTCATAGAATGAAAGAATTTTCTTCTAGTTTTTAGAATAACTTCAGAAAAATTGGTGTTCATTCTTCTTTAAAAGTTTGATAGGAAAAAGAAAGTTTGGTAGAATTCAGCAGTGAAGCCATCTGGTCCTGGGCTTCGCTTTGTTGGGAAGCTTTAACACTGATTCAGTCTCACTATTTCTGACTGATCTCTTTAGGTATTCTGTTGCCATTTAAGTCAATCTTGGTAAGGTATCTGTGTCCAGGAGTTTGTGCATTTATGCTAATTATCAAATTTGTTGCTGTATAATTGTCCATAATATATGCAATCCTTTGTATTTCTGTGGTATCAGCTATATGATATCTCCCTTTTTACCTCCAAATCTACTTATTTCAGTGATTTCTCTTTTTCTTTGTTAGTCTGGTTAAAGATTTGTCAATTCTATTTGTCAAAAAAACAGCTCTTCATTTCATTGATATTTTTGTAATTTCTTATTTTTTTTAAAATATTTTAAATTTATTATTTGAAAGTCAGAGTTACACAGAGAGAGAAAGAGAGGCAGAGAGAAAGGTCTTCCACCCACTGGTTCACGCCCTAATTGGCCACAAAAGCCAGAGTTGTGCCGATCCGAAGCCAGGAGCCAGGAGCTTCCTCTGGGTCTCCCAGGTGGGTGCAGGGGCCCAAGGACTTGGGCCATCCTCCACTGCTTTCTCAGGCCATAGCAGAGAGCTGGATAGGAAGTGTAGCAGCCAGACCTTGAACTGGCGCCCACATGTGATGCTGGCACTGTAAGCAGCGGTTCTACCCACTATGCCACAGCACCGGCCCCAATAATTTCTTAGTTTCTATTTCATTTATTTCTGGTTTGAATTTTATTATTCATTCTTTTTATTAATTTGGTATTTGATTTATTCTTGTTTTTCTAGTCCCTTGAGTTATAAGAGAAGTTATTTGAGAGCTTTCTGATGTTTTGTATAGGCATTGATTGTTATGAACTTCTCTCTTAGTACTACTTCTGCTATACCTCATAGATTTTTGTGTGTTTTCATTTGTTTCAAGAAATTTTAATATTTCTTTCTTAATCTGTTCCTTGATCCATTGGTTGTTTAGGGGTAAGTTGTTTAATTTCCACATATTATGTACTTTCAAAAGTTTTTCTTGTTAATTTCTAGTTTTATTGCATTGTGGTATGAAACAGATACTCAATATAATTTGTTTTAAGAATTTGTTGAGGGGCCAACATTGTGGCATAGCAGATTAAGCTGCTGCCTGCATCAGCATCCCATATATGGGCACCGGTTCAAGTCCTGGCTGCTCCACTTCTAATCCAGCTCCCTGCTAATGTGCTTAGGAAAGCAGCAGAGGATGGTCCTTGGGCCCCTGCACCCATGTGGGAGACTCAGAAGAATCTCCTGGCTCTTAGCCTCAGTTTGGCCCAGCCCCAGCCATTGTGGCCATCTGGGGAGGGAACCAGTGGATGGAAGGCTTCTTTCTCTCTCTCTCTCTCCCTCCCTCTCCCTCCCACCCTGTAACTCTGTCTTTCAAATAAATAAAATCATTTAAAAATTTTTATTGAGACTTGTTTTCTGACCTCCCATATGATCTATCCTTTAGAATATTCCATGTGCTATTGAGAAGAATGTTTGTTCTGCAGATGTAAAATGAAAAATTCTGTAGGGTGCACCATAGCTGTCATTTTCTTTGTGGATTTTATGTCTGGATCATCTGTCCCTTTCTGGATGTATGTTGTGAAAGTCTCCAACTATTGCTGCATTGGAGTCTATCTCATCCTCTAAGTCTATTCATATTTTCTTCATATGTTCGGGTGCTCCAGTATTGGGTACATATTAGTTACAGTTCTTGTTTCCCCTTGCTGGGCTAAACCCTTCATCATCATATAATGGCATTCCCTGTATCTTTTTACTGCCTTTGTTTTAAAATAAATTTTGTCAGAAATAAGTACAGCTATTCCTGTTTTATTTTGGTTTCCATTTGCATGGGATATTTTATTCAGTCCTTTCATTTTCAGTCTATGTGTGTTATTAGAGGTAAAGTAAGTTTCTTATAGGTAGTGTATAAGTAGGTCTTGTGTTTTTTTGTTGTTGTTTGTTTTATCCGTTCAGTCATTCTCTGTCTTTTAACTGGAGAATTTAATCTATTTATATTTAAGGCAATTATTGATAGGTAAGGCCTTACTACTGCCATTTTGACACCTTTTTATTTCATTTAGTGTACTTTTTCAGTTGAAGAGTTCGTTTCATTTTTTTAAATTACTTGCATGTCCCTTTGAAGTCTCTCTGTTAGAGTATTAAGTCAGTTTTCTTTGTTCTCTTGAAGTTTGTTGAGTTTCCTTAAAACAGCTATTTTGAAATCTCCATCTAAATATTTGAGTATTTCAATTCTTTGATGACAAGTTTCTTTCCTCTTATTTTGTTCATTAGGTGAGGTCGTGGCTCCCTGAAGGTTTCTGATGCTTGTTGGCTACAGCATCATCTGTGCACTGAAGGATTAGATATAGTATCACTTCTCGGCCTTTTGGCTAAGATGAAATGTAGGATTAGATACAGTAATCTGGCTTCGCTTGTAACTGTCCTCCCAGAAATCCTAAGCAGTCTGTTAACTTCCTCTGAGCCAGTGGACACTTTGCTAGTTCAGCTATAGATGACACCCTAAGTCAAGGTTTGCCACAGTTTTGCTGTTGGTGTCTGGTCACTGTTTCATCCCTATACAACGCCCCAAGTTCAGATTTGCCTCCACTCCATAGCTGGTATATTGTTCAGAATGAACCAGGAAAGTGTCTAAAAAAGGTAGCTATCCCTATAAGCCTCTTCCTGGAGCTGGAGTATGCCCGGACCTCTAATCCAGATGCTGCCAACACTGCAATGCCACATCACTCCTGGAGTTCACAACCCACTTAGACTAGCACAGCACAGGAGTGCAGACCAAAGCCCATGCTGCCATGATCTGTCTGCATGGGAGATAAGACTGAAGACCACAGGACTTCAGCTGGCACCAGAGCAGATATAGGGGCTCCATCTGTAGACACCAGCCAGGGGATACTGTTGGGATCCGCCCAGAGTTGAGTTTTATTACCCTGGCACTGAGTCCCAAGATACAGTTCTTTGCTGTTTGCCTAAGGTTGAAGGAGGAGTGATAGAAGCAGACCCTCAGCTGCCCAGGAAGGCCCTACATAGATCACTCCACAGTCTCACCATCATTAGACCCTGCACAATTGTGGGGCATGCAGGGCCCGTGCGAGCCTGATGGTGACATATTGAAATAAGTCTGTCCCACCAGGGTGCAGGTCTCTGCCTGATGCTGGGGCAAGACTAACGGCTCCCTCTGTGGCCTGAGGGTAGAGGCCTCTGCACTCCAGGAGGTGCCGGGTCTTACAGCAGTGAGAAGAGCTCTGAGCTCCAAGTCAAGGTCCTAAGTGCCTTGCGTCCCCTACTACTCACTTCACTGTCTGCTGAAGCTTGGTGGAGGGGGTCCCTGACCACATGGCTAACAAGAGTCCAAAGACTCAGTGTGCATGGACCCCTGCAGGCGGGGCCATGGGCCCCTGCTGATTTTTCTTATGGTGGGCCTAGAACTGGGATTCAAATCTGGACTTAACTTCCTCTAAGTGGGAAACCAGGTGTCTCTCCACCTTACGCTATTTGAAGTGAGGCCAGAGGCAAAGCGGGTAAATCGTTTCTTCCTACTGTCTTCAGTGTTTCTTTTATTTCTTTATACTCAAACCACATATCGTGGTCCCTCACCTGGCTTCCTAGGCCTTTGTGAAGGTGATCTGGTGCATGAACAGCTGTTCACATTGACACCTCTGCAGGAGGGATCGCAGGGCTCTGTGATGCAGCCATTGTTGTGTTCCGCCTCCCCCTTAAGTGGGGCTTGGCACAGGTGCTTTCCTCTAGTTCGGTGTTTTTTTTTTTGGTCATGCCAAGAAAGTCTTTCCCAGGTTGTAGCTCATGCAGTACTTCTGTAGTTTCACCTTTTACAGTGAACTCATTGTCCACCTAGTCTTTATTTTCTTGTAAGGAGGAAGTTTTCTTGTTTTTTCGGCAGTCGCCATAGTTCCTTTGGGTGCCATGGTTGAATAATCACGTTTACCATTGGTAATATCATGGCACACTATTAAACAAGGATTTCTAGAAGTTGGGTTTTCTGGTGTGTCTTTGCCTGTTGATAAATATGACCCAGAGGAGAGGGAGGGACACCCTTCATGGACAGTGCGGTCGTCTGAAGGCACAGAGTCTTGGAGGAGGAGGTTGAGGCATAGACTCCCAGGTACAGAGCCCGCAGGGCCTCACCACAGTGCCCGGAGAACAGCCACCCGCGCTCCTGGGCAGCACGTGCCCCCTGGGTCAGTCTTTGACTCTCCACAGGTGGGACCTGTTCTTCCTCCCACCTTCCCCCCACACACAGCAGGTGCTTTCTCACCTCATTGTTCTAATACTTCTGTTCCCATTGAGTTTCCTGAGCCTGGGGGCTCACTGAGGATGGGGATGAGGGCTCTCTTCTGTGAGTGTCCAAGGACCCATGTGGGTGGCACCGTCTTGGTCATAACCTTAACTATGCTGAATTGAGAGGTGCTGTGAGTATTAAACACACTTTGCATTTTGAAGCTAGCATTTTTTTTTTTTTACAGACAGAGTGGATAGTGAGAGAGAGAGAGACAGAGAGAAAGGTCTTCCTTTTTGCCATTGGTTCACCCTCCAATGGCCGCTGCGGCCGGCGCATCTCGCTGATCCGAAGCCAGGAGCCAGGTGCTTCTCCTGGTCTCCCATGGGGTGCAGGGCCCAAAGACTTGGGCCATCCTCCAATGCCTTCCCGGGCCACAGCAGAGAGCTGGCCTGGAAGAGGGGCAACCGGGATAGAATCTGGCGCCCCAACCGGGACTAGAACTTGGGGTGCCGGCGCCGCAAGGCGGAGGATTAGTCTGTTGAGCCACGGCGCCGGCCTTGAAGCTAGCATTTTTAAAGATAGAAGAAACCGCGGTGTTTTGTCTTGAGTACCAGGCTCCTCTTACCCTGGGCTCTGGACTCCCAGCAGGCACTTCGCTTCTCTCAGCCTTGACATCCTGAATCGCTTGCCTCCACTCCAGCAGGGCCAGGATTTTGAGATGTCGTTCCAAGGTTCCTCTCCTCCCAGGGGCTCTCAGGTTGTGTCCCCGCACCTCTCTTGCTCCTGAGCTTTTCATCTAAAAGACTTCTCCTCCCAACATGATGCATGAGACGATGAAGCCGATTCATTTTGTGTGGCTCAGTATCGGTGGGAGCTGGAGCGTGGATGTCGCAGAAGGTCTTCCTTCTGGGTCTTCGAAGCGTTCATGGAAAGTGCATGTTCAGAAAAAAAGTCTTTGTGGGTTTCAAAAACGTTCTTGCACCAAAATAAACTCATACTAATTTCTTAAGCACATCCAAGCGGGATCCAGTTTGAGACACCGAAGATAGGACATTCGTTTGAAAAGAGCCTCTGTCACAGCGACGTGAACAAATACCAAGTTTACAGTGGCGCATGGGTGGAAGAATGGCGACATCACCATAGTTAATGAAAAGTTTGTGGGACAGTGCCCCAAAGAGAGCAGCAGTCTACACGCGGGTAACTCGTGAGACAGTACTGAAGATGAAGCCTGCGGCGCAGACCCAGCCCCAGCCCCCGCAACTCTTCAGAACAGAAGTCATCTCGTTCACGCCCCACTGAAGAGGGCTGACTCCGAATAGCAGAAACCATAGCCAAAACCACGGACGTACCAGTTGTTTCGGCTTATGTAATTCTACTGGAAAAATTAAAGTAGAGCAAACTTTCTGCTGGCTGGGTGCACACCCCACTGCAGACCAGAGCAGAGTCTCCAATGGAAATCTTAAACAAGCGGGGTCAAGATCCCAAAGACTTTGAAGCATTGTAACAGGAGAGGAAGCAGCCTCCCCAGTGCAATCCTGAAGGCAAAGCACAAACCGATGGCTGCTGAGAGGTGGACGTGGTCCAGCCACAGCCAAAGGGAACCTAGCAAAGATGGAGGTCGCGACAGCAGTTTGAGATGTTCAAGGACTTTTGCTTGTTGGCTTTCCGGAGGGCCGAAGATTGGTAACACACGTTGAGAAAGCCAGCCAAAGCTTTGACACAAAAACACCTGAGCAAGTTTTCCCAAAGAGTCCGTCTCCACCGTGACACTGCTGTGTCTCGTTCCTCTCATCAAACAAGCCTAACTTTGTGAGATTGTCCATCGGAGCTTAGATTTCCGGATGCCTTCCAGTCCTAATTTGGCTCCTTCTGACTTATTTCTATTTCCTAATTTGAAAAAGCCTTTAAAGGGCACCCATTCTTCTTCAGTTAATAATATACAAGCAGGGGGCTGGCGCTGTGGCATAACAGGTAAAGCCCCCACCTGCAGTGCCGGCATCCCATATGGGCACTGGTTAGAGACCCGGCTGCTCCACTTCTGATCCGGCTCTCTGCTGTGGCCTGGGAAAGCAGCAGAAGACGGCCCAAGTGCTTGGACCCCTGCACCCACGTGGGAGACCCAGAAGAAGCTCCTTGCTCCTGGCTTCGGATCGGCACAGTTCAGGCCATTGCGGCCATCTGTGATGGGAACCAGCGGATGGAAGACCTCTCTCTCTCTCTCTGCCTCTCCTTCTCTCTCTGTGTAATTCTTTCAAGTAAATAAATATTTAAAAATATATATATAAACAAGCAGGCTGCCTCGACATGGTTAAATTCCTACACTCCTCATTTCTTTAGGATTAGACTAAATGGCTGGTATCATCGCTTACAAAAGCATCCTGAACTTGATGGAACTTAGGTTAGTCCAGGCGGCATGGTCTGGCTCTCTGTTACTAGGAAGCAGGTGGGGACACTGGAGCAGGTTCATTACCACAGGGAACAAATCAGGTTCTACCCTGCTCAGGGACCCAACTTAGGATCCTTCCCCTCTCTGAAGCACATTCGGCTCACTTGCCTATCTCTGGTTTTTCTCCCACCTTGCTCCGAGGCTGTTCCTCAATTATTTTCCCAGCATTGTGGTTTTTTTTATTATTATTATTATTTTAAAGATTTTTTTGGGCTGGCGCCATGGCTCAATTGACTAATCCACCGCCTGCGGCACCAGCACCCCAGGTTCTAGTCCCAGTTGCTCCTCTTCCAGTCCAGCTCTCTGCTGTGGCCCGGGAAGGCAGTGGAGGATGGCCCAAGTGCTTGGGCCCTGCACCTGCATGGGAGACTGGGAGGAAGCACCTGGCTCCTGGCTTTGGATCGGTGCAGCTCCAGCCGTGGAGGCCATTAGGGGAGTGAACCAGCGGAAGGAAGACCTTTCTCTCTACCTATAATTCTACCTGTCAAATAAAAAAAAATGTTTTAAAAATATTTATTTATTTATTTATTTGACAGGTAGAATTACAAACAGTGAGAGACACAGAAAGAAAGGTCTTCCTTCCGCTGGTTCACTCCCCAATTGGCCTCTACGGCCGGAGCTGCGCCGATCCAAAGCCAGGAGCCAGGTGCTTCCTCCCAGTCTCCCATGCGGGTGCAGGGGCCTGAGCACCTGGGCCATCCTCTACCACTTTTCTAGGCCACAGCAGAGAGCTGGACTGGAAGAGGAGCAGCTGGGACTAGAACCAGCGCCCATATGGGATAACAGCGCCGCAGGTGGAGGATTAACCTAGTGCGCCATGGCGCCGGTCCCAAGCATTATGCTTTAATTTGTGGAATTCATTCAGGCAGTGGATGGACCTCATGGACAATGAAATCCTTGTGTCCAGAGCTCGAACCCAGGACTGCGAGCACCCGACAGGATGGGGCAGGGCACCTCTGCCATGGAAACACGGGGGCAGAGATGTACAAGGAAGACAATTCAGGGCTGCTTGGGGATCCTGCTGCACCCCGAGTATGAAGGAATCTCTCTGGGAAGCCAGCTTCCTTAGCTGATCCTCTTCCCCCCAACCCCCCCCCCCAGAAAAAAACACGATCAGACACCAGCATGTACAAAACAGCCAAAGGTTTCACGTGACTGGTACTTGAAGTAGCTCCACCATCCAGCGTCATCCAGGGAACAAAATGAGAGAGAGAGAGGAGAATCTTTCATCCAAGGATTCACTCTCCGAATGGCTGCAGCAGCCAGGGCTGGGCCAGGCTGAAGCCAGGAGCCTGGAGCTCCATTCAGGTCTTCCAGGTGGGTGCAGGGCCCAAGGACTTCCGCTGCTTTCCCAGATGCCTCAGCAGGGAGCTGGATCAGAAACGGAGCAACCATGACTCAAACCAGAAGGGCATCACAGGAGCAGCTTAACCTGCAGCACCACAATGCCGGCCGCAGGGAGACAGTTTTTTAAGGTTGATCACTTTAAACGTGGATGCATGTTTATTTATTTATAGGTAGGTGCTTACAGGTGAGCAGAGAATCGTGTCTCTGTGGATCCCTGTGTGTGGTTGGTCCATGACCTGAGCAGTCACACTTGGACTTCTGTCCCCTGGTCCATAGCCAGGGTAGGGAGGGTGCGAGATGGCTAGATCAGCCATGGCAAAGAGGCTCCATGTCACAGGCCATTTCCAACAAATGTTAGTGAACTCTGAGCCCTCCCTGGGCTCAGCAAGGGGCCAAGGACAAGGACCTGTCCCGTCTGCCATGCTCCTGGGAAGGAAGCGTGGACGGTGCCCGTGAATGGTACAAAGTGTTTGCTAACTCAGGACCAGATGGCCCCTCTCACTGCCCCTCCCCAGGGCCCTGGGATTCTGAGCCCTGGAGCTGCACTGGGGCCTGGCTTCTCCACTGAGGATGGAGCCCTCTGTGTGCATCCCAGGGTAAAAGCTCCACGCAGGTGGGTGCAGGTGGACTGATTGTTCCGTGCTGCATGGTCGGCCAGGTTTTGTCCCTGGGTCACTTAAAACCTCAGTGACCACACCAGTTCTGTTCCGGCACCCTTTCCCCTAATGTTAGGTCCTTTGTGGAGGTTGTAGCTTTTTAATCTTCTTGTCTCAGGGCATTGTGTGTTACATGTTCCCTGAGCAGGTACGGCTCAGGCAAGGCCAGAACTGCCGGACGAGGTAGGCACATTTGGGCTGCGGTGTGCATGGAGGTGTGGGAGGGGGAAGGGAGGCCCTGGCTTCACACTCCACCCCCACCCTTTCCAGGGCCTGTGAGCCGCTCCCTGTACTGCCCAGAGGGGTCCTGCTCTCTGCCTTTGCTGTCCCCACCGCACAGGACACTCCGTGCCCCTTACGAGGACGTCCTTAGGAGCCTGTCTAAAGCACTGGGCCAGGGTTCGTCACAGTTATTTATTTACAGTGAACTTCACGATGGCATGAAATCGGTCGGTTTGTTGTCTGTCCTCTATGCTCAGTCCAGATAGCAGGTGGCCCAGGACTGGCACCCAGCAGGGTTATCCACTGGGGGTGGGGTGTCCTTTCGTGCCCCATGCCAGTTGCCTGTGTGACCAGCATGTCGGTGACACCAAGCAATAGAAGCAAGGCCATTAGGTACAAAATACTCATGTATTTATGAAGTTATGACCAAATTAAATATGAAACCTTATATAAAAACAGGCGTGGGGTTTTTTCCCGCCCCCATCCTCTGAACCAGCTCTGAGTGACTGGGGGAGGGGGTTCTTGTTGTGTGGCTTCCTTGCTCCCCTGTACATCTCTGGGCTCGCCCTGCATCCCAAGTGCCCCTCCCTGGGGGACTGGGATTCCACACCTCTTCCCCCCACCCACCTGCCCTTCACTCTGGGGATGAGGACACCAGCACTGGCCTGGCTCATCCACAGCCTTCTCAGGGTGGGGTTTCTCTGGGTGGCTCTGATGAGCTGTGGAGAAGGGGCGGTGGGTCCCTGAGGGGTGAGCTGGCCCTGGCTGCCGGGCAGTTCTGTAGCCACTCTCCTAGGGCCTCCTCCAACCGTGGCTGACCTTCACTTCTGCCCCACCCCACCCCCCACTGCCTTCCTCTGTCTTCACCAGAACCCCCACTTCTCCTTCCCCCTGGTTCCTTAGGACTGGGCTCTCCCTCTCACGTCTCGTGCCTGCGAGGCACAGGGGTCCCCCTGCCCTGTTCCTCCTTCTCAGAGGGAAGGTGCAGGGTGCTGCACTGGGCTCCACCCCCACACTCCACCCTTGCAGCGCTGGCCAGCAGTTCTTCAGCCGCACTTGAAGCCACACCTATGCCTGAGCTCAGCCAGCAGAGGACAGCACGAGACTGGTTTTCCTGGCTGCCACCCCGGAGGACTCGGAGGGTCTAGGGTTTGGACAGTGTGGGATGCCCCATGCTCTCCATGAGGCTTTACACTCATCTTGGGGTCCGCTTTGTTTCTGGGTTCATTCTATCCCAGTCCCAGAGCTGCCAGCATTTGGGTGATGGAGCCCAGGCCAGGGCCCTGCGACCTAAAGCTTCACTTTTGAGCTCGGAGTCCAGGACCCCACTGCCTCCTGGTCCCACCCCTCATTGGTGGGACACTATCTCTTACTTCTACAAGGGCAGGCGGGTTGTGGGATGTGGGTCAGGATTGGGAACTGGATGGGGGGGTGGGGAAGGGGTCTGCTCAGGCCCAGCTCTCGCCACATGGGGCCTGCAAGCTGCTGCTTTCACCCCTCCCCCCAGCTCCCCGTTCTCACCTCTCCAGGTATCTTTGCTGTTCCTCCTCCAACCCAGTTCTCCCCTTTGCTCCTTCACTTTACCGCAAACCAGCACTAGGCAGGGCTGTGTCCTACCTCCTACAGAGAACTCCTACTTACTGGTGCTGTGCCCTTTACCTGCCTGACCTCTGGCCCCACCCCAGCACACAGAGCAGGTCCCCTGGGCCTCCCTCCCAGGCAGGAGGCTGGCCTGCATTCCCCAGCAGGAGGCCGATGAGCCCAGAGCCCAGAGTCCTTCCCTATCACCAACTCCTCAGCTGCAGGCCAGGAAGCTGTGGGGGCAGAGAGCTGGCCAGCAGGGGGCACCCTCAGCCCAAGGCTGTCTATAAAAATGTACGCTATACAGGGTCTTCTGCTTTCCATTCTTTTTGGGGGACAGAGGATAGAGTGCTTCTGTTGGTGGTGATTTTGTTGTTTGGTCTTTGTTTTTGTTTTGTTTTTTTGTTTTTTGCTAATTTCATCCCACCCCATAAAAAGCAATGCTACCCAGAGGCAGAGGAAGGGGCCCAGAGGAGCATGGGATTGCTGGGCAGACCCCACCCCTTGCTTCTCCTCTCCCTATCCCAGCTGTTGCTTTGGCTTCCTGTCTCCAACTCGGAGAGTGAAGGAGGAGCGAGGGAGAAGTTTCTCAGGGCACCAGGAGGCACTGCCTGCAGGCAGGGAGCTGTGAAGGACCTGTGCCACCTTCCGGCCAGCGTGGTCTGCAGCCGGGGGGAGGCAGGGGGGCAGGACGCAAGCCTTCCCGAGCCGCCTCCTGCAGCTGCGCCCGCCCCAGGACACAGAAGCCTGGAGGCGAGCTCTCCGAAGGCTCCGTTTCTACCCTGACTTCTCCAGTGAGGATATGAGTTGGCTCCACATGGAAGTGCCCACGAAAACACTTGCAACCCTCGTCTGTGGGTGAAAAGACACGGCCAACAGGGGCAGGCCACTCGCTGCTCACCATATGTGGCCAGCACGTGGGCCAGAGACGCACATCCAAGCCCTCGTGGCCAGAGGAAGGCTTCTCCCTTGGACTTGAGAGCTCTCAGAGCCAGACAGAAAATGCCAGAGCGCGCAGCTCTGTCCCTGCTGCCTGCCAGCAGTCGTCTCCTGCCCTCCTTGGGAGCTGGCGACCTCTGTGGCTGGTCCCCTGTGCGGTCCATCAGCAGCAGGGTCCGGCTCCTCTCTGGCGGCGGAGGACGGCTCTGCCCTCGGGGTCCTGGTCATTCGGGTCCCCGGGACCCTGTCGGGTGGAGGAGGTGATGCACGAGAGCAGAAGGCCGAGGGTAAACGGGGCAGCAGCAGCAGGGTCAGGAGAGGGCGGCGGCCGCTCAGACCACGGCGGAGGAGGAGGAGGGCGACGCAGAGGCTGCGGCAGAGGCGGGCGGCGAGGCGGGGCTGTTCCAGAACAGCCAGCGCCGCTTGGGCTGCCGTTTCAGGTGGAGGTAGTCCTCCTTCTCCCGCTCCTTCCGGGCCCGCTGGTAGTGGTCCTCCTCCTTCAGGTACCACACCGGAGGCCACCGGTGCTTCTCGAAGTACTCCTGGTTCTCTGGAGCAGAACACACGCGGCGGGCCGTGCTTGGTTAGGGGGCAGGCCAGGGGGGCGCCCCGCCTGGCTGCCACCAGGACCTGCACCTGCTCCCGGGCTGCCGTGCACCTGCTCCCTGAGGCCCGTGATGCACGGAGGTAGCGTGCCCAAGGCGGAGAGCCCACAGTCAGCCCCAGGGAGCCCGACTCCCCTGTGTTGTTCCCTCTAAATGGGCAGCTCTGTGTGTGTTACAGATAGAATAGGTGAGACCAAGCGTGGGGAAGAAGGGGTGAGCCACGCCCGGAACGCCCAGGGCAGTCTGGGAGGTGAGAGGAGTTTTTGGCCAGGGCCAGCATTCTGAAGGGAGGCAGGATGGAAGGCTGTGGTGAGACTGCAGAGAGAGCTGGCCTTGTGCTGGGGGGAAGTGGGGAGCCAGGGAAGGGCTAGAACCGGGGCGGCGATGTCACTGACCTTGGGCCTTAGGAAAAGAAGTCCTAGAAGGGCTCTACCAAAAGCAAAGAGGTGCGTGACAGGCTGGCCAGGGAGGGGGTCACAGCAGCGTGGAGGGAGCCCAGTGAAGAGCTCGGGGGACAGTGAGGGGCGGGCCCCTGGGGAGGCCCAAGCAGGCGCTGTTGGGCTCTAGGGCCTGAGACGTTCATTAAGAGGAGGCAGGGCTGTGGGAGACCTTGGAGTGTGTCCGGGCCTGGGAGGTCCAAGTGTGCATTGTGCCCGCTCCCGGCTTGTCACATCAGCTTAGTGCATCATGAGCAACAGCAGAAAAATAAAATTTTGCACTTGGCTCTATTGTGCAATGGATAGTGCACTGGACTTCTAGACAGAAAAATAAAATTTTTTCGGGGCCAGCATCATGGCTTAACAGGTTAAGCTGCTGCTTGTAATGCCGGCATAACATATGGGCACTGGTTTGGGTCCCAGCTGCCCTGCCTCCAATCCAGTCCCTTGCTAATGCACCAAGGAAGGCAGCAGAAGATGGCCCAAGTGCTGGGGCCCCTGTTACCCACATGGGAGACCCACATGAAGATCCTGGCTCCTGGCTGTGGCCTGGCCCAGCCTTGGCCCTTGAGGCCATTTGGGGAGCGAACCAGTAGATGGAAAATCAATCTCTCTCTCTCTCTCACTCACTCACTCTGTCTCTCCCTCTAACTCTTCCTTTCCAAATAAATAAATAAACAAACAAATAAATAAATCTTCTTCTTCTTTTTTTTTTAAGACAGGGAGAGAGAGAGAGAGAGAGAGAGAGAGAGATCTTCCATCTAAGCATTTGGGTCATCTTCCACTGCTTTTCCCAGGTGCATTAGCAAGGAGCTGGATTAGAAGTAGAGAAGCCAGGACATGCACCAGTGCCCGTATGGGATGCTGGCATTGCAGGAAACTGCTTTATGCACTATGCCACAAGGCTGGCCTCATAAACACATCATTAAAATTTCTTTTCAGATACTTTTCTAGGTGTGTACTGGGTCTGATGAATTTCTTACTATGGTGTCCCGTTCAGAAAGGAGAAAAGTTCCAATTCTAGCACAATGCCGGCTTTGCCTCTCTCAGAAGCAGAAGCCCAGAGTGGCAGGGCAAGTGGCCTGAGCTCCCAGACTCCCCAGCTCAGAGCCTGGCCTGGGGCCCCTCTGGCTCGGCTGGAGGCACCTGAGCGGGCTGTCGCCACCCCCAAGGTCAAGTGAGACCCAAGACCCCCCCCCCCACAGCCTCGGGGTCTTGGGGGTCAAGTTGGGCTGGCAGCAGGAGGGGCCAGCAGGGGGCGCCACTGCAGCCGGCTCTGCACGCTCACCTGGGGACATGGCCTTCATGTCGCGGGGGAACTTGCGGCACACGTTGTTGTAGTTGGTGCAAATGTGGTGCAGGCACCAGTCGGCCAGCTGGTACGCGCAGTGGAACTGGGGGTGGACAGGAGAGCAAGCACTCTGAGGCCGCGCGGCCAGGGCTCAGCACGGACACCGCCTTCAGAGCTGACGCCCTGGCACCGGGCGGGCAGAGGCCCCGCGGGAACCCACTCAGAGCTGTGGTCTGTCCTGTGCTGCCCACGCTACACACATTCGGGGCGCACGGGGTCTGCCCTCCTCAGCCCTTGCCCCGTCCCTCTCCTCCCCGTCAGGGGCCAGAGCAGCTGGCAACAAGGCACTGACGCCGGGCTAACAGAGCTGACGCCGCCAGCCTTGGGTCAGCCTCACTCGGACTTCCTCAACTACCCTGATGGCTGAGTGTCTGGCCCGGTGAGGGCCGGGGTGGGAGACGTGCCTTGTTTGTTTGGGGTTAAGAGGGTGGGTGGTTAATTTCAGATGGAGAGTCCTCATGCTCCCTCCCTCACCGCTGCCCCAGATGACGTCAGGCAAGCAGTGCCCATGCACTTGTCTATGGGAGGAACCAGGGTCCCCCGAGCCCCTGCCCTATGGTGGGCTAACGTCTCCACCAGCAGCTCTGCTCTGGGGAAGTCGGGGATGCGATGGGCTCCACCCACCCAGGGAGCCAAGTCTGACAACCAGGACCCTTCCTCCCCACCCCCCACCTCCCTCCAGCCCTCCCCCGTCACCCGCGTCAGCAGGCAGAGCCTAGAGTGGACGATGTCGCTGACCCCTCCCCACCGCGGTACCTGAGCCAGCTCCAGGAACACCAGGACGTCCCCATCGATGTCCACCATCATCTGGGTGGCTTCCATCAGCCCCGTCACTGTGTACTGCTCTGTGACACACACAGCCAGCGGTTGGCAATCAGGACTGGTCCTGCAACCTCCCGCCCCCAGCAGGGGGCACTGCAGGACCAGGAGCAAGTCCCGACAGGCCAGGCAGAGCTCAGAGCACTGAGAGTGGGCGGCAGGGGGGCAGGCGTGGGAAGGGGAGCTTCTCGGAGGACTTCTGAAACTACAGACAAGGGTGCCTCACAAAGTTCGTGGAAAACAGCAGGAGCGGGTAAGCGTACTTCGATGGAACAAAACGTTGGGATGCACACACACCCGTGTTCTGCCCGCTGGCCGAGACACACAGGTGAACGCTCCAACAGAAACAGCCGGCGCAGCTGGAAGGCAGCGCTTGGCCTTCCGTGTGTGGGAAGTGGAAGAAAGGCTGAGGACTGTGGGCTCGACCTACCTGTTTAGATTTCTTTTTTTAAAAAAAGATTTATCCATCCACTTAAAAGGGTTAACAGAGAGTAAGGGAGAGACAAAGAGATATCTTCCATCTGCTGGTTCATTCCCCCGATGGCTACAATAGCCAGCCCTGGGCCAGGTCACAGTCAGGACTTCCTCCGGATCTCCCATTTAGGCCATCTTCTACTCCTTTCCCGGGTCACTAGCAGGGAGCTGGACTGGAAGTAGAGCAGGGGCCCGCCGCCTGCAGCACCGGCATCCCATATGGGGACCAGCTCAAGTCCTGGCTGCTCCACTTCCAATCCAGCTCCCTGCTAATGGCCTGGGAAAGTGGCAGAGCGCTGGCCCAAGTGCTTGGGCCTCTGATCCTATGTGGGCGACCAGAGGAAGGTCCTGGCTTCTGGCTTCAGGTAGGCCCAGCTCTGGCCATTGCAGCCATTTGGAGAGTGAACCAGCAGATGGAAGATCTCTCTCTCTCTCTCTGCCTTTCAAATAAATAAATCTTAAACAAACAAAAACCAGAAGTAAAGCAGCTAGGACATGAACCGGCGCCCATACTGGATGCCAGTGTTGCAGGTGGTGGCTTTACCCACCATGCCACAATGTTGGCCCCTGGATTAATCTAAATTTTGTCACAATTTGTGTACCCACCTTGCATTTTATTTTAAAACACTGACACTGAAGAAACACTCTTGGTCCTGAATTTTAATTAGAAGTGCCAAATATAAACTCATGAGCTATTTTCTCTTTTAAAAGATAAATATGGGGCGGGCGCTGTGACATAGCAGGTAAAGCCGCCACCTGCAGTGCCGGCATCCCATATGGGCGCCGTTTCGGGTCCTGGATGCTCTAATTCCGATCCAGCTCCTGCTGTGGCCTGGGAAAGCCATCTTCTGATGGTCCAAGTCCTTGGGCCCCTGCATCCACATGGGAGACCCAGAAGAAGCTCCTGGCTCCAGATTGGTGCAGCTCCAGCCATTGCGGCCAATTGGGGAGTGAACCAGCGGATGGAAGACCTCTCTCTCAGCCTCTCCTTCTCTCTCTGCGTAACTCTGACTTTCAAGTAAATTAAATAAATCTTTTTTTAAAAAAAAACCATAAATATGAGGGAAGTTCCAAAAATTTGTGGATAGTTTTCATGATTTAGTGACTATTTTAAAATTTACTTTATCAGTGAAGTTTAATAGTTTTTCATTTGATTACTGTTCATAGCCCTTGCCTATTTACCTGATGAACCATGGCCTTTTTACTTTCTTTTTTTTTTTTTTAAGATTTATTTATTTACTTGAAAGGCAGAGTTACAGAGAAACAGAGGGAGAGAGGGGTCTTCCATCTACTGGTTCACTCCCCACATGACTGCAACAGCCGGAGCTGGGCCAGTCCAAAGCCAGGAACCAGTTCTGGGTCTCCCATGTGGGTGTGGGGGCCCACACTTTTGAGCCATCTCCCTCTGCTTTCCCAGGCACATTATCAGGGAGCTTGACTGGAAGTGGAGCAGCCAGGACTCAAACCGGCGCCCATACGGGATGCTAGCACCATAGGCAGTGGCTTTACCTGCTATGCCACAGCGCCAGCCTTTTTACTTTTGATTTGTTAAACTCTTTATTTAGTAAGCACTAGGCCTTTGACTATGAAGTAGATAAAAAAAAATATATTTTCAAAAAATAAATAAAATATTAAGTTAAAAAGTCTGTACAAAAATAAAAGATGTTTATTTTGATTCAAAAAAATTGTGCAATGCATTTTTTTTCTAATTCCATTTTCCACAAACTTTTTGAAGCACCCTTGTATTTCCCATCCCTGTCCATGAAAATGACCTAAAACACAAGAGGCATCCCAGTGGCCATGAGAATTCCCCCTGGATGGAGGTACAACTTCCATTCCCAACCGCAAGATGGCAGGACTTCTTGGAGAAAGAAATGGCTGATTCCAAGTCTGGGGCCTGAGACGGCCAACGGGACCCAAGGACATCTTGTCAGCCCATGCAGCGACGAGGTAGCCCCTCAGACCCCTGCTGGGGAGAAGCCGGCTGTTCATGCTGCAGCAGGCTGGCTGTAGTTAGCACGGCCCCCTGAGGCCTGCTCACATTGAAGGGTCCTGAATAGCCATTTTTAAAACACAACTTGTTCGCCCTCCAAAGCTAAGAGGAGGCCAGTTTACCTGGGAGATGCTAGATCAAAGGGAAGCCTCGCGTTCACCTTTCTTTCCTACATGAACCGAACCACTCAGCAACCCAACGACAGTTCAGGGCAGGTTCTTCTCTCTCTAGAACCGGCCCGACAGGTAAATGAGAAAGGGAGACTGGATGGGAATCTTATCATCAACACTGCGTAAGCCGATGGATCCAGGCAATGATCCTCAACAGCTGCTCACGGCACGGACCGAAGGACAAGCAGACGAGCCGCGCTGCTTGGTAAAGAAGAGAAACAACCCGCGCAGGCGCCTTGTGGAAGAAAACTCACACCTCACCTCGCCTCTGGTCCCAAACACAGGGCACAGGGAACACGGCGGACAGGGGCCCAGGGCGACTACACTGGAGGAACGCAGACCACACAGAGCCAAATCACGGGCAACTCGGCAGGAGCGGGTCAGTATTGGTTTTTTTTCCAGCAAATAAATTGCATGGGGAGAAAGTTTTTAAGCGGACAAGGTAGCCATGGATTGAGAGAGACATAAAAGACATACATAAGACAAACCGTGCTAAAGTGTGTGAGGGTGCATGTGTGGATCATGAAGTGACTAAGGACAGGCAGGAAAGAAGTCCAAAAAAATACTCCAGAAAGAATACTGGGCCCAGGCGGTTCTCCCGGGGCAGGAGGGGGCCAGAATCGCAGCCTGGGAGGGACAAGTGGGGACTGTGTAGCCAGCCAGGGGCTAGTTCTGACATGGGTTGCATGTCGTTTTCTGTACTTGTGTTGTATGTGACAACAAAGGGTTTGCAGCTTGGATTAAAAACTTGGTAGGAAGCTGACCTCACCGGGCCTTCACAGGGTAGATGGTCAGACTTCTGTGTAAGCTCTCTGGTGTGCGGGGACCACCTTGAGGGCAATGCTATTTTCTATGTACCCATGCACGGAACAGAGCAGTTATGTGCACTCAGCCCACGGTAGTCTGCAACCCTCTGCCAGGGTGAAAGGACTTCGAGAGATGACTTTATGCCTCTCTTTCCTTTGGGTCTTTCTTTGGAAATGGTTGTTTCCTTTCTTTTTTTTTTTAAGCAGAACTATTCCATCTATGAATCTGAAGTTCATGTGCACTGGACAGGCCATACCATGCTTGGTGGACAGCAATGGCCGAGGCAGTGTTATGGCCCCTCCTGCCCTCAAGCTCCCGCTGCCCACCAGCTGGGGCCCCTGAGCCCCTCCGTGGGCTCACTGGTTCTGATCACTGATGTCTGCCTCCTTCTTGTGCCCATGCCCCCCCCGCCCCACCCCACAGCGTACTTCTCGTCACTGGATTGCTGTCCCCCACATACCTGAGCCCCAGTCTTGATCATCTGCCCAGGGCCCACCACCTCTGACACTGGGTCCTTGCCCGAACCTCAGCGCAGCCTCTGAGGACCTGCCCTCTGGCCCTGTGACCTAGCCAGGACTATTAACGTCACCATCAACACCAGCACTCGTACCAATGCCAACACCAACTTCAACGGGAGCCACCAGCCTGCCTGGGGCTCCGGCCCCACACTCCCTGCATCTGGCCCAACGCCCAGACTGCCTGCCGCTTGGTCTCCCCATTTCCTCAGTCTGGCTCCGCCCACTGGGCCTCCAGGACAGATCCAGTCCACACACGGAGCTCTAGCTCCTATCATGGTGGATTGTTTCCAGCAAAAAACTGCATGGGGAGACAACCTCTTAAGCTTTAGGTGTGGCTGGTCAACCTTTGTTTTCTGGTTCTGAAAGAAGGAAGAGAAAGTGACATGAAAGGGAGAGGCAGAAGAGAAAAAGATGGTGGAGAATGGGGGGGGGCGAGGTCTAGGAGGAGGAAGGGGAGGGGGGGAAGGAAGAGGACCCACTGCCACCACAGGGTTCAAATGTGGGACCAAGTTCATTTTGTAACCAAAGCCTGCCCGAGTGAAGCCAGGCTAAGAACACGATGTCCCAGCATCCACCAGAGCCCACTCTGTCCGGAGGCAACACCCCAGGAGTGAGGCTGTAAAGCAGGGCTGGGGAACCTTTTTTCCTTCCAAGGGCCATCGTTCGTGGGCCATACAACATCAACTGAAACATCAGGCTGCCGCGGATTGAGCGAATTTCAAGTCCGACCTGCGGAGGGCTCGGCAGGGCCTCACACAGCCTGTGGGCTGGCCGTGCCCCAGCGCCGCCCTAGGTGACCTGAGACACCTCTGTCACACACACACTTCCTCACATCTGTGTCCTAACGCGAAGCTCCATACCCACCGGCAGATGCCACTGATGTCAGCTAGGTAGGCTCCTCCCCTGGCGCCACAGCCCGAGTCCTGGCAGGAGCCAGGTGAGAGAACACAGAAGCTGTCCCCGGGGGCTCCCCCCACCTGGCGTCCGGGGGGCGGCCCTGCGCAGCCGGGTAGTTTACCTGTGAGGGCGACCAAGTGCGGCAGGCAGAGGCGGTTGGCCAGGATGATGAGCTTCATGTCGTCCAGGTCGGGGGTGGACGTGAACATGCCCGTGTACAGGTATTCCAGCACCGCCCGCATGCAGCTTTTGCTGGTGTAGGGAAACACCACCTGGGGGCGCGAGCGGGAGAGCAGGCCACCGTGGGGTGCAGCTCAGGGAGCAACCGGAAGGGCCTGGCCTGCGTAGCCCTGGGCTGCACCTCCCCAAAGGCCTGGCCCCTGGAGCTACAAGTGCACCACTCCGTAGATGTCACCACTGAAGACGGCTCGAACAACTTTGAAACGGACCTGGTGGGGGCTGGCTTCATGCACTGATGAGGCCAGCATCCCTTATGAGCACTGGTTCCAGTCCCGGTGGCTCCACTTCCTACCCAGTTCCCTGCTAAGGGACTTGAGAAAGTGTCAGAGGATAGCCCAAGTGCTTGGGTCCCTGCCACCCACATAGGAGACCCGGATCGAGTTTCAAGTTCCTGGCTTTGGCCTGGCCCACACCCAGCTGCTGCAGCCATTTGGGGAGTGAACCAGTGGATGGAAAATTGATCTTTGTCTCTCTCTCTAACTCTGCCTTTCAAGTAAGTAAATAAATCTAAAGTTACATAAAAATATGATTTATTTAAAAAATAAATAAAGGAACTGGATTCTCGGCAGCATCCTTTGGAAGCCATTCTGGCACAGAGGATGCTTGGAGGAGCTGTCTCGGTGGCTCACACCCACAGCCCTCCCGCGCTGGCACAGAAGCAGGAGGGGAGCGAGCCCAGCGGGCACCAGCTGGCTTCTCTCTGGCTGCTCCGAGCTGCTGCTCTGGGCCTCCGGGACCTCTCCAGAGCAGCACTGCAACAAAAACTGCTTTCTCATCAAGCGCACGTCTCGTCTCTCCGGGCCACGCTCTGGGAACCGGCTGGAGTTCAAAGCTGGCACAGGCCACTGCAGCCGAGAAGCACAGCGAGCCAGCAGGCCCAGGGGAGGGGGGGGGGCTCGCCAGTCCCCAGCCCCCACGCTGTGCGTACCCAAATCCCACCACCGCTGCCACTCTGGAGGCCAACTCAAACCTCCACCCTTCCGCCCAGCCTTCCGGGAGGACTTCCCGCCCAGGAATCTTGGGGGCACCTAACTCTGCATCATAGGACAAGAGGCTCGGCAGGCCTAGCTCGGCTTGCACCTGAGCGCCTAGCAGCCAGCGGCGCTAAGCCCGGTACGTGACAGTCTCTGCACTCAAAAGCAGCCGCAGGCCAGTGCGGAAAACCCAGAACCTCGTGCATCTGCACGCGGGGGTCCCTGGCTAACCACAGGCTGTATGACGGGCAAGGAATGTTCTAGGAGCCTAGAGAGGATGACGGGAACAAGGCCTGGGCTACTGGGCTTGGCCGAGAGGATGGAAAAGACAGAACACACTCGAGAGGCTCCTTCTAACTCTTACATTTCCATCCTGGGCCCCCAAGGAAGCAGTAGACGGAACCGATGAGCTGGAGGGGCACTGAGTAGATCGGAAGGCAACGATGTCCAGCATGTCTTTTTATTTCCTGCACTTAAAAATGTATTTATCCTTTTCACATTTGAGAGGCAGAGAGAAAGACGGAGACAGAAAGACCTTCCCTCTGCTGGTGCACTCCTCTAACTGCCCACAAGTGCCAGTGCTGGGTCAGGTGGAAGCTGGGAGCCAGGAACTCCACTCAGGTCTCCCAGGTGGGTGGCAGGGGGCCACGGACTGGAGCCATCGCCTGCTGCCTCCCAGGGTGTGCACCAGCAGGAAGCTGGAGTGGGGAGCAGAGCGGGACTCCAATGCAGGTACTCCAGTGTGGGACGCAGGCATCCCAAGCGGCATCGTACGCACTGCACCAAATGCCCACCCCTCTTCTCTGTATTTGGACGCTTTGGCATCTTAGAGGCTTGCTGACCCTGGAGGGACGGCCCCCTCCCAGGGCCGGCCAGTTCCTGAGGCTAGGAAACAACACGCTTTGCAAAGAGGCCTTTTGTGTGCACGCCAACTCGTACAGAGCCCACACCCCCAACCCCTGCCTCCTCCATCAGACACACTCCAGGCCACTGTCCACCTGTCCTAGGCTCCCAAGGCCACCCCAAGGCCAGGGACCAGACAACTGGGTCAGCCCCTCCACCCCAGGGCCTGCTGACACCACTCACACTGAGTACACCCAAGCCTGAGTACCCTGCCTCGCCCGTTCCTTCCCACGGAAACCCTCTGCCTGCTAAGCAACTCTGGAGCTCCCCAGTGGCCCCCCGCCATGGGGTATACACCCCCTCCTCTTGGGATCTGTGAGTAACAAACTATCCTCCCAATGGCATTCGCCTTCCCATCATTGGCCTCACACCTCAATAATAAAACTTTCTAAAACAGTGGTGGCCTCAGCATGAGATACACTGAGGTTTTTTCCCCCTATTTATTTCCTATGTGCCAGGGAGGTAGCAAGATACAACATTCACAGTCAAGGAATCGGAAGTCTCAAGTTCAAGTCCTCTGCTTCCTGCTTATGCAACCTCGTGCAAGCCGCTTCACTTCTCGGGGCCTCCCTTTTGGATCCGTAACATGGGAATACCACGCTGCGTGCAGGGGCCGTGCGGGAATTCAATGGGATCGTGCACTGATGGCGTTGCCCACGCTACCAAGTAGAACTGTCACTATAATTCTCTCCTGGTTTATCATCAAATCCTTGGCTACAAGAACCATCCCAGGGACTTCTCCTGGGCCCATCACCCTGTCGTCAGCACACAGTGCTGGAGGGACTACTCTGAAATGGCGGGTGGCTCAGGCACAAAGGGCGCAGACGCCTCTCGCCCTCCCCGCCCTTCCCTCAGCCTCACCTCCCTGGTGGAGCTCTCCACAAACGGGCCCCCGAACATGGCAGCCATCCAGTCACAGCTGGAGATCAACAGGGGCTTGTGGGCGCTGATGGTGCCGTCGTCCAGGATGAAGGTCACGTCTGCCCGGGGAGACGAAGAGGCATCATGTGTGGACGTGGAGACAGGACACGGGGTGAGCGGCCTGAGGAGTCGTCACTGGGCCCAGAAGAGCCGCCTCCCCCCACCCCCAAACCCGAAGCCACAAGACGCAGAGGCCTCAACAACCCAGCTGTCAGCCAGGAGCGTGGCGGCCACGTCTCCAGGGTGTCAGGGCCAACCCAGACCCCCTCAGGAAGCACGCAGCCTACCTGAGAAGGTGCCCTTGGCCAAGCACTCCTTGACCCGGTTGGTGCGGCGGACGTGGAAGGCCTTGGTGATCTCCTGGTTCATGAAGGCCTCGTTGTTGAGGATGTTGGCCACCATCATGCGCAGATCAAAGACCTCCAGCAGCTCGGCAATGTGGGCGATGTGCAGGAGGTCCCGCTCGTTCTCGCCCAGCTCCCCGGTGTACAGGTACTTGAGGACGGCCCGGAAGGGCCCCGGCTGGATGGAGCTGTCCATCTTCACCACCACCATCAGCCTCGACTTGAAGGTCAGAGGGTCTTCCGCCATCTCCTCCTGGATGCTCACAAAAGCCCGGCTCCAGGAGGACAGCACGCGACCCCTGCCCGGCAGGTACTCCGTCCCGTTGCCCCGTAAGATCCCGTCGCTGGTGGAGGCCCGCAGGCCACCAGGACCCGAGCCCCCAGCCTCGTCCACGCTCTCGCACACGTCAAAGCTGGCTGCCCGAAGCAGGAAGTCCCGCCCATGGTGGTGGTGGTGGTGGTGGTGTGGCTCGGGGTGGCCCCGGGGGTCCTCCGGGCGGGGGCCGCCTGGCCCTGAGGGGCCCCCCAGCTCCCCCTCACTCAGGTCCATGAGGAACAGGTCGTAGAACTTGGAGGAGGAGGTGGAGAGGTAGATCTTGTGGGCAAAGATGCGCACCCGCTCCTGCAGCACCAGGATGACGTCCGCGCACAGCGGGTCCTCCAGGAGGTGGGCGGGGCACTCCTCGCTGCTGGACGGGGGGTCGGGCACCACGATGATGGGGGGCGGCGGCTTGGGGGGCAGGAAGGGTGCCTGCAGCAGGGGCCGCTGCACGTTGCGGAGGTGGGACTTCCAGAACTGCAGGTGGCGGCGCGAGATGAGCGCAGCCCGGATGGCATTGTCAAAGACGTCCTTGATGCCAAACTGGGCCACCACGCTGGTCTCGTAGTAGGGGATGCCCAGCTCCTTGGCCACCTCCCGCCCCTTCTCCGGGGGGAGGATCTCATTGGGCTTGATGGGCCTGGGGAGTTCAGGATGGGAAATCAAACTTAGGCCGGCGCGGCACCGAGCCTGCCCCTTCTTCGGCTGCAGGGACCCTGCACAGGACACAGACCTGCTGCTTCCGGGACTAGTTCCCTAACTAAGTCAGGCCCCAGCCACCTCCCCCTTCTCTGGCACTTAAAATGAGCAATGCTCCATGGCTCGGGACGTGGGTGCCCGATATCCACACGGGATTGGTTCCAGGGCCCCCTTGGACACCAAAAGCCACGATGCTCAAGTATCTTACAGGAAAGGAGGTAGTGTTTGTGTAGACCCTATGCTACATCCTCCCATATCCTTTGATCCTCTCTAGATGGCTTCTAATACCTAATGCGAGTGTAAATGCTATGCAAAGAACTGCTGCACCGTGTTGTTCAGGGAATAAGGACAAGAAAAAATACTTCTGCACCTGCCAGCACAGATGCCGTTTTTGTTCCCAAATCACCACTGAGTGCCCAGCTGTGGCACCCAGGGAGGGCCGACTACACTGAGCTCATCTCAGCAAAACTGTTCCTTCCCTTGTCTTTCCTCCCAGAGCTCAGCACAGTACTCCCCGCACGGCCAGAGCGCAACGCACACATGAATCAGTGAGTGACGGAATGAATGAGCAAGCTCCTTGGCTCCCAAGGTGAGCCTGGAGGGACAGAAGGACAGCTCCGTGGGACTCCCCCAGGGCCGAGCAGGCAGTCCCGGTGACCTGCTGGCTCCCGGGGCCTCCGTCTGCCCCTGCCCCAGGCACCCGAGACCCTACCTAGCCAGGGGTCGCCGGGCCCTGTTGACAGCCTCCAGGTCGGCGTAGCGCAGGTCCAGCTGGCAGCCCACCAGGATGACAGGTGCCCGAGGGCAGAAGTGCTTGATTTCTGGGTACCACATGGTCTTGACATGGTGGAGGGAATTGGGGTTGGCAATGGAGAAGCACAGAACCACCACGTCGGATCTGGTGGGGGTGGGAGGCAGACGGTGCGGTTATGGGGCGAGGTCACCTGTGTATCCCCACTCCCGTACTGCAGTCCCACATTCGGTCCCCGGGGCCCTGCCCCTCCACCTCACACACAGCGCAGAGAGGCGGGACCTGTATTTCAGAGCTCTTGGCCTCACAGTTGCCTTGTAAGCTAGAAACGACCATTTTCACCCTCTCACAGCCAAGAAAATCATCTTAGAGCTTAGGGGTGGCAGAACTAGGAGTCAGGCCAGGCCTGGCCTGCTGACTCCATGCCCAAGCTGCTTCCACGGCCCTAGGCTGCCCCCAGCCCTCGTGAGGGCCTGCGGTGCCTTTGTCCCCACTTTACTTCCCAGCAGAGGGAACCCCCACCCCGGGCTCCCTGCAGGCTCCAGGGCCCCCTACCTCCCATATGCAAAGCGCCGGTCTTTGTGGTGGTCTCCAAAGGTGTCCCAAAGGCGCAAGGAGACGCTGACGTCATCTACCACGTCTCGGGAGCGTTCCAGCACCTGGGGGGCGGGGCAGGAAGCAAGGGCCACAGTTCTTGGGATACCCTCCCTCCCAACCTTGCAGGTCCCAGGAAGCAATGGCGGTTGGAGGGGCAGGGCCGGGGTTTCCTATTGTGTGCCCGGGAGGGCAGGCTGGGACCAGGGCAAAAGGGACCTCTTCAGAGTCCACCCCGCAGAGCTCCCAGCTTCCCTTGCGTGACGCATGTGTCTGATGGCCTCTGATCCTGGCCGTTAGCAGCTGTTAGCAGGACCCGGGGGTCCTTACTTACTAGGGGCTGTGATCCCACAAGGTGCACAACTCCAGCCAAAGCCGGCTGTGCCACTGAACACAATCGGTCTGAGTGGACTCTTTCCTCTTCAGCTGCCCCCCCCCTCACTCCACCCCGCCCCACCCCTAGGGGCCCTCCGTGAGCTCTGGAGACATCCAGAAGAACCCAGATGCACACGGTGGCCCTGCAGCCTTACCTCCTGGCACACGCGGTACTGGTCGATGGCCCAAACGGTGGGCACATGGGTGGCGAGCAGCTGGTACTGGGTGAGGGTGGCATTGCAGGCCCGGGCACAGATGAGCCTGGTCTTGCCCACGGCGTTGTCGCCCACCACCACGCACTTGATGGTCTCTACGTTTGGCCTTTCATAATCCATGTCAGAAGCCATTAATTGGGACCTGGTGGGGCAGAGGGAGGCGGTCGGGACAGCCTGGCATGCCAGACCCTGAGGGCCAGGCGCTGGAGCTACAGGAGCAGGGAGCTAGCGACTTCCGGGGCAGAGCGGCTCTGCAGGAGGCAGGGCCTGGTCAGACAGGAGAGGAAGGAGCACGTGTGTCCCTCCTGTGCCCAGCAGCCCCCAGCGGGGTTTCTGGGAGGAAGACGCCTGTGAGAGGGTCCAGGGCCTGTCCTGGGCGTGCTGCCCCAGAGATAGGAAGCTGCCTGGGAAGCCACTCATCATCTGCTCTCCTTGCTTGGCAGGGCTGTGGCAGCACAACAAACAGCTGAGAGAGGCAGAGCTGGGGCCAGGTCCCACCCCTTCCCGGCAAGCCCGAGGCAGGGCCCCTTTAAAATTTAATGGCCTTGTCCCGGCCAGGCGGCTGCTCTGCTCTCCTCTTCTCGTGGTGGGCTTCCCAGCTCCGGCCCGCTCAGTCTGTCCGTCACCCCCACCCGCAGCCCCCTTTATGCATACACTAGAGCTTTCCTGCCAGCCTCTCTGGACAGGAGGTTTCAGACGCACCTGACCAGCCCGCGGGCCTCCCATCCCTGACTGAGTGTCCTGCTGCCCGCCTGCCTTGCTCCACTGTGGGCCTAGCTTTGAGACGATGGAGGGGGTAACCTGTGACCACACAGCCCATGGCCCGCGGGCCTTCCCGTCACCCACCGGGGGCAGTCCCTGCTCCTGTACACCCCATTCCCAGCCAGGAGGATTCTCAGCTGGAAGACCCCAGAGGGCTGGCTCTCCTGGGAGACGCTCACTAAATTGGCCACAAAGCGAGTAGGGTTCCTGGAGGGAGCAGAGGATCAAAACCTCAGACCTGAATTTCGGGGCCAAGTGCTTGCCTCAGTTTCCTTCTATTGAGGGCAGAGAGGGAGGAAGGAACATGTCCACCAGCAGACAGGGATGGCTTGGGGGAGCAAACAGAAGGCCCTCTGTAGTCAAAATGTCACGTCAGTGTTTTAAAAAGCTGCCACCAGGAGGCCCTGGGTCTGAGGGGCCTTTCGCTGGCAGCCTTGCACTTGGCACCCACCCTCCTGGAACGGTTGAGGGGTGCAGGTGGAAAGGAGGGGTGGGGCAGGCGTTAGAGGGAAGCCTGGTTTCTCCGAGGCCTTGCACCTGCCCTGTGCTCTGAGTGTGGGGGCCACAGAACCGAGAGTCACCCTGCCCAGGCCCAGGCAGGCTGAGCCCAGAGGAGTCCTGGAATCGCCCAGGCCCCCAGCAGCAGGACAGATGCTCCCTTCCCTTCCCGCCAGGCTGTAACTCGATGCCAGCATGCAGGAATGCACAACCAGCCCAAGGATCCAAGTCCCCATGGCCACGGAAGCATCTCAGCGAGGCCAGCAGAGAGCGCGGCCAGGTCTCCTCGCTGCGAGGGCCCGCGATCTGATGGGATCTGGGCTCTTCGGCAACAAGGGGTCTCCTGGAAGCATCCCCCCCCCCGGTCTCCAGGGCAACTGCCTGCATCACTCCCCCTGCAGCCGCCGCCTCCTCCCTCTTCTCCCGCCTGAGCTGAGGCCCAAGCAGGGAACCCCACCTGGGCACTTCCTGCACATGAGTCTGAGGGATGTGCCCATGCCAGGGGGAGTCACCTGGGCTGTGGTTTCTGTTGTGCCGGGGGAGTAACACAACCCAACCCCAGCTCCACAGCACGTGCAGCCGCAGGAGAAAGACACAAACGGGCTGGGCAGCAGAACTTCTTTTTCAAGTTCAGGTTCCAGCAGGGGGTGGGGAGGCCTGGAGTGGGGGCATCAGCTCCCAGCCCAGGAGATTCTGGAGTGGGGACGATGCCAGGACACCAGCAGAGCAGTGCTGGTTCAAGTTCAGCGACTTCACGCTCGAAACACTCACGCATACCTTGTGTTGGGTCACCTCCAGGGTGAAGGGGGGCACAGATAACCAACAAGCAGGATAGCAGGCAATACCCAGCCGTGAATTCTAACACCAGACCTGCCAGAGCACCACCCAGCTCCGTGCCCCTCCAGCCTCCACCACTCCTGTGTGTCCTTTGCCTATTTCTATCATGCTCGCCCACCACCTCTGTCCCAATGCCCAACTGGCGACCTGCACCGTCCTATCTGGGAAAGGGCAACATGGTTCACTTTTCTAGGCACAGTCTGACCCTCTGGAAAATGGGTATGCGCCTGCTGGATGAAAAGTCACCCAGATCTCAGAGAGTTCGTGCCAAGAGGGCCCAGGCTGAAAGGAGGCACTTGCCTTCTTATGCAATGCAGTATTATATAATGCTAGATTGCATATCTATATGTATAATTATATCTGTCTTCGCGATGCAGGCTGGCCCCATTCAGCCCACAGAACTCTTGGTCTCATCATGGCTGTGTACAGTGAGGATCCTGTCCTGCAGAGGGTGTGCCAACAGTAGCGTAATTTTTGCCCTGGAATAGTGCAACTTTCCCCAGTCATGGCTGATGCACGCACCACAATACAACCCCTTGGCAAGCCACCCAATTCCCTCCTTCCCTCCAGCACGGTCCCCTCCCATGACTCTAGACTTTTCCTCACAATTGCCTCCTCCTGGTTCTGCCTGAACCTGCACAAACAATGGTTTCCCTGCTGCCCCGCCCTGGGCCCCAGGACCCCAAAGCTACTCCTCTCCTGCAACAATCCCAAAGACACCGGTACCTGCTCTCGTCACCCCTGTCCCATCCCTGCCCAGCTGCTGCGCTGCCGGCTCCTTGCCAGCCCAGGCCAACCCCGGGGTGTACTCGGATTAGCTACAGACCTCGCAGGCTCCCACTGCCACCCCCACACCCCTACACACGCTCTGCGGAGCTCGGAAAAGGCCCCCTTTCCCTCCCACAGTGGGATGGGAGGCTGGTTCATCTGCGGCTGCCCTAGTCTGGTTGTCAAGGAAACCACAGAATCTCCCTGGGAGCCAGGCTGGTCTCCTAGCAACCAATACCCCACATCCTGCATCTCACAGAAACGTGAAAGGGAGGAAGAGCCGGGAAATGACGGTAAAAATCAAGGAAGACGCAAAAGCGGAGCAAAGCCAGGGTGGACTCGGAACTAAGGGAGGCTCCCCGCTGGGGTCGCTGCCTTCGTGGGAGCCGGGATCCCGCGGGGATCCAGTGGGGAAGCAAGGCCCTGGGGGATGGCGATCGGTCCTATTAACAAAAACGCAAGGCCAGACACCGCACTGAGCCTTCCGCAACCCCAGGAGCGGGAACACAAGTCCACGACGCCGAGGACGCCCCCACCCCGGGTGTGCCAGCACGCAGCCCCCTCCACGCTGCAATGGTGGAGCTGAGTTCAAGGAGGGACCCACAGAGCCGCGAGCAAAGCGCCCGGATCCCACGGCTTTAAACACACCACACACACACAACGGGAACACCTGCCCCACTCGGGACCGGCCCAACCCCCACCCGACACGCACACGAGCAAAGGAACCCACGGGGGGAGGGGCAGGGGCGGGGCGCGACCCGCCGAGGCCCCCGGGGAGCCGGCAGGGCCGCGAGGACAGGCCGGGCGAGGCTACTCACAGCTCTCCACGGGACGGGCCGACAGCTAGCGCAACGAGCACCTCTCCGCCCGCCGGGCGCGCTCATGGTAGTGGGTGCGGGGGTCCCGCCGCGGGCGAGCGGGGACGACGCCGGCGCCGCGCTGCAGCTCGCGCTCCGTCAGGACCTCGGGCGGCGCGGCCCGGGCCGGACGGCGGGCAGCGTGCGGCCGCGCGCGCGGCACTGCGGCCACGGCCTCTTCCGGATCAGCATCCCCGCGCGCCGCGGGCGCCCAATGTCATGGAGGCTCCGGGAGCTGCGCGGGGCCGCGCCGCCGCCGGGACGCCCGGGCGCCGCAGTCCTCGGGGCCGCTGGCGACCTCCGCTTTTCATTCACAAAAAAAAAAAAAAGCAAAGGGGATTTAAAAAAAAAAAAAAAAAAAGGCAGGAGGAAAAAAAAGGAGGGAAGAAAAAAAAAACCGCACCAGGGAACGGCGGCCGGGACGGGGACCGCCCACCGCGGGGCTCGATTGGCCGAGAGGAGGCGGAGGGCGTGGCGGGGGCGGGGAAAGCCGGGGATTGGGCGAGCGCAGGCCCCGCCCCCCGCGGCGGCGCGCCTGCGCCCCGCCTCCTCGCTCGGCTGCGATGCCGGCGGCCCGGTGAGGCGTGGCCGCTCGCCGTGCTGCCGCGGGAGGCTGAGGGGCGTCGCGGTGCTCCCTCGAAGGGACGAGAGCGAGCCGGGAACGCCAGGCCTTGCCGCCGTCTCTCTCCGTGAACCCATGCTCCGCCGCTGGCCCCGACTCGGGGGAGAACTTCGGTTTCCACACCAGCCGCGAGGGGTTGGCGGGCTTTTCTTGGCGCGTGAGGGCCCGCCACCCCCACCGTCACCCTGCGGCTGCAGCCCGAGCCTCCGACTGCCGGGGCGCCGCCTCACCTTGTCGCCCCAGGCCCCCCACCCTGCTGCCTCCCGGAGTCCAGCCCTGTCCTGTGGTCTCTCCGAGAAAGGCGGCTGGGACCCTAGCCACGGAAACAGTGCCTCGGTTTACCCCTCTGAAACAGGGACAGTCTCGTGGCTACTGAGTGGGCTTCGGGAGGTTGGCTTGATGACAGGATGACAGCCGGTAGCCACAGCAGGCAGCTCGGCCCACCCTGTCCATCACCTCCGGGTCCTGCGAACCGCCAGACGGGCATGCCCCCTCCATCACGCCTCCAACTTGTGCTGAGAATGCAAATCCTTTTTAATATGCATTTGTGCAAAAGGATTCAGAAGGGAAATTTACTGCCAGAATGGAAGCTGCGCTGGGTGGTGTCTGAAGCCTGCCTCTTCCGCTATGAATGCGGCAGACTGGAAGCTGCCCGTCGAGGTGCTGGGGCCAAGCTCGCTGGCTGGCCTGCTGGGTGCCTAGTTGGGTGTCTGACTGCGGGTCGGTGCTCCTCCACCTCCTGGATCCACCCAGAGCTGCGACCGAGGGCCCTACTGACACCACAGTTCTGGTAAGGACTCACATGCACTGAATAGGTATTTAGGAAAGAAACGAAGCCACGCCGAGCTGTGGCCCTACCCACGTGTTGGCATGGAAGAGCACAGAGTCACTGCGCCGAAGGGAAGCACAAAGTGACACCTGTGCAGGGTCCCCACGGCAGGCCAGGGCTCCTGCCACCCAGATGCCTGGTGCCTGCCGGCCTCCCCTTCCGCACATCCTGGAAGCAGGCGGGCCCCGGTGCAACACGGCGTAGGCCAACACAATTGTCGTCCCCCACCCAAAGCCACTGGGAGAGGAGCAGGGGGCTACCATAACAATAACCACAGAGCCAATGTCCTTTTTCCCTTTGGGGAGATGCCAGCTCAGCCTGGGAACCCTGACCAGGCAGACCATAGGAATGTCCGGGTGGAGGGCTGGGGCCTCCCCGTGAACCGGTGCAGGTGTCCAACAAAGTTGCACAACTGTTTGTGCTCAGGAAAGCATTTCCGGCAGAGCCAGGTGCTTGCCTTGGTTCCCAGCCATGCCTTCTGCACACAGCCCCCTTGTTCACCTTATCTTCAAACCAGAGTCGTCGCCAATCACCCTACTTCTCATGCGGCTCCCATCAGAACCCCACTCTGAAGGGGCCAGCAGTGTGGTGCAGCCGGTTAAGCTGCTGCCTGCGACGCCAGCGTCCCTTATTAGCGCAGGTTCCAGCCCGGGCTGCTCCACTTCCCATCCAGCTCTCTCTAGTGCTCCGGGGGCGGCAGCAGAAGATGGCTCAAGTGGTTGGGTCCCTGCCACTCATGTGAGAGACCCACATGGCGCTCTAGCTTCAGCCTGGCCCAGCCCTCGCTGTTGTGGCCATTGTGCCTGTTTGGGGAGTAAACCAAGGGATGGAAGATCTCATTCGCTCGCTCTCCCTCCCTCTCTCCCTCCCTCCAACCCAACTCTGCCTTTCAAATAACTCTTTTTTTTTTTTTAAAGAACACTGGGTGCCCCCTACCATTGCACAGGAGTCTTCAAAAACTTCATAGAAAATGTATATTACTAAACTATTTATGAATTTCAAAATTTTTGCACCAAAATAAACCTCCATTTTAATTCCATTTTCCATGAACTTTTTAAAATGTCCTGGGAGCTCCTCCAGTGGGCGTTTCTCCCACCTCCCCAGAAGCCATCACCCCCAATACTTTTTCTCTACTGTCAAGTAATCCATCCATCACACACCAGAGTCCATGTGGGGCAGCCTACCAGGACCCCCAACTGACCTCACATCCAACTCAGGAACGGGGATCTCCAGCCCTCTCCCCTCCAGCTTTCTCCCCAGAGCAGAGCGCTGGAAGGTTCTCTGCACAAGAGCAGCCCTCAGCCTGTGGCAGATGCTGGGCCTGCTGCCAGTGAGCCCTGGCCAGGACTGTCCTGGGGCTCCCACGTCTCCACCCCCGCTGCTCAAGACAGCCCCAAGCCCCTACTAGCTCCATAGCCAGAGATCTGCAACCACATTTGCTTCCTCTTTGCCCAGCCAGACCCAGGAAAACGGGGCCATCCCCATGGCTGCATCTTCCCACGGGCAAGCGAAGAGCTGTCAGCGGCCCCCTCCACCCACCTGCCTGTGCTCAGCTCTCCGCAGCTGGGCGGTCTGTCTCCTGGCTTCAGATTACTTCTCAGGGCAAGGCTGGGGGGTGGGGGGAGTTTCTCCAGAAAGCTCCTGGCCGCTTTTTCTCTCCCTCCTCCTCTCTCTCACACACACGCATGCACGCACACACTCACACACACACGCACACACCAGCTCTGCCCATTTGCACTGCAGTGGAGACCTGGTTGTAGATCCAGACACCTCACTGGCGAGTGAGGTCTGCACGCCAGCTTCCACCAGAGGGCCTGGGCAGTGCCAGCTGCTGCCTTCTGAGGGTTCCTTGTGGCTTCAGTTCTGGAATCCCCTGCCCGCTGTCCCCAGTGACATTAACCCCCTGAGCCTGTCTCTTCAGGCCGCACCTCCACCCACCCCCCTAACCACCCTGCTCTTTTCCTGAAGCCGGCCTGTGAGCGAGATGCTTACTCAGAGGAGAGAGACCCGGGGCCCGGTTCTCAGGAAGGTACACACGCAACAGGCTCTGGCCATTTGCACCTGCTGTCCTCTTCCTGTAGCCCGCCCCCCTCCTGGGCCGGCCCAGCCAGCACATCCCGTTTCTTCTCCAGCCCTCCAACCCTGCAGGCTACTACCTGCTGCTTCCTGCACCACTGTCCCGGGACCCAGCCACTTCCCTGGGCCCTGCAGCTCTGCCTGCCCCCCAGCAGCCTGTAGTCTGGGGCAGGCAGTGTCCTCCCTCTGCTCTGAGGGCAGTGTTCAGAGGCAGCCCTGAGCCGAAGCACAGGCACCTGAAGATGCAGAGCCTGGCCTGGTGAGGGAGCCATGTCTGAAAAGCCTAGACTAGTTCAAGCCCCCTGCCCAGGGGCTGGGGCACCAGGAGATGGGACGTCTGGGAGCCTTTGTTCCCACAGTTCCCACAGGCGGAACACCCTGGTCCCACACCCTCCACCGGGCTCATCATTAATCATCCTTCAGGACTCAACGGAGATGCCACTTCCTCTAGGCAGTCTTCTGTGAATACTCCATCACCCACAGGTCCCCTGGCCTTCATCTGTGCCCTATAATTGGGTCTCTCCCCCCACTCCACCCCTCCCATCCCCTGGGCATTTTACATGCTTATCTACTACCTGCAGTCTAGAGCTTCAACAACCACTCATAAATGCTTGATGGATGAATGGATGTTTGGGCTGGGGGACGCTGCTGCAGCAGCTACTCACGTGCTGTCCAGAGAGGTCGTCCAAGGGCTGTCCCAGCCTTTCCTTCGGGCTTCCATTGCTCTGCGCTCCCTCCAGGCTCCTGGTTCCGATGGATGGCAGTGACTGGGCCTGGGCAGGGCGGCAGGGACACTGGGGAGGAAGCGAATGAGCACATGGTGAGTCACCCAGAGGCCCGTCAGCTCACGGAGGGGCTGCCCAGGGAGCAGAGGCCAGGTCAGAGGCCACCCTGGGGGGTCAAGGGGCTAGATGAGAGGCGGCAGCTGTGGCATGGCTCATCCCTGGCCACTGGCCTTGGCACGTTCTGAACTGATTTGGTAATTTGGAAAAGAGCCGGTGGTCATCCATCAGAGGCCTGGCTCGTGTGGTGTTGGACAACTCCCTCTCTCCTCTGGGCCTCGCTTTTGGGTGGACAAAGATTTCTGGCTCATTCCAGCACTGACCCCCTAAGTGGGTGCCCAGCATGGAAGGCCTGCATTTTATTGGTCATTCTTTTTATTGGAGCAGTTCCTGACCCAAATTGCGACTCAGCAAAATATCAGCTGATGAATCCTTGGCTGGAAACAGAAGTCTTTGGGGAAGCACATGGGGCTCAGACACAGGGTATGAAACGGATAGAGAATCTGATTCTACACTCACCCCCATCTCAGCTTCCTTCCATCGTCTCATACACACACACACACACAATCTTGGGGCCAGTCTGAGCAAGGAAAATTCTAGAATCTCAGGAGAGCTTGGGCGTAGTCAAGGAAGGGCTTGGAGAGGCCAGCTGGACCCCTCTGACAGCTCGTGGTGCTTTGTCGTTAGGTGGGAATGGCTGTCTCCATGACAGCCCTCCAGGGACAGGCTGATGCTGACAAAGCAGAAGCAGGCCTGCAAGAATGAAAAGGAACCAAACAGAGGGGCAGCCATCGCACTCAGTGCCACCTTCAGAACTGGCTGTGTGACTCTGGGCAGGGAAATCAGTCTCTCTGGTCTCCCATTGGGATAAGACGATCCCATGCTTAAAGACGGCGGGAGACTTGGTGACCTTCTCAGTGTCCCTTCCGGCGTTGAGACCCTGACTCTTCCCCCTCCACTTCTGCCTGCTGCCCTTCCTGGACGTGTGCTGTGTGCTCGTGGGCAAAAAGGACCCCAACTCCCCTCCGTGCCCCGCCATCCAGGCAGAGTGCAGACAGAACAGATGGGGTCCTGACCGTCCTGTCCAGCGGGGTGGGAAATCCCATGCCTGCTTGTGGCTCTCCTGAACAAATGAAGAGGTGGGGGAGACAGCACAGGGAACAGGAGTGAACATTCTCATCAGGGTGCCCCAGGCCAGCCCGCCCCTTGCAGCCAGGCCACGGCCATGTTGTGCGGCTGGCAGAGCTGCTCCAAGCAGGACCCGAAGAAGCTGCCACCAGTCTGGTGGGGTCTGCTGGAGGAGGGGAGCAGGTCCGGGTCTGCAGACAGCCCTCTCAGGCCTCCCGGGAAGCCAGGCTGGCCGAGATCACCATAAAACACTGACTGCATCTCCGAAGTGGCTCTGCTCATCAGAGAATTGCAAGCTCTTATTGGCTTGCATCTTTAAAGAGCACCAGTGCCCGGGACGTATAGTGTAGCATGCCAAGGGGATGCCCGATGCACAATGTCGGGTGCTGAGCCACCCTAGGTCTCCTGGGAGGTAGATTTCTCAGGACAGTGTCCCAGAGCCACCATGAGGCTAGCCTGCATCAGAAAGAGCTAGATGGTGTTACTTCTGTGTGGTGGACAGAAAAGGCACAGGACGGGGGGTGGGCCATGGGCCGCAAACATGCAGCGGGCAGCCAGCGCTTCAGCGCTCAGCAGATCTCCCGTGTGAGGGTGGACCCTGTCCCTTGGGCCCGCAGAACTGGAGAGAGAGCTTGGAGGAGGCCAGTCGCCCCAAAAATAGACTTTTTTTTTCACAACTTTTCCACAAGGCTTTGGCATCTTTCACAGCATGGGAAAAAAAATAGTCTGAACTGTTAACAAATAAAGATGATAAAAAAAAAAAGCCCCAACTGTTCCCCATGGATTTCCATGTGGCTGCCTTGTTGGGAAGGGACAGGGCAGGTATGTGTGGCTGTGCAGGAGCCCCCTGGCCTCACGGGGATGCTTACCTGGGAGAGTTTCGTTGACCTTCAGAAGTGGTCGGCTCTGACAGGGTATTCTCACCTAGTGCTTCTTCCAGATAAAGGAATGCATGGCTCAGATCCAAATCCATTGCAACAAGGCTGGTTTCAATCAGGCTGCCCTTTGGGGTGCACAGAGATTGTGTAGGGAACATTGGGCAGACTGTATGCTCTTGTCAAGGTCAGCTTCCATTGAACTTGGACTCCCTTTGGACTTCTTGGGTGTCAGTTACCAGGCATGGGCTTGGGGTTGTCGCCGCTATTGGCGGAGGTTCAGGATTGGCAGGGGCTACCCAGGGAGGGGCCAGGTCTTCTCCTGTGCCCTGTACTGCCCTAGCAGAGCTCAGGCTGGGGCCTGCAGAGCCATCCCCTACACCCCTCTTCCTGGGCCCCCAGCAATGGAAGACAATGGAGGGGACTCAGGAATGGGGTTCCAGGCCCACGAAGGCCTCAGTGCAATGGGGTGGTTGCTGTGGAAGACACCTGAGGAGTCTCTGGCCCTGAACTGGGGGTGATCCCGAGAGAATTCCCCCAGCTTTGCACACTGGGGTTACCACGGCTCACTCTGTCTCCATTTTACACACACCCCTCTCTCTTCTTTCTTTTCTGTTCCTCCTCACCTCTCTCACCCTCCTTTTGGGTCCTCTCCCCTATTCTCTCCCTTCCTTTCCCCGTTTCTGGGCAGAGGTTTCTATAAAAATAAAGGCACATGGTTCTGGCTTGGATGGTTTCCCAGGGAACAGGCTGATGGACAGCCTGGACACCAGGACTCTAACAGGCATTTGTCAGCCCTGGAGGGTCCTCAGGCAGTGTAGGACAGGCCGGAAGTTTCCCAATCAGTGACAGGGCTAAGGAACCAAAGGGGCAGCTGTGTCTCTGGACCCGGCAGCCCTCTCCCAGGCTCCCACCAGCCAGCTCCATTGTCACCCTGCTGTCCAGGGAAGTACCACCCCTGCCCAGGGCCATGGTTTGTAAGTGGCTCAGAAGGGAGGAAGGACCCGGTGGAGAACCCAGTGTGACTTGTCAAGGCGAAAGCATTGCTCCACAGGGCCCAGTTTCGCCCAGCTTACTCCTCCCCAAGCCCCGCTCCTGGGGCAGGGCGTGCAGTGAGATGGGAAGGTGATGGGCAGGCCAGAGCACAGGGGGCTGACTCAGGGACCCCGAGTGGGGAAGGAGCCGCGCTCATGGCTGGAAGCTTCTCATGGAACAGGTGGGGCATGGCCGGCGGACAGGCAGAGAGGCGGGGCAGCAGGTTCCTGCTGTGCTCCCCATGGCACATGAGCTCAGGGACCCTCAGTGGCCTCCAGGACCCCTGCGTTCATGCCTCACCTCGGTCTGGTTGTCTAGGGCTCACCACCTGCTCTGCAAAGTTCACTGCTGGGCACTTGACTTTTCTCCCAGCCAAGCCCCTTCCTCCTCTCTGGGGTGTGTGTGGGGATTGGGGACACTAGCAGAAAGCTCCCTGGAAGCCTGAACTTGGGGTGGAAGCCCCAGGCCTGGAGGCAGCAGATGCGTTTGCAACTTCCGGCCTTGCCTTGCCATACCCTGGTGGGGAGGCCCCGTGTGCTCTTAGTGCTCCGTCCACCATTTTTCAAACACAACCCCGAGGGCCAGGGGACCAGGTGCTGTGAAATACCAGAGTGGGACTTTAGCCTTGCTGCCCTGAATGCCCACGGCCTCCCAGCAGCAGGCCTGTGAGGTGGTGACAGGGAGAGGCACCTGCCCGTGCAGCCCAAGGCACATTGCTCAACCTGGCCCTCACTTTTCTCTAAAGAAAATATGGCTGGTTTGATCACTGGCCCCTGTGTCTATCCTTTCTCTGTTCCTCTCGCCAAATGCACCTTAAGCTCCTACTGGTGATTGGGAGGGTTATAATATGGTGTCACCAAGGATTATATTCAATATAAAAAGTTGTGGAGTGATGATGATGACGATGCCTGGTCTCGTGCTACATGCCCTGCCTCATTTAAATTTTGGAATGGTCCCGGGAGAAGGAGGTGCTATGATGATCCCAGTTTATCGGAGGAAGAAATTGAAGCTCCAAGAGGTGATGTGGCTTGCTAGGGTCATGATTTGGGGAGAGCAGGGCCAGGATGCCAACCAGGCAGCTGGCTCAGAGCCCTCAAAAGAAACCCGCACAGCCTCGAGCCCCTTCCTGTCTCACACTCCAACATACTTCTTATTTATTTATTTATTTGAAAGTTAGAGTTACACAGGGAGAGGAGAGGCAGAGAGAGAGAGAGAGAGAGAGAGAGAGAGAGAGAGAGGTCTTCCATCCAATGGGTCACTCCTCAATTGGCTGCAACAGCTGGAGCTGCACCAATCCAAAGCCAGGAGTCAGGAGCTTCTTCTGGGTCTCCCACGCAGGCACAGGGGCCCAAGGACTTGGGCCATCTTTTACTGCTTTCCCAGGCCACAGCAGAGAGCTGGATCAGAAGTGGAGCAGCTGGGTCTTGAACCAGCATCCATATGCCGGTGCTTCAGGCCAGGGCGTTAACACGCTGCACCACAGTGCTAGCCCCAACATACTGCTCTTAATTCATGTCAAACTGACCCGCCTTATCCCACCGGTGAGAAATGAGTCCCGGAGCAGAAGGCAGCCTCTGCAGAGCCGCACCGCCAGCTTGGGGCTGTGGCTCTGCTGCCAGATTTCATCTGTGGGCCTCGGTTTCCTGCAGGAAACAGGTGGCTTCAGAATGATCTTCCCCCATCTGACCGTGTGATGTTACCTATGACACTGTTTCTGCCGTCTCCAAGAGCTCCATGGCTGTAGGGTTCAGAAAGCAAAGCAGTAGGAATGGTCCGGCTGACACAGCCTCAGCCCACAGCCACCCCCTCTCAGCGGGGGGGAGCCGTGGCCAGCCTGGCCCCACGGGCAGTCAAGAATGTGCAAATGTTTTCTTGCATTCAGTGAAGGAATGCATGTGCGGGAGTACGCCTGCCTCTGAGGACCAGAGAGTGCCTAGCAGGTGCATTTGCGGAATTGGCTTTTCCAGGTGGGGGCAGAGGGGCAAGACAGCAGATTCCTTTGCAGAGAGCCTGGGACAAAGGTGAGCTATAAACTCAGTCAGCGAGGGCCCCTCCTGGTCACTTCAGAGAGCCCGTTGGGGCCCGGCTGACCTCACATAGCCAGTGCCCTTCTCCGTGTTAACTCACCCAGGCCTGCCCGGCTCTCTGCCTACCCCCTGGTCCAGATTATCTGGGCCTCGCTGGGACAGCTCTGGGTCTCCCCAAGCCTCAGTCTCAGCTCTGCCCTTTCCTAAAACCAGGGGGAGTCCCCTCCCTCAGCTCCCACTGCAGGAGGAGGTGACAGCAGCCCTGGGTGTTGGTACCTGCTGCCCTGGAAGGAACCCCAAGAGCAGCTCCTGGCCAGGTGGGACTATAGAGAGGAATGGCAATTTTGGGGTTGGGGCAACAGATACAGAGAATTGGGACAAACAGAACCTGCCACCTGAAGGAGCAGGAAGCTTCCTGAAGGGGCAGGGCTGTCAGGGGCCACCCAGGTTTGCAGGAGAGCAAGGTCCCCCTGGTGCAAGTCAGGTGTCCACAGGGTCTCCTCGGATGGCAGTGGCCATGAGAGCCAAGGTGGCCTCTGCATCGCAACCTTTTCCTGGGCGCCATCATGGCCTGCAGTCCCTTCGATGGACAGGGATGCCATGTCACCTGCTGTGTCCTCGGGGCCTCCCGTGCTGTCCTGAGCAGCTTCCCCAGGACAGTGAGAGAACTCCGGGCCTGCATGGCAGCTGTGGACCCTCCTCCACGCTCCTCAGTCAAGGGACTGCTGTACTGTGACCAGGCAGACACCTGGGATCTTAGCTCACCCACTCCTGTGCTGCCCTCGCTTTGCCCTCCTGCTGAGAGCTGCAAGTGGTACACAGTGCTGCGAGTGAGCAGGTGTGGACAGGTGGAGCAGCCAGGGCTGGGAGACCCTCTCTGTTCCCCAGGCACAGAGTAAGGGCCCAGGGGTTGTAAGCTTACCTGCAGCGTCTCCAGCTGGCCTGTCACTGTTCCATATCTGGAAGTGTAGTCCTGGGCGGGGCATTGGGAGGGAACATGCGGAGGGAAAGGCTGGGATCCAAAGCCCAGCCCACAGGGAGCCAGGTGAGGGCCATGGTGACTGTATCTGGGGTGTGACCAGGAGGCCGGGCAGTTCCCTCCCTGTCCAGAGCACAGATATAAGCCACCTGTTCGTCTCCAACAGGTGCACATTCTTGGGGCCCAGCCCCACCCCTGGGCCCCTGAGCGTTCCTTCTGCTGCCCTCGGGCTGTCACTTGGCCGTCTTCCGCCCTGGTCTTGTCCTTCTCAGCCCTGGTCACTCACGCGGCTTTGGCATTTCCCTCGCCAGCAGCACTGTGGCCTCAGGGCCAGCAGGTGGGAGAAGCAAGGAAACAAGGTGGGGGAGGCTTTGATCCTGCGTCAGCTCAGCTGTGCATTGGGAGGAACCACAGGACACCCCGGCTGGCCGGGCAGGAAGCAGAAGGCAGCGGCGTCACCGAGGGCCCTGGAGCGGATCTCCGGGCCCTGGAGTGCGCTTCAGTGAGTCTTGAAGGCTTGAGGGCCCCGGACTGGGAATGCTAAGACTGCCTCTTGACTGACAGCTCTGAGCGCTGTTCCCTCCCCATTTTGAATTTGCTTGAGGGCTTGATTTGGGGTGGACCTGTGCAGAAGTTCAGAAATTGTCTGGGACCCCAAGATCCCGACTCAATTCTAGTCTACCATTGGCCTGCTCCACTCCCACACCAGGGAAAGGAGGGAGCCGAATACTAACGGGACCCCCCACCCCCAACTGCCCTGGCTGTGAGTCTCTGGCTGGCAGAGCTACACCCTCCGAAGGCCACTACTTCTCCAACCCCTCAGCTACCAGTCCTTGCCCTCCCACTCCCCCAGCTTCTCTCAGCATTGCCCCCTGCCCCCACTAGACCCTCTGTGTAAAGCAAAGAGCTCCTCGCCCACCTGCTAGACCGATGTGTGTGAGCGCTCCAGCAGGGCAGGGCCAGGGAAGATCCCACATGGACTCTGTCTACCCACGGCCAGAGTGGCCCCTGCGGGAGGAACCCCTGGCCAGGCCAGGGAGGCAGGCCTGTCGGTGGAGACACATCCTGAAGTCCGGCAAGCCTCTGCTTTCTGGTTGGGCAGATCCAGCTGGGCATGCGTCCTGTCTTCTCCACCAGGGTCACTTGGGAAGGGGGCTGCGTAAGGAAATGAGACTGGGCCCCTGCTGTGATCCGTCCCCACCAACACGCAGGTGGGGGCTTAGCTCCTCACTGCAGCAGTGCTGGGAGGGGCCTGGTGTGAGCAGTTTGGGTCACGGTTTGGGGGATGGGAGTGGAGCCCTTGTGAACAGGTTCATGCCAGCTCTGGGGAGTGGCAGCTTGCTCTCACAGGACTGAATGGGTTACCACGAGAGCAGGCGGTTAGAAGGCAAGATTCCTCTGTGTTTGTGCCCTTCGCACACGCCTGCTTGCCCTTCCGCCTTCCACCATGAATTGAAGCTGGCTCAGCTGAAGCCATGCTCAGATGCATGGCTCAGACGCAGGCGCCATGCTCCTGGGCGTCTCAGCCAATTCAAGCGGAGCCAAAAGACGTCTCTTTCTTTAGAAATCACCCAGGTTCCCTGTTCTGTTACAGCAACAGGGGAACAGACCACACAAGCTTTTATACCCGAGCAATGAGCAGAACAGGGCTTTTTTTTTTTTTAATGTCACAGTGAGATGAGGGTAAGAGCTTAGCACCCAGAGTCAGACTGTCTGGGTTCAATGGCGGCTTTTAGATACGCCTCCCGCTGCCTGCTGCAGTCATCCATGTTGTTGAACAATGTAATATATGGCACATAAATAATATACAGTAATATATGTATATGTAACATACGGTACATAAAATCCTTGCATATATCCAAGTTATGAAAGGACCCAGACAACCTACAACTCTGATTCAGCGTTAAAAGCATAACAGCCAATTGCATGGGTGAAGCTACCCATGTGTGGTCCCCCATCCCATTCCTATCTCCAACTTCTCCAACACAGGGGACCCCTAGTTTGTATTTTGTGGTTTTCATGTCTTTGATGATTTATAATATCTTGTGTGGGTGGTGTGAGCACTCCCCAGGTAACGCACTCTTCGTGTTTGCTTGCTTTTAGGTCTTGTGAAATTGTGTGCTATGGTATGTACACCATCTTTTTGGACTGATTTTTCTCCACGCAGTTTGATGTTACTATGATGTTGCTATAGTTCCTTCATTCTCACTGCAGTATACTGTCCATGGCCACAGCATAATACTCCTGTGCTATTATGAAAACTCATCTTTGAATATTCTTGTGCTTTTTTTCTTATTTTTAAAATTTATTTTATTTATTTGAATGGCAGTGTTACAGAGAAAGAGGGAAAAACAGAGAGAGAGAGAGAGAGAGAGAGATCGTCCGTCTACTGGTTTACTCCCCAAATAGCCGAAACAGCCAGGGCTGGGCCAGACTGAAGCCAGGAGCCAGGCACTTCTTCCAGGTCTCCCATAGAAGTGCAGGTCCAAGGAGTTGGGCCATCTTCTGCTGCTTTTCTATGCCAGTAGCAGGGAGCTGGATCAGAAGTGGAGTAGGCAGGACTCAAACCTGCGCTTGTATGGGATGCTGGGGTCGCATGTGGCGGCTTAACCGGCTACACCCTTTGTGCTTATCTTCAAGCACATATGTTGAAGCGTTACTCACGGGACAAGTACCCGGAGCTGTAATTGGTGGGTCACAGGTATGTGTGTGTGCGGCCGCACAAGCTGATGCTGAAGCCACTCCCACTGCGGCTGTAATGCCAGCAGCTGGCGAGTCCCAGTTGCTCCGTATTCTCATCTCTATTCCATGTTTGAGACATGAACTTTGCCCTCTCTGTTGGGTGCGGAATGGCAGCTCAGTTGTAACGTTTTGCATTTCTGCAATCATTAACAAGGAGGAGCAGCTGGTTTCAGTGCATTTGTGTTTCTTCCTCTGTGAGATGCCTGTTCATGTCACAGGTTTTGGACACTTTATCATTTTCTCATCTTTAATGATTTATAGGAGTTATTTACATACGCGGGAACAAATCTTTTTCAGTTACTTGTGTCATAAATATTTTCTCCAGAAATGTAGCTTGTTATCTCACTTTCATGGCATCTTTTGGTGAATATAAATTATTAATAATATTGCAGCTAGATTTATCAAGTTTTCTTTCAGAGTGAGTACATTTTATGTTTTGATCAAGAAACTCTTTGCTATCCCTAAATATAGTTTTCTGTTTTTCTCTCGAACATCTCAAGTCTTGCCTTTCCCTTACAGATCTTCACTCCATCTGAAATTGATTTTTAAGAGTATTTTTGAGGTACAATGTTTTAAAATTGGCCAACGCCGCAGCTCAATAGGCTAATCCTCTGCCTGTGGCACCGGCACACCAGGTTCGAGTCCCAGTCAGGGCGCCGGATTCTGTCCCGGTTGCCCCTTTTCCAGTCCAGCTCTCTGCTATGGCTTGGGAGAGCAGTGGAGGATGGTCCAAGTGCTTGGGCCCTTCACCTGCATGGGAGACCAGGAGGAAGCACCTGGCTCCTGGCTTCGGATCAGCGTGATGCGCTGGCCGCAGCGGCCATGGGAGGGTGAACCAACGGTAAAGGAAGACTTTTCTCTCTGTCTCTCTCTCTCTCACTGTCCACTTTGCCTGTCAAAAAAAAAGCTTTAAAATTTATTTATTTGAAAGGCAGAGTAAGAAAGAGAGATTTTCCATCCTCTAGTTCATTCCCTAAATGGCCACAATGGCCGGAGCTGTGCTGATCCGAAGCCAGGAGCCAGGAGCTTCTTTCAGGTCTCCCATGTGGGTGCAGGGGCCCAAGCACTTGGGCCATCTTCTACTGCTTTCCCAGGGTATAGCAGAGAGATGGATCGGAAGTGGAGCATCCGGGACTAGAACCAGTGCCCATATGGGATGCCAGCACTACAGGTGGCGACTTGAGATGGTACACCACAGTGCTGGCCGGATCTGAAGTCTGAAGTAGTTGAGACTCAGACCAGGCTCCCTCATGTCCCAAGTGGTGGCTTAACTTGCTGTGCCACAGCATCCACCCCAACTAGAGTATTTTTTTTTTTGCTTGTATTTGTTTTTAAGAAAAAAAAGTGTTTCCTTTTAATGACCTTTCTAGTTCTCTCATTAACAAATGCCCATAAATGCAGAAAACTTGAAAAAACTGAAAACCCAGTAAAATTTCCAACACCAGCAGACTCGGATAATCTAAAACCATAATTGGTCTTGTGCTAGGTATACAACGTTCTCTTCTATATTTCATTTTTCTGATCATTCAAGTTCACCATGGAAGGTTAGCAAGTAGAAAACAGAAAGAAAAGCCGGTGTGTTCCCTGCTCCTCTGACAGTGCCCTCAGCACTAGTGTGCATGGGTGTGCAGAAGCGAAGCTCTCCTCGGGCGAGAAGATCCTGGGCCATGGCCATCGCCACCACCAGGTCACAGACTCCTGAGCACACCCTACAGCAAGCACATCCCGGTGGGGCCTCCAAGAGCCCGTGTAACTCCAAACAGGCCCACAGGCAAGGGGAAAAAATTACAGTCTTGAATATTCAAGGGAACCGTTCAAAGCAAAGGAAATCACTTACTTTGGGGACTTGGGGAAAAAAAAGCTGTTCCTTTATTTTTTCTGCACATTAAAAACTGTTGTCCTTAACGTAGAAAATGAAGCTGCGGGCCCAGGGTGGTGGCACAGTGGGTTAATCCACCACCTGCTACGCCCACATCTGGGTTCGGGTCCTGGCTGCTCTACTTCCCATCCAGCTCCCTGCTAATGGCCTGGGAAGGAAGCAGGAGGTGGCCCAAGTGCTTGGGCCCCTGCCACCCACGTGGGAGACCCAGATGCAGTCCCAGGTTCCCGACTCAGCCTGGCCTACCCCCAGCTATTGCAGTCATCTGGGGAGTGAACCAATGGATGGAAGATTCTCTCTCTCTCTCTCTGCCTTTCAAATAAATAAATGAACCTTAAAAAGAAAAGAAAATGAAAGTGCTGGTCATGACCACCATCACTAAAACCGAGAGTTTTTCGACCACATTTTATTCATGCATTTCTGTGGCTGAACCATCAACCTCAGAGTTTCACCCCTTTTTTAGCCAAATTGTTTGAACTCTGTTTCATCAGACTGGTGTAAAAATAGACCACACACAGGTGCAAAAACCTGTCTCACCGTTGTCCATGTTTCTGCTCAGCTGGGTGGCAGGCAGAGCCCATCAGCCACGGTCCCCACTGTCTCTCAGGAGACACCAGGGCCACCTCACGCTGGAGGTACTCTGAAGCTGAGGTCACCGTGGTTAGGTCGGTCCACCCGGGTAGGTACTAGGGTCTGAATATGTCCCCCAGAGCCCCTGCATTGAAACCCAACCTGTAATGGGGTGCTATAAAGAAGTGGGTCTTCGGGGCAGACATGTGACACGGCAGGTTAAGCCACCACTTGTGACACTGGCATCCCGGAGTACCAGTATGAGTCCCAGTTACTCTGCTTTTGATCCAGCTCCCTGCTAATGCTCCTGGGAAAGCAAGGATAATGGCCCAAATGCTTGGAGCCCCCGACGTGGGAGACCAGATGGAGTTCTTGGCTCCTGGCTGTTGCAGCTGTTTAGAGACTGAAATGCAGATGGAAGCTCTCTCTTGCTCTCTCGCGCTCTCTCTCTCCCTCTCTCTCATCCTTTCTTTCTTTCTTTCTTTTTTTTTTTTTTTTTTTGACAGGCAGAGTGGACAGTGAGAGAGAGACAGAGAGGAAGGTCTTCCTTTTGCCGTTGGTTCACCCTCCAATGGCCGCCGAGGTAGCGCACTGAGGCCGGCGCACCACGCTGTTCCGATGGCAGGAGCCAGGTGCTTCTCCTGGTCTCTCATGGGGTGCAGGGCCCAAGCACTTGGGCCATCCTCCACTGCACTCCCTGGCCACAGCAGAGAGCTGGCCTGGAAGAGGGGCAACCGGGACAAGATCGGTGCCCCGACCGGGACTAGAACCCGGTGTGCCGGCACCGCAAGGCGGAGGATTAGCCTGTTGAGCCACGGCGCCGGCCCTCATCCTGACTTTCAAATAAATAGTTTAAAAAGGAAAGTGGGGCTTTGGGGAGCTGAGCGGTAGGTAACTTACTGTTGTGTATAAATGACCCAGCCTGAGGTCTTTTGTGCTAACAGCCCAAGTGGACTTCGGCAGAACATAAGACCCGAGACTGAGGATTGCCAGGAGGGGCCGTGGGTGACAGGCAGGAGATGGAAAAGCAGGGTTCCCCCAACAACAGGGGGCAAGGCCTGAGCCTGGAGGGCGGGGTGGAGGCGGAGAGGGGGGAGCGGGGCTCCAAAGCCGGCCTTGTCATCTTGCCTGGGAGCCTCCTCCCTCAGCTGTGTGACGCAAAGAGCAAGGAAGGTTCCTGCACTCCGGGTAGGGAGGACAGAGCTGGACTCTGGGGGCCCGGCAGGAATGCCCAGGCAGGTCTCGGTCACTGCCCTTTATACACCGGGGACTTTGGGATCCTAGCGGGGGAGGCGTGGGCGGAGACGCAGGCGCCGAGGGGCCGGCTGCACCTGAGCGTCTAGCCAGGCGGTGGTGAGGCTGCCTGTGCTGTCGCGGTCAGAAGCCTCTGCAGCTGGCACTCAGCTGACCGGGCTCGGGGCCAAGCTGAGGCCCGGACTCCTCCGAGAACTTGGCACGCTCCCAGGGGAGCCCGTGGGCCAGGGGGGTGGGCCCGTAGCTCCTTCTGCAACCCCTGGAGAGCTGCTTCCAGGGCAGGGAGGAGGAGGAAGGGCCGAGGACTGACTGTCCCTCCTCGGCCCCCTCTCAGCCTCAGCCAGCCCCTTCCCGCACCGGCACAGCTGCCTGTGACTTCCTGGCAGGGACCTGGCTGGCCAGAGATTCCGCCCTCGGAGGCAGCCTACTTGGAACGGCTCAGGGGCCTGCCCTCGTGGGTCTCATGGCTGTCTGGAAGCACAGACCGGCGGGTGGGAGCGGGGGTAGGGGGTGTGTGCATCACAGTCAGGAGGGTCCCACGCTGGGGACAAGCAGAGGGCAGCTTCCCAGGCCTGCCCCCACCCCCCCCCCCCCCCGCGGGTCAGCCTTGACATTCAGCCTGGGTTTGAAAATAGTTGTCGCTGGTGCAAGCCGCGGTTAGGAAGCAAGCATCTCCCTGTTACGTACGTGCGGTCTACTTCGGCCAACCAGCATTTGTGGAACGAGGTGTGGCCCACGCCGACAACTGGCTTTATAACGGGAAATGCAATTGCCAGAGAAAATACAGATAACCCCACACGTTTTCATATACTCCTCAAGAGGGATTCTGGGAAATGCGTCTACGCATCCCAGAGAGAGGAGTGGGTGATTAGAAATTGGAGAAGTTGCAAACGCATTCTTTTGCTTTTATCTCGACAGACATGTAACGTACCAGCCTTGAACGCAGGGCCAGCACAGACCTGCGGAGTGTTTACTTTTGATTGGCTCTGGCTAGAGAAGAGAGTTAAATATAGGATATTTGAGCAAATTAAATGTTTTTTTGGGTCACAGCAATGGGGTGAGGTGCACTTAATGTAATTGAAACACAAAGTTACGATTTGGGATTTTAAAGAATTTGGGACATGGTGCAAAGCTGTTAGCAGATTCAGTTACTCGGAATTTAGAGCTCCAATTTTGATTATCCACAGAGTCTGTTTTTTAAAACAACTTGGTTTTGGACATCAGTTCAAAATTTCACTTTGAAGAGGGTTAGGATAACAGTCCACATTGTTCTCATTAAATGAACTGATCCTTCAGTTTATCTAAATTATCAAGGAATGTGGTGGTTAAATGAATTCCTTTTGCTCTTCACACTGGTAAGATAAATACACACGTTTTTCATTGTTTGTCTTCATAAATATTGTAATGCAACAATTGAGCATTTAAAACCTGAAGGATTTTACTGTACTGGTAAATTATTTTTAGCAAATTAAAACAGGTGAGGAACACACAGAAAGGGGTCAGTGTGTGGTTAAAATGCTGCTGGGACACACAAATCCCCTATCCCCTATCACAGTTCGGGGTCAGAGTCCTGGCTGTGCTTCCAATGCCAGCGTCCTGCTAATGTGCACCCCTGGGAAGGAACAGAGTAACAGTTCAAGCTGATGGGCCCCTGCCACCCATGGGGAGGCCTGGGTGGGGCTCCTGGCTCCTGGCTTCTGCCTGGCCCATCCCTGGCTGTTGCAGTTATTTGGAGAGTGAACCAGCAGATGGAAGATCTCTGTCTTTCTCTGTCTCTCTGCCTTTCAAATAAATAAAAAAAATTTAAAAAGGACATGTAGATATAATTCACTGAAAAGGAAAGAAGCATTTAAAATGGTTTTTATTTCAGTTAGGAATTAAATGAAAATTGGATGAGTTTTTAACACATCAAATCAGTTAGGAGTTTTTAAAAATGATAATACTCACCTCCCTCTGCTTCACAGAAGTACAACTCATCAAAACTTTTCTGGAAAATTGTCAGGTGACAAGTACGGGGCCCACCGAGAGCCCCCCAATGTGGATCTAAAGACCGTTTAGGCCGTTAACTTTAACCCCATCATGAGCCAGCTCCTTCTTTTGTTGACTCTCATGTGCACATAAACAAGTCTCTTTTTTCTTCCTGTTGATATGTGTTTATCAGTTTAATTCACAGACCTTAGGAACTGAGCCTAACAGGATAGGAAAAGAAAAAAGTGTTTTCTTCCTCCTCTACATAACGAGTAAGAAGCTTAAAAGAGTTTACATACTTCAATCCCAGACAATTCTAAGATTACAAAATCTAGGGAAATAATCAGAAGTCAGAAAAAATATTTATGTATAGGATTTCATAGGGAAATAGTAGGGAAAATACAAGGAAAATAAAGGAAACAGTCATTGCTGTGGCATAAGGTTAAGTTTCTGCCTACAGTGCCAGCATCCCATATAAGCGCTGGTTTGAGACCTGGCAGCTCCACTTCCGATCCAGCTCCTTGCTAATGCACTTGGAAAAGCAGCAGAAGATGGCCTAAAACCTTGGGCTCCTATACCCACGTGGGAGACTGGGAAGAAACTTCAGGCTCCTGGCATCAGCCTGGCCCAGCCCTGGCTGTTGCAGCCATTTGGGGAGTGACCATCTGAAGGAAGATCTCTCTCCCTCCCTCTCTCTAACTCTGCCTTTCAAATAAATAAAAAATAAATCTTGAAGAAAAATAAAAAGACAGACTGCCCTAGGGTCGGGAGGTTAATGAGGGATGGTCTGTCTGTAAGATGGGATGAAGGTGGCAGAGGCACTCAGAGAAACCAGTTACCCACGTGATCTCAGCCCCTAGGGAAAAATTGCAAACATGAGAAAATTCATGTGGCAAAATGCAAACAGTCTGGGCTGGCATTGTGGCACAGCAAACTAAGCTGCCACCTACAATGCCAGCATCCCATATCAGAACACGAGTTGCTCTACTTCCTATCCAACTTCCTGCCAATACACTTGGGAAGCCAGCAGAAGATGGCCCAAGTGCTTGGGGCCTTGCCACCCATGTGGGAGACCCAGAGACAGTTCCTGGCTCCTGGCTTCAACCTGGACCAGATCCAGCTATAGTAGCCGTTTGGGATGTGAACCAGCTGATGGAAGTTCTGTCTTTCTCTCCCTCTCAATCATTCTTCCCTTCAAATGAATAAACAAATCTTTTTTTAAAAAATGTAAACAGGGGCCGGCGCTATGGCACACTAGGTTAATCCTCCGCCTGCAGCACCAGCATCCCACATGGGCACCAGTTCTAGTTCCGGCTGCCCCTCTTCCTATCCAGCTCTCTGCTGTGAACCGGGAAAGCAGTGGAGGATGGCCCAAGTGCTTGGGAGACCAGGAGGAAGCACCTGGCTCCTGGCTTCGGATCGGTGCAGCCCCGGCCATTGCAGCCACTTGGGGAGTGAACCAACGGTAAAGGAAGACCTTTCTCTCTCTCTCTCTTTCTCTCTCTCTCTCTCTTTCCTCTCTCTCACTGTCTGTAACTCTGCCTGTCAAATAAATAAATAAATAAATAAATCTTTACAAAATGTAAACAATGACTGTTTCTAGAGAGTGAAATAATGGGCCTTCAATTTTTCTTCTTTCTGTATTATTTTTAAAGATTTATTTATTTATTTGAAAGGCAGAGTTACAGAGAGAGAGGAAAGACAGAGATCATCCACCCGCTGGTTCATTCCCCAAATGACCACAAGGGCCCAGGGCTAGGCCCGGCCGAAGCCAGGAGCCAGGAGCTCCATCTAGGCCTCCTATGTGGGTGTATCCTGCTACTTTTCCAGGTACATTAGCAGGGAGCAGCTGGGACTGGAACCAGCACCCATATGGGATGTTGGCACTGCAGATGGTGGCTTAACCCACTGCACCACAGCACCGGCCCCTTCTTTCAGTATTGTATTAATATTGTCCAGACTTTTTACAAAGTGTGTAATACCTTTGGATGAGGAGGGGGAGGAAAAGAACAAAGCCATTAGTTTTCTAAATAATAAATTAATTATTTTGTAAGGAAGAGAGGAAGGAAAAAAGAAAAAGGTTTTGCCAGGCCTTTTCTTTCACTTGTAAAATGTGAAAAAATTTGGTGGATTTTTTTAAGATTTATTTATTTGAAAGTCAGAATTACATAGAGAGAGAGGAGAGGCAGAGAGAAGCAGAGAGAGAGAGAGAGAGAGAGAGAGAGAGAGAGAGAGAGAGATCTTCCATCCGATGGTCCACTCCCCAATTGGCTGCAACGGCTGGAGCTGTGCCGATCCAAAGCCAGGAACCAAGAGCTTCTTCCAGGTCTCCCACGTGGATGCAGGAACCCAAGGACTTGGGTCATCTTCTATTGCTTTCCCAGGCCATAGCAGAGAGCTGGATCGGAAATGGAGCAGCCGAGACTGGAACCGGCGCCCATATGGGATAGGCCAGGGTGTTAACCCACTGCGCCACAGTGCCGGCCCCTGGATTTTTTTCTTAGGGTACAAACCATATTTTAATTGTTTTACAGCATTGCATAGGTCGGTGATAAGAGACAATGCCATGTAACCAAGTTGAAACACAAAGCTGCCACTTGGAATGTTAGATACCTTGGCTCACAAAAGACTAATAAAGATGCACTCATAGGTATGTATGTGTGTATGGTGGTAATATATAGGACAGAGGCAGTTAGGCGGAGATGCTGATTGTAAATAACTTTTTTTTTTTATTTGACAGGTAGAGTTATAGACAGTGAGAGAGAGACAGAGAGAAAGGTCTTCCTTCCGTTGGTTCACCCCCCTAATGGCCGCTATGGCCAGCACCGTGATGATACGAAGCCAGAAGCCAGGTGCTTCCTCCTGGCCTCCCCTGCGGGTGCAAGGACGCAAGCACTTGGCCATCCTCCACTGCCTTCCCGGGCCACAGCAGAGAGCTGGACTGGAAGAGGAGCAACCGGGACTAGAACCCGGGGCAGGACTGGCACCCCAACCAGGACTAGAACCCAGGGTGCCGGCGCCGCAGGCGGAAGATTAGCCAAGTGAGCCACAGCGCCGGCCCTGTAAATAACTTTTTAACATGCTTCTCGAACTTAAGAAAACGTAACAGGAAAAGTGAGTTTAAAAACAAAAATGCCTTCTACGATTGCAGAGGACAAATGCACTTCACCTCAGTTCTTCCAGTGCTTCTGCAGAGGGATTTAGGTCTTCCAGGCTGCAGCTCCTGGGCTGGGAGGCCCTGGCCTCACGGTCTCAGCCCACGTAAAGGGTCTTCTGGCCTCGGCCCCGTGAGTCTTTGGTTGGGGGGGTGACAGTTTGAACTCAAGCCCCCTGGAGCCTCTCCTAACCCACCTTTTGCTCCTACAAGAGGAGGCCCCTTTATCTGTGGAGGATTCGTTCCAGGACCCTCAGAGGATGCCTGGAGGCAAGGACAGTGGTAGCCCGCCCCCCCATAGCCTATGTTTTCCTGTGCATATGTGCCTAGAACAAAATGTAACTTGTAAATGAGGCGCATGAGGAGGTTAATTACAATATCTGGAACTAGAACAATGACGCCAACATGCTGTATGCAAGTGTGCACTTTCGGGACATTCTTAAGGAAAGTCAGGGTCAGCTGCACACCACCTCATTGAGTCTGATGACCAAAGTGGCTAGTGAGTGAGACCAGGGCAGGTAGCAGAGCCAGCAGGGAGGGTCAGGACAGAGGGATGACCCCCGTCCCATGCTGCAGGGAGACAGAGGGTTTGTCACACTGCTCACAGCATGCCATTCAACATTTATGGATTGTTTGCTTCTGGAATTTTCCATGTAACACTTCAGGCCGTGGCTGGCATGGTTGACTGTGGGTCTCTGAAACTTCAGGATGTGAAGCTATGGCTGGGGCAGGGGTTGGGGGGGGGGGGAGGCCTGCTGTGGCCTCGCAGCAGTCCATGTGCCCTTGGTAATGCGTTTGCCTCATCCCATCCCGGGGCTGTGTGCAGGCTGAGAAGGCTCTGCCCATCCTCGCCCCCAAATTCGATTTTGCCACTGTCAAGATCAAGCTCAGGTTTATCTCCTCTCAATCCTGCATTTAGCTCAGACCCTAGTGTCCCCTCCCCAGCCCCCTCAGCCACCAGCACGTGTGTCCCAGGAGAGCCATCCCATGTCCTCTGGTGCTTCCAGCCAGCCCTGGTAGGAGTAATGTGACTCATTTGGTATGCATGACAAACTCCCGGAGCCAAGGTGAGCCTCCTGCCAGCCTGCTCCAGGACCTGCAGTCTCTTCTGGCAGTTCTAAGAGAATGAAACTTCAGGGTCCCCCCCCCCCCCAGCTGATTGGAGAAGTACCCGTCCTGCCTACCCAAGGCTGGTGGGGCCAGCAGCAGCGCCCTGGGGGAGGGGCACGTCTGGGCACGGAGGAGGCATGCGGGCAGCTTTGGAACGTTCTGCTGCGATGCCTCAGTGGGACAACTGCTTGGAGACCTGGGCATGACTCTCAGGAGGGAGGAGGCACTAGGATGTAGGTTTTGGGGTCAGAGCACAGGTGCACACATTCAGATCCTGGAAAGGAGTGTCTACCTCCAGGGAGACAACAGAAAGAGGCTTGAGGGGGTACTGACATTGTGGTACAGAGGGTTAAGCCAACACCTGCAACGCCAGCATTGTATATGGGCGCTGGTTCGAATCCCGGCTGCTCCTCTTCCAATCCAGTTCCCTGCTAGTGTACCTGGGAAAGCAGAGGAAGATGGCCCAGGTGCTTGGGCCCCTGTCACCCACGTGGGAGACCCCAATGGGGTTCCAGGCTCTTGGCTTTGGCCTGGCCCAGCCCTACCCATTGTGGTCATTTGGGGAGTGAACCAGCAGATGGAAGATTCTCTCTCTCTCTCTCTCTCTCTCTCTCTCTGCCTTCCAAATAAATACATCTTTAAAAGAGAGACAGAAAGAGGCTCGCGGAACAAAATGGTGACCCCGGAGACAGCTCAGATGAGGAGGAGCACACACAGCAGCACTGGTTTCCCTTGTCTAATCCACGGTCACCCTATGAGCACTGTCCCTGGGCCCATGACTCCCAGCAACCCCTGCTCCCCACCTGCTGGGCACGGACTTAATGACTGACTCTGGAGACAAAATCCCCAGCGGAAGAGCTGGATGTCCGGTTCAAACTTTGCTACGTGCATTTCTCAGGCCCTGGCCTGGCGCTTGCAGCTCCTGGGCCTTAAGGGAATTCACATCTGTCCCTAACTGAGTGACAAGGATGTCACTATTTATCAGGGCTGTGGGGGGTGGGGTGGGGAGGGCTTAGAACTGTGCAATTGTGGGACACAGGCCTGGGCCTGCGCTAGTTAAATTTCCACAGTCGACTGCCTGTGAGAGCTGAGGGTCACTTGAGGCCGTGGGCCCCACCCAGCCTGTCTGTTGTTTTCACCCGTGACACGCAAAAAGGCACGTGGAGCCAGCAGGCCACCCTGCACCCCGCACCTTGCCTCTGCCTTGTGACTGCTTAATATAGGTCAAACGAAAACAGCTCCTAAAATAGAGCTGCTCTGAGAAGCAGCTGCGGTTGTGAAACGCTCCGCGGAGAGGGAAGAAGTGTGGGTGACAGAGGAGCCGAGTTCTCAGGTGTTACATAACGCCGGCACGCCAATCCGGGCCAAGTCGCTGGCCCGGCCCGGGGCCCGAGCCCGGCCACTGGCCTTTTCCTGCCTGAGAGCCAGGAATCAGCCCCAGCACCCGCCATCAAGTTCAGAAGGAAGGCGCTGGCTCCATTCAGGGACAGCAAGGTCACCCCTGAAAGCATCACTCCGGGGAGCTTGTCATGCATGACTAAGTGGTCACGTGACCCCCACAAGCGCTGGCCGGGAGCCCCTAGGGTCGGGTGACTGACTCCCAGGAGGGGTGGGGGCAGGGCCAAGCAGGGGAGGCGGCCGTTGCACAGCAGGGCCTGAGGGAGCACCAGGGGGAGGAAGAGCTGCCACTGCCCCTCCCCCTCCACTGTTCTCCCAGTGTGATGGGGATGGGGATCCCCAATTACCTGGTGGAGATTGACAGCGCTGGCTGGGCTGGGAGAAAGACCCACAGCTAGGCTTAGTCCAGTCTGCTGTCTTCCCACGTGTGAAGAAAACAACCTGGCAAACAGAAGAGCAGGATTTATGTATTTTAAAAAATTTTTTGTTTATTTGAAAGAGTTACAGAGAGGGGGAGACAGAGAGAGAGACAGAGAGAGAGAGAGAGAGAGAGAGAGAGAGAGATCTTCCATCTGCTGGTTCTCTCCCCAAATGGCCACAACAGTCAGGGCTGGGCCAAGCCAAAAGCAGGAGCCAGGAGCTTCTTCCAGGTCTCCCACGTGGGTGCAGGGGCCCAAGCACGTGGGCCATCTTCCACTGCTTTCCCAGGCCATCAGCAGGGAGCTGGATCAGAAGTGGAGCAGCCAGAGCAGTGGGCACCAGCATCCATATGGGATACTGGCGTCACAAGTGGCATCTTTGCCCGCTGCACCACAGCGCTGGCCCCAAGCAGGATTTATTGAATGGCAGAAAAAAAGATATGAGTGTTAGCGCAGGCAACCTCAACAGAGAGTGGTGCCCCCACCCAACCTGGGGTGCTTCTCTCACAGGGTTGTAATGATGCTCAGGGCAGGATCTGGTTTTAGCGGGGTGGAGGTGGGGTGCACAGTGGTCTCCAGGAAGGTGTCAGGGCATCTGGAGCATGATGGAGAGTGAGGTGCGGCTGCGCGACACGGATCGGGTGCGCCAGGTCTTCACCCGTGCTGAATCGGTGTGGGAGGTGGCAGGGTGGGGCACCGCACGTGGCTGGAGTGTTGGCAGTCCTGAGCTCTGTGTCCTTCCTGTCCCCCCACCTTGCCCACATCACCAGGAGGGCCCGGGTGGCCGGCATTCCCCTCGGTGGCCTCCTCCTCTGGCTTTTTGTTTTTTAACTCGGCCTCAGCCAGGAGGGGGATTTCCATAATCGAAGATAACCACCTGCTTCCCCACCCACCCACGTTCAGCGTTCATTTCATCAGAGCTGCCAATCAAGGGCGGGGCCTGGCACTGATCCTGCAGATACAGCTGGGAAGGGGAACCGGAGCTTGCTGGCCCCTCCCCACCCCAGGGTCTCAGGGTTTAGGAAAGGGGAAGAGCCGAGGAAGCAGGGGCTGAGAGAGCCGGGCGAGAGAGAGAGAGAGAGAGAGAGAGAGAGAGAGAGAGAGAGAGATGAGCCCCCCGCTGAGAGCACTACACTGGGGCAACTTCTGAGCACTGACATGAAGGCTGAAAAGGAGCCAGCCAGGTCCAGGAAAGAGAGTGAGGGCTGCCGACAGTCCAGACAGAGAAGCAATAGTGTGCAAAGGCCCAGTGGCCAGATGGAGAGCAGGCAGGCCTCTGTAAGAAACAGTGGCTGCAGCGCAAGGGCCAGGTGGCAGACTGAGAAAGGCAGGGCAAGGCGTGAGGCTGATGGGTAACTGGGTGCCGCCTCGTGCAGGAGGCAAAGGGGGCTTCCTCCTGACAGGACTGGAGACTGCAGACTCAGGGGGCTCCCAGAGCACGGCCAGTGGGGAGCGGGTTAGGAGAGCAGGCTGTTGGGCCTTGCTGCTGAGCTACAGAGCCAGAAGCTAGGGGCGGGGTCCTCCACGACGTGTGTTTTCCCTAGACTCTCCCTGGGAGGTGGATGCACGCTGACATCTGAGCCACCCCCTCCGCCCACCGTCCCCAGTAAGAGACTCTGATGCATGCGTGGGAAGGACCTGAGCAGCTTAGCAAGCTCTCTCCGGTTGCAGGGGGTAGAAGTAGCTTGGAGAGGGACAGGAGTGGACACAGAGCAGGGGGAAGGGGTTGTGGGAGCTCCCGACAGCCAGGGCACAGATGGGGTGGGGCACAGTACCAGGTTCTGTGGGGGGCACAGGTGTAGTCTAATCTTGTCCCAGGTCCTTGTCCCACACACAAAAAGGCAAGAAAAGAATGCTAAGTGCACACATTTACACAGGCGGACAGATAGGAACGGAATTTGTCTAACAGAGAGAGAACACGTTCCTGCGTGAGTGTGGGCTGCCACACAGAGAAGTACCTGTTACGAGTGGGCCAGAGGGTGAACGGGGGAGGAGAGCAAGAACCTCTGGGCAGCACCTCTCGCTGTGGCCTGTGGCAAAGAGAGAGAGAGAGAGAGAGGGAGGGAGGGAGGGAGGGAGGGAGGGAGGGACACCCTCCCACCCCGCCATTGTTGGCCTCTTTGATGAGGTAGGGGTGGTGCTTCTACATGCGTTGTAACTACCAGCCAGGAATTTCATGATATCGCCATACATGCTACATGGAGCACAACATCCATATTTTCATGGCAATACCCTCCCACCCCCCACTTCCTGGTCCTGGATAAAACAGGTGCACGCTGGGAAAGGAGGTGCTTTGAGTGACAGGTAGAGGGATGGCACCATCCAGGAGGTTTGCAGGGTCTTCCAGCTCCCTCAGACGTGAACTGGCTGCCTGGTGACACCGCATTGGGCTGAGACACATTATCAGGGGTACTGGGCACTTCTGCCTCTGTGGGCCTCTTCCTACACATGCACACACCAACACAATTGCTTGGCAACTGTGTTGGTGTAAGAATGAATTTGCAGGGGGCTGGCGCTGTGGCGCAGTGGGTTAAAGCCCTGGCCTGAAGCGCCGGCATCCCATATGGGTGCCCGTTCTAGGCTCAGCTGCTCCTCTTCCGATCCAGCTCTCTGCTGTGGCCTGGGATAGCAGTAGAAGATGGTCCAAGTCCTTGGGCCCCTGCACCCACGTGGGAGACCCAGAAGAAGCTCCTGGCTCCTGGCTTTGGATCGGTGTAGATGTGGCTGTTATGGCCATCTGGGGGGTGAACCAGTGGATGGAAGACCTCTCTCTGTCTCTATCTCTCTCTGTAACTCTTTCAAGTAAATAAAATAAATCTTAAAAAAAAAAAAAAAAGAATGAATTTGCAGGGCTGGCTGTGGCACAGCAAGTTAAAGCCCCAGCTTACATGTAGCACCAGCATCCCATATGGGCGCCGGTTTCAGTCCTGGCTGCTCTACTTCTGATCCAGCTCTCTGCTGTGGCCTGGGAAAGCAGTAGAAGATGGCCCAAGTCCTTGGGCCCCTGCACCCACATGGGAGATCCAGAAGAAGCTCCTGGCTCCTGGCTTCAGATCAGCTCAGCTCTGGGCGTTGGGGTCATTTGGGGAGTGAACCAGCAGAATGGAAGACCTCTCTGGCTCTAGCTCTCTCTTTAACTGTCTTTCAAATAAATAAAATAATTCTTAAAAAAAAAAAAGAATGAATTTGCTTCATATTGGATTACTTTGATGTTTTTCTTCTGATTTTAAAAGAAATGGAGTGGGATTGGTGGGGAGCGGCACTGTGGCATAGCGGATAAATCCACTCACTGCCTGCAACATCGGCATCCCATATGGGTGCCGGTTTGAGTCCCAGCTGCTCCACTTCTGATCCAACTCCCTGCTAGTGCACCTTAGAACCAGCAGATGGCCCTAGAGCTTGGTCCCTGCCACCCACATGAGAGACAGGGGTGGAGTTCCTGGCTCCTGACTTCAGCCCAGACCAGCCCCAGTCATTGCAGCCATTTGGGGAGTGAACCAGCTAAGGGAAGACCTCTCTCTCTTTGCCTATCAAATAAATCAATAAATTTTTTTTTTGACAGGCAGAGTTAGACAGTGAGAGAGAGAGAGACAGAGAGAAAGGTCTTCCTTCTGTTGGTTCACTCCCCAAATGGCCGCCATGGCTGGCTCACTGCGCCGATCCAAAGCCAGGAGCCAGGTGCTTCCTCCCGGTCTCCCACATGGGTGCAGGGCCCAAGGACTTGGCCATTCTCCACTGCACTCCCGGGCCACAGCAGAGAGCTGTACTGGAAGAGGAGCAACTGGGACAGAACCCAGGGTGCCGGCACCGCAGGCAGAGGATTAGCCTAGTGAGCCGCGGGGCTGGCCTCAATACATATTTTTTAAAAATTAAATAAATAGTAATATTCTGTGGGCTCTTGGGTATATTCTGAGGCCTGAGCGCTGTGCCTAGAGTAGAGGTGGCACTGAACAATCAGGCAATAGACTCAAGAGGCGTGGCCTTGACTGCGTGGTGCCACCAAGGGGAGGGTTCCTCAAGGCTGGTACCCAGCATCGGGGCAGACCCCTGAAATTCAGAGTACAGGAAGAGGAGCAGACAGGTTAGTGTCTCAGGTGCGTGAGGAACGTCCAAGAGGAGTGGCCTGGGGTACAGGTGCTCAGGCATTGTGGTTAAGGGGTTGCGGGAGCAAGGAAACATTGACGTTGCCCTGGGGGGAGGCAAGAAGAGAAGAACCCCCTAAGTGAGGAATGATGATATCTAAAGGACGGGCAGAGCAGTGTTTAGTTCACCACTGTATCAGACCTGTATCAGAGTGCCTAGGGTCGGTTCCAGCTTCCGCTAATGTGCACCCTGGGAGGCTGCCACTGATGGAGCTGGAACTCGAGTTTGTGCCACACACATGGGAAACCCAGATGGAGCTCCAGGCTCCTGGCTTTGGCCTGGTTCAGCTCTGGGTGTGGCAGGTATGGGGGGGGGGTGAATCAGCTGATGGTAGATCTCTGTTTCTCTGCCTTTCAAGTAAAAAATGAAAATAAAATTTAAAAAATAAAAATAAAAGAAGTAAGGACAGAGGAAGAAGAACCAAAGCTGTTGCATGCGATGGTTCGAATCCCCATTGTTCCACTTCCAATCCGGCTCCATGCTGATGAGCTTGGGAAAGCAGCAGAAGATGGCCGCTTGGGTCCTTGCACCCATGTGGGAGACCCAGAAGAGGCTCTTGGCTCCTGGTTTAGGTCTGACCCAGCCCCAGTTCTAGTGACTATTTTGGGAGTGAACCAGTGGATGGAAGATTTCTCTCTATCTCTGTCTCTCCCTTTGCCTTTCAGACAAATAAATAAATCTTAAAAAAAAAAATATCAGCCAGGAAGGCATGAGGACACCAGCAGTGCAGGGTGAACCAAAGCCAGTGAGACCTGGAGGGCACATGGTGAACAGTGTCAGGTGCTACAGAAGAGCACAGCAAAGGGACAGAGGGAAGCAGCCTCGGGATGGAGTTGCAGTTGGCCTTGGCCCTTCAGGCAGGGTGGAGGCGTGGAAGTGGATCTGCAGAGCCAGGGCAGGTGAGTGTAGGATGGAAGTTTGCAGGCAGGGAGTTTCTTGGAGTTTCTCCAAGGGCTGGGGAAGCCTGATGGGACCGGAGGCCACATCGACCTGAGAAGCAGAGACCAAGGAAGCCCATCTCGTGGGGGAGGGGAGCTGTGGGCCCTGGGACGGCCTTCAGAGCTGTCCCAGAATCAGGGCAATAGGGCCGGGCCTCCCCAACCCAGGCACTCATCACACCTTCCTGTGTTCTTTGTCTCCTGATGCTCTGACTTCTGGGGCCAGGCTGATCCTGGGAGGCTGCCCCTCTCAGGGCTGGCTAATTCTTAGAGACAGCAAGTTCACGCCTTTCATACACAGAGCCACCAATCTAAACCCCTGCCCTCCTATGGCCTCTTGTATTGGGTGTTGGACAGTGTCCACGTGCCATAACTATCTCAGGGGTAGGTGTGGACAACAAAGCCCCAACACCCCAGAGCACACCGAAGTGATTCCAACCGGCCTGTCCTAAGCCTGCTCACTCTGCCTCACCTTCCCTTTCCAGCGGAAACCCCAAGATGGGCTGTTGGCCACGTGTCCCCTTCCCTTGCTTATTTTCATTTGCTTTTATTTGAAAGGCAAAGAGATAGAGAGGAAGAGAGAGAGAGAGATGGTCCATCTGCTGGGTCTCTCCCCAAAAGCCTGCTACACCCAGGGCTGGGCCGGGGGAAGCTAGGAGCCTAGAACTCGATGTGGGTCTTCCACATGGGCGACATAGGATCAGTACCTGATGCATCAGCTGATGCCTCGCCTGGCCAGCCCTGGTGCTTCCCTGTGGGGCCCTGTTTCTAGGGACGTGTCAGTATAAAACTTCTTCCTGGGGCCTGGTGCTGTGGCACAGTGGGTTAATCCTCCACCTGTGGCGCCAGCATCCCATATGGACACTGGTTCGTGTCCTGGCTGCTCCTCTTCCTATCCAGCTCTCTGCTATGGCCTGGGAAGGCAGTAGAGGATGGCCCAAGTCCTTGGGCCCCTGCACCCACATGGGAGACTGAGAGGAGGCTCCTGGCTCCTGGCGTTGGATTGGCGCAGCTCTGACCGTTGTGGCCATTTGGGGAGTGAACTAACAGATGGAAGACCTTTTTCTCTGTCTCTCCCTCTCACTATCTGTAACTCTACCTCTCAAATAAATAAATAAAATTTTAAAAAGAAGAAAGAAACTTCTTCCTGGACAGCAGTCATTTCCATGTCTGTGGGTCTTACCTTACCACACCTGATTAAAATAAATCCAGAACCCACCAGCAGTCACGGGGTGTGGCCTGCCCTGGGGCATGACAGCTTCCCTTGGAGCTCCCAGAGGGGGTCTTAGCTGTGAGCTGTCAGCAGCTAACACTCCCTGTAGCTGAGAGCTGGCATGGCTCAGCCCAGAAGGGCACACTTGGAAGATGCAGCACTGTATCCACTACAGAAAGATCTTTCGAAGCCAGGAGAAACTTCAGTGTCCCAGGGACCTTCAAAGAGCTCACAGTATATAAGTCCTATGATAAAACCATGAATGGATGTCACAAATTTTTGCACCCATGCCATCTTTCGATTCTGCTTTCCGTGAACCTTTAAAGATATCTTTGTATTCGGGACCGGCGCTGTGGTGTAGTAGGTAAAGGCTGCCACCAGCAGTGCTGGCATCCCATATGGGCACCGGTTCTAGTCCTGGCTGCTCCACTTCCAATCCAGCTCTCTGCTGTGGCCTGGGAAAGCAGAGCGTAAGAGAAAGCAATAAAGTTAAATTTCAGCGTATCAGTTTTATAAAACAGTTTAGGTATGGTGATTTAGCAGAACACAGGAAACCAAGAAAATGTGTCACTCTTATACCAAATTAAGGATGTTGAGTTACGTTACTAATGTATGCAACTTTAATTTTGTTTAACACTATCTGCCAAAATAAACTTTATTCCCTATAACTTAAAATGTGTATATATATAAAATAGATTATTATGTACAGTTAATTCTACTGTTTTGGCTGCAATAAAATCGATTTTGAAATAAAAAAAAAAAAAAAAAAGGCCTGGAGCCCCTGCACCCACGTGGGAGACCCAGAGGAGGCTCCTGGCTCCTGGCTTCAGATCAGTGCAGCTCTGGCCATTGCGGCCAACTGGGGAGTGGACCAGCGGGTGGAAGACCTCTCTGTCTCTCTCTCTGCCTCTGCCTCTCTCTGTGTAACGCTTTCAAATAAATAAATAAATAAATCTTAAAAAAAAGTATCCTTGTATTTGAGTGCTGGTCAAAAGAAGCAAGTTGAAAGGTGGGGATCGTAGACACAGAAATGGAGCTGAGGGAGGGCGAGGGGAGAAGGTACACGCAGAGGCGGAGAGATGCACCGTGGACTGTGGAGGGAGGGCTTCGCTGCTCTGCTGGGAGGAAGGTGGAGAAACACAGGTGGTTCTTGTCTCCCAGCAGCTGTGTTTTGTGTTTTCTGCGAGGGTGGGGAGGTGTGCAGTTATTCCTGCAGAACGGGAGAGAAAGGAGGCACTGGACACTGGAAGGCTAACATGCGATGTGGAGGACCCAGCTGGGGGCGACTGGCAGCCGTCCGTGGAGTCATGTGCTTTCCCGGCGGCCTGGGTGTGGGGACAGATAAGGCTACAAGCTGGATTTCTTGGGGGGTCGTAGTTCTGTCAGGCGCTGCTGTGGAAAGACAGCTGGGCAAAGGTCTAGGCCAGGCTGAAGCCAGGAGCCAGAAACTCCAAACTGGTCTCCCACGTGGGCGGCAGGGGGCATCTTCTGCTGCCTTCCCAGGCACATGAGCAGGTACATTTGCAGGGAGGTGGACCTGAGGCAGAGCAGCTGGGACTGGAACCGGCACTCAGATTTGGGATTCTGGCATCAACAAGAAGCAGTTTAACTCGCTCTGCTACAACACCCAGCCCCAAAAATCTTCAAAGAAACGGGTGAGCTGGCAATGTCAGCTCGCTGAAGGACACTGCGGCCATGTAGGGAGATTCCCCCTGTTTCTTCCCTTTATTCTCTGCATCTCATGCCTGTTGTTCTTCCAGCCTATTTGATTATTTAAGATCTTTTGATTTATGAGAGCAAAATAGGTTTATTTTAGAACACTTTGAAAGAAAAGAATGAAGATGCAAACAAAAGCCAAACTGCAACCCTCTACTTCTCAAAAATACTCACTCGTAGCTCCATCACCCAAAAGCAACTCCTGTATATATTTTGATTTTAGTTCATCCAGGATTTAAATATCATCCTCTTAAGATCCTATCCTACATATAATTCTTTTAGGATGCTTCTGCCTTAAACAGCAGAAATGTATTCTCTCACAGTTCTGAAGGCCGGAAGTCCAAGGTGAAGTTGACTGAGTTTCTCCTGAGGTTTCTCATGGAATTGCAAATAGCCACCTCCTCACTTGTGTCCTCCGTGGTCCTTTGTCTATGCACATATCCCCAGTGTGTCCTAATTTATTAAATTATCTGTTTGCAACATTCAGTGTATTAAATTTAACAAATACATAAAAGCACAGACCACATAAAATCAATCAGATTGTAATTTTACAACCCATGATGCTGATATAGTAGAACTAGTTAAAATTTAGGAAAGCTGGAACTCTTGAAACCTGCATAATTATGTTGTTCCTTTAAATGTTGATGTGATACGCCTACCTTCCCAGGATGCACCTGTACCACCCCCTTCCTTATAAAAACAGGTGGAAGAGGGCGGGAACTCCTTTCCGCCCTGGGCCCTGCTTGGAAGTGTCGGTCTAGACCTCGCTTGGAGTTACTGCCTGCGGTCTTTCTCTTTCCACCATGGAACAGTGTGCACTTTTCCGCCATGGAGGGACCTGCTTATAGTTACCGTTTGCCATTTCTTCTCTTTCACTAATTTACAGGCAATTCTTTGGGTTTTTCTCTGTTTGGGGCGGCCCACACTCGCGCCTCAATGTGTGTTCCTTCCCTCACTGCCAAATAAACTGTTCCTATTTGCACATGTTGCCAATATCCGCTTAGTATTTCTGTCTCTGTGGGAAACAAGAACCTGGATCAAAACTAATATGCTCAGGGGCCGGTGTTGTGGCATAGCTGGTAAAGCCGCTGCCTGCAACACCGGCATCCCATAGGGGTGCTGATTTGTGTCCCGGCTGCTCCACTTCTGATTCAACAACTCACACCTGGGAAAGGAGTGGACGCTCCCTGCACCCACATGGAAGACCCAGATGAAGCTCCTGGCCAGGCTATTGTGGCCATTTGGGGAGTGAACCAGTGCGTGGAAGATCTCTCTCTTCCTCTTTCTTTCAAATAAATATTTTTTTTTAAAAAATCTATATATTCATTGCCCACATCAATAGCTCTAGCTTGTGTTTTGTTTTGTTTTGTTTTTAAGAATGAGTGTCTTACTGATGTGGTTTTGTGCTCATGTTGCTTGGTTGTGTGTTCTGCGAGATGTGTTCTGGGTGCACGCCTACTACTAAGTCCTCTGGCCTGAAGTCGGCCCCGGGAGGTGACTTCAGAGCAAACTGGTCCTTTGACTTCCAGTGGGGCCTGGCCAAGCGGAAACCGGGCAGACAGGGTATATGGATTAGCCCGACTTTTATGACTAAACACCTGGACCGACCAATGTTGTCAGGAAATAAAGTTCATTTAGATCACAGGTCTGAAAGTTCAAGTCCAAGACTGGGTGGTCCCATTGACTTGGCCTCTGGGGAGAATGGTGGATGGCAATGGTTACCTGTTAACTCAGGAAGCAGACACAGAATGGGCCCAACCCAGGCTTTTATATCAAACCCTCCTGTGAGACCCGCCGTCCCAGGGCCCGCCCCCAGTGGCCTAAAGGCCTCCTCCTAAGCTCACTTCCTAAACTCCATAAGTGGATTATGCTTCTTACCTTAGTGCCAGCAATATATGGTTTCGGGGCTTCAGTGTTTGCATGACTCTGGGAGCCAGACCATATTCAAACCACAGCATTCGACCTTTGAGTCCCCAGAACTCATGTCTTTCTCATAAACAATATAGGAGCATTCCACCCCCGTGAGTTTCACAGTCCTACCTCAGTCCTGCATTATCAAAAAGTCAAAGTCTTGTCTGAGACTCAAGGCAAACTCCCCCCACTGCAAAGCCAAAAAGAAGCCACCTACTTCTAAGACACGATGGCGGGACAGGCCATTGCATGCCTTTTTAACAATGACCTTCCAAGGGCAAAGCCCCAGTGTCCTAAGCCCACCGCCCCAACACTGCAGTTGGGTTAAGGATCTACCGTCTCAGTGCCAACAACTTATGATTTGGGCTTTCAACCACTGCATGAGTTTAGGGGCCAAGTCCTATCCAAACCATAGCAGTATCTATCTCAGGCAGTTCTCTGTGAGGTCACCTCGGGCTGCCCCTGCTCACTGCGCCTCTCTAGGACACAACCTCTTTGCAGAATTCTCCATCCAGATTCTTGTAATAACTTCTTCCCCCAGGGCCAAGACTGGCAGGGGGTGAGTGGGGTGCCTAGAACACAGACATTTAGGGAGGCACTGCTGTTGCCTGCAGGGTGCTCATTCACCTCACCCTAGACTTGGCCCTTCCCTTGAGGCCTGGGGGCATTGCACTAACCACCAGCCCAGTTTAATGGACTACATTTCAGGCATCCCATGCACCCTACCCTCACCATTGATCTCCGCTCAGCAGATCCCAGCCTGAGTGTGCCATGAAGTTCCTCCTGAGACTCTGACTGCTGTAGTGTAGACATGTTTCTCCATCATGAAGTATTTTTTTTAAAGATTTTATTATTTATTTGAGAGGTAGAGTTACAGACAGTGAGAGGGAGAGACAGAGAGAAAGGTCTTCCATCTGCTAGTTCACTCCCCAGATGGCAGCAATGGCTAGAGCTGTGCTGATCCGAAGCCAGGAGCCAGGAGCTTCCTCTTCGTCTCCCACACAGGTGCAGGGGCCCAAGTGCTTGGGCCATCTTCTACTGCTTTCCCAGGCCATAGCAGAGAGCTGGATTGGAAGTGGAGCAGCTGGGTCTCAAACTGGCGCCCATATGGGATGCCAGCTCTTCAGGCCAGGTTGTCAACCCGTTGTGCCACAGCGCCGGCCCCAATTCCTACTCTTTATACATTAACCATCACACATGGACTGAGACAGTGTATCTCCTAAGTAACAGTGCATTCCCCTCCAAAAAAAAAATATTATCACAGCCGGCACCGTCGCTCAATAGGCTAATCCTCCACCTGCGGCTCCGGCACCCTGGGTTCTAGTCCTGGTCGTGACACCAGATTCTGTCCCGGTTGCTCCTCTTCCAGTCCAGCTCTCTGCAGTGGCCCAGGAGTGCAGTGGAGGATGGCCCAAGTGCTTGGGCCCTGCACCTGCATGGGAGACCAGGAGGAAGCACCTGGCTTCTGGCTTCGGATTAGCGCAGTACGCCGGCCGCAGTGCACCAGCCACGGCAGCCATTGGAGGGTGAACCAACAGCAAAGGAAGACCTTTCTCTCTCTCTCTCTCTCTCTCTCTCTCTCTCCCTGTCCACTCTGCCTGTAAAAAAAAAAAAAAAAAAAAAAAAAGAATAAGAAAAAGAAGAAGAGGGTTTTCTCTCTTTCTTTAACAAAAAAAAATACTATCACTTCTAAAAATCTATTTCTCTATTAGGTGTATATGGTTTCTAAATTGTTACTATTAAAAATATGATTACAAACACTTGGATATTTCCACAGGGTAAATTCCTAGTAGAATTTCTGGGTTAAATTGTACAAACATTTTTAAGGTTTGGATAGGCGTTATGTATCAAAATGTACCCAGACTCTATCTGCATTCTCCTGAGATTGATCATTGTTTGAGTCATAGTTTTTTTCTCTTTTGTGAAGTGCTTGATCGTGACCTTGACCCACTTTTCTAGTGGAATGCTGGTTTATTATCCATAATGGCCCTCTTTATACACTAATCATTAGTCATTTGTTGTCAATGTTATATCCTAGTTTGTTGTTTGACTTTTATACTCTTTTATGGCATTTTGTAATTTCAGATTTTTTTATCTCTTAAGAGATACCATTTTTTTTTGTTTTTGGTGTCATTGCTCTGAGAGCCTTTCTTTCCCTAATATCATATAACTATTTTACATTATTCTTAGTCTCTTACAGTTTAATATTTCATGTTTAACTCTTTGAGTTATCTGGAATTTTTTTCTGAATAGCTAATTGTCCTAACATCATTGCTTCTCCCAGTTTGACTCCACTTGTCATATATTAAATATTTACTCATTCTTGGGCTTGTTCCTGGACTTACAATTCTGTTTCATTGAGTTGTTTGTTCTGGTGACAGACTATAATGTTGTGATTGTTGTAGCTTTATAGGAACTTAAATATTAATAGGGCATGCTCTTCTCTCCACACCCCATTAATTTTCTTATTCAAAAGATTTATTGCCTTCTTTGATTTTTTACAAATGAAGTTTTGGCTTATTTTGTAAAGTTACACTAAAAACTCCAAATTTTGATAGGCATTATTTCATACTTATAAACTCATTTCAACACATTAAATCTTCTTTTTTTTTTTATTTTTTGACAGGCAGAGTGGATAGTGAGAGAGAGAGAGAGACAGAGAGAAAGGTCTTCCTTTTTGCCATTGGTTCACCCTCCAATGGCCGCTGCAGCCGGCGCATCTCGCTGATCTGAAGCCAAGAGCCAGGTGCTTTTCCTGGTCTCCCATGCGGGTGCAGGGCCCAAGCACTTGGGCCATCCTCCAATGCCTTCCCGGGCCATAGCAGAGAGCTGGCCTGGAAGAGGGGCAACCAGGATAGAATCCGGCGCCCCAACCGGGACTAGAACTTGGGGTGCCGGCGCCGCAAGGCGGAGGATTAGCCTGTTAAGCCACGGCACCGGCCTACATATTAAATCTTCTGAACTAGATAGATGGGGAGCTCCATTAACTCAATATTTAAAAAAAAATAAGATTCTATTAGACTTTATTAATTTTTTAATGTTTGAGATTTAATGTACATTGTAAGACAAAACTTCCTATTTTAAGTCAATTAAGATCTGTTTTATAGTTGTCTAGATATTTTCTTAAATTTATTTTCATTTGTTGCAAAATGCACAAAACACAAAATTTACAATTTTAGCCATTTTGAATGTGTGGTTCAGATATTAAGCCCTTTCCCAGTCTTGTGCATCATCACCATCACCTGTCTCCAGAACGTTTTTCTCTTGTAAAACTGAAATTGCACACCTAATCGTTACACACTTTCGGGGGTCTGCACTGTGGCGCAGCAGGTTGAACCACCGCTTGTAAGGCCAGCACCCCCTATGATCATCTGTTCAGGTCCCAGCTGCTCCAGTCCAGCTCCTTGCTAATGCGCCTGGGAAGGCAGCGGAAGATGGCCCAAGAGCTTGGCCCCTGCCACCCACTCGAGAGACCCTGATCTAGTCCCTGGCCCAACCTGGGCTTTTGTGGCCATGTGGGGAGTGAATCAGTGGACGGAAGACCTCTCTGTCTCCCCTACTACCGCCCCCTAACTCTGCCTTTCACATACATACATACATACATACATACACACTCAATCATTCACTCTCCACTGCCCCCTCCCCTCAGCCCAGGACCACTACCATCTTCGTTCTGGAGTCCCGGCTCCACTTGCAACTCCAGCTTGCTGCTAACGCACACGCCAAGAGGCAGCAGGTGATGACACTGGGTGCCTCCCACCTACGTGGGAGACCTCAGCTGAGTTCCAGGCTCTTGGTTTCAGCTGTTGCCAGCACTTGGGGAGTGAACCAGCAGAGGGGATCGCTCCCCACCCCAGCCTCTCTGTCTCTCTTTCAGCCTTTCAAAGAAATGAAAAAAAAAAAAAAAAGGAAATAAAAATTTAAACAAAATAAAACTGTATTGACATAAAGGCAATATAAATCAATAGAATAGAGAAGAGAACCCAGAATCAAACCCTTGTATAAACGCTCAAATGATTTTTAACAAGGTTGCGAGGACCAGTCAGTGAAGAAAAGATAGTGCTGGGGACACTGTGTATCTACCTGCCAAAGAGTGAGTTGAATCTCACAGAATACCTCAGAATGAACTCAAAACACATTAAGTCTGTGAGTTACAACACGTAGGAGAGAGGTTGACACTGTGGTGTAGCAGGTCCTACGGCACCAGCATCCCATGAAGGCTCCAGTTCAAGTCCTGGCTGCTCCACTTCCAATCCAGCTCCCTGCTGGTGTACATAGGAAAGCAGCAGAGGATGGCCCAAGTGCTTGGGCCCCTGCACCCACAGGGAAACCTGGGAGAAGCTCCTGGCTTTGGATCGGCCCAGTTCTGGCCATTGTGACCATTTGGGGAGTGAATTGTGGATGGGAGATCTCTGTCTCTCCCTCGCTGTAAACTCTGCCTGTCAAATAAATAAATCTTTTAAAAAAACAACCACTTAGGAAAAAACACAGAGGAAAAGCTTCATGATGTAGGATTTGACAATTATTTCTTGGGTATGACACCAAAAGCACAAACAAAAATACACACATTTATGAAAATTAGAAATTTTGTGCACCACCTCAGTAAAAAGGCAACTCCTCAAATGAGAGAAAATACTTGCAAATTGTGTATCTGACAAAAGATTAATTCTCAAGAAATATAGAGGGGGCTGGTGCTGTGGTGTAGCTGGTAAACTCACTGCCTGCAGTGCTGGAATCCTGTGTGGGCGCCGGTTCAAGTCTTGGCTGCTCCACTTCCGATCCGGCTCTCTGCTGTTGGCCTGGGAAAGCAGTAGAAAATGGCCCAAGTCCTTGGGCCCCTGTATCCATGTGGGAGACCTGGAAGAAGCTCCTGGCTTTGGACTGGCCCAGCTCTGGCCTTTGCAACCATTTAGGGAGTGAACCAGCAGATGGAAGACTTCTCTCTCTCTCTTTCTCTCTCTACCTCTGCCTTTCTGTAACTCTGCCTTTCAAATAATTAATAAATAAATCTTTAAAAAAAAAAAAAGAAAAAATAGGCCGGCACTGCAGCTCACTAGGCTAATCCTCCGCCTGTGGAACCGGCACCCTGGGTTCTAGTCCTGGTTGGGGCACCGGTTCTGTCCCAGTTGCTCCTCTTCCAGTCCAGCTCTCTGCTGTGGCCCGGGAGTGCAGTGGAAGATGGCCCAAGTCCTTGGGTCCCTGCACCCGTGTGGGAGACCAGGAGGAAGCACCTGGCTCCTGGCTTCGGATTGGCACAGTGCGCCGGCCATAGCAGCCACCTGGGGGGTGAACCAATGGAAGGAAGACCTTTCTCTCTGACTCTCTCTCTCACTAATTCTGCCTGTCAAAAAAAATAAAAAATAAAAAACGCTAGTTCAGATGCCCACATCACATATCAGAGTGCCTGGGTTCAAGTTCCAGTTGCACTCCCATTTCCAAATTTTGGCTAATGTGCACCCTGGGAGGAGTAGTGATGTCTCAAGCAGTTGGGTCCCTGCCCCCATATGGGAGACTGGCATTGCTCAGGTTCCCAACTTTGGCCTGGCCCCATCTTGGCTGTTGCAGGCATTTGGTGAGTGAACCAGCAGATGGCAACTCTCTGTCTCTTCTTTCTCTTTTTCTCTCTGCCTCTCAACTAAATAAATATTTGTTTTAAAAAATTAAAAGGTGAACAAAAAACTTGAATATATATTTCCTCCAAAGATCTGCAAATGGCAAGGAACACATGAAAAGATGCTCAGCATCACTAACCATTAAAGACAAGACATCAAAGCCACAGTGAGACACAACTTCATACCCATTAGGGTGGCTACACGTTTTGGTAAGGATGTGGAGACATTGGAATCCTGTGAGCTGCTGGCCGGGATATAAAATGCTGTGGAAAACTGTATGGTGTTTCTTTAAAAAAAATCATCATATGATTCAACAATTCCACTTCTGGGTACGCACCCAAAATAACTGAAAGCAGGATCTTGAACAGATATTCTTGCTTCCATTTTGTGGCAGTACTATTCACTATAACCAATGTGGAAGCAACCAAAATGTTCAACAAATGAATGGATAAACAAAATGTGGCTTATACATACAATCAAATATTATTTCTTTTTTTTAAACAAATAAATAGTTTTATTAGGTTAATTAGCACATGATAAAATTGGTCCTTTTATTTAGTGTGTTTTTTAAAGAAAGCTTTTGTTTAATAAATATAAACTTCATAAGTACAGCTTCTGGAATATAGCAGTTCTTTTCCCCATACCCGCCTTCCCACCCCCACTCCCATCCCACCTCCTACTCCCTCTCCCATCCCATTCTTCATTAAGATTCATTTTTAATTAACTTTATATACAGAAGATCAACTCTATACTAATAAAGATTTCAACAGTTTGAACACACACAGACACATAAAGTATAAAGTACTGTTAGAAGTTTTACTGTTAATTCTCATAGTACAACCCATTGAGGACAGAGGTCATGCATGGGGAGTTAGTGCACAGTGACTCCTGTTGTTAATTTAACAATTAACACTCTTATTTATGAGGTCAGTGATCACCCAAGGCTCTTGTCATGAGCTGCCAAGGCTATAGAAGCCTTTTGAGTCCATAAACTCTGTCATTATTTAGACAAGGCCATAAGCAAAGTGGGATTTCACTCCTCCCTTCAGAGAAAGGTACCTGCTTCTTTGTTGGTCCCTTCTTTCCACTGGGATCTCACTCACAGAGATCCTTCATGTAGGTCATTTTTTTTGCCACAGTGTCTTGGCTTTCCATGCCTGAAATGCTCTCATGGACTTTTTTGCCAGATCCGAATGCTTTAAAGGCTGATTCTGAGGCCAGAGTGCTGTTTAGGGCTTTTGTCATTCCATGAGTCTGCTGTGTAGCCTGCTTCCCATGTTAGAACATTCTCTGCTTTTTAATTCTATCTATTGTTATTAGTAGATACATGGTCTTATTTATGTGATCCCTCTGACACTTATTCTTATCTTTATGATCAGTTATGCACCTAAAATGATCACTTTAGTAAGATGGTATTAGGACCTGCCAACTTAATGGGATTTGGAGTCTTATGGCAAGTTTTTAGCTTTACCCTTAGGTGTAAGTCCATGAGAACGTATGCCGAACTGTACATCTCCTCCCTCTCTTATTCCCACTCTTATTTTTTTTATATAGGGATCAATTTTCAATTGGATTTAAACACCTAAGAATAATTCTGTGTTAAGTAAAGAGTTCAACCAATGGTACTAAGCAGAAAAAGAAAATAGTAAAAAGAATAAAATAATAATCTGTTGCTCGACAGTCAGGACAAAGGCTGATCAAGTCGTTGCTGCTCCTAGTGTCAATTTCACTTCTACAGGTTTCCTTTTAGGTGCTCAGTTAGTTGTCACCGATCAGGGAGAACATATGATATTTGTCCCTTTGGGACTGGTTTATTTTACGAAGTATGATGTTTTCCAGATTCCTCCATTTTGTTACAAATGACCAGATTTCATTTTTTTTTTTTTACTGCTGTGTAGTATTCTATAGAGTACATATCCCATAATTTATTTATCCAGTCTTCTAGAAGTTGATGGCATTAAGGTTGATTCCATGTCTTAGCTATTGTGAGTTTAGCTGCAAAAAACATGGAGGTGCAGATAGCTCTTTTATTTGCTGATTTAATTTCCTTTGGGTAGATTCTGAGGAGTGGGATGGCTGGGTCATATGGTAGGGCTATATTCAGATTTCTGAGGTATCTCCAAACTGTCTTCCATAGTGGCTTTACCAGTTTGCATTCCCACCAACAGTAGATTAGTGTACCTTTTTCCCCACATCCTCGCCAGCATCTGTTGTTAGTTGATTTCTGTATGTGAGCCATTCTAACTGGGGTGAAGTGAAACCTCACTGTGGTTTTGATTTGCGTTTCCCTGATGGCTAGTGATCCTGAACATTTTTTCGTGTGTCTGTTGGCCATTTGGATTTCCTCTTTTGAAAAATGTCTGTATAAGTCTTTGGTCCATCTCTTATCTGTGTTGTTTGTTGTGGTGGAGTTTCTTGATCTCTTTGTAGATTCTGGTTATTAATCTGTAATCAGTTGCATAGTTTACAAATATTTTCTCCCATTCTGTTGGTTGCCTCTTCACTTTCCTGTTTCTTTTGCAGTGCAGAAATTTCTCAATTTGATGTAACCACAGTTGTCAATTTTGGCTTTGGCTGCCTGTGCCTCTGGGGTCTTTTCCAAGAAGTCTTTGCCTGTGCCAATATCTTGCAGGGTTCCCCAATGTTCTCCATAATTTGATGGTGTTGGGTTGTAGATTTAGATCTTTAATCTATGTTGAGTGGATTTTTGTGTAAGGTGTACAGTAGGGGTCTTGCTTCATGCTTCTGCATGTGGAAATCCAGTTTTCCCAGCACAATTTGTTGAATAGACTGCCCTTGCTCTGGGGATTGTTTTTAGTTTTTTGACCAAATATAAGTTGGTTGTAGATGTTTGGATTGATTTCTGGTGTTTCTATTTTGTTCCACTGGTCTATCCACCTGTTTTGTACCGGCTCCAGGCTGTTTTGTTTAAAACTGCTCTGTAATATGTTTTGAAAACTGGTATTGTGATGCCTCTGGCTCTATTTTTGTTGTATAAGATTGCTTTAACTATTTGGGGTCTCCTGTGTCTCCATATGAATTTCAGCATCATTTTTTCTAGACCTGAGAAGAATGTCTTTGGTATTTTGATTGGTATTACATTCAATCTATAAATTACTTTTGGAAGAATAGACATTTTGATGATATTTATTCTTCTAACCCATGAACATGGAAAATTTTTTCCTTTTTTGTATCTTCTATTTCTTTAATGTTTCATAATTCTCATCATAGAGATCTTTGACATCCTTGGTTCAGTTTATTCCAAGGTATTTGATATTTTTGGTAGCTATTGTGAATGGGATTGATCTTAGAAGTTCTTTCTCATCTGTGGCATTGTCTAAGTATACAAAGGCTGTTGGTTTTTGTATATTTTATATCCTGCTACTTTACCAAACTCTTTTATGAGTTCCAATAGTCTCCTAGTAGAGTTCTTTGGATCCCCTAAATAAAGAATCATATCATCTACAAAGAGGGGTAGTTTGACTTCCTCCTTCCCAATTTGTATCCTTTTGATTCATTTTTCTTGCCTAATGGCTCTGGCTAAAACTTCCAGAACTATATTGAATAGCAATGGTGAGAGTGGGCATCCCTGTCTGATACCAGATCTCAGTGGGAATGCTTCCAACTTTTCCCCATTCAATACGATGCTGGCCATGGGTTTGTCATAAACTGCCCTGATTGTGTTAAGGGATGTTCCTTCTAAACCCAATTTACTTAGTTTTCATGATGAAAGGGTGTTGTGTTTTATCAAATGCTTTCTCTGCATCTATTGAGATAATCATATGGTTTTTGTTTGGCAGTTTGTTAATGTGGTGTATCACATTGATTGATTTATGAATGTTGAACCATCTCTGCATTCCAGGGATACATCCCACTTGGTCTGGGTGGATGATCTTTGTGATGTGTTGTTGGATTCTACTGGTTAGAATTTTGTTGAGGGGGCTGGCACTGTGGCACAATGGGTTAAAGCCCTGGCCTGAAGTGCCAGCATCCCATACAGATGCTGGTTCTAGTTCTGGCTGCTCCTCTTTCAATCCAGCTCTCTGCTGTGGAAGATGGCCCAAGTCCTTGGGCCCCTGCACCCACGTGGGAGACCCAGAAGAAGCTCCTGGCTCCTGGCTTCGGATAGGCACAGCTCCGGCCGTTGTGGCCATCTAGGGAGTGAACCAGCTGATGGAAGACCTCTCTGTCTCTACCTCTCTCTGTAACTCTGTATTTTTTTAAAAAAAGAATTTTGTTCATCAGGGAAATTGGTCTGTAGTTCTCTTTCTCTGCTGCATCTTTTTCAGGTTTAGGAATTAAGGTGATGCTGGCTTCATAGAAAGAATTTGGGAGGATTCCCTCTCTTTCAGTTGTTTTGAATAACTTGAGAAGAATTGGAGTTAGATCTTCTTTAAATGTCTGGTAGAACTCAGCAGTCAATCCATCCAGTCCTGGGCTTTTCTTTCTTGGGAGGACCTTTATTACTGATTCAATTTCCATCTTGGTTATGGGTCTGTTTAGGTTTTCTATGTCTTCCTGGTTCAATTTAGGTAGGTTATATGTGTTCAGGAATCTATCCATTTCTGCTAGGTTTCCCAGTTTGTTGGCATACAACTCTTTGTAGTAATTTCTGATGATTCTTTTTATTTCTGTAGTGTCTGTTATTACATTCCCTTTTTCATCTCTAATTTTATTGATTTGGGTCTTCTCTCTCCTTTTTTTGCTAGTTGTCCAATGGTGTGTCAATTTTGTTTGTTTGTTTGTTTGTTTTTTTCAAACAAACCAGCTCTTCATTTTGCTGATCTTTTGTATTGTTTTTTATTCAATTTTTTGATTTCTTCTCTAACTTTATGTCTTTTCTCCTATTAGCTTTGGATTTGCTTTGCTGTAGTTTTTCTAGATTCTTGAGATGCATTGATAGCTCATTAATTTGGTGCCTTTCCAATTTCTTGATGTGGGCACCTATTGCTATAAACTTTCCTCTTAACACTGTTTTTACTGTATCCCATAAGTTTTGATATGTTATGTTGTCATCTTCATTTGTTTCCAGAAAGTTTTTGATTTCTGTTTGATTTTCTTCTATGACCCATCATTCATTCGGGAGCATGTTGTCAGTCTCCATGTGTTTGCGTATGCTCTAGAGATTCTTGAGTTGCTGACTTCCAGCTTCACTTCACTGTGGCCTGAGAAAGTGCATGGTATGATTTCGATCTTTTTGAATTTGCTGAGACTTGCTTTATGGCCTAGTATGTGGTCAGTCCTAGAGACAGTTCCATGCGCTGCTGAGAAGAATGCATATTCTGCAACTGTTGGATGAAAAGTTCTGTAGATATCTGTTAGGCTCATTTGGTCTATAGTGTTGATTAAATTTGCTGTTTCCATGTTGATTTTCTATCTGGTTGATCTGTCCATTGCTAAAAGTGTAGTATTGAAGCTCCCTAATACTATTGTATTGGAGTTTAAGTCTCCATTTAAATCTCTTAACATTTTTTAAAAATAGGTGCCCTGTAATTAGGTGCATATATGTTTATAATAGTTACACTTTCTTGTTGAATTGATCCCTTAATCATTATATAGTGCCCTTCTTTGTCTCTCCTAACAGTTTTCGTGTAAAAATCCATTTTGTCTGATCAAGATGGCTACACTTTGACACTCAGGAAGTCCTTGCTCTGTGTTCCTGTCCCTATCCTCCCAGCACCTTGGAAGTTATTATTTTGTGATATCTCATGAAACCCTGCAAGCTAAACCCGTTGAACCTATGGTCTCCATGAGCATGAACAAGTCAGAAAGGAGGGGTCGGGGTTAGAAATCACTTTTCAGGTTGAAGGAACCACAGGGTTGATGGTCACAAGACTTTGGAGCTGGACAGCTTAGAGCCCGCCAGGGTGTTAACAGCAGGCACCAGAGTTCCAGGCTGAGTCTGCTCCTCATTATTCTTTCTTGCTGGGAGGGTCATTCATTTAGTTCTGCCCTAAAAAGATGAAAACTGGGGTCTCAGGACATGGATGGGCAGGGTCGCAGCTGGGGCAGGTGGCAGAGGGAGGATTTGCTATGGCCACAAACAGGGCAGAGACCAAGTAGACACGGGTTGGTGGCGGCCCTGCCACCTCCACCAAGGAGCTCGTGATGGGTGAACCATGGATTTCCAAGCCTGGAAGACTAGCAGAGCTCCAATCGTCACGCAAAAACTGGAGGACTGTCGGCTGCATACCCTCGGGCTATCCAGGCACACACGTTTACCTTACAGAGTGGCCCACCAGTAGCTGGACATGAACACCCCAGCCTGTGCAATGCAGAGTGGCCTACCCCACTCTGGATCCCATTCCTACATGCAGCCGTGGCCTTGGGGGCACACTGCAGACATGAACTGTCTGGGAGAACAAATTTCCCGTGGTAGGAAGTCAAGCTTTCTCGTCCTGATTTTTTAATAATACTTATGTCTTCAATCATCTGAGAGATGGACAGAGACAGACCGTCAGACAGAACTCCTTTCCACTGGTTCACTCTTCACACACCTGCAACAGGCAGGTTTGGGCCAGGTCAGAGTCAGGACCAAACCACTTGAGGCATCGCCTGTTGTTTTCAAGGGTCTGCATTAGCAGGAAGTTATAACCAGAGTGGAGCCAGAAATCGGACCCAGGCCCACACATGGAAGGCGGTGCCTTCACTGCTAGGTCAGTGGCTGCTCCTGCCTTGACATGCACAGTGAGCTCCTTAAAGCTGCAGGCTTCCTTTCTCCGTGCTGTGCCCACCCCCTTACCATCGTTCAAGGACAGGAAATAAACAAGTTCAAGTTTACCACAACATACCTGCCTCCCAGCCTTCACTCCACTCTGTTGCAGAATGCCAATTTAGTTAGCCTATCCTATTTAAAGCTCTTTTTCAGCTGCTTGTTGTATGAGCTGTGTTGTTCTAGCCCTTTGGAGCTCTGCATATCTTTGGCACAGGGCAGGCTCCGACATGGCGCCCCAGGTAGGGACAAGGTGTCTTCTCTGTGCCTGCGGGCAGTGGTCCCAAGCTAGGAGCAGTGAGGGTACTTTCTCAGCCGAGTAGCCAGGCCAATGGCCAGGGAGACCAGAACAAGAAGGTTCAACGCACGGACGGGTTTTAAAGACAGCACACGGTAAAACTTCAGCGGAGGTAGGACATTCACAGAATCTCAAAGTGTTTCCTCCCAAGTATTTAGAAGCTCCAGAGGGAAAAGCAGTGAGTTTATAGCAGAGAATCCCGCGATCGATCAATCTAGACACCACCTAATGTGGCCAACCTCACGTTCCCCTGATCTGATGCTCAGAAGGGTCCGCCGCCTCCGTGGCATCCTCCCCAACAATGCAAAGCCTCAATCTGATTGTGAGGAAGCCGCCTGCGGAGTACCTGACCAGGACACGTCGGAAGTGTCAGGGTCAGGAAGACACAGGGAGACTGAGGCACTCACACACGGGGACTGGGGACCCGACCTGTGATGACACACAGATGTTGGTGAAAACACTCCTGAGGTCTAAGGAAAGGCTGGAGTGGCCTCTTTTTAAAAATCTGTTTATTTGAAAGGCACAGTTTCAGAGAGAGAGAGAGAGAATCTTCTGTCTGCTGGTTCACTTCCTAAATGGCTACAATGGCCAGGGCTGGGCCAGGCCAAAGGCAGAAGCCAGGAGCTTATTCCGGGTCTCCCACATGGGTGCCAGGGGCCCAAGCACTTGGGCCATCTGCTGCTGCCTTTCCAGGCTCATTAGTAGGAAGCTGGATAGGAAGTAGAGCAGCCAGGACATTCACATGGGATGCCTGTCTCACAGCAGAGGCTTACCCTGCTGCGCCACAGTGCCAGCCCCTGTGGTTTCTTTAACACAGCACCAGGGCTAATTTCAGAGTTTTGAGAACTGCTCTATGATTATGCAAGATGTTAGTTATCAATCAGCGAAGCTGGGTGCAGCTTATACAGGAAACTCTCTATACTATTTTAACAGCTTCTCTGTAAATATAATTTTTTAAGGTTTATTTATTGATTTGAAAGTCTGAATTACACAGAGAGAGAAGGAGAGGCAGAGAGAGAGGTCTTCCATCCACCGGTTCAGTCTCCAAATGGCTGCAATGGCTGGAGCTGCGCTGATCCAAAGCCAGGAGCCAGGAGCCTCTTCTGAGTCTCCCGTGCAGGTGCAGGGGCCCAAGTGCTTGGGCCATCCTCTCCTACGTTCCCAGGCCACAGCAGAGCGCTGGACTGGAAGTAGAGCAGCCAGGACTCAAACCGGCGACCATATGGGATGCCAGCACTGCAGGTGGCGGCTTTACCCGCTACACCACACACAGGCCTCTCTGTAAATATAAAATTAAAACTCAACAGAACCAATGCCCAAATTCACAGGGGTGGGCCGAGAGGCTGACAAAGGTGAGCCCAGGGGGGTCCCAGAGCCCTTGCTTCGTGTTTGTCTTTGGGCTTGTACCCTCATTGGCGATTAGCCTTCGACTCCTTCATCAGCCCTGGTGCAGAATGGGCAGTCAAGGCCTGGTGGACGAACGGAGGAATGTGGTTCTGGTTTCCCTGATGGAAGCAACGTGGCTGCCGCAGTGAGAACGGTCAGAGAAGCTGCAGTTGTTGGTGGGGGCCTGGGGTGCTGAGCCAGCAGGGCAGGGAGCCGGAGCATGGACGAGCTGAGTTTGGGGTGACTCTGGGGTGTGGTTGTCCCACTAGGCGCTCTCTGGGGTTCTCAGTGCTGGCGCTCTTGTGAGGGACACTGAAGGGGCAGCTGGAGCCAGCTCCCAAGTCGCTTGAGCTCCTGCTCTCCCAGCAGCTCTGTCCCTTTCGGTAGGGTTGTTAGTCTTTTTTCTGACTTGATTTGCGGGAGCTCTTGTAAATTCTGGGTGTGCATCCTCCATTAGTTAAATGCAATGCCGTGTTTTCTTTATTTTTAGTTTTCAGATGCTTATTCATTTATTATTAGAGACGAGCTCTTATTCACTGGCTCACTACCCTGATGCCTATTACGGCTGGGGCTGGGCTGGGCCAAAGTCAGAAGGTGGGAAATCAGTCCAAGCCTCCTATGTGAGCAGCAGGGAGCCAACTACTTTTTTTTTTGACAGGCAGAGTGGACAGCGAGAGAGAGAGACAGAGAGAAAGGTCTTCCTTTTGCCATTGTTTCACCCTCCAATGGCCGCCGCGGCCGGTGCGCTGCAGCCGGCGCACCATGCTGTTCCGAAGGCAGGAGCTAGGTGCTTCTCCTGGTCTCCCATGGGGTGCAGGGCCCAAGCACTTGGGCCATCCTCCACTGCCTTCCTGGGCCACAGCAGAGAGCTGGACTGAAAGAGGGGCAACCGAGGAGCCAACTACTTGACCCATCAATACTGCCTCCCAGGGACTGCGTTAGCAAGAGGCTGGAGGGAGGAGCTGGAGCCAGGTGCAGAACCCACGTTCTCCAATATGGGATGCAGACATCTTAATCGGCATGTTAACCACAAGATTAAATGCCTGCCATGCAATGCCACACTTTATATCTGAAGTCTCTTATTTTTATTTATTTGACAGAGTTAGATAGTGAGAGAGAGAGCGACAGAGAGAAAGATCTTCCTTCCGTTGGTTCACCCCCAAATGGCCACCATGGCCAGAACTATGCCAATCCAAAGCCAGGAGCCAGGTGCTTCCTCCTGGTCTCCCATGCGGATGTAGGGCCCAAGCACTTGGGCCATCCTCCACTGCCTTCCCGGGCCACAACAGAGAGCTGGACTAGAAGAGGAGCAACCGGGACAGAACCGGCGCCCATATGGGATGCTGGTGCCGTAGGCAGAGGATTAACCAAGTGAGCCATGGCACCGGCCCCTCTTGTTGTTTTATTTTAAATACAGGCTAGGGACTGGGTTGTGGCACAGGCGGTCAGGCTGCCATTTGCAATGCCAGTATCTCAGATCAAGTGCAATTTGAGTCCTAGCTGCTCTGCTTCCAATCCAGTTTCCTGCTAATGCACCTGGGAAAGAAGAGGAAAATAGTTCAAGAACCTGGGTCCCTGCCACTTGTATGGGAGACCCAGCTAGCACTCCAGACTCCTGGCTTTGACCTGGCCCAGCCCTAGCCATTGCAATCACTGGATGGAAGATCTTGATATCTTGATATCTCTCACACATACACTCTGCCTTTCAAATAAACAAATACATTTTTAAAAAAGATGTATTTATTTATTTGAAATAGTTACACAGAAAGAGAAGGAGAAGCAGAGAGAGAGAGAGACAGAGACAGAGAGAGAGAGGAAGAGAGGGAGGGAGGGAGAGGTCTTCCATCTGCTGGTTCACTCCCCAGTTGGCTGCAGCAGCCGGAGCTGTGCTGATCCGAAGCCAGGAGCCAGGAGCTTCTTGTGGGTCTCCCATGTGGGTGCAGGGGCCCAAGCACTTGGGTCATCTTCTACTGCTTTCCCAGGCCATAGCAGAGAGCTGGATCGGAAGAGGAGCAGACGGGACTAGAACTGGCATCCATATGGGATGCCGGCACTTCAGGCCAGGGCGTTAACCCACTGCGCCACAGTGCTGGCCCCAAGTGCATATATATGTAAACAAAGGCAAAAGGATCTATTAGTGATTATTTTTTAAAGATTTATTGATTTGACAGTTATACACACACACAGAGAGAGAGAAAGAGAGAGAGAGAGAGAGAGATCTTCCATCTGCTGGTTCACTCCCCAGATGACTGCAACAGCCAGGGCTGAGCCAGGCCAAAGCCAGGAGCCGGAACCTTCATCCAGGTCTCCCATGTGGGTGCAGAGGTCCAGATACCTGCTGCTTTCCCAGGCCATCAGTCGGGAGCTGAATCGGAAGTGGAGCAGCCGGGACGTGAACTGGCCCCCACATGGGATGCCCACATCCCTGCTGCACCGCAGGGCCAGCTCCCAGACGGAGATTCCTCACTCCTGTACGTTCGTCCCACAGGGCAGCAGGGTTCAGTCTGGAAGTGTTTAGAGCAGTCTTCCAGCAGTACAGCCCCGAGTACAAAGGCACGCTGGCCTGTATGACAGGGACAGCATGCTAACAACATGCCAACAACATGCCTCGACACGTGTCAGCGCAGCCAGGGAGCTCTCCAATCTCGTGACAGCGGCTTAGCAGCATGAACTTTCTGGGCGCTCCCATCAATCATCCACTCACTTAACAATGGTTATTGAGTGCCTGTCCTCTGTGGCACTGGGTACGGAAATGCAGTGAGGAAGTAAACAAATAAAAATCTCGACCATCCGGTGGGAACTAATTTCCTGGTTGCAATAGGGGAACTAACCCCATGGATCCTAGGCAGAGAGCTACTGCATGGGATATGATGATGGGGAGGCCAGCATATGTCATGAAATGATAAGCTGTAAGAGATGGGATAGTCTCATTAGATAGAGTCTGGTCAGCCGCAGGTTGCAATGCTGCCTCCTGTCTTAGACCAGAGTGGAGAGAACTGGGCGGCAATGCAGGATCTCACCACCCCAGGCAGGTCCATGGAGTCCCAGCTGGCAGAGAGGGGCTGGAGCCCTGCGGGCAGGCCCAAGCTCCCAATGCAGTCACCCAGGAGGGTTCTGGTAGGTGCGATGCCCCTCGGGGAGCCGTGGCATCATTTGTTTATGATTCAAGGCCTGTGGACTCTATTAAAATTAGTAGGCAGTCTGGTGACCCAAGGTGACAGTCTCTTATCAAAGTGGCGTTTTCTTGGGGAGCCCAAGTCTGGGAGAAAAAAGGCTTTCTCAGGGGCCTCTACCAAGACAAAGATGAGTTGCCATCAGGGAACACACAGCCTGCTTGAGAAGGCAAGACCGGTTCAGGCAGAACTTTCTATCCAGCACGGATATGTGCCATGGCTTGAATGTGTCCTCCAGGGTTCGCCTGCTGGCAACCTAATCCCCAGTGCAAAGTTGGGAGGTCGGGCCCAGTAAGAGAGAATCAGGGCATGAGATCAGTACCCCAGGAGTGTCTTTCTTGCAACAGCGAGCTCTTTGCTTGCTCATGCTCTCTCACCCCACTCTCGTCTTCTGCCACGGGATCACATATAGTTGAGGTCTTTGCCTGACGTGGGCACCTTGAGCCATGAGAAATACCCCCCCCCCCCCGCTTGATAAATGCCCCAGTGTGTGGTGGTGCGGTGCACTGACACGAAACAAGGCAAGACAACACGCCAGCGTGAGAGTTTTCAGTCCAGAGCACCACCTGAGGAAAGGTGGAAGATGGAGTTGGGCATGAGGTGGGCCCCGGAGGAGGAGTCGGGCTCCATAGCACAGTGGAGCAGAAGCCCAGGGCAGGCGGTGGCAGGGGCCCCAGACATGGGGACCTGGGCCGGAGGAGTCCCAGGGGCAGGGCAGCCGAAGGAAGCCTGTTTGTTGGGGAACATTCCCTCACACACAGGAGACTAGGACCTGGAGAGAGGCCCCACAGAGCGCTCGCTCCTGAACGGAGCTGGTCAGACACTGTCTGGGAGGCCCATGTCCCACAGCACAGTGCCTGGGTTTGTGCCTTGGTTCCACTTCTGATTCAGCTCGCACCCAATACACCTGGGAAGCTGCAGATCCTAGTTCAGTATGTGGGCCCCTGCCACCCACCTGGGAGACTCTGATAGACTTCCTGGCTCCTGGCTTCAACCTGGCCCAGTTAAGTGATTGTGTCCTCCACAGCTTTCCATCTTTGTGGGAATATGGGAAGTGAACCAGCAGATGCAAGTTCTCGGTCTCACCCTGTCTCTCTGCTTTTCAAATACATGAGAATAAATAAATAAAAGGTTTTTTTTAAAAAAAAATTTTAAAAAAGAGATGGTCAGAGGCAAGCCTCATGTGAGCACCTGTAAGTTGCTTGGCAATCAGCACAGAAAATCCCCACAACACTTCTCATTAGAAGTCGCTCCCTGCTATGTCCATGAAGAAATCCTTGTGCTGCAGGTGCAAATGGCCTTGGCCCCAGGCCAGCCTGTCATCCTCTATCAAACAGCTGTCTGTCCCACAGGGTGGCCTGGGGAGGTCCCTGATGCCCTGGAAGGGACTTTGAAAGTGAGATGCACAGAGGCTGGGCAATGACAGCACACTCAGCAGTCTGCAGGTGCTCAGTCATCTAAACACACACACACACACGCACACGCACACGCAAACACGCACACGCAAACATGCACACACACGCAAACACACACACGCACACACGCAAACACACACATACACGCCACCACAGTGCTCTGAGGTGGACAGGACATCCTGCAGAGCATAACAGGAAAGAGCGACGGCCAACTCGTCACGGCCCAGCCATGGACTTTGGACCTCATCCTCTCCATGCCTGTTTCCTTGTCTGAAAATGGCGGTAATCACCCTGTACCTCCACCAGTATTTGTGAGGTTGAAAAGGGATGACAGCGATAAGGGGCATAGAGGAGCAGAGAGCAAGGTCCCAGCTGAGAGGTTAATGTCAGCCCATTCCATGAGCTCACTCTGTTTTTTGCTTCCATCTCCAAGTTCATTCCCCAAATGGACACAACAGCCAGGGCTGGGCGGGCCAGGGTAAAGCCAGAAGGCAGGAACTCCATCAAGGTCTCCCACATGGATGGCAGGTGCTCAAGCACCTGGGCCATCCTCTGCTTCTTTCCCAGGCACATTAGCAGGGAGCTAGATTGGAAGTGGAACAGCCTGGACTTGAACCAGCACCCACCTGGGATGCTGGTACTGCAGGCGGCGGCTTGACCCTCTGCACCACAGCGCCACCCCTGCCCTTTCCCACCTCCCAGGTCTTACATGACTTCCCCAGTGAAGAACAAGAACCTGGCTTTCCCCCTGGCCTGATCTTTATGCCTTGACTGGTGTCCACGAGTGCTCTTGACCCACAGGTCAAGCCTCTCACGGCTCCCAGTGTACTTGGCCGACAGTGGTTTTGGGGCTAATGACTCAGCTGCCTTCAGTCCTCCCCTGGGCAGTGCCACAGCCATCAGCCCTCAAACCGAGAATGCCCAAGGCACAGAGCCACTGGAGGCCCCAGTCAGGTGCACGGGGCCAGGGGCTGTGAGAGGAACATCAAGGGGCTGACATGGTCGGATGTGAGAGTGGGGGACCTGCGCAGGCCCTGAAGCGGGGAGCCCTGGCTGCCTGCAAGGAGAACCAGCCTTTAGGACTCGCTGCAAACGCCCTTCTCTGAGCAACACCAAGAAGACGCGGAACCAGGACAAGAGAGCACAGGAAGCTTCACCAAGGTCACGGGCTGCCAGCAGTAGGCCCATGAGTCTGACCCAGAGCCCCTCAGCCGTGACCTTGTTAATCCCACTGAGAAATGGGTCCAGCAGCCGCACTTGGAGAGCAGACAAGCGCAGAAGTCAGCTCTTATTCAGGAAGAGCCAGCCCCTCGCCATACCTGGGGTTCCCCAGCTGTAGAACTGCCCCTCTCCTCCTGACCAGCTCTTGGAGATGTTGAATGGCTGAGTGACGGTGCTAAAGGTGGCATCCGCGCTGTCCCTGAGATCCCCTGATCCAACCCCAAACCTCTCACTGCCTCCACCTGTACCCACTCTGTCCATTGTGCTCAGTGCCCCAGTGGGTCCCTCCTGCTCCCAGCCCACCAGCTGCCATGCCCTTCCAGGCCTCAGTGCCTTTGCACACATGTCCCTCTCCAAGCCTTCCCTGGTCCTCACTCTGTAAGATCACCACACTCTCTCAGTTGTACTTCGGAGGCGGGGCTTAATTTGTAATGGTGACCGAGTGATGTCAGGGAGAGGCCAATGCCACTGAAAAAAAAAATGTATTATCTACAGTTTGCAAGAGAAGATGGCACCCAGGCCACATGGGGAAGCTGCTGGGCCCATCAGGAGGCAAGAGGAGCCCTGGGAAAACATGACCCAGGACCCCGACTGTGCTTTCCTAGGGGAGGAGAGAGGGGGGCGGTCAAGCCACTGAGCAGATTCAGAACTGGATAGACGATGGAAAAATTCCGGTGGGCTCTGGACCGCAGGGGCGGGCCTTCATTGCCTGGTACACAGCTCCGGCATGATTTTGGACAGCAGGCTTGGTGCTTGAGAGTAGTTAGAGGAAGGGCTGGGGAGGAACTGGCTGGTTTGCCTGTGGAAGGCATGCTCCCAGGGCAAGTTGGAATTAGCCAGCCCAGGGAGGGACGGTGTCTCCAGACCAGCAACACTCCCAACTTGCTAAACCATAATAAAATAGATAAAAACCCAATAAATTCACACTTGCCCTTACCCCGGTCTCAGTACATGGTGGGAAATTTTGTTCTGGTTGGTTTTAATGTGTGTGTTTTAAAATTTGTTAGAAGAGAGAGAGAAACAGCTCCTGTCCACTGGGTCACTCCCTAAATGCCCACAACAGCTGGGGCTGGGCTGAGCTGAAGCCAGGAGAGAACTTAATCCAGGTCTCCCTCCCGGGAAGCTGGACTCAGGAGTCAGAGCCGGGAATGAAACTCGATCAGTCTACGTGGGACGTGGACCTCCTGCTGCCCGTTAGGTTTCACACCTGCTCCTTGGTGGTGGGTTTGACACAGACTCCCCTCCTTGGCTGCGAGCTGATCAGAGACCAAGCCTGCATTTTGTAGGTCCTTGTATCCTTGATGTCTGGCGAGTGCCCGCCTCCCACCTGCATTTGTTCGGGGATTCCTAGGCCTGACTGCTCATTTGAATCACCTGGGCAGCGTTCTGATGCTTGCCCCTTAGCCTCTGGAGAGGCCGAAGTCACTCATCAGGGGTGGGGCCTGCCGTGGGTATTTTTCAGAATGCTCTCGGGGTCTAATGTGCAGCCAGGTGGAAAGCCACTGGTTTAGAGTAGGGATTTCCACTGATTCCTTGATTTTCCTGGGAGGAATTCTCTAGAAAGGCAAGCAAGAGTGTGGTTACTTAACGTGCAGCAGGAAACCCAGGGACCTACTCTGGGCTTGTCCTCTGTGGCAGCATCACCCACTTGCCCGTTGGGGGAGAAGTTTACCCGGCAAATCCCCAGTCTAGGGCAGCTCAGCAGACGTCGGCAGCTTGAATCCCGTGGGGTTCTCCATCCTTGGATAGGCTCCAGGTCGCGCTTGCTGGGGAAGGCGAAGAGGAAGGTTCCCGTCTCCCCTAGACTGGGAACTCTGAGGGCTGCCCTGCCCCACCGCTCTGCTGGAGGGGCTACAGCGCCTTTGGCTCCAAGGGGTCTACTGCAGGACACTCCATCGCCCCCGCTCTGCAGACTTCTCTCTCTGTGCCTCACCAGCGTCCTGGGGAAAGGTGGGAGGCTCAGTCAGAGAACCGTCTGCCATTTCCACGCCTTTCCTTAGAATCCTTGGAAGGAGGAATGCCAGAACCCGCCCCTCCTTTTCTTCCTCTTCTCTCCGGCCCTACATCCCGGCTCCTCCCTGGAACTTCCCTGGAACGTTCTCCAACTGCCTCCAACGACCAACTGCTGCCTCCTCTCCTGCCGCTCCAGGACCCTGCCCTCACGCTCCCCTCCTTTCAACACCAGCAGACCTTGATTGCCTTAGGGGCCCGACACGGGGGGCATCCTGGAGGGAAATTTCTCCCCACCTTCTCCAGCCCCGACTTCCCACCGCCCCGCAGCCGCCACCTAACGGCTCCCACACTGCTCTGGGTAAGTGACAGCGCACGGGCCGGTACGCCTGTTGGCCTTATCATAGGCCAGAGAGAAAGAGGAGAGCATCTTTAAAGACAGGAAGTTGGCCCTAGGGAGCCTTAAGGTCAGTGCTTCCTGTTTGTCCAGGCTGTTGTGAGACGACATTTATGAGTGTGTGCCTCTGAGCACCCACATTTCTTTAGCTGTCTCCAGGCGGGGCACTGGGCTGGTGCAGCTCTGGCCCGGGCTGAGCATCACTGATTCTAGGCAGGACTGCCTTCCCACACTCGGAGCACGTTTCTTTCTCTGGTGGGGTCCTCACTGCCCCAGTTATGAAATGAGGTGAGGGGGTCACTCTTCCTCCCAGCCTCAGATATGCAGGGAGCTCCAGAGCCCGGGCCTGGCCCCCAAGGGAGGGCTGAGGGAAGCAAAGGTAGGCTCTGGGTTCGATCCTCCCCTCCACGCAGCAGCCAAGGGCGTCAGCTTTCGAAGGGTGGTGTGGCAGCACACGAGTGGGTGAAATGCCACCATCTTGTAGCACCTGTTGGTGCAAAGTGACCAGTTAACATCCACCACGTGTGACCAAAGACGAGGGTTTATTTAAAAAGTGGGGCTACCTGAAAGAGGAATTTGTGCCCCTGGAGTAAAGGGGCCCAGGCCCCCAGCCCCTGGCCAGGGTTCTTGCAGAACCTTGGGCGACGGGAGGGCTGGGGGGCCAGCACTGGGCTTGCATCCCGGCTGGCCTGTGTGGTCCTGAGGTTTCCTTCTCTGCTGGCTGGTTTGCTGTTTTCATCATGAAAAGGTGCTGAGTTTTGGCCAGTGCTTTTCTCGGCGTGCATGAAGGGAAGGATCGTGTGGGGTTTTCTTGCTTGTGTTAATGCGGTGCCTGGCGCCTGCTGCTTCTCCCAGGCTGACTTGACCTTGCGCCCCAGGAGGAAACCTCACCTGCTCCCGGTGTGCCATCCTTCCCCGGGGGCTGTTGAATGCCCTGTGCTTGTATTTTGTTGAGGAGTTTCGCATCAGATTCACAAGGGTATTGGCTTCAAGTTTTCTTGCCGTGTCTTTGGCTTGGTAACAACAACGCTGACCTCAGAGAATGCGTGGGGAAGTCTTCCTTCCTCTTTAACTTTTGACAAGAGTTTGGGAAAGGCTGGTGTTAATTCATTTTAAGTAGTGGATGCTCTGGACTTTCTTCCCTGGGAGGGTTTGGGTATAGATTCAGTCTCCTGACTCATCGCAGGTGTATTTAGATTTTCTGTTTCTTCATGATGTAGTCTTGTCGATTTCCATGTTTCCAGAAATGTGTGCTTTTCCTCTAGGTTGTGCAGTGTACTAGCCAACAACTTTATACAACTGCTCATATTAATCTTTTATAGTGCTTTTATTTCTGTAAAACATTTTTTATTTCTGTACATTTTGTCTTTACCTTCATTTCTGATTTTAGTAATTTAAGTCTCTAATTAGGTGATCTAGCTGAAAACTTTTTATCTTAAAGTCTATTTGATATGAATATAGCCATTCCCCACTGTCTTTTGGTTACTTTGTGTATGGAATATCTTTTTCCATCCCTTCTCTTTCAATATATGTGTGTCCTTCGGTCTAAAGTGAGTTTAATTGTAGATAGCAATTAATTGGATCTTTTTTTTTTTTTTTGACAGGCAGAGTAGACAGTGAGAGAGAGAGAGAGAGACAGAGAGAAAGGTCTTCCTTCCATTGGTTCACCCCCAAATGGCCATTATGGTCGGCACACTGCACTGATCCGAAGCCAGGAGCCAGGTGCTTCTCCTGGTCTCCATGTGGGTGCAGGGCCCAAGCACTTGGGCCATCCTCCACTGCACTCCCGGGCCACAGCAGAGAGCTGGCCTGGACTAGAACCCGGTGTGCTGGTGCCACAGGTGGAGGATTAGCCAAGTGAGCCATGGCGCCGGCCTGGATCATTTTTAAAGACATATTTATTTGAAAGACAAAGTGGCAGAGAGAGAGAGAGAGAGAGAGAGAGAGAGAGAGAGAGAGATCGATCTTCCATCTGCTGGTTCACTTCCCAAATTGCCACAACCGCCAGGGCTGTGCCAGACCAAAGCCTCCTATGTGGGTGGCAGGGGCCTAAGCACCTGGGCCATTATTTGCTGCTTTCCCAGGCACGTTAGTAGGGAGCTGGATTGGAAGCAGAGAAGCCAGGACTTGAACCAGAGGTACAATATGGAATTCGGCTTAGCAGGCAGTTGCCAAAATGCCAGTCCCCAATCCTATTTTCTTAACCCAATCTGTGCATCTGTAATTTTCAACTGGGAAATCTAATCTATTTAAATTTGAAGTACTTACGGATAGGGAATGACTTTTTTTTTTTTCACTTATTTCCTATATGTCTTTTGCTTTGTTGTTCTTCATTTCTTCCATTTCTTTTTTTTAAAGATTTTATTTATTTATTTGAGAGGTAGAGTTACAGACAGTGAGAGGGAGAGACAGAGAGAAAGATCTTTCGTCCATTGGTTCACTCTCCAAATGGCTACAGCAGCCGGAGCTGCGCCAATCCGAAGCCAGGAGTCAGGAGCTTCTTCCAGGTCTCCCACGTGGGTGCAGGGGCCCAAGGACTTGGGCCATCTTCCACTGCTATCCCAGGTTACAGCAGAGAGCTGGATTGGAAGTGGAGCAGCCAGGACTAGAACCCATATGGGATGCTGGCACTACAGGCACTACAGGCGGAGGATTAACCTACTGCACCACGGCGCCGGCCCCTCCTCCATTTCTATCTTTCTTTGTGTTCAGTGTGTGACACAATGGATTTACTTCTCATTTCCCTTCGTGTATATTCTATCAATATATTTTGTGGTTACCTTGGGGACTGTACACAGCTTCCTAAAGTTATAACAGTCTAATTTGCATTGATGCCATCTTTACTAAACTTCATACAAATATTCTGTCTATTCCCCTCCACTTTATGTTATTTATGTCACAATTTATGTCTTTATATGTGTATACCTACTAATGCATATTAACAAGTATTTCAACTATTGAATAAGTGATCAGCTAATAATTATTTATTCAATGTCTTTAAATCTTGTATTTAGAAAATAGAATTAGAAGCCAAAAGTACAATAATACTGGCTCTTATATTTGCCTGTGTATTTACTCCAACAGAGATCTTTAAAAGTTCTTCATCCAGGTTTGCTATCAGCCTTCCATTCCAGCCTGAAAGACTTAGAGCTGTTCTTGTAGTGCGGCTGTCATGGTAATGAACTCTGAGCTTTTGTCCTTTGAAGGTGTCTTAATCTGTCTCCAATTTTTGGAGGATATTTTTGCTGGATATAGAAGTCTTGGTTGACAGTTGGTTTTCTTTCAGCATTTTAAGTAAGTCACACCCATGTCCTCTGGCCACCAGCATCTCTGCTGAGAAATTGCAGATAATGTTGCTGGGAATCATTGCCCATGATGAGTTGCTCCTCTGTTGCTGATTTTGAGGTTCTCTCGTTGGCTTTCATCAGTTGGACTTTTAGGCATTTCAATGTAGGTCTCTTTGGGTTTGTCTTACTTGGAGTTCCTTGAGCTTCTTTAATTTTTATAATCATATCTTTCATCAAACTGAGGGCATTTTAAACCATTATTTCTCCAGATAATTTCTTTTCCTTTCTCTTTTCTCCTTGGATTCTCAGAATGAGCACGCTTGACTGCTTGGTGATCTCTCACAAGGACTTCGGGCTCTCCTCACTGTTCTTCCTTTTGTTCTTCCTGCTCCTGAAATTCTGTTATTATTTTCCTTATCTTCAGGTTCACTGATTGGTTCTTCTGCCTGCTGGAAACTGCTGCTGAACCTTTCTATTTCTGTTACTGTATTTTCCAGCTCCAGAACTTCTATTTGGTTCCTGTTTATAATTCCTCTTGGTTAATATCCTCATTTTGTTTGCATATCATTTCCCTTCTCTTTAGGTATTTGTGTTTTCCTTTTTTTAAAAAAATATTTTGGGGACTATATGAGATAGCTGTTTTAAATTCTTTGTTTACTAAGTCCAATGTCTGGATATTACAGATTCAGCAGAATTTGGCTCATGCATATATTTATGCTCTGAAGTCTTGCTGTTAAGGGTGGATGGATTAAGGGGAGGGACTGGAGCTAATTATGGTGTTTGGGAGATGGGTCATTAGGAGTAGCCATCCTGAGAGGTTTGGGTACGTTAGCTCAGTCAGCCTTGCTTCTCTCCCTGCGTCCTGGTTCACCAAAGATCTTTCCTTCACATCGGCCATGGCCAGCCTCCACCAGACGCCTACTAATGGGCCCATTGAGTCCTGAACTTGAACCTCCAAACTGCAAGCTAAAATAAACCTTTCACTTCCTAAGAAATTCCTCTCAGGTATTCTAGCTAAAGTGACAAAAAGCTGGCTAACACAGAAAACTGGTAGCAGAAGTGGGGTTCCTACTACTAACTGTACTTGAAGAGTGGAGGACCCTTTGGAATGGGTTCCCTAGGAAAGGCTGGAAGAGTTGGGAGGAGCAGGCTAGAGAAAGCCTAAAATGCTAAGAGCTGAACACTTCGCACAGTTCTGGTGAGGGCTCAGAAGACCAGGACACTGGTAGAAACGTGGACAGTACAGAGCATGCCGATGAGGTTTAAGATGGAACTGTGGATCCCTTTGGGAACTGGACCAAAATCCACCCTGGCTGTATTGTGTCCCCGTCCTGAAGCTTTGTGGGCAGTTGATTTTTTTTTGACAGGCAGAGTGGATAGTGAGAGAGAGAGAGACAGAGAGAAAGGTCTTCCTTTTTGCCATTGGTTCACCCTCCAATGGCCGCTGCAGCTGGCGCATCTCGCTGATCTGAAGCCAGGAGCCAGGTGCTTCTCCCGGTCTCCCATGCGGGTGCAGGGCCCAAGGACTTGGGCCATCCTCCACTGCCTTCGCGGGCCATAGCAGAGAGCTGGCCTGGAAGAGGGGCAACCGGGACAGAATCCGGCGCCCCAACTGGGACTAGAACCTGGTGTGCTGGCGCCGCAAGGCGGAGGATTAGCCTATTGAGCCGCGGCGCCCGCCGGCAGCTGATCTTTAAAGTGGTGGGTGGGTTTGTTTGGCAGCAAGGTGTTCGGGCTGCAGCACAGGTGCGGTGAGAGGCAGGAGCAGAGCAGAAAGATTTGGAAAACTCTCAGCCTGGCCAGGCAGAGAACGGACAAAGAAGAATCTTGTTCGAGACTGGAAAGTGAGGTGGGGAAACTGCCTGCCAAAGATGAGTGCGAGGGCAGGGAGACCTGTGGCAGCGGGCATGGCGATGGGAGGACCAGCCGGGAGGCACTTCAGAGACTTTAGGCCACCCCGCCCTCACAGGCCTGTAGATACATAGTTGTTTCAGAGAGACCCTGGTGCCCAGCTCTAGAAGCTTGGCCAGGTCCAGGCACGTCTCCTTCTGGTGCCAGACCCTGGCGTTGTCCACAGGATGCTGGCTTTGCAGGAGTGCAGGTTGCAAGTGTTCTGGGGTCATGGAGGCTTCCACCGAGATTTCAAAGGGAAACTAGGAAACCAGAGTTGTGCTGCAGGGCTGGAGCCCTGCAGAGGGAGCAGGGCAGATATAGTGGGTTGGCATCCCATATGGACGCTGGTTTGAGTCTTGGCTGCTCCACTTCTGATCCAGCTCCCTGCTGATGGCCTGGATAAGCAGTAGAAGATGGCCCAAGTCCTTGGGCACCTGCACCCACATGGGAGACCTGGAAGAGGCTCTTGACTCCTGGCTTCGGATTGGCGCAGCTCCAACCACTGCAGCCATTTGGGGAGTGAACCAGCAGATGGAAAACCAGTCTCTGTCTCTCCCTCCCTGTGTCTGTAACTCTGCCTCTCAAATAAATAAGTCTTGAAGGCTAATACGCTAGAATTTTTCAGGGATAGCACCTGTCATTTAATTTTGTTCCTTTGAGTGGACTATGCTTACCCTTGCTTTGTGTGCTTTGTGATTTTTGTGGTTGAAAACTGAGATTCTGGAGGGAAAAACACCACTTCTTCCAGTGTTTGCTGATCGACTGTGCCGGGCCAGCCCTTCACCTGTTAGCCCAGCTTGGCTGAGCCCAGGACCAGCCTGACAAGGAGGCTGAATGAGCATCTTCTCAGCTCTCACTGAGCAGGTGTCCTGTGCGGATTGCATGTGGCTGTCTCAGCTCCTTCTGAAGGTGCTAATTGCCCAAATCGCACCCCAGCTGCTCCTGGGGACCCTACATGGTCTGTGGGGTATCCCAGTCTGTTGCGTTGTCCCAGGTGTCCGAGGGCCTCCTGTCTCTGCTGCTTTCATGGCCAGTGCCTGCCCTTTTGCTCGGCTGAGACCAGGTTAGATCAAACAGAGCCCAGCCCTGCAGGCAGCCAGACTGGAACGCTGCACATAATGTCTGATTTGCCCTCCTGGTTTGAGAGAGGGAAGTGGGGATTCAGCTACTGTCTCCTCCATAACAAGACTACTGCTCCCTGGGAGGAGGTGGAGCAAGGGAGAAAGGAAATGAAACTCCTACCCCTCTGAAGGGGCACTTTCTTGCTTGGACATTCATCTGTTTGCTCTGAACCTTTTACTATTTTCCAAAGCCCCTATAAACCTAGTGCAGGGGCTGGTGTCGTGGTGCAGCAGGCGGGGCTGCTGCTCTCAGCACTGGCATCCCATATCAGAAGCTGCTTTGGCTCCTGGCTGCTCTGCTTGCAATCCAGCTCCCTGCTAATGCATTCGGGAAAGCAGTGGAAGATGGCGCAAGTGACTGGGCCCCTGCAAGACCCACATGTGAGACCCAGAGGGAGTTCCCGGCTCCTGGGTCAAGCCTGGCCCAGCCCTGGCTGTTGCAGCCATTTGGGGGAATGAACCAGCAGGTGGAAGATCTGTGTCTCTCCCTCTTTCTGTTAGTCTTCCTTTCAAATATTTAAAAATAAATATTTTATTTATAAAAAAATAAATATTTAAAGAATTTTCAAAATAATAAAGATAGTTCAGCAGGTGTGTGTGAGTGAGAGAGTGAATGAATGAATGAATTTCCATGGGGGAACAAGAGCTTGGAGATTCTTTTTCCATTTTGCTGCTCTTGCTGGGATTATTTTTTGAAACAGTTTTATGGAGATGTTTCACATAACCATGCACTTCACCAACTTCTGGCTATTACCAAAAGCACACAAAATAGTGCTTTCCCCATGCTAGTGAGGGCATGGGGAAAGGGGGACACTCATACACTGTTGGTAGGAATGTAAATTAGCACAGCCAGTGTGAAAACCAGCATGGAGATTTCTTTGAAATCTAGAAATGGGACTGCCATATGATCTGGACATGAACTCATACCCAAAAGACATGAACTCATTGTATCCAAGAGACACCTGCTGCACCATGTTTAAAGATTTTTTAAAAATTTATTTGAGAGGAAAAGTTACAGACAATGAGAGGAAGAGACAGAGAGAGAGGTCTTCCATCCACTGTTTCACTCTCCAAATGGCCGCAATGGCTGGAGATTTGCTGATCTGAAGCCAGGAGCCAGGAGCCTCCTCCAGGTCTCCCATGCAGGTACAAGAGCCCAAGTCCTTGGGCCATCTTCTACAGCTTTCTTAGGCCACAGCAGAGAGCTGGACTGGAAGAGGAGCTGCCAGGGCTCAAACTGGCACCCATATGGGGTGCTGGCGCTGTAGGCGGAGGATTAACCCACTGTGCCACAGCACCGGCCCCTGCACCACGTTTATAGCAACATTGTTAGAGTAGCCAAAAATACCAGAACAATGTCGGTATCCATCATCAGGTGAATGCATAAAGAAAATGTGGTGTACATACACAACAGAATACTATACTGCTATAAAGAAAGAAATCCTGGTATTTGCAGCAAAGTGGACGTCATGGTGAGAGAAATAAGTCAGACACAGAAAGACAAATACTGCACGTTCTCCCTCAAATGTGGGACCTAAAAAATCACACAATTTGCCATCTTTTGTGACTGGCTTCTCCCACTTAGCACAGGGTTTCCCCATCTCCCCCCTACCCCCAACTCTACAGGAGGCACAGGATTCTGGGAAGTGGGAGCAGGGTGTCCAGTGCAGCAGATAGATCTGTGGACTGGTCCAGACCTGGAGTTGTACCTGACAGCTGCAGTCTAAGGAGAAAGGGGATGGCCTTGGAGATGTTGGCCGCAAATGGTAAGACAAAGGCCCAAGGGACCTAGGCCCCAGCAGGGAGGGAGTCAGAATAGGTGAGGGCAGGAGAGTGGCCAGGCACCAGGGTGCAGAATGAGATGAAAGACCGGGCATAGCGGGAGGAGCAGTAGAGTGGAGAGATTAGGATCAGAGCCATGGCTTGAATTCAGACTGCTAGGGATGGAGCAGGTTGTAGTGGCGACAGTGCCCATCACAGTGACGGCAAAGCAGACTGGAAGGAAGGGGGGAGGTGTTGGAAGAGCCCTCTAGAGGGGGCCAGAGCATAGAGAGAGAAGTAGCCTAGGGTGCTCGGGGCGGGGCGGCAAGGGGAGGACCGGGAGGCACTGACAGTGAGCACAGGGCGTTCTGGTGAGAAGGCCCGGCAATGAGAGTGGACGTGGTGACACTCCGAGGGAGTGTCCCAAACCACGGAGTTGTAGTAAAAGTTACAGGTGAAAGACAGGGAGAAACAGAGATCCTCCATGCACTAGTTCACTCCCCTAAATGCCTGCAAAAGTCAGATTTCGGCCAGGCTGAAGCCGGGAGACTGGAGCGCCATCCAGAGCTCCTCCGTGGGTGGCAGGGGGCTGATGACTTAAACCATCACCTGCTTCCTCCCGGACTGTGCGTTAGCAGGAAGCCAGAACTGGAAGTAGAGCCAAGACTTGAACTCAAGTTCTTGGATACGGGATGTAGGTGTCCCAGGTGGCATCTTAACTCCCGTGCCAAACGCCCGCCCCTCAATTTCTAACATTAAGAACGAGAGCACACTGAACTGCATCACATCCTTCCTGGGATCATCAGGGAACCTCCCAGCAGAGCTAGGCTCTGCTCACAGAGGTCACTTAAATAAATAAATAAATAAATAAATAAATAAATAAATAAATAAAAGAACGAGATCACAGGGTCGAGGAGGAACTTGCTGTCTACGTTCAGAGGGCTTGCGTGGGCTGGTCTGGGTGGGAAGGAAAGAGCAGGAGCCTGTGTCTGCTTAGAGATGAGCAGTGAGGTCTGGGCAGGGGTGGGGGTGTTGGGCACAAGCGGCCCAGAGGCATGGGGGTGCCGAGAGTTCCAGGAGCACTGGTATAGTGCACCCTGGGAGGTGGGGGTGGGGTGGTGGAGGCATGTCAGGTTCATGGCGTTTGGAGCTGGTTCCAGCCCAGGTGACCGAATGACCATTTCAGGGGTGGGTACCAGCAGCGGGAGCTCCCGAAAGTGAGGCAGTGAGGGCAACAGTCAGCTGGTGACACGGAAGGGGAGTTGTGTCTCCCTGGACTTGAAAATGGCTCCTGGATACAAAGTCTTGTGAATCCCCCAGAGGAAGATCACCTTTGAAAATGCCCAGAAGCCCTGCAAAAACAAGACAGAGAAGGTTCGAGAACAAGCACAAGGGATCCGCAGCTAGGGGCCAGGCTGAGCGGTGAGCTCCTTACCGGTGTTTACAGAAGGTTGAGGGCTGTCGGCACTCAGGCACATTTTGGTTCCCGTGGTGGCTGCACTTGGCAAACAAGAGTCTCCCAGGCTCGAGCCACCGCCCTGACAGCCTCTGGCTCAGGCTCTGGCTGTCCTGTGAGCTGTGTGAGGACAGGGACCCTGCTGCACCCATGCACCCAGGGCCCCGCGTGAGGCCAGGCACAGGACAGGGGCTCAGTGCCTATTGATGAGATGCATCGCAAGGGAATGAATGAATGAGTGAATGCATCTGGGGAAACCACGAGGCTGCCCACAAGTCACCGGGCAGTTACGATGAGTCTTACTTCATTTCCTGTTATCCTCACCATGGCCCCCTGGGGGTGCTGCTTCCCAGGAGGGAGAGCAGACCTTGGGAGGCAGTTCTCCATAGAGGCACCTGGGCACGCCTCAGGGAGCCTGGCGGTGGGGGAATGTGCTAACTGGTAGCCCTGGGGGAGGCCTCACGGGAGAGGTCGGGCGAAGCAGGGATGGTGACAGAGAGCAGGCCGTGTGGAAGATGGCAGCTCCAACACTCGGGCTGCAGGGACTCTACCGCTGTGATCTCGCCCTCCGTAGCGAGGCCCAGGAGAGGCGAGGGGCCCTTTGCTTGTGTTCCAAAAGGGGAGACCCAATATCCCAAGGAGGTACCTGGGGGACATGCCCAGTCCCCGTTCCCCGGCGGCCCTGCAGAGCTCAGAGCCGGCAGCCCTGAGTGGCGCGTGCTGGAACATCCCCCTCTCGCCTCTGGGGTGGCTGCAGGGGCTGCCATCCATCAGAGTGCCAGGGGTCCTGCTGCAGGATCTCTCTCGGGGGAGCCCCCCTTTGTCCTTGCACAGTGTCGGATCCCCGGCTCTGCAGGCCTCCTCCGTAGACTATTATTTCGGGAGAGGGCTTAGCTCAGCACAGCTGCAAGGTGCAGGCTTCTGTCCTCTGCTGGCCCCTCCCAGCTGGTCTGGAACCCCACCCCCACCCTGAGTGGCAGCCTCTCCTACACGGGGTGGCCTTGTGCAGACGCATCCACCTTTGGGCACCCTGGGGGGCTGTTGAGACGGGGGTGGGGGTGTTGTGTGGACTGGAGAGGCACAGACCCACCCCTAGCCCTAAGCCTGGGGTCACCAGCTTCTTGCCAGGGTGACCTTAAAGCCCCAGGAGCCCCACACGCAGCAGGTGCAGGGCAGGAAGAACAGCTACACTTCCAGGCTCCTGTCGGTGCGTCTGGCTGGCCGCTTGGCCTCTGCCGTGGTGGCTGGGACAAGAGCGACAGCAAAGCCATGCCCTGCGGGGGGCGGAGCCTGCAAACTGAGTCCGGCTTGGAGGAGGCCCAGGTCCTCCCAAGGCCCCGTGTCCGGGAGGCGGCTTAGCTGCAGATCCCAGGGAGCTCCTGCCCTTCTTTCTCCCTCTGCTTCCCCCTGGGGCTCTGGCCCACCAGGTGGGCCCCTGAGGGGAGTGGGGGAGGCTCGGACAGCAGGGAGGGGAGCCCCTGGTGAGATTCCAGCCACTCTGAAAGCTCTTCCTGTTCCAGGTGCCCATGGGCTGGACGACGAGGCTGGCCACGGCAGCCCTGCTGCTGGGCGTCGTGATGGTGGCCACGGGAGACGAGGACGAGAATGACCCGTGTGTGTACGAGGCCTTGCCGGACGAAGATACCGTCCTCTGCAAGTAAGGCAGGCCGGGCTGGCTGCGGGCGCCCAGGGAGGGCTGCTTCCAGAGTGCGGCCCGGTTCTCCTGAGCCAGCTGCTGCGGGTTGGGCCGAACAGGGGTGAGGGCTGCAGGCACGGCAGGCTGCCCTGGAGCCCTGCAAACCTGTGCGTTTTAGGGGGCTGGCTTCAGCCTCTCTGCTGGGTCCTAGAGAGAGAGAGAGACCATTGCCCCCTACAGCCCAGGATGCCCCGTCCCAGGGACCTCCATCAGTGTCTGTGGAGCAAAGAGTGGCAATCAGAAGGAGGTGGGGGGGCCCTTGCTATGCGAGATTTTCATCTGGTCATGGGCCCCCGGGAATAGTTCCTCTGGGGGCACTGTAGGGAGGGTGGCCCCCCAGGCCAGCTCCCTCCCACCCATGGGCGCAAGCTTCTCCCACACTGAGCCGGCTGGGAAGCCTGGAGCTCAACCTTTCCCTCCCCAGCTCTGGGGGTTAGAAAAGCAAGGCCCCATTCCCAGGCCTCCTGATGTCGCCACCTCCTCACAAGGGGGTTAGTGGCCGAGGAGGGTGACGCCCCACTGGGGCCGTCTCTGGGACATGGGGAGAGGGAGGAAGGGCCCCCGCCTCCCCCTCCGGCTTCTTCTGCGCATTGGCTTTTGCACACGCTCTCTTTAGAACAGTAGGTGCGTGTTTCCCATTTCTAAGGGAGTCCTTAAAAAGTCACACTGTTACCAAAAACCTGGCCCCTGTCCCCAGTGCCAGCTCAAGGTGACAGGGACTTGGGCTGAGGGCAAAGGAGAGAGACAGTTTAATCTGTCGACGCATGACAGGGGGAGCAGATCTCCGAGTTAGAGAGTTATCACCCTGCTGAATGAGGGTACTTTGGGGTTCTTGAGGCTCCAAGGAAGGGGAGTCAGGATTAAGGGGGACAGTGGACAGGGGCAGTGCGTGTTGGCCTCCGTCGTGGTGAGGAGGGGCTGGCTGGGGTCACAGTGGTCATCTGGTCTAGTTACACGTTCAGCTCATGTCCAAGTTCCTGGATGGTCAGCAATGCCATACTCTTCAGGGATCATTACAATGGCCAAGTGGGCTTGCGTGTTTCCTGCCCTGAGCCTGGAATTCCCCTAAACAAAACCCCTGGGGGCATTACTAGCCATCAAGGTGTTATCGATTGGAGAAGCAAGGGACCTTATGAATCTGGTGGTCAGAGCCTGTGGAGCGGCCTGGACCAGTCCCTCAGCTCAATGAGTTACACTACCCAGGCACTGTTGGGGGGCTTGGTTCCGTTTCCCCCTGTTTCTCATGACTCCTCAGTCTTGAGGGCTGAGGACTTGAGGCTGGCTAGGGACGAGGACTGCTTCATGAGGGGCAGGGTGGGCTGTCTCGGGGTTGGAGGGGAGCTTGGCCCAGTTTGTGCATAGCATGATCGTGCAGGTGCACTGACAATCCACGGCAACAGGCTAGTGTTCCTCTACCCATAGTGAAAGCCAGGAAGATGATTATTCTGTCCACCAGAAGCTTCCAGTCCCAGACCGGGAGTGAACTGGCAGGCTTCTATATTTCTTCCACCTTCGTTGAACCCAACAAAGACCCAAATTACATCTTCCTGTCTATCCGAGAGGAAGCCAAGGCCTCCAGCATTTCTATTTCTTCAAGTTGGTGTGAATGTTGTCCTCTTACCTCCGCTAAGGCACAAGGCACAGGGGAGGGCTCTGAGTTCAGCCTTCTGGGTTAGGACGCCTGGTGGCCATGCTACGATTTCCAAAGCTTCCTGGGGGAGTTACTACTACACAGCCAGCCGTTGATTTTTCTGGTCCGTGAAGCTGTTTCCATGCATGGAGAGTTCCAGATTTGTAGTCTCAACCCAGTCAGGTCCAGCCTTCTAGAACACACTTGTTCAATAACCTATAATCAGTCACACACAGACTCCCCAGAGGCATGGGGACAAGGTGACTGGAGTCAAAGGTGATAGCATTTTAGAGTAACATTTCAGCTATCAGTCTGGCTTGGTTATTTCCCTGTAGGGCCACACAGGAGCCGGTGACCTCCCCTGTGTTTGTTCAGAAGTGGCAGCACACGGTGAGCTGTGTGCATGGTGGTGGGCTGCCACAAGGGAGCCGTGTGTCTCCTGCAGTCCCTCACAGGTGGCTGCTACTCTCAGATAGAAAAGCCAGCCTTGGTGGCAACGCCCAGGCCTTTGAAGTATACACCATCAGTCATCCCCCACCCCAGATTTTGAGCCGTTATTCCAAGTCCTGGCGGTTACTATCGTGTAGTAGCCCTTCCTTTGTAACCTCTCGGCTGTGTCTAATCCTGCTTAGGGTTGACGCCAGTGACGCCATCTTGATTTTTATTCCTGCCTTGTGATCATGATCATTTTCTGACCAGTCGTCTTATGGCCGAGTTCGTTCATCCCCCATTGTGGTTTGGACTTGACCTGCTGGCTGGTGTGTTTCCACCTCGGGAGGGAAGGGTTTGTCAAATACTCTTTCAGCCACCTCTGAGCAACAAAGAGGTTTTAGGAGTGGTTCTCGGACTAACTTTACCTGGAGTCCGTTGTTAAACTGATCAGTAGGCACGAGGCATCATCTCAAAGGGTCAGGCCAGTATTATCTTGCTGTGAACTATGCTTCCGGAGAATTCTGACAGGAAACAGGTGCCAAGCTCAGAACAAATCAGGCTTACGTCTCCATGAACAGGATTATAATCTAACAGTGAACGTTATAATCTAGCAGCCGACATATAATCTCAGATCTGGAAAATTCTCAACGTTAAAAAATCAATCCAGGGCAGACTTTGATTTTTTTTTTAAACTAGAGTGTCTTAATCTTTTGCGTTTTCAGAGCCTGCTGGGAAGTGACAGCTCCATTTACTCTGTCAGTGCAAGGCTGGGGACTCTCATGCATGATATGTAGGTGCTCTAGCGTTTCCAACTATATCCTTTACCACCAGGACAGATTCTTACTGAACTCCTGAAGATAATCACATTGCCACAAAAAAAGAGAAAATCTTCAGAAAAGGTTTTGAATTTTAGAGAAGTTAATTAAGAGGCAAAGGCAGGCACTCCCTCTCCAGTTACAAAACTATGCTTTACCAAAGCACTGTAAACCACGGAATTTATAGCAAGAAGTTTTCCTGAACCGAGAAGTTGAAATGCAATATTTAAAATAAAAGACATAGAAATCCACAAATTTTCACTAAGTCTTTAAGTCTCATGCAACTAATTTTTTTCTTGTTCTCCATTTGCTGTTTTGTAGATTTTTCTAGGTTTTTTCTCTCTCTCTCAGTTCTGGACAATCCGGTCTCACCTGGTGATCTTAAAGCATTTGTTGGCGTCTTCTCTGAGAATCTGGCTGTGAATGTTTTCAGAGAAAAATCGGGACTGTGGGTGACAAAAGGCTTAGAATGGCCCTGGTTAAACTCATAAAACTCGGCAACGGGCAGGAGACGGTTACGGTTCTGAAAGCCCCTGAAGGCTTTGCAAAGCGGGGTCCCTCTAAGGGCCCTGGCTGTGGTGGGGAGGGCTGCTCAGTGGTCTTTGCAAGGTCTCCAAGTCCTCTTTTTATCGCGATAACCGTCAGGACTGGTAATGCAGCCTTACACAACAGTTGCTGTTCATGACGTACCCGCAGAGCTGTTATCTAAAGCCTTTTTAAAACTTGAGAGTGTTTTCCATACAGATCTAAAGAGCCTAATTACCTTTTGCCTCTACAGATGAGAGAACCATCCTTTGACATTTCCAGGGGCCCAGCTGGAAATCTCAAAAGTCAAAAAAATGTAGAACTTTGATTCTGAGGAAGCCTCTTAAAGATGCCGAAAGGACATAACATGTCTGGTCTAATAGGATCCCTTATCACTGTGAAATAACACCCGTCCATTTAACCAGGGTCATCCAATCAGCCATAGCCCAGACTTAATCATAGTTAGAGTGATCAGTCGAGTCTGGTACATCAGTAGATACCCCAAACAGTCTTTTAAGAACCAGCTTTCCAAACAATTAGCAAATTGTTAAAATTGACAAAGACAGCAGAGTACTCGAGAAGTTACTTTTTTTTTCTTTTTTAAAGATTTATTTATTATTTGAAAGACAGGGTTACAGAGAGGCAGAGGGAGAGAGAGAGAGAGAAAGGTTTTTCGTGCTTTGGTTCACTCCCCAAATGGCCGGATCTGGGCCAATACAAAGCCAGGAGCTTCTTTCAGGTCTCCCATGCGGGTGCAGGGGCCCAAGGACTTGGGCCATGTTCTACTGCTTTCCCAGGCACATTAGCAGGGAGCTGGATCGGAAGTCGAGCAGCCGGGACTCAAACCGGCACCCATATGGGATGCTGGCACTGCAGGTGGAAGCTTTACCCACTACACCACAGCACCAGCCTCTAGAAATTACCTTAATGAAATTACCCTTGCTTCGTTGGCTGGTTATCGGAAGATAAAGCCACTAGTAGAGACTCAAGCTTTCCTATCCCCTTTTGAGATCAGCGTTTAGTGTCCGGGCACCCGGGGATCCCACAGAGCTCACCAGAACCGGCTCTGAAGTTGAGGAACACAGCCACCAATCAAGGCAAGCTGTGAAAAGAGGAAACTGCGGACCAGTAGATGGTCCAAAAAATTAAAGAAAAAACAGATTAAAAGGTCAAAAACTTCCCACAGACTTTCTTACTAACAGAAAACCTTGTAACCTTGTTGCTTTAACAGAAGATGGGTTTGTGATTTTACGTCACTGTACCTTTGATATTGATGATCAAGTTTTAGAAAACCCTGTAACAATGTTTTAAAGTTAGGGTCACTTCTGTCACACATAACATTTTCTAAGATCTTTTCATTTTAAACCTCTTGTGACCTCACACCTACTGCAACTTAAACTTTTAGTTTTTGTACTATCTTCTCCTTTCCAGTCTGGAGTCATCCAGTCATTCTGCTTTAGGACAAAAATTCTTATAAAAGATGCCCTCTGTTTATCAAAAAAAAAAAAAAAAAAGAAAGAAAAAAACTCTTCCCTTAATCTTTTGCACCAAGAATACATTCTCATGATTATAGCTGTCTTTTTACTTTTCTCTCCCCTGTCTACAGGTTTCTTCTGTTTTGTTTCTATTTTTAAATTTGCATTTACCTAATTTTTTAAAAAGATTTATTTATTTATTTATTTGAGAGGTGGAGTTACAGACAGTGAAAGGGAGAGACAGAGAAGAGAAAGGTCTTCCATCTGCTGGTTCACTCCCCAAATGGCCACAACTAGAACCAGCGCCTATATGGGATGCCAGTGCTGCAGGCAGAGGATTAACCTACTGTGCCATGGTGCTGGCCCCCCTAATTTATTTTTAAACAGTTATACTTAGATCATTTATTAAGACTGAGATTTTTTTTTAATTTTTAAATTTTATTTAAGGTATGCAAACTTCATGTACTTCATAAATATAAATTTAGAAGCATAGTGACTCTTCCCACCCTTCCCTCCCTCCTGACCGTACTCTCACCCTTCTTCCTCCCTCTCCTGTTTCCACTCTTAATTTTTGCAAACATCTATTTTCAGTTTACTTTATATCCGTAAGATTAACCCTACACTAAGTAAACAGTCCAACAAATAGAATGAAGAAAAGAAAAACTATTCTTCAACAGTCAAGACAAGGACTTGATGATTCAAAATTATCACATCTCAAAATGTCTTGGGCCCTGCACCTCATGGGAGACCAGGATAAGCACCTGGCTCCTGCCATCGGAACAGCGCGGTGCGCCGGCCGCAGCGCGCCTACCGCGGCGGCCATTGGAGGGTGAACCAACGGCAAAAAGGAAGACCTTTCTCTCTGTCTCCCTCTACTGTCCACTCTGCCTGTCCAAAAAAAAAAAAAATGTCAATTTCACCCGTATAGATTATCTTTGAGGTGCTCTGTTAGTTACAACAGATCAGAAAGAACATATGGTATTTGTCTTTTTGAGACTGGCTTATTTCACTAAATATAATGGTTTCCCATTGCATCCATCCATTTTCTTGTAAACAACAGGATTTTTTTTTTACTGCTGTGTAGTATTCCATAGTGTGTGTATACACACACACACACACACACTAACCATAATTTGTTTATCCAGTCTTCAGTTGACAGACATTTGGGTTGGTTCCATGTCTTTGCTATTGTGAATTGAGCTGCAATAAACATGGGGGTACAGATAACTCTTTCACATGCTGATTTCATTTCCCTTGGGTAAATTCCCAGGACTGGGATGGCTGGGTCATATGGTAGGTCTATATTCAGATTTCTGAGGTATCTCCATACTGTCTTCCACAGTGCCACAGTGTCTGCACCAGTTGACATTCCCACCGCATTACCTTTTTCTCCACTTCCTCACTAGTGTTTGTTGTTTGTTGACTTCTGTATGAGAGCAATTCTAACTGGGGTGAGGTGAAACCTCAGTGTGGTTTTGATTTGCATTTCCCTGATGGCTAGTGATCCTGAACATTTTTTCATGTGTCTGTTGACCATTTGGATTTCATCTTTTGAGAAATTCCTGTTCAAGTCCTTTGATCATTTCTTTCTCTTTTTTTTTTAATTAAAAAAAAATTTTAAGGACTTGCCCATTTCTTAACTTGATTATTTGTTTTGTTGTTGAGTTTCTTGAGTTATTGATAGATTCTGGATATTAATGCTTTATAAGTTTGCAAATAATTTCTCCCATTCTGTCAGTTACCTCTTCATTTTGATGAGTTTTTTTCTGCAGTGCAGAAGCTTCTCAGCTTGATGTAACCCCATTTGTCAAAATTTGACCCCAAGTTTGTCGCTCTGACAAGCACAAGGTCAAGTCCTCGGAGGCAGACAGAAAGCAGGGGTTCTGGTGCTTGAAGGCAGAGCAGGGGCCACAGTGCATAGCAATGTGTCATACACCATGCAGAAGGCCGGAGAAAGGGGGCGGGGGCAGGGGTGGGAGAACCAACTGCCTGATTGGATCAGTTCACACTGCATGCTTGTGTTGAAATTTTGCCCTGTGCCCCATTAAGGTGTGTGAGTATTATATTTTTATTAAAAACCTTTAATAAACTGAAGGAGGGGAATAAAAAGTCCCCAGCTGGTCCAGGCAAGGCCCAGGACCAAGCCCTAAGAATGGCCCCATAAGGAAGTGCCTCCTCCATGTTTGCCCATGTCTCCCACATGTCAGAACACCTAGGAAATGGCACTATTTGTAGGGGCACAGAGGAGATTGGCCTAGGTCCCCAGATGGCCTCTTTTCTACCCTGGGAGATCCACAACTTGGTGCCCTGGTGACCCATGCCCCATGGCACCTACTGTGACACCTGCTATGTGCCAGGCACTCCACCAGCCCCTAGAGTCCTCAAATCGTTTTCACTGTTGTAATGAATGTACGAAGTGGGGACCAATCATCACCCCATTTGGCACATGGAGAATCCTCAAAGATTAAGCAAGCTGCCCACCGTGCTTGCACAACTTAGAGTTGGCAGATCTCCAAATCAGTGTCCGTGACTATCGTGACCCTCCTGCTGCTTACCCTCACCCAGGGTCCAGGACCCCTCAAACTCAAGTAGAGGAGTTCTCTGGACCCCAGTTTGAGAAACATGGACTTAGAAGACTAAGACAGTGTGCTAAGAAAATGCCCTTGGACTGGAAGCCATTATTGCAAAATGGGGGTTTTGGGGGGTGTCTTGTATTGCTTTTGAAGATGTTTGCTTGTAAGGGATCACCAAGGTGGAGTGGCGTTGTGGTGTCACAGATAAAATCATTGTCTGTGACGCTGGCATCCCATATGGGCACTGAAACATGGTCTGGCTGTTCCACTTTTCTTTTCTTTTCTTTTTTTAAGATTTATTTATTTATTTGAAAGTCAGAGTTACGCAGGGAGAGAGAAAGGTCTTCCTTCCATCTGCTGGTTGACTCCCCAAATGGCCACAATGACTGGAGCTGCCCTGATCCAAAGCCAGGAGCCAGGAGCTTCTTTCAGGTCTCTTATGCAGGTGCAGGGGCCCAAGGACTTGGGCCATCTTTTATTGCTTTCCCAGGCCATAGCAGAGAGCTGGATTGGAAGTGGAGCAGCCAGGACTCAAACCAGCATCCCATATGCACTGCAGGCAGCAGCTTTACCCACTGCACCACAGCGCTGGCCTCCCACTTTTCTTTGTTTTTATTTATTTATTTTATTCAAAAGACAAAGTTACAGAGAGGCAGAGGCAGAGAGAGGGAGAAGTCTTCCATCTGCTGGTTCACTCCCCAAATGGCCACAATGGCCGGAGCTGAGTCGATCCAAAGCCAGGAGCCAGGAGCTTCTTCTGGGTTTCCCACACGGCTGCAGGGACCCAAGAACTTGGGCCATCCTCCACTGCTTTTCCAGGCCATAGCAGAGAGCTGGATTGGAAGTGGAACAGCCAGGATTCAAATCAACAACCAAATGGGATGCCAGCACTGCAGGTGGCGGCTTTACCTGCTACACCACAGCACTGGCCCCTGCTCCACTTTCTTTTCTTAAAGATTTATTTATTTATTCGAAAGGCAGAGTTACAGGGAGGCAGAGGTATAGAGAGCGAGAGGTCTTCTGCCAGCACCACCAACAGCGGCCCCTCCCTGCTCCACTTTCAATCCAGCTCCCTGCTAATGGCTTGGGAAAAGCAGCAGAAGATGGCCCAAGTTTTGGGGTCTCCTGCCACACCATGTGGGAGACCTGGATGATGCTCCTGGCATTGGCCTGGCCCAGCGCTGGCTGTTGTGGCCATCTGGGGAGTGAACCAGTAGGTGAAAGATTTCTCTCTCTGTCTCTCCCTCTCTCCCTATAATTCTGGCTTTCAAAAATAAATAAAATCTTTCTTAAAAGAGAGAGAGCATCCAAGAAATGAAAGTGCGTCAGCCCCGCCCCCCGTGGGTGACTCCACTCAAAGCGCTCTCCCTCCGGCTGTCTCACAGCGCCTTCTCCCATCCAGGCGTCGGCTGCTCTTCTTGAACGTCAGTCCACTCTTCCTGTTCTGCCCAGGATGTGCACAGAGCAAGCCCAGCCTCTCCTCTTCCTGGCGGTCTCCCACGTGTTCGGAGACAGACGCCACACCGCCAGCGCCATCCCTGCCCCCCCACACCATGGCACGCACCTGCAGTCCTGCGGTCCCTCCTTGGGGCCCTGCAGAAGACACAGCTGGAGATGTAGCACTGCCGCTGTGGAGGGAGGGCCCTGTGCCTTCACGTGGAGCACCATCCGAGAGAGAGGGGTGCCTCTGGGTCGGCAGCCTCGTGTCCACGGGCCTCGGTGTCAGCCTCTCTCTCATGGCCCGTTCAGTTGCTGTGACGAAAATGCCTTAGACGGGGTCGTTGGTGAACAACAGAAATGACAGCTTGTCGTTCTGCAGGCTGGCAAGGCTGCGGTCAAGGTGCTGGTGGATTCAGTGTCCACACAACCCTGCTCTCTGCTTCTGCCGCAGAAGGGAGGGAACACCCCCTCCAACCTGCCTTCTAAGGATGCTAATCTCTCGGTGGTGGTGGGAGAGACACAGAGAGCGAGCAAGATCTCGCATCCTCTGGTTCCCCTCGCAAATACCTACACCTGCCAGAGCTAGGCCAAGCTGAAACTGGGAGCCAGGAAGTCTCCCACAAGGGTGGCAGGGACCCAACTACTTTCACCATCACCACTGCTTTCCAGGTCGACACTAGCAGGAGCTGGAATTAGGAGCGGAGCCAGCACTCAAACCCAGGCGCTTTGAAATGGGTTGCGGGTGTCTTAACTATGAGGCTGAAGGCCTGTCCGTAATCTCTCTTTTCAGAGGGTGATTTTAATAAGGGTGATGCACTCAGGGCCTAAAAACCCCACCTCTTGATACCAATACCACACACACCGGCGACTACTCTCTCACAAAGGAATCTAGGGGGACACCAACTTTCACTCCCCAAATGGCCACAATGGCTGGGACTGGGCCAGACTGAAGCCAGAAGCCAGCAACTCCACCCATGTGGGTGCAGGAGTCCAGGCACTTGGGCCGTCTTCCGCTGCTTTCCCAGGTACATCAGCAGGGAGCTGGAGCAGAAGTGGAACAGCCGGGACTGGAGCCTGGTGCTCACCTGGGATGATAAATGTGCTGTACCACAAAGCAAGCCCCTCGGATCAGTTCTTACAATGACAGAGAGACCTGGGGGACCATCCAGCTCAGGCTGAGGCCTCGCTAGGGAACCTGTGTAACGTGGGGAGAGTGGGGAGAACCACACCAGGTTAGTTCCCTGTCGCTGTACCCACAGATGCCCCTGCAACCTAGCAGCTGCAAACTCCGACTGCCTGCAGGTCCTCTGGGCGTGGCTCAAAGTCTCACAGGCAGGCTCGGCACAAGCAGTTGGCTGAGACCATGGTCTCTGAAGGCTGGGGTGGTCCAGAGCCAGGGCTCTGCTCCCGGCTCACTCATGGGGGTGTGCACAGGCTCTGGGCCCCTGCAGGTGGCCTCCCCACACAGCCATTCACAGCGTGCTAGCTGACTTCTCCCAGAGGACAGGTGGGGGTGGCGGAGGGAGACCTTCTGAGAAAGGGCCTCCATGCAGAAGCCACAGTCTCACAACCCTATTATGATTTGAACAGGATTCAGCTCCCCAAACTCTTGCAGAAATTTATATATATAAAGATTTATTTATTTGACATGTAGAACAGCAGAGAAAGGGGGCGAGAAAGAGAGAGAAATCTTCCATCTACTGGTTCACTTCCCAAATAGGCTCAACAGCCTGGCTGGGCCAGGCTGAAGCCAGGAGCCTGGAGCTCCATCCTGGTCTCCCACACAGGTGGCAGGGGCTCAAGCACTTGGGCCATCTTCTGCTGCTTTCCCAGGAGCATTAGCAGGGAGCTGGATCGGAAGTGGAGTAGCCGGGACTTGAACTGCACCAATGCTCATATGGGATGCCAGCATCTCAAGCAGCGGCTTAACCCGCTGTACCCTTCCACCAGTCCCCAGGGCAGAGGTTTAAACCCCAAAGTCTTAATGTTACTGGTCCATGGGTTAATGGTGGATGGATTTGGGTAGAGACTTGGCTCCAGTCATGGTGTCTGTAGGGGGGCCTTTGGGAAGTGGTTGGGCTGGAGGAGGTGGCTGGGGCAGAGCCCCACGACTGGGTCATGATAGAAGCAGAGAGCACACCAGGGACAAGACGGCTCCCTGTGTCTCTGCTTCCTGGCTCGCCCTGTGAGCACCTGTCCCTCCACCATCCTCCGGTCCCAGCAGACTAAGGGGCCACCTGATCTTGGACTGAGAACCTACAAACCTGCAAGCCAAAGTAAACATTCTCCTGTTCTAAGTCGCTCCCCTCAGGTATTTTGGTTAAGGTCACAAAAAGCTGACTCACAGAAAATAATCTTGGAAGAGAATGCCGGCGGCTTCTGCGGTATTCGCTGCATCAGGAGCATGTCATTGGATCCAGGCCACTGATTTCAGGGGAGGGGGTGACCCGGGGGCACGGCTCCCAGGCGACGGGGACCACCTCCCTCCTCCCCCTTCTCAGCTTGCGGCTTGAAGGCGTTGCGCTAGTTAATTAACTTTGCTCATCTGGGAGAGGAGAGTGGCAGGGCCACTCTGAGGTCACACTGAATTAAACGAAATAGCACAGACGGGAGGCATCTGGTCTCGTGGGGCAGCCCAGCCGGTGCCGCCACCTTGGCTGTGGTCCCTCGTGCAGCCAAGGGCCAAGGGCTCATTTGACTCCACTTGTCAAGGGGGCTCTCTAGGTCCCTGGTCCCCAGGGTGGAGATCAGAAGCTGTCCCGCGTGAGCTGAACCACGCATAGCGAGGGCACTGGAGAAGACAGTGCCTTTGCGGCTTTGGGGACCTGAGTGTCTTTTAAAGCAAACTCTCGCTCGATCCATTGTCTGATTCAGCTTCTCTCAGGCTTGCCCAGAGGTGCGTCCAAGCTCTGTGCCATCGGTGACCTGCCTCTGATACACTGCTACATGCAACAGAGGGCTGTGCCTGCCACTCGGTCACGCTCCCGTGTGGAGCGATGGGGCAGTGGGCACACAGACGCCCTCCGGGATGCCGCTCTCTGCCGCCCTCAGCCCACTCGCCAGGAAGCAATGGGCTGATCTCTCTTGTTTCATTTTTGAACATCTGCGGCAATTTCACTGGGGTAAAAAGGCGAGGTCCCTTACTGGGGGAGGGGGGACAGAGAACCCTCTGCCCTTGGGTTGCCTCCTCCCATCGCCCAATTTTTCCCAGCCGGGTGCTGTGTGCTGAGCCACCCATCTCTGCCCGTGGAGGGTCTCCTCTCTACCTCGTGTCACTCTGGCTGCAGGGGGCGGGAGCTGTGGCAGAAATAATCCATCGGCCCTTTCACAGGCTGCCGTGCAGGCCAATGAAAACCTGTCCCTAACACGCCTTCAAAAGCTGCCCCAACCATGCCAACCTAAGGGAACTGCTGTAAGTGGACAAAGAGCTACAGAGAAACCGAGGGGCCCAGCAAGTGGGCACTGGCTCTTGTGACTGTGCCTCCCCCCACCCCCCGGGGGATTGGAAGACCACGGGTTCTGCTGCCACTGGACCCGGGGGAGGGAACGTGGGACTTCCCGCCAGGAAGCTGTCCCTGTCCTATGCCCAGACCCCAACCACAGGGGCCATCCCTCCGGATCCTCACTGCCCCATAGCCTTCGCTGCAGCTCCACCTAACCCTACAGAGACCCTGGCCCTTGGTGATAAATTGACAAAAGAGGCACTGGTGTTGTGGCACCGTGGGTTAAGCAGCCCCCTGTGATGCCAGCCCAAGTACCTGGGCCCCCGCTCCGCATGTGGGAGGTCTGGGTGGAATTCCAGGCTCTTGGCTTCGGGCCTGGCCCAGCCCTGCCCACTGTAGCCATTTGGGGAGCAAGCCAGTGAATGGAAGATTCCCCCTCTCTCTGCCTGTCGCTGTCAAGGGCAAGAAAAATGACAGCAAGGCTGCACAAAGATTTTCCGTTTCCACATCGGTCTGGAAGTCTGGCTGGGCCTTCTGAGCATCAGATACACAAGAAGGTGAGCTCTTAAGGGCAGCGCCGGCGAGGTCGTGGACAAGCCGGGTCCACCCGAGCCCACAGCCTGTGCCGGGGTCTGCAGCCTTGCTCCAGCAAGCCAGAGCCTTGCAGCACCCTGCTGCCCCAGCATGCCAGGTGTGGTGAGGGACGTTTGCATTTGGTGTAGGCGGTGCTCAGCCCTGAGAAACAGACTCATCAGGTTTGAGGCGTGGGGAGCTCTGGACAGCTTAGTGGGCAGAGGTCTCCCCCGTGACTGCCAATCCTCTCCTTCTATAGTAAGAACATCCCTAAAACACGACAGGTACGTGTTTTATAAACCCCAAGACACAGACTTAGTTCCCTAAGGTGTACACAATGGCTCTCGAAGGGGGGCTGGCGTTGTGGTACAGTAGTTAAGCAACTGTTTGCAATGCCTGTGTGCCATAGCGAAGTGCTGGTTCGAGTCCCGGCTGCTCTGCTTCCCAGCCAGCTCCCTACTCACGCGCCTGGGAAAGCAGTGGAAGATGGCCCAAGTACCTGGGCCCCTGCACCCATGTGAGAGACCCAGACGGAGTCCCAGGCCCCTGGCTTCGGCTTGGACCAACCCTGACCATTGTAGCCATTTGGGGAGTGAACCAGCAGATGGAAGATCCATCGATCTCTCTCTTTCTCTGGAACACAGCCTTTCAAATAAATAAAAAAAGAATTTAAAGGAAAGCTTGTAGAATGGTGGAGTTGAAAGATAAGTTTATTTAGGTACAAAAAACTTTTGAAATGCATGCGTGGTTTTTTCATAATACACCTTTTCATGGACTTTTTGAAGATCCTGCGTGGGTATGGCTGTCAGGTGTGCATTGTTGTTTGTTCCACGAACCCTTTGAAGCACCCCGGTGCCTTCCTGGGAGGTTAGCGCTGGAGATAGTTGACGCTTCCCGGCCTCCTAGAATGCACCGGAAGTGCCGCTCACCACGTTACCCCCCCACCCACGCTAATCCTCTGAGGCAGCCAGGATTAGTGCCCCACTTTCCAGGTGAGGAAGCCGAGGCCAGCCCCTGAAGCCTGACCGGGGCTGCCTGGCCCCCTCCCTCTCTCCCTAGGGGCCTCGGCGTCTTCTACCCCGAGCTGGGGAACATCGGCTGCATGTTTATTCCCGACTGCGACAACTTCAGACAGAAGATCACCTCCTGGACGGAGCCCATAGTCAAGTTCCCCGGGGCCTTGGACGTGAGTGCAGGGCGGGGCTGAGGCTGGGGGAGGGGGCTGCGCCGCCTCTGAGCCTGCAGGTCTGGGTGACTTGAAGCCACGTGCTTCAAGGGGACAAGATCTAGTGCTGCCAGACGGCTGTGGTCATCAGGATGCGCCTTCTTGGGCCGGGCCCCGTGACCTCCAGGAAGGGCTGGGGAGGTGGAGGGTTGTAGCTGGGGGCTCTGGGGGCCCGTGCTCTTCCGGGACCGCTACTCTGGGGGTTCCTGAGCCTGGCTCTGCAGGGTCAAGATGAAAAGCAGTCGGGAGTGTGTGCTCTGGGGTCAGCAGAGCCCAGGAAAGGGGTGCGGGGGAGCTTCCTGTCAAGGGGCAGGGTGGCTGCCCCCGTGGCGTGGTCTGTGATGGACAGGCTTCCAAGCAGAGGCCAGCGATCCACAGCTGTGACAGGGCCCACGCGCCTCCTCTGCCCCCAGTCATCTCAAATCATAAGAAGTGCAAATAATGACTCCTCTAACGGAAAGTGACTTAGCGCCGAGCTGTTCTGGAAGCTTCCTTTGGCCCCACGGGTCTGGACAGCCTGGGGAAGGGCATGGAGGTGTGGGGGTGGGGCTGCGGCCCCAGGTGTGGGGGCGGAGGCCGAGCTCCTGCTGTCTGCTGGGCTTGGGCACAGGGCTCAACGTGGGTGTGAGGACTGTGATGTGACGGGGGCTCGGGTCACCAATGCGTGGGGACAGGAGGACTTAGGTCAGGGAGAGGCTGACCTTCCAGTCCCTTCTGTGTGGTGTGGCGAGGAGAGGGCCCTTCCTGTCTCTGGTACAGCCTGGGGGCTCTGTGCTGCCCCCACTAGGGCCTGGCCACCGTCAGCGGAGCTGTGGCCGGGCAGAGGCTCTGGAGGAGGCGTGCACAGACTGTCCGGGTGTGGAGGGCCCAAGTCGGCTTCCTTGCTTGAAATGCTTTTTGCTTCTAGAGAACAGATAACTGGTGATAGGTCTTGCCCTTCGTGAGTCTAACACACGTGCCTATGATACACTGTCCACACATGCACTGTGCACATGCATACATACATGTACACGCACACAGCAGCCCTCTTCCCTGGGGGCCTCTGGCCGGGGTCACCCCTGAGGACAGCAAGAGGAGCAGAGAAAGAATGGTGTGATCTGACTCTCGGGGCGGGAGGCAGGAGGCCACAGGAGCAGGACAAGGAGCCCTGTCACTTAGGGACAAGGCTGTGCTCCTCTCGGCTTTACCAGGGATTCACTTGTCTTCTGCTTTCCCAGTGGCAGAGTGAGGAAGTGGGGCCGGAGAATTTCACAGGCCAGGGATGACTCCCAAGGGACAGTCTGCAGCCAGCTCCCTTTTGTGAGCTGTAGTACTGCAGGTACCCACTAGATGGCAGTAGAGACTTTTCCAGCAGAACAGATTTGACGCCAGCTTGAAAGCTGGGTTGATACACATAGCACGGGACAGCGCGCCCACGGGGGCCTGAACCCTCCCTCTACTGGGAAGCCCAGCTGTCTCAGCCAGGGGACGGTGGGAAACAGAACTGGACTGGAACACAGAGATCGCTTAAAGACCCAGGATGCTGGGGAGGGTATGGGCTTCACAAAGTAAGGTTTGTCTGAAGTCGTGGAAAGAAAGGGAAAAAAAACAGTGCTCCACCTCTATGGAGCTCCAATTTATGGAAATTTAATAGATCTATGAGAAAACAGAATCCAAGTCATCAAAAGTTGCCGTTCACGGAGCGCTGTGGTGTGCTGGGCTCCGCGCATGTGTCAGTTCATTCCACCCCCTGGTCAAGGCTACAAGTGGAGGATTTCTGTAGTTGAGATTGCCAGTGGCCAGCACCAAAGCCAACTCAAACCTGCTTAGGCCAAAAGAGAAAGAGGAGAACTTGCTGGTTCACAAAACCGAAAACCACAGGGCTAACAACATCAGGCATGGCTGGATCCAGGCCCTCACACACTGTTCCCAGAAATTTATCTGCGTGTATGTGTGTATGTGTGTGTGTGTGTGTTTTCTTTTCCTGTGCTGTTTTATTTGTAAATAGACTCTTCCCTTGTGGCGACACAAATGGCCCCAGCAGCCTCAGGTTTGCATTTGACCAAGTTATCCATCCCGGTGCAAATAGAGTGACCTTTTCCATCTTTGAAAAAGTCACAGGTGTTATCTTGCGTGGTCACTAACAGTGGCCCTGGGCAGCCCCCCTTCAGGTACAAGGACCACAAGCAGAAGAGGACAGACCCCCAGGGGGGAAATTGGGGTGCTGGTTATCAGGAGAAGGGGAAGGGAGCCTCTGGGACCAGACCCCGAGCGGGAGAGTGGCAGCACCAGGTCTGCCTAAATCCAGCGCCCTGGGCCTTGATCAGCGCGCTTCTGGCCGGGACTCCGAGGGAGACTTCAGGGAGCGCAGGCGCAGTCCAAGGGCAATCCGAATGGCAAGGGGAGGCAGCACGGGCGTTGCCGAGGGAGGGCTGGCTGCAGCCTCCCTGAAGGGGGGCGGGCAGAGGCGGGGAGGAAGCAGGTGCAAGCCGGGAACAGGATCCCTTGAGAATAGGGGACCACAAGCCTGGGTGCATAGCAAGAGAAGAGGAGGGGGTCGTGGGGTCTGACGGGGACAGGCACAAGGTGGTGCCTGGCTTGGAGGGGACAGCACCTTGCTGCTGGGGCAATGGAAGCAGTGCCACCAAAGCAGCCACAGCTGCCACTCGTGCCCAGGCAGCCCCGGGGCCCTGGCCGGGGGTGGGGGTGCAGTGGGCGCCTGCCGGGGGTATTCCCTCCTGCACCCCTTTGTACCTGATACTTCCTAATCTTTGCGTCTGCCCCCACCAATTTGCCGCCTCCTGCAGGAAGCCTTCCCTGCCTGCCTTTGTCTGGGCTACAACCCCGCCCCTGGCTGATCTTTTCATTCTTTTTCTGAGCGTTTTAAATGTCCCCGAGCCTCTAAGCGGACAGCGAGTCTGCTTGCTTCTGTCGTGTACAGCCGCTGCTCCTTCCTCCCTCACAGCTGCAATCATTCCATAAACCCTAGGAGAGCAAGACCATGCGTTCTCAGTGCCTGAGTCACCCCCAGCCCTACCGGCCTTGCAGACCCCACAGTGGCTGAGGGAGAGCGTGGAGGGCAGATGGAGGGAGTGTGAGCCGTCGACTGCCTAAGCCCGTCGGGGGGTCAGGGGAGGGAATACTGGGGCACTGGAAGAAACCACTGAGTCTAGTGGACCCCTGGGCCTGGGTGTGAGTTGAGGGCAGGAAGGGAAGCCGTGCGGTGCTCCCAGGGGAGCTGTTGCAGGAGGAGCAGCCCCGCACCCCCGGGGCGTCCCGGATCTGACAGCAGCAGGCCATGGATTTTGGGGCACAGAAGATGCCCCCCAGGCCCCATGGCTGGGAGGTGGGAGGAAGGGGCCACGGGCAAGTGCCGCGGGGGTGGCAGCCCTGAGAGCTGGAGCCCTCTGGGAAGGCTCAGGGCATGGGCGTGGCAGAAGACACAAAGAGGGGTGCAGGCAAGAAGGGGCAGGAATGGGGCGGCGGCCTTCAGGCTCCGAGCTGGGAGAGGCTGCACGGGGCAAGCTGTGGGATTTAGCAAATTCTCACCTGCCTGGTACTGCTCTCGAGAGATGGCTGAGGACAGGTGCACCTTGGCGTCCTGCAGGGTCAAAGGCAGAAACGTCTCCAAGTTCAAAGTGCATCGGGTGCTCCTGGCCTCCTAAGCATCCTGGCTCGGGAGCTCAGGGCACGGCAGGGCGCCCGGCCGTGTCCCCTAGAGACCTTGACCGTGACCATGGGGCTGACTGGGAGTGGGTAGGACTGCATAGACTCACCAGGGCAAAGATCCAAGTTCAAAATGCAAAGCACAGTTTCACTGCATGCGAATTGCTTTGTTGCACTGGCACCCGTTGAAATGTGTGTGTGTTGTTTTTTTAAATTATAAATTCAACCTGGGCAAGTTGAGGACTTCTGTCATCCCAGAGCCGTGGGCTGGGAGCAGAAAGTCAGGCCGGGATGGGATGAGGGGTCCACCAGTGCAGGGAGTGATGATTAGAGCAGAATCATCGAGATGTGACCGTAACCCAGTGCCTAGAGCCCAGCCGGAGCTTAGTAAGCGGCAGATGCCGTCATGATGATGAGACTGGTTTGCCATGGGACGGTGAGAAGGCTCAGAAGAAGGCGCAGGCTTTCTGAGGGTTTGGGCCTATGTAAGCCAGTGACCTGTGAGCGATGGTTCAAGTCCCGGCTGCTCCCCTTCCGATCCAGCTCCCTGCTAATGCGCCTGGGAAAGCAGTAGAGACGCTACTCCCCCACCTAGCAGACCTGGATGGAGTACTCAGGGGACAGCTGAGGTTCTCAAAGACGATAGAGAGATGGGCAGGTAGAACCAGTGGGGGCGCGGGGGGCAGGTGAGGAGAGCACCGGCACCCAGAAGCTGCGAACTTGTCCCTTCACCCTTTGTCCCCTGGCTCCTGAACTCAGCTGGTCACCTCTGCTAAAACCCCATGCCAGCCCAGCTGCCTGGCCACCTTTATCAGGGCACCTCTGGGTACCAGGGGACCAGGTAAGAAGGCAGTAACGATCATCAGGTTGCAAAGAAATTTCCTGGGCAGGACTGGAGTGTCCCCTAGCAACACTGGGAGATGGACAGAGCAAGAGAGATGAGGGGGCTGCCCCAGCTCACACTCACCAAAGCCAGGCGGTGCGAGAACCAGCTGCTGATGGCAGCTCCCCTGCCTCCTAGCCCACCTGGATGGCTGGAAAACAGCCCCCACCAGCGTCCATGCCTGGCCTGGGGTGTCGGGTGCTCATTCACCCATTCATTGGAGCAGACCTGGACGGAGAGCCACTCTGCCTGGGACCCTACCGGGGGCTGGAGACACCAACAAAGGTCAGCACATTGATTGCTGCTGTCCCAGTGAACTTGGGGGAGCACTGGCTCCCTCCAGGCCGGCTTCTGTATCTCCACTCCCAACCCTCTTTATCCTCCAACCTCCTTTGCAAGCATTACACTCACTGCTTCTGGTTCAGAGAAGTTCTCATCGCACCTGAACCTGGCCCCTGGGAGCCTTTTAAGAAAGCTTTGCTGGCTGGCGCCGCAGCTCAATAGGCTAATCCTCCACCTGAGGTGCCGGCACACCGGGTTCTAGTCCCGGTCGGGGTGCTGGGTTCTGTCCCGGTTACCCCTCTTCCAGGCCAGCTCTCTGCTGTGACCCAGGAGTGCAGTGGAGGATGGCCCAAGTGCTTGGGCCCTGCACCCCATGGGAGACCAGAAGCACCTGCCTCTTGCCTTCGGATCAGCACGGCGCACTGGCTGTGGCGGCCATTGGAGGGTGAACCAACGGCAAAGGAAGACCTTTCTCTCTGTCTCTCTCTCTCACTGTCCACTCTGCCTGTCAAAAAAAAGAAAAAAGAAAAAAGAAAAGAAAAGAAAAGAAAGAAAGCTTTGCTGAGGGTCAGCGCCGTGATGTGGCGGGTAAAACCACTGCCTGTGATGCCGACATCCCATATGGGCACCAGTTTGAGTTCCGGCTGCTCCACTTCCCATCCAGTTCCCTGCTAATGCACCTAGGAAAGCAGCAGAGGATGGCCCGAGTGCTTGGGCCCCTGCTAACCACATGGGAGAACCAGAGGGAGCTCCTAGCTTTGGATTGGCACAGCTTTGGCTGTTGCAGTCAACTGGGGAGTGAACCAGCAGATGGAAACCTCCCCCCACCTCTCTCTGTAACTCTGTCTCTCAAATAAATAAAATAAATTTTTAGGAAAAAAAAATAAAAAGGAATCTTTGTGGGGCCCTAGCACAAAGACATCACCAGAGCCCAAGCTAGCAGGTGTCTGCTTGGGATCCGCATCTGAGGTTGGCTGACAGCACCAGGGTCAGGGCTGGGGAAGCAGGCTGCAGGTGCTTTTCAGGTCAAATTACATTTTTACACTTTTTTAAATCTCTGTGGGCTGAAGGGAGAGTGCAGTGGCTGTGCAGCCTCCTGTGTGTGTGTGTGTGTGTGTGTAAGTCATTGAGTGAGTGTCTGTAGGGGGCTGCTCCCATGCCTGCGATCTGTTCACAGCAGTCTCCTGGGAGTGTCAGCAAAGGCTTCTTGGATTTTAAAATAGCTGCTGGCCTTTGTCAGGGCATTCAGTGGGATGAGCGCACGCGTTTGGACTGCTCTGGGGACATGGCACCTGTTCTCAGAGGACTGGGGTGGTGGCCTCAAGAAGAGTTTTGAGACAGGTTTTGTAGATTTTTAAAAAGATTGTATTTTATTTTTTTGAAAGGCAGAATTGTAGAGGGAAAGGGAAAGATCGATCTTCCATCTGCTGCAAATGACCGCAACAGCCAGGGCTGGGCCAGGCCGAGGCCAGGAGCCTGGAAGTCCATCCGGGTCTCCCACGTGGGTGGGTGGCAGGGGCCCAGGCACTTGGGCCATCCTCGGCTGCTTTCCCAGGCGCATTAGCAGAGAGCTGGATTGAAGTGGAGCAGCCGGGACAGGACCCGATGCCTGTGTGAGATGCAGGCACTGCAGGATGCAGCCTAACCTGCTGCACCACGACGCTGGCCCTTGTGGGTTTTTTAAAAAGTGTTAAGGCTTCTGTGTCGTAGGGCAAAGGAGGAGAGGAGGAGGCGGGGCCAGGTGCTCAGTGCATTCTACCAGTCGGCAAAGCAGAGGCTGCCAAGAACCCGGCGTGGGGACACCTGTCACCGTGACATGAACCATGTCTCTGGCTCCTCCAAGGACCGTGCATCCCGGCCACTTTGGAGCGCACGTTGTTCTCCACAGGGTCCGCCTGACCAGAGTCACAGCCGCATGGGGTCAAGGGCAGGCAGGGGCAGGTGCCTGCTCTGACAGATGAGGAGACGGCATTTATTTCTAGTGGGTTTTACTCAGGAGAGCAGTTCTAGGTTTGCGGTAACTGAGCCGATAGTAGAGTAAGTTCCCACACGCCCCCCACCCGCATCCCCCTCCCACAGTGTGACGTCTGACGCAACTGGTGAGCCCATGCCGACCCCTCGTGGTCACTCTCGGTGCTGTGTGATGTCTGAGGGTGGACACGTGCTTGGTGACTGGCAGCCACAGCAAGAGGCGTCTCGTGGCCCTGAAGCTCCTCCATGTCCTGCCCGTTCCCCCTCCCCCCCGACCACAGCAACCACTAAGGGTGTGACGGTCACCGTGGTGGTGTCTCCTCCAGTCTGCCACATCGTTGGATCCATATGGCCTTTCAAGATCGACAGAAAACCCGGGGTACCACCACGGCCCCCGCCTCCTGTCCTGGCAACCTGGGCACAGCGTAAGGGCTCCGGAACGTGGTCCCCATGGCTTAGTCTCTCACCTGAGACCCCCTCCTGCCTTCCCTGGGCATTTCGTCAAGCAGCTTTGCAGTGGACAGGGCCCACCCCCTCGTGCCCCCACCCCATGTCAGTTTCTCACCGCTCCTCCCCTCCCCTCCAATGAGAATGTGAACTCCCCGAGGGCGGAGACCTCCCTGTGCAGGAACACAGGCAGTGCCTGGGCAGTGAGATTTTTTTAAAAAACATTTATTTATTTGAAAGGCAGAATTACACAGAGAGAGGGAGAGCCAGAGCCAGAGAGAGCGTCTCCTTCCACTGGTTCACTCCCCAAGTGGCTACAACAGCCAGGGCTGGGCCAGGTCAAAGCCAGGAGCCTGGAAGTCCACCTGGGTCTCCCACGTGGGTGGCAGGAGCCCGGTTACTTGGGCCATCTGCTGCTGCTTTCCCAGGCGCATTCGCAGGGAGCTGGCTCAGAGGTGGAGCAGCCGGGACTTGAACTGGGGCTCGTACGCGATGCGGGTGTCACAGGTGCCATCTTCACCCTGGGCGCCAGGCCAGGCTGTGGCTGATTCTGGCTTGTATACCGGGCAGGGTGCTGAACGGCCATCTCCTGCTGATAACAGGGTGAACTTGACAGTTCTCAAAGCCCTCTCCCTGTCATAACAGCACCTTTTGGTCCTCTCGCCTCTGTGCCTTATTTTCTGCTTCCTTATCACAGCTCAGCACAGAGAGGGAGGCAGGCTGGGCAGGTGTGGGGCTGTGAGGGGGAGGCCAAGGTGTGGCTCAGAGCCTGGTGCCCACCTGCTCTGGGGCCTGCTCCAACGAGGCCAGTGACAAGCCTGCAGTCTGGGTGCCCCCCACCCCTGCTCCTGCGGCACACACACCAGCCTCCAGCCACTCCATCCCTACCAGCCCCACGTGCTCTCCCCGCCGCCCATGCCCTGCTCACTCTGAAGCTTGGCAGCCCCTAGCACAGCAGGCAGGATTTCACAGACGGGGAAACCGAGGCACAGAAAGCAGAGCAACAGCGTCCGGATCTGAAGAAGGGATCCAATGCCCAAGCCACTGACCACACCACAGCATGGCTTCCTGATTGGTACAGCTGTGTCCTCAGTCGCTGAGCGCCAGGTCCAGGGAAGAAACAGGGCAGGGAGGTGGGGAGCAAGGGGTGGGCGTTCCTCTTTTTTTTTTTTTAAGATTGATTTATTTATTCGAAAGTCAGAGTTACACAGAGAGAGGAGAGAGAGAGAGAAAGGAAGGGAGAGGGAGAGGGAGAGGGCTTCCATCGCTGGTTCAGTTTGGCCACAACAGCTGGAGCTGTGCCGATCCGAAGCCAGGAGCTTCTTCCAGGTCTTCCACATGGGTGCAGGGGCCCAAGGCCTTGGGCCATCTTCTACTGCTTTCCCAGGCCACAGTAGAGAGCTGGATTAGAAGTGGAGCAGCCAGGCCTGGAACTGGTACCATACAGAATGCCGGCACTGCAGGCAGCAGCTTCACCTGCTACGCCACAGCGCCGGCCCCTGGGCATTCCTCTTGACCTGCCTGTCCCTTTGCAAATGGCCCGGCCAAAGCGCCCAGCTGTGGCAGTGGCTCAGCCCAGGGAGAGCAGGGCCGCGAGGGGAGCACACTTCAGTGACTTTCTGTGTCCCCCACTAACCCCAGGTGGGGTCAGGAGAAGCCCCTGGGTCTTAGGACCCTCGGGTCTGTGTTCTTCCCACTGCATTGGGAATGCAGAAGGCCAGAGCCAGGGGTCTGGGGCCCCCGCCCGCAGCAGGGAGTGCGCCGCACTGTGGGTAGGCACAGATGGCCTTCTCCGGGCTCCTCAGGCTGCAATGGGAAGAGCCAACACCAGGGGGAGACACGTGACCATCATCCCGCCCCAGGTCCCAGGGAGGGCCGGCACAAGAGCAGGAAGGCTTTGCAAAGGTCAGGTCAGGTGGAGGAGACCTAGCGGGTGATGGAAGAAACAGAAGGCGCCCGATTTGGAGTGGGGGGTGCGCACCCCTGCACCCCTGCTTGTGGAGATGCATGTCCTGGAGCTGAAGGCTGTAAACCCAGGGCTACCACCTCCTGGTGCCCGCCAGGGTCAGGCCGCTGGTGAGCCGGACGCAACGCCGGCAAGTGGCGGCTGGCCCTGAGTGCACTGTCACAGCCCGCCCCGGGGAACGTGACTTAGAAAACACGGTGCTGGCCGGCGCCGCGGCTCACTAGGCTAATCCTCTGCCTGCGGCACTGGCACCCCGGGTTCTAGTCCCGGTTGGGGCACCAGATTCTGTCCCGGTTGTCCCGGTTGCTCCTCTTCCTGTCCAACTCTCTGCTGTGGCCCGGGAGGGCAGTGGAGGATGGCCCAAGTGCTTGGGCCCTGCACCCGCATGGGAGACCAGGAGGAAGCACCTGGCTCCCGGCTTCGGATTGGCGTAGCACGCTGGCTGTAGCGGCCACTTGGGGGGTGAACCAACAGAAAAAGGAAGACCTTTCCCTCTGTCTCTTTCTCTCTTTCACTGTCTAACTCTGCCTGTCAAACAAAACAAAACAAAACAAAACATGGTGCTGGCAGTGCCCCAGCCCTCCATCCCTGGTGCTAGCTGGCCCACGGGCCATCCTGAGTGTGGGGACCACAGGGCCTGGGGACGAGAGCTGCTGACTCTACAGCATGGTTTGCAGGGCACTTGGAGCCCAAGGGGCCAGGCTGCAAAATGACAGAGGGCCCTGACTCCGGGCAGCCCTGGGTGCAAATCCTTGCCCCGCTACTTGGAGCCCCGTGACCTCGCGCAGGTTCCTGACCTTGGTTTCTTCCCTCACTTGGAAATGCGTCGAATGTCTGTCTCCCCGGCAAGAGCCAGGGGTGCGTGCTCTGTGCCCACCCTCCCGGCCATCGCCACACTTTGCTTGCCGCTGGCGCTTCCTCCTTCGAGATGAGATTTGTTTTCTCTTGGCTTCCATGAGCCCCACTCTGGGCATCACCTCCCCCCTTCATTCTTTGCTTCTCAGGCTCCTTTGCAGGCTGTTTCTCTTCTTTGGGGCTGGGGTCTCATCCACGTCACAGCTTTCAAGATCCACACAACAGTGATTTCCTACAGGCCCCTCAAATGGACCAGCACCCCCCCACACACACACCTCCCCCTTCCTCCATGTCTCCCCCTCCCCGTGAAGAGCAGCTCCGGCTTCCAGCTGCTTGGAGGGACATCCTGGAGCCACCAAGCAGTCACACACCAGGAGAACACATCCAGAAGTTGCTACCCCTCTCCTGCACTGCTACCCCCAGCCAGGGCCAGCGCAACAGCCTCCTGCCTGGTCCCTCCTACCTGCCCCAACTGCCCAGCTTATCCTCAGCCTAGCAGACAGCGTGAGCTTGTGGCACGCAGGTCTGATCTGTTCACGCTTCTGCTCCCAATCCTCCTGTCTGCCCGATCACCCACGGTCGAAGCCTAGGGGGTCCCAGTGGCCTGCCTGACCCCACCGCCAACTGCTCACCACCTCTCCAACTTTGCCTCCTGCCTTGCTCCCCTGGCTGCCTTTCCACTTCTGGTCCACACTCGGCAGGCTTCAGGGCCTTTGACTGGCAGTGGCCTCTGCCAGATCGCCCTCCCACTAATGTCTAGGGGTGGGGGTCTCATCCTCACCTCCTTAACACCTTTGCTTCAAGGTCACCTTCTCAAGGAAGCCTGCAGGTGCCCACCTCTGACCACCCCGAGCCCTGCTATCCCTCTCGGCTTCCTACCTGTGCATTCTTCGTTGTGTGTTTTGCTTGCTTGTGTCATCTGCCCCCAGCTAGCCCCCAGCTAGACCACGAGCTCCAGGGACCTCTGTCAGGTTTGGTCGTTGGGGCGTCCCAAACACCAGAGCAGTGTCTGTCATGTGTGCAGGCACGTAACAACCACACGTCAAGTGCAGATTTGAATGCTCTACCCCAGGGAAAGAAAGGGCTATAAGCAAAAGTAAACTGCAGGGGCTGGCCTGTGGCACAGTGTGTTAACGCCCTGGCCTGAAGCGTCAGCATCCCATATGGGCGCTGGTTTGAGACCCAGCTGCTCCACTTCTGATCCAGCTCTCTGCTATGGCCTGGGAAAGCAGTAGAGTCCTTGGGCCCCTGCACCCGCATGGGAGACCCGGAAGAAGTTCCTGGCTCCTGGCTTCGAGTCAGCACAGTGCCGGCCGTTACAGCAAATTGGAGAGTGAACCATTGGATGGAAGACCTCTCTCTCTCTCTCTCTCTCTCTCTCTCTCTCTGCCTCTCCTCTCTCTGTGTAATTCTGACTTTCAAATAAATAAATAAATCTTAAAAAAAAAAAAAGTAAACTCTAAGGGCAGACTTGAGAGAACGTGTGCCACAGGCATGCAAATGGCTGTCATTTGTACACGTCGGGGGCTCTTGGCAGCTGATAGGAATAGGATGTGTGCCCCACAGAGAACTCCCCATATACGTGCTGGCTGAAGAGGAATAGATCTCCAAGGTGGACACTGGACCACGCAGATGGCGAACTCCGGGCAGGCGTGTGGATGAATGGACCCGGCCTCGGCTTGTCAGCAGGTGCCGAGCTGACCTTGCCAAGCTGGCCCAGCGGCAGGATTGGGACAGCGACAGTGGAAGGCAGCAATGGTCCAAGATCAGACGGAAGGGGTTGCCTCAGCGTCCTCTTCCTGGACACTGTCCCAAAATGACCCTTGTCCCAAGGTGATACTTGTCCTGCTTGGTGTTTTCTGACACAAGGATCCCTTGAGGGCTAGACTGATGACACCCCCCGTGTGTCAGGGGAGCAGAAGCCAGGGTTCCCCCCCACCAAGCCCCGCACCTCCTCTTGGTGGAATCCTGGAACTCGGTGATCTGCAATGCCAGCAAAGCCACCTGCGGCTCCTCATCTTGCAGAGAGTGACGGTCAAGCTGGGGTTGGATCGGGAGCCTTTGATTTCTACGGAGCTCCGACAGAGCTGCCTGTCAGCTCCCCATACACCTGGTGCTCCCCGTCCTCAGAGCCCCAAGCCTTGTGAGGTATACCTCTGCCAGTGCATAATCGGGGAAGAGCTGTCTCCTCTTGCGATCATCAGCAACTCTTCAGAGCTGGCACCTGCAAGGCTGGGACACAGAGGCAGGGGCCGCGGAGCGAGGCCCTGCAGCTCCTTCATTGTTATCTCTGACCTGGCCGGCGAGGCTCCTGCTTCCGGGTGGCTACAGAAGCGAACGCCCAACCCCAGCTTCTACCTGGGGCCCAGGTGGCTAAGAGCAGTCAGCCGACAGCCAAACCCACAGAGCCATAAAACGACCAGCAATTTTTTACAGGATCTGAGCGTGCGGAAGGCCAGTGAGGCATCAAATCAAATGACAGAATCATAAGGAGAGGGGACAGGTGTGAGCTAGAGCAATATTTTGAAAGTTCTACCCCAGAAAAAAAAATGCCATTGGCAAAAGTAAACACCAAGGGCAGACTTGAGAGACCATGCCACAGACATGCAAATGGCTATCATTGTACATGTTGGGGGGGAGGGGGCTCTTAGAAGTAGGTAGGAATAGGATGTGTGCACCACAGAAGAAGGTGCAGGGCGGGAGGACAGAAAGAGAAAGGAAGTTCTCTTCTGCTTGTGATGCAAACACATGCATTAAAAAATGTATTTGAAAGGCAGAGTTACAGAGAGAGAAGGAGAGACCTGGGCGAGCGGGAACTGCTGGTTCACTCCCTGAATGACAGCAAGGACCTGGGCTGGGCCGGGCTGACGTCAGGAGCCAGGAACTCCATAGAGGTCTCCCACTTCGGGGGCAGGGGCCCAAGCACTGGGGCCACCTGCTGCTGCTGCTGCTGCTGCTGTTCCCAGGTGCATCAGTAAGGCGCTGGATCACAAGTGGATCGGCTAGGATTCGAATCAGCGCTCATGCGGGGTGTTGGCGTCACAGGCAGCAGCTATGCCACTGTGCCCCGATGCTGGCTCAAGGCACACAACTTTTAAGAATGGTGCAGACTTTCTGTGAAGCTCACCATAAGGCAGTTTGTGTTCTTTCTTTCTTTTTTTTAATTATCTTAAATATTAATGTATTTGAAAGGGAGAGAGAGAGGAAAAGACACCAAAAGATCTCCCATCCCCTGGTTCACTCTCCAGATGGCTGTAATAGCCACAGCTATGCCAGACCAAAACCAGGAGCCCAGAACTCCATCTGAGTCTCGCCCGTGGGTGGCAGGGGCCCAAACACTTGAGCCTTCTTCTGCTGCTTTCCCAGGAGCATTAGCAGGGAGCTGGATTGGAAGCGGAGCAGTCAGGACTCAAACTGGTGCTCCGACATGGGATGCTGGCATCGTGGGTGGCGACTCTGCCCCCTCCTGCTCTTGTTCTCACAGTACAGGTAGACAGACAGGTGGCCTCCCCTGCTCTAGGGGGCGCCACGACAATGCCGACCAAAGCCAGCAGCGTCTTCATTGTGTCGAAACAGTCATTTTAGTCCCAGGGATTTACCCTAACGAGATTATGTAATCAGAGACATGCATAGATGTTTATGTAAAAGGGTGTTCATTGTCGCGTTATTTAAAATAGCAGGCAGGGGGAGAAGAGGAGAAATCAATTGGATACTCAACAATAGATTCGTTAACTGGAAGGCACTCTCTCCATATGAAAAAAGTACCATATAGCTATTAAAAATCGTGTTGTCAAAGACTACTTAAGGCTACCAGAAAGCCTCACAATGTATTTCTGAATGAAAGAATCCAAATGGTAAAACAGTAATTTCACCATAGTCCAATTTTCAGGAATTATGTCTTTTTAGGCATGCAAAAAGGAATCATTAGACAAATGGAGAATCCAGCAAAATCTTAACATCGGATCACCTTGAGGGGTGGGAATTAAAGGTGATTTTTATTTCTCCTTTGCCTTTGTCTGTCATTTCCATATGTTCGCCATTGAATGCATCTATCTTTAATAACAAGGAAAAATGCTATCTGGGAGGGGCGGGGGAGTGAACACAGAGAGGAAAAGGCTGCAGCTACCCAAATGGTCTGAGTGCTGGTTGCTGTGGAAACCATAACTTTGAATCGCCCAACTTTTTGTGAATTACTTCCCTGCTCTGCGGGTAAGTGCCGGTGCCGGAGTCAGCCTCTCCCAGGAACAGCCACGTGTCTGGGGGAGGGGGGGTGGGAAAAGCCGAAGAGCCCTGTCCTGCCCTGGGGAAGAGGTCCCCAGGAGACTCCTCAGTGTCCTGCGGTCGCCTGTCCCCTTCCAGGTGAGCAGGACCCTGGGGGCCTGTTGTGGATCCCAGGGCACAAGCTGCCCCCACCCCACTCAGGCTTCTCTGCACAGGGCTACGAGCCCCCAGAGAGCATCTGATGGTCTCTAGCTCAGCCTCAGCCAGCTCTCAGCCCACTTCTAAGAGACGGCGTCACAGCAGCGGTGCTGGGAGCTGGGGCAGGTGGCTCCGTCTTTGTGTGCGTGTCGATGAGCAACCAGGGGGACAGGTCACTGAGACAATGGGCATCTGAATGGAAATCCCACCTCTGGCCCCGGGCCCTTCCCGGTGTGCTCTGGGAGAGCTGCACCTGCCGGGTGAAGCCCCCTGGGAAGCCAGGAGGCCGGCTCCTGGTGACCTTGGTTGACAACAGTGCAGACGCATCCCCACGCCTGTTCTGGGAACGCGGGCGCCTCGCTGCCATTTGCAAACCCTGCTCGGAGCTCTAGGGTGCGGAGAACGGGTTGGTTTATAGACGGAGGCAGCCACAAGTTGGAATTTTAAAAAGCAATGTGTCCTTTGAGCAGGAGCCCGGGCGGGGGGCTTTGCAGGCTGTCGCTTTCTGTCCCGGGGACCAGATGGAACTTGTTTTTCTGTGTACTTGGGGGTTTAACCCTTTGTGCGCCTCCTCCCCTGCAGCCCCATTCAGGAACGGCTTGCCTCTGGCACACAAAGTTAGCGGGTTTGAACTTCAGCCACATTCCTTGGGAATGCCTCGTCTTCTCTATCCACTGCCTTGGCCCACGGATCTCATTTTGTTTAGCACACACTGGCGTGTGCCAGACACTGCTCTCGGCACTTTGCAAATATTAGCCCGTGTACCCGCTTTGCGGCTCAGGACGCCGAGGCACAGACAGGCTAAGCCACTTGCCTGTGCTCACACAGCCGGTGGCTGACAAAGCCAAGTCTCGAACACCGGCTCCCAGCTCCCAAATCTGTGTGCTTGTTTATACTTTCTGTTTTAAGTGATTTTAAAAATTTATTTGTCTTATTTATTTGAAAGGCACTGACATAGAGATGTGTGTGTGTGTGTGTGTATAATTAGAAAGGGGGAGAGATCTCTCATCCTCTGGTTTATTTCTCAAATGCTTGCAACATCTGGGCTGGGGTCAGGTGGAAGCCAAGAGCTAGAGACTCCATCCGGGTCTCCCACTTGGGTGGCAAGGGCCCAAGGACTTGAGCTACCACCTGCTGCCTCCCAGGGTGCGCACTGGCAGGAAGTTGGGTTCAGGAACGGGCCAGGACTCACATCCAGGCACTCTGATGTGGGACACCGACACTCCAGGCAGTGTCTCAACTGCTACCCCGAACACCCACCCCAGAACTGGTGTGTTTGGTCGCAGCATCATGGCTGACTCTCCAACAGCAAATCCTGTTCTTTGTTCAGAGCTCCTGGGGTGAATCTTCCCCGCTGGAGTCCTGGGAGCCCTGGGAGCCTTGGGAGCCACAGGTACCGTCAGAATGAGAGGGAACGCACATGCAGCATTGTGCAAAAGGTGCAGGGCTCGGTGCCTGCCCGCCCCACCTGATGGGGGGCCAGAGCCCAGCACTCCCTGGGGGCCTTGGTGACAGAGCTGCAGCCTGGCTGGGCACGGAGAGGCTGTACCTCTCAGATTCCCGGTGAAGCAGCACAGGGGTTAGTGAGAACCTCCCCGAGGTCACGTGTGCGGGGCGGGGCACTGTCTCCTCCAGTAACGTTGTGTGGGGTCTGTCACGGAGGGCTGCAGGGCTCACGGCAACGCCGCCCCGGGACTGGGCTGTTCTTCCTGAGCTCATCTCCTGGACAGTGGAACCTCGGTCGTTTCTGGACACACACTTCTTATTTTCCTTGCTTTTTTGGTGGCAACTGTTCTGAAATAGACTGCATATACGACCTTGCCTTTGAGACTGAGCCTAACAAGCAGGGTTTAACCTTCCTCCAGGGATTTGGCATCCCTGGGGCCAACGTCCAGCATGGAGGGGCATTCCTGCTCTAGGGCGGCAGGGGTGCCCGGCTCCTGCCCTCGGGATGAGTGCCCCCACCTGGCACAGACTTGGCTCCCACAGCGGGGGCCGGGCTGACCTTGCCCTTGGGGGGAGGTTGCCCATGGTTGTTAGGGCTTTAAAGCTCTGGGGGCCAGCATGCTCACACTGGACAGAGGAGATGGCCGATGGGCCGTATTCAAGAGGACATCCACCTCACCACAAAGGCTGGGCCAGGATGGGGGCCCGCATGGTGGCAGGACTGGTTAACCCACACTCACAGTGCCCGCATCCCATATGAGCACCAGTTCCTGTCCCGGCTGCTCCACTTCCGATCTAGCTCCCTGCTAACGTGGGAAAGCAGCGGAGGATGGCCCAAGAGCCTGGGCCCCTGCACCCACGTGGGACACCCGGAGGAATCTCCTGGCTCCCGCCTTTGGAGCCGAAACTGACCACAGTCCCTGCAGGAGCGTAGGCAGCTCCGAGAAGGTAGAATTTAAGCATCTCAAAAACCGAATGCCCTGGGCATAGGACAGGGCTGGTGGCATGTGGCTGGGTCCCCGAATATGTAAATGAGAAGGCCATGGCTGTTTTGCATCCAATTGCAGGGGGTCTTCCTCTGGGCCCCTCCCTCACTTCCCTTTTGCTGCCTTGGAGTCTCCAGCGAGCAGCTGTCAAGTCTTTTCCTCCACGTGGTGCCAAGGATGAAGGCCCGGGCTCTGCACTTGTCTTCTGCCCTCACTGTCAAGGCAGGGCGGGGGCCGGGGCTAGGGCGTGGGGCTCACAGCTGTGAGGTCAGGCTGTCTACCCGAGGTGGGATTTTTTTTTTTTTTTCCTGGAGTCAGGCCTGCCTGGGGAACACAAGTTTTATTTTATATTCTTGAGGAAGGCAGAAATGTTCTTAGCACGTTTGCAGCCATCTCTTCAGGGATTGAGGAACTTTGCAGGGCTATTTGCTGCTACACAAAACCACGCAAGACTACTAAAATTATGTGCAAAAAGATTATTTTCCTCCCGTCATCTGTCCCTTCTTGCTGCTCTCAGGGACGAGCGGTGAAGACGCCACTCGGGATGCCCACATCCTTCAGTGGAGTCCTGGGCTCCAGTGCCCGGGCCACTCCTGACTTCAGGTCCCTAATGCGCATCCCAGGAGGCAGCAGGTGACGGCTCAAGGCGCTGGGTCCCTGCCACCCACGCGGGAGGCCTGGATGGAGCTCCTGGCTCCTGGCTTCAGCCTGGCCCAGTCCTAGCCGTCGTGGGCATTTGCGGAGTGGAGCAGTGGATGGGAGATCTCTGTTGGCTTCTCTCTCTCTTTCTGCCTTTCAAATAGATAAGATTTTTATTTTTTTTAAGATTTATTTATTTATTTGAAATGCAGAGTTGTAAAGAGGCAGAAGCAGAAGGAGAGAGAGAGAGAGAAAGAGAGAGAGAGAGAGAGGTCTTCCACTCACTGGTTCACTCCCCAATTGGCTGCAACAGCCAGCGCTGGGCCGATCCAAAGCCAGGAGCTTTTCCGGGTCTCCCACATGGACACAGGGGTCCAAGCACTTGAGCCATCTTCCACTGCATTCCCAGGCCATAGCAGAGAGCTAGATAGGAAGCAGAGCATCCAAGACTCAAACCGAGACCATTATGGGATGCCAGCACTGCAAGCAGCAGCTTTACTCGCTACACCACCCAGCCAACCCCAATGAAATTTTTAAAAGATGATTAGCACATTTACTGTCCTTGTAATTTGTGGCGGGATCAGAAACTGATCACCAGCATGTCAGAATTACGTCTAACCTAAGAGCTGATAGGCTCAAAATGAGGATGCGAGTCAAGTGTCTGGGTTTTAGCCCAGAGCCCTGCCACACATGTGAGATGCACTCGTGTGCAGTTTTCAAGGGGTGGGGCACCGGGAACATGGAGCTGAGTAGTCGGATGAGCCGTGGGGGCTCAGGGAGACAGATGTGAGTTCTGATCCAGTTCCGAGTCTAACGAGCTTCGATGAGTCTCTCAGCCGCTTAGCCTCGGTCCCCTCATCTGTGTGAGTGTCAGTGCGCGATAGTATCCACGTGGTGGCACCCCGCGAGGATTAAAGAGAACACGTACCCAAGGCACGAATTAGCGTGCGTGGAGCTCTCTGTAGCAGGTGCTCGCCCATCGCCGTCTCGCCCCCTCCCTCCCACCCTATCTGGTGTCATGCGTGCTGCGGGAGGCCCAGTGTCCGCATAAGCCCCTTGCGTTGCAGCTTGGGGCTGCCCAGAGGGGCTGCTCCGTGCTTCCTGCTCCCCCCTGCTCGTCCTGTGACTGTCCTGGGGGCCAACGCGGCAGGCCTCAGAGGCCTCAGAGGCCTCAGTGTGCACACGGAATGCTGGAGAAACAAAGGGTCTCGTCCAGGGTCGCACGGGGGGTGATGACGGAGCCCCAGCTCCAAGCCAGGCCTCCTGGCCATGTCCTCTCTTGCTCTCTCTCTCTCGGCCTCTGTGCCACGCTCCTGCTATTGACATGCCCCCAGTGACCACAAGTGAGAAGGCCAGCCAGGCCTCCTTGCCATGGACACACTCATGCATAGCAGGGCTGATAAAGTCGGAAGGTGGCTCAACTGATGTAACGCCCGTGAGAATCGAAAGTGAGACACACACACACACACACATTTTAATCCCTTCCAAACAGGGTTGGGTAGAGGAGATGGCCTGATAGCTCTCCTCTCTTGGGTCCCACCCTTACTAGGGAAAGACAGGAGCCAGGGCCACTTGTCCAGGGCCACTCCGGCAGGCACCACCACGTGGATGCCAGGCCCTTAAAAGCGGGGCACGCCCACAGAGCCCACACCCCCAGACTTTTCCTGCCCGCTACAAGATCTCTCTAGGTTGGACTCCTCGGCACTGGTGATTTTGCAGGGCCCATTCCCTGCGTCGGTCACACAGCAAGCACCGGCCTGCTCCGCCGTCCCCTGGACCACGGCTCCCCAGCGAGGGCCCAGGAAGGGGCAGTGAAGCCCTTGGGCAGCCCTTGACCGCTGTCTCCGTCAGTGTGCTGTGACTGTAGCGAGATGCCCCAGACTGAGTCCCTTAGGAGGAGTAGAGACTTCTGGCGCTCACGGTTCCGGGGCCGGGATTCCAGAAGCATGGTGCTGGTGTCCGGGGAGGAACGTGTGGCTGTGTTATCACAGGGGAGCGCATCGCCGGGCCACGAAGAGCGAGTGTGCCCACTGAGGCGGCGCTGCCTCTCCTTAGAAAGCCTCAGGGGCCACCACAGCGGCCTCGCGCTCCCGACCTCCTGAATCCTGAGCACAGGGCCCCACACCCAAACACGGTCAGCCATTCGTGTGTGAGTTTAGGGCTTAAGTTTGTAATATGTGACCCCTTGGGAGGGCCGCATCCAAACCAGAGCAGGTCTCAGGGTCTGCGTGAACCCTCCTAGTGTGGCTTCTCCACGGGGAGAGAGGGAGAGAGAAAACACCACTTGCCTGTCTTTTCTCACCCATTACAAGGACCATGTCCAGGAACTACCACACTGGGCGTTAGGGCTTCAACACATGAATTTTGCAGAGACAATGTAAGCTGTAGCAGATGGGAGAGACTGCACGAAGAGTAAACCCAGGGTGTGGGCACGAGGACTCGGGGGTTCTGACCTGGACGTGAGGAGCCAGGGCACGATCAGGTATCCAGCAGGGAGTGTCGAGAGTGTGTTTGTATTACGAGCGGGATGCCCAAGGGGAAGATAGAAATGGGCCTGAAGCTCACTTCTCCGAGCAGGTCACTCGACTACAAAACGCGGCGTGCAATGGTCAACTTCTAGGGCGGCTGCGAATTTTGAACAAGACAAGCAAAAAACTTGGTGAGACTCGTCCACGCTCTTAAGCCAGAGCTGACTCTAAGGTCACGTGGCAGAGACAAGCCTGGGGAAAAGTGGGAACAGCTGAGCTTTGGTGCCTCAACCCCTCCCATCGTCCAGGCGGCATCATTTCTCGAGCCCCCGACCCACATCGCTACTGCCCCAGCAGTAACTGTGATGTGGTGGCTGTCGGGGGCCCGCAGTGCTATGTGTTCCTCCAGCGTGCTCAAGTCTGACTCTGGAAGAGAGCAGGGCCAGAGAGGGTGGGAAAGTGCTGGTGTACAGAATATTCTTCAATAGCGGTTCTGATGTGTTTGTGTACTACATCATTGTCATTGCTGAACCTGCTCCTGTTGATTGATTTTTTTCTCATGGTTTCTATTTTCCTGCTTCTTCGCATGTCTAGTAATTTCCTCTTAGGCACTAGACAATGTGAATTTTAACTTGGTTCAATGTGAAATATATTATCGTAAATATTCTTGAGCTGGACGCTGGCATTTAGTTAGTTTCACTGAATACAGTTGGATGGGGGTGGGCACTGTGGCACTGCAGATTAAGCCCCGACATGGGATGCCTGCACCCCATACTGGAGTGTGCCAGTATAGGATCACGTCCCACCTCTGGTTCTGATCCAGCTTCCTGCTAATATGCCTGATATGTGGCCGGTGATGGTGCAAGTGCTTGGGCAACCTGGATGGAGTCTCCTGGCTTCAGCCTGGCCTAGCCATGGCTATTGCAAGCATCTGGGGAGCAAACCAGCAGATAGAAGCACTCATGTACTCTCTCTCTCTCTCTCTTTCACTCTCTCTCTCTCTCTTTTCCCCTCTCTCTCTCATTTCGCCTGTCTCATTGGTCACTGTCCTACACCACCTGAAGTTCACAGTCTCACAGCCATTTCTTCACATGTTTCCTTGTTGCTGTCTCTGGTCCTGATACTCCCTCTGGGTTGGAACCAGAAAACCTTTCCCAGTCTTCAAACACAACCAGCAGATAACCAGCCCTGCACAGGAAGGCCTATTCCCTGTGGCCTCTCCTAGTGCCAAAAACTATGCCAGGCAATATTTATTCACAAAAAAAACCCACAACCATATTCTTGTACAATTTTTTAAAATATTTATTTATTTCTCCAAAAGGCAAAGTGACAGAGAGATCTTCCACCTGCTAGTTCACTCCCTGAATGCTGCCATAGTTTGGACTGAACAAGGCTGAAGCCAAGCACCAGGCACTCCATCTGGGTCTCCCACATGGCAGGGATGCAAGCAGTCAGCCATCTTCCACTGCTTTCCCAGGCACATCATCAGGGAGTGGGATCAGAAGTGGAGCTGCTGGGACTCAAATTGTCACTCCTATAAGGATGCCAGTGTCACAAGTGACAGCTGAGCCTCTGTGCCACAACACCTGCCCCATACATTCCAGCTATTTTAAGTAGAAAATTATTTAACATGGGAAACTGTGTGCTTCCATAATTGGGTGGGCTGAGCCATGGGCTCTAGCTTAGCACTCCAGGGAATGACACCACCAGGAGGAAGCTGGGGAATTGGGGCTGGCTGTTGGCTTCACAAGCACCCCACCATCTCTCCAATCCGGGGTCCTGAGTGTCAGCCCCCGGAGGTCAGTGACCATGCAAGAGAACTCTGCATCTAGGTGTCAACCTCAGATGCTGCTGCCGCTGCCCAGAAACCCAACAACAGCGCCAGCCCAGGAAGCTGGCGGTGGCCTTAGTGGCGCTTGGTGGCTCTGTGTACCTCCTTCGTGAAATGGCGTTTGCATTGAGAGCTGTAACGGCAACCATAGCCGTAGCTCTTAGCCATAGCTCTTGGCCTCCAGTCTCTGCGGTGTAGGATGGTGCCCTTGCGGGAGCTTGGAGAACACGACAAGGGCCATCCTGGTAACCACTGCTGAGCTGGGAACAGGGTGACCGTGGGAAGCTGGACAGAGATGTGTAGAGCCGTGTGGGCCCCTCTCAGCAAGTCCGCATGCCCGTTTGTGTCCTGCTCACGCCTAGGACAGCCTATGTCACCTGATTTGCCCTCAGGGTGCTGATGAGAGCATCCCTGGGCTGGAGGGAGTGCGACTCTCGGGGACTGTGAGGAGGGGTCTTGGTGATGGAAAAGAGGGCATTGGGCCCTGTCCTCCGTCCTGGGTGGTCCCCAGCCGGTGCAGGAAAGGCAGGGCCACCCTGTGCAGCCACACCCTTTAGCAGAAAGAATCCGTGATGCTTTTATTGCTGATAACCTCGCCTCTGAGCAGTGAAGCTGGGAGCCCCCACCGGACCCTGGGGAACAGGAAGAGAGAAAAGCTAACCCAAGGCGGGAGCCCCACAAGGCAGGCACTATACTGCCGGGGTGCTCAGTGGGACCAAACAGGCCCTTATCCTGGGTTCAGCCTGGTGCAGAGACCCTGGAGACCTTTGGGGGAACCTGGAAACCCTCAAGTTATTTGCAAGTTTACGTCTGCACACTGTTTTCTGGAGTCCATGCTTTTTCTCCTTGGATTCTCTTTAGGGCTCTGGAGTTTAAAAAAGATGAAGAATCTTAGCTATAATCATCATGTAAAATGAGTTTTTTTGGGTTTTGTGTTTTGTTTGTTTTAGGCTTGGCAAAGCAAACAGTCTCAGTGGTTTTTGATTCATGTCACAATGATGTCTGCTTACGCGCCCCCCCCCCTTTTTTTGGGACAGGTAGAGTTAGAGAGAGAGATAGAGAGAAAGGTCTTCCCTCCCTCCATTGGTTCACCCCCAAAAGAGCCGCTACAGCCCAACCGGGACTAGAACCCGGGGAGGATTAGCCTAGTGAGCTTCGGCCCTGGCCATGCCCATTTTCAAGTTAGGAAAACCAAAGCCCATGAGTCGGTTGTGAGTCCCGAGTGAAGTCGGCCCTTGAGCCCGCACTTGGCCTGGGATCTGCCAGGGTCCTCAGTCTGCCCCTGCCCCATGAACCACCCTGTCCACCAGCCCCTGATCCTCTCCCCTGACCACCCCTTGCTTGGCGTGAGAAGCAGAGCGCGGCCTTCCTGCCCCGCCTGCCGCCGCCGACCACGAGTCAGGGAAAATGGACAGGCAAGCTCTCTGTGCCAAGGACGTTTGCAAAGGAAGGGAGGACGAGGCCAGCTCCCAGGTGGGACCAGGAAAGCCTTCCTGGAGGAGGTGATTTCTCAGCCACCGGAAGTCCATGGCAAGGAAGAGAGGGTGGGGCATTCACTGGGAAGGCGCAGAGCAGGGCTCATGGGCTGAAGAGGCAGAAGGAAACTGAACTTCTGCAGCACTGCTGTACCCGAATCCCAGGGAACCAGCACAGGCCTGGAGACGGAGACGTCACAGGCTCCAGGAAACCGGGGCTCCGAGCGGTGACTTGTCCAGGGTGACTGGCTTGTGAGTCGTGATAAAAGAAACACAGAAAATCTGCCCAAAATGGAGGAAAAAAAAACGCATTCACAAAATTCAGGAACTGTAGACATTATTTACATATGCCTAATTTATTCTTGGCAGTGTTCGTGCCAATCTTAACCAAAAATGTCCATACATTTTGGCATTTTAGAGCGATATTTTGTTGCTATAGTTACAGTGATGGTAAGGGATAACAGGGAACAAATCTGTATCAAAACATAACCTTGCAACCTTGATCTTAGACCACAAACAAAAGTTAAAGACCAACATCTAGGTGGATCAAAGACTTAAACATAAGAGCTCAAACTGGGGCCGGCATTGTGGCCTAACAGGTTAAACCGCTGCCTGTAATGCTGGCATCCCATAGAGGCGCTGGTTCAAGTCCCAGCTGCTCCGCTTCCAACCCAGCTCCCTGCTAATGCACTCGGGAAAGCAGAGGAAGATGGCCCAAATCCTTGGGCCCCTGCACCCATGTGTGAGGCTTTGCAAGAAACTCCTGACTCTTGGCTTCAGCCTGGCCCAGCCCTGGCTGTTGCAGCCATTTGGGGAATGAACCAGTGGATGGACGATCTCTCTATCTCTACCTCTCTCTAACTCTGCCTTTCAGATAAATAAAATAAATCTGTAAATAAAAAAGCTGAAGCTGTAAAATTCTTTGAAGGAAACATAGGGTATATATATACTTCATGACACTGGATTTGGCAATCATTTCTTGGCTATGACACAGAAAGCACAGACAAAGGGGGAAAAAGATGCATTAGACTACCACAAAATGAAGAAAATCTGTGCTAATGCATCCACAGAGTGAAAAGGCAACATAGGGGGAGGGAGGGAAAATATTTAAATCAAATACCTGATAAGGAACTAATATCATATATAAAGAAATACAACACAGAAAACAAACAGGGCCCCTTTTTAAAAAAAGTATTATTTATTTATTTGAAAGGCAGAGCTACAGAGAGGCAGAAGCAGAGAGAGGTCTTCCAACTGCTGGTTCACTCCCCAAATGGCCACAATGGCCAGAGCTGAGCTAACCCACAGCCAAGAACCAGGAGCTTCCGCCTGGTCTCCCACGTGGATGCAGGGGCCCAAGAACTTGGGCCTTCTTCTACTGCTTTCCCACGCCATAGCAGAAGGCTGGATCAGAAGTGGAGCAGCTGGGATCCAAACCGGTGTCCATATGGGATGCTGGCACTGCAGGCAGCAGCCTCACCCACTATGCCACAGCGCTGGCTCCAGCCCTCATTTCTTAAATGGGTAGAGGACTTGAATAAATAGTTCTCCAAAGATAATATCCAAATGGTCAGAAGGCACAGATATTCAACATCAATCATTAATCTTTAGAGAAATGCAAAGCAGAACTACAATGAGATACCATCTACAACCATTAGAAGATTGTAGAAAAATTAAAATTACAAAAGTTAAAATTAAAAAAATTACAGAAAAATTAAAATTCAAATAAACAAGATAACGAATATCGGTGTGGATGTGAGTAAACTGGAACTTGTGCATTGCTGGTGGAAGTGTGAAGTGGTGCAGCCCTTGGAGAACAGTCTGGAAAACTTCCAGAAAATTTAACAGTGACATTATCACACCAGCCACGCATTCCACTTCTGGGAACAGACCCGAAGAACTGCAAGCAGAATCTCAAAGGGATCTGAACACTGATGTTCACGTTCACATTATAGCATCATTCACAATAGCCCAGAAGTGGAAGCAGCTCCTGGGCCAGCAGATGAGTAGGTGAGGAAAATGCGGTCCAGCTCTGGAATGGAATAGCATGCAGCCCTAAAAAGAAGGGGTTCTGGGTACACGGCCACACAGATAACCCTGAGGACGTCATGCTGGTGAAATGAGCCGGCCACAGGAAGACAGACCCTGCCCCAGTCCTCCACAGGAGGCAGCCCGGTGCGGAGGCTCAGAGGCCAGAGCGGGGGTGGGGGGGTGGGGGCTGTGCTCTAAGGAGTAGGGAGTTTCAGTATTCAGGATGGAAGGCTCTGGAAATGGATGCTGGTGATGGTTGGGCAACAGGCGCCTGCTTCACCCTGCTGAACTGTACGCTTAAGAATGGGGAAGGTGGCAGATCTCATGTGACACACATTTTACCATCAGTTTTAAAACCAATGTGTACGTGTCATTAAAATCACGGGGGCTGGCGCCGTGGCTCACTTGGTTAATCCTCTGCCTGCGGCGCCAGGTTCTGGTCCCGGTTGCTCCTCTTCCAGTCCAGCTCTCTGCTGTGGCCCAGGAGTGCAGTGGAGGATGGCCCAAGTGCTTGGGCCCCTGCACCTGCATAGGGGACCAGGAGGAAGCACCTGGCTCCTGGCTTCGGATTGGCGCAGCGCCGGCCATAGCGGCCATTTGGGGAGTGAACCAACAGAAGGAAGACCTTTCTCTCGGTCTCCCTCTCTCACTGTCTAACTCTATCTGTCAAATAAATAAAATAAAATAAAAAAATGAATCGGGAATCAGGCATTTGGTTTAGCAATTAAGTTTCTGGCTAAGACCCCATTTCTTGTCTCCGAATGCCTGGGTTCTCCTTCCAGCTCTAGCTTCAGACTCCAGCTCCCTGCTAGTGTGTACTCTAGAAGGGAGCAGGTGAAGACCCACGCCTGCCATCCACATGGGATACCTGGACTGAGTTCTCAGCACCTGGCTGGCCTGGCTGTTGTGAACATTGGGGAAGTGAACCACTTCGTAGTAACTTTCTTGCTCTCTTTGTGTCTCTAGCTCACTCTCTATATCCATGCCTCTCAAAATAAAAGGGTGTGGTGGGCGTTGTGGTACAGCAGGTTAAGCCACCACTGGGGTGCCTGGTTTGACTCCTGGCTGATCTGCTTCCCGTCCAGCTTCCTGGTAGCACACTAGATTCAAGGCACTAGATGGTGGCCCAAGTGCTCGGGTCCCTGCCACCCATGTGGGATGTCCAGATGGAGTTCAGGACTCCTGGCTTCAGCCTGGCCTAGCCCTGGTTGTTGTGAGCATTTGAGGAGTGAACCAGTGGCTAGAGACCTTGGTCAGTCCCTATCTATCTATCTATCTATCTATCTCTGTAATCTCTCAATGAAAATAACTACATACACATTGAATTAAACAACAATAATTTAGGAAAGACGTGCATTAGAGAACAACTCCAGAGGTTTTTGTTCTCAACAGGGTCACAGATGTATTCCCAAGTTTCATAGGAGGGCTTTAACTGGGCCTGGTTCTCAGTCCCTCCCTTTTCTCCTTCCTGGGTTCTTTAGACATGAGCGAGGCCATGTCTGGGGTGGAAAGACAGTGGGAGGGCACACTTACAGCCCTACCATACACCCCCTCAGCCGTCGGAGGCAGGCCTGCCTCCACGGACTGCAGCGAGGGCCTTAGGTATCTCCCCGACTCTACTCTAGCAGCTCTAACTCTGAATCCCACCTAGGTAAGGACCATCCCAGCGAGTGCTAGCAGCAATCCCAAGCCCAACCACACGGCCCTCCCCACACCCAAACTCTGCTCTCCCAGCTCTACCCTGCAGATAGAATGAATCCCACCAGACTGAGAGGCCAGAGTGAACATTTTTTTTTTATTTGACAGGTAGAGTTAGACAGTGAGAGAGAGACAGAGAGAAAGGTCTTCCTTCTGTTGGTTCACCCCCAAATGGCCTCCCCTGGCCAGCGCTGCGCCGATCCGAAGCCAGGAGCCAGGTGCTTCCTCCTGGTCTCCCATGCGGGTGCAGGGCCCAAGCACCTGGGCCATCCTCCACTGCCTTCCCAGGCCACAGCAGAAAGCTGGACTGGAAGAGGAGCAACCGGGACTAGAACCTGGTGCCCATATGGGATGCCGGCACCGCAGGTGGAGGATTAACCAAGTGAACCTCGGCGCTGGCCCCAGAGTGAATATTTTGAAGAGTTGCCTCTTGGGATCCGTTGAAGGGAGGAAAGGATATGGGGGGAAGCAGGTGAAGTGGGACAGGGAGCAGGAGGAGCAGGTGCCATCCTGCCTCCCGCCTTCCACCCTGGCTTCTTCCTGCTCTGTGGTCCAATGTGGGCCACTGACACTTTTTTTTTTTTTTTGGTCTCAGCTGCCCCTAGGCATTCACTCACTGATTCATTCTCTGCAAGTGCGTGCTGGATAATATAAAGGGCTGACCCCTATTGAGATCTGGTGCTATGTCAAGGGTTTATTTTTGTCTTAATTTATTAGAGACACAGAGAGATAGATATATAGACAGAGATCTCTTCACCTGCTGGCTGACTCCTCAAATGCCCACAATGGCCAGGGCTGGGCCAGGTCAAAGACAGGAGCTGGGAATGCAATCTGGGTCTCCCACGTGGGCGGCAGGAGCGCAACCACTCGAGCCACCACTGCTGCATCCCAGACTCCACATCAGCAGGAGGTCGGAGCCAGGAGCCGGAGCCCAGCATCGAACCCAGGCACTCTGATGCAGAACACAGGCCTCCCAATTGTGTTTTTTATTCTTTTTTAAAAGATTTATTTATTTATTTGAAAGTCATAGCTATGCAGAGAGAGAGAAGGAGAGGCAGAGAGAGTGATCTTCCATCTGCTGGTTCACTCCCTAATTGGCCTCAGTGGCTAGAGCTGCACTGATCCCCAGCCAGGAGCCAGGAGCTTCTTCCAGGTCTCCCATGCGGGTGCAGGGCCCCAAGGACTTGGGCCATCTTCCTCTGCTTTCTCAGGCCATAGCAGAGATCTGGATCAGAAGAGGAGCAGCCGGGACTAGAACTGGCACCCATATGGGATGCCAGCATTGTAGGTCGGGGCTTTAACCCATTGTGCCACAGCACTGGCCTCCAATTGCATTTTAATCACTAGGCTAAATGCCCACTCCCTGTTGAAGTGTTTATACAAGTGTAATTTTAAAAGTTCATGGAAAATAGAATTAAAAGAAAGCCCTTTTTGGGTGCAAATAAACTCTGAAACCTATGCATATAAGAAGTCTTTAAAAAGTTTGCAAAAATTTCCACTTCAAGAAAACCATGCATGGATTTCAAAATCTTTTTGCATCAAAATATATTTTAATTCCATTTTCCACAAACTTCACAAAGTCCCCTTGTATATATTATCCTATTATTTATTTACATTTAAAGATTTGGTTTTTTTTTTTTTGAAAGGCAGAATTACATACAGAAAGAGGGAGAAGTCAGAGGAGAGAGAGAGAGAGAGAGAGAGAGAGATCTTGTACCTGAAGTTTCACTCCCTGAATGGCCAGGACTCCCCAGATGGTCATTCACTCCCCAAATGGCCAAAGCCAGGAGTCAGGAGCTACTTCCGGGTCTCCCATGTGGGTGCATGGGCCCAATCACTTAGGCCATCCTCTGCTGCTTTCTTGGGCACATTAGCAGGGAGCTGGATTGGAAGAGGAGCAGCCAAGGACTCTAACTGGTGCTCCTATGGGATGCCAGCATCCCGGGCCACGGCTCAACCTGCTGCACCACGATGCCAACCCCCTATTTTATCCTAGTTAATGAGACAGGTGGATTTTGAAGGAAGAACTTTATTCCCAGGTTACTAGGTGAGGAAGCTGAGGATGAGGGAGCCAAAGTCACTTGCCTGGGACAAAGCATGCTTGTCTGTGAGTGGTAGTCGGGATTGAAACCCACGTTGGCTAATTCCACACCACCCTGCCACCCTGCCAGGCAGTCTCAGAAAAGGAGTGATTTTCCGCAGTTACTGTCGAGTAGACAGCCCAGTGGGTCCACTTATCAGCACTGCTGGGCCCAGGGGAGGGAGGCAGGAGTTTGTCCCTTATCCACAATGCTTGGGACCAGCAGTGGCTAGGATTTCAATTTTTTTCTTGGGATTTGGAGACACTTGCATGGGCATAATAAGATATCTTGGGGATGGGGATTTCGGTCCAAACACGAAATACACTTCACCTACTACACAGCCTGGAGATGCTTGTTTCCAGCAGTTTTAGTGCACCTGTGCTGTGACTGTGGCTCACCACATGAGGTCAGGTGTGGGGTTCTCCCCACGCGGCACCGCGTCAGCGCTCCCAAAGTCTCCGATTTCAGAGACTCCTGCCGGGCAGAGGAGGGATGCTCACACCTGTGCCTCTGGGAGAGGGGATGATGCCTCCCTCCTCTTCTGAGGTCTTCCCAGTCCTGTGATTGGTCAGTCTACAGCTCAAGGACGCTCCTTGGCAAAGATCTGCCATTCTAAGGAGTTGCTGCCCATGGTGAGGTCGGTGGACCAGCAGCTTCGGCACCACCATTATGGAGGCCCAGTGCCAGGCCACCGCCAGCCCTCCTAAGTCAGCGTCTGTCCCCGAGCGTTCCCCGGCTGCTGTGTGTCTGCCGGGCGTCCTCCCACCCTTCAGCCCTCGCTGCTGGCTCCCCAGGGCAGGAAGCTACCCCAGCACCTGGGAGCTCCCAGGGCCTGTTGGGGGTGCTGAGTCCGGCGAGCGTCTTCCCCGCTGCTCTCTCAAGGAGCACGAGGTCTTCCAGGTAACATCTGGGAGTGCTCGGAGGCTGGCTCCCAGCCCTCAATATTGCTTGGCTCAACCAAAAATAAATTGGAAAAGAAAATTGAACATTGCATCAATTTGGAGCAAGTTTATAAATTCTGCAGCTAAGCAATACCGATAGAAGATGATAGATCGCCACGGAGCAGGGCGGCCCTGCAGTGATGTATAGTAACATTAGCTGAAATACCGTATTACATGATTCTGCTTTATTACCAATGTTGGTGGCAGACAGAAAAACAGATTACTCTTGAGTTCAAATCGATAGGAACTTTATTTACTGGCCTTTTAAAAACATATTTCTGCACTTTATAAAAACATACGGTAGATGCTATTGATAGAGCTTGTCTGCTTGTTAAAAAGCAATTTGCCCAAAACGAGGCTTTTAAGCTGTAATTTACGGCATTACTTTCTTACCTCCCGTTTTCAGGGTTCTGTTCTCCTGGCTGTGCTGTGACGACTTCCTTAGACTTCTTTTGCCTTTAATTTTCTCCCCCACTTTCCATCTCTCTAAACTCCAGCTCCCCAGGGCCTCAGAGCAGAAAGGAGAACACAGAACATCTTCCCCGGGTCTCTCCCCAGGCCCCACCTTTCTATCCTTAGCCCCTTCGGCTGTTTTGGACTTTGAGCCCTGATTTCAGTAGCCCTGTGTCACAGGAAGCATGGACCCCATTTCACAGCTTTGCAAACTCAGGCTGCGAGTGGTCAGGCCCAGGTCTTCTGATTGCAAGTCCAAACAAGTCAGGTTCAGGGTTGGTGGATATGCCTGGCGGTGAGCTTGGGACTGCAGGGCCCCAGGAGGCTTATGGGTGGCCTGGGCTACCCAAGAGCTCATGAGCCCCAGAGGAGGCAGAGCGGCCACGGGGGGCCTTCTGAGCTCTGAGCAGTTAAGTCTTAGTAACAGAGGTGCACGAGAGCCTGAGGAAGCCCGGGAGTCTTCCTGGAGCAGTGAGAACTTGGGTGGTGCTGTGGTTTGTGTGTGCAGCCCACGCACCAAGTTCAGGTGTGGAGAACTTAACCCCCAAGTTCAGATGCTAGTGCATCTGAAGTTTGGGCCTTGGGGATGAGGTCGGGATGGTGGGGTCCCCAGGAAGGAATTAGTGGCTTTATCAGAAGAGGAAGAGAGATTCGGGCTGACTTGCTTGCTCTGTCTAGCCTTGGGGTGCCTTCAACAGGTGCTGAGCAGGTGCTGGTGCCACGCCCTTGGCTCCCCAGTACCTCTCTTCTTTGTGGGCTACCTGGCCTCAGGTATTTTGTTACAGTAACAAGATGGCTAGGGCAGGCAGGGTCATCCAGGGAGGGGGAGACATGAGGACTCCCCCAGGGGACTCAGGGGAAGGAGCACCCTGCCCAGCACTTGCTGACCACCTGCTGGACACAGTGAGGAAGCAGCCGGCGGCGGGAAGGGCCGGGGGGCGGGGCCCCTGGCACCTGGCACAGGGCTGGATGAGACGGGAACACAAGGAGGCATCATAGAACCCTGTGCAGAAGAGCAGTGCGAGAACAATGGCTTAGCAAGGCTTACTTGGTAGTGATGCATGAGCTCAGGCTGCGCACACAGGGACCCAGAGCAAGGGCCCACAGCTGGGCCAGCACCTGAGCGAGCTGGAGAGGCCCGGCTGAGAAGGGCTTGGGTAGGCGCACCCCCACCCCAGGGCCGCCCCACTCACCAGCCCCAACCTCTCAGGGCAGGGACCACGACTCGGTGCTCCCCAGCCTCACCCTCTGAGAAGTGGCTCGGTGGACTGAACACCCGGGGTGGCTCCTGCACCCAAGGAGCCAGGGGAGCCTCTCCAGGTCCCTGCAGGGGAAAGCAACTAATCAGGGCTAAGCAGGGAGCAATTACACTGGGAGTGCTCATTCCTGGTGCTGGCTGTCAAGGTGGCAATTAAATATTGTGAGTTAGCAGGTGCAAAAATGGGGGTCAGCAGGGTGAGAAACTGGGCTCCCTTCCTCTCAGGTCCTGCCTCCAGAGCAAGCACGTGTGTGTAGGTGTGTGCACGTTGCAAGTGTGTGCGCATATATGCTTGTATATGTGCATATGTGTGTGTGGCTCTGCATGCGTGTGTATGTGCGTGTGTGTGTGAGTGCACATGTGTGTGTTAGTGTGTGTATGAAGTCTCCAGAAGCATTTCAGCTGGTTTGTTTTTTCAAGATTTACTTATTTATTTAAGAGAGTTACAGTGAGAAAGGGAGAGACAGATAGAGACCATCAGCTGGTTTACTCCCCAGGTGGCTGCAACGACCAGGGCTGGGCCAAAGCCAGGAGCCAGGAGCTCCATCCAGGACCCCCACATGGGTGCAGGGACCCAGCACTTGGGCCGTCCTCCTCTGCCTTCCCAGGCGCATTAGCAGGGAGCTGGATCAGACGTGGAGCAGCAGGCATTGTAGGCTTAATCTGCTGCTCCACAATGCTGGCCTCCAGGTGTTTTATTAAAAAGAGAATAAAATATAAAGTATTGGAGAACATAAGAACTCATTTGGAAAATGTTATAAACATATACTAGGAGTCTCCTCAGGTCCTAGCAACTTGGGAGGATTAAAAAACAAGTCACAGGGAAAATAAAGAGAAGTGAGCCCCAGTGAGATCAACGCCCCCCCACCCTTCCTCTCTGACTTGAGCCACACCTGCCTCACAGTGATCCCTCCGTGACCCCTCCCATGAGATCCCTGCCACAGCGACAGACCTGTACCCTCCTCCACCCACCCCTGCCCCTGCTCGTGAGCCCCCGCACCCTGGGCAGTGTTCCCAACGCCAGGGTCTCAGCCAGGTGGGCCCTGCTGACTCAGATTCCCGTCACTGCTGGCTGAGGAGTGGGGGCTGGGGCGGCCAGGCCAGGGGCCCCAGCCCGGACACTGCTCTGGGCAGGGCTGAATGTGTGGGGGCTGCAGGCTCCCTGCAAAGGGCTGCCAAGTGGTAGGGTTCTCCATGGCTCTGAATAAAAAGGGACCACCCCTCTCCCTGCTGGAGACCCCAGCCCCCCAGTGCCGCAAGCTCTACCCAGGAGATTCCATGTACTCTGACAACTCTGTGACATGGGCGTTGTATCCAGCCGCGTTTTACAGAGGAGGAAGTCCAGACCCAGGGAGTTTAAGAAACCTTCAGGATCCCTGGCTAATAGCCCACAGCCAGGGTGATCGGCTGTTGTTACACGGGGTGGGCGGCGGCACAGCCAGGCAGCCGCAGGGTGGGTTGGGTCACCTCTGACCAGCAGGCTCAGCTGACATGGGCTCTTGTCCCTCTCCGGAAAGTGCCAGGTGTGACCCCCACGGCGGGGGCTGCCTCCACTCACTTCCTGTCTCATCTGTCTGCACAGTGCAGGAACACAATCCAAATGCCTACAGAAGAGACTGAACTCTCGCTCCTTCGGCAGCCCACGTGGGGCAGTCTGTCTTTGTCTCGTTCCAGGCTTTGTGGTTGAAGAAATGATGGATGGATGGGGCATCGAGGGAAGGGAAGAATCAGTGCGTGTCTGTGTCAAGGATACTTAACACTCGGGAAGGAGAAGCGAGGGGTGGGGACACCAGTTCTCAGGCAGAACTTGGCTGTGAAGTGACCAATCACTGGGGACAAGGGCCATTCCCAAAGCCAGGGGTTCTCCCGCTCGAGCTCGCTGGCAGCGGACGTGGGAATCCTGACTTCATTCAGAAAATCGCTGGCGACTTTGCTGGAGTCAGTCCCAACAGCAGCAGCAGCAGCAGCGGCGGCAGCGCGGCTGAAGCCAGCCTCGCAGCCTCCTCCCTCGGTCCCTCCAGGCTCCGCATCCCCAGAGCCACTTAACCTGAAACAAAAACAGGGCAGCTCCCTCAATGCAGAGCAGAGGTCAGGGTCAGCTTCCTCAAAGAATCCAGGAAGCTCTTAGCCCGGTCCTGTGCCTGGGGCATGGCAGGTGGAGCGAACGGGGACCAGCAGCAGGCACGACCCCAGTCTCCCTCAGCACTCACACCGAGGCAGAGAAAATCCCAGGCCAGTCAATCTGGAGTTTGATCGCACACAAAGAGGGAGGACCCTGGGAGTCGACCAGATTGGGGCTTGAATTCGGGTTCAGCCTCATACTATCCGCACGGCCATGGGCAAGTCACCTAAACTGACATCTGATGTGCAATTGGCTTTCAGGGTTGTTGGAGAGAGATGATTCATATGAAGCGCTTAGCATGTATAAGTAAGAACCCTGTTAACCGGCAGCGAGCAAGGGTGGCATTTGTACTAGGGGCCAGGTAGAATGTGTGTATCACAGTCTCTGCTTGCATTGCCCGGCGCACCACCAAGAGGTGCAGTGTCCCGTCACTGGTTCTCACCAGTGTGCACTTGACTCGGGAGGGGCGTGGTGGATTCTGTGTGCGACAAGACCTGGCCGCCACCATGGCCATCAAGGAAGGGGAGGGCACTTCAGGGTGGGGCTTCCTGGAAGAGGTGAGCCCGGCTGCATCCTGATGGATGGGTAGCACCCGAGTGAGCAGACAGCAACTAGGATGAGCCAAGACGTGCAGGCAAAGGTTCACGTTGGGGGGACACGGGAGAGCAGGCTGATTGCGTAGAACCGCACTTGTCTTGGCTTGGAGACACTGTGGGGAACACGCCCTGGGAGGGACAGGGAAGTCAGCACCGGGGCTCTGGTTGGCAATGTCCAGGCCAAGGGGACAAGCACCGGCCCTCACAAAAGGCTCTGCCTCCCGGCTTTCTCTCTCCTGGTGTTCTCAATGGTCCCGACTAGGACCGAACTTGTCACCTGGCTCCTGCTTGACCAGCTTTCCCCCTGGAGCCTCAGCCGTGATGGCACTGGCTCCCAAAGCGCCTGCATGCTCTGCCACCCTACCCCCACCCCCGAGGGGAGAACGCATCCTGGCATAACAGGCTCCGCAGCGGCTTCGAAGGCAGTGCCGTCTCCACGGCCCTGACAGCGGCTCCAAACCCTGCCAGGTCGCTTTAGCAACTTTCTACTCTTCCCTGTCTTGTTAATTAGGAGAGTCCTTTCCCTCTCTCCCCCTCCCCCTCTCTCCCCCTCTCCCTTTCTCCCCCTCTTCCTCTCTCCCTCTTGCCCCCTTTCCCTCTCTCCCCCTCTCCCTCTCTCCCTGTCCCTCTCTTCCCCCCTCCCCCTCTCTCCCTCTCCCCTCTCTCTGTCTCTCTCCCCTCCCCCCTCTCTGTCTCTCTCCCTCTCCCCCTCTCCCTCTCCTCCTCTCTCCCTCTCTCCCCCTTTCCCTCTCTCCCTGTCCCTCTCTTTCCCCCTCTCCCCCTCTCTCCCTCTCCCCCCCCTCTCTTCCTCTCCCCTCTCTCTCCCTCTCTTTCTCCCCTCTCTCTCCCCCTATCCCTCTCTCCCTCTCCCCTCTCTCTCCCTCTCTCCCTCTCTCCCTCCCCCCTCCCCCTCTCCCCCCTCCCCCTGTCTCTCTCCCTCTCTCCCTCTTTCCCTCTCTCCCCCTCTCTCCCTCTCCCCTCCCCCCTCTCCCCCTCCCCCTCTCTCCCCCTCTCCCCCTCCCCCTCTCTCCCCCTCTCCCCCTCTTCCCCTCCCCCTCTTTCCCTCTCCCCTCTCTCTGTCTCTCTCCCTCTCTCCCTCTTTCCCTCTCTCTCTCCCTTTCTCATTTGGGCTATGCATCTTCAGTCTCCCTAAGTGCTCCTGACCAGGTAGTAGAACCAGGTACCTTCCAGAGGCCCCTGTGTTTGAGATCTGGGACAGAACTGCCACTGAGGGCAAACGCGGGGACCTTTCCCACATGGTTCTCCAAACCTGGGGGCTCTTTCAGCCCTGGGGTCGAGATGCACAGGAGGCCAGGTTCCTCGGGAGGCCTTTGCACCTCGTAAGTACCTGTGTGAACACTGGGTGCTGAGAACTGGCAGAGTCAGCTGATGGTGGAGCTTTCTCCTCTCTTTTTATAGCTCCCATAAATAATATACAGTAATCAAAGTTTGAGCCGCCCGAGATGAAATAATTGCTTAACCATCATATAAGACAAAATGATTCAACAAGCGACAATGCGGCCCCGTGATCTACGGAACAGATGCATGCAGTGTACCATATTATAATGTGCTAATGCAAGATTGACAGCACAATAATAGGAGTGAGCAGCGACTCAGCCTGCAATTGCAACCCAAATGCGAGGCTGTCCACAGAACTCAAATCCGAGCAGGCTGCAAAATTAGAGGTAACAGCACGCAAGGTTCAAGACGACTCATTAGCAGGTTCGCAGAGTGTTTCAGGAGCAAATTTGCCTGTCGAAGGAACTAATTTTGTGCCATCTTCAGCCCAACTTTTTTTTCTTCTTCAAGTGTGCAGATGCAATTGTCCCCAGAGAGCAATGCCCAGGCAGGAGTTTAACATCTGGTTGCAGCCCCTTGAGGGCACAGCGAGGTCCTTGGCGTCAGCTTTTGGGTGGCCAGGATTGGCTGTGTCATCCGGTGTGCTCAGGGGTGTGACGTGCGGGTGTGCTGATGGGGACAAGCATTATTCAGCTGGATCTCCAAGGAAAGGAGGGAGAGGGGTGACGGCACTCCCTACTGGCTCCCCAGGGCCACTCCCACATCACAAAGGGCTGGGATCAAGGATGTAATGAAGGGTAATTGGGATAAGGGTCCTGGACTTCTCCACCCAGGAATAAGCCTCTTGGCGCGCGCTTGCTTCGTGCAGACGGCCCTGTGGTTTTAAGGGTGGCCAGGATTTGTTTTAATCGGGGAAGGCGACCTAGGCAGGCCTGGAGATGGCCATCAGGATGAAGAATGTGTCTACTGCAGGATCCCAGGAAATGGGAAGCTCCTGGGTGGGTCAGGAGGCAAAGGGGGCAGTGCCTGTGGGAAGGAGCAGGCTTGGGGCTGGCTTGTGTGAATGATTTCAGCGGGTGTGGGGGCTGTCTCTGGTTGCTGGGTACCTGGCCCTGGCGTGGTGAGGGCAGGTGGCCTGGGGCGTGACAGTCCCTGGTAGGGGAGGCGGTGGGGGTGCAGGCTTGGACTGGCTGGCGTGCACCTGAAAGACCCTCACAGCGGAGTTTCTCATCCCTGGGAGGGGGGCAGTCCCTCCAGATCAGCGGGGCCCCAACCTTTCAGAGCACCCCACCCACAGAGTAAACAGACCTGACCACATCTTCGTAGTTCCACACCTGAGGCCGCTTGCTTTTCTGCCGCTGGGAGGCCTCCCTCTGTCCTGTGCCCCAGACCCCTCATCAGAACACAGGACCTACAGCAGGGTGCAGTCACCCCTCAGCGCCAATGGGGCCCCCACCACCACCAAAACCCATGGGTGCTCAAGTCCCTTCCATAACAAGGTGCGGTGTTTGCATGGAGTCTACAGGAAATCACCCCGGATATCTTAGAATGCCTAATACAACACAAATACCATGTGAAGACTTGTTGTACGGTATTGCTCAGGGGATAACGACAAGAAGAAACAAGATGTGTTAGGTACAGACACAATTTTTTTCAAATGCTTCCACTCTGCGGTGGGTTGAATCCCAGCCATCATGAGACAGAAGTCACCCCAAGTATAAAGCAGAAATTGGCTGCCTTAGGAACAACTCTGAGCAATTTTTCTTTTTTTAAGATTTATTTATTTACTTGAAAGGCAGAGCTATGGAAGAGAGGGAGAGAGGAAAGGACAAAGAGAGAGAGAGAGAGAGAGAAATGTGCATCTGCTGGTTCACTCCCTAGGTGGCCACAAAGGCAGGAGCTGGGCCAGGCTGAAGCCAGGAGCCAGGAGCTTCATCTGGGTCTCCCGCTTGGGTGCAGGGGTCTTCCACTTGCTTTCCCATGTGTATCAGCTGGGAGCTGGGAGACAAACCAGCACCCAAATGGGATGCCGGAGGCAGCCTAACCCATTATGCCATAATGCCAACCCCACACCATTTGGCAGCCATCGGCATGCATGCCGGTTACCCCGAGGGCAGCCGCTGGCAGGTATGCATGCCCTCTCTAAGCCTCACGGCGGAATAACATCTGACACGACTTGGACAGCCCAGCCTTTCAACCTACGTGCACCTGCCATTTGCTCCGCACAAAAGCTCTGTGGAGCAGATGAGCAGGGAAGCCACTAAGCTCACGCCAGCACCCACGGGCAGGTGGAGTAAACTTGGGGCTTCTCTGTTCTCAGCAGTGTCCATACCCCCTGAAGGCTTGCAGGATCCATACTCCCAGCTCTGGCATCCCCCTCCCCACTCTCTGCTGGTTTCTGGGTGCAGGTCCAGGCCAGAGTTCACCATAGAGAGGAGGCAGTCCTGTTGGTGATGGCCACACCCTCCTCTTCCTCAGGCCCGAGTTCAGGTGGAGCCATCCCATCTGCAGGGAGACCTGAGTGCATGTGGTGAGCTGCTTTCCTGTGTTCAAGGCTCCCCAGGGGTCTGCAGCCACACCAACACTCATGGCCACCAAACACCCGTGTCTGGCAGCCCCCTGGATGCACATGTGACCTGCAGTTTTTCATATTTTAGGATGACATTCTTTCCCTTTCCCTCCTGGAGGAGTCTGGAAACATTCTGATAGTCGTGACTCCCGAAGGTCAGAGCTGGGACCTCAGCGAATTGCGCAGTCAGCCGGCAGGTGCACAGTGATGCACACAATCTTGGTTTCCAGTGTGCACGCCCCCATGGCCTGGACTCCAGCTGCACCCATGGGCAGCGCCCCTGTGGCACCTCCCTGTCCTCCCTGGCCCGCCTGGGGTAGTGTGGGAAGGCCTGCCCCTGCCTTGAATTTGCTGTAGGGGATCAGGTAGGTGACCTAACTGCTCCAGGCCTCAGATAGCTCTTCCAGAAACTGGAGAGCTGGAATGTGGTCATCTCAAGGTTGTGACCACCTCCTTGACACTTGCAGAGTCAGCATCTGGGAGGTGGACACCTCTCCCTACTGGGTTTCAATCCCAACTCTCAGAAAGATCAGGCGTTTGGTGCAACAGTTGAGATGCCACTTGGAGTACCTATATCCCACGTCAGCGTGCCTGGATTTGAGTCCTGGCTCCACTCCCAATCCCAGCTTCCTGGTGTTTTTTTTTTTTAAGACTTATTTATTTATTCGAAAATCAGAACAACAGAGAGAGAGGGAAAGACAGAGACAAGGAGGGAAAGAGATCTTCTATCCGCTGGTTTATTCCCCAAATGGATGCAAGAGATGGTGCTGGAAAGCTAGGAGCCTGAAACTCCATCTGAGTCTCCTACATGGGTAGCAGGGGCCGAGTACCTGGGCATCTTCTGCTGCTTTCCCAGGCGCCCTAGCAGGGAGCTGGATCAGAAGCAGGACTGGCACTCCCGTATGGGATGCCAGTGTCAGAAGTGGCAGCTTCCTGTCAGTGCACATGTTGGGAGGCGATGATGGCTCATGCAGTCGGGCCCCTTGCCAAGGAAAGAAGTCCAGGTGCCAGGGGCCCCAGAGCTGCCCTGAGTTGGGACAAGAGCCATGACACTCAGTTTGTGCCCCACCCCTCATTCTGTGCCGAGAAACCTGACCACCATCGCGCTGAACACCTCTCCCAGCCCTGGGTTCTGCCCACAGGATGTGACCACACCAGGTCAAGGACAAGGGCAATCTGCAAGCACGGGGATTTCCCTCTGGGCCGGGGAGTTCACTTTGCAGCTGTCTGCCCTGAGCTCCGAGCCTGCTCTCTGATAAAGCGGGCAGGAGATCCTGCGCCCTGCTCCCCCCAACCCTGGGGCTCACTGAGGGCCGGCCAGGAGTGAAGGGCTACAGTGAGCAGCCCCCAGGAGGGAAGCTGGGAGAGGGGCCCCAGGAGCACCAGAGGCCCTGCAGAGGGAAGCCCTGGGCTTCCTGTCTCTCCTTGCAATCGGATAGCAAGGGGCTGACTCGCAGCCTGCCTACAGCAAGCCCAGAGCCAGGTAAACAGCCAAGCAGCCAAGCCCGCAGCACAGCCAGACCCACTGCCCTCGTCCAGAGCCTACTGTGACCTTGCACCACCCTCCAGGGTCTCCCCCAGACTCCCCTATTGGTGTCACCTACATGATAGATCCTCCCCAAGTGCCATCTCACAGTGCCAGTCTCCCACTGCATCCTGGAACCTGGAGTTCCGGGGACGTGGTGTCTCGCTCCCTGTCTCCCCTGTCCCCTGGCCTTTCCTTCTGCACCTGTGCACCTGTGGGCTCTTCCCCTGCAAACGGCCAGCTAGCAGTAGCAGAGCAGACAAGTCACCTTGGGGTGTTGGGGGATGGTCTAGAGGGTGACAAGGTGAAGGTGGGATCACGTTGTTCTGCCGTCTTCGCTGCCTTCCCGGGGTCTTATATGCGAGTGCGTTTACTGCGTGTGTGTGCTACGTATGGGGGCACACGACAGCCTCCCCTGCACCTCTCTGTGTCTCCCCATTGCGGACTCCATTGCTCCCACACTGCAGGAGGCCCCAAGGCAGTGCCTACGTAAGCAGCCGGGCTACAGCAAGGTGCTGTGGTCAATACAAGGGAAGCCCCTGGCTGCCCCCACGCGTGGGTGTCCCCATGATCTAACAGCACGGCGAGGCGGGGCAAAGTCCGGCTTGGCCTCCAGCCTCCATGAGTGTGCCCACCGTGAGCATCCACAGGCCTCCAACCTGAACCTCCCTCCACCGCCCTAGAACAGGTCAGGGTCAGGTCAGACCCTTCTCTGTCGGACGAGGGTCTGGGTTCCTGGACCTGGCTGTGGGGAGTCCCGCGGGCAAGACGTCCCAAGGGCTCGACTGGTCGTCCTCCAAGTGTCTTATCGGGCTTTGACTCGCAGAAAGGAAAAGTATCTGCCGTGAGTGAAGTAAAAAGGGCTTTGAGCCCTGGAAACCTCATCCCGGAGTTCCAGGGTTCCCGCCTGGCGTTGGGCACCAAGGTCCCGTGACCACTCGATTGTGGAATGACTGAGTCGACGCACTTGGTAGGAAAATGCGGCTTGGAGAGGAAAGCCCACAGCACCATGTCCACTTGATGCAGAATAAAAAGTCCCTGGAACCCCAGCCATGATGCAAATAGCTCGTGTGCATGGGCTGCCTCTCCGTGCCCTGCCCCCTGCTATGCAGTGCACACATTTAGATCCAGGCAAGGACTTCACCAAAGAGGCGCTGTTATTATCCCCATTTTAGTTTTTAAAAGATGTCTTTATTTGTTTGGAAGTGAGTGAGAGAGAGAGAGAGAGAGAGAGAGAGAGAGAGAGAGAGAGAGAGATTGATTTAGCAAGATCTTCCACCTGCTGGTTCACTCCCCAGATGACTACAATGGCCAGGTGGGTGGCAGGAGCCCAAGCACTTGGGCCATCTTCCACTGCTTTCCCAGGTGCATAAGCAGGGAGCTGGATAAGAAGTGGAGCAGCCAAACTGGAACTGGTGCCCATATGGGATGCCGGTGCTGCAGGTGGCAGCTTTACCTGCTACATCACAACACCAGTGCCTATTATCCCCCATTTTAGGGATGATAAGACAGAGGCCCAGGCTCCCACACTGGCTGAGGGGGAAGCTCCCATCACAAGCCTTCCTTTCTACCTGCATCACCAACATCGTCTTGTGAATCAAGACAGGCCTGGGCTTTGCTAACGTCCCACCTGAGAGGGGCTCTGTGTGGGGAGCAGAGGAAACCGTCCCCTGTTCATCTGTTCACTTATGATTTTTTTTATTTTTAAATAAAGAGTTACAGAGAGAGATCTTCCATCTGCTGGTTTACTCTCCAAATGCCTAGAATGGACCAGTCCAAAACCAGGAGCCAGGAGCTTCCTCCAGGTCTCCCACATGGGTACAGGGGCCCAAGCACTTGGGCCATCTTCTACTGCTTTGCCAGGTGCATTAGCAGGGAGCTGGATCAGAAGTGGAGCAGCCAGGACTCAAACCAGGACCCATATGAGATGCTGGCATCATAGACAGCAACTTAACCTGCTATGCCACAGTGCCAGCTCCTGTTTAGTTCTGATTTTACACCTCAAGCGCTGTTTCTTTTTTTCTTTTCTTTTCTTTTCTTTTTTTTTTTTTTTGACAGGCAAAGTTAGACAGTGAAAGAGAGACAGAGAGAAAGGTCTTCCATTTTCTGTTGGTTCACCCCCCAAAATGGCTGCCACAGCCGGCGCACTGCACCGGTCTGAAGCCAGGAGCCAGGAGCTTCCTCCTGGTCTCCCATGGGGTGCAGGGCCCAAGCACTTGGGCCATCCTCCACTGTACTCCCAGGCCACAGTAGAGAGCTGGACTGGAAGAGGGGCAACCGGGACAGGATCGGCGCCCCGACCGGGACTAGAACCCGGTGTGCCGGCGCCGTAGGCGAGGATTAGCCTAGTGAGCCGCGGTGCCGGCCTGAGCACTGTTTCTTTACACTGCCCCAGCACTGCACTGTCATCGAGGAAGCACACTGCGACAGCCTCTGGGCTGTGGGTGAGACAGAGACCATAATCCCTGCACAGGGATCGCTCCTGAGTGCCCCCCCACCCCGCCATTCACCTGCCAGCCCATTCCTGGAGTGGAGCCAAGGGGAAAATTCTGAGAGACGGAGGAACACATCGGCTGCATCTGTTCTGGAGAGCTCGTTCACCCAGTCCTTCCACACACACCAGCCACTGTTCACTGCCTCCCAGGCACCACGTTCTGGGGATGCAGAACATCCCGAGACTTGGGCCGGTAGATGCATCCTGTAGCACATACAGGGTGCAGTCAGGGCTGCCGAAACCCAGCCAGAAGCAGCTGCGAGAGCAGGGGACATGGGAGCTGAATCTTGGCGCATGAGCAGACCGGGTCTAGAAAGAGGGAGAAAAGGCAGTGGCAAGCACACCTAGAAAGCACAGGGAGTTTCTGGCATTCAGGGTGAGCGCGTAAAGTGCTGGGGATGAGCAGGAAAGGGAGGCTGTAACCCAGAAGCCTGCCTCCCAGGAATTCCCAGCCTCAGCCGCCCAGGGGACAGAGGAGCAAGCCACGACTAACTGAGAGCAGGGTCCCCAGTATTTTGTCACAGACAAGAGAAAGCCAGCATCCCATATGGGCACCAGTACAAGTCCTGGCTACTCCACTTCCGGTCCAGCTCCCTGCTCATGTGCCTGGGAAAGCCTCGGAGGATGGCCTAAGTCCATGGGTCCCTGTACCCATGCGGGAGACCCAGAAGAAGCTCCTGGCTCCTGGCTTCGGATCGGCTCGCTCGGGCCATTGTGGCTATTTGGGGAGTGAACCAGTGGGTGGAAGACCTCTCTCTGTGTCTCTACCTCTCTTTCTGTAACTCTTTCAAACAAATAAAATAAAAATCTTTTTTAAAAAGTAATTCATTCATTAAAATTAGGAAAAACGATTGGCGCATATCTAAGAATACTGCTAAAGTGCTGCCCCTACTTGTGACCTGGGCGAGGGAGGGGCGGTTCATTTGGTGGGCAGGGCACAAATGTGTGGACTGCCTGAAGGAGAGACAGCGCCCAGCTGGCTGCACTGAGGGCTAAATTCCTTAGTGTGCAGGCCAGGTGGATCCCACAGGCAGTGGGGAAAGAATCTAGAAGTTGTGGAGCTGTGGCCCAAGGCCGGATGCAGGAAAGAGGCCACAGACCCCGATCAGAAAGACCAGAAAGCCACACGGGGAGGTCAGACCACCAGAGGCCCCCACAAACAGCGGGGGAAACTACTTGTCCCTGAAAAAAAAAATAAAAACGTCCACATTATCATTTCAATGGCGCCTCCCATAAATACCAAAGAATCAGAAAAGCCGGTGCCTCGTGTTGCTCCCGGAATCTAAGAAATGGTATCTGCGAGTTATCGGATTTTATTTCTTTGCCGCGTTACATTTTATACATATTTATTCATGCAGAACAGAAGCCCAGCGTTATTGAGGCTGCCACGGGAGAGGAAGGGAAAGCTGTTATCCATAAGAATGCGCCGCATTTACATGGCGCGCTTTGCAACAATTGAACTACATGCAACTGTGTTCTCTTTTAATAATAATAAAAAAAGAAACCCTCTGGTTTGCATTTAATTTGCTGATTTTTTTTTTCTCCCCGACGCCTGGGTTTTCATGTGGCACAGAAACGTGAAAGGGGAGAGGGTGTCAAGATCCGTGCAGATACTGAGGGGTGGGGGCTGGGGAAGGGCCAGGGATGCGCCACAAGTTTGTAACTATTTCTTTTTTTTTACCAGATGCAGTTAACTGAACTGCAAAGCATTCATCTAGCGATTTAATAACTCATTCTCCCTGCCTAGCGACAGCCGTATTATAATGCTGGATATTGCTTTTCGGGCTTTTGAGCGTCAATGATGAATCCCCATCTTCTAATAAAATACATCTTCACAGTAATTGAAATAATAATTTTTTTTTGCTTCTTCGTTTCCGCGGATACTTGACAAAAGGCTCCTGACTTCTTTCCCTTTCCCCTGTCCTGATCTTACTTGCTTAGCCTTGAGGTTCCTTCCACACCCATGCTTCCTCCTGCGCAGACATCCAGGCCTGGGTGCTTCCTGTGGGTCACAGCGGCACCTGCAGCCCCCCGGGAGGGGGCTCCAAACACACAGAGACCATCAAGACCTGGGGCTCTTTGCTGGACTTGGCTTCTTGCCTCATTTGCTTTGGAGCTGAGCTGTCTCTCTGGGAGACAAACGTGGTACCCAGTAGCTGGGAACTGGCCTCCAACTGCACCAGTCCTGAGGTTCACCCATTAGGCCAAGCCCTAAATCTCCCCTCACCTCCCGCCAAGGTCAAGGTCTGGCATGGCCTCTCCCCATTCCAGGTGTACCCTCTCACACACAGTCTCACCCCCAGGAATTCAAATGAGCAGGCATCAGTTTGCCAAGCATAAACTCTGGGAGGCAGTGCCGCAGGTGCCGAGGGCAAGGATCCTAGGCGGAGTGTAAGATGTTTACCAGGATAAACTTCACGTGAATGATAAAATGCTCCGTGTCTCCCAAGACGTCTTTTCCTCCCCTCTTTTCCTAGAAAGCTGACAATGAAAAAAAAAAAAGCATGCAACGAAGATTTTACTGGGCTTAAGGACACTCACGGCCTGACCTCCGTGGGAGCCACCCCACTTTTGGAAGAGAGCTCGGGTGCACCCACACAATGATTCAGGCCAAGCTGTAGTCTGATGCTGCCTGTGGTCACTCTCCCCTTCCTGTGTCTAATCTACTCTACGAGAAAGAACTTGGGGCTCAGGTGTGTGGCACAGAGGCTGGGAAAGGATCCACTTGGGATCCCCACATGCCTGGGCTCAGGTCCTGGCCCTGCTCTCAATTCCAGCTTCCTGCTAACGCAGGCTCTGGGAGGCAGCAGGTGATGGCCCAAGTGCTTGGGTCCCTGCCACCCATGTGGGAGGCTGGGATGGAAATCCTGGCTCCCAACCTGGCCCAGCCTTGGCTATTGCAGGCAATAGGAAAGTGAATCTGTGTATGGAAGATTTCTCTCCCCCCCCCCCACCCCGCCCTCCCTCTCCCCTTCCCCTTTCTCTCTCTGTACATCTGCCTCTCAAAATTAATTAATTAATTAACCTGGAAATTAGGAATCAGGATGTGGAAACAGTCAAGGTAGCAGCAGAGGAAAAATGGTCAGGCAATCAGGCAGCTGATGTAGGATGGAAATAATTCCTTGTCCCTTCCTCCCGTCCTAACAGAAAACTCGCCCATGACCCTGAGGTGTCCTGGAACTTGGGCTGCAGCCCGCAGTCTCCAAAAGGAGCCCTGTCTGTACCTGAGACCTCCCTGTGCCCCAGGGCACCACATGGCAAGGGAGACAGAGCTGCAAGTCAGCCCTGGAGCTGGGGTGCAGGGCATGCATTACCTGCTCCTACCAGCAGAGGGTGATAACTTTGAGCTCAGGAGCCCCAGGTTCAAATCCTGAGCACCACTTTGGAGTTACTTTGTATTGGGCAGTTGTGTATACATCATAAGGAACATCACGGGGACAGAAGGAGATGGTCCAGGGAACTCTCTCTGCACTGTTCCAGGCCCAGGGTCTGTAGCCACAGGTACATTCCGGAAAGGCCTTGTTTCTGTGTCCATGATCAGGAATGAAACTACATTTTCTTTTTTCTTTCTTTGTTCCCTTCTTTCTTTCTTTCCTTCTTTCTTCCTTCCTTTCTCTCTCTCTCTCTCTCTCTCTCTCTTGCTTTTTAAAATTTATTTATTTGAGACAGAGTTACAGACAGAGGGAGAGGCAGAGAGAGAGAGGTAGAGACAGAGAGAGAGGTCTTTCATCCACTGGTTCACTCCCCAGATGGCCGCAATGGCCGGAGCTGTACGGATCCAAAGCCAGGAGCCAGGAGCTTCTTCCAGGTCTCCCATGCAGGTGCAGGGGCCCAAGGACTTGGGCCATCCTCCACTGCTTTCCCAGGCCATAGCAGAGAGCTGGATCAGAAGTAGAGCACCCAGGACTTGAACCAGAACCTGTATGGGATGCCAGCACTGCAGGTAGCAGCTTTACCCACTGCGCCACCGCGCTGGCTCCCCAGAGTGGCACATTTGTCCAGTTAGAGAACCTGCACTGAGACATCAGTAGCACTTGAAGCCCGAGGTTTCCACACGGGCGCACAGTCGGTGGTGTGCGTTCTGTGGGGCTGAGCAGACGCTGGGTGTTACTGTAGCAGGCAGAGATGTTCAGCTGCCCTAAAAACCCTCTGTGCTCTGCACACCCACCCCTCCCCTGCAGCTCCTCGTGCTTTCCTGACTCCATAGTTTTGCCTTTTCCAGAATGTCACTTGGGTGGAGTCACTCAGCGTGTAGCCTTTTAAACTGGCTTGTTACATTTAAGGCTGCCCTGTGTCTTTTCTCGCTCGCGGGCTCATCTCGTGTTAGCGCTGTGCAGAATTCCGCTGTGTGCACGGACCCCGGTGGGCTTATCTGTCCATCCACTGGAGGGTACCCTGGTGGCTTCTGAGGTTGGACCGCGGGGAATAAATCTTCATGTGTGCGTCTCTGGGTGGACCTACGTTTTCAACTCCTCTGGGTTGATAGCAAGGAGCGCGGTTGCTGGATGGCGTGCTGAGAGTTGGGTTCGGTTGTGCGAGAAGCTGTGTAACTGCCCTGCAGAGCAGCCATACTATGTTGTATCTCTGCTAGTGTTGAACAAGAGCACCTGCTGCCCCCATGCTCACCAGCACTGGGTGCTGTCGGCGTTCTGGAGTTGGGCTATCCTGATAGAAACGTAGGTGTGTCTCATTGTTGTCTTAATTTGAACTTCTCTAATGACGCATGTTGTTGAACATCTTTTCATATGCTTACTTGCTATTTTATTTCAAAGGCAGAGTGATCAAGTGAACTTCCATCCTCTGTTCACTCTCCAAATGGCCACAATGACCAGGGCCAGGCCAGGCTGAATCCAGGAGCTTCCACCAGGTCTCCCATGTGGAAACTACTCAGGCCACCCTCTGCTGCTTTCCCAGGCACAATAGCAGGGAGCTGGATCAGAAGTGGAGCAGCCAGGATACAGCCCGGTGCCTGTATGGGATGCCGGCATCAGAGGTGGCAGCTTAACCCACTATGCCACAATGCAGGTGTCTTTCGCCAATTCTTTTTTATTGTAAGGATTTATTTTTTGTTTATTTGAAAAGCAGAGTCATAGAGGAGGAGAGACAGGAAGATCTACCATCTCCTGGTTCATTCCCCAGTTGATGGGGCTGGGCCATGCTGGAGCCAGGAGCCGGAGCTTCTTTGGGGTCTCCCACATGGGTGCAGGGACCCAAGGACTTGGGCCATTTTCCGCTGCTTTCCCAGGCACCTTAGCAGGGAGCTACGCCAATTGTTTAATCATTGATGGCTTTCCTATGGTCTGTGTGTGTTTTGGATGCCAATCTTTATCAGATGCGTTTTGTATACATTTTGCCCGACTCCATAGCATGTCTCCTCATTCAATTTTTGTTCCTATTTCTATGTTCAGCAGATCCATAGCTCCTTAATCTTCCCCTGGAGTTTGCAAAGAAACCAGCGGAGCTGCAGAGAGGCCTGGCTTCCTGGGGAAGGCATGTGGGCCTGTGACCACCATCCACTTGCAACCCACACATCCATCCAGTCCTTAAACAATTAGGTTCTGCCAGGCAGGCTTTGTTCCAAGTCCTGGGGATGCTCTCATGGACAAAGCAGAGCTCGAAGTCTTGTGGAGGTCTCCTTCTGGCAGGAGAGACATGTACGAAAAAACTGACCTGGTATACAGTTGCATCTCATAGAATGTTCTAGAAGTAGATCCCATGTAGGAACAGAATGAGGGATATTGGAGGTGCTGGCACTGCCTATGTAGGGCGGCAGGGCAGCCTTCAGTGAGAAAGAGCCCTTTAAGCAAAGGGGATGTGGTAATATCCGAGAGGGCAGAGTGACCAGCTGGTGCGAAGGCCCTGGGGCAGAACTGTTCCAGTGTAGCTAAGGAGGCCAGTATGGCCAGGGTCAAGCAGAGGCTAAGAAAGAAGTAGGATGGGCTGGGGAGGGTGCATGCAGATCTTGTGGGGGCTTTTTCTTTTTTTTAGAAGATTTATTTATTTATTTGAAAGAATTACAGAGAGAGAAAGAGCTTCCAGCCACTCGTTCACTCCCCAAATGGCTGCAACAGCCAGGGCTGGGCCAGGCTGAAGCCAGGAGTCAGGAGCTTCTTCTGGGTCTCCCATGTGGGTGGCGGGGGCCCAAAGCCATCTTCAGCTGCTTTCCAGACACATCAGCAGAGCTGGACGGGGAGTGGAGCAGTCAGGACATGAACCGGCGCCCATGCGGGATGCCAGTACTGCACGCGGTGGCTCTACCGGCCACGCCACAGCGCCAGCCCCCAGCACCAAGGTTTTTGCCCTAAGCCCCTCACCGAGCATTAGCTGAGATGGGTGGCAGTGAGGGCGGAGAACAGGGACTCCGTTTCCTACGTGTTCCTGTGCCCCGTTAGAGGTCCCGCTGGAGTGGTCGGGTACATGCCAGGCAGATGAGTGTGGAGTTCATGGCTGTCTGTGCACGAGCCCAGTCTGTGTCTGCCCAGGTGGTACCGGGAGTTGCAGGGAAGCATGGGAGGGCAGCACTAAAGCAGGCACACCCAGCGGCAGGCAGCTCCTCCCAGACTTCCTGGAGGCTCGCAGACAGGGGAACAAACCAGACACTGCCCTACAGAGGCCATCAGACAGAGCACCCTGACCACTCACTGCTAACAAGGTGGCGGGGGCACAGGGCCGGGGGCTACCCTGCCCCATCCGACAGCAGGGGAACAGGCAGATTTTCAGCTGATCACTGGGGCTCCTCGTGCTCGGCCCTCCCTCTTCACTGCAAGGCAGGGCAAAGGAGGAGAAGGCAGGCTGAGAGGGGGCCCACCTAGCTGCCCAGGGCATGGCCACGTCCACTCCGGTCCCCCGCAGCCAGGCTGAGCTAATCCCACTGCCCACGGGGTCGCTGGTGAAACGGAGGGGACCAGTGGCTGTGGGTTCATCCCTTGTCAGAGCGGTGTTAGGCGGGTCGCAGGGGTCATGCGCCAGCTGTGGCCTCGCCCAGAATACCGTGGACTGCCCAGGCAGGAGCCGTGTTTTCACATTAAACCTCCCCGGGGCCTGTCTTGTCGGAGCGGCAGATGGTGAATTTCATGCAGTGACGTGAGCAAAGGCCCCTCTATTTCCAGCTTGGAACTCGGAATCTGCCGAGAAGCTACGGTCTGGGCGTGGTCTGGGCATTCGGCACGCTCAGAGCTGCACCCCTCGGGGCGGGCGTGGGAGGGGTCCTGAGTGTGAGAGGGCCAGAGTGGGGGTAGGGACAGGGGTGCGGGGCTGGGGTGGGGGGGAGCAGAGTACTGAGCTGGCCTCCATCCTAGGTTCTCCAGCAGGGAGCCAGGGGCCAGGGCCCTGGGGGAAGGCGGGGCTGTGTGTGGTGAGCAAGACCTGCCCTCCACAACCTGGAAATCTAGTGTTTTAATAGGCCGGGGCTGACAGCAAAGCTGGGGCGCCCAGGGGACCTGGGAGAGGGGTAGGCAGAAAGGTGCCGGCGTGGTGAGGACGGTGGGGGTGTTGGGGGGGGGGTGCGTTGTTGATGCAGCGTCTCTGCGGGCTTGGATCTGAGCGAGAGTCAAACTGAGTTATGAAACAGGGGTCAGATGAATGGACACGTTCCTAGGGACTGCCCTTCCCCCACGATTCCCACCCGGACCCTGGCACCTTCTGACCCAGATGTGCTGGCGAAGTCTGGTGTCCGGCACCCAACCTGTTCACCCCCAAAGACAGAAAAATGCAATAACAACCCTCTCCCGGGCGACTTTCTGAGGTCCCAGGCACCCACCCCTTCCACTTCCAAAAGGCCAAAGGCAAACATCCCCGCCACGTGCAAGCTTTAACGCCGCACTGGCTGCGTTTTCCCTGATAAAATTCGTGTTGGGTGCAGAAAACATGGGATTTATTCAAAAAACAAAAAAGAGGAAGAAAGCAAAAGTCACTCATCGTTCTGCCATGGGTGCTGGTGTGTTTAGACGCGTTTTCATCGGGAGCATACTGTACACACTGGTGCGTGATCTGCCCTCTTTTCTCCCTTAAGGCTCCATAATTGAGCACAAAAGGGGCAGGTTGCACGTGGGTGGGGTCTGCAGGCAGACTGGCTGGGTTCAACTCCTGGGGGCCAGGTACTCAGCCCGCTCCTGGCTTAGACCTGTGTGGTTGGCACCGTAACTTTGCGCTCTCTTCCTCACTGCGCCGTGGGCTCCTTCGGGTCACGGGCTGACTCTTGCCGGTCCTCCTGCCCTCCTTGCTTGGGACAGAACAGGCATCCCCGAGACGCTGGATGCCTGAAGGACCCCAGAGAACAGCAGCGCCCAGCGCTAGGGATCCTGAACCACGACGGGACCCGAGATGCGCGCTGGCGGCCCCGTTTCTTACCGGTCTTCGCTAAAGCCCGCCCGAGAATCGAGCTTGCTGGAGCTCCCGTGCTTTCCCCTAGGGCCTGCTCCGCGCGCCCTACAGCTGTGCGGGCCAAGTCCACCTTCACGGATGGATTCCCCAGGGCTCTGAGGAGCGGCGGAGGAGAGCCTGGAGCCGGACTAGGCGGCTCCGCATCCGCACCGACCTGCGCTGGCCACGGGTCGCAGAGGTGCGCCTGCGGGGCGCGGGAGCCAGGGCGCGCCCTCCACCCGGGGTCCTGCGCGCCCCGGGCAGCAGCCGCCCCTGTCCCTGTCCGCGGCCCATCCTCCCGCCCACCAGATCCGGGAGGGACTCCTTCCTCTCCCCTCTCTCCCGGAATCCGGGCGGTGGGGGTGGCTGCAACCGCGTCTTCCCTAGCCGCCTCCTCCCGGGTGCCGCAATCCGAGGCTTTTCTGAGCCGGAGGGGCGGGGGCGCGCGCGGGGCGGAGGGGATTCCTTCCCGCCGGCGGTGCCAGCCCGCACTCAGCTCCTCCCCGAGGCTCCTTCTCCTAGGCACTGCTCCCCGAACACCGAGCCCGATTCCGCAGACGGCCGCGGAGTGCGCTGGGCAGGGGGCCTGCCACGGAGACTCGGGGTGATTCCCACCCGCCCGCGTTGCCGCCGGGAGCTGGGACTTGTTTTGCCATTTTGCAAAACACACACCTCCCCCCCCGCCCCCCACCCAGGGCTCGCTCAGAAATGGCACTGAGTCAGACCTGAGTCACGGCAGGACGTGGGCTCGCGCCCCCGGCCCCGCGGTTCCTCCGCGCCCGGCCCGCAGCCTCCGGGGCGTCTGGCCCCTGGAGCTCGCCCTCGCCACCTGCCCGCAGCCCCAGCGGCCGCCGCGACAGCACGGGCCGGAGCCTCCCTCCTGTTGCGCGGTCGCACTGGCACGCGCCCCTCTGGGTCCTGGGCACTGCGGTCTCGCCCTCTGCCCCCTGCCCCGGACTCAACGGGCCACCTGCCTGCCCCCTGACCTTCCCAAAACAGATGGCGCGAGCTGTGGGGTCAGTGTGGGGCCGGGCGCCCTGCCAGGCCCTCTGTGGCTCCCGCGGCGGTGCCCGGTAGGGCGCACTGCCCTGGCGTGCTTGGTGGGCTTCGGCCACCTAGGGCTGCCCGAGCCGGCGCCCTTGCGCCCTTCCCTGAGTTCTCTGCGGAGAAGGTGCTACACGGCTCTATTTTTAGTGCTAACAAGCTGCCTGCGCCGGCAGCTTCCATCTGCAGCGCGCAGAGCCCTTTACAAATGCTAATGAATGGGAGCAGCTCCCACCCCACCCAGAGCCTCGGATCCCCTGGCTCCCGCTCCACTCCTCCCCCAGGCTTTCCCCGCGGGAACGGAGGCCTGGGCTCAGGGTGTAGAGAGGGGACACAGACCCTGCTCCCTACCGCCCCTGGGTGGTTGTGCCTTCTCCTGCGCCTTCGGGCATCAGCACCAGGTCCTGGGAGAGGGACACTTAGGGAGAGACCCTGGCAGTACAGAGGGAGCTTCACAGAGCTTTCTGTAGAGAATGTTCTCTGGACACAGAATTGTCACCCAAGGAGGCAGGGAGAGGGAGGACAAGGGAGTTAGCAGTACAATCAGGGGAGGCTTCCTGGAGGAGGCAATGATAACTGCGCTGAGACTGAAATGGAGCACAGGGGTGCACAAAGCAGCCGTTGAGAGAATTTCTGGAGGGAAAATGTTCCGGGTGCCCAGGTGGGAGGTGAGGCTGGAGAGAATTTTGGGGCGATCACAGGCAGGAGCTGGTACGATCAGAGTTGTGAGTGGATGTCTCTGGAGGCTGGGAGTCGATGGCTTAGGAAGCAGTAGCTGCGGTTTAGGGGAGAGGTGCTGAGAGTCTGCAGCAGGTGCCGGGAGGGGCAGGGTGTACCAAGAACCTTTCCTGGGCGACCTCACGGAGGCCCAGGCGGCAACACTCTCGGGGTTCAGCCAGGCACGGTCACACAGGGAGAGCCTTCGGAGGGCCACCATGGAGGGCTGTGGCCCTTCCTCCATCTCCACCAAGGCCACGGGCAGCCGTGCACCCGCGTGTGGTGTGCCAGTGCTCGCTGTGCCAGCAGTGCATTGATCAGGCGGCAATAAGGCAACAGGGGTGAAAAAACTCCCCTAGCCAGCCGCAGAAAGAGGCGGGGACGCAGGGCCCTAACCACTGACCCTCTGTGTCCAAGTTCAAACCCAGCGCACACTTCCTGGACTGCAGCATCAGAAGCCGTAGGAAGACTTTGCACCAGTGTCAGGGCCCTGCTTCCCAAGCAAAAAATAAATCGATCAATCACAGAGCCATCCCTTGCCCACCAAGTGGTACAGGAGACAGGGCGTGGGTAACCACACTTAGGATGCACAGAGAGGAGGGGGCCACAGAGAGAGCCCCCCCCCCCCATGCACCGCTTTTATCTGGGTAGGGGGGGAGCTAGGACTTTGCCTGCCGTGGCACAATGTCTGCAATCAGTCGGGAACCGAGTCACTTGTGGGGACAGCGGAAGATTGCCAGCAGGAACCTGTCCTTGTGCCGCTGTCTCCTGCATATCACAGCTCAGCTGGGCCTGGCCCGGCTCTCACTGACGCCTTCAGTCCAACCCCTGTCCTTGCGGCCAATCCTTCCACCTCTCCCCATCCATGGTACTGGCCAGGCACCCTATTGTTGACACCCCAAACCACCCAGGGGCTGTCCCTGTATCCGTCAGGGTTCAGCCTGCAGAACTTCAGAAAAGTTCATGGATAACGCAATGAAGAGATTAAGCTGGGCCTGGCACTGTTGCATGGTGGGCTCAGCCGCGGCCTGCGATGACGGTATTGCATATTGCAGCGCTGGTTCGAGTCCCGGCTGCTCTGTCTCCCAACCGGCTCCCTGTTAATGCGCCTGGGAAAGCAGCGGAACATGGCCCAAGTGCCCGGCTCTCTGCCGCCTACATGGGAGACCCAGATGGAGTTCCTGGCTCCTGGCTTTTGCCTGGCTCAGCCCTGCCCTCGTGACCATTTGGGAAGTGAACCAGCAGATGGAAGACCAGTGTGTGTGTGTGTGTGTGTCTGTGTGTGTGTGTGTCACTCTGCAGTTCAAATAATCCTTTTTTCAAAAAAAAAAAAAACATTGAATTGATTTTGGTGCAAAAAATTTTGAAATCCCTGCATTTTTTTCATTATACACGTTTTGCAACAGGGACTTGGACATTTTTTCCACCAAAATAAACTTCTCTTTCATTTCCATTTCCGGAAGTTTCTGGAAGACCCCTCATGTCTGGTGTCTTAACGGGCTTTTTAGCAGACAGGGGTTCCCACCACGTCGGGCCTGGCCAGGCAGGGCTCCAGCCCCAGCAGAGGCCAGGAGCGCTCCCGCCAGAATGGAGGGGAAGCGGCTCCTCAGCCCCCTGCCCACTCTGCAGCTCACTCCTGCCCTCCTCACACGTCCCATCTGGGCTCACCATGCCCACCTGCTCCCCTGGGTCTCTGCCCATCTCCTGTGTCTTCCTCCCCTCCCTTCTCACTGCCCTAACTCATCTCTGGTTTCTGTTGGGCTCCTCCCCAAAGTGCTAGATGCCCCGCCCCAGGCAAGCCTATTGGCTGGGAGCTGGAGGAAGGATGATCATGGTGAAGTCTCGCCCCCTCCCCAAACCAACTACCCGCCTGGGTCAAGCCCTCCTAACCCGTTGGGTTATTCGGAATGTCTCACCACCGCAGTGAAAGATTGGGTCTGGGTGGTACTGAGTGGCAGACAGAAACCTTTCTCTCTTTCTTCTCATTTTCCCCGGCCGGCCACTCTCACCCTATCCCCTTCTGCCAGGAGAAGTTCTTGGTTCTTCCTCTTTCTTTTTAATCAGGTTAACATCCATTCGATCCAAGGGCATTTAGAATCCAGATGGGCTGGGAGACTCGGAAGCAGAACCCAGTAGAAAACAGATCTCTGACATCAGAGAGACCCTGGTCAACCCTCTCGCTCGTGTCTTAGGGATTTCCCAGTGAGTTCTGAGTGCAATGTACATCAAATGTTGGCGACGCCTGTGTACCAGCAGAGCACAGCGTTAAGCATTTGCCAGCCTGGACTTCCATGCTGGCTGTGTGCCTTAATTCCCTGTGCGGACAAGAGGAGAGCTTTCGGCGCTCCGTGCCTCGGTCTCCACCCCTGTGAAATGTAGATAGTCATGGATATTTGTGGATCCTGGATGAGAACCTGTCTCTCAGTGGCTAGCAGTCTGCAGGAAGCCTGGCACGTGCGAGGTGCCCAGGACAACTCAGCACCCGCAGGGCACCTGGGACCTCCACACACGTCTGCCTTTGTGTGGGCTGATGTCAGCTGGCTGAGGTCAAGGGCTTTGGGCAAATCCCCTACTCTATCATCGGTGGCTTAAAATCCAATCCTAGGGCCCTGGCCCTGGACGGAGTAACAGCTCCAGCAGTGAGATAGGCACAGACCTCTAGCACTGTCAACAGCCGGTCACGGTGGAGAGAGGAAGGCCTTTGCGGCCACAGGTGCAAGTTGAATCCTATTTAAACAGCACCTGCTGAACATCTCCTATGCTGAGTACATCTGGCTCAACACACATAGCACCTGGTGTTGCAGACACACGAGGTGACCCAGTTCCTCCAGAGCCTACAGCTGTGGGACCCAGCAGGTAGACCTCAGGGCAGCGTGGTGCGTCATGAACCTGAACGCAGCCATTGGGGCTGCCGTGGAATTCCCACAGCGTGCTCGGGAAGCCGGGCTTGGATGGACCCTTGTGTCCCTCGCCCAGGACCTGGCTCCAAGCAGGTGCCCATCAGAGCTTGAGAATGACCGGCCATCACCACGGCCATAGATGTCAAGGAAAACCCGATGAAGCACCCTGGGGCATAAGCGTCCAAGGCAGTGTCAGACGTTGAAAGAGCAAAGCAGACGGGAACATGCGATCAAAACACAGCCTAGCCCCACAAGGCAGGGTTGTTCAGCCTTAAAGAGGAAGAAAGACCACATGGATAAGCCCCAAGAACATTATGTCAGTCGCAGAAGGCAAAGGTGAAGGAACTCCAAGAACTTGCTGGAAAAGCAATTCAACCAGAAGTATGGGGGCCGGTGTCTAGCCCACGATGCCCGTAATCGTATACCGATGCCTGACCTGATCTCCCCCTCCTGACTGCAGCTTCTTGCGATTGCAGACCCTGGGAGGCCAAGTGATGGCTCAAATGATTGGGTTCCTGCCACTCACATAGGAGACCTGGATTCAGTTCCCAGCCCCCAGCTTGGCTCAGCCCAGTCCTGGCCATGGCAGGCATTCGGAGAATGAACCAGTGAATGGGGGCACGCTCTCTCTCTTCCTCCCCACCCCCATCCTCTCTCATTCTTTCTTCACTCACCTCTTCCCCTCCCCCAAATAGATAAGTTTGATTTGGTGCAAATTTTTTTAAACCCAGCCATTTTTTCCCCTAATCTGCTTTGCTATGAACTTTTTTTCTTTAGGATTTATTTATTTATTTATTTGAAAGTGAGAGTTACAGAGAGAGAGAAGGAGAGAGAAAGAGATCTTCCATCCACTGGTTTACTCCTCAAGTGACCGCAATGACTGGAGCTGCACTGATCCGAAGCCAGGAGCCAGGAGCTTCTTCTGGGTCTCCCATGTGGTTTCAGGAGCCCAAGGACTCAGGCCATCCTGCACTGCCCTCCCAGACACATTAGCAGGGAGCTGGATTGGAAGTGGAGCAGCCGAGACTTGAACCAGCAGCATTTGGGATGCCAGCGCCATAGACGGCAGCTTCCCGCTACGCCACAGCGCTGGCCCTGCTATGAAGTTTCTGAAGACCACTTCTATTGCACCACTGCCCTGATCAGAGGGTCCAGAGGAGTCAGACCCAGACAGGAGAACATGGTAGGCAGGGGCTGGGGGAAGGAGACTTGTCTAATGAACAGTTTCAGCGTTGCAAGATGGAGCGTTCTGGAGATTGGAGCACACCAATGGGAAGGGACTCAGGACTGCTGAAATGGCGGGTTGTGCGTTGTGTGTATCTGAAAACGGGCAAGGGACCGGCAAGAACAGTGGTTTGAGGCGAGGCAGAGAGGCGTGAGAGTGTAGGGTGAAAGCGTGGCTCGCTGATAGGGCCCAAGCTTACAACACAGGCAGGGATGTAAGACGCAGTGCGGCAGGATGGCTGAAGGGGACTTGGATGCCACGCCAAGGAGTGCCGAGCCTAACATGTTGGCTTTGATTCCATGTGTGTGTGTGCGGGCGTGGGGGGGAGGGGGGCTTCACCCTGGGCTACTGTAGCATTGGCACAGGCATTCTACTCTGTGGACCCAAGCTGTTATCCCAGTCCTGACCGAGCCCAACCTCTTCTGCAAAGCAGGGCCCAGAGCCCAGAGAGCACCCCACTGCACCCGGAGCCCCTGAAGGCTTCCTCTGCTGGCTTTGGTTGGAACTGACCACCTCCAAGCCCCTGTGGCGGGTTCAAACTCCAGCAGCGTGACTGGAAACCCAAGAGACGCCGGCCTGATGAGCTGACTGCTTTGCAACCGAATGTCCGTGAGCAGCCTGGGTGCGGACAGTTGCCGGCTCTGTCTCAGGGTGCAGGCTCCACGGGGGAGCCTGGCGGCTATGAGATGCAGGTCCTATTCGGTAGGTGCTGCCTTCGTTTGGGCTTCTCTCAGCTTCAGGCAAAAAGCTTTTGGAAATAAGCTGGTCTACGACACTTGGGAGATCAGTTGTGTTTGATTTTCCTTTTTTCATGTGCTCGGCCGTCGCGAGCGCACGCCTGCCCTGCTGACGTCTAGATGGAGCTGCGCGCCTCTCCACGGGGCTTCCACTGTTTATTTAACATGAGACGTTGCAGCTCCGGTTATCTTCGCCAGGCTCGGCTTTTCATGTCTCAAATGAGGGTAATCGTCGCTGTCTCGCTTTCTAAGGCTCTCAAGGAAATGAATGGCTGGGGACGATGACACACTTGGAAATCTGAGCAGCGGGAGGACACACACAGCACCACGCGTCCTCCAAGGAGGCTGGAGCCCGGCGTTCGCTGGGAACGCTCGATTCCGGATGCCTCTCGTCTAGACATCTGCAGGACAGAGACAGAGGAGTTCCTGTTTTGAGATGGATGAACGGTGCTCGAAAGCTGCTGTTTCCCGAGCCACCTCGCTCCAAACGCTAAAACCCCTCTGATGCCCATGCTGGTTTGTTTCCTGATATCTTAGACAGGAATTCGAGAAGAAAAGCAACTCTGGCTGTTCCTTTTTACCATTTCAACATCCCCAGTGCTCCCCCACCCACCCACCCACCACCATGGCCCAGCTGTGAGTATTGGTATGGCTGGAGCTGCCCCTTCTCACCGGGACATGGAGGGGACAAGCGCAGAATGTCTCCCGGCCACCCCAGAGACCCTGCCACAGGCCCCATGCTCTAGAACAGAGGTGGGGAACCTTTGTTCTGCCAAGGGCCATTTGCATATTTAGAACATGATTCATCCGCAGGCCACACAACAGTATCAGCTTAATGATTAGCCTGCTATGGATCTACTGAATTTTGACCAAATCATTTCTATTTTTCTTTTTTCTTTTTTTTTAAGATTGATTTATTTGAAAGTCTGAGTTACAGAGAGAGAAGGAGAGGCAGAGAGAGAGGTCTTCCATCCACTGGTTCACTCCCCAATTGACCACAATGGCCCGAGCTGTGCTGATCCAAAGCCAGGAGCCAGGAGCCTCCTCCAGGTCTCCCACGTGGGTGCAGGGGCCCAAGGACTTGGGCCATCCTCTACTGCTCTCAAAGACCACAGCAGAGAGCTGGATCAGAAGAGGAGCAGCTGGGTCTCGAACCGGCTCCACAAACTGCCTCACCTTAACATTCTCCTGTGACCTCAGCTGAAGGACCCATCATGGCCGTCCTGGGTCTGGGGTCCCTGCCAAGCGGGCTGGCCCTGGGACTGCCTCCTTGGCTTCTGGCTCTGGTTCTGCTGTTTGCCAGGGATGAGCCCATCTCCCTGCGTGGAAGCTAAGGGACACTGGGCATGTATGTGTCTGTTCCTGGTGGCCCCTCCTTGATAACGTGCCTTGGCCGTGAGTGTTTCTACAATGAGTGCTTGGGAACACGAGGCTGAGTCAAGGGGACAGCCTTTGGGAGGCAATGTTAGCCCCGTGTGGTAGGAGGCTTTTTCTAGAAATTGGAAATTCTCTCTAAATAATTCTCCCTTTGACATTAAACAAGATGTATAAGTGAGTGGCTCTGTGTGTGTGTGTGTGTATACTCCATTTTAAAAAGTAGCCCAAGTGTCTCCTACAAAAATTATCACTATCCATATATATTTTTTAAACTTCATTGATTTATTTGAAAGGTAGCATTACAGAGAAAGATAGAAAGAGATCTTCCATCTGCTGGTTCACTCCACAAATGATTGCAACTGCCCAGGGCTGGACCAATCCGGAGCCAGGAGCTTCTTCCAGGTCTCCCACGCGGGTGCAGGGGCCCAAGCACTTGGGCCATCTTCTACTGCTTTTCCAGGCCACAGCAGAGAGCTGGATCGGAAATGGAACAGGGGCCGGCGCTGTGGTGTAGTGGGTAAAGCTGCTGTCTGGAGTGCTATGATCCCGTATGGGCGCTAGTTCGATCCTGGCTGCTCCACTTTCGATCCAGCTCTCTGCAATGGTCTGGGAAAGCAATGGAAAATGGCCAAGCCCCTGCACCCATGTGGGAGACTTGGAAGTGGCTCCTGGTTTTGGACCAGCCCAGCTCTGGCCATAGTGGCCATTTGCGGAGTGAACCAGCAGATGGAAGACCTCTCTCTCTTTGTGCCTCTGCCTCTCTGTGACTCTGCCTTTCAAATAAATCAACAAATCTTAAAAAAAAAAAAAAAAGCAAAGAGAAGAAAGAGAAGAACTAGAGCAGCCAGTGCTACTCATCTGGGATGCTGGTGTCACAAGTGGTGGCTCTACCCACTGCATCATTGAGCTGGCCCCAGATTTTTTTTAAAAAAAGGAAGGGTGAGAAAGAAATGAAAGCCCCTAGTTACTCACTGAAAAGAGTGTGGCAATATCTTGGTAATCCTTTCACACTTTCTTGTCTATAAATTGTCACTTTCTGGTGTATGATTTTTCACATTATAGTCATTGATAGTCACAAAACACCTATTTTTTTAAAGATTTATTTCAACGTCAGAGACAGAGAGATCTTCCATCTGCTGGCCTACTTTTCAAAAGGCCACAACGCCCAGGGCTGGGCTGGGCTGGAGCCAGGAGGCCTGAACTCCATCCAGGTCTCCTGCTTGGGTGACAGGAGCCCAAGGACCTGGTCCATCCTACTCTGCTTTCCCAGATGCATTAGCAGGGAACTGGATCGGAAGTGGAGCAGCCGGGACCTGAACCAGGGATGCCGACATTGCAGGCAGCAGATTAACCTGCTGTACCACAGTGCTGTCTCTGTCGCTTGTCATTTTTAATGAGCAAATAGTATTTTGTGAGATTCTGACTCTACCACACTTTGTTTACCCAAAGCATTCTCTTTGTTTGATGTTGGGTTATTTCTGGGGAAGTTTTTTCCATTCACTTTTTTTTTTCTTTTTGACAGGCAGAGTGGACAGTGAGAGAGAGAGACAGTCAGAAAGGTCTTCCTTTGCTGTTGGTTCACCCTCCAATGGCCGCTGTGGCCAGCGCGCTGCGGCAGGTGCACCGCGCTGATCTGAAGGCAGGAGCCAGGTGCTTCTCCTGGTCTCCCATGGGGTGCAGGGCCTAAGCACTTGGGCCATCCTCCACTGCACTCCCGGCCCACAGCAGAGAGCTAGACTGGAAGAGGGACAACGGGGACAGAATCCAGTGCCCCAATCGGGACTAGAACCTGGTGTGCCGGCACCGCAAGGCGGAGGATTAGCCTATTGAGCCACAGCGCCAGCCTTTTCCATTCACTTTTAGAAATAATTTGGTATCACAGAAGCAAAATCTTTGATTCTGTTTTTAATTCCTTAGGATGAGCTCTTAGAAGAGAGATTAGGCCGGCGCCGCGGCTCAATAGGCTAATCCTCTGCCTTGCTGCGCCGGCACACCAGGTTCTAGTCCCGGTCGGGGTGCCGGATTCTGTCCCGGTTGCCCCTCTTCCAGGCCAGCTCTCTGCTGTGGCCCGGGAAGGCAGTGGAGGATGGCCCAAGTGCTTGGGCCCTGCACCCCATGGGAGACCAGGAGAAGCACCTGGCTCCTGCCTTCAGATCAGTGCGGTGCACCTGCCGCAGCGCGCTGGCCACAGCGGCCATTGGAGGGTGAACCAATGGCAAAAGGAAGACCTTTCTCTCTGTCTCTCTCTATCACTGTCCACTCTGCCTGTCAAAATAAATAAATAAATAAATAAATAAAGAGAGATTAACAGGTCAAAGGGCATGCATCTTTTCAAGGCTTTTGTTATCCATCGCCAAATCAGTTCTGAGAAACTTAAATAAATTCATATACTCCCATCCTTCCAAGCTTTCAGCCATACCATGTACAAATAACTACCAATTCAGTAGGTGAAAAATAGTATTTCCTTCCTTGCTACGAACTAGATGGATTTTTTAAAGATGTTTTTCAGTCTTCGGTGTTTGTCCTGTGGTTTTTCTCATTGATCAGAGCTTTTGAACGTTATCCCCTCTGTCGGGTAAGCTGCCTGCGCTTCCTTGGCCTTTTGCTCCCAGCACACTTAGATTTCTCGTGTCCTTTGGGTGTAGGGAGATTGGGCATGTCTGCAAGTCTCCTCCTTTATCATTCCTACTTTCATGTCTTTCCAGGGGAGAGAGAGAGAGAAATCTTCCATCTACTGGTTCACTCCCTCAGTGGCCACAATGGCAGGACCTGGGCCAGGCTGAAGCCAGGAGCCTGGAACTTTTGTCCGGGTCTCTCACGTGGGTGGCAGGGTCCCAAGGTACATCCTCTGCTGCTTTCCCAGGCACATTTGCAGGGAGCTGGATCAGAAGTGGAACAGCCAGGACTCAAACCAGTACCAGTCGGCATTGCAAGCTGCAGTTTAATCCACTGGGCCACAACACCGGCCTCCGGGGCCTTCACTTGTCCAAATCTTTACAGAAGCTCCCTGGGTTCAGGGTAGTGTCAGCATCCCCTCGGGCTTCCCTCTCCCGGGAGCTCTCAGTGTCACTAAACCCAGTGCTCGGTGCACCGACACAGCCACCCTGGCCGGCCGCAGGTCACCGCAGGCAATTACAGGAGGGAGAAGCGCAGAGAGAGACAGGAGCAGGGCTTGGTCTCGGGTCACAGCACCGGTTACCCTCAGCAGAAAAGCCGAATGCAAGACCAGCGTTGCCACTCGCACCGGGGTGGAAAATGCCTTTCTTTCCGGGGTGTGTTCGTGTGTGTGTGTGTGTACATGTGCATGGTGTGTACACCTGTGTGTGCACACGGACATACTGCCTCCCACAAGGTGGCGCACACACACGCACACACACACACCTGTCTAACCTTATTCTTCTGCTGGGGAATTCTACATGGGGGAAACTCCCTCTGTGATTTTGGGGTGGGGAGGAGGTGAGGGTAGCAAAGAAAGCCTTCAGTGAAAATCGTCAGCAAAGGAGGGGCACTGAGCATGTGCGGAGTAATCTCGTCTCCTGCACGCTTTATTAAAGAATTATATGACATAATTACACGTTATAATGTCTTTACACATATTTATGGTAATTACGTCAATGTGCATTTGATGTTCTGTAATTACAGTAAACACACAACAATCCTGACAAATGGCTCCATCAAGGATTCAGATTCCCCAAGTGAAGACCAGGAGGAAAGGCGTTAACCCCTCCGCACCCTGACCGCAGCCCCCCGATGGTTCCTCCTCTGAGCACGGGCCATGTGTGGGGCACTTTATGCCCCTGCTGTTATCAACGGACAGTGCATTTCTCAGGGACATGCCTGAGACCGCGCCCCTGAGCCTGCACTACTTGTATCCTTCCCCGCCCCCTCCCCTAGTGCCTTCGTGTCTGCTGATTGTGTAGGGGGAGCAGGTGCCCCCGGGTCACACCCCAGGAGCACATAGGTGGTGGAGATGTGTAGTTGGCGCGCCCTCTGTGACAAGGGCCATCCTGGTAGGAGTGGCCACATATAGAGAAAGTTGCCATGAGGCTGCCTGCAACACCAGCGTCCAGTATGACCGCCAGCTCGTGTCCTGGCACCTCACTTCTGATCCAGCTCCCTTCTGATGTACCTGGGAAAGCAGCAGAAGGTGGTCTAAGTGCTTGGGCCCCTGCCACCCACTTGGGAGAATTGGATGGAGCTCCTGGCTTCAGCCTGGCCCAGCCCTGTCCATTGTGGCCATTTGGGGAGTGAACCAGTGGATGGAAGATGTCTCTTTATGTAACTCTGCCTTTCAAATAAATAAATCTTTGAAAATGGAAGGAGGAAGCCAGCCACTCAGGTTCCATCTCCTATGGAAACTGGAGCCCCCTGGGCGGACACAGCCATGAGAATAAACTCTGCAGGTGCTCGCCCCTTACCCACGGGCTGCTGGGTAACTCCATCAGTTCCTAACCGGCAGGCTCACGGTGGCCCTGTGTGTGTGTGTGTGCACGTGTGTGGCGTGGTTATGTCAGATGGATCATTTTCAGAAATATTTCTTATTGTCTTGTGGTCTCTGGTTTCTGGTTGTCGGGGATTGCTAAGAAGGACCTGTGGTCAGTTCATCAAAAATCATCAGCCATGGGCGGGGTTGTCCCGAGCAAGATGCATTTCCTGGGATCCACTGATCTGCCAGGCCCCAGATAGCCCAAAGAAGGTCCACCGGGTTCAAGGGGGTGATGGCAGAAAGTGAATGAGAAGGCTGGCGCCGTGGCTCAATAGGCTAATCCTCTGCCTGCGGCGCCGGCACCCCGGGTTCTAGTCCCGGTCAGGGCGCCGGATTCTGTCTCGGTTGCTCCTCTTCCAGTCCAGCTCTCTGCTGTGGCCTGAGAGTGCAGTGGAGGATGGCCTGAGTGCTTGGGCCCTGCACCCACATGGGAGACCAGGAGAAGCACCTGGCTCCTGGCTTCGGATCAGCGCAGTGTGCCGGCTGCAGTGACCATTGGGGGGTGAACCAACAGCAAAGGAAGACCTTTCTCTCTGTCTCTCTCTCTCACTGTCCACTCTGCCTGTCAAAAAAAAAAGTGAATGAGGGCATGGTGGGGGGGACCCCGAATTCCCAGAGGGCACAGCAGCGCTTCCCCAGGCTCAGTTCCTAGGGGTAGGACAGGGCTGTGAAGCAAGTCGTAGAACAGATTCGGGAACCAGCAATGCAGGGCCCTGGGGCGCAGGAGGGGACAGGCTGACCTGTTCCACAGAAGTTAGCAGCTTTAAATGAATCCAGGCCTTTGCCGTAACTCCTCTCCAGGGCCCGGGGCTGACCCCTTTAGGGTGGAAGCAGCAAGAACATTCTCCATTTGCATCCATCGATTTCATCCCACCCCTGTGACCTGGAGAAACCAATTATCCCCAGAGCTGGTGGTCGCGAAGGGTGGCTTCTCCAGTCCCTCCCCAAGGTGGCAGGGAGAAATGGGTGACACGGGTTCACGCCGGTGCCGTGAGGACTGACTAACGAGTCGCAGAAGTGGCCAACTTATTGCCTCATGCAATTCTTAGTCATGAATTGCCCATGTTCCCCACACACACACCGAAATCAAAGCAATTACAGCTGCCAGCGGAGCTGGAGTCCTTAGTGCGGAAAATGCTAGTTTCAGCCCAAGATGGGGGCTGGAGGTGCGCGGGCCCCTACCTCCTCCCCGGGAACGGAGGCGCCCGCAGGCCTGGCGGGGTGGTAATTGCTGCGGGCTGAGACAGGGCTCTGACTGTGCTAATGATGCCCTGTTCCTTCCCAGAGGCCTCGCTCCGGTCTCCACGGAGGGCCAGGCTAGCCAAGGAAAGCAGCGCGCTGGGGACGAGCACATGAACGCGCGCGTGGTCGTCCGTCATCTTTCCGTCTCCTTCTCTCTTCTCTTTTGTCGTCCGATCTCTCGGGACCTGGTGTGTGTAGACAGAGGCCTCATTGACGCCATGGCTCACCCCGGTGCAGGGACAGGGGTAGCCCTCCCTTGGCTTCTTTCCTGTCTTTCTAGTGGGGGCTCTGCACGGCCAGGCACCATAACTCGTATTTTCTCCACACCCACAAAAGACTCTGCTGGAATCGGGTTTGAGTGGGGAAACAGATTTTCCTGGGCTGGTCCTGGGCCGCAAAGGGGCTCATTCCTTCTCACGTTGGGGAGCAGGAAAGAACTGGGGCGATGTGAGCATCCTGGGGCAGACTCTGCAGACGGGGAAACAGGGTAGGGTGCGGGGGAACCCAGCAGACGGGCTCACGGAATCAGAACAGATCCCCATCTCGCCCAAGTCATGCCTTGCCTAGAACAACAGGTGGGGAGGGAAGGAGGAGGAAGAGAGACGCCCCACTCTTGCAGGTTCTAAGGGTTGCCGCTTTGGGGGTGGAGGGCAGGAATCTGAAATTAAATATTCGGAAGAGCCATGGGCAGGAGGCAAAATCTCCCTCAAGAGGCTGTCCATTAAATCTCACTGATGGGATTGCAGGTAAAGACTGGTGCAAGCCCTCACTCCCTCGCCTCTCCCTGCCGCCACGAGTCCAATAACTCCCCCGGAGAGACCCTCCTCCCTCGTCCTGGGGTCTGTATACTCCTTAGCTGCTGGGTCTCTGGGGACGGGAAATTAATTTCTTTCCCTGCCCAACGCGGCTGATCTCGGCGGGCAGCCGGGCTCAGCTAGGCGCCAGGGGTCAGATGCACGAGACCCCCAGGTGCTCGGAGTAAATGATCCAGCCCTTGGGCCGTGGAGGCGCCCAACAAGGCGGAAATGGCATTTCCCACTCAACTCAATTGCCGTGCGTCCGGCCGTCTCTCCACACCAAGATTCAATTATCGGGGCTGGCACGTGTCCCCCCGCCTCCCAGTGCGCACCTGTGCCTTCTGAAGAGCTGCCCACCATGCTCTTTTTTCTGATAGCTCTGGGTGGTAGAATTCCAACCAGAGAGAGGGAGAGAGAGAGGGAGAGACTGATTTTCTGGCTGCCAGCTTCAGCGGTGAGAACCCGACCCTGCTGTGCCGTGCGTAGCGCGATGGGAGAGGTGAGGATGCTGGTTCCAGCTGTGCACCCTTGGGCAAGTCACACAGCCTCCCTCAGCCTCAGTTTCCTGCTCTGATCTCTGGGCCTCCTCACCCAGCCCCAACAGCCCCAGGAGTCGACCCCAGTCCGTACACTGAGGGTCCCCAAGTGCTTCCTAGAGAATAGAGTGGAGGCGTTGCTAAGCACCAGTTCCGAAGTTACAGGAACAACGAATTCAGGGGCACAGGCCAGTCTGCTCCAGGAACCAGCGCCGCTGGAACTCGGCTGGCTTCCGGGGCTCCTGCCACCAGGTCCTTGGCCTCCCCTCCTTCAGGGTGCACAGCCGTCTGCGGGCAAGGAGTTGTGTGTGCCACCAGCGGCCCCTCGCAGGCCAGCCTGGGCAAGCCTAGTCCCTCTGGGCACCATCTCGGAGTGGGATGCCGCCCCCAAGAGGCTGCGAGGCCCTGCCTCTTGCACTTGGGTTGGTGAGGCTGGCGGTGGAAACTGGCTCCAAGTGCTGCTGCTTCAGGGATGTTTGCCCAAATGCTGCTTCCCAAGAACAGCTGGACGCCCAAGATGCTTTCCAACTCTTCTTCTTCCAACAAGCCCGCTTCTTTTCCTGCAAGTGGGACGTGCAGGAAGCCGGCGGAGTCTGAACCCCGGCCTCTCCCCACTCCTTTCTCAGCTTGGAGCTCACAGTGGCAGCGAGAGGCCCCTACCTCCTACCCTGCCCAGAGCCCCGGGGGGCCCCGGCTGTCAATACGTCCCCTCTGTGTGCAGCAGCCTCCCTCCTTGTGAGCCAGACATAGCTCCACATGCCCATGCTTCATTTCATCCTGGAACCCCAGAGTTGGAAGGGGTCATGTCTCCATGGCACACAGACGAAAAACTTAGAAGTCACAAATGGCAGGCGGCTCTTCCCAGCATTGCACATACACACACATCTGCCAGAAAGATGTGCTCTTTTTTAGACCTAGAAGAATTCCTATTCGTGGCAGTGTCCTGGCCCCATCACAGCCCAGCGCCTTGCTGTCCCCGTGATCTTGGGGAGGGTCCCATCAACCCCGATCCCAAGCCAGGGTAGCCTGGCCATGAGAAGAGCAGTAATCCCAGCCCTGTCACTCACAGGGCCAAGGCCTTGAGTCCCCGCCTCCCCATTCCTCCCTAAGCCACAGATCGGGAGATCTTGTTTTCAAGGGTGCAATGGTAGCACCGTCTTCTCCCAGTGTTCCTGGGAGCCCCAGTGGGTCGGGATGTGTGGACACACACAGGCGCCTGTAAACTACTGAGTCCATGACCCCCACCTCCACCCTAATTCACCCTCTGTGTCTTTCCCTCCAGCATTTGTCAAATGCCCACACCTGTGGCCGTGCAGGTGCCCTCTCCCGGTCCTTGTGCACAATAAGCTGGTTTGCAATCCACAGCGGCAGGTGACAGATCCTTGAATGTCTCTGGCTGACTCCATGGGACAGGAATCAGAAGCATCAGAATTTGACATCTTCTAATTTTTTTTTTTTTTTTTGCTTAAAAAGTAGATGTGAAGAGGGAAGAGTTGTAGTAACACCCCAGGCCAAGTAGTGCGTTCAAGACAGCATGGCAGGTGACATCCAGGATGTCAGAGAATGTGACAGCAGCACTAGGGATGTGCAAGCATAATGCCACACGCCAGCGTCGCCGGCAGAGCCAGGATCACTTGGCAGTGGGCATGGCGACACCGTCTGGGTCACAGGCTGCCAAGGGGAGCTGGTGTGTTGTCATTAGCATGAGCCGCGCCACAGATGCAGCGCAGGGGCGAGTCCCACGCCTCCGCCCTGTCTTTCTGCCCTCCGCCATTGGCTCATTAGCTTTTCTTTCCCTGCCCGGTGCAATGGGGCTTCCGCCTTCCCATCTACACCGCGGCAGACGAGGAGGTCTGAGACGCCCGAGCTGTGTCTTGCACAAGGCGCCTGCTACCTAGCGACTCATCAACAGCCACAGCTAGCTAGCAACTCCTTATCAATAGGCACGCTCCGTCTTCACCGGGTGCCGCGGTTCCTCCAGGTGTAAAATGGGAGAATAGTTCCAATGCCCTCGAAAGGCTTGACAGCCACGGAGAGCATCAAGACCGTGTCTTAGAACTAGCCTGTGCCTCCGTTCACGGCGGAGGGTGGCTCGCCCACCCGTTCCCGCCCAAGTCCTTGTGAGCCAGGGAGTGAGGAGTTTTCTGTTTGCTGTCTGTCTGCCACTGGATGGTCCCAGGCAGAAGGGGGATGACAGTGGCTTGTGCTTGGCTTGTCTGTTTAAAGGGAAGCAATGCCGCTCCCTTGGGGGCCCCGCCTTTCTTTCCCGGACCCCCTTTTCTCTTGGTGACGTTTCTCTTCTCCTCCCCACCGAGACTGGGACCTTGCTCCCCACTTGCTCTGTCCACCAGGCAGTCAGAAGCCGCCTGCGTCCTGTGGCTCCACATGGAATTTGCGTGCATGCGTGGCAACAGCCAGAGAGAGCTGACACCACTGTTAGGCAGAGAGTATGGCTCCCGCCAGAGGTGCCTGGGGAGCGACCACGTGTCCCCGGGGCCTTTGCACACCTCTTCCTCTCTGAGCCCACCGGCATCCCTCCCACATGCCTCTAGCCGGTCCACCTGCTCATCCTGCCCCAGTCCAGCCACCACCACCCCACTGCCCCCAGCCATCACCAGCTCCACCAGCTCGGAGCACACAGCCCCTCCCATGCCTTCCCGGCCCCTCAGCAAGGCGGTGCGGGCGCAGGGAGTGCTGCGCTCGGCTGGATAATGAGTTGAGAACTTCCAGCCCCGCGCCTCTCTCTGGCTGGTGACTGACACAAATGGGATTCATCTTTAATCATCTGTTAACTCGTTGTCTATTATAGCTCTTTAATAGCGCCATAGATATTCTTAATGAAGCGTGATTTAAGGTATTTACAGCACACGGACCGACAGACATCACTCACGGTGTGCAGGTAATGAGGCATAAGACGGCTTTTGAGTTCCGCCCCCCCCCCCCAAAGAGAAAGCAACAGAGAGAGCGCAAGAGTGCGCCTTAGCACGGAGGCCAAAAAAAAAAAAAAAAAAAGGATAAAAGCCTTGTGTTGGAAGGTTTGTTTTAGTGTGTTTAGGCATTTAAAGTCATTTTAGCTCTTCCAAGGTGTTTGGCGCACAGAATTCAGCAATCACTCCCTGCTGTGAGCCGAGCCTAGTGCCCTGGCCCAGGCCCAGTGTCTCTCCCAGCAGGTGGCAGGGGCACAAGGAATTCAGAGCTTTGTCCTCTCAGCCACTCTTCCCTGAGGGTGTGCCCCGGGGTGTCAACTGGGTGGAAGGAGCAGCACAGAGAGAAGGGCTAGGACCCTCCCCACGGGAAAGGAGCAGGGCTGGGGTTACCATCCACCCCCATGGCTGTGCGGCCCCGCGGCTGCCTGGGGCCACTTGCCCTGGCCTCACAAAGCCCCGGCAGCTTCATCCTCTCAGGTAAATCCTGCGAGAGGCAGAAGGAGCCTAGCCAGGCACCACTCAGCTCTCCCTGCTACCAGTAAGGAGACCCAGAGCTACCCAGCCAGGGAGTCACAAAACCAGGGACTGGGATGGCCTAGCCTGGGCGGCCTGCATCCCGCACCAGAGAGCCTAGGTTCGAGTTCCAGCTCCGCTCTCGGTTCCTGGAAGGCAGCGGATGATGGGGCTGAAGGACTCGTCCCTGCCACCCATGTGGGACACCCGGATGGAGTTCCTGGCTCCTGGCTTTGGCGTGGTCCAGCCATGGCTGTTCTGGGCATTTGAAGAGTGAATAGGAGATCTCTTTCTCTCTCTCTCGCTCTCTCTCTCTCTGCCTTTAAATACAATGTAATTAATTAATTAATTAAAGGGGAAACAAAACACTACAGGGTCTCCCCTTCCTTGAAGACCCTCTCCTCCCAGCTTGGCAGTGCTCTGTTGCATGACAGACGGACAGACAGATTTCATGAAACTTCTCAGAAATGGAGAATTCAGTGGGAGCAGAAAGAGATCAGGGTGGGGAGTAGGGGGAGGCTTCTTTTCCAAGGATACGCTTTAACTAGCGAGATCAGCAAAGCAAAAGGGGACAGCCTCCAGGGCTGTGTACCAGGAAGGCAGGACAGGAGCTCCGAGCTGCTGGTCTGACTGCCAGCCGACCCCCTCCCCCGGGGTCAAGGGCAAGGACGTCCACGTGGGTACGAGCAAGGTCACTGGACCTTCTCCCTAGGGGAGGGGGGATCAGCCCCTATCCAAGCGGCAGCCCTCCACTTGCGAGAGCCTGTTCCGGAGATGGGCAGCACAGAGAGAGGGCAGGGCCCGGCCCCCACCACGGTCACGCAGGATCGGAACTCCAGGACCTGGAGCTTCCCAGGCTGTTGCTTCTCCTGCTAAACCAATCTGCCTTGGCGTATGCTGCCTCTTCCCACGTCTACGAGAGGCCAGGGCCCGTGGGCGGGAGCCAGCCGCCCTGAGCCCCGAACGCACCCGGGATGGTGTTTCTCCGGACGCCCACAAGAGAGGAACCCTCCTCCGGTGCCAGCCTGGCATGAGGGTCCGCGTGGGGAGAGGACACCAAGCCCCTCTTGGCGTTCGGGACGTGCCCAGCCCTACCCCAGCCTCTGCGATCCGCGCTGTCCCAAAGGCAGACCCAGCCCCAAGCAGAAGGAATCCACGCGCATGCGCCTGTGCGTCCCAGAGCCGCGGGTTTCCATCTGGTGCCGGGCGCACCCCTCCTGTGCGGGGTGCTGAGAGAGGCCCAGCGGCTCGCCCCAGGGAGCCTGCAGTCTGTCTTGGGAGGATGGACTGTTCCAGAATGAGTGCCCAGCCGTGGAGTAAGGAGGGCAGAATAAAGGTGGTGGGGCACCTGTGATATCTGGGATGGGTGTCTGGCCTCAACTGTGGCCAGGTCGCGCGGCTGCAGTTTTCCCACAACACTCTGGCCAGACCGTGGCCGATTCCTTCTTGTCCCTGCCTCCCTGTCCCTCCCAGGCCGACTCAGAGCCCACTCAGTCCTCCTGTGGGCCCAGCTGGGAGCCGTCCCTCCTCACCTGTGCCCAGAAGCCCGTGTCTATCCTTTTGTTTAATTAAAGATTTATTTATTAGAGTTACAGAGAGAGAGAGGGAGAAACAGCGAGAGGTCTTCCAGCACTTGTTCACTTCCCAAATGGCTGCAATGGCCTGAGCTGGGTCAGTCTGAAGCCAGGAGCTTCTTCCGGGTCTCCCATGTGGGTGCAGGGACCCAAGCACTTGGGCCATCTTCTGCTGCTTTCCCAGGTGCATTAGCAGGGAGCTGGATTGGAAGCAGAGCAGCCAGGACTCAAACTGGCACTGCAGACAGTGGCTTAACCCGCTGTGCCACAATGCCAGCCCCTGTGTCAGTCCTTAAACACGGGAAGCACCAGGCAGAGTGGAAGCCCAGGAATGGACTTCTCTCTGCTGCTAGCCCCCTCCCCATCCCGCGCTGAGTCTCCCCCGCTCAGGGCCCTGCCTGGTCGTAACCCTGACTTCCAATGGGTCGTGGTTCAAAGTGCTCAAGGTCAGGGTAGGATTGGCCCTGCTCAGCCTTCCTTGCGCTAGGCCGCTTGCTGGCGACTTTACAGATCTGCTACCCCAGGTCAAGACCCTCTGTGGTCCAGTCAGCCGAGCTCCGGTCTCAGATAGGCTGGCCCCTTGCTGAGGGCCAGGCACCTCTGAAAGTCCTGAGCTGGGAAGGAGCTCACTTTTTCTGTTTGAGGATCACCTGGAGCCAAGGACGTCCCATGAGAACCCAGGTTCTGGATGGAAAACAACAGAGCACAGGGACGTGAAAGGGGAAGAAGCCTCATGGGAAACTTTATTGAGTGACTTAAGTTTTGTAACCAGGCCAAGCTTGGGCTCTGGGGTTTCGTTTTGGCACAATCTTGGCATAACCGGCCCTAATTTTGTTTTCTCTGAGCCGAACGATGCCACCTCATCGCTGCATAGGTATGGACAGAGAATTGCCAAGACTTCATCTTGGTTTATCTTCTTTAGTCATTTGGTTGATTGATGCTTGATTGGTTGGAGAGACACACAGAGAGCTTCCACCCGCTGGTTTTACTCCCCAAGTGTCCACGATAGCCAATCCTGCCTGGGCCAAAGCCAGGAGCTGGAAACTCAGTGTCCGTCTCCCAGGCGGGTGGCAGGACTCAGCAGGACCCCTCCTGGGGTCTGCATGCATTAGCAGGAAGCTGGAGTCAGGAGCCAGGGCCGGGAGTGGAGCCCAAGCACTGGGATTCTGATGTGGGACGGGGGCACCTTAACCGCTGGGCTAAAGGCCCCTTCCTCCTCTGTAGCCGTCTCCGGGAGGTACTGAGCATGCTGGCCAGCTGTTTCAGTCGTATTCTTCCCTTTCCCAGCCACATCAGCAGGGGCTGCACCAGTGTTTGCCACCTTTGTGCTTTCCAAGGAGGATTTTGGACACCTTGCCCTGAGGATGGAGACACTAAGACTTCTCCCTTTCCCCGGGAAGGAAGAGATTGTAAATGTTGCTTCCCGGTAATAATGGGAGAGACAAGAGCCATGGCCCGGCCCTGCACAGCATCATCCTCACGCTGGATTTAGAATCCATGCTCCTCTGGCTTCCCCAAGAATGCAGGGGGCTCTTGTCATCAGCCGGAGTCATGAGGTGGAGGCTGCCATTCAACCCCAAGACATCCACCTGGGACCAGGCCCAATGAGGTCTGTTTTTTTGTTCTCCTTTCTAGATGATTCTGGAATTTTCTGGATGGTTCCATTCATGGATTGGCTGTGCATCAGGCCGCTGAGCATCAGCAAGTGTACCCCAGGCTCCCTAGGGCCTGGGTGCTCTGATTGTCTCCCCTGCCATTAGGAAGTGCTTTAGCAAAGCACATGTGCCACACCGAGACGGAGTAGCCAGTTACCTAGGAAACTGAATGCTATACGTGTTCCACTTCCTGGTGTCATTTGGATCCAGCTGCTGCAATTGGCCTGTGTCCTCAGCCTCCTGGAACCTAAACGGCTCTAGCCATATCATTGGTAGGGCCCAGTGCAAGATGTACATGCAGGGCCCCCAGGTCAAAAGAGCTCAAGCACTGCAAGATGGCATCAACAGAGCCTTAAAACCAAGCGCCTGCCCTTGGAAGCATGCAGCTGCCCAGGCTGCACACCCATTAGAAGCTGGCAGTAAGAACGGCCCTGCACACACTTGCTATGGCCCTGCAGCCCCGTGGGGATCGTGGTAGGGTGACAGATGCATGCTCCCTTCCTTTCATCACGAGAGGTTTCCGAAGCCCCACGTGCTCGACCCTCAGATGTGTGAGGCTCTTCCTGATGGCATCCAAGGACAGGGCTCCTGTTCGGGTGGGGACCGCAGTCACAGTACCCAGCATAGAGGCGCCATTTTCCCCTCCTCCTCAGTCCAACAAGAGCAGCCGAGTCATTACCGTGGTCCAGCTGTGAGCTCTGCCTTGGCCACCACACTGGGAGACTGTTTTTTTTTTTTTTTTTTTTTTTTAAGAATTATTTATGGGGCCAGTGCTGTGGCGTAGCGGGTAAAGCCACTGCCTGCCCAGTTCAACTCCCAGCTGCTCCACTTCCAATCCAGCTCTCTGTTATGGCCTGGGAAAGCAGTAGAAGATGGCCCAAGTCCTTGGGCCCCTGAACCTGCGTAGGAGACCTGAAAGAATCTCCCAGCTCCTGGCTTTGGACCGGCGCAGCTCTGACTGTTGTGGCCAACTGGGGAGTGACCCAGTGGATAGAAGACCTCTCTCTCTCTCTCTGCCTCTCTCTGTAACTCTGCCTTTCAATTAAATAAGTAAGTCTTTTTTGTAAAAAATAAACTATTTATTTATTTGAAAGGCAGAGTTTACAGAGAGAGAAAGGGAGAGACACAGAGAGAGAGGTCTTCCATCCACTGGGTCACTCCCCAAATAGCCACAATGGCCGGAGCTGGGCTGATCCGAAGCCAGGAGCCAGGAGCCACCAGGCGGGTGCAGGGGTCCAAACACTTGGGCCATCTTTTGCTGCTTCCCAGGTGCATTAGCAGGAAACTAGATTGAAAGGAGCAGCCGAGACTCAAACCAGCGCCCGGTGGGATGCTGGAATCGCAGGCAGTGGCTTTACCCACTATGCCACAGCACCAGCCCCACCTTGGAGACTTGTTACTGGCCGATGCTCTCCTCTGCTCTCAGCCCTCCATGCTCTCCTCCTAAAAGTCGCCATCTACCCAGTACGGCATTGTGAATCCATCACCCCCCCAGGGTTCTCCAAGCCTTTTAGAGAGCAATTTGCATTTTCAACCTGTCTCCCCTCTAAGGGGTAATGAATTAGATGAATTTGCGACCCACTGTGTCCGTGCTCTGTTCCCTTCATCTGCACCAACAGCCTCGTTTGCAGGCGACAGGACTCGCTGCCTTTCAGCCGAGCAGGGCTGTGTTTGAGCAGTTGCCCTCCTCCGCCTCTCCTGTGTCTGTGACCGCACGGAAAGCCCTTTGAGCAGCACCAGCCCAGTGCCCGCTGGCCGGGCCTCCGATGGTTCTGCTGAGTTGCGTTGCGTCAAGCCCCACCTCTTGCTATCTCTCCTGGTGTGAGTGGTCCTCGGGCTGGTGTCTTTAGAGGCCCGTCTGCAACGACCCTGTTCCTCTCCTGTGCTGCCTCCAAGCCCCTGGAAGTACAGGCAGGACTCCTTTTGCTGGGTCCTGGCTGGGCTGCACCTGCCCCACCTCTCTGCTGTCTCACAGCCTCTCGGGTCAGCTGCACCCACATCCAGGGAGCCAAGCCCTCCCTGATCACTCGATGAGGTGGAGGGGGGGATCTCCTTGCAGGCTTCCTCCTCCACATTGATTCTGTAATGGCACAAACTCAAGGGCTTTCCACAGAGCCCAGACAAACGCCACCTCCAAGTGAATAGAGAAAGAGATTTGTTTGTTGCCTGCTTGCGGCTGTCTCAAAGCTGTTCTCTGTCGATGACAAAATATTTGGCATCAAAGGTTCTTACTTCTGAAAGCAACCTCGTCAAAACACCTTCGAGTCTGGTTTCCCTCCCCACTGCTTTCTCTGTCCCTGCAGAGCCCTGGCGGGTTAGGCAGGCACAAGAATGGCTCAGAGACCCGACTTCCTCCACACCGAAGGGCAGCCCAGAGAGGGTGCTAGGAGACCCCTGCCTCACGTCGGAACTGGGTTTGGTATTGGCCTCTGCCACTTACTAAGGATGACCCCTTGGGCAAGTTTCTCATTCGCCCCCGAGCCTCAGCTTTCCTCTCTCTAGAATGGGTATGATGATGCTGAACTGGTAGCGTGGCTGCGGAAGTCAGCGAGGCATGGGATAGGGTGTGCTTGGCAGGTGGTAGTTAGAAGCGTTTGATTAAGGGTGGCTGCTCTTTGATCATCTTTCATCACCGCTGACAACAACTTAGACAGCCAGGCTCTGCTTTTTAGGGAAGAACAATTCCTCAGTGGTGAACCCCTCGGTTCCTACTGCCATTCGTTGTGTGTTCTGTGTGAGTTTTCCCCTGGGCATTGGCGGCGCTCCTCTTTCCAATGGGGACATGGTCTCAGCAGTGCATCGCTGGGCGGTGTTGTCATTGGACAAGCCGCCTGGAGTGAGTTGTGCAAACCCAGGTAGCACAGAGCGGTCACAGGACGCGGGCCGTAGGTAGGCCTGGGAGCCGGGGTTAACATGACGTGGGTGAGGCTGCTGCCGGCAGAGCACGGGGGACTTTTACAGGCAACTGTTTTGTTTGTTTAATAAGTAGAAGGCTCGTATGCTGAAAGAACAGCAGAAAGTATAATATAGTAAATACGTAAACCAGTAACATAGTCCCTTGTTATCGTCCATGTTCTGCCCTGTGCATAATCGTACGTGCCGGGCTTCCGCGTGGCTGGCAGTGCAGCAGGTGTGTCTATCCCAGCACCTTGGGCTGTGGACGGCCTCGTGTGACAGCTGCTGGAATCTTAGGGGACCGCCGTCACATATGCATGGCATGCCTGTTCTCAGTGGAGGACGCTAAGCCAGCTGCCCAGCCCTGGCGGAGCTCCTCGGGGAGGGGGGCGGGCTAGGAGCTGTCACGGCAAAAGCCAGGCTTGTACGGCAGATGACTAGCCTTCAACATGAGTCGCGTCTCAGCTAAGGGACAGCATGGATTGTCCCCAAAACGACTCCCAAACTTGGTCAACAGGCGAGATCTCTCCACACCCTTCTCTCCCAGTTCCCTCATGGGAGAAGCAGGTTCTTTGGGGGTTCCCACCCCATAGGGCTCCCACCCCCATGTTGTAAAACTTCCTGATTAAAGGCTTGGCAGTCCCCGTGGTTCACAGAACCCGGTTTAAAGCGGATCTGACCCATCCTGAGCAGTTCCAAGGCTAAGTGCAGGTGAAAACCACACGCAAAATGTCGCATCTGAAAACACCTTGCCCTGGATGCACATCGATACCACCCCTCTCCGACTCGCTGAGCCTTTCGGGAACTCTGTTTTTGAACTTTTAGCACGTTTGAAGAATCATATAGTACAGTGTCCCACCAAAAAATTTTTTTTCTGCCACCAAGTACCTTGTTGACAGTCCCTTTCTGCAAGTTCCTTTCAAAAAAAATAGGTCCCGGGCAGCGCCGTGGCTTAACAGGCTAATCCTCTGCCTTGCGGCGCCGGCACACCGGGTTCTAGTCCCGGTTGGGGCGCCGGATTCTATCCCGGTTGCCCCTCTTCCAGGCCAGCTCTCTGCTATGGCCCGGGAAGGCAGTGGAGGATGGCCCAAGTCCTTGGGCCCTGCACCCCATGGGAGACCAGGAGAAGCACCTGGCTCCTGGCTTCGGATCAGAGAGATGCGCCAGCCGCAGCGGCCATTGGAGGGTGAACCAACGGCAAAAAGGAAGACCTTTCTCTCTCTCTCTCTCTCTCTCTCTCTCACTATCCACTCTGCCTGTAAGAAAAAAAAAAAAAAGTCCCTCTGGAATCAGAAGGAGACATAGGGGCCAGCGCTGTGGCGTAGCACATTGTATGGGTGCCAGTACCAGTCCCGGCTGCTCCACTTCAGATCCAGCTCCCTGCTAATGCACCTGGGAAAACAGCAGAGGATGGCCCAAGCGCTTGCACCCACATGGAAGACCTTGCACCCACATGGAAGCTCCTGGTTTTGGCCTGGCCCGGCCCAGGCTGAATGGGGAGTAAATTTGTAGTTGGAGGCCCTTCCCTCTCCCAACCCTTTCCCTCCACAACGCAGTAACTCTGTCCTTCAAATAAATAAACAGATCTTTGGAAACAAAAGCAAAGAGAAATCACACAGTTATATCCCTTCACTCCTCACCTCCCTTCCCCAACAAAGGAAACTCAATCACGCCATAATATAGAGGCGGGGATTAGGCGAGAGCTAAGACCACCACCCTCAGCTTCATAGGAGGGGTCGTGACGCTTGACGTTGGGCCCCTCAGAGGGACAAGGTGGGCACTGGGAGAGAAGGCACCGAACAAATCCAAAGGGGCTCTCAGGTTGTGGGGCTCACCGTTCCGCACTGTGTAGCGCCCCATCGAAACGTGAAAGCCCTCACGGCATGCTCCCAAATCCAAGCGTTTCAGACCACGGTAATCTGCTTTGTGCGTTCAGTGGTGGCTGCAGTTCATGTGCCAAAGTTTTGTTGTTGTTGTTGTTGTTGTTTAAAGATCGTAGTTATTTAGTTGTTTGAAGGGCAGAGTGGAGAGAGGGGGAGAGACAGAGAGAGGGATCCTCCGCCCCTTTGTTCACTCTCCCAAATGGCCATGACAATTGGGACTGGGAAGCCAGGTCTCCCACATGGGACAGGGGCCCAAACCCTCGGGCCATCTTCTGCTGCTTTCCCAGGACCATTGGCAAGGATCTGGATCAGAAGTGGAGCAGCCAGGACTCGAACCAGTGCCCATACGCGAATGCTGGCACCGCAGGTGGTGGTTTAACCCACTGCGCCACAACACCGGCCCCTGCATGCAGAATCTTCAACCAAGGCTAAATCCTTCATGTCCTATAGCAAGCCAGTCCATCTCCTGAGAGTCCTCCAAGAAAGGGGGGTGCTGACATTGACCTCATGTGTTCTGTACATGGAGAAGCAGAGGCCTCTGGGATAGAACCAGCCTCAGCCCAAAGCCATCACTCCTTCACCAGCCCTTGATTACCCAGCATTCCCTCCAGGTAGTCTGGTCACTGTGTGGTTCCCTCCAGCAGGGCACTGCTAGGCTGTCCAGTGAACCCCTGCCTTTCCCAGGAGCCCCTGGCTGGGCAGCCCAACCAAGGTCCACCAGCCTCAACGAGGGGCCCAATCCTCAGGCGCCCACCACCACCTCCAACCGCTCACCCCAGCTCACTGGGCCCGCTCACCCCGAGCAAGCGTGAAAAACGCCACCTTTGCAGGCCGGAATCCGAAAGAAGCTGGAAACCTGCTGCAAGCTGCTGTCCCACTCTCTCCTCGTGTTTGCTGTTATTTTTTAACACTTTTTTTTCTCCCTCATAAAAGCACTACCCTCTTCCCCAGAGCTTGCCTGTAGCGAAGGCATGGTCTGTACAAGTGCAATTATTTCAGAACAGATGGAGTGAGGAGCAGAAAGTCTGTTAATAGTAATAGAAATGCTACATGTTAACCTGGACAGCACACGATGACAGTCTCATGACTACCCATTCTGTTCCCACCAGCTGGGCCACCAAAGTAGGAATGAGATATTCACAAACACAGCCATCAGCCACGTAGCCACCTAAAGTTAGAACTCAAATTCCTTCACATCAGGGGCTCTGGCGGCCATGCCAGCCTGGGGCCTGGGAGCAGAGGAGGCCAGCCCCCAGCTCGGCTCTGGCCCCTGGCAGGTTTGTCCTGGAATCTCACGGCCCGGGGGCCACCGAGGGCCCCCCGCCAGGTTTCCGGTGGAACGCGGAGCTTGCCGGCCCCAGCCGGGACCCAGCCCCCCCAGCAGCACCTGCCCCGGCTGCTGTCACTGGGGAGGTGGCGTTCTGCTGAGTGGACCTTCGCTTCCCGGAGGGAGGCAGCGTGGGAGGAACAGTACAGGGGCCTCACAGACCCGGGAGACAGCGGCACAGCGTCAGGGCCAGCAGTGCCAGGGGCTTGTCCACCTCTGGCACAGGAGACCTCTCCCCACTTCTAGAAAGTTAACAAAGAAAGAAAGAGACTTATCCTAACAGGAAATGACTAGCTTTGCTTCAACAAGTGTTTCCTTTTGTGTTTGTTTGTTTAAAGATTTATTTATTTGAAAGGCAGAGAGAGAGAGAGATCTTCCATCTGCTGGTTCACTCCCCAAATGGCCACAACAGCCAGGGATAAGCCAGGCTGAAGCCAGGAAGCAGGAACTCCATACCAGTCTCTCATGCAGGTGCAGGGGCCCAGGCACTGCTTCCCCAGGCACATCTGGAGCTGGGTCGGAAGTAGAGCAGCCAGGACTTGAACCGGCGCCCTGTAGGATGCCGGCGCCTCAGGCATGGCTTAACCCACTGTGCCACAACCACGAGCCCTCAACAAGTATTTCTTATTTAGCCACCTATCTAAGGGAGACCACATAGGCCAGGCACTTAGCAACAAAGAAGTGTTAGGCCCTGCCCCCTAGATAATCTTTTTCGAGGGACCAGGAGGAGCCCACCTATAACCAAACACAGCACAGGAGGCGGCAAGGGCCCCAGTGAGAAGCAAACCCGAGCCCCTGGCGCTGGAAGGATGGGGGTGTCTCCTCTGGGGCGGGGCGGAGCGGGTCTCGGCAGTCAGCTTACAGACGCCCATGTGGTGCCTCTCTCCAGCTCTGTGCCCAGTTTCCTTGAGCTGATGCCAACATTCACCGGCAGGAAGGGGTGGGCCCTGCCGCTCAGGGCCTGTGTGTGCTGTGGTTTGGTTTTGTTTTGGCGAATGGGTTTGCCAAGGCACCCGTAGGTTACTGTTGGGGCAGGCAGGCACCATGCAAGCAGGGCGGCAGGTGCAGCAGTGAGAGACCCTCTTGCCATAACAGTACAGGGACAAGCGTTGTGACGTAGCGGGTAAAACCACTGGCTTTGACACCGGCATCGCGTGTGGGCACTAACTCGTGTCTCGGCTACTCCACTTCCGATCCAGCTCCCTGTGAATGCATCCGGGAAAGCAGGGGTGGTGCCTGGGCCCCTGCCACCCACATGGGAGACCCGGATGGGGTTCTTGGCTCCTGGCTTTTGCCTGGCCCAGAATGGGCCATTGTGGCCATCTGGAGAGTGAACCAGCAGATAAGTTAGCTCGCTCTCTCGTTTGCTTTCTCTCTCTTCCCCTCCTCCTCTCTGTGTAACTCTGACTTTCAAATAAATAAATAAATCTTTAAAAAAAGAAAGAAGGAAATGGCAGCAGCTAGGAGTTCACAGGGCCCCTCCCCAAGGGTGTCAGAAAGAATGGGCAGGTGCCGATGGATTCCAGAGAGCCCCCCGAGCTTGGAAATCGGTAAGAACCAGGGGCAGCTGGAGACGGAGGAGTTGAAAGCCGACTTGTAGTTTGCGCTTGGTGGCTGATGAAATGGCAGTGCCGTTCGGCGATGTGAGCAGGTTACATCAGGGGATGAACGGGTTAGGGTGTAGACAGGAACGGAGCTCTGGAGACAGAGACACCCATCTGCCACCCAGGTCCGTTCTCCAGACGACCCAGAGAGCTCGCTGGAGCTCAGCAGTTCTTGTCCTCCGGTCTCCTTGCTCACCCGGCACCCCCTGCTCCCGTGTAGCACAGGTAACATCTACATCCAGCCCTCGACCTACAGTGGCTTGAAACTTAAGTCACCTGCTTAAGACAGCAAAGTAGCAGTGGTCCGGAGAGGGGACAGAGCACAGACAGCTCTCTCTAGCATTTGAACTCCCCATTCTGCCCACCCAAGGCCCCTGGGTGCTCAGCCAGAGCTGTGAGAGCTGGGTGAGGCTGTCCCCGCCTCCAGCCCCCTAGAGCGTGCTAAGTAGGGACGGTGGTCCCCAGAGGACTGGCCTGTGCAGCGGCAGACGCACACGGTTCAGAGAGGCTGGGCCATGTGGCCGGCAGGCACATCTTTGTGGCGGGTGGGTTTTGTATGACGCGAGAGTTCAGAGACCCAGGTGTGCAAGAATTCGCAGCAGGCAAACAAATACCATACTGTAAGTAGCAGTCAAGCCCCAATCTCTCCCTCTGACCCCTGAGCCGAGCCCGCCCTTCTGTGCAGGGGGAAGGAGTTGAATTTGGAGACAACGAGCATGGTTTGAAATTCCAGAGAAACATTCACTTGCTCACAGCGATGGCGTTTACTGCCGGTCACTTCACATCCCCTGGGCACTACTCTGAGCCTTTATTTCATTAATTTTTAAAATTTATTTCATTGAAAGGCAGTGAGAGAGAGAGAAAGAGAGAGAGTAACATCTTCCATCTGCTGGTTTACTCTGCAAGATGCTACAACAGCTGGGCCTGGGCCACGCCGAAGCCAGGAGCCAGGAACTCTGTCCAGGTCTCCCTGTGGGTGGCAGGGACCCAGCTCTATTCAGAAGACGCTCCCGGCAGTGCTCCCCTCGTTTCCTGTAACGGGACGTGGGCCAAACCCAATGATGGCCTTAGCTGACACGGACCCAAGTCAGCCTGCAGCCCCTTGACCCTAACATCGGGCACTGGCGAAACCATCCTGTTCTTCCTCCTCAGACATCTGCAGGCCGGCATCTGACTCACCTCCCCGCCCCACGCTCACCCGTGTCCCCACAGCCCCCACGCTACTCGTCCCTGCCCCCACCCCTGCCACGTGGCGCCATAGCCGTGTCCGCAGCCGTCACCCCCGGCGCCTTGGGAACTGCTCAGGGCAGGGTGTAGGGCACAGCCCCGGTGGCTGAACTGGGCGCAGAAGACAGGGCCATTCGCCTGCAAGATGCAGTAACTGCCTTGGGCTATCGGAGGGCCTTCCGTAGACAGCGCAAGGGCAGGCCTCGCGCTGGGGTGGTTCTGGAGGGAGCTGAGTCTTGGGCAGGGGGCGTTCTTGGCTCCCCGAGCTGGCTCCAACAAGCGGCACTCCCAGGAGAGCAAGGCACTCCCCTTGGCTGGGAGGCCACGCACGGTGCTGGCGGCTCTGGCTGGGTTTGCCGTAGGGGGAAATGGCCCCCGTTGTTCCCAGTGTCACAAGATTCCATAATCAATCCCGTTCCCCAGGGCGAGCTCAGCCCCCTGGGAGAGACGTGGGAACAGGGCTGGAGAGAAGCAAGGGCTGCCTGTGGGATGCCCCTGTGCCACCTCCTCCTGGGCCCACCAGGGAAGCTGAGCCGCTTGGGCCCTGGCTCCAGACAGCTGGAGACGTTTGGAGGAATGCTGATGCCACGGGTTCCCAGGACAAAACCTGAGCCATGGGCTCTGCTCTGCGGCCCCGGAACCTTTCACACTGTCAGCTCGTTTCATTTTCCCAATAAGCCATCGTGTGAGAGGCACTGCTGACGCTTTGCCACAAGGGTGACCGACACAATGGGGTGAGAGTAAATAAGCCCCCTTAGCACCCAGCCTGTGTGTGGAACCGCTGGGGATGGCATCCGGGCCCTTTGCTCATTCACTCAGATCCCTTTCTCATGACATCAGGACGCCTCCCAGTCTCCCAGCCAAAACCAGCATAGGAAACCGACACGTGTGTCAACAGGGATGCAACCAGTGCAAGGAAGATCAGTCCCCAGCACGGGAGCCCATGGGGGTGTTTTGTTTTGTGCAGCAACAAGTGCAGGGCCCCCCACCCTCACTCCAGCTTTCCCAGCTGACTCAGCAGCTCAAGGACCAGGCTGTCTCCCGCTTTTTGCCTTTGTCATCCTTAGCACGCATAGGACTCTTGGTCACAGGACGGCTGCAGCACCTCCAGCATCATGGCCTCATTCAAGGCAGGTGCAAGGGGGATGGGCAGAGGACCAAAAGACACCCAGGATTTTTGTCTGAGTGGCACTCTGCCCTTGATACACAGAGAGTTCCCTCGTCAAACTCCCATGGGTGCCGTGCAGCCTTTTAGCATTCTCAGCCTCTAGAGTAGAGGCAGGCAAGGGCGAAGGTGAGCTGGTCGCAGCTCTTTGCAAGTGTGTCTGTGCGGCAGGAGCCCCCAGTGCCATGGGGCACGCGGCTGTCTCTGTGGATGCCGGCCTGCAACACGAGATGTCCTTGGGATGAAGGGCTCCGGGGGCTCGGGGGCAGCACCTGACTGCCTCCTGGCAGGCCCGGCAGCCCTGGCGGGGAGCAGCTGTTCCCCTCCACCTCCCCCAGGAAGGAGGCTCTTAACTAGATTTCCCATCCAGAACTCTGCGGGGGAGGCTGCAGCGCCTCCGCCCACCGCGGGCTAAATCTGTATTCCCACCCCGCTCGCTCTCGGGAGCAGTGGCTGCTCAGGGCGCCTCGTGCTGGGGACTGCAGCTCCTCGCCTGGGCACAGTGGCCGCCCGTTGCCCTGCGGGGCCCTGCCGAGGTCAGGGACAAGCTATTGTCCATCCTGTGCATGGCATATGGGGAGCCAAGTGCCTGTAGCTGGGGCATGGAGACCCCGGTGGAGGGGGTGAGACAGTGTCCCCATCGCCTGGGAAAGCGACACCAGCACCTGGGCTCCTCTCCACGCCCCCTGCCCAGCGGGACCTGGTCCTGGGGGCCTTAGGAAACTCTCCGTGATGATGCTGATGTTGAGGCAGGGGTGAGAGAAAGAAGGGCTCTCTGCTGGACTTGGCCGTGAGCCCTGACCTAGTCAGGTCAGCTCCTTCTGCCTCGCGAGGACAAGGCGAGTGCTGGAGAGAGTAGCCATGCCCATGCCCTATCAGAACTCTGGAGCGTGCCTCCCCAGGCGCCCCACAGTCTCTGGGCCAGCATGATGGAGAGCCGAGCATGAAGGAACCTGGGGCCCCACCTCAAGGTACAAGCAGCGTTTGTCTCAGCCGAGCGTGCTGGGACACACGGACGGAAGTGACAGTGATAAGGGAAGAAGTTCACAGCCTCTTAGGATCCAGAGGCACAGCTCACAGGGCCGCCCCCAGGGAAGCAGGAGGCAGAAGGACACGGGTTCAGGGCTGCCCAGCCCGTGGGGAGTTTAAGGCCCACAAAATCATCTGGTCCAGCCCTGCCAAGGCAACCGCAGGCAGGACCAGATCTGTGGCAGGCTCCTTTTTTTTTTTATTTTAAGGCTCCTTTTAAGCTGATAATTTTGTCCAGCCCGCGGGTGATGGTACAAATTTGCACGTGGTGGGAAAGAGGCTCCCTACTCCTGCAGTGTGGAGCCGGGGAAGCCTTGGTGATGCCTTGCCTGTTTCCATTGCTGAATACCTGAGACCGGCAGCTGACAAAGAACAGAGGCTGGCTTAGCTCGCGGTTCCACAGGCTGGACAGTGCCCAGAACGCGGCATCTGCAGCAGGTGACGGTCCTCCTGCTACATCCCAGCTGGGCACAGGGCGTCCATCACGGGACCATCCAGGGCCTCTCTTCCTCCTCTTGCAAAGCCACCAATGATGTCCTGGAGCCCTCATGAGCCCGGATGTCTTCCAAAGGTCCCGCCTCCAGATCGCACGGCCCTTTGAATTTGAGGCCTGGGTTTCCAGCGCGTGAGCCTTGGGGGACACGTGCAAGCCACAGCAGGCGAGCCTTAGCAGGTGGCCATGAGCAAGGCAGAGCAAGCAGGGCAGGTGGGTTTTGTAATTTTAATTTTTATTTTATTTAAGGTATGCAAATTTCATATATGGAGATTCAGGAGCATAGTGATACTTCCCACTCTACCCTCCCTCCTGCCCATACTCCTACCCTTCCTCCTCCTCCCTCTCCTATTCCCACTCTTAATTTTTACAAAGATCTATTTTCAGTTTACTTGCTTTACTTACTCATAAGATTAGCCCTACACTAAGTAAGGAGTTCAATAAGTAAGATGAAGAAAAAAACACTGTTCCTCAATAGTAGAGACAAAGGCTAGTAAAAATCATCAAATTTCAAAATGTCAATTTCACTTCTGTACAATACCTTTTAGCTACTCTATTTGTTACCACAGATCAGGGAAAATGTATGGTATTTGTCTTGGTTTCCAGTTGATCAATTTTGTTGCAAAAGATAGAATTTCATTATTTTTACCACTTAGTAGTACTTCATAGTGTATATGCACCATAATTTCTTAATCCAGTCATCAATTGATGGACATCTGGGTTGATTCCATGTCTTAGCTAATGTGTATTGAGCTGCAATGAACATGGAGGTACAGATAACTCCTTCATATGCTGATTTCATTTCCTTTGGGTAAATTCTCAAGAGTGGGATGGCTGGGTCATATGGTAGGTCTATATTCAGGTTTCTGAGGTATCTACACAGTCTTCCACAGTGGCTGCACTAGTTTACATTCCCATCAACAGCAGATTAGGGTACCTTTTTCCCCACATCCTGGCCAGCATTTGTTGTTTATTGAATTCTGTATGAAATCCATTCTATGGGGGTGAGGTGAAACCTCATTGTGATTTTGATTTGCATTTCTCTGATAACTAGTGATCCTGAGCATTTTTTCAAGTGTCTATTGGCCATTTGAATTTTGTTTTTTGAAAAATGCCTGTTCAAGTCATTTGCCCATTTCTTAACTGGATTATTTGTTTTGTTGTTGTTGAGTTTCTTGAGCTCTTGATAGATTCCGGATATTAATCACTTATAAGTCTGCAAATATTTTCTCCTTCTCTGTTGGTTGCCTTTTCCCTTTGCTAAGTGTTTATTTTGCAGTACAGAAGATTCTTAGCTTGAAATTATCCCATTTGTCTATTTTTTCTTTGATTGCCTGTGCTTCTGGGGTCTTTTTCAAGAAACCTGCCTATCTCCAATGTTTTTCAGAGTTTCCCCAATGTTCTCTTAGTAACTTGATGGCATCGGGTCATAGATTGAGGTCCTGCATCCACTTTGAGTGGATTTTTGTGTAAGGTGTAAGGTAGGGGTCTTGTTTCATACTTCTGCATGTTGGAGACCCAGTTTTCCCAGTTCCATTTATTGAAGAGACTGTCTTTGCCCCAGAGATTGAGTTCAGCTTTTGTTTTTTGTCAAAGATAAGTTGGTTGTAGCAGGTGGGTTTAAGACAGGCTTGTTGGAGTTGTTTGGAGGCTGCTCTGCTGAGCTGAGCTGAGCTGGTCCCTGGCCCTCTGATGACTCAGCAGGGCCACAGTGGCCCAGCCTGATGGAGAACGAAGGTTGAGGACTGGGCCCTGGCCTCTTTGGTTTGCACTGGAGGTGTGTGCTCTGGGGTGTGCATTTGCTGTCCCTGGGAGGGGCAGCATCTCCAGGTGAGCAGGGACTCCAGCGCCAAAGCACCAGAAAATGTTAAGAGTAAAACACTGCTCCACACAACCCTGCCTCCTCATTTCTGCCAGACTCCCTCTGTCCTCTGGGAAAGATGGGTGCTCAGACATTCCTCAAATGACAGAGGGGAAAGAGAGGGCCTTGGGGATGCTCAAGTTGCTGCCAAAGTCAGACAAGTCCCCGGGCCTGAGTACCACCTCTGCCAGCTCGGGCTGCTGTAACAGAAACACCACAGAAAGCGTGATGTAGACAGCATTTGTCCCACAGCCCTGGAGACTGGCGCATCCAAGGCTGAGGTGTGGTTCACAGACAGTCCTCACACTGTGTCCTTGCGTGGTAGAGCAGACAGGGAAGCGAGCGGGTACTCTCCAGCCTCTCCTTCCAAGGCCACTGCCCCATTGTGAAGGCTCCATCCTCAGGACCTCGTCGCCTCCCCAAAGGTGCCCCCTCCCCAGCTACCACCCCAGCAGGGGCTAGGGGAAGTGCAGGCCATGGCAGTGTCTCCATGTCACAGAGCAGGTGGCACGCTGGGCTGCCTCCAGGAGTAACCAGTCCTGTTCCAGGCTCGCCTGTCCCTCACACGGATTGGCCTGCCTACCCCTGCTGGCCTCACGGTGCCATTCTGACCCATACACCTCCCGCCTCACCTGCAGGAACTCCCCCCCTCCACTGGGGAGATGGGGGATGCAGACCCCATCCCAGCTTTCAAGGAGGTTGGGTCTCCTTAGACAAAGAAGCATAAATTGCACTGGGTGGGGGGAGGGGCGGTGTCGGGGCGCTCCTCCGGAGAAATGAGCTGCATTCCGCTGGATTCTGTCCTAGGAGCAGCAGTTCCTGTGGCTCACGGGAGCGCGGTGGGAGTGCAGAAGCTTTGCATAGCCCAGAGTGCGCCTTGGAAACAGGCAGGGCCACACCAAAGGAGGGCAGGTGCGAGGACACAGAGAGGAGGGCGGGCTGCGGGGCCAGGCGTGGGCGGCACGCTCGGGGTCCGCGGGCAGCAGGGGGAGACTCTGAGCAGCGGGGTGACACGCTCTTGCTCGGGTTTGAAGCAGCGTCCGGACGAGGGCGGGCATCGATGAGGGGTTCAAAGAGCCCGTGGCGGGAGCCACTAGGAGGTGATTCCAGCCGAGGAGAGAAAGGTGATGGTGGCTTGGCTTGGGCTCGGCAGGTGCTGATGGTGATGGGTTTGGGAGTCTCACGTCTTGGTAATGGACTGGAAGAAGAGGCCAAGGTGGCCGCTGAGCTTCCGGTTTGTACCGGACTCTGCCTGGAAGGGGGCGGGGCGCCGCTTGTCAGGTGCAAGTGAGACGTCCTGCTTGGTGAGAATCGGAAAGGAGCCTTGGATTCAGAGAAGTGGGGGCGCTGACTACCCGCCCCCCAAGGGCTGCAGCAGAGTGCAGTGAGGAGTAAGGGGAATAAGGAGGCAGACACAGAGTGTTGACCACTCTTTCCCGGAGTTTGCCTAGGAAGGTGGGAGATGGGGAGAGAAGGATCAGAGGGTAGCTAAAGAGACTATAAGGCCAAGGGAGGCACTTTGAAAGATGCAAGAAGGAGCCTGCACTGTGGTGTGGTGGATTAAAGCCACGGCCTGCCATACCGGCACCCTTATGCACACTGGTTCGAGTCCCAGCTGCTCTACTTCCCATCCAGCTCTGCTCATGCGCCTGGGAAAGCAGCAGAAGATGGCCTAAGCCCCTGGGCCCCTGCACCCATGTGGGAGACCTGGAAGAAGCTCCTGGCTCCTGGCTTCAGATCGACTCAGCTCTGGCTATTGCAGCCGTTTGGGGAGCAAACCAGCGGATGGAAGAGCTCTCTCTCTCTCTCTCTCTTTTTACTTCTATCTCTCTCTACCCCTCTATTTCTCCTTGTGTGTGTCTCCTTTTCTTACTCCATAACTCTGCCTTTCAAATAAATAAATCATTTAAAAAAAAAAAAAAAAGAAAGATGAGAGTTGACCATGTTTCGATGAGGAGGAGGAGGGTTGAATACTCATGAGAGAGAAGTTGTTAATGATGGGTGGGAGAAGACTCAGAACACGGAGCAGGCAGGTCTCCCATCCTGGGGGTGCAGGCTCTGAACAGGTCTCGGGGGACTTATCATAGGCTGCCTTCACTTTTGTCTCTCAGAAGTTACCGCTGAGAAATTTCTTGGCCACGACGTGCTTGATGGGCCTGGGGAAGGTTGGAGGTTTAAGGACATGGAAGAAAGTTCTAGGTCTTAGAAAGCCATTGCGGAGTGGGAGATCAAGCTGCTGGGGCAACATTCCCAGAGGTCCTGGGGCCCCAAAATGAAGCTGGTGGCCTACAGTATATGGTGGAGCCAATCTCCCCCGTGATGCAGCTCTCTCCTGGTGAGCTCATGGCTTGGGTCACACCCAGTAGGACAAGAAAGCTGGGCTCACCAACTCAGGGGAGGGACAAGGGGAGGTAGGCTCAGGTGATATCAACTGGATTATGATCCAAGTGAAGGGAAGAGGGAGCTGATGGGCTTTGGGAGACGAGTGGACTTGACGGACGCTGGCCTGGAGGTTATCTTAATGGACAGCGCTGTGCAGGTCCACTTGGTGGACAGGGGCCTAGAGCTCTACTTGATGGACTGGGTCTGTCAATCAGCCTGATGGACGCTGGTCTTCAGTTTCGCTTGACGGCCAGTGCTCTGAGCTTCCCTTCATCAACAGTGCTCTAGAGCTTCCTTTGGAGGCCAGCCCTCTCGTGTCCCCTGGAGGCAAGAGGTCAGTGTCCTAGGCATAGCTGGAGTTTGTGCCAGCATTAATGAGTTTTGAAGGTGGAGCAGTTTGGTGGGGGGAAGGGAGACTGACAGGTTTCAGGTGTGAGAGTAGAAGTCAATGATTGGCACAGAGGGGAGACAGCCCAAGGGGGGGGAGATCCAAAATCCAGAAAGGAGCCCACGGCATTGGATTTGCCCACATCACTGGGGTGGCAGTGGGGCTTAGGGACCAGATGGTGGCTATGAGCAAGGTACTGTTGTCCCATGTGGGGCAGGTGGCAGGGGATGTGGGTCAGTGGGTCTGGAGAGGTCAGTACCAGGAGATACCCTTGCTTGCCGGGGCTGCTGGGGCAGCGTGGCATGAGGCTGTCCTTGAGCTTGACCCTCTGCTGCGGGAGCAGTCAGCATCATGCTGAGCCACAGCGCAGCGACGGTGACAACTCCACGTTCAGAGGTGGTCGAGGGCACGAGGCAGGAGTCCGAGAACGAGGCAAGTGCCCCGCTGACAGCTGACCAGGTCAAGCCCCAGGCCTGTAGTTCCCATGTCCTCTATGGAAATGTCTGCTGTCTCCTTGCTTTCCAGTCGCCCAGCTGCCCCCAGTCCTTCCGAACTCCCAGTTGGGACTGTCAGCCCGAATAATGAGGGGGAGAGAGAGAGAGAGAGAGAGAGAGAGAGAGAGAGAGAGAGAGAGAGATTCTCTAAAGGTTAAATTTACCTGGGAGCCGCAGAGCGCCGCAGTGGGAAAGTGCATGCTGCAGTCTACTACGAGTGTGTTCAAGGAGGCTGAGGCAAGGCGGACTTCTTAAAGGCACAAAATGAGGATTCCACTACATTAAACAATGATCTTTGGCCACAGCATTAACAATAAGGGTGGCGGCTGCCCAAAGTTATGCACAGTTAATGGGCAGATGTCCCGGGCAGAAATGTTTTGAAAGACAATCCGTTCTCAAATACACTCCAGCTTCCAGGCCCTGGGAGAAAACATCGATGGCTCAAGTGATTGGATCTTTGTCACCCACATGGGAGACCTGGATGGGATTCTCAGCTTCCGGCTTCAGCCTGGCCCAGCCCTGGCTGTTGCAGGCATTTGAACAGTGAACCAGCAGTGGGAACTCTGTCTCTCTCTCCTTGACTGTCAAATAAAGAAAACTTATAAGATAGACAACAGTAAGTGTTACTAAAGGTGTAGAGAAATTGGAATCTCCCTACAAATAGTAGGATGTTTTCCAAAGTGGAAAATGTTGGCTGTCACTCAAAATGTTAAACATAAATTTATCGGGCGACTCTGGAATTCCACTGTACATATCTTACCCAAGAGAGTTGAAAAGGCTTGCAGCAAATCCTCACAGCACCATTAATCAGCATGACTCAAGAAGAGGAACAAGCCAAGCATCCACCAACCACACCAACAAAATGCCATCTCTCCAGCCAGTGGAAGATGGTTTGGAAATAAAAAGGGGTGAAGGACTATAACTTGCTACAGTGCGAATGAACCATCCTGCTGAGAGAGAGAAGCCAGGCACCAAAGGCCGTGTGTTCTGTTGTTCCATGGGGAAGAAACATCCAGGAGAGGAAAAAGGAGGTTATGTAGACAGCAAGTAGATTAGTGGTTGCCTAGGAGGAGCGAGGGCACAAGAAATGACTGCCCATGGACACGGGAATTCTTTTGCAAATGTTGTAAACTTGGATTATGGTGATGGTTGTACAACCGTCTTCATTTATCAATAATAGTAATAGAAATATACTCAAAAGGGGTGAAGTTTGTAGTATATAAATTACACATTAGAGTTTTATTAGAAATGAAGACATGAAGGCTAGCATTGTGGCATAGTAGGCTAAGCCTCCCCCTACAGTGCCAGCATTCCATATGGACGCCAGTTCGAGTCCTGGCTGTTCCACTTCCCATCCAGTTCTCTGCTATGGCCTGGGAAAGCAGTAGAAGATGGACTAAATCCTTGGGCCCCTGTACCCGCAATGGAGACCCAGAAGAAGCTCCTGGTTGCTGGCTTTGGAATTGCTCAGTTCCAGCCATTGTGGCCATTTGAGAAGAGAACCAACAGATGGAAGACCCCTCTTTCTGTCTCTCCCTCTCTCTGTAACTCTACCTCTCAAATAAATAAATAAAATCTTCAAAGAAAAAAAATTAAGGCACGCCCACATCTGATTCTGCTTCTAAGTCTTCATCATCGTCCCCGATGACGAGTTAGCCGTGACTTGTTAGTGTGGCTCCTCACACTTGCTCGCACCCTGCTCCCCAGCCATGAGACCTCTGTTGCAGAAGTCGTCTTTCCTACTCCCCCGATGGAATGCCCTTCGCACTGAAGTGAGGGTTCCTGGAGTGCCCTTGGCAGAAAGGAACGAGGCCATCTCTGTTTGCCTCTCAGCATCAGGGAGAGAAAGAGAGACTGACAGTTCCAAGGTCAAGTGCTGTGTGCCTTTGACTCCATTGTAGAATTTTGGCCGATTTTTAGCAGGTCATATGTTCACGTGGCTCAAAAATCAGCAGCCTCCCCCGACCTCTGGCATCTCTGCCCACCTGTGGCCTCTCCTGGGTTTTGTGGTTTGGGAATTTTTCAAGTACCCCTCCAGAGTTTGCTTATGCAAATACAAGCAAATGTGAAGAAACAATGTCTTCTTTTTCTTTACCTTAAAAGTGAGTTAGTAAAAAGGCCGCTCTGCACTTTGTCTCTTGCTGAACACCCTGGGGAGCTTTTCACATCAGATCCTAGGGTTGGTTGCTGTTTTCCATTGTGAGTCAGTATCATTGTGTACCAACCAATCCCCAGCTAATGAATACTTGAGTTATTTCCAACTTTTGCTATTACAGAGCTGAAATGTAGAACCTTAAATGCAAGCCATTTCATAAGTGTGCAGATACCTTTTTTGTTAATTTTCCAATTTATTCTTTTCTTAGTTGAAAGTCAAAGACAGACAGACATTTACCATCCACTGGTTCAGCTGGACCCATGCCTGGAACAGCTGGGGCTGGGCCAGGTTGAAACCAGGAGCTAAGAACCCAATCCACGTCTCCTACTTGGGTGGCAGGGGTCCAAATATCCCAGCCACCACCTGCTGCCGCCCAGGAAGCTGGAATTGGAGCAGAGCCAGGATTCAAACTCGGGCACTCCGACATGGGATGTGTGCGTCCCAAGTGGCATCTTCACAGCTGTGCCGAACGCCCGCCCCCCATACCCGTTAAATATGGGGCTAATGGGTAAGACATCTGCCTCCCATACTGGAGAGCCTGGGTTTGAGCCCCGGCTCCAGGCCTCCACTGCAGCTTCCTGCTGGTACAGACCCTGCGAGGCAGCAGGCGGTGGCTCCAGGAGTCCGGTTCCTTGCAAGCACAGAGGACACCCGAATTAAGTGCCTGGATCCTGGCCTTGGCCCTGGTTCAGCTCTTGCTGTTGGACACATTTGGGAAGCAACCCAGTAGATGGGAGGGGTTTTTTTCCTCTTTCTCTCTCTTAGATAAATAAAAAATTTATGAACCAAAAAATAAGCATCACAGACACGGGATTGCTGGGTCGACATGTACACTGTCCCTCTTCGTCAGTCCTAGAGCCGTGTGCGACGCCTTGGCAGGGCACGCCCTGTGGCTCTGGGGTTTGCATCACACTGGGAAAGACTTTGCTTCCACTCTGCTGCCTTGAGGCGAGATTTGCTCCTTTGTCTTTTGTTGTACTGCGGTAGGAACACGTAGCATGCGGGTGTACGACCCAGTAGTACAATCCAGTGTGGTGAACTGTGGGGCAAAGTTTCCCGGCGGATCTCTGGGAGAGTTCGTACTTTCCTCTTCCATGCTGCCCAGGGAAGCCACAGTCCCACCCTCCACTCCTCACGCTGGGCTGTTTAAGTTCCTCCCCCAGCTGGAAGACACAGCATCTGTCCTCCTGTGACTGGATTATTCCTCGAGCCATAACTTAACCCTCGGGGCCACAGGGGTCACCCATGCCGACCCTTACTGCAGAGTCTCCTTCCTTCTGGAGGCCAAATAATGCGCCACTGTGTGTATGGACCACATTTTCCTTTTTTGCTTTTTTAAAGATTTATATATTTATTTGAAGAGTTATGCAGAGAGAGAAGGAGAGGCAGAGAGAGAGAGAGAGGTCTTCCATCCACTGGTTTACTCTCCAGTTGGCTGCAACGGCCAGAGCTAAGCTGATCGTAAGCCAGGAGCAGGAGCTTCTTCTGGGTCTCCCACGTGGGTGCAGGAGCCCAGGCACTTGGGCCATCTTCTGCTACTTTCCCAGGCCACAGCAGAGAGCTGGATCAGAAGTGAAGCAGCCAGGACTCGAACCGGCACCCATATGGGATGCCGGCACCACAGCTTTACCCACCAGGCCACAGCGCCGGCCCCCACATTTTCTTTATCCATTCGTCTGTCGATGGATGCCTGGATTGCTTTCAGCTCTTTGTTTTTAATTTTTAAGATTTATTTATTTATTTATTTATTTGAAAGTCAATGTTACAAAGAGAGAGGGAGAGCCAGAGAGAGAAAGAGAGAGAGAGAGAGAGAGATCTTTCATTCATTGATTCACTACCCAGATGGCCACAATGGCCAGGGGCTGGGCCAGGCTGAAGCCAGGATCCAGGAGCTTCTTCTGGGTCGCCCACATGGGTGGCAGGGGCCCAAGCATTTGGGCTGTCTTCTGCTGCTTTTCCCAGAGAGCTGGATGAAAAGTGGAGCAGCCGGAACTCAAACTGACACTCATGTGGGTTGCCAGCATCACAGGTAGCAGCTTAACTCGCTCCACCACAACACCAGTAGTGCTTCCACCCCTTGACAGCTGTGACTAGTGCTGCAATGAACATGGGAGTGCGGAGTGCTGATGTCTCTCTGAGACCCTGGCTTCCATTGTTGGAGCCAGATCTGCAGAAGTGGGAGTGCTGGACCTTATGAGAGGGTGACATTCACATCAAGTCTGGAAACCGCAGGATCCACCATGGGTGTGGGAACTGGAGGGAGAGTGGCTTGTCTAGCCCAGCCCCCTCGTGTTTCAGGCACAAGGCAGCGAGAAGGTTTGCGATCCCCAGTCCACCATGCAACAAGCACTCGTGGCTACCTATCAGGTTCGTGGCGGGTCACTAGGTCTGGCTGATGCCTCCAAGGAAACAGCCTCTCTCCCAGGCAAGAAGACATGAGGCAAGTGTGAAAATCTCTTGTGATGGGACATTGGGTTAAGTTGCTGTCTGCAACACCAGCATCCCATATGAGCACTGGTTCGAGTCCCAGCAGCTCCACTTCCCACCCAGCTCCCTGCTAATGCAGCTAGGAAAGCAGCAGAAGATGGCCCAAGTGCTTGGATCCCTGCACCCACGTGGGAGACCCGGAAGAAGCTCCTGACTCCTGGCTTTGGCCTGGTCTAGTCCTAGCCATTGCAGCCATTTGGAGAAAGAACCATTGGATGGAATATTCTCTCTCTCTCTCTCTCTCTCATTCTGCCTTTCAAATAAATAAATAAATCTTGAAGGAGAGAGAAGGAAGAAAGAAAATCTATCAGTCTCTGGGGATGATCCTGCTGTTGGAAGTGTTGATGGCACGCCTCGTCTCTTGGCTCTGCTTAGAGCTGGGGCTGCCAGGGTCAGGAGTGAGTGGCATGTGCCAGAGGCCACTTGATGCCTCCTCCCTGCACAGCTCCAGCCTGCCTGCTCCCAGGGCCTGCCGAGAGTGGGCGGGGGCTGGGCCACGCTGGAAGGATTCTAGCCAGAGGCCAGGCTCTGGGGAAGCTTTCTCCCCACCGCTTATCTGGGGAGCACCTTCCCTCCTTCCCCCGCTGCCAGATCCTTGCGAGGGAGTTTTCGGTGAGCAATCAGGGTCACTGAGGGGGCCAGGCCGCAGCTTCCTGACTGTATTAGGAGGGAAGATCCGTGACACATGGGCCCAGGGGCCCTGCCTTGGCTGCAGACTCTGAAGATGTCTGTTGTGAGGTTGCTTAGCAGAGAGAGGATCCAGGGTAAAGCTCAGGATGTGGCCACCTCGGAGAGGGCCACCCACAAGCACTTCCCTCCCGGCTGCCTCAGTAGGAAATGCGACAGCAGGTGCAGGCGGGTGGGGTGGGCGGACGAGAGTCCACCATCCATCCATCCCGGAATGCCCGGGGCCGCTGTATGAACAGGGCAGGAGTATGAGCCCTAGCACTGCCCACAGGGACTTTCTTGAAGTGCAAATCTTTTCTCTCTCTCTCTCTCTCTCTTTCCTAAGTGAAAAAGCAGTGCGTTTGGGGGTAGAAACTTTGGGAAATCGGAAAAGCACAAAGCAGAAAACAAAGCTCCTAATGATAGCAACACTGGAGACATCATCAGTCAGTATCATACTTCCTGTTCTTCTGTCTGCTTTCCACCACGGGCGAGCGAGGCTTTTTTCTCATTACTGTGACTAAATACCCAAGGCAGGCTAACCTGATACAGAAAGAGGTGTGTGGGGAGAGCGTGTGGTACAGCCGTTAGGATGCTATATGGGGGTGCCTAGCCCACTCCCAGCCCCTCCGTTCCTGATCCAGCTTCCTGCTACTGTGCACCTTGGGAGGTAGTAAGTGATGGCTTATGGCCGGGGCCACTGCCACCCATGTGCGAGACCCAGACTGAGTCCTGAGCTCCTGGCTTCAGCTTGGCCCAGCCCTGGCTGTTGCCGGCATCTCAGGGGTGAACCAGTATAAGGAGACTCTCTCCCTGCCCGTCTCTGTCTCTCCCTCCCTGTCTCTCTGCCTTTCAAATAAAATGAAAAAACAATTTTTTTAAAATTGGTTTAAAAAATAGGTAAAGGATGATAAAAAATCACAGAGGTCTATTTAGCTCACGGTCCTAGGGAATCAGGGCACGGCACCGACATCAGCTTGGTTCTGGTGGAGGCTTCAAGGTGATTGGCAGGAGGGTGTGCGAGGGAGAACTCACAGTGTTAAACAGGAAGCCAGAGAGCGACCCAGGGGCGGGCTCACTCTCACGAGGACTGCCTCAGCCTCCCGCGAGAACTTCTTCACTCCCTTCCGAGGGTAGTGCCCGGATGGCCTAACGCGTCTCCCATGAGGCCCAGCGTCTCAGAGTTCCTACTCCCATGCTGAGGGTCAGGCATGCAGTCAGGCGTGAACATCTGGGGACAAACCACATTCAAGCCACGGCAGAGGCCCTCGGTCAAGGGCGTTTCACAAATTTTGTGAGGAATTGGAACCAAGTGGTAAGTTTATCAGGGCAGTGGGTTAAGCCAACACTTGAGACACCTGCATCCCATATTAGAGTACTGGTTCAAGTCCCGGCTGCTCCACTTCCGATCCAGCTCTCTGCTATGGCCTGGGAAAGCAGTAGAAGATGGCCCAAGTGCTTGGATCCCTGCACCCACGTGGGAGACCTGGAAGAAGCTCCTGGCTCTTGACTTGGACCATTTGGGGAGTGAACCAGTAGATGGGAGATCTATATTTCTCTCTCTCTCTCTCTCTCTCTTTGTGTCTCCTCCTGTTACTCTGCCTTTCAAATAAATTAAAACTTTCTTTAAAGAGAGAGTTTATTTTGGTGCAGAATTTTTTGGAAATCCATAGATATGAAGGGTCTTCAAAAAGTTCATGAAAGATGTATAATATGAGAAAACTAAGTGTGTATTTCAACATTTTTTGTACCAAAATAAACCTATCTTGCTTTTTGAAAGATATGTTTATTTATTTGAAAGACAGAGTTAGAGAGAGAGAGAGACAGAGAAAAATCTTCTATCTGCTGCTTCAGTCCCCAAATGGCCCTAACAACCAGAGCTGGGCCAAGAGAAAGCTAAGAGCCAGGAGCTTCACCTGAGTCTCCCACATGGGTGCAGGAGTCCAAGCACTTAGGCCATTTTCTGCTGCTTTCCCAGGCGCATTAGCAGGGAGCTAGATTGGGGGTGGAGCAGCCGAGAGTCAAACTGGTGCCCACATGGGATGCCAGCACACAGGCAGTAGCCCAACCTGCTGCACCACAACACCGGTCCCATAAACCTGTCTTTTAACTCTACTTTCCACAAAGCTCTTGAAGTATTCTTGTGAGTGTATGCCATTTGTTTTTTATCTGCTTCCCTTCTTTGTAAAAGACAGTGTGATTTATGCTGCATAGGATTTTGTACCCATTACCTCTATATACTACCTTAATATCCCGGCGGAAACATTAAAAAGTGTATTTGTCAATTTTAAAGGCAAAGATGGGATATTATCTTATTTTTGCATATCTTTCATTACTAGTATAACTGAACATTTTAAGAACAGATTTATTTACTTATTTGAAAGGCAGAGTTAGAGAGATCTTCCATCCACTAGTTCACATCCCAAATGGCCACAATGGCCAGCATTGGGCCAGGCTGAAGCCAGGAGCCAGGAGCTTCTTCCAGGTCTCCCACATGGGTGCAGGGGCCCGAAGGACTTGTGCCACCTTCCACTGCTTTCCCAGGTGCATTAGCAGGGAGCTGGATCAGAAGTAGAGCAGCCAGGACTCGAACTGGTGCCCATATGGGATGCCAGCACTGCAGGTAGCGGCTTTACCTACTACGCCACAGCGCTGGCCCCTTTCTTTTTTATTAATTGCTTGTTAATCTTGCTTATTTTGCCCTTCAATTACTGGCTTTTTTCTTATTGATTTAAAAAGCACTTTACATATTAAGGATATCAACTGTTTTTCATAGATGTCGCAAATATTTGCCTTCAGCTTATTATCTCCAAATTTAGCTTGCCTTTTTGTCGCATGAAAGATTCACAAGTATGTCTAGTTAAATATACCAACCTTTTCCTTCATGCCATTTACTGTCAACGGTTCGATGTGTATTCTTCCAGGCATTTTCTATGCATATGCAAATACATCTATAAATATCTATAGTTAGAAATACAAAGTTTTCCTTTATATTTGAGGTGATACATGCACTCTTGTGCAACCTGCTTATTTCATGTACTAGTCTAATGTAGATATCTTCCCACGTTAGTATGCAAAGAGTGCACTCTGAGTATTCTATTGTACAAACTTAATATCATGTTGCTAAATGAGTTTTTTCATTTTCATATTTAAATCTGGAAGTTTTACACTGTCTACAAAAAATAGAGACCTATGTTTATTTATTCCATGCAGCAAACCGGTTGTCCCAATGACAATCATCAGACAAACTGTCCTTTCCCCATTGGCTTGAAGGATCATTGTTGTCTATCAAGAATCATCTAGTAACCTAACTGTCGCGTATTAAGTACACGTATGTTGAAAACTTGAATTCCCCTTTGGATTTTCTACTTTGCTCCCTTTACTTTATGTACTCTACATTGTTCTAATGAGCATAGCTTTGTAATAAGTTGTGTTCTCTGCAAAATCAATACGATCCCGCATTCCATCTTCCTCAGTGTTGCCTTGGCTAATTCTGTTTCTTATTTACTTGCATTTTCCTTTTTTAAAAAGATTTATTTATTTATTTGACAGGCAAAGTTGCAGAGAAAGAGACAGAGAGACAGAGACAGACAGGAAAGTCTTCCATCTGCTGGTTCACCCCCCAAATGGCCCCAACAGCCGGAGCTGGGCCAATCCCATACCAGGAGCCTGGAGCTTCCTCCTGGTCTCCCATGTGGGTTCAGGGGCCCAAGCACTCGGGCCATCTTCTACTGCTTTCCCAGGCCATAGCAGAGAGCTGGATTGCAAGTAGAGCAGCCGGGACTTGAACCGGAGCCCATATGGGATGCTGGCACTGCAGGCGACAGCTTTATTCACTATGCCTCACCGCTGGCCCCACATTTTGCTTTTATCATGAGCTTTAATCATCCTGTGAAGTTCCAAAGGCATCTATTCAGAATTTTGACTGGAATTGTGTTAGATTAACAAATTGACACAATTTAACCATGAAGGCTTGTTGACATTTTTGCATAAAGTAATTATTTCCGTTTAGAAGCATTGTGTGCATCTCCCCATCCATCCCAGTTCTCCTCTTATGCACTTTGTCCTGTTTCTATTTTCTTTGTATGTCTTACATTTTTCATCAAGTTCATCCTTAAATATTTTACATTCTTTATTGCAATTACAAATGGGAATTTTTTAAAGAATTTTTTAATTTATTTGAGAGGCAGAGTTACAGACAGTGAGAGGGAGAGACAGAGAGAAAGGTCTTAGGTCCGCTGAATCACTCCCCAGATGGCCGCAACAGCCGGAGCTGTGTCAGGAGCCAGGAGCTTCTTCCAGGTCTCCCCGTTGGGTGCAGGGGCCCAAGGACTTGGGCCATCTTCTACCGCTTTCCCAGGCCATAGCAGAGAGCTGGATTGGAAGAGGAGCAGCCGGGACTCGAACCAGAGCCCAGAGGGGATGCCGGTGCCACAGGTAGAGGATTAACCTACTGCACCACAGTGCTGGCCCCGCAAGTAGAAAATTTATTTTATGACTATTATTAACACTTGGGGTCCATTTTTATTTTCATTTTTAAATTTTTTTAAAGATTTATTTATTTATTTAAAGGCAAAGTCACAGAGGGAGAGAGAGAGAGAGAGAGAGAGAGAGAGATCTTCCGTATGCTGGTTCACTCCCTGAATGGCTGCAATGGCCAGAGCTGGGCCAATCCGAAGCCAGTAGCCAGGAGCTTCCCCCAGGTCTCCTACGCGGGTGTGAGGGTTCAAGAACTTGGGCCATCTTATACTGCTTTCCCAGGCCATAGCAGAGAACTGGATTGGAAGTGGAGCAGCTGGGACTTGAACCAGCACCCACATGGATGCCAGCACTGTAGGCTAAGGCTTTACCCGCTACAACACAGCACCAGCCCAGGGGGTGCGGGGAGGCATTTTTACAGCTTACTTTACTGGATATTAGTGTAGTTGCTTTCAGTTTATTTTCTGAATTTCTCATGTAGATAATTATATCACTTTTACAGGAAGGGCAGGAGGGCGGGAGGGAGGAAGGGAGAGGAGAGGAGAGGGGAGGGGAGGGGAGGGGAGGGGAGGGGAGGGGAGAGAGCTTTATTTCTTCTTCCTTCTTATCGTTGAAGCTAGAACCAGCTCTCGGATGTATGAAACAGCTTCCTTCTGGGGTCCCACTGGGCTCACACGTGAGCACACACACAGGCACTTCGGTGCGCGTTCCTCTCTTGCTCTCACGTTGTCATCTCCTTCTCCTCTATTCTGAGTCCTTGGGGCTTTCTTGGGCTTATCTTCATGTTGTCTGATGTAAGTTCCTATCGCACCTCGCCTGTGGTGCCCTGCGCCTTTCGGATTGTAAAATGCAGCTCTGGGTATCTTCGTGTCTGAACCACTCATCTGTGGAAAGTGACCCATGCCGCGCCCCCCCATGATGACCACTGTCATCACCTGCCTTGGTGGCTGCCTCCACCCCCTCCCTGAACACGTCTCTGCAGCCGGGGCCCCGCTCACTGCTCCCCAGGCTCCCCTGCCCCATCCCATTGGGTTCCCGAGTGCCACCGTTGTCTTACTCCTCCCCAGGGCCACCTCCACTGCCTCTCTGCCCATCTGTGAGAGGACGCCAGCCTCGAGCTCCAGGAATGATGTCCCTGTGAGCCTGCAGCTGCTGGCACACGGGGCCCCCAGTGCCACGTGGCCATCCCAGGTGCAGTCCCCGAGTTACCGACCCTGCTGCCCCCGCTCGTGCCTCGTGCTGTCGCTCGTGCTGTCGTGCGACCTCCTTCTCCGCCTGGGTTCCCACTGTTTGCTTAGAGTCCTGTGGTCTGTCTTCTCCGGAGGCTCACAGCTGTGCGTGTTTGTGCGTGCGTGTGCATGTGCGTGTGCACGTGTGTGTGCGTGTGCATGTGCGCTCAGGCTCTCCTTTAAAGGCTCCACTGCCTCCTTATCAGATGCCTCCCGCAACGCGCATCCAACAGTGCTTGATCGTCTCTCTGAGGCCTTGCTGCCCCACTGCGGCTGGCACACCTGGGCTCTCTACACTTGAGAAAGGCACTCGGTGGAGCAGTCTGGACGTGTCCACCCCTGCCTGTCAGGGCCGGGGCAGGGACTCTCCCCGTGCACTCACTTCCAGCTCTCCTGCCCACCAGCCTGAGTCCCCTCCTGCCTAGACTGGCATGGATTCCACACCTGCACGCGGCCGTGGAACGCACGGAAGCCTACGGTGCTCCCGTCGTATAAGCAATCTCACACCTGCTCTGGCCCCACACGTCCTCTCTCGATGCCCCCTCTCTCGTTCGTTGGAGAACAGGCGCCAGGAGAAGACCACGCCCTCATGCGTTGTCATCCCCATGGCTTCCTTCTCTTGCGATGGCACCCTTGTCCTCGCTTCCCACCCAAAGCTTGCCTCTCCGCTGGGCTCCGGCTCCTGGCCCCTCCCACCTGCCCATTCCCATTGGCTCACACACATGCCTATCACCCATCTCAAAAAAAAAAAAAATCTCCTGACTCTGCCTTCCTAACTCTGGCATCTCAGCCCAGCTGCCCTTCACCCCAAACCTCTCCTCCTCGTCATCTTTATTAGCTGCCTCCAACTCCCCGTCTCGCGTCTCCTCGAAGCTTCGCCCGCCCTACGTCAGTCCTTCCTGCCGCACTGAAACGCGTCTTGTCAAGATAACGGCGCTCTCCGAGCTGTCAAGTCGAATTGTCACATCTGTGTCCCCGTCTTGCTCTACCCCTCGGCAGCGCTAGGCTCCCTGAGTGCTCTCTCCTGCCTGAAACGCAGCTCTGCCTTAGCTTCCGTGGCACCTGCCCTTCCCCCACCGCCCCTGCCAGGCTCTCCCAGCTCCACCGCCTCAGCCGTGGGGCCCTGTTCCTCCCTCAGGGAGGCTCTTATCTCACCATTCCTCGCAGGTAGGGACCACCAGTGAGCCAACAGCGCCCATGCTTAGGACCCAGTCTCCAACTCCCCCTGGAGCTCCAGATCCTGATGTGCCGACCGGATTGTCCTCTAAAAGGCATTTCCTCCCCTTCCCCCACCTCGTGTCTAATACAGAACTCCCAACGTCCCCTTCAAACAGTCCCCTCTGTGTCCAGAAATGGCCGCATTCACCCAGGTGCTCTAGCCGGAAACCCAGATTTCATCCTGAACTCCTCTTTCTCCGTGGAGTCTTCACGGCCATCAAGCCCATCCGCAGACAGGGTTGGGTCCGCTAGAAACACACCTCCACCCTTTTCTTTGCTTCCATCCCCATTGCTCCCACCCTAGAAAAGGAGCCAGCATCCTGTCTTACTACAGGGGTCTCCTAACTGCCTCCTGGCTCTCTCCCTGGTCCTCTGCCAACCATCACCCAGCAGCCGGCCTGACTTCCTAAAAACATAACGTCACAGCGAAACACTGCCCGGCCTGACACCCTCCCGAGGTTCTGCACCACACTCAGAATAAAACCCCGCTCCTCCTCCAGGGCTGCAAAGCCTTCTGCGCTCTGCCCCTTGCCCACCTGCCCCCAGCCGCGCCACGCCCACTGTCCCCCTTGCTCACGCCCTAGCCACAGTGGTACTCAGAGCCTACGTCTTCCCCAGCTGAAGCCTAGCCTTTGCAGCAGTGCCTCCTCCTGGAGTGCCTGCTCATCTGCCTGCTTGGGCTGTGTCGTGATGCTCACCACCCCCTTGATATTTACCTTGCTTATTTCTGTATCTGGTTTTATTAGCTCTGTCTCCCCTAGAAGAGAAGCTTCCCCAAAGCGTGGCTCTTACTGTCTTGTGCCCCGTTGGCTTCCTAGCTCCTGGAAGAGCTTCCGGCATCTAGTAGGTGGTCTACAAGATGGCAGGGGAAGGGGCGGCTGACTTCCTGGGGTTTCTGGTCATTGCTGCAATTCTCGACACGGTTGTCCTGTGCTTGCTGGATCAGCAGACGGTTCCCTCCAACCACCCCGGAAGCTTGCTCAGGGCCGAAGCCCTGTTTTGGGGGTGCATCTGGTGCTGGGCACATGCAGAGGCTCAGTGAATACGCCTTGGTGTGTGTTGGGGGGCGAGGACTCACTCTTCATTAAAGGGAGAGCCAAGAGGCCCGCTGCTATGCCTGTCACTGGCTTTTTCCCTCCAAGAACAACTGTGATACAGGGGGGTGTCATGAGAACAGGGAGGCTCTGGTTAGGACGGGAGGGGCTGGCTGGCTGTTCCCAGCCGGGGTGGAGGTGGAAGGAGCGTCCACTCCCTTGGTGTTCTCCTGCCAACACTCCAGCCACGATGCTACATTACTTCCGGTGCTTGTGTTGCAGGGGGCAAGCTACATCCTGGTGATGGTGGACCCCGACGCCCCGAGCAGGTCGGAACCCAGGCTGAGGTTTTGGAGACACTGGTTGATTACAGACATCAAGGTAAGCCGCCAGGGGCCAGAGTTCTCGCCGCACAGTTCCCAGCTCTCGCCCGGAGGAGCTGGAGGCCGGCAGGTGCGAGGACAGCCGCGTCAGGTCGCCCCAGCACTCAGCTGATACCACCCCTCCCAAGTGGTCCAGCAGTCACAAAAAAGTGTCTCGGTGGCAAGGCAGGGAGGGGCAGCCCTGTCTCCGTGCCACATCTGTGTCTCTCCGTGATCTCATTGGTTCTGTAGGAGGCAGAGTTGGTCTTGGGAACACAAATATGGTGCATTGTTGGTGGGCATTATTTAGTTGTTGGGGGGCGGTGGGAGGGACAGGTGGACTGTCTTGCCATGCACGTTTGGGACACTCTGGGGGGAGCAGTATTGAAGGGCTTTGTTGAGTTTTTCCCACTAGCAATCAGCCTTCTGCAACTGCGCATTCCTATCTGTGTATTGAACCGACTGCAGGATGAAAATATCTGGGGGTGGGGGAGTCTGCGTGTGTCCTGAACACGTACCGGCTATTTGCACACATGCTCGCCGCAAGCGGTCAGGGGCCCGTGCCTGGACAACTTGCAGTCGGGCTTTGCAAAGAGTGGGCAAAGCCTTCCACCCCGGGAGGACCCCCGTGGGAAAGCAGAGCCAGAAAAAACCGGATCTGCTCTGGATCTTGCTGGTTGAAGACCCAGTGGCCCCTGCGTAGTCTCCCTGGAGCCGAGTGTTTCAACCTTATCTGTTCCATGGGAACTGTGCTAACAACTCCACTAGGCCGAATGCTGGGAGCGCTTTGGGAAATGCAGAGACGCCACAGAAAGGGGGAGGGGGGCTGTGTGTTTCTTCTGGAGTTGGGTGGGAGACGGGGCAGCAGTCTGCACTATCTGACCAGGGGACTCTCCCAGCCACTGGGTGGGGGTGCTGAAGGAGCAGTAACCACAGGCCAGTGACCCCCGCCCTTTCCCAGGAAGCTCCCAGGGGTGACCTCAGATGCAGCCCTGGCAAAGGCCCTGGAGGGGGCTTCCTCAAAGAGACGCCCGCCGCAGCTTCCTGGGCAGTGCCGAGCTGGCCTCTGTTCCCCCCCACACACCCCCTGGGCCAAGCACGCCTCTGCCTAGCAGGGAGCTCTGGAAACATGTTAAGCGCACAAAGTTGCGGAACCGGGGAGACCCACGTGAACAGGGCGGGAAGGGTGGCAGAGGGCACAAGAGGGAAAGACCCTGATCTCCCCCTAAGCTGGCCCTCGTGCTGCTTTCTGAGCGTGGGCCCCCCTGGTGGTCACTGAGGCCAGCTCACTCCGCAGGTCACACTCACAGCCCACTCTGCACACAGAGAGAGCTTCCGGTCCCGGGGTTCGGCTCCACGACTCGGAGGGCAGAAGCCACACGGGGTGCAGTGGTTTCAGAGTCAATGAGGCTACCCCTCCCTGCACCCCTTGGGACAGAGCCCTCACACACACTCTGTGCTGCACACACAGAGGCAGAGCAGGTGGCAAGTGGCAGCTGTCAGGCACGGCCGCTAAGCCTCAGAGCTTCCCAGGGCCACCTGCCCGGTCCGCCTCGGCCTTCCCGCTCGGGCCGGAGGAGCTTGGGTTTCAGTCGTGTCGTCACCCACTCTCCCTCGGCTGAGTGTGGAGCAGGAAGCAGCAGCTCGGCCCAGCTGTGTCCACTCGGCCCTGTCCACCTGCCCCCAAATTCCACTAGCCGCGAGAGACTGTAAACCAAATCCGTCTAGGACGGAGCGCTTCCTGTGTGCTGGTGTCCACGGCTCCCGGGTGGGTTGTGGACAGCAGGCGTGTGCATGCATCCACGGGTGAGCTGGAGACAGTGCAGACCCCAGGGCACCGCCCTGCCTGCAGAACTCACTCCACAGTGGTTCTGAAGGCACACGGCCACTGCGTCCAACAAGTGCTCAGGAGGGCGAGCAAGAGCCCAGAAGAGCCTGTGGGGTCCAGTGTTGGAGGCAGGGGATGCCTGAGCCGTTGCTAAGCTCACTCAGTGTTTGGTCACTTTGGGAACTAGGCATTCTCCCCATTTTGAAGATGGGGAAAGTCCAGCCTAGGGAGGTGGAATGAGGCAGTGTCTCCGCTAGTGGGCAGTAGACATGGGTCTGCCATCCGAGGCCCCAACTCCAAACCATGTAACCCTACTTCCTGCCGTACCACGTGGCAGGCCCACCCACGCCTCTCCCAGTGGCTCCTCTGTAAGATGAAGTACCTCATCTCTGGGCCTCCCCTCGTGCCCACCCTCCAGCTCACTGCCCAGGTCTCTGGGCAAGGCCTCCAAAAAAATGTGTGTAGGAAAATGGAATGAACAGATAAGTTAATCTTGGTGCAAAAAGTTTTGGCAATCCATGCAGGGTTTTTTCGTGAACTTTACAAAGGCCTCTCACTTGCAGAGATCTCAAAATTTTTCTGCACCAAAATAAACTCATCTTTGAGTCCATGCTCCCTGAATGGTCAGAAGTCCCCTCGTGTTTTTGGCTGTGCCCCATGAGAGGAGACTTCCAGGGGAGAGCCTCTCTAGGGAGAGTGATCTTGGTGAGTAAACACCCCTGGTCAGCACTAGGAATCCCTAAGGCACACCAGGAAGTCCTTGCAGGTGCTCAGGGACAGTGGCCCTGCCGCTCACAAGGACTGTAGAACTGAGCCTGGCTTTAATGTGAAGGGGCCACGTCACAGCCGTGGGAGCTCCTCAGTGGGGACTGTTTTTTTTTCCTCAGGCTATCCAGTTTAAAACAGGTCGTCAGTGCTCAGGAAAACTAGAAATACCTGTAGCCCACCTCCGCCTTTAACAAAGAGTCTGGCAGGACCTAGGATAGAGTAGGATAATGGCTCTGGACCTGTGTGCCGCTTAACACAGCGAAGGGTTAGAGGGACGAGACATTCATGGTGCCCTTTGAGTCATCTCACTCAACAAATGCGTGTTGACCCCTGCCCTGTGAAGCCCTGGGGTCACGAGCCAGGGCTCTGGAGGCAGGGACCAGAGTCAAAGCCCAGCTCCATGTCACTGTGAGCGGTGTGTCCCTGGGCTGGCTGCTCAGCCTCTCTGCATCTCTGTGTCCTCACCTGGGAAGGAGAGACGCCCACTGTCTGTACCTCGCACAGTCATTCACCTGAGTCACTTTAACTACAGGGTGTGGGAACAATCCCCGGAACACGTCAGAGGTTCTGTATAGTTGTTTGCTGCTATGTTGTTGTCATTGCCCTAAGTCAGGTACCTGCGGGCCCCGGAGTTACCAACGCCAATGAGACAGAGGAAGGCTCCGCCCTCTCAGAGCTTCTGTCGTAGCAGGGAGATGAGGAGGGAGGCTACAGCATGGGGTGGAGGGCCCAGAGGCTCAGTCACAGTGAGACTTCCTGTACCTGCAGGTTCCCGTTCACTCAGAAACAGGATGAGACCTCAGGCCCCTATCGTGGCTGGACCAGGGCAGGCGGGCACTGGGATACAGAAAGCCCATGGTCCCTCTCGGCCCCCTCTTCTAGGGCATCGACAGAGGACCCCTTGCCCCAAGTGCTGAGGCCTCGGCCTTTCTGATTCGCTCTGGCTGACCGTCTTCATGCTGAAGCCTAATTAAGATGTCAATTAATCAGCATCATGCATTTCAGAAGCAACGCGTATGGGGTTCATCTTCTATTTGTCTCTGCAATTGGTGCTCAGGGCTTTTCATGCAGATATTTTCATTAGACTTTTGATCGTTAATGGGAATATTGAACACAAGAGGATGGGAGATTAATACTTTCCACAAAGAATATCATGATTGGTGACAGAGAACAGCAAGAACAATTAAGGAGACAAGAGTACCTTTCTTCTTCCAAAAAAGAAAATCTTCCTAGAAACCGTCAATGATTCTAAAATTTGCCCTGAATATCTTTTGGGTTTGGTTTTGTTTTAAGAACGAAAAGGCACTGCCAAGTTCAAGTTTCCCTTTTATTCCGCCTCTAGCAGCTGTAAAAGTGGCCGGTGCTGGGTTGAATCCGGACCTCTAAGGGGTCGCTATCCTGCCTACCTTCCTAGAGGGTCAGACTTTTCCATAATCAGAGTTGGCATTTTTTAAAGGACTTCTCAATATGTTAGGTGAACAACACAGACGGGAACGCCAATGAGCCATGCCGGGATTGCGGCTCCTGGAGCGTGCTGGCCGGGACGCTGGCGTCTGAGCCGCAGGTCCTGCCGCTCACGGATCTCCAGCAAGTCACCTGACCTGGCTGAGGCTGCCGCTTCTGGCCTGCAAAGCTGACACTCTCCCCCTCCCCTTCACGGCTGAGTCAGGGAGAAAAGGGGTTAGCTGTGCTAGGAGCCGGGCGGCGTGGGGGGCAGCACCGCCATGACGCCTGCTGCCACTCTGCTGAGCGGGCAGAGCCTGTGGCCCTCTCAGCACACCTGGCATGTCTAGAACCCAGAACCCGGCTCCAGACCGTCAGTGGAACAAACCATCTTTATCTGCTCCACAAGTTCAGGTGATGCGGTCCCACGGAGGAATTGGGACTCGGTTCTCTCTCTGTTCGGACCAGTGTTTTCAGTTTGATGGCTGACACCTCTGTTGGGCTGTACGGTTAGGGTCCGGTGTGGGTCATGGGCAACTGTGAAGGCACGGCTTATGCTCCAGGAGATCCAGAGGCCACGACAAGCCTTTGCGGAGCAGACTGTGCCAGGGTGGCCCTGCTGAGAAACCAATCTTGTGCAGGGCCACCCTGAAGGGCACGGGAGAGAGCCTGGGCTGGTGGCTCTCAGGAGCCAGGGGAGGTCTTGGGCCCTGCCACTTCCCAGATGAGAATCTCTAAGCCTCAGTTTATGCGTCATTAAAATGGGCGTGATGATCATTTGTGTTTTCCCAGTGTCCAGAGTAAACGTGAGTGCTTCCGCAACCCCCAAATTTGAGCTACTGGTGGTTTAGCACATCCCATCAGGATACAGGACTCGGATTTCTTTTTTAAGAAAATTATTCTTATTTATTTAGAATTACAGAGAGAGAAGGGGAGACACAGAGAAAGATACCTTCTATCTGCTGGTTCACCCCCCAGATGGCTGCAATGGGCAGGGCTGGGCCAGGCTGAAGCTAGGAGCTTCCTCCAGGTCTCCCAAGAGCCCAAGGACTTGGGCCATCCTCTGCTGTTGTTCCCAGGCTCATTAGCAGGGGGGCTGGATCGGAAGTGGAGCAGCTGAGACTGGAACGGGCAACCATATGGGATGCTGGCATTGCAGGTGGAGACTTAACCTGCTGTGCCACAGCGCCCGCCCCCAGGACTTAGAAAGTGAAAATCCGAGAGACCGTCCAGTGCAGCTCACCCCTTTGCCTCTCCGGTCTAGATGGACCCTGGCCCAGCCCGGGGGAGCTGGCATGGCCCAGGCTTGCTTTGGTGGGGGCAGGAGATGGGGGCCTGGAGCAGGGGTGGTTGGTGTTGTCATTCAGCCCCCCGGGATTGGCCCGTGACCTCCTGAGCCGTGATGGCCTCCCTGGAGCCATCCCAGACCACAGCCAGGGAGAGGGACTGGGCTGCAAGTGCTTCCCATGTGCCTGGCTGCCGCCCTTCCCCCAACCCAACGTGCTCTGCTTTTATTTTTAACCCAACCCAGCACCCCTTGTCATTTCCTTATCACTCACAGTCCCCGCTCCGCTAGGCTGTCATTGTCCCACCCCAGAAATGCCTTCACTCCCATTCAAAATAATTTAAATAAAATGTCGTTACAAAGTGCAATATTATCTTTTGATGAATGTTTTTAAAAGCCAGGTTTTAGGTTTTCATGGTAATTTGCGGTGTAAAATTATTTGGAGATAAGAGCCAAATTAGCTCTCGTATGCTGAGGTCGCCGTGTCCTGCTATCCATGTGAGCAGTGTTTAAATATAATCAGCCCTTAGACTAATGCAGCATAATTGTTCATTTGAAATCGCTTTTTTTTTACTCCATTCAATGAGTCATTAAAATATTCAAGGGATAATGCAGTGAATTAGAAATGAATTTATCATATTATCCCATACATACTGTAGTGCTTCAGGTAGCTAAGGAGAAAGAGGGGGAAAGAGAGGGAGGGAGGGAGGGAGAGAGGGAGGGAGAGAGAATGTATCTAAGGTACACAGGCAGGAAGGGAGCGGGCTACACGGAATGTGGCGAACAAAGCTTTGAGTCAGTTTATGGCAAGCAGAGCCTGGCTGGGAGGTGAGACAGAAAGGAAATGCTGGTCTTTGAAGAGGGCACTTGCTCTCTCTCTCTCTCTCTCTCTCACTCTCTCACTCTCCACTCTGAGAATCTGTGCTCCACCACAGCTCCGCTGTTAACTTATTTTTATCAAATATGTTTATATCAGAAAGTCGTTATGGAAACCAACTCTGCCATCCAGGAGAATTCCTGGATCAGACAGAAAACACTTTCTCTCTCGCTCGCTCTCTCTCTCTCTCTCTCTCTCTCTGTCTCTCCCCACTTATGTTCTTCTCTGTCTCTCTCCCATCCTATCTCCCTCACTCTCTCTCCCTCCCATCTCTCCTCCTCCTCCTCTTTCTCTATGTCTCCCTCTGTCTCTCCTCCAACCTCTCCCTTGTTTTCTCTCTCTTCTCCCATCTCTCCCACCTCCTCTCTCTCTCTCTCTCTTTCTCTCCCTCTCTCCCTCTCTATCTCTCTCCCAGACTATCTCCCTTGCTGTGTCCTGCATCCCTCCCTCTCTGTCTCCTCCCTCTTTTTGTTTCTCTCCCTCTCTCTGTGTATCTCCTCTCTCTGCCTCTTTCTGTCTCCTTCTCCCCTCTCTCCCTTCTCTCTCTCTCTTAAACACAAACACACACACATACACACACACACACAAGCTCCAGGACAGTCTTACTCACTAACCTTGAACTCAGCTCTGATGGGGCCAGAAGGTGGCTCCCTTTGTGGGCAAAGCTGAGAAATGGACAAGACCAACAGTCAGACCCGCCTCTGCCCTAGCATATGGAGCCGGGCTTGTCACCATGCCCTGGGCCTCCCTCAGCCACCCGCTAGCAGATGCTCATGGGAAGAGCCCCGAGGAAATGGGGAGAGGGGGCGTCAGTGACCCTCCCCTGACCTCAGACAGTGCTATCAGCTGGGCCGTTTATGCCACGCCTGGAATGCGGTCTCTGTCTGGCCACGCCATTTGCAGAGGGACCATGGTGAGCAGGTGCAGAGAGCAGGCAGAAGGCTGAGGTCCCATGGGAAGCACATGGGGTCAGCAACAACCCAGAGAGGCTACTAGCAGCTGGGGGGTGGGGACGGGAGCAGCCCCTGCCTTTGAGATGGGGGGGGGGAGTCTCAGCAGGAAACAGGAGAGAGAGCCTGCTGTGTTCCCTGGGCAGATCGCGACCACTGGTGACATTTCCCAGGGAAGCCAAAGGTGGCCCCACATCAGGAGGAGTTTTCTAGGAACGTGAACTAAGAAGTGAGCTTATCCCTGATAGAGCAGTGAGCGCTTTGTGCCTGGAAGTGATTCTCCAGGGCCGCCCAAGGGGAGTCCCTGCCCCAGGGAGGAGACTGGAACAGGTACCCTTGGCTCTTCCCAACAGCAGCCCCACCGCTCCTATTCCCTCCTCCTCTTCTAGCTTATGTCCAGATAGCATATGGACAACAATTAAAGGAGGAAGAATGAAAATGAGGAGGAAAAGGAGAAAAAAATGCATTGGCACATGGTGCCAAGTACTGTGGCTCTCTCTGACCACCTCATTTAATCCTTGCAGAAGCCCTGAGATGGATGAGTGATTAGATGGATGGATGGATAAGTGAATGGATGGATGGACGGACAGATGGATGGATGGACGGACGGATGGATGACAATTAGGTGAATGGATGAATGGATATGGATAAGTATATGGATAAGGTATATGGATAAGTGGATGGATGGGTGGGTGGATGGATGGGTGGGTGGGTGGGTGGATGGATGAATGGATGGATGGATGGGTGGATGGGTGGATGGATGGATGGATGGATGGGTGGATGGATGGGTGGATGGATGGATGGATGGATGGGTGGATGGATGGATGGATGGATGGGTGGATGGATGGATGGATGGATGGGTGGATGGATGGGTGGGTGGATGGGTGGATGGATGGGTGGGTGGATGGATGGGTGGATGGATGGGTGGGTGGGTGGGTGGACGGATGGATGGGTAGATGGATGATGGATGGATGGATGGGTGGATGGATGGATGGGTGGGTGGGTAGATGGATGAATGGATGGATGGATGGGTGGGTGGGTGGATGGATGGATGGGTGGGTGGGTGGATGGATGAATGGATGGATGGATGGGTGGGTGGGTGGACGGATGGATGGGTGAATGGATGACAATTAGGAGAATGGATGAATGGATACATGGATGGATGAATAGACAGGTATATGGATGAGTGGATGAATGGCTGGATGGCTGGATGAAAGGATGGGTAAATGAAGAAGACAGCTGAGGCCTAGGGGGAGCAAGCTTCCCACCCACAACATCATGGCCAGCACATGGCTGCCTGTGCTATGAACCCAAAGCCTGCACAACCCAGGCAAGGCCATTGTGCCTCTGCAGAGTCTGGGTAGACACCATACCTGCTGGTCCCAGGCCCGGCCCAGGGGACAGCTCATACCAGGGCTGGGTTTGGGTGCTCAGAGGTGGTGCTTCTGGTTGGAAGGTGTGGGCTGAGCCTGGTGGCTTCTCTACCTTTAGCCCTGGACCTGAGCCTTGCAGAGCAGCATGGAGCCAGGAGATTGATTCTCTGACTCACTGTGAGGGGCAAATCATCACCTTCCTGGGTCCAGCTCCTCATCTGTGTGGGAGGACTCTACGGAGCAGGAGCACTGAGGCTTCAGTGAAAAGCACTTTGTAGACCACCCAGCACACAGCACCTGGCACACAGTACTTGCTGCGTGTACGCTGGCTCTCTACTCCTTCCATCTTCCATAACCTAACGCCTTCCCAGGAAGTTGAGCCTTTGATGGAAAGGAGCATAAATCACTCCCAATAGGTGGGACAAGTCTGGCCAGGAGAATGGGCTGTCCGAGTGGCCAACCCTTGGGAGACCTTGAAGTAGAAAAGCCACTCGCGGGCATCAGGTGTTAGGGACAAATGTTTAACCTGCAATGTGCCCGGCACCATGCCTACTTTTAAAAAATAACACAATAAAGGTTTGGTGAATACATGGCATGAATGTGAAATGTGATCTTCCTGCTGCCAGGCTGGAAAGACAACCCTAGCACACAGGAAACCGTGAGAGTGCCGTTCAGTGGGGCAGAGCCAACTCCAGCAGGGCCCTGTAGACAGAAGAAGGGTGAGAGCTGAGAGCCACATCCGCTTCTCAGTGTGGCCACCCTGCCCTTCAACAATTGGCCCAGGTGGCACCACCACGGGCACCCCCAGCCTGAGTCATTCCACCCGTGCTCCACCACACTAGGCAGCCTCATTAGGCACCCTCATCACACACATCTGGTACTGTTGGTGAGTCTCTTTTCCCTCTTAGACCACGAGTTTCTAGAGAGCAGAAATGTGTCTGATTATTATTATTATATCCCAGGGCTTAGCACAGTGCCCCAAACAAAGAAGGCCCACAGTAAATGCTGAACGAATGAACAAATGAAAGTATTAAGGAATGAATGAGTGAATAAAAGATGAAGGAAGAAGGATGGATGGATGGATGGATGGATGGATGGATGGATGGATGGGTGGATGGGTGGATGGATGGATGGGTAGATGGATGGATGGGTGGATGGATGGATGGGTAGATGGATGGATGGGTGGATGGATGGATGGGTGGATGGATGGATGGGTGGATGGATGGGTGGGTGGATGGATGGATGGGTGGATGGATGGATGGGTGGATAGATGGATGGATGGATGGATGGGTGGATGGGTGGATGGGTGGATGGGTGGATGGATGGATGGGTGGATGGATGGATGGGTGGATGGGTGGATGGATGGGTGGATGGATGGATGGGTGGGTGGATGGATGGATGGGTGGATGGGTGGATGGGTGGGTGGATGGAGGGGTGGATGGGTGGATGGAGGGGTGGATGGGTGGATGGATGGATGGATGGATGGGTGGATGGGTGGATGGATGGGTGGATGGGTGGATGGATGGATGGGTGGATGGATGGATGGGTGGATGGGTGGATGGATGGGTGGATGGGTGGATGGATGGGTGGATGGATGGATGGATGGATGGGTGGATGGGTGGATGGATGGGTGGATGGGTGGATGGATGGGTGGATGGATGGACGGGTGGATGGATGGATGGGTGGATGGGTGGATGGAGGGGTGGGTGGATGGGTGGATGGGTGGATGGGTGATTGGATAGATGGATGGAGGGATGGATGGGTGGATGGGTGGTTGGATGGATGGATGGATGGGTGGTGGATGGATGGATGGGTGGGTGGATGGGTGGATGGGTGGATGGGTGGATGGATGGGTGGGTGGATGGGTGGATGGGTGATTGGATAGATGGATGGAGGGATGGATGGATGGATGGGCGGATGGGTGGATGTGTAACTGGATGGATGGATGGGTGGATGGATGGGTGGATGGGTGGGTGGATGGGTGGATGGGTGGGTAGATGGGTGGATGGATGGGTGGATGGGTGGGTGGATTGATGGAAGGATGGATGGAAGGATGGATGAATGGATAGGTAAGTGGATGAATAGGGATGGTGGATTGATAATTATTAGGTAGGTTGATGATGGATATGCATCACTCGGTGATGTCTTTACAATGGAGATGGTATTTGAATGGGACCTTGAATCATGAGTGGGCCTGTAGAAGACAGGAGACACAAGAGAGTGCATTTTATGAAGAAAAGGACATAACCAGAAGCTGAGCATTTGAATGGGATAGAAAAAGAATCCTAAATGTAGAATGAAAAGCCAAGATGGTTGAGTCCCTTGAGGCCCTTGTCACTTGTCTCCAGATTGCTACTGCAAAGGTCTACTGACTTGTTCCCCTGTTCCTTCACAGGGTATTTTTTAGAAATCTAAATATGATAACATGCCTTCCCAGTTTGACGCCTTGCAACAGGTGTTCATCAGGAATGGGTCCTCTCTCCACTGAGGCCTTGACCCCTGCCTGGCCCCAGCCCTCACGGTATCCCAGGACTCAGCTTGTGGAGCTGCAATCCTTCTTCCCTGTCCCGGGCCTCCAGGGACCTCTACTTGCACTGTCCCCTCCCCACTAATAGCCCTCTGCCACCTGCAGACACACCATGGCTTTAAGTGAGTTTAGTTCTCCAGACGGATTATACCTTCAGTGTCCAGAAATAGTCAGATTCACAATTCTGAAATCATTTCCAGAAACAGAGAAGGACACACGTGGATTCCTGAACTGAGCCTGGTGAGTGTCACAACTCAAAAGTCGTTGGATAAGTAGATGGTCTGAGACAACATGGAGAGGAAAAGAGCAAATGTGGGAAGCCAGCGCAGGTTCATCCAAAGCAGGTCAGGCCTGACCACTCAGATGTCTTTGTTAGCAAAGGCGCTGGTCCCTTGGTCCAGGAGAAGCTACGAGGCAGCACAGCACAGCTCAGTGACAAGGCACTGGGCCAGGTCAGCCATGGCACTGAGCCAGGTCAACCATGGCGACCTTGTAGACAAGGGTGTGGAACCAGCTTCAGTCACTGTTGTGTGAGGCGGGTGTGTGGCTGGTGCAGAGGGTTAACCAGTGACTCAGTACCCCTCTGAAAGTGGGTCCCCAGTGACAAGCCCGAGATTCTATACCTTGTGCCATGATTTTATAGACGGCATACTCACCAGAGTTACAGATCACAAAGCTCAAGGAACAGTGCATACGGTGGGTAACACGAGACAGCCAACTGCAACACACTGGAAGGGTGCACCTCCCTTAAAAAAGATGAATCTAAGGGCTGCCATTGACGTAGTGGTTAGGACACCCACGTCCCACAGAAGAGTACCTGGGTTCTCTCCAGCTCCAGCTCGAATCCAGCTTCGCACCAGGGCAGACCCTGGGAGGGGGCACTGATGGCTCAACCCCTGGCTCTTGGCTCCAGCCTGTGTCCAGCCCCAGCCACTGCAGGCATTTGTGGAATGTATTGGTAGATGGGAGCTCTCTCCCTCTTGAATAAATTTTTTAAAAATTTTTGAATAAAATTAATAAAATTAAATCTAATACAGATTAATCTAAAGTTCTATATTTAGGTTCCAAATCAACTGCACGCAGAGAACAGGGAAGATCTAGCATGTCAAAGGTTCAGGAGGGGAAAAGATGAAGGGGAGTCTTAGTTTTTAAGCTAATTTTAATCTACATTTTAAGCTAATAATAGAATGTCAAACCATACTGCAGAAGTTAAGACAGTTCATATAATCTTAGGCCGCATCAAAACAAGTCGAGGCTTTGGGTCGCTGAAGAGTTCTAACTCTCCTTTCCCCGCATCGGACCACCTGTGTTCACTCATTCATTCATTCATTTCATTCATTCAGCCTGCCCCAGCCAATAGCTCCATTCAGCTTCATTGCAGACCAAAGGTTTATACAATCGAACCCCTTCCATTCAGGAGCTGTCTGGTGAGAGGAGTGGAGAGGAGAAGGAGTGACTCCACATGCAGCAGGGGAGGCTGGGGTGGGGTGGGGGCAGAGTCCCCAGACAGGGAGAGGAGGTGGTGGCCCAGAGGGGGAGGAGACGGCCGGCACCCAGGCCAAGGGAGCAGCATGCAGGAGCTGGGCATGTTCTGGGGACAGACGGAGGCCAGCGCAGCAGGAGCAGAGTCCTGGGGGACAGTGTCCAGCAGGCGAGGGCAGTGAGGGAGGCCCTGAGGCTTGGAGCTTCCACCCCGACCCCTCCTTAGGGCCCCAGGGAAGCCATACACCAGACCAGGTAAATCCAGATCTCTGGGGTGTGCGTCTGGGTAGGGGTACAGGGGATGGGGCGATGCTGTCCAACAGCTCCGAAGTGTGCGTTCTGTAAGACAGTACGTCCTGGGGGTCTGCTAGACAGCAACAGTGCACCTGCCGTGGACAACACTGCACCGTACACCTGAACGCTTGCGAAGAGGGTAGGTCCTGGGTTCACCGTTTTGGCCACAGTTAAAAAAAAAATGCATATTTGGGGTTGAGAGCCCTGACCACAGGGCCTTCCTCCAGGCCCTGGGCAAGAGTTTGGCCCTGTGGGGGCAGTCAGCCCAGGGAAGCTGCCTTGTGTCATCACAAGCCTCATCTGACGGCAGGCGACAGCACACACCGGCCCCTGTGGCATGCACGGCCCATAGGAATGCTGTCCAGATCTCCAAGTGGGGACTTCAAGTCGGGGAGCGTGAGATGAGCCTGGAATCCCAGGGGAGGCCCCGTCAGGAGGCTGCTGCCTCCTGGGGGTTTGGGAGGTGGGGTGGGGGAGTGAGCTCATGTCTCCTGAGTTGTCCTAGCAGGAACAAATGCAGGGATGGGCAGGAGGCTGGGTGAGGTGCCCCCCCACCCCCACCCCGGGTGCTGGCACTTTGCAAGCCAGACACCAGCCATCTCGGCAGAGCACCTTCCTGGGGGGAGTCGACTGTGATTAGCTGGGACCCCGGTGGTGCCTCGGAAAGAGTTTGGGACCGGGATGCCAGACTTGAACGCTAGGCCCCTCGCTAGCCGGCTGCATGTGGTCTGAGACACGTGGGTAGATTGCGGTGGCCACGCCAAGCTCTGAGCACTCGCGACTCCACACTCGACCCCCTACTCGCAGCCCTCCACCTTTTCCCTGCCAAATGCCGTTCATGTGCACAGCACGGTCCCCCCGGGCCCCGGGAACGCAGCAAACAAGCCCCACGGCGCTCTGCGAGGTTTCCCTGGCACTAGTGCCGGTGCTCCTCGCCAACAAGGCGCTCCGGGACGCCGGCGAGCAGGGAGACCGTGGCCGGTGGCCTCATTTGCTTCTGGAGGTGAATCGCTCGCTAGAGCTCTGTTCTCCCTGGCACCTGCCTAGGAACCTACTTTCCCAATGATTTGCGACACCCAGTTGGGATGAGCATCAGGTTGGAGTGGCAAACCTCAGTTTCAGAGGACGAGAGGGGGTCATGGAGTGGGGCCAAGGCCTGCACGGCTCACTCTGCCAGCAGCCGTTTGCATACAGAGGAGGCCAAGCCCAGGCCAGGAGTTGTGTTGGGAGGCAGCGGCATAGCGAGGGGGCAGGGGATCGAGCTTCCTGGGGTCCTCCCGCCAGTCTTCACCCAGCAGGGCCCCGGTGCAGCCAACATGCAGAGCTCAGAGGCTGAAGGGCACGTGGCCATTGGCCTGGAGTCAAGAGACAGCAGCACCCTCTTCCCACAGTGGGCCTGTGGCTCCCCAGAGGCAAGAGGAGGAGGAGGAGGAGGTGCGGATCAGAGCGCTCAGGCAGAATCTGGAGCCCCTGGCTGGACGTGGGCGAGCACGGGGAGGGAAGGACCTGCCGCCGGGTGCAAGGCCGATGTCAGAGCCGCATGGGCTGCCGGCCCGTCGAGCCCTCTGCTGAGACTCGCTTTCTCCTTTCAAAGAGAGTGGAAGTCACTGTTTTCTTGTCTCAGTTGATGAACAGATTCTGGGTGGCAGGAGTCACCATAGAAACAGGTGCTATCTTAAGCAAATGAGCCTTATTAACCTTAAGAGTGGTGGCGTTTTCACAAGATTGCACATATAGGGTAGGAGGGAGAGCAGGGCTGGTGGGGGGAGGGCCGTGGTAGCGGGGAGCTGTGCCAACGTGGTTTGGGGCGTGGAGGTGCGTGTGCATGTGTGTGCGTGTGTGTGTGCCGCGAGTGCATGTGTGTGCATGGATGCCCATCTTCGGGTGCTTTTTGCAAAACCTTTTCCCAGCTGATGAGCTCGGGTACTGGCCTCAAGGGAGCAGGAGCCCAGGGCCTAGGCTCTGTCCCCCGGAGGCGAGGCAGTGCAGTGCAGTGGTTGGAGCAGGAATGCTGACACCGTGTAGACTGGGTCCACGTGGCTGCTTGCTAACTCAGATGAGCCGTCTCCCTCGGTGACACTGGCCTGCAAAGGCACCTCACGGGGTGAGGAGAGGCTGACCCCATGACCGGCCTCCTCCCAACGTACGGAGGCGCTCACTCTTCTCAGGCAGAGCCGGGCCTGCACCAAGGCTGGTCTGCTGGTCCCGGCGTGGCTTTTGTCTTCAGGGAACAAACTTCCACTCGGTAGGCTGCGGTGAGCTCTGTGCTCCACGGGGTTCTGGGGGAGGCAGAGAGGAGGGTCAAGACGATGCACCTGCCCCTGGAGGCCGTGGTACAGGTGGACTTGGTAGGGTTGGGGCAGGCAGGGGAACGAATATCCAAGGAAAGACACGCATGGTCACCTGCCAAGGCAAAGGCAGCCAAGCCTGGGCTGTTCCCTGGTTCTGAGTGCTGCCCTGAACACCTGCTGCCCTCGGCAGCCCCTCCCCCGGCTCCGGCTTCCACACGGCCAGGCCAGTCTGGTTCCGACTCCAGGGAATAAGCCTGGGGCTCTAAGAAACATCCCCAGGAGGCCCTGCTTTGGAAACCCTGCAGCCTAGGGAGACCAGAGACTGGAGGACCCAGCCTTTATTTTCCTTTGCCCCGGGGAGCAGGGGAGGGGGCGGGAGACACACCTGACATTGGGACCAGGTTAGCAGCCCAGGAAGGGGCTCTTCCTCCCCACACCGTAGCTTTCTCGACCCTCAGAGCTAGAAGGAAAGGCCCTCGGCTACCTCTGCTCCTACTCTCACATTTTACAGGTGAAGAAACTGAGGCCCAAGGCCACACAAACAGATCGGACCAGAAGGGAGACACTCCTAGTGTCCGTCGGACCACTCCCTCGTGATCACTGCCCCAGCCTTGCTGACCGGGAGAAGCCGCTGTGCTGCCCATGGTTGGCGGGCCGTGGGCATCCCTGGGTGAAAGCTCGTGACTCCATTGACAGGAGAGGAGGTCACAGACTGACGTGAGCCCCAACCTCAGAGCAGCAGAATGCTGGCCAGACCCCCAGATGGAGGCCTGGGAGCAGGCACCCTCCAGGCGAGGAAGGGAGGCCAGGGACGTGCAGGTGGCAGCAGGGAGGTGGCAACCAAAGGCCAGGACAGAGCTCTCCTCTAAAGCCCCTACTCTCCCACTGTGGCAGTGGCCTCAGAAGACCGTGGCCACCTGCTTTCTAGGAATTTGTGTGCTGGTTTTCATTTATGGTGCACCTGCACAGTGCCGCCGGCAGACCCACGCCCAAGACAGGAGTTGGATTATTCACAGCTCCCAAGAGAAGGCATGCGGTGCAGGGGGCAGCGACGGGGTCGCTCAGGGAGTAGGAGGAGTAAGGGGACAGTCGCTGCAGTCTGGGCGGGAGGGCAGGACAAGGCCGGATCAGGAGGTGTGGACAAAAAATTAAAAAAAAAAAAAAGAAAAAAAAAAAAAAGGAGGTGTGGACAGCCTGCGTGGGCTGGCTTGCACGTTCCCGGTGGGCTCTGGGCCACGGAGCCAGCTATCTTACTGTATGGGGCCTGGGACAGAGGGAGTCCCCCTTGGCCTGTGCATGCGTGTGCAACCTTTGGATGACAGAGGTGGTCGCGGGCATGGGTGCTGGGCTACTTGGTTAGTATACGGAGAGCGTGTGGGCAGGCAAGTTGTGGAGTGTCTTGGAATTAGCTGGACTCCAGGATGTCAGAGCACCACTGACACGGAAAATCCAATCCACGAGTCGTCCACCTAGAACCTCCCTCTCGCAGAAGGCGGATGTTCTGCCAAAATTGTCCTAGTTCAGGATGGCTTCCTCACCCCTTCCCCGGCCTCCCACTTGGCGCTCCGTCAGCGCCGTGCAGCCAGGCACCTGTCTCCACGCTGCCTTGTTTCCTAGTGGTCCCAGGGCACTCGCCCTACTTTCCCAGCCCCTAGGGACCACTCTGCTCGCCCCCTCCAGCACCGGCGCCTTTCCAGCCCGATACCCAGCACAGCGCCACGCGTCTCGGCAGGAGCCCTGCCTTCCCAGCCCCCATCCCGGCCAGGGTCCTGGCTCTCCTCTCTCTCCCCACCTCGCCACACTGTCATGTCCAAGCCAGGCTGTCCCTTCTCCAGCCAGCAGGACTGGCTCCCCACGGTCCCTCTGATGGCGCACCCCACAGCAGCAGGCAGCAACGGCCCCTCTGCCAACCGACCACCCGCTGCTGATCCCACCCACAAACCCCCTCTCTTACCAACCTCACCCCGAAACAGCCTCTCCCTTCTTTTCTCCTCAAACAAAGCCCCGCCTCATCCAATTCCCACACTCTACTGAGAGCTGCCATGGCAGCCGACGATTCAGGAACTTGAATCAAACTGCCCGTGTGCCTTGACACATGTTCCCCCAGATAAAAAGAGGTGACTGCGCTATGTCCTGGGGACCCCTTTTGGGTCTCACTGCATACGGTGCTGAGGTTCTCTGAGAGCTTCCCTTGGTTTGTGCCAACCACAGAGAGTAGGGCCATGGTGCTGGTATCTTCTTCTTTTTTAAAGATTTATTTATTCGTTCTAAAGTGAGAGTTAGAGAGAGAGAGAGAGAAGTGCTCCATTTGCTGGTTTTCTTCCCCAGATGGCTGCAACGGCCAGGACTGAGCCAAGCCAGAGCCAGGAGCCAGACACTTCATCGAGGTCTCCCGTGTAGATGGCCAGGGCCCAAGTGCTCGGGCCATCCTCCACTGCTTTTCCTAGGCCATTAGCAGGGAGCTGACTCAGAAGTGGGACAGCTAGGACATGACCCAGTGCCATATGGGATGGTGTTTTTTTTTGTTGTTGTTGTTTTGTTTTGTTTTTTTAATTTGACAGGTAGAGTTACAGACAGTGAGAGTGAGAGACAGAGAAAAAGGTCTTCCTTCCATTAGTTCACTCCCCAAATGGCCGCCACGGCTGGCGCTGTACTGATCCAAAGCCAGGTGCTTCCTCCTGGTCTCCCATGTGGGTACAGAGCCCAAGCACTTGGGCCATCCTCCACTGCCCTCCCAGGCCACAGCAGAAAGCAAGACTGGGGAAGGAGCAACCGGGACTAGAACCCGGTGCCCATTTGGGATGCTGGCGCCACAGCGGAGGATTAACCAAGTGAGCCACAGTGCTGGCCCGCAGGTGGTGGTTTTTCCCACCACGCCACAGCGCTGGCCGTGCCTGGTGTCTTCTCTCCTGAGAGCCAGCACAGAGTGGTGCCCAGCTACTCATCATGAACCACACTGCTGACACTAGGATAGCAAGACATAGTCCGCTCCCCTCAACAGCTGTCAACCGAGCACACCCCCTGGGTACAGCTCTGTGCTGGGCACTGGGGCTCTGGGAGAGCCCAGTGGCGGAAATGAGTCATGCACACACCCCCGATGTGAGAATGGCCAAGGGAACCAGGGGACCCCATAGGTTAAAACAGGATCCCGTATACACTGAGTGGCCGCCACACTGCAGGACAGTATCCAGGGGCCATGTGGGCTTGGAGACCTTTAGGAATTGTCCCATTCTAAATGTCCCCACCCTGCCGGCTCAACCATGGAGGTGGTGGGGAATTCCCACATTGCATCATATAAACGGACCTCCTCAAAGACCTTGGGCTCTTAGGAGCATGGAAGGAACTTATCAGTGTTTGTATTAACTGTTGGCTCAGAAAATAGGGTCAATCCATTTAAATTCTATGCTAATAAATGGTGTGAAATACTGATAAAAACATTACCCAATAAAAGTAAAGAGCATTTTTAATAAAGAGGTTTTTTTGTTTTTTTTTTTGTTTGTTTGTTTGTTTGTTTTTTTGACAGGCAGAGTGGATAGTGAGAGAGACAGAGAGAAAGGTCTTCCTTTTTGCCGTTGGTTCACCTTCCAATGGCCGCTGTGGTCGGCGCATCTCGCTCATCCAAAGGCAGGAGCCAGGTGCTTCTCCTGGTCTCCCATGCAGGTTCAGGGCCCAAGCACTTGGGCCATCCTCCACTGCCTTCCCGGGCCATAGCAGAGAGCTGGACTGGAAGAGGGGCAACCGGGATAGAATCCAGCGCCCCAACTGGGACTAGAACCTGGTGTGCCAGCGCCGCAAGGTGGAAGATTAGCCTGTTAAGCCACGGCGCCGGCCAATAAAGAGTTTTAATAAAGAGTTTTTTTTTAATAAACACTTTTTAAAGATTTATTTATTTATTTGAAAGTCAGAGTTGCACAGAGAAAGGAGAGGCAGAGAGTGAGAGAGAGAGAGAGAGGTCGTCCATCTGCTGGTTCACTCCCCAACTGGTCCCAACGGCCAGAGCTTGGCTGATCTAAAGCCAGGAGCGTCCTCTGGGTCTCCCACATGGATGCAGGGGCCCAAAGACTTGGGCCATCTGCCACTGCTTTCCCAGGCCATAGCAGAGAGCTGGATCAGAAGTGGAGCAGCCGGGACTCGAACTGGTGCCCATATGGGATACTGGCACTGCAGGCGGCGGTTTTACCTGCTACGCCATAGCACCGGCCCAAAGAGCATCAGTTTTTAAAACTTTTCCAGAGAATATAAAAGAGTTGACTATAGGGAGACATATGCTGTAAGTTCATGAATAGACAGCCCCCAAATGAATTCACCTTGCCTATAAAAAAAAGGGGGATTTTTATTGGAACTTGACAAAATGATGTTGATCAGGACTTGAGCTCCAAAGTGCACCCTGGAAAGTCAGGGGGGGAGGTACCTACAAAGATGACTCAAGAAAATTTTGTCTAAGAGGATGGGTGGGTGGTAGGAGGGGGCACCAACACTTTGAAATAGCAACAGGTTCTATAAAATGATGATGATTTGAAAGTGTGGTTCTAGTGAGAGAATACACAGACCTGTCGCTGAAACCAGAGATCGGAACCAGATGAAAGCACACAGCACATGATAAAGGAGCCATTTCAAAACAGAAGGGGAAGGGCTGGCACTGTGGCTCACTGGGTTAATCCTCCGCCTGCGGCGCCAGCATCCCACATGGTTCTAGTCCCAGTTGCTCCTCTTCCAGTCCAGCTCTCTGCTGTGGCCCGGGAAGGCAGTGGAGGATGGCCCAGGTGCTTGAGCCCCTGCGTCCGCATAGGAGACCAGGAGGGGGCACTGGCTCCTGGCTTCGGATCGGCGCAGCGCCGGCCATAGTGACCATCTGGGGGTGAACCAACGGAGGGAGGACCTTTCTCTCTGTCTCTCTCTCTCTCTCTCTCTCTCTCTCACTGTTTATAACTCTACCTGGCAAATAAATAAATACATACATACATACATACATACAGAAGGGGAAAATGGATTAGGTCATAAATGACCAGGAGATGATTGGCTATCCATCTGGGGCAAAATATGTCAAAGTTAGTTCTGCCACAGTCCAAATTCTAGATGGACTGGGTATTTTAATGTTAAAATTAGGTCATAAAAAAAATCAGAAGTAACCATACATTTCTCTGACCTCCACACGGGAGACCTTCGACTACAGACGCAGACATGTAGATCTGTGTAGATACACATACGCACGGGCAGAAGTGAAAGCATTGAGCGATCCGACCTTCTGTAAATCAAGAAGATAAAAGGCAATCAGCACATTGTGAGAAACGTGGCGTGCGTGTATACAGCAAAGGGTTACCGTCCTTAACACAGCAGCCTCTTACCAACGAACCAGACAATAACTGTGCACACCTCACGGGCTTGTGGAAGCGATAAAGGAAATAAAGCCGGGTATCAAGTTCTCAGTACCGAGCCTGGCACAGAGAGGGCCCTTGATAAACGTAGGCTGTTACTCATTTTTTAATCAGTTGAAAAAATAATAAGTAGAAAAGTGGGCAAAGGAATAGGAATATGAATAGGAAGTTCTTTAAAATGAAATACAACACAAACGTGAGAAAAAGAAAGAAAATCTACGTGGCAGGTAGAAATGCAGCCAAAAAGGAGAAATTACCACTTCTTCCTGCCCAGCACCAACTCTGGCCATTAAGTCAGCAATATTTGAGTTTTATTCTAGTTGTTTGCTTGCTTGGTTGGTTTTCTTTTTATAAGATTTATTTATTTGAAAGTCAAAGTTACAGAGAGTGAGAAACACACGGAGAGAGGAAGGGATGGAGAGAGAGAGAGAGAAATGTCCTCCATGCACTGGTTCACTCCCCAGATGACCACACATCCAGGGCTGAGCCAGGCTGAAGCCAGAAGCCAGGAGCTTCATCCCAGTCTCCCACGTGGGCAGCAGGGGCCCTGGGAGCATCTGCTGCTGCTTTTCCCAGGCCATCAGCAGGGAGCTGGATCATCAGTGGAGCAGCCGGGACTCGAACTGGTGCCCCTGGGGGATGCCAGGCTCACACACAGAGGCTTTACCCGCGGCGCCACAACCTCGGCCCCCAATCTCTATTTTTTAATAAATCAATAGCACCCTGTGTCCTCTCATGGTGCTGAGAGGTGTATAAAACCAGAGCTTCCTTCTCACGGGGTGACTTGGGTGTACCTGCACTCAAAGAGCAGACACCCAAAACAGGCAAACCCTCGGCCCAGCGATGTCCTCCTAGAAATCTGTACTAAGTGTATGCCTCCCTCCCCCCAGAGTGGTCTCTGTCAAACCAAGGCACGGCATAGGAAGTGCCGGGTACTCACCAAGAGAGTCGCCGTGCCACGAGCAGCCATTTATCCGCAGTGCCGCTCCCCACTGGGTCACCGGCAGTGCTGAAAACCTAGAAACAACTCCTTTGTCCAACAAGAGGGGATTGGTGAGTGAATGGCGCCTGTGCGATATTAACGCTGCCATTAAATGGGTCGAAGGTGCGTATATAAGGACATCAGTAAAATACAAGTGCCATAAACAAAACTAGATAACACGATTAAGCACGACCCATTATGGCTGCCTGGGAAAACAGTCGTGTGCGTAGGGTGTTGAAACTGGACCCCCGCGGGGGACCTGAGTTGTGTTGCCAGCTCCCAGCTTCCGGCCAACCTAGTCCCAGCTGCTGCAGGCATTTGGGAGTGAACTAGCAGATGGGAGCTTGCTTGTTCTCTCTCTCTCTGATTCTCAAAGAAAATAAGAAAAAAATGTTTTAAAAAAAAAAACACTAAGTTTATTTTGACGCAAAAAAAAATTTGAAAGCCATGAATCCTTTTGCATAATATGCATTTTTCATGAACTTATTGAAGACCTGCGGCATCAAGAGAATTAGGTAAGATGCCTGCCCCACAAGGAGCCTGCAGTTTTTGGGGGGGAGGAATCAAGCATCGCTCCCTCCTGAGAGCGGCCCACCCCCACAACCCCCCACACACACCTGCATCCCAGGCCTGGCGTTCCACTTGCAGTTCCAGGCCGTGTGCCTCGCAGGCAGCGCCAGGGTCCCTCGGGGATGTGCCTGGGTGTTCTTTGAAAGAGCAAGATGCACTTAGAACAAAGAACCATGCTGCTCAGCGCAAGGCAGGGTGCATGAGGCGCTGGGGGATTGCATGGACAGTGGCAAGAGCTCAGGGGAAGGAGACTCTGGTTGGGACTGGGGTGAGTAGGGAGGGCTTCATGGAGGAGGAAGCTGTCAGAAATCACCTAGAAGTACGGAGGACGTGGCCAAGGATGTGGTCTGCTGTCACTGTGGAGTAAACCGGAAATAAAAAGGTCACAAAGGAGAAACCACGCCCCCCACGCCTCCTTACCCTCCCCACTCTGACCTCTGCCTTGGCGCACCCGGAAGTTTGCTGCTGGGCTAGGAGCAGCCTTGGTGCCCCCGAATGCTTGCTTCCCTGGGTGCGGGAGTGCAGTTCTACTGACGCGGGCAGCCAGCTCAGTCCACGGCGGGCGCCCCACAAAGCCTCACGTCTGTCGGAAGCCACGTGCTAAGAAGCTGGTGGATTCCCACATTAGCTCCCCGAGGCAGGGGTTTGCTCTGGCTTGTTCCTCGCTTTAGAGCCAGGGCCTAGGAGAGTATTGAATGGACAGTAAGCGCTTATTAAATATTTGTTGAATCCATTTAAAATGGTGACTTAAACATTGGCTTCCGGGAGGCTGCACGGGATGACACATACATAGGATCCATACACACACGCACACACACGCACACACACACACACACTCTTCTGGGGCTGCCTTGTGAATACGCGTCATGTGTTTGTACATAAGATATGGAGAGAACCCTAAAACAAATGTGCACGCATGCGCGTGTGCGCACCACACACACGCAGCGTTTGGGAAAATATCAAAGGGAGAAGCCCACAGCTTTCTCAGGAGTCAACTGCTTCCTTTGAGAATAGGATTCCAATAAAATAGAATTTGGATGGTGTCACAAATAAATTTGCCTTTCTAAAAGCTCCCAAATTAAAATCTGAGAGCGGCTCTGAGCATGGGGACAGGATGGCAATGAATAGGTATGAATCTGCTCTCGGCGCAGTTCGGCACTCCCTTCCTTACGGCTCTGGGGGCGAGGAGAGGGGGTGGGGCCGGAGAGGCGCAGACCGGCTGGCAGGTGCCGAGCCTCCCCTGTACCTGGCCGCCTCCTGCCCCCTCTCTGCCCCACAGCCTGGGGACCTGCAGAAGCCCCTCGAAGGGCCGGCGCAACCCCTTCCCTCCCGCTCCCGCAAGCACGTGGACTCCAGCTCTCTCTCTCTCTCTGTGCACGGGGTGGGAGGAAGGCTGTGGGTACGAAGGCAGCGTTTGAGGTCTGTGGCGCCCGTGGAACCACCCAGCTTCGCTGCTTCTGGGCCTGCGGCCAACCAAAGGACACTGGCACCGCCACCCCCACCCCACCTGCACCAGGACCTGCCCCCTTGCCCATGGGGATCAACGCCAGTCCCAGCTCCTAGCCCATCCCGGCGCCTCCCGCTGAAAATGTATTTAAGGGTGATATAAACGGTTTGATCTTTAAAGTACTCTGGATGCATAATATCTATACATAGTTCTGCACATTTTTATTCTAAAAACAATTAGCCAAAGAGCCCTTTTTATATGATATTTGCAACTATACTGACAGTAACAGCAATTAAACCCCGTCTGTTTGCTGAGAAAGGAGCCAACTCTCCGTTTCCACAGAAGCCTGAAAAATGTACAAACTGGGAACTGGAACACGAAGCCGGCAAAGGTAGCCACCAGACCTTCCAGGCCAGGGCCCAGCCCAGCCAGGACGGTCCCCACCCACGCGTGGGTCTCCCCCCAGCCTCCCAAGGCCACCCCTAAGTCTCCCCAGCATCCCCCACGCTGCGCGCCTTCCTTCCCCTGCTCCCTCTCCCCCGCCCCTGCACTGGAAGGCAGCACGTCTGCTCCCTGGGCTGCCTGTGGTCGCCTCTCAGATGCTCCTGCAGGGCCTGGGGACTCGCGCACCTCAGGTCCCTGCCCCACCCCCACAGGAAGGAGCTCTGTGCCTGATCCGTGGTGTTTAAATGAATGAGCGGGATGAGTGATTGTGCCCCCCGCCCGGAGGCCCCCGTGACAGCAGAAGGCTACCAAAAAGAGGGCCTGGGGTGTATGCAGGGGGGGTCGGGGCTCCAGGGCGGCATGTTAGAGATGGGGTTGGAGGGTGCGGTTTGGAACTAGACTTTTTATTTAGACTTAAGCCTCAACACTGAGAGCCTCTCCCTGGGAGCCATCTGGAACCCCCACAGCACGCCTTCCTGGCTGAGGAGAGGCCTGCAAGCCCTTCGCCTTCGTCTAGTTTTCACATTCATTCAACAAACGTCCCTGGGCATCTCCTCTGTGCCCCCCTCTCTCTAGACACTTTGGATGCGTCCATGAGCAGAGCGAGAGCCCCTCCCTCGCGAGGCTAACCCTCTGGAGAGCACCAGAGGAAACAAGATACATAAGGCACACATAAATGATCCTCTGTGGCAGGTGTTCAGGGGAGGATGTTTGGTCTAGAGGTTAAGGCGCTGCTTGGGATACCTGCATCCCACATCGCAGTGCCTGGGTTCGAGTCCCGGCCCCACCTCCTGACTCCCTTGCACACGCACATCCTGAGAGCAGCAGGCGATGGCTTAAGTAGTCGGGTCCATGACCCCCACATGGGAGACCCGGATGGACTTGCTGGCTCCCAGCTTCAGCCTGGCTCAGCCACAGCCACTGCAGACAGCTGGGAATCAAGCTGTGGATGGGGGATCTCTGTGTGTCTCTCTGTCTCCTCTCTGTGTCTCTCTCTCTGTCTCTGTCTCTCTGTCTCTGTCTCTCTCTCTCTCTCTGTTTCTCTCTCTCTCTCTCTCTCTCTGTCTCTCTCGCTCTCTCAAGCCAAGTAAATAAATAAGAAAGTGTTCAGCTCAGCACTCAGGGGCTGGGGAGAGCAGAGCAGGACACAGGGGAACAGGACTCTGGAGCAAAGATACACAGTGAGCGGGGTTAAACTGGGGCTCACTGAGCAGATTGATTCAGAAGGCTCAGAGATGAGGGAGCTGGGCACTTAGAAATCTGGGAGAGGACTCCAGGGAGAGGAGCCAGCCAGTGCAAAGGGCCTGAGGCAGGTGCACGGTTGTGTGCACAAGGAGGAGCTGGGAGGCCATTGTGGCCTCTGAGGGGCAGGGAAGGGGGTGGAGAAGGAGGGGACCAGGTCAGGTAGGCCTGGTGATGGCACAGGCTTCTACTTTGTGTGTAGGGTGGAAAGGGGCCACTGGGACGGATGAGTAGAGGAGGGGCTGTTTTAGTAGGGTCTCTGAGGGCTTGGGGTAAGAGGCAGGAGCAGGGAGATCTGTTAGGAGACTACCACAATAGCCAGGCAAGAGATGTTGGGGTGGCCATGGCGGTGAGCAGGCATGGGGCCAGAGGAGAGGCGGTGGACTCCCTGGGAGGCCAGGCCAGACGGTGGCATGTACGATAGGGCATCTGCAGTTGCACCTGCCCCCCCCCCCAGTGTGGTTTTAATGTTGTTTGGGGTGTCTCCCAAATGCCCACAGGTTCAAGGTTTGGTCCCCAGCGGGGAGGTGCTAGGAGGTGGCAGAGGCTAGGAAGCAGTTCTCCCGAGAGAGGCAGGCCTCTCAAAGCCAGAGTTTGGGCCCACCCACTGCCTCTCCCCGGGCTCCCCGCTCTGAGCATGCCCTACCTCCTACCGTGAGCCTTCCCCGAGCCTGTGCCAGGCCAGGGGGCTTTCAGCCTCCAGCACTGTAAGCCAAACGTAGCCCTCTGTCCTCTGTGAGTAGCTAATCTCAGGCATTGCATTGTGGTAACAAAAAGCTGGCCCATGTGCTGCCTCCCCAAAGCTGAGCTGGGTGAGGATGAAGGGCTGTCTTCATGCTGGCAGATGGGGGAGTTAGCAGGCTGGGTGGAGAAGGAAGCTTTTGGGGGGGCAGGACAGTCGTGTGCCTGACGGGGTAAGCATGTGTTCTCTAGAAAGACGGCGAAGCCCAGCGCTGGGTCCCCCGTGGACTGACTTCCCTGGGAGCACTGGATCCACAGCAGAGGACCCCCACGCCCATGGAGAGGTCGCCCCAGATCCCATCCCGCGGCCCTGAAGAAGCCCTGAGTGGCACAGGCCTCCAGGGTTGAGAGGCGTGGAGGTGCCCACAGCCCCAGCTCAGGGTGCCCAGGAGTCGAGCCGCCCCGTCAGCCCTGGTGAGGGCAGGAACGGGGGTGGGGACCCTAATTCTAAGCCCCTGCCCCATTCACCTGGGCGCGTCCTGTACTTTGCACTAAGCTGCAGTGTCTCTGGTGGAGAGCCCAGCGATCCCCAGGGTGAGTCCCACTCGGTTCAGGACCCGGCCTCTCTTGGAGGCACCAGCACCTCCCACCCCAGTGACTGACAGGTCCATGCCAGGGGTGGGGGCCTTGCCCAGTGGCTAAGGCACCACTCGGGACAGCCACCCCTGTCTCAGAGGGCCTGGGTTCAGGTCCCTGCGCCACTTCCAGTTCCAGCTTCCCGCTGATGCACACTGGGTCCCGGGGTCCCTGCCACCCTGTGGGAGCCTGGGATGGAGTTCTGGGCTCCTGGCTTCAGCGTGACCCAGCCCTGGCTGTTACAGACATCTGGGGAGCGAGCCGGTAGATGGGAGGTTTTTCTCTCTCTTCCTCTCTCAAGTAAATTAAATAAATAAACAAACTCTCATTCTTTAAAAAAAAAACTCCATGCACAGGCTTAGTGTATGTCTCTGTCTTTCTGTTTCATTTTTTTAGCTACTTTATTCCAGATAATACTCTTCTTGCCCGCCAAGAGAAGGGGGGAAAATGACATTAATTAAAGATTTGGTCTGTGTCCTAATCAAAGATTTTAAAAATGAATGTATCATACTGTACGTTCTGTAATGTAGTCTGCTTTTTTCCTTAGCAATATATCATTAACATTTTCCCATGTCAACACAGAATCTTCCAAACCATACTTCTCAGTGCAGAAGTAGTTTAGCATATGGATGTACTATAATTGACTCAGCCAACCCTTTGCTATTGGACATTAGGTTGTGTCTTTTTTTTTCTAATTGTCACTGATGCTACAATGAACAGAGTTGTGAATACACAACCCTTCATTCACTTCCGTGCTGCCATTCCTAAGACAGTCTCACGGGTTCCAGTTTTCCCCTGGGCAAAGGGTTTCTTGGTGTGCATCACCACAATGCCATCCATAATTATTTAGAATTTTCTATCCATGTCGAGCCCTTTTCCATGGCACGTGAACAGCCATCAGGACAATCAAATGTTAGGACGGGAAGACCACCCAGCAGGGCTATGGTCCCGCCCACTCAGTTTACAAATGAAAAAACTGCAGCCCAGAAGGTGGGGAGACTGCACACTGTCCCAGGTCCTCCAGACAGCAGACCCCGTGTGAGCCCCCCCCCCCCGGCCATGACTCTGGTTTCCTGGACCTCCCCTCCCACCTCGGCACCCCCTCCTCCCACCAGTGGCCTCTCCTGGTCCAAGCTGCTTCTAAGAGCGGGCTGCACCTGCAACCTCTCCTCCTGCACTTCCCGTTCACCATTTCTCAGCTAAAACTGCTCCTCCTTCGACCCTCCCATGAGCCCCTGTGGTGGAGACACGCTGGCCGCGACCCAGCGGCACGTCTGATATCCAGGAATGGTGTCTCCCATGTTGCAAGTCTGTCCTCCGCCTCCTCGGGCTTCCAGGATTCTCCTCCCACCCCTGGGTCTCCCTCAGAGGTTGCCTCCTTCTCCTCAACTCTACCCATCTGTTGCTCCTACTCCTCCCGCTGCACCTTCCCCGACAAGCTCATCCACTCCCGATGGCCCCCATCACTCTCTTTACCTCTGCCTGAGCTCCAGACCTGTGCACCTGCTGCGGTTTGAACAGGAGTTGGCTTCTGAGCTCTTGCAAGACTTTAAACCCTAAGGTCTGGCCGGCGCTGCAGCTCACTAGGCTAATCCTCCGCCTGCGGCGCCGGCACACCGGGTTCTAGTCCCAGTCGGGGCGCTGGATTCTGTCCCGGTCACTCCTCTTCCAGGCCAGCTCTCTGCTGTAGCCCGGGAGTGCAGTGGAGGATGGCCCATGTCCTTGGGCCCTGCACCCCATGGGAGACCAGGAGAAGCACCTGGCTCCTGGCTTTGGATCAGCGTGGTACACCGGCCACAGCGGCCATTGGGGGGGTGAACCAACGGAAAATGAAGACCTTTCTCCCTGTCTCTCTCTCTCACTGTCCACTCTGCCTGTCAAAAAAAAAAAAAAAAAAAAAACCCAAGGTCTTAGGTTAGCGGCACTTGAGCCAGTTGGGGTGTTTAAGAGTTGGGTCTGGCGGGGAGGTCCTTGGAAGGTGGTTTTCACCAAAGGGTTGTGCAGAAGTCTGAATCAGGCCCAGTCACCATCTCTGTTTCCTGGCTCACCACGTCTGCTCTACACACTCTGCCATCACCACCCCTTACTCTCATCGGACACCAAACCCATGGGGCCACCCATGTGAGACTTGCACCCCCAGAACCATGAACCAAATTAACCTCTTTGCTTCATGAGCGGCTTGTCTCGGGTATTATGTCATAGTAACAAGAAGCCAATGGATACGGCCCCTCCCAGTGAGGCCACTGTCCGTGCATCAAAAACAAAACTGCTTAAGAGCTTCCTTTCTGCAGGCTCCCGCCACCCCTCTGCCCTGAGCGTCTTTTAGGGCAGAGCCTGAGCGCGCTCCCTTCCCAAGGCCTGTCTGCACCTTTCTTTCCCATGTCACTGAGCCCCCTCCTGGCCTGGGGCACTTCTATGGTGTGCACAGCTTTCACCTTGGAACTCAGCTCAGCAATGCAATAGGGGCTGCACCTACCTAGACCCAAGTACTTGGGAGTAAAAGCCGTACCCTGGCATGTGTTTGCTGACTGCATAACCATGGTGGAGGAGGACGGACAATGTGGTAACCGTTAACCCCACCTTCCTCTGGAGTCACCACGGAGAAGGTTTGGGTGCCAAGAAAGCAAAACTCAGGGGCTGGCACCGTGGCTCACTTGGCTAATCCTCCACCTGTGGCGCTGGCATCCCATATGGGTGCCAGGTTCTAGTCCTGGTTGCTCCTCTTCCAGTCCAGCTCTCTTCTGTGGCCCGGGAGTGCAGTGGAGGATGGCCCAAGTGCTTGGGCCCTGCACCTGCATGGGAGACCAGAATAAGCATCTGGCTCCTGGCTTCGGATAGGCGCAGCGTGCCGGCCGTGGCGGCCATCTGGGGGGTGAACCAACGGAAGGAAGACCTTTCTCTCTGTCTCTCTCTCTCACTGTCTAATTCTGCCTGTCTAATAAAAAAAAAGAAAGAAAGAAAAGAAAGCAAAGCTCACTTGTCAGGAGTCTGGTTAACACGCCCCCCCATTCCTCACCTGCTGTTTCCGAGACCTGGAGGCTGTCCCTCGGGCAAGGTCAGTTGGAGGTGTTTAAGACCCGAGTGATTGTCCTCTGCCCTCCTCTGCTTTGCAGACTCTTCACTCCACCCCGAGTGAGATTCTGAAGCCAGAGCGCAGCTCTGCAAGCCTCTCCACCATGGCCCGTCCTCTGAGAACCTTCCCCTAACCCACTCTGGGAGAGAGGCAGGTGGGAGTGTTCCCTGAGAAACCCGCCTGGGGACAGCCCTCTCTCCCTCCCTAGGGCAGGTCCAGCTAGAAGGAGCAGCCTGCTCTCCTCTGCTCACTGACACACCCCCGTGCAGCCCGTGCAGCCCGTGCAGCCCAGCCTGGGGCTCGGCGGGGACTGTGTGTCCTGAAGAACCTTTGATGGTTCAAATGAAGATGTGACCACTAAAACGAATGGAGGACAAGAAATGGTTCCCCTTCTGCTTCCTCAGGCTGCCCTAGCAACTCTGAAAGAGTCCAGAGTCCAGAGATGCAGCTAGGCTGTCACCCCAGGGGCCAGGCTCGCTACAGCCCCAAGCGAGACGAGCACAAGCCCCACCTGATGTCCAGGGAAACCCTGGACGGAGAAGTTGATCAGGTCATACAGGGTCAGCTGCTCCTGTCTCCAGCACCCATGGTCTTCCACGGACCCTGTTGTCTCCAGGGAGGACTGTGGACAGCAGGGCAGCCAGCTAGCTGTTCCTAACTACAACAAAACGCCCAGGGAAGCTAACTTTATAAGGAAGAAAGGTTTGCTTCACTCACAGTCCTGGAGGTTCACAGGCCAAGACCCACCTCTGGGCTCAGCCTCTGGCCATGGCGTTCTTGCTGCCAGAGTCCCCAGGGGACACAGCACATCATCACGTGGCAAGAAGGGTCACTCCGTGTGTGTGTGTGTGTGTGTGTTCTGTGGTCACTTAACCATCAGGAGGGTGTGGTGTTATGGCACACGGCGGGTTAAGCTGCTGCTTATGACACTGGCAACCCATATGAACCCATTCCAGTCCCAGCTGCTCCACTTCCAATCCAGCTCCCTGCTAATATGCCTGGGAAAGCAGAAGACGGCCCAGGTACTTGGGCCCCTGCCACCCATGGGGGAGACCTAGATGGAGTTCCTAGCTCCTGGCTTTGGCCCAAACCCTAGCTGTTGTGGTCATTTGAGGAGTGAACCAGTGGAAGGAAGATCTTTCTCTCCCCACCCCCTCTCCAGGAGTCCATCATGGGTGCTCCACCCCAATGGCCAGATTCAATCCAATCACCCCCCAAAGGCTCCACCTCCAACATCATAATTGGATTAGGTTTGCACCCTCTTCATGATATTAACTTGGAAATTTGGGGATCACACTTATAACACATGGGCCCCTGGGGGTCATTCAGCATCCAAACAAAGATGCAAACCATAGCATCTGGGAAACTCAGTTCCGTGTCTGCCTTTGGTCCCATCTCTTTCTCTTCTGTTAGCATTCATGGATGACTTACTTCCATGCTGGATTGAACTTGCTCCTAGCAGGACCCTGTATGGCAGCCCTGTCCCCACTGTCAGTGAGGAAGCAGGCCCCCAGAGGACCTGCAGCCTTCCCAGGTCACGTCGCTGGCAAGTGGCAGAGCCTGGTCACCTGATTCTTGCGCCCCTGATCAGCCCTGCCTCCCTCTCTGGGCTTCTGTCTCGACCCCCAGCCCCCCTCCCTCTCTGACAAATGGGAAGGAGCAGGCTCTGTGACAGCAAGTGTCACACCCACCTCCTCCCTGTCCCAGAGAGCCATCCTCTGGGCAGCCGTACAATGGGGTGCTCAGGGCCTTGACAGGGTCACTGTTCAGTCCTGGGCACTTGGGAGGGCCGGGGCACTTGGGAGAGCCGGGACCAGACTTCTAGGTATCCCGTGGGATCAGGGATGCGACAGCTCCCAATTCCATTTCCTGAGACCTGCTGTCCTTGGGTTGGGGCAGTGGGGGCACAGTTGAGGGCCTCTGGCTTCTGTCCCCTCAAAATACCGTCGGATGGCCCTGGCGGTGGCCCTGCCTCGTGTCTTCTTCCGGTCGGTGCAACCTAGCAGAGAAGTCCCCCAAGTGAAGTCAGCAGGTCGGCCCCGTGGGTTCTGCAGCGGGAGCAGCCTCCAGGGCTGGGTGGCCAAGTGTCCTGCACGCGCCGGGGTGCAGAGGCAGCAGGCCCGGCCACAGCCGCACACGCGGGTACCTCGGCACCCTGGAAAGGTAGCGGAGCCGCGGACAGCGCTCCACCCGGGCTCGCCGCCTCTCCCTCCCGGCGACAGAGGGTTATGTAACCTGGAAGGAGGGGAGACCTGGAGTTCTCCCCAAAGCTGCGAGTGAATCAGTTTTTGCTGCCGTCATTTTCCCAGCAGGAGTCTGCTTTATGCAGATTGGATTTAGGGGTTTTTCCTGGCTGCTTCTGTTTCATTTAACATGCAAGGGCTAATAACTTGTCACAATTCAATAAGGCGGTGGTTACAAACACCCTGGCGGGCGGCTGCTTATTTAAATGCAGGTTTGTTAATTAGCTTCTCCTAACAAGGCGTGTGCTAAATCAGGCTCCCGGCTGGCAGCACCCAAGCCTGGCACGTCTCCCGGGACAGGCGGTCCGGAGGTTGGCTGCAGGGTCATGTCCAGTCTCTGGCAGCAGGGCCCCAACTCCAAGCTTAGCTGGGAAGCCCATCGCGGCCACCGCACTGCCTCCGGCCCCTTAGGCTCAGGGCATCGGTGCTGATGTTTCGAAGCAACACTCAGATGACCGCGTCTGCTGCTTCCTGCCCGTCCCCGTCTTTCCTCTGCCTCCCTGCACCCTTCCTCCCTCTCCAGGTGCGCAGTTTGTTTGCTTTCGCTGCTATTCTCCCTCCAAGCCTTCCTGGGCTCCTCCTCAGCCTCTCAGACCCGGGTAAGAGCGAGCGTGCCTGCTGCAGCCAGAGGCTCTCTCCATGATCCCCCCCCGACAGCCTAGAGCCGTGTGTTGTAAAACTGAAGCCCAGTGGGGTCACACACCTTCCCCTAAGGCCACCTGGCCGCTGAGAGCCGCTCTGGGCTCTAGCGTCTGGCTCTAGCTCGAAAGCCTGTGCCCTGTCCACTCCTGGCAGACAGGTGGCCTGGAAGTCATGCTTGTGTCCCGTGGGCATTTATTTACCACTGTCATCACGAGGGCTGCTGCTAGGACAATGGCCCCAGTAGAATCCTGATCGAGTGCTAGTATCGGGTTCTACCCAGAACCCGTAGGGTTCTCGCCCAAAGAGCCACGGGAAAGCTTCTGGGAGGTTGCTGGAGTGGCTAGGGAGCTGTTCTGGGGGGCCTTCGCCCCTTGTGAGTCTTTGCAGGGTAGTCTCAGGCACCAGCATCCAGGCAGGAAACCGAGACCTGAGCCCAAGGCCAGAGGCTGCTGACCGTGCAGAAATGCCAGGAGGTGCACGCCCGCAGAGCCCTGCCATCCCCTCTCCTCCGAGGGGAAGCACAGAGCGAATTGTGCGGCGCTACTCGCTGAATCTCAAGACAGAAAGGATCTGAATACAGAAGGGAAATAAACGTGAGGCTGGCATGGGGGAGACAGAGCTCCGAGAAGGGCCAGGTTACCCCAACCCTTCTCCAGGGGAGCTGGGGCCCGGCTCAGGAGCCCTCTACCCAAGCTCGGGGAGCCGTGTGCAGAGAAGCCAGGTGAGCTGCTGCGGGCAGCAGGTGCCTGCACAGGGCCCTGTGGCTGGGGTTGCCGGCAGCTTCTAGAACCTTCAGGAACTGCCGCCACCTGTTATGGGACCAGACACAAAGGCTGGGGGCTGGGGTGGGGGTGGAGACCCTGCAGGCCTCCCTACGACCCTAACAGAAGCCAACAGCTGAAGTCCTGGGAGGTGGGTTCCCAGGATGCCACTGTGGACAGCAACCTCTGAGTGGGGGGCCCCAGAGCAGGGCTGCTTCCAAAGCCAGGCCGGCGTCTGCGCCGCGGGGTCAGAGGTGCCTCTGTCTAGAGGAAACACGCACCCACATCTCCGAGGGCGGACAGCTTCACAGGGCGTGCTCACCCCGGCCCTCGGAGCCCTCTCACGGGCCCCAGCTTAATAGGAATGCTGCTGGGAGCAGGGCCCTCTGAGAGGCGTTTCCTCCCAAGGATCAGCCTACATGTGGTCCCCCGACCCTGTCCGGAAGCTGTAGCCTCCGCAGCTCCCCGATGACGGCCTGGGTATTTCACACCCCCGCAGGCTGACGGTTGTCCGAGAACCAGCACAGTGCGCGGCACATAGCGGGTGCTCCACAGATGTGCGTGGAAATGGGGGAGGGAGAGGCACCTGCGTGCTCTATGACTCTGTGTTACTTACTCGGCATCCCAGCTCCCATAACCGCCTCGCTGAATTCACAGCAGGAGGCCCATCCGGCAAGAGCCTGATGCCAGTTGGAGCAAACACCTGGCTTTTCCCAGGGAGGGGCATGCACAACAGCACAACAGGTCTGTCCTCCCGAGACCTCTGCCCAGCCTCTCTGGCACCGGCTCCAAAGGACCTCCCCCCCCACCAACTAAGTCCCAACCTGGGCGGTCGCCAGGGAAACGGAAGGGCCCGGAGGAGGAGCAGACCTTGCTGGGGAGTGCCAGCTCTGGCAGTCAACTATGAACTAGGACTGGGGGGCACGGATTCGGGGAGCGGTCACGAGTGGGGCCGGATGCTTGGGGCTCACGTCCTCTCTGCACAAGGGTGGAGATAAAGGGGCGATGAGCTGCAGGCCCTTCAAGGGGGACAAGAAAGGTTTTCTAGGGGAGCTCCGTGGGCCGGGATAAACTGCCAATGGCCTGGGACAATGTGTGTTGGGCCAAACGAGGGATTGTGAATGGTTTCCTGTAGGAAGTTAAGCGGCTCCAGAGGAGGGGACAGTGGTGAGTGACAGGCGTCTGTCCGGCTGTGTGGACCCACTTTGTTTTTGTTTTTGTTTTTTAATATTTATTTATTTATTTATTTATTTGAAAGAGTTACACAGAGAGAGAAGGAGAAGCGGGGAGGGGGGGTCTTCCATCTGCTGGTCCACTCCCCAATTGGCCACAATGGCCAGAGCTGTGCCGATCCAAAGCCAAGAGCCAGGACAGGAGCTTCTTCCAGGTCTCCCACGCAGGTGCAGGGGCCCAAGGACTTGGGCCATCTTCTACTGCTTTCCCAGGCCATAGCAGAGAGCTGGATTGTAAGTGGAGCAGCCGGGGCTCGAACCGGTACCCATATGGGATGCCGGCACTGCAGGCAGAGGCTTTACCCACTACGCCACAGCACCGACCCCATAGACCCACTTTAGACTTTCTTCCTGCCATGTGAGTCTGGTTACACAATCACTCCGGGGGTGGGGGGTCCCTCCTGGGGGTCCAGACTCCAAGCCAACAAGGAGCTGTCAGAGGGAGCCCGTGCCAGCACCTGCTGCCTTCAAAGTGGCTTCCGTGTGGAAGAATCAACCACCGTAGTGAAGGGTCCCTGGCCTCCTTAGCCCATCCCAAATCTGCCCTCCTCTGCCACGGCCAGCAGGCCCTGTCCCCAGGGAGTGGTAGCAGCATGGGCAGCTCCAGCTCCCAAGGGTCCTGGGTCTCGCTGAGACAGGCCCAGCTCTGTCACCACCACCACCACCACCACCCCCCACCCCCACCCCCGAGAGGAAAGAGGAGAGCCCGCCTACCGTGTCCAAAATCCAACCAAGCACCTCCAGACCTGAGCTAGGGGCTCTGAGCCAAAGGAAAAGACAGCAAGTGTGAGGGTGTAGATGGGGTGGGGGGGCAGGGCGTTTGGTCTCCCCAGCTGTCTCCGGGCAGCTGGGCCACCTGACATCACCGACCGGCTGAGGCGGGAGTGGCTGTGTGGGAGGCCTGGGTACAGGGGGAGGGAACTCCTACCCCCGCCCAGGCCTTGGAGCATTTGAAAGGCAAATGTGCCGGGTTGCCTAGGGAACAGGAGAGAAGGGACTTCCCTAGCACCGGTGACTAGTAAGGGATGGAGACGGAGCTGTGATGCTGAGAAAATTGTTTCCAAAAAAAAAAAAGTAAAAAGCGGTGACTAAGCAGCCCTGGTTATGTAAAGCGATCCCTGAGGAAGTGTGGGGAAAAGCCTGGAACCCACCCCCGTGTCCTCCTCCCCACCCCCAGCCCCGGGAGTTTCCGCCCCTTCCCCCTGCTCTGCTCCCGGAACTCCCTGCTTCTCCACGGCACTGCAAGTAGAAGCCGCCCCGTGGGGCAGGGCAGGGCGGGACAGGCCACGGCAAGGCCAAGGAGATGCGGTCCCCGGCCCCTGGAGTGGGGGGGACCCCTGTGATGGTCAGGGACCTCTGCTCGGAGCGGTGTGCTCAGGGCCAGCCGAACAGCATCACCTGCCACCCTAGAATCAGCGCCGCCCACCCCAAGACAGAGTCCCCCACGTGAAGGAGCCCATGCTGCTGTGTGCCCTCTGCGGGGACCCTGGGCAAACCCCCCGCCTCTCTGTGCCAGCATCCCGGGCTGCAGACAGGGGTGCCAGGCCCCCAAGGCTTCAGGGTAACTCGTGGAGCTGACCGGTGGGCGGGCCCCACGGCGGGCGCTCAGGAGTTCCCTTCCTTTCCCCTGAGCCAGAGGAACCCCGGGACCCTCTGGGCCTTTTGCAGAACTGCAAGTCTGAGGCACACGTGAGACTCACAGGGCCCTCTGCCCGCCCGCCCCCACCCCGTCCAGGGCTCCCCGATCCGGGTACCTGGTCCGTCAGGTGGGCGTGCACACACCTCTCCCATCCAGGAGAACACTGGGGCCTCAGAGGGCCGACGAGGCGTGGTCGCCCTGCAGCCCTCACCTGTGGTTCCGCGGAGATGCAGACCCCATGCCTCCAACCCCCCACGTCCCCCTGGCCGTGTGTCCTTGTCACCCTCGGCTAACTGACGGGACCTGGCAGGTCTCTTGAAACAAATGGACTTCAGCGTGAGCTCCTCGGGCCCTGATAGCTGTGGAAAAGGCTGCTGCCACCAGCCACTGCCCAGGGCCTGAGTGAGGGTGGGAGCTGCACAGCCCCACCTCCGGAGACCTGGGCTCCACCCCCTCTCCACGCCCACCTAACCCTCCCATTCCTTTCACTTGTCAATACAGTCATCCCCGCCTGTATGCGTTTGCTTCACCAGCCCAACCCAGGAAGAGGAAATCTCATTTAGGGCTCCAGGTGTGAAACCTAACATTTTCCCAGAAGCATAATGCATCGGGAAAACCTTTCGTTCCTTCTTTTTTAAGGATAAGTTAGGGTTTGTTTTTTTTTTTTTTTTAAGTTCATTATTTACTTATTTTTATTTATTTGAAAGAGAAATCTTCCATCTGCTGGTTTCACTCCCCAAATGCCTACAACAGCCAGGGCAGGGCCAAGCCAAAACCTGGAGCCTGGAATTCCATCCAAGTGTCCCACATGGGTGGCAGGGCCCCAAGTACTTGAACCATCATCTGCCACTTCCCAGGGTACACATCAGTGGGGAGCTGGCTCAGAGGCAGAGCCAGGACTCAAACCAGGCGCTCTGATGGGGTTCGGGCAGTCCAAGCCGCTCTGCCCCAATCCCCACCCCTGCTTCCTTCTTGGGCACTGTTCTCAGCACTTCTCTTTCACTTACTATCTGTACTTTTTTTTAAATTATTTATTTGAGAGGCAGAGAGACAGAGAGCAAGCTCCCATATGCTGGTTCATTCCCCAAATGCCAACAACAGGCAAGGCCAAACCTGGTAACTAGGAACCCAAGCCAGGTCCCCTGCATGGGTGGCAGGAGTCCAACGACTGGAGCCATCGCCACTGCCTCCCAGGGTCTGTATCATCAGGAAGCTGATGTCAGAGGCCAGAGCTGAGAATCGAACCCAGGCACTCTGTTGTAGGGTGTGGCTGCTGTCCTAACCTCTAGGTTAAATACCACTGTTGATATACTTTAAGAAAAAAAATTTTTTTAATCTGAAAATCAGAGTTATAGAGAGAGAGGGAGAGACAGAGAGAGAGCTTTCCATCCACTGGTTCACTCCCCCAGACGGCCTCAATGGCCAGGGCTAGGCCAGGCCAAAGCCAGGAGCCGGAGCTTCTTCTGGGTCTCCCTCATGGGTGGCAGGGGCCCAAGCACTTAGGCCACCCTCCACTGCTTTCCCAGGTGCACTAGCAGGGAGCTGGATCAGAAGTAGAGCAGCCAGAACTGGAACCAGTGTTCCCATATGGGATGCTGTTTGTCACGGGTGGGGCTTTACCCATAGATTTACACTTGAAAGGGTTCCTTGGGTTGGAGGGATGCACCTGCCCTGACCCAGCACCCTCCAGCCCGGTAGCCGGTCCCCTCCCACTCCGCGCCAGCATCTCCCAGGCCTAGCAAGGCAGACCGGGTTTCCTTCAGGGAGCCTCGGCACCCCTTACCTCTCGCTATTGTTGAGCTCCGAGTGTGGCCTGTGTGTGTCTTATTCCAGACCTGGCTGTCCTTTGTCTTCCCTGGTGGACACAGCACACACAGCCACATCTCACTCAACGTCCCGTGAAGACTGCGTCGCCTAGGGTTGTCCCAGCCATCTCGGGGTGCCCAAGTCCCTTCCTGATGTTCACCCCATCACAAATATGCCTGTCTCAGAAATCCCCCCACCCCTGCCTATCAAGTGATTTGCAGGTGATAAACAGATAATCACCAAATGAATGAATGAATGAATGACCCCTCCCTGTCAGAGGGTGGCTGAGTGGGGGCTCCAGGGTGCCAGCCCCGGTCTTCACCCCAGGTTTTGCAGCCTCTCCTTGAGGTGGGGGCGAGGGATGGGCAAGAGCCCCAATGACCTGTGACCCAGAGGCTCTGCGGGGACATTCAGAGTCCTTGGCCTCCCCAGTGCCACGGAAGCCACCAGCCTCCCAGCCTGGCCACACCCTAGCAGGGTGCCTTGAGAAGCCTCAGAATCTATAGGTTGAGGCCACTCTCGGCCTGGTAGGTTGTGGAGTCCTGTGCTCCCTCACAGCCCCCAGGACACGCACAGGGCCAGGAAGCAGCTGACAGGGTGAGGAAAGCCCAGTCCCGCCCCCGCCTCTCCTCCCACCTTGCCACCACCCACACGGCAGAGGCCCCTAATTGCTGGTGTGAGGATTAGTCACCGCTAGCACCAGAGCCAGCGGGAGGCTGCCGCCCCCACGGCCCGGCCCCCATGGAGGCGCAGGCGGGCTGAGCTTCCTGGGCGATCCTCACACCTCACAGGGCGACAGAGGAGCCAGGGCCCCGTGGCGGCCACCCAAGACTGGCCTGGAGAGTGGCTGTCCTCTGAAATGGTCCCCTCCAGGCGGCCACAGTCAGTAAAGGAGAGAGGGCCAGGACAGGGCGCCCAGTGAGGAGGATCCACCAGGGGTAGAAAGAGCTGCAGGGGCCCAGCCACCTCAGCAGAAGCCACAGCCCAGCCCACGCCCTGAGCAGAGGGGACCGGTAACACAGGAGCAGCCCACTCCTCTGTGAGTGCTGGAGGACCAGCCAGCCAGCCCCGGGCCAGCCTGGGCCGCCTCCTGCACCATGTCCCTGTGGACATCTTCCAGGCCACAGGACCTGGTCTCACATGGACACTCGTGGGACACGTGGACACTCGTGGGACATTGGGTCTGGAAGGACCAGGGTCCCTTGCTGCTTTGCCTGTGCCCTGCCGGAGCCAAGCTGGGTCCCACGGCACAGCCGAGAGCCAGGGTTAGCGGGGCCCTGGCCTTGGGGGCACAAGAGGCAGCCACTGTTGAAGGTAGCTGGAGAGAGGGAGGGGACAGCGGTGACCACTGCCTGGGTGTCTTCTCTGTGGGCCCATGTCACCTCCTCCTACAGGACAGTGTGGGGCAGGGATCAGACCGCGATGAGGGGGCCAGGAAAGCAGCGAGCACAAGGCTGGAACAAGGGAGTCAGAATTTCTCAAAGAAGACTGAGGTGGGGGAGGGGAGGAGCCAGACGTGAAAAGAAACTGGAAAGAATCATTTCCCACGGCGCCCCAGCCTCCCGGCCCGGGATTCCCTCTGCCGCCCACTAGGTGATCCTCCCTCGGGGCCAGGAAGCCAGCTCAGGGTCAGAGTCCTCTCTCCCACCCACCTGGGCTCCCCCCACCCCGCCCCCAGCTAACAAGAGCCCCACCTGTGCCGAGGCAATGCCAGAGGCCCCTGTTGCTCTTTCTCCTCCACGACCAAGGAGGTCACCGTGGGGACAGCGCCACATCCCATCTCTCACCGGGCTGGGTTCCGGGAACCCCTGCAGCCACGCCTTGCTAAGCACCCTACTCCCAAAGCCCCGTCGTGTGCCCAAAGGCCCTGTTTAACCCAGATCTTAGGCAGCAGGAAGAGATGGGGCCTCTGCTCCCCCCAAGACACCCTTTCGTCTGGTCTCCAAGTTCCTGGAAGGCAGCATCAGTGACCCTCTGCGCGATCCAGGTAGCCCCCGCTGGCGCCACATATCACAGGTGCACCTGCGCCTCATGGTGCACACAGCATCACAGATGCCCACTGAGCTCAACCTCGGCCAAGGCCAGGGCGAAGGAGCCTCCCCTGGGTCTGAACACAACCCAGAGCCATTTCTACCGCTCTCTTGGACCCAGCAGCGAGCTGACCCCGATGTTTCCCAAAAGCCTTGTCTGATCCAAGGAATGTTACTTATCAAAAGCAGACCAACCCTTGCTCTTGGCAGGATGCTAACATTTTAAGGCCCCCATGGCGGGCACCCCTGTCCCGCCCTGTGTCCTCTCCTCCTGCTCTCCCCTCTGGCCACCACTGCCCCTCTAGCCCCCTCCTGCAAACGACTCACTCTCTGTTCCATTTTCTGTTGAGAGAGGTGAAGCAGAGGGAGACTGGACCTCCAGGCCTCGTGTCTTCAGTGTCGAACGTGGGACCCTAAAAAGATATTGGGGCAAGGGCAGTGGCTGTCTATCTACCACACTCGGGTCCTCTCTGTCCCAGGGAGCTCTCCAGGGTGGCCACGCCCTCCTTCCTACCCAGTAGTGGGACAGACAGGAAGTGGGGAGAAGGGAGGAGAGAATCAGGGAGGGAGAGAGGAAGACAGAGCTGCCTCCTCCTCTTCCTCCTCTTCCCCATCTTCCCCCTTCTTCCCCCCCCCCCCATCTGCCCCCTCCTCCCTCTCTCTCCTCCTCTTCCCCGGCAGATGGTACATGGCCAAGCCTCTCCTGGCTCTCCCTGGCTGGCTCTAACCCACTCTGAGCACAGGCACCTCCCCATGGCACCTCCCTCCAGGCCTCAGTCAGTGCTGCCCTGTGTGTGCCCCTCTTGTCCCCACCCGTGCCTGGCTGTGCCCCGAGCCACTCCTCAGGCAGGCATGACTTCGCCGAGCTGCTGGGAGGAGCAGGAGTGGGCTGGCACAGTGGGGGTGGGGGTGGCCAACATCTGGAGGCCTCGATGAGAAAACCGGCTGGCCAGACCGTCTCCCTCTTCCCTTCTATACCCAGCTGTGTGGCCCCTAAGTTGGCGGGTGACTGTGTTTTAAATAGAGGTGGAGCACGAGGTACGGAGGAATCAGGGCTGGCAGCAGGGAGAGCCAAGCAAACGCAGGCCAGAGTGGCTGCCTGCAGCAAAAGCGAGCGATTTGAAGAGAAGAGCAAAGCAGATGGGGGCCGGGGGGGGGGGGGGTCCTCGCTGATGTTCCTGGGGTCTCACGTGCCGGGCACCTGGCCCCGAAAGCCACGTGGTGTAACTGATGAGAGAGCGCTCGTGTTTTCTACCAAGTCCCACACGTGAGTGAGTAAAATGAGAGATGAGGGGAAGGCCAAAGGTTGGCAATGGCTTCTGGGGTCCCGTGTACCCCCCATACACCCGGGCAAGACCCTTGCGCCCAACATGGGAGCCCCAGCCCCTGCGTTTCAGAATCCTATCCCTGGAAAAAGCGACAGCCCGTTCTGGGGGCTTGGCAAGTGTCAGAGGCAAAGGGTAGGGGAAAGGCCCACTGGTGCCTGGGGCCCCACTGAGGTGACCGTGTCCGCCCTCGGCAGCCCTGACCGCAGTCGCTCCTGCCTCCCGCGTGGAAGGCACCCCTCTAGGTACATCAGCGGGCCCCCCCACTGTCCCGGGGGTCATCCCAGGCCACCCTGGCCGTGGCCAGCGGGCTCAGGTGGCCCCGAGGAGCTCACAGCCGGCACCCCCAGATGGGGAAACCCCCCCAGGAACCAAGGAGTCGGGCAATCCTTCCTGCCCACTCAGAGATTCCGGAAGCTCTTCCAGCCTGGGGAACCCGCCTCCCCAACCTCTCTCTCTCTCGCTCGCTCGCTCTCGCTTCCTCTGTCTCCTCCTCGCGACTCCTGTGAGTGCACAGGAGGGCTAAGGGAGGCCCCCGTGCGCCTGTGATGAACGGAGCTAATTTCTGGTTTGCTGGTGTGCCGTGGAGTCGCTCCTCGGCCCCCTCCCTGCCGGCAAACCCTTCCCACACACAGACAAATAGGCTGCATGTTTAATTGGAATTCCTCACACCTACAGGGTAAAGCCTTGTCAGTGGAAATAGAGCCCACAGCCAGCTGGCTTCCCCCATTCCACCCACCTTGTCTCTTAAAAAGAAATCCCCCCCCCCCATACGTGAACACCACCCACGGGCCCTTGCACATCCCTCCCAGCACGCTTGTAAAGGAGCGATGGGTTGGCAGTACTGCTCCTCACCGGGCCTGCTACAGCCGGGCCCACCCGGCCGAGACCACCCAGAGGCTCCTCCCTGGCAGGCGGCCCACGGCCTGCACAAGGGTTCGCCTCGGGAGTGCCCCCCTCGCCACAGCCCCCGGGGCCCCCCAAAGGACACTGCTAGGAGGCACGGGAGACGGAGCGATGCAGGAAAGGAAGTGGACGAGAGCCCCAGGGGTGTAAGAGGGGAGAGCCTGGGGCCCGCCTGTGCCGGGACGTGCAGGTGGGGAAACTGAGCCCGGAGGGGAGAAGGAAAAGGCACCCTGCAGCTGACCGGATGCGGGGGGCCGGCCCCCTGGCACCTCCCAGGCAGGGGAGGGAGGTGGCTGGCAGAGGAGAGCGGGACTCCGCGTGGGGGAGGGGCTCAAAGGAGGAATCCAGCCAGGATGGGACAGACCCAGGGGTCTTCCTGGGGGAGGCAGACTGATTTGTGAGAAGGGAGCCTGGGACAACACGCTGGGGCCCCAGAAGGTAAAGGCAGGGACAGGCCCGATCCCTGGGGACAGCCACAGGATGCCCTGGGCTAGGAACCACAGCCCTTGGAGGTGGACCATGGGCCAGGCACCTCCGAAAAGGGACCCCTCCCCACCAGGCCTGAAGTCATGACCTTGACATCTGGGGTCAGCAGGGGTCTCTGGTCCCCAGGGTGAGGTTCCTCTCACGCTGCCTTCTGCCCCATGGGGCCTGCTCCCCTGCTCCGGCTAAGGCGGGGCCCGGCACTGGCCGGCACCAGAGCTGTGTGTCAGTGAGCAGACAGCTGCCTGGGGGCTCCGGGGAGCGCAGTGACAATCCTCACGCTCCCCCACAAAACACCGGTTTGGTTTGCCTGAAAGTTCACCATTAGTGACTCATTTCTTTGGGTTAAACATAGCCCTCCCTTCTTCCACGCAGCTGCTCTGGGAGAGGGTAGCTCATTGAGTCTTTCACATCCTGGCGTGAATGGGGAGACGATTTGAGATCCAGGAGCGGAGCGGGGGGGAGCAAGTGGAAGTGGAGGAAGAGCCGGGGGAGCAGGAGGGGCATCCGTTGAGTGGGACCCAGCCCCAGCCGCCACTGTCCCAGGGTCGGCAAAGGCACCCACCTGGGTTCGGGCACAGTGCTGGTTTTAGGAGCCGCTTCCACCTCTGGCCTTGTCTGATCCTCAGGGCTCCGTGAAGCTGGGAGAGAGATGGCTGTACCCATTTTACAGTTAGAGGGACTGAGGCTCTGGGAGGTTGGCGGCCTTGCCTTCTAGCTGGTGAGTGGGAGGGCCAGGACCCTCTTTCACTCACCCTTGTCCAGACCCCCGCCGAGGCCCCTTCCTGAGCTCACGTCACCCCAGCTTCCCCACAGTCATCTGTCCCAGACAGCGGAGATCCGTGATAGAGGAACAAGAACAACTTGCTACTGGGAAGGGCGGAGGAGGCCAAAGACAGGTTTCACGGCTATAAGAGCTGGTGCACTCCTCGGTGGAGAGCCCACCTGGGAACGCACCAGGGGGGAGGTGTGGACGAAAGCGAAGCACCCATGGTCCGACAGCAACGTCAGAACCATTCCACAGGTCCTCCTGTCTGTGCTCCCCCAAGCATCTCTTCATAGCCAGGCAAGGAAGATCTGCCAGGGGTGTGAGCAGGGGGCAGGTGCTCCCCTGGGGAGACAGGAATGACGGGGAGCCCTGCTGGGAAGCCCCAGGGGCCTCCGTGCCCAGCCCTCCCCTGGCAGCTCTCCCAGCTCTCTGCCCTGCAGCAAGTGGCCGGTCCGCCATATTGGAACTGTCCCCCCATGTCTCCCCCGTAACGAGCCGGGTTAAATATGCTGTAATCAGGGTAATCGTCCACCTGGGCTGGTTTTCGCGCGAACTGCCTTTTGTACTGCCATAGGACGTTAATAGCAATTATTCTGCTTTGTAATTGGAGCTTTAAATACTAATTCAAACAGCCAGAGGAAAACCAATTAGTGCTAATTTATCTCTATGTGTTTTCCAGAGCTGGTGTCTGTCACACTGTGAAGAAATAGGTTGGTAATTAGTACAGTCGGGCGGTAGATAGAAATAATTATCAGATTCTTTCATTTTTCTTGTTGGGGGGGGATTGGAAATGAGTAGGGGGCGGGGAAGGCCAAGAGGGGCTCTGAAAGTCTTTGTTTGCTGGAAGTTTGGCGGGGAGGGCCCTTGGCAACCATGAGGTTCCCAATGCACCGTCCCTTCAGCATCCCGAGTTGCACAGGTGGTTCCGAGAGCGAGATGACTCTGACGGAGGCTTCCAGGGGCCAGCACTGTGGAAGAGTGGGCTAGGCCTCCACCTGCAGCACCAGCAGCCAATAAGAGCACTGGTTCCTGCCCCAGCTGCTCCTCTTCCGATCCAGTTCTCGGCTGTGGCCTGGGAAAGCAGTAGAAGATGGCCCAAGATCTCGGGCCCCTGCACCCACGTGGGAGACCCGGAAGAAGCTCCTGGCTCCTGGCTTTGATAGGCACAGCTCTTGCAGTTGCAGTCATTTGGGGAGTGAGCCAGCAGATGGAAAGACTGTTCTCTCTCTCTCTCTCCCTCCCTCCCTCTCAAATAAATTTTTTAAAAAAGAAGCAGCTTCCGGCTCCTAGGCCTGCCAAAGCCCCACCAGCAGTGCTCCTGGAAGCAGCACCCTTGCCCTGTGCCCAGGGAGGGGCTTGTGAGACTCCCATGGCTGACCAGGGGCGTCGGGGAGCAGGCCAGCCAGCCTCAGCCCCCAGCCACATGGGCTGGGCAGACAGAGGCGTGGAACCTCTCAGTACCAGCTTCCGCGCTTGCGAAAGGGACGTGGGAATGCCTGGCTCCCGCGGCCGTGGAGGTGCTCAGGTTCAAGGACCTAAGGTAGACTGTGGCCTGGAACCAGCGACAACAGGTGTGAGCCACGGGTGCCCACGGCCCGCCTGCCACTCTTCTGGATGCCCAGAACGCTGGTTAACTCACGTGGTCTCTGCCACGGGGTTGGAAGCCACAGGCTGGCTTGTGCGTGGGTTTCTCTCCATGCCCTCCTGTCCTGTCCTGTCCACTTGCGGGCTTGACAGCCCTGAAGGAATTAGATGCACTGAGCCTCAGCCTCAAGGAGGAGATACTGTAAGAGCCAGCCGTGGCCAGGAGCCCCGCCGGCGTTCCTCGTCCTGCTCGGTACCACTCTGCTGTTACTTTGCACACGTGGTGGGTAGATGCGGTACTCTCTGCACACTTTAGCGGGCAATCCAGTATTTAACGCAGGTCTGGTACCGCGTAGACATGGGCCTGGTGCTCCACGGGGAGGTGGAGCGCTCATGGCACTTCATGAAGCCCCAACGGCTTACAGAATGCTTCCACCTATGTGACCAAGACAGAGAGAGAGGTCTTCCTTCTATTGGTTCACTCCCCAGTGGCCGCAATGGCCAGAGCTGCACCGATCCAAAGCCAGGAGCCAGGAGCCAGGAGCTTCTTCCCGGTCTCCCATGCGGGTGCTGGGGCCCAAGCACTTGGGCCATCCTCCACTGCACTCCCGGGCCACAGCAGAGAGCTGGATTGGAAGAGGAGCAGCTGGGATTAGAACCGGGGCCCATATGGGATGCCAGCACTGCAGGTGGAGGATTAACCTATGCGCCATGACGCTGGCCCCAATGAATATGTTTTAAAAAATCAAATAGCTGTCCCAATGCCTTAAAACCGAGCGAGTGGGTTGAAAATTACTTTGCGTCCCGTGTTACAGGTGGGAGAGTGAGGCTTGGAGAATTGAAGTTTCTTGCTCAAGAATGTGCCAGAATCAGAGCCTAAACCCAGGTTTCGCAGTAACTTGCGGAGAGGCACCACATAAGTACTTGTTGAACGCACAAATCCATAAGCTTCCCAGGCTGCGTGTTTAGCACAGTGGTTAAGGCACCGCTTGGGGATGCCTGCGTCCCGTCTAGAAGCTCCTGGGTTCGAGTCCCAGCTCCATTCCCGACTCTAGCTCCCTGCTAATGTGCACCGTAGGAGGCAACAAGGCACAGCTTGAGTACTCGGGTCCCTGACACCCACACGGCTCTGCTTAGCCCAACCCTGGCTGTTGCAGGCATTGGAGGAGTGAACCAGGAGATGGGAGACCTCTCCTTCCCTTCTCTCCCCCATCCCCGCCTTTCAGATAAATAAAAAGAGAAAAAAAATCAGTAAATAAATGTGCCTGCCCCTGAATCACGTGGCCTAAAACTGCCAACGCTCCTGTGCTTCCCGTGTATGAGGAGCAAAGTGGGTCCAGGAGGCGGGAGGTAGGGGCTGGGCAGAGTCCCCCCTTCCCCCAGCCTCGGTGTGGTCCTTCAGGTTTGGAGTCTTGAAGTTTGAAATCCTGGGCCAGCTACACTCAGAGAGCCCCTCTCCGGAGACAGCACCTGCGGCCAGCAGGCAGCCTGGCAGTCACGAGGCGAGACCCATGAGAAACCCCACAGTGGTCGTGCTGCCCGGTTAGGACATCCCATAAGTCAGGTGGATTCGATGCATTTTCAATTTGCCGTATTTTCAATGTACGATGGGATTCGGGGGTGACCCCATCGTAAGTCGAGGAGCACCTGTCACAGGTGACAATGCTGGGAAGCCCTGGCCTTCGCCTGCTCAACACTGACCCCACCCCGGCCACGGATGTGCTCAGGAGACCTGACTGGACCCTGCCGTGGACACTTAGGGTGAGCCCCTGGGCTGGGCCTCGGAGACTGTGCAGGAGGAGGGTGTGGCTTTGGCGAAGGTGTGAGGAGGGAATGGATGGGGGGGGGGTGTTTGAGCATCATGCAACAGACTGGAGCATTGGAGCCCCTTGGGGAAGGGCTGGGGGCAGCAAAGGGCTCTGCTGGGGCTCAGGCCTCTCTCCCTCTTGTCGCCAAGCCACTAATGCCATCACAGAGTCCCACCCTCACGACCTCATCCCACCCCAGTTACCCCACCACCGCCAAGGGCCCCCCTCCAAGAGCTCTGTCTTCCTAGCACATGGACCCTGGGGGCCTCGTGCAGCCCACAGCACAGCACAGGGCTCCCCCTTTCTGATTCACATGGAGCGGCCTGCCATATGCTAGCCAAGCTGTGTGCTCCTGCCCAGGGGGTGCCTGCTTCCTGTGGGCGCACGGCTGCCCTGGAGTTGACACGTAGGGCATGGAAGCCCCGGGAAGGTTGTGTTTGAGCAGGGTGGACTGGAGGACAGGCCACGGGGAGGGGAGTGGCCGGAAGGGGGAGAGATGGAGAGGGAGGGGCGGGGGCAGGGATGCAAGCTCTGGCAGGATATGGGCTGGGCAGGGATCCAAGACTGAGCGATGGCGGAGGGATCGCGGGCAATTTTCATCTTTTCTCTTTTTGGTTATTGGTATTTTCTAAATTTTCTGCACTGAGCATATTTCTCTGTTACACGAAGAAAAACAATGAAACTGATTTTTAAGAAGGAAGGGACATATGCTAGAGACATTTTGAAGGAAGAGCTGACGGAATTTGATAAGTGACTAGATAAGAGTGATAAAGGAGCAGGATGAGCAGAAATAGCTCCTCAGTTTGGAGCCCGGTGCGGGGGGTGCTGGGGTGAGGGGCCGGTGCACTCCCATGAGGTGGGACCCAGGAGCAGGGCGGGGTCGGAGAGTGGGGGGTGCGGAGGGGGTCCCTGTGCTTCAGGCAGTGAGGGTGGAGCTGCTGGTGACAGTGGAGGTATTCAGCCTGCAAGAGGGGTGGGGAGGGTCTCCGCCCACCCACCCCACCCCCCCCGGGTTGCAGGAGCGGAACCACAGTGCTCAAGGAACCAAGCTTCACAACACAGCCCCGCCTCTCCGTCCAGGCCTTTACAAAACAGTCCCTGAGACAAAGTCCGGGGATGTGGTCACCTCCCCCACCCCGGGGGACACCGGCTACTCAGTGCATGCTGAGAGCCAGAGCCGGAGGGAGGCAAGGATGGCTCGATGGCGCAGCCGGAGCTAGGGCAGGAGCGTGGGGCTGGGGTGGACTGGAGGCCAGCCCGAGTGAGACGCAGGAAGACAAATGCACGGGTTGGGTTGTTGCAAGGCTCCCTGTGTCCTGGAGGTGTTAGGAAGGGAGTCGGGAGCTCATGCCTGGAACTGCCTCCCAAGTCACCCAGGACCCACCTGAGTCTTCATCCCCAGCTGCCACCCCACCCCCCGGCGTGAGCCCATGAACCCAGAAGCCTGGTTTGACTGAGGCCTGTGTAGGCTTTGGACCTCATGGAGCTTCGGAGACCTGCAGTTCTGGGCCAGGACGGCCTGTGCCCTCCAGCTTCTAGAACCATCCATGGCATGGGCAGGGCTGGCCCTCTCACAGCTGTGAGTGGAATGCCAGAAGCACACCCATCCCCATGCCCACCGCCATCCTGCCCCAGGCACTAGGCTCACCTCCCTGAACCCTTGCCTCAAGACTCCGTTCTGACTGGGGCCTGGGCCCCACCCAAGGCTGCATCCCTGTTTCCTTGACAACCAAAAGGCTGGGTGAAGAGTAAGACACAAAGCAAACAGAATGAGCTCCACTTGGGTGGCCTGGGAGCTGCAACCCTGGCCTTACGGGGCCATGGATGGGGGGGGATTGGTGTCTACCCCGGCTCCTTCCCTCTCTCTCAGGCCATGGGGACTCCCATGGCACCCCCACCCCTGGGCGAGGTATGGTACAGGGCAGGCTGTCTCTGGGCTGTGGACCGTGGCCAGGAGCAATAAGACATCTGTGGAGGGTCCCGTCCCTGCCAGCGCTGGTGATAAGGAGGCAAGAGGTGAGCGGGAAACGTCACCTGCCACAGCGTAGCTTTGGGGAGCAGCACAGCCGCTCATTGGAGCGTGCAGGAGAGGCGCCAGGACAGCTCCCGGGCAGTCCCTGCAGGAGGACCCAGGCTGCCAGGGACCCTCCTGCTCCCAGGGCTCCTGAGTTAATGCCATCACCCCCTGGCCTTGCCCAAGCCCCTCAAGCATTTAGGGGTGCCTTAGAAAATGCCTTAGAGATGTACAAGGGTGCTTATGTTTGCAGAGGGGTAGGCCTCTGGCACCGCTTGGGACAACCACAGCCCATGTCGGAGGGCCTGGGTTCAATTGCGGCCTCCTGCTGAGGCGCAGCCTGGGAGGCAGCAGGCGATGGCTCAGGCAGCTGGGTCCCTGCCACCAGGGGGGAGACCTGGATGGAGTTCCCGGCTGCTGACTCTTGGGGGCATTTTGAGGAGTGAACCAGCAGATAGAAGATCTCTCTCCTTCTCTCTCTCTCTCTCTCTCTCTCTCTGGTTCTTTCTTTTTTTCTACCAGTCTCTCTTTCAAATAGAAAGGCTAAAGCCTCATGGAGGGAACAGGCATTTTGCCTAGCGATTAAGGCACCCACATCCCACATCAGAGTAACTGGGTTCAAGCTCTGGCTCTGGCTCCCCGTTCCTGTTTCTTGCTAAGGCAGGCCCTGGGAGGGAGGCTCCAGTGATGGCTCAAGGAATTGGGTCCCAGCCGCCCACGTGGGAGGCCTGGATGGAGTTGCTGGCTCCTGGCATTTCCCCAGGCTGGTCCCAGCCACTGCAGACATTTATGGGAATGAACCAGTGGATGGGATCTCTCTCTCTCTCACACACACACACACACTCTCTCTCTCTCTCTGTGTGTCTGCCTCTCAAAATAAAAAAATAAAATAAAATTTAAAATATTTATAACAAAGTTTGTGGGAAATGAAATTAAAAGATAAGGTTATTTTTGTGCAAAAAAAAAATGAAATCCAAGTATAGTATCTTCCATCATGATATGCATTGTCCATGATCATTTTGCCAATATCTTATACTCACGGATTGCAGCACCTTTTTGCACTAAAATAAACGTATCTTTTAATTCCATTTTCCATGAACTTTTTTTTTTGGCAGAGTTAGACAGTGAGAAAGAGACAGAGAGAAAGGTCTTCCTTCCGTGGGTTCACTCCCCAAATGGCCACCATGTCCAGCGTTGCGCCAATCTGAAGCCAGGAGCCAGGTGCTTCCTCCTGGTCTCCCATGTGGGTGCAGGGCCCAAGCACTTGGGCCATCCTCCACTGCCTTCCCGGGCCACAGCAGAGAGCTGGACTGGAAGAGGAGCAGCAGAGACTAGAACCCGGGGTGCCAGCACCGCAGGCAGAGGATTAGCCTAGTGAGCCACAGCGCCAGCCTCCATGAACTTTTTAAAGTACCTTTGTATGCCTGGGATTCCAAAGTGCTTTTCACGGGTTTTTGTGTTTTCTTTTTTCTTTTTTTTTTTCTTTTTTTTTTGCGGGAGCAGGCATTGTGGGGTGCAGCGGGTTAAGCAGTCCCATGCGACACCAGCTGTTCGAGTCCTGGGCTCTATGCTTCCGATCCCTCTTCCTAATTATCTGCCTGAGAAGGCAGAAGTGGATGGCCCAAGTCTCTGGGCGGGTCCCTGCCAGACCCAGAGGAAGCTCCTGGCTCCTGGCTTCCCCCTGGCCCAGACCGGGTTGTCGCAACCATTTGGGGAGTGAAACAGTGGATGAAAGATCTCTCTGCTCTCTTTCTGTGTCATTCTGTTTAGGGACAATTGAAAAAAAAAAAAAGAAGAGAAGGGAGGGAGGGAGGGAGTTGTAAATACACATGGCCACATATGAAGATCTTCGGTGTACAACCTCATAGGGGTTTTTACCCTTGAAACCACCACCATAGATAGAAACCATCCTCCACACCACTGCTTCCTGGTCCAGATCCCCTGGAAACGTAAGCTGACAGAGACCTCTGCCCCTGTCAGTTAGCGTGTCCCTGTGCATGGAATCGGGGCGGTGGGCGTCGCCTGGCCTCTCTGGCCGTGTTCTGTCTCGGGAGGCGCGTGGCTGGCTACAGAAAGCCATGGTTCTTTCTCCCTAGGGCGGCTCCCCCCGACCCTGCAGCCATCCGTGCCCAGGGCCATCCACACCCAGGCTGGCCTCACCTCTGCAGCGCCCCCCCCCCAACTCACTGGAGAAATCACCCAGGAACGAGAGCGGGGATGACGTCGTGGGGATGACCTCGAATTCCCTCTCAGTGGCAAGAAAAACAGAAGTGGGCTGAAGGGGGGAAATTATTGGGAAGCGGCAGCCGTTTATTATTAGCGACGTCCTCGGTTGTGACACATCTCACCGCGGCCTGGCCCTCACCGGCGTGTCACAGCTTTGAGGCTGAGAACCACTCGGCTGCGGGGTGTGACTTCCGAAACAGGGGAAGGCCATTTCCTGGCCCTAAAATGGCTCTTTCTCCCACCCTGCCACGTTCCCCCTGAAGATTTGCCCCAACCTACTGCGTGGCGTACAGTGGCCACAGCGGGGACAGAGTCTGTTAGGTCCACAGCACCCATGAGGGTGACAGACACAGGATCTGGAGTGCTGCACGCCCTTGACCCCGCAGGAGGGTGATGTCGGTATCCCCCACTATGCATGGGAGCAAACTGAGGCACGCTAGGTGACGTGACCGCCCCACACGGAGGCTAACACAAGTTGGTCTCCTCCAAGCCCCGAGGCGGGCAGCAGGTGCCATGCCGTCTGGAGCAAGAAGAATAGTGACACCCAGAGCCCAGAGCCAGTGTGAGAGGGACACGAGAGGGGCATGCTGCTGGGGCCCATACCCCCCAGCCCACCCCCGACCCTAGGCACTGTTGCCCCCCCAGACACAGGTGCGTCCTCTGTGGGCACCAGCAGCCATTGTTGTCCACCAGGGCCAGGTGCAGGGGTGTGTCACAGGCACCAGGGGACACGAACAGGTCTTCCTGTCACTGAAGGGCCCGTTTCTTCAAAGGAATGCCCACCAAGAAGCTTTGTGGACGTCTTCTCCATGCCAAGGGCCTGGTGTCCACACGACGGCAGCCCTGGGGCATGGGCATCCCGAAGTGTCCTTTGTCAAGGAGAAAGCTGGTGCCCAGCAAGTCCAGTCAGTCACCACGGGACTGTAGGGACCACAGCTGCACTGACCACCACCTGCGGCCGGCCTCTCCCTCTGCACTTGGCATCTCCTAGGTGCTCGTGGACTGTTGGGCGTCCGCCCCCAGCATCACACAGACGTGCATGGCCAGGTCTGCCTCAGGCCCTGATGGCACTTCAGGTCTGCTGTATCCTTGTTGCTGGACGGCCTGGCCACAGCAGGACTGGCCAGGGATCCCACGTGCGTCTGAGGAAGGCAGTGTGGGCTTCCAGGAGAGACAATATGTCTTATGGAGCCATCAAGCTAAGCCCCCGAGCTACCCATGGGGGCTGGCTACCCTTGCAAAAAAAAGAAAGAAAAAAAAAGTTAATGGAGCTAAGTTTATTTTGGTGCAAAAAATTTTTTGAATGCCGTGTACAACTTTTGCATAGCATGCATTTCCATGTACATTTTGAAAACGCTGCAGGTGCATGGATTTCAAACATTTTTACACCAAAATAAGCTTACCTTTTAGTTTTGCTTTCCATGACATTCTTGGTTTTATTTTATTTATGTGAAAAAGAGATCTCGCCCATCCACTGGTTCACTCCCCAAATGCCTGCCGTGGCCGGAGTTGAACCGGCCAAAACAGGAGCCAGGAAGTCAGTCCAAGTCTCCTCCCTGGGTAGCAGGGACCCAACGCCCTTGACCCAACCATGCAGCTGTCTCTCCGGGTTATGCATTTGTAGAAAGCTGGCCGTGGAGGGAGCCTCCGAGGCCGGGGGCTGTGCTGGTCAGCTTTACGTTAGCACAAGGAGATACCTGAGGTAAACAAATCTAGAAAAGGTTCATTTAACCAGCATCCGGGCGGTCCAAACCCAAGATCACGTGGCTTCATCGGTCTGGCCGGGAAAGGCCTGAGCTGGGACTTTGCGCTCCACGGCCATGTCTGCAAGTTCCCGGGAGGTTCAGCCTTGTACCTGTGTGTTCTGATGGGACAATGGAGCCCCAAACGCTGACACACACGTGATCTCTCTTCCTGCCGCCTCCCCTCCGTCCTGTAACTGTCACCGCCCTGCACGGAGAGGCTGGGCCTGAACTCAGGCTTCTAGAACAACCCTGTCTGGAGACCCTCTCCTGGGTGGGGGGTGAACTCCCCGGGACCCGAGGGCCTCCCACCGGGCCCCACTCCCAAAGACTCTGCCCCCTCCCAATAGCATCTGCATAGGGACCAAGCCTCCCACACGTGGACCTTTGGGGGCGCCCTGAGAACACACACACCCTCGCGTGCTCCAGGCGTTGGTCTGTTACCCCTGAGCAGATGGGGGCTTTCGGGGAACAGGTTTTAGCAGGAGAGTGGCAAGGTGGGTCTGGCAGCCTCGCCGATTGTAAGAGCAGGGAGCAGAGGCAGGCTGTTCGCGTAGCCCAGGCACAAGCTCGCCTGGGGCCGCCCAAGCCTCTAAGAGGAGCCCAGTGACTGCTGCATGGCGGGAAGAGAGGGAGTGCCTGGCTGGGTCCCAGACGGAGCTGCACCCGGCGCTTCGTCCCGCCAGCCCCTGTGGCCAGGGCCATCCCTCATGGATTTCACCCTCCACGCCGAGATATGCTTGGTCACCTGCATCGGGAGTGGACAAGAAGCCCCTGGAGCTGCCAGCTGGGGCCAGGAGTGGACACTGTCCCACTCCAAGAAGCTGCAGGCCATACATTTGACCCCACACTCCAACCCTGCGGAGAGGGTTGATTGTATTTTTAAGATCAATTGTGGGGCTGGCACCGTGGCTCACTTGGTTAATCTTCCGCCTGTGGTGCCGGCATCCCTTATGGGCACCGGGTTCTAGTCCCGGCTGCTCCTCTTCCAGTCCAGCTCTCTGCTAAGGCCTGGGAAAGCAGTAGAAGATGGCCCAAGTCCTTGGGCCCCTGCACCCACATGGGAGACCAGGAGGAAGTTCCTGGCTCCTGGCTTCGGATTGGTGCAGCTCCAGCTGTTATGGTCAATTGAGAGGTGAACCAGTACATGGAAGGACACCCCCCCCCCGCTTCCCCTTCTCTCTCTGTGTAACTCTGACTCCCCCCCCCCCACCAGTGGAATCCCAGTCTCTTGTGTCATGAGCACTATAGGATGTGTTTGGGCAGTGGCAGTCCCCGTGTGCCGCCATTTTGTTCTTCATCCCTGGTGTGTTTCTTTGGATGATTTCCCAAAGCAAAGTGGGCCGGGAACGGGTTGATGTGTGAAGAGGGGAACACGCAAAGGAAGCAGTGAGCGTTTCCACTGGGGGAGCGACGCGCTGCTGAACAGCAGGTTCTCTTGGCCCGTGAACTCCTAGCAGGCAGGTGCACACCCGTGAAAGCCGTGTGATATGAAGGAATGAAGTCGCTGAAAGCAGTTATGGGGCAGAAAGAGGACTCTTGTTCCGCGGGGCCCCAGGTGGGGCCAGAGCCGTGGCAGATCTTGGGAAAGGTCTTGGGGGCACGGAGGAAGCTCCGCTGGAAATGTGAACTTTCTGACGGTGACAAAGGCCAACCTGAGCCTGGTGTGCTGGACACCACTTGACCCGTATCACCATGTCTCATCCTCACCCAACCCCGGGAGGCTGGCACTCGTGTTGTCCTCGATTTTCAGATGCAGAGCCATGGCCCGGGGGTCACACAGGCAGCAGTGGGACATCCGAGCCAGGCGCCGCAGCCTCCACGGCTCCGTCCTCTGACCTTGAGGGCCACATGCTGATGATCTGACTGCCCAGGGAGTGGGCACCCAGAGCCAACAAGGAACAGGTCCTTGGTTGGGGACATCATGGAGGAAGCTCGCAGTAAACTCGGGAGCTGGCACTGTGGCATAGCAGCACCAGCATCCCATTTGGGCACAGGTTCGAGTCCCAGCTGCTCCTCTTCCCATCCAGCTCCCTGCTAATAGTCTAGGAAAGCAGTAGAAGATGGCCCTAGTGCTTGGGCCCCTGCACCCACATGGGAGACCCTGAGGAAGCTCCTGGCCCCTGGCTTCAGATTGGCCCAGCTCCTGCTGTTGTGGCCATCTAAGGAGTAAACCAGCAGGTGGAAGACCCCTCTCTCTGTCTCTCCCTTCCTCTCTCTGTCTGTAACTCTACCTCTCAAATAAATGAATCTTAAAAAAAAAAAAAAAAGAAGGCAGTAACTGGGGGGAGGGGTGGACTCGATGGCTGTGAAGGTGTCGTCCAGCTCTCTGTCGTCTTATTCCGTGGCTCGTGCTGTTCTTGCCAAGGAAGACTTGCTCGGTGCTGCTCCTGTGTTGAAAATGGACGCTGGCCTCGCGGGCAGCTCGGTGATGTTAGGTGACACACACAGCCTGCTCTGGGTCGCGGCTCTTCTGCTGTCATACAGAGAGCAAAGGACTCCCCAGTCCCTCCAGGGCAGCATGTGCTAGCCGGTCATCGCTCGTGCGGAGTGGAGGGCAGGGGAGGCTACAGCAGGGAGGCAGGACCCTCACTCTGCTACCTGCTCAGACGTGGTCTGTGAGCCCGGCAGCCTTCGTGGCCATGGCCGTGGCCGTGGGGGGCCCTTCCAAGGAGAAGCTAGATGAGGGGAGGGGTGGTCAACACCAGCCCCACCCTGTCTGTGCGGAACCTGCAGGACTGAAGCTATGGGGCTCCTCCCCATTGACCCTGCTTCTTCTAGCCACGGGCAAGGGCAGCTGTCAGAGTGCTGGGGCAGAATTCTCCATGCATCCACCAACAGGCACTTGGAGGGCGTGCTCCCGGCCGTGTGGCTTCCCACCCCTGCGCTGCTCCTGCGGGTATATATTTATCCACATATAAATATCTCGTTCCCCGAGGGACAAGCTCAGCCAAGCGGGGAGTTCAGCGTGAGCCGGGGCAATTTGCCGCGCAGGCATTGCACTGGAGGGAGGCGGGGGGACTGAGTATTCGGGACATCACCTGGTGAACGCCAAATCTTGCAGCTCCCCGGAACACCCAAGAATCCCTTCCTTTCTCTCTTTTCCTTTACATTAACAAAGGGCCTGTGGTCCCCTCTCCCCACCTTTTTCGGCAATTGAAATTGTGATTTCTTTCGAGACAAGAAGCAAGCTAACGGCAGGGGCTAGATAATTTGTTAAAGGGCTGGGGGTTAGAGAGGAGTTGGGATGTGGAAAGGGGGGTGCGGGAACTCAGATCTGCCGGTAGCGGCAATAAATGCGGAGTTATGCCTTAGGCATAATATATCAAAGAAAATATAATGCATCCAGCTTAAGACTAATGATTGCCATGTAATTAGATGAGAAGCATTGTGCTATAAATGTGTATTCTTTAGCGTGCTGTGATTTTACTGTAAAAAAAAAAGAGAGAGAAGGAAGGAGACAGAAAAACAGCCCAGCAACATACTATAAAAAGAACCCTCTGTTGACTTCTCTACTGTTTAGTATTCCTTGGCTGTTCTCCCTTGGGAGTGTGTAATTAGTACTTTATGAAGAGTACATTTAAAGCAGTTTAATATTCACCTCATTCAATCTGAAACAATGTGATCCATGCTTAGACAAATCAGTGCTCCTTGCTGACATAATCTGTCAGAACATTACGTCTGAGAAGACCTTCCGAGAGGTTTGGATGTTAATTAGTTGTCTATCATGTATAAACAGAGCAGTGAGCAGAAGGGCCTCACAGACCAGAGGAAGACGCTGGCAAATGCATTTTGTATGAACGCGGCCCGCAGGGGGGTCTCCTCGCTCTCCCCGCCTCCCCCCTTCCCCGGGGCTCACCTCCCTCTCTCTTCCGGGCAAGCTGAGCGCTTTCCGGGGTTGGCTCCAAGGGCCTGTCCCAGCAGCTGCGCGGTGCAGCTCGCGGCTCCCTGACCGGAGGCTCACCCGAGAGGGGTGATGGCTGTGGGCTCCCAGGTCTGGGGGGCAATGACCTCCCAGTTACTCCTGACCTTGCTGGGAGGCTGCAGGTTTGGGGACAGGGCCACCACCCTACTAATAGCACCGTGCCCACCCTGGACTCCTGAACTCCAAACCCGCTTGCAAGGTGCAGGGTCACAGCCAGGATCCTGGAGCCCAGGCCCTGCCTGCAGGGAGAGACTGCCGGTTCCTGCAGGGGCTGGAGTCCAGGCTCTTCCCGTGTGAGCTGTCCAGGGATCAGAGGAAGCGCTCCTGGATTCTGGATTCCCACTGCCTTCAGAGCACTCCAAAGCTGCTGGCTAGCGGGTCCTGGCATCACTCCGGTACCCTCGCTAGGCTGCAGGGCCCAGATGGAAGGGCACGGGCCCTACCAGAATCTCCTGCCCCTCCCCAGGGCACCCGGACCCTACAGGGCTCCCCATCCACTCCGCCTCCTGCCCGCCCTGCTCAGGCACCCCAGCTTCCCCCAGCAGCCTCACAGCCTTCGCCCCATAAGCACTACTGTGTGCATTGTACTCTGCACCACACACTGGGGCAGCAAAGACCCGTCAGTCGGTCAGCCAAGGAAGTCGCCGTCTTTGCTTGAGGCAGGTACAAGCCCATAGGTCGGGGCAATTGTAAGAAATGTCCAAGTGATTGGCGGGGAGGACAGTAGGATCCCAGCCTCCTCTCACAACAGCCAGGTGGGCTCAGATGGGTCACGTGGCTGCTCTGAGCCTCCGTGTGCTTGTCTGAGAAATGGGCGTAAGAACATTGCTGTTTGTACGTATCGCAAGAGATGACCCAGGAGGGCAGCTTGCACAAGGACAAGGGTGCCGTGAGTGCCCGAGTCGGGCTTGCCCCGCCTCCAGCAGTGTAAGGACGAACATGCCTGAAGTAGGAGGCTTCCCTGAGGAGGTGACCTTCAAGCTGCTGTGTTTTAAGGGAATAAGTAGGAATTCACCAGGGAAAGAAGGAACCAGGGCTTTCGACGTGGGAAGAGCTGCAGGCGCACACACAAATGGCCTAGAGATGACCCAACCCTTGTGCACCCTGCCCCGTGTCACCAGCTGGGTCTTCCAGGATGGCCCTGGCCTCCGTGGCTGGATGAGGACCTGCACGTGTCCCTCTGTCTCTCAGAGTCCCCCCAGCTGGGTGTCCCCTGGCCTGGTGACAACCCCTTGGGCAGAATTCAGCCCAGGGGAGGCGCTGGGACATTAGAGGGCCGGGCAGCCCTCACCCCAGGCTCCAGTACCTGCAGCCCTGAGACGGAGCAAATGCCGGGTGCTCCCAGCCCGGCCCGGGCTTGTCGGGAGCTGGGCGCCAAGGTGCACGCCACCTCCATACGCGCTCACTTTTGCTACCAGTGACAAAGCGCTGGCTGTGCCCGGTCAGCGCCGGCCTCTACACTGCGGCCCTTCTCGGCTTTCTCCCTTGACAAGAAGACAGGATCCAAGGGGACCAGGTGTGCCCTGGGCATCCTGCCTCCCAACAAAGCCCTGGGCCTCTGCCCACCACAGCAGTCTCCTCTGGGCCTACAGCCACCTGCCTCCGCCTTGGGCCTCTCTCCATGCTGCTGTGGTCACTCCGCCCCATGGGTCCTGCCACTGTCCCCAGCCCCCGGGCTACAGCAGAGCCCGTCAGCGCTGCCCAGAGTGGGTGAAGAGCCACCGCCATGGCGCTCCCCCTGCCCCACGATCCTGGCTCCCAGTCACGTGCTAACCTGCCCCAGACCCTGAAGGAGTTCTGTCGGCTCCACCACAGCGAGGACAGAGTCGCCCCTGGAGAGTCCTCCGGGCACCTGCCATTGGACCGACACTTGTTACACCCTGCCCGCCCAGCAGCCATCGGCAAGCAGGCAGGAATCACGCCACACCGCAAACGGTACAAGTCTGTGGGAGGCTACATGAGCGCTCCAAAGGCCTGCAGCCAGGCAAGGAGGAAGCTCAGGTTCCCGGCCTCTTCTGTCTGTCTACTCCCTGACTCCCACCCCGCCACCTTCACGCTAGGGAAGCTGGTCCCCGCACGCTGCAGCCTGCAGGCCATCCAGGGCTTGGCTGTGAAGCCCATGAGTGGCGAACGGCTTTCACAGGCTTAAAGGGTCCTAAGAAGGAGCAGGCACCCGGCCTAGCAGTTACGACACCCGCGTCCCACAGCAAAGTGCCCGGGTTCTATTCCTGGCTCTGCCTCCTGATCCCAGGTTCCTGCTAATGCAGGCCTGGGGTGCAGCAGTGATGGTTCAGGTAGTTGGGGTCCCAGACACCCGTGTGGGAGACAGAGTGACACCCCAGCTCCCAGACTTGGCCTGGCCGGGCCTTGACCCCTGCAGACATTTGAGGAGTCAGCCAGCAGGTGGGAGCACTCCCCCGCCTCTTCTCTCTAAGAATAATAAAATAATAGTAATAATAATAATAACTTTAAAGGGGTTGTGAGAAAATAAGGAAGCACAGACTATATGACTGTGGCCCACCAACCCTTATGACCTGAGCTTTTCCAAAAGCCCACCCACCCGTGGGGCCACCCAGGGGTGCCGTAGTCACCACGTGGAAAAGGCACCACAGGGAAGAGACGCATATGCAGGGCCGTGGCCCTGGATGCCCGGGTCGCTGCAAGGCCATTTTTCATAAGGCGCCTACGTAGAGCTGAGCTAGGAGCCGAGATGGGGCTCGGGGCACCCAGGCGGGGGTCAGCTGGAAGGAACACACGACATCCTCTGTCATGGAGTCAGGGTCTCTGGTTTGCAAACAAAAGATGGAAAAGCTGAGAGGCACAGGGATGTCCTCCAGGCTCCCACGACCCCAGGGGCCAAGGTTCTGCCCCCTCACCGCCCAGCCACATGAACCCACGTGTGCCGGGCAAGGGAAGCTGGGCAGCCATGCAGGAGGTTGCGCTGGGAGCCCCACGCCGCCCCCTCTTCACGTGGACCCAGTTGACAGCACAAGTTCATCTCTGAGTCACACCCCCGCCCCCCCCCCGCCAAGAGGAGCACCCCAGTTGCTGCATCTCGGGGCTGGGTGGGGGGTTGACACCCATCCAGCTCACTAACTGCCCCAGAGGTCTCGCAGGCATAACGCTGTTAACAAGGGGGCTGTGTGGCCTCAGGCACACTGCTGGCGCTCTCTGTGCCTTCCTCTCCTCCGCCCCGGGGCAGTAGAGTTAGCACTCCCCACCCTGCTGCAGCCCACACAGGGCACTGGGAGTGAGGTCACGTCTGAGACTGCTCGCGGCAGGAGGCCACAGCGAGGACGAGGCAGCGTCATCTTCCGGGTCGAGCTGGGTGTTTGCCACGAGGTGGCCGCCATGCGTGAGCCCATAGCGGATGGTGTCAGGAGCCAGTTCGGGGAATGCCACAGGGTGGGGGAGGCAGCAGCATCAGAGCCAGCAGGGCCTTTTATACCCACGCGGGTATAAAAAAAGTGATCCCCGGCACCTGGGGAACCTTGGCTATGGGGAAAGCTATGGGCCGAACGTTCCCCCGTGGCCTGGCTCCCGATGAACACCGGCGCCCTCCATCCATGTCTGTGTCTCTCGGGGCAGCCCCCTGCCGTGGGGATGGGCTCAGGGCTCCTCAGACCAGGAGCTCAAGCAGCAGCAACAGGCTGCTAGCATTGCCCAGGGAGCCTGCGACCTGCAAGGCCTGGGGCTCCAGGCCAGAGGACTGGACAAGGCCAGGAGTCCCCCCCGACCCTGCCCACAGCACAGGCCTCCCCGGTCTGATGGGCAGCGCGACAGTGGCCGAGGCCAGCAGAGGGGGTAGAAGCTGCCACAAGCTCCCGTGGCCTCCACGCAGCTCACAGCACAGCACCGAGACCCAGAGCGGGCTGCATTAGTCACTAGTGTTGACAAGCAGCTTAGCCGGTTACATAACCACCGCCTCGCTCTGGCTGCCACTTCTGAGCCAGGGGCTCTCCCTGAGTTAGGGGGCTCAGGGGAGGGAGGATGCTCCTCTGGGAGCCCCAGGGGCCAAGGTTCCCCGGGCCAGCTCTGCCCAGGCCTGCTCCAGCCCTATGGGGCCAGGAGGAGGCGCTAGCTGTTCGCCTCCTGCCTGTGTCTTGCCACCTGCCTCCAGCACAATCCCACACCGGTCTTGCAACCCCACAGCTCTTGGCACTAGCGGGGAAGGTGCCCCAGACAGGAAGGCCCCTCTCAGGGATTTGGGCTCTGGACATCGGCCCCAATTCCTGCCAGGGGTCACATTTACCCCATGCCAGCACTGGAGTCAGAAGCCACCACGCGAGCTGTGCACTAAGAACAGTAGACATTTCACAGTATTGCTAACAGCTGATGATGAAAGAAATGATCTTAGGGGAGGGTATGCATGTCTTTAAAAAATGGATTTTTTTGGGCCGGCGCCGTGGCTCACTTGGTTGATCCTCCGCCTGTGGCTCCGGCATCCCATATGGGCGCCGGGTTCTAGTCCCGTTTGCTCCTCTTCCAATCCAGCTCTCTGCTGTGGCCCGGGGAAGGCAGTGGAGGATGGCCCAAGTGCTTGGACCCTGCACCCGCATGGGAGACCAGGAAGAAGCACCTGGTTCCTGGCTTCGGATCAGCACAGCGCACTGACCGTGGCAGCCGTTTGGGGGGTGAACCAACAAAAGGAAGACCTTTCTCTCTGTCTCTCTCTCACACTGTCTAACTCTGTCTGTCAAATACAAAAAAAAAATTATTTGAAAGGTAGAATTAGAGAGGGGAGAGACAGAGAAAGAGAGAGAAAAATCTTCCATCTACTGGTTCACGCCCCAAATGACTGAAAGGCCAGGGCTGGGCCAGGCCAGAGCTAGGAGCCCGGAACTCCATCCGGGTCTCCCATGTGCGTGGCAGGAGCCCAAGCACTAGGACCATCTTCTGCTGCTTTCCCAGGTGCATTAGCAAAGAGCTGGATCAGAAGTGGGGCAGGGGTCGGCGTTGTGGCGCAATGGGTTAAAGCCCCAGCCTGCAGCACCAGCATCCCATATGGGCACCAGTTCAAGTCCTGGCTGCTCCACTTTCAATCCAGCTCTCTGCTGTGGCCTGGGAAAGCAGTAGAAGATGGCGCAGGTCCTTGGGCCCCTGCACCTGCATGGGAGTCTCAGAAGAAGCTCCTGGCTCCTGGCTTCAGATAGGCACAGCTCCAGCCATTGCGGCCAATTGGGGAGTGAACCAGTGGATGGAAGACCTTTCTCTCTCTCTCTCTCTCTCTCTCTCTCTCTCTGCCTCTCCTTCTCTCTCTGTGTGATCTTTCAAATAAATAAATAAACCTTAAAAAAAAAAGAAGTGGAGCAGCCAGGACTCGAACCAGCACCCATATGGAATGCTGGCCGCCCCCCTCTGCACCACAGTGCCTGCCTTGAGCATGCATGCCTTGTTTGGCCCCCTGGGGACTTCAACCCTCCCTGCCTGCCTCTGCACACCTCTGCTATACTTAGGAGATAACAGAAAATCAGGAGTAGGTGGAGAAAGAGTTCAGAGTCACTCCCACAGATCTCTTGACCCTGGGCAGGAATTGAACAAACCATCCAGAAAGAGACCACTTCAGCAAGTGGGTGAGGTCGGGAGTCCGTAAGCAGGGCAGGGGTCTCCACGGCCTAACCTATGGGGAAGCCCCGGCCCCTTCCAGGCTCTCCGGACCCTGTTCCCTAGCCAGCAGCCCCCTGGCAGTAAAGAGCTGAAGGGGTCTCAGGGGCACCTAGTCCAGCCTTCCCACTACACAGATGGGAACACTGAGAGAGGGGGAGCAGAAACGACTCACCCAGGGCCACACAGCGGAGCTAGGCCTCAAACTCTCGTCTCCCTTCATGGCTCTGTGAAAGCAGAGATGGGGGAAGCCATCAGAGGGGCCGGTGAGGGCCCTGTGCCCCAAACTTCCTGCCCCTCTGGCTCCACGCCAAGCAGGTGACCGCCTGCACAGAGGGAGGACCGAGGGCCCCCAAGGAGGCCAGGCAAGCGGCCAGGAGGCCAAGTCAGTGCGGACAGTTTCTAGAACAGTCTTCTCCCCTCCCCTGCCTAGCTTGCCCCGGGGCCTGCAAGCAAATTCTTGCCGAGACATCTGACCTAGCGTCTATCACCCCAAGATCTCTCCCAGGCTCTGCTCGGGCGGGCGAGCTTCCCCAGCAGCGCGGAAGGCCAAAGCGAGAATGCCAAGGTCTTAAATAGGAAACCCTGCCTCGAGTCAGGCCACGAAATCACTCATTGAACAAACCGGACAGCCTGCGCATTCTACAAAGCAGGAGACCAGGCCCCAGCGGGTCCCAACACACCCACAGCCCAGCAGGCCAGATTGGAAAGGGACCGTGACCGCCACAGCCTAAGAGGTCAGGGAGCACCTGAGCAAGTGGACCAGACACCAGAGGCCCCGGAGCTGCCTCCCCAGGACAGGCATCAGACCCTGGGGCTTCTTCCAGGAACCACTGAGAGCCCAGGGCCAACGTCTAAGCAGGCACAGTTTCGTCTCTTTGTCCCGCCTTGCCTCCCCCCAGACTTCAGTCATCCTTTTGTTCCGTGTGAACCTAAGAGCCTGGGCAACCTCTTACTCCCGCCTCTATCCTCAGACTTTCCTCTCCCATCCTTCTCCCAATCTGGGACCCAAACCCGGACCGCCCCCACCCTGCGAACACGTGGCCTCGGCAGGGCGGGGCCCCACCAGACTCACTGCCGGACAGATGTGCTCCGTTCCCGCACAGCTGTCCGAAGCCCATCTGCACCCGCTTCCTGCCTGCCAGCTCCAGCCCCTCACACCTCCCACGCAGGAGCGGTGGAGTTGGTCCAGAGACTTTTCAGTCTTAGTACAAAACCTGACGCTGAGGCGGCCACCGGCACAGCAAAGCCCAGGTCCCTGGCTCCCGCCCTGCCCACTCCCCTCCCCAACCCCCTACTCACCCCCCACAAGCAGTGGTGGCCTGGGAAGGACTTAGCAAGATGGAGCCCTCGCCTGGCCCACTCTGCAGGGCAAGCCCCCGACCCCGCACCTTTGTCCACATGCAACGCCCCCACGGCTTCCCTGCTCTGCTTCTGCCGTTTCATCAAGACTAAGAGGTGCGCGCAGGTGTCCACCCGGGAAATGACTTTCAGGAGGAGTTTGGTACCAGAAGCTGTGCCCCTCCCCAGTCTTGACATGGGGAGGTGGGGGTGTCTCTGCACACCTTCATGTCTCCGGGATAGTCACGTGTGCCTTGGCTCCAGGACAGGAAGTGTCCATTCCCTGGGACTCCCAGGGACGGCGTGGACAGCTCTGTGGCTCCTGGGGACTGAACTCTCCTGGAGGGCAGGAACCGTGGGATGTGCTACTATCTGTACACCCTGCAGCGCCCAGCCCTGGCTCTGCACCTGGCAGGCACTCGGGCAGGGCGTGGCCGCTGCACACCTGCAGCAGTCGAGCGGGAGCAGAGTATGATAAAGGCTTCAGATGGTCCACTGGGACCATCAGAACAAGGAGAGACGCGCCTCTCCGTGATGGAGAACGGGGCGGGAAGTTGTGCTGGCAAATGAACAGGCGTCACCTGCTGTGTTACCATCTCATGCCCTCGTGTATTTGGGAGTTAGGCGGAGAGACGAGAAACCGCTCCCTTCCCCAAGGAGTGTGTGCACACTCCCAGATCCCCTGTTCCCTGGAGAGCAGCACTGCCTGTGGGCGTCCGGCTTCTACACACAGCACCGCATCCCCAGAGCAAGGGCCGGTCCAGACTTTGCCAATGCAAGAGAGGACTGACTGCCGTTTGCAAAGGGGGCAATGTCCAGTTCACCCATCTCCCCACCACACCCTGGGACACACACAGTCTTGGTATAGGACTTCAGGCGTCAGCTTGGGTGCCAGGCTAGATACCCATTAGCCCTGAGTGTCAGCTGGGGGTTTCTGGATGGTTCCCTGTAGATGTGCTGTCTCAAGGCAGGCCAAGTAACCACAGACTTGGGTTACTTCATTTGCAAAGTGGTCCTCTGTCGAGTGTCAGACAGAAGAGTTGGTACACAAAGGCACCCGTATCTCACCTTTTTTTTTTTCCGTCTTACGGGTTGGGCTGCCCTCATGGTGACGGAGTCCTTGTGAGTCAGGTCCCAGCCTGAAAACTCGGATATCCTGATAAGGCATACTGCAACAGCAAGAGAGGGTGGGTGAATGCAGCCCGACCAGAGGGCTGGGTGGCACTGGGGCAGGGAGGGCAAACTGAGAGCGCACAGTGGGCAAAGAGGCCAAGAGCCCGGTCCCTCCCCAGGGTCCTTGAGGCAGGCTGCGTGGACAAAGGAGGCTGGCCTTTGTCACAGGAGTGGCAATTTAGGCTCCTGTGGTCTCAACCAAGAGCGGCCCAAAGAGTTCCTTAAACACAAAGGTATAAACACACACCACACACACACGCGCACACACACACACACTTCCTCTCCCAGGGCAAGGCCTGCTGCTCCACCACCCACCAGTGGTCTGGGGGGCTTCTCCCTGCACACAGACCTAAGACAAAGGGAAACCGCATGTTCCTGCACTCCTCCACTCGCTTTTCCTCGAGATGGAGAAGGCTGAGAGTCTCCAACGTCCCTGGGAATCAGACCCAAGCTCTCCCCACCCGGCAGCTGGGGCTTGGAGGGAAGCGGCAGAGCAGCGTTCTGGCCACCCCACGAGTGTGCAGCTCGTCCTGGGGGCCCTCGCAGTGCCCCAGGTCTCTCCCGGGCACAAGATCATCTCAAAGCTGCCCGGTGGTGGCATCCACCTCACTTCTCCTACTCATAGGATCTTAGCTCAAGATGGCCACCCTTGCCCGTCCCAACTGTCCCGAGAGGTTAGAGGGGTAGGGGGCTTGACCTTGGAGGCCCTACCACTCAGATTCACCAGGAAGATTTCACAACCCCGGCACCGAGTTTTACTACAAGTTTCAGACAAAGAAGGTGTGTCGAAGCCGAGAGCATGCTTCTGCCCGCTGTGTGGGCGTCAAGTTCAATGCCTTCTTGTCAACACTTGAATGTGTTGAACATCACTCACAAGGGCATTCTTTAAGAAACCTATTAAGTTAATTACCCAGGCTTCCCCCCTCTCTCTCTCTCCTCACCCCCCCCATCCATGCATCTCATATAAAAAATATTTTTTGGCTTTCTTCCTTTCTGAGATACTTTTGATATAACTCCTTTCCCCCTGGTACAATCACATCTTGTTTATTTCTCTAACAGTTCATCAGGGTGGATGCTCTGCACCAACTAGCTCCTTAGCTCTTGGTACCAAGGGGAGCTGGGGTGGAGGGGAGCACCGTGTGACCCTAGGGGTGGGGGAGTGGGTCAGCTGGCATATCTTACTTGCCACCTAACTTCCTCAAAGGAGTGACCACAGCCAGGATGAGGACAGTGAGGGGCAAACCAAGCCCCCACGGGGCATGTCCCACCTTCCCACGGAAAATGAGACAGGAGTCACTGGAGAATCAGGCCCATCAACAGCCCCTTAAATGCCAGCGTGTGCACGGAACCACCCACCTCTGCCCAGATAACTTTATCACAGCGCCAGTCCATGCACATCCAAGCCCGTAGGAAAATGACAGCATGCATTTATTATAAAGGACCTCAAAGCGGGACTCGGGAGAGCTCGCTTCTGGACCCACACTGCCCCCCTGTAACTGGCCCAGCAGGTGCGGAGGCCCTGGGTTTGCTCCCCTATACAGTGCAGAGTGGACCCGGCTCTCATCGCCCACAGCTCACCCATGCCTCTGCAGCCAGTGCAGCTGCCCACCTGGACGGGGAAGCTGCTCAGAGCAAGGGGAGGAGCGGCCACGTTCAGGCAGACAGAGAGGAGGTGAGCACACCAGGCTTGGTGGCCGTACCCTGTGTGTGACAGCTCCGTCCAGGGAGGGAGGACACGGGCAGAGCCTGAGGCAGGCTTGGCTTCCAGCTCTCGCAGATACACCGCGGTCGCAAGTCAGGGAAGGTGGCTGCCCGGCCATAGCTGGGAGCTGGGAGGTACAGACACAAAGCGAGAAGAGCTGGAGAGGTCCCCAGAGGAGGAGGGGCAGCAGGACAAAGCAGCCACACACTCCCCAGCCTCCTTGCTGACGCCACGCATGACCAAAAAAGCCACTTGTAGACCTTCCCAGCCAAGGTGGCAACACCCCTGGTGCAGGGGCAGACGCAGCCCCTAGAGCTCTGCAGGGCCCCCCCACGCCCAGTCCTCACACCCATCCTGGTCCCCTGGCCCCAGACGGGCCTGCACCAGGTCACCCCAGCCTTGTTCGTGCTGGTCTTCCCTGTCTGCTGGGCTCTATGGAGATGGCCCAGAGAAGGCCTTGCCCGCTTATCGGGAGCCGGCTGCTGGTGTTGGAAGGGGACCCAGGACCACCTGTGGGTGTCCTCGCCCAGCTGATGGAAGCTGGTGGCCTCTGAGCCTCGCCCCAGGGACCACCTCGTCTAAGTGCACTTGAGAGTGGGGAGGAGAGGGGACAGCAGGTGGAGGCCAAGGACTTGAGCACCTGAATGGTGGACGAGGAGGCTCGCAAGCCTCCAACGCCCTCTGCCCCAGGCACCCGGCATCCAGTTTCACTGTGCCCCAACCAGGCAGGTCTGGGACCCACAACTCCCGGGGCAGGAAGAGAGGCCAGTCTCTTCTCTCCGCGGCGGACCATGGTCCATTAAACACTGGCTGAGGGCCGCTCTCCGCTTGCCATCCAGGACCCACTCAATGAGCCATCCAGTCTCAGCGGGAGGCACCGTCACGCCAAATAACCTAGGACCAGTCCAGGTCTGGGGAGGCCGTTGGAGGGCAGAGGCTGATCCAGCGCTTCCCTCCCTACCCCCATGCATGCCTCTGTGTGTGTGTGTGTGTGCGCGCGCGCGCACGCGCGCGCATGCATCCCCATTGCTCAAGTTGACTGAGTATAAGCCTTGCGTAAGCCCGGGCCCTCGTCCAGCCGAAAACCGGCCTTCTCCCCCCACCCCAACCTGCCTCCACCCAAGCTGGGGCAGACGTCTCCCCGCCAGGTCCGTGGCTCTGTGGGAGAGCGCGCACGCCCCAGGCTCCCGCTCCACTGCGCAGGCGCAGGCTGCTCACACACTCTCACATTCCCTGAGAACGCCCCGAGGCCGCTGTGCGCGCAGCCTTTTCCGGGAGACTTTTATGGCCAAAAAGGAAGTCTAGGCACCGTTGGAACAGCCGGGCCAGGGAGCAGGCAAGCGCCTGCCAGCAGTGGAGTCAGCCTTCAGCCCTCCTCTGGGAAACTGGGGCCGTACAGCTAATAGGAGCAGCACCGCCAGGGACCCGCGGCTGCCTCTACTAGCCCTGCTCCCCCAGGGGTGTGTGTGTGTGTACACACACCTGCGCACATGCGTGCACTCACGTGCACATGCCACCTGCCTGGCTGCTCACACGGGCTCACCCAGATCGGATCCCAGCAGCCTCCCCACTGCGACCCCTAGAACAAGCAACTCACCCAAGGTCGTGCAGCTCCTGGCCCAGAACCCAGACCTCTGTGTCCACTCACAGGTCCTAGGCCAAGAGGCTGAGCGTGGGAGGGACACCGGCTGGTGGCAGTGAGACACTCGGGGAGCGAGGGCAGCCTGCACAGGGCTGGAGGAGCCCCGGGGACCCCAGCCGGGTATCACCTGCAGTTTTGATGTTTGGCACCACAGCCACTGGCTATGCGGGGCTCCTTCCGCTGAGCTGGACTAAAACACAATGATTATTTGCACCGGCTGCCTTCGAAGCGTCCGGTGGCCTCACCTGGCAGGGGAGAGACAGTGCTGGAAGTGGCCGAGCGAGTGCTGTGCTGGACAGCGCCCGAGTGGAGGGAGGTGGAGCGTGGTCGGAGGTCCAGAGAGACCTGCTCCTGGTGGCGAGTTGGGGAAGGGGTGGAGGAGAAGAGGAGGGACACAGGAGAGAGTGTGGGGAGGGCGAGGCCGGAACAGCAGAGACGGGAAGGCAGGAGGGGGACCAGATACGACAGGTAGGACCCAGGGGTCCTGCTGATGGTTTCCATCAAGCCACACACTTCTTGGAATACAAAAGGAAGGGAGAGAGAGAAGAAAGGGAAGCTAGTGATGGGAAAAGGCTTCTCCACCCCCGTGTCGGGTGCGTTTTTCAGACAGGGGGTGGGGGGGACTGCACTTTGATTGGATCCCACTGACACCTGAGCGCCCCATGTAGTCGCCTGCACCCAGCTTCTCTTAAGCAGAGAGAGCACTGAGCTGGGCCGAGGGCATCCGCCTATGAGATGGAAAACACCTTTCATTCCGGTCCTGCTGCGGCTCTGCAGGGTGCTGGGGAGAGGGAGAAGTCTCAGGCCAGGCAGGAACCGGGTGCCTGGGAGCTCCTCCCCTGGCACCCCAAACGGTCAGCACTCATCAGAGGGGAGCAGCCTCGGTCCGGGACAAAGGCACGGACAGGGGCGACAGAGGAAGGCTGTGTGGAGAGAAAGTCGTGCAAACAGGGCTGAAGCTAAATGGAATCAGAGCAGGGCACTGGAGACTAAAAACAGCTGGGGACAGATTTCCTCCACTCTCACTGGTCAAGCTAGACAGGGCAAAACCTCTAGCCAGCAGCCCCGGGGCCCCCAGAATCACCAGGCCACCCCATGTCCCTCCACGCCTCCCTCCCACACCAGGTTACACCTCCGAGACCCCAGGCCGGGGCCCTGTGGACTCCCTCCACCCACCCCTCTCGCAGCCCCCACTCCCACCAAGTCCCGTAGGTCGAGAGGGTGCTGGCTAGAGTGTACCTCCGAAAAGTCCTGTGCCCCCGGGCCTGGGCAGCAGCCAGGAGTCTTAGGGAGATCCAGATCTGCCCTTCCCAACACAGTGAGCACACCCAGGGTCGCCAGAGAAGTTCCAGCACAGGGGAAAGAATCGGCTGTGAACACAGACCCCTTTGTTCCAAGGTGCTGGCGAAAAGAAACGCTGGCCATGAGTCAGGAGGACTTTAGATCGCCGGCCAGGACACCTGGACCCAGACCGGGGCTGTGATACGGGCTTCAGGCTCCCCGGCTGCACACGGGGGGGGGCTGCCGGGCCCCACCCTTTCTGCTTGCTGGGAAGCAGGGTTCCCAATCCCTGCACAGCTGCGAGAGGCGAGTACCAGATCCAGAACCTGTGCCCCTCCGAACCTCCCCTTCCTGCAGTCAGTGCGCACCCCCTGCCCCCAGGGACATGGCACTGTCAGAGGGCAACTCCCTCCAAGGAGAGCTGACAGAAACAAACAGGGGAGGTTGGTTAGGGGGGCTGCGGCACTTGCATTCGCGGGCTCCTGTACCCTCTGCTGACCCCAATTATCCACACAGTGCCCAGAGGCAGGGCCGGGCCAACGCCTCATTGGGAACATTGAGGCTACAGACTGAGTCATCAATGAGTCTCTCGCCACTGGCAGACCCCGGCCTGGTGGGTCGTGGCTCCTGCCCAGGCTCTGACCAGGGGACCACATTTAGACACCAGCAGAACCCTCAGGAGTGCAAAGGCACCTGCCTGGGCCTGCATCCTCAGGGGCCTCCCTCCTCCTCCAAGGGCTGCTGTTGGCCACCCCCAAGGGCTTGTCCGTGGCAAATGGTTTGGATCGCCCACCCTTGTCCGTGCCATGTGTTTCACCCCCGAGTGATGTACCTCCCCCTGACCAATCAGAGAGCCCAGGGCAGAATTCCCAGAAGGACTTGAGTTTCTCATTGAGCTGGGAACACAGGGGCAAGTATCTCTTTAAAAATGCTCCCTGCAGAGCAGGTCACACTGGCCTGCAGCCACAACACCCGGGGCTGTGAGCTCACCAAGCTCCAGGAAGCCAAACAGGGTCAGGCTTGGCTGGTCCCTGCGCCCCGGAGACCTCCCAAGCAAAACACAGGTGTTGCTAGTGATTCAGCAGGTGGCCCCGCCCCCCGCCCGGAGCAGCGGGAGCGGGAGCCACGCTGCTCAGGTGCCAGGTTGAGGCTGGAATGACTCAGGTCATGCCTATCCGGACTGGGCAGAGGAAGGGGGCGGGGCGCAGCGGGTGCGCTCTTTCTCAGCCTCTCTGCCATCCTGAAGGGTTGATGCTCTTCCTTAAGAATCAGGGTGTATGCGCTTCGTCCCTCCCCAACCCCTGCCCAGTCCTAAGGCTGGCCGCTATCAGCCATCGACCTACATTTCTGACCAGCTAAGGCATGGAGGAGGAAGCCCAGCCTCCCCAGGGACTCCCACCCTGTACAGCATGGTCTGTGGCTGCCATCTGGCCCCCGGGGCAGGGGCAGGGGGTAGCCCCCAGGATGGTCCCTTCTGCTTTGGGAACAGGTGAGGATGAAAGGGGTCGGAGAAGTGAGGGCTGTCATTAGGCTGTTTTATGAGCTCAGAAATATTCATTACACCCCAACCCCATCATTAGAGACTGTGGTGAGTGCTTGGGGCCCCTTCTTTATTGCAGTAGAAACTGGGGGGGTTCTCCCCCGAAAAGGGAGCTCTGCTTCTGCTTCTGGGTGGGGTCTGGCCCAGGAGGTGGTCCGTGGCCTCTCCACTCCCAGGTCCGGCTCGCTGCTCTGCCTCGTTCCTCCCCTTGGATTCAGGAGGACCCTTCAGCTCACAGTGGACAAGGCAGGGCCTGGGACTTCTTGAGGAAGTGGAGGGGGGCGGGTGCTGTCCAGGGCCCTGCCCTGGGAGCTGGAGTCTGGCACAGGGGGCATCGCCACCCTGGCTGGCAGCTTCCCCCCTTCCTCTGCTAAGTAGCACCTGAGTGGCTTCCTCCAGGAAGCCTTCCCTGAACCCCCACAAGGCCTGCTCGTCATCCTGTTCCCAGGCGTGTGTCTCTGTCTTCGCTCCCATGTCTAAGTGTGTGTGTCTCTCTCACACACCTAGCAGGAGCTGCATACCAGCGAGCTGAACTGGCAGCAGCCAGGAGCCAGGGCAGGGTGAGGGAACTGGGACAGAAAGGGGGTCCTCCCTCCGCGCCCCAATTCTTTCCTGTATCTCCTGGCCTGGTTGCTTCTTCAGAGCCACAGGCAGCCAAGGAAGGGCCCACAGATAATCCACCTGTCACTGCCAAGGCTGTGCCCCGCCTACCTCCCGAACGGAGCCCTGCACATAAACCCCAGGACCCAGGTAGCTGGGGGCGCCCCTTGAACTCTGCCCCCGCCTGTCCCCAGAGAGGCAGCCACACGACCAGAAGGGACCATAGTGACAGATCCAGCAGGGGCCTGGATCCGGGGAAAGCCAGAGAGTCCCTCCTGCGTGACAGGCCCGAGGCCCGGGAGAGGGGGAGGGGCGCCGGTGGTAATAGGCTGAAGCCCACCCCGCTGGTGCAAGCTGGCGAGGTTGAATGGAGCATGGCCAGACCCCACAGAGAGGAGCAGGGGCTCCGAGCTGGCAGATTAATCAGCTGTCGTTTGCATTCATTAAAGCCCCCTTGCCTGAGTGCGGCTACAACCTAAGCCACCAGGGCAAGTAACTGCTCACAGCGAAAAGTTTCTCTCTCTCTCTCTCTCTCTCTCTCTCAGCTCCCTGGGGCAGAGCCCACTGACCGGCCTGGCACCCTAGGATTCCAGGCTCCTCTGGGGCCCCTCCACCTGGGCGGAGGCCCACCCTGGACTGCAGTGCGGTGGGCTTTGCGCGGGAAGGGGAGCCCCGGAACCGGAGGCCCGGGAAGTGGGCAGGCTGCCCCTTGGCCCCTTTCGGGGTTCTTCCCTGCTGTCACCCCGTGCCCTTTCCTCCCGTCTCCCTCGCACCCCCAAGGCACAATCACCTCGAAAGACTGGGCCCTCCTCGATGTTGTGCAAAACACTCATTTCAACACACTGAGAGACCGGCCGTGTCCTGCACGGGGGAGGGAGCCAAGCACGCGCCGCCCCGGCCCTGCTCTCTGCCCGCGGGGAGCATGGCCGTGCTGGCAGCTCCAGAAGCGGCCGGGCTCAGCTGGGCAGGCAGGGTCAGCCGGCCTCGCCAGGCTGGGCCACAGGTCTCCCTTTGTCTCGCTGGTGTTGTCCAGAGACAGAGGGGACAAGCCTAAGGTCGGGGTAGTACTTCCAGAGCTCAGCCATGCTCATGCTCAGTGGGGTGATTGCATGGACAAGGTGACTCAGCCATGAGCGCGAGCCCCGGTCCCAGCCCCGGCAGTCCCTGGTGGGCCACACGCACCGTTCCCTGGGCCCTGACAAGTGAAGCCTGGCTTGACACAAACAGGCAAGGCCACAGAGGCTCAGCGCACCCTGAGCTGCCAGGCGCTAGGGGCTGGGGTCTCAGTCCCCTGTCTCCCTGTTGGTGCCCATAAAAGGAGCAAGGAGCAGTTGAGGGGGTTTGGACTGCGTGTGCCCATTCATTCTCACACTTTCTGGAGAGCGCTGGGGGCGCGGAGCTTTGCTCAAGATTCTAGACCTTTCTCCCACAGAGCCCCCCCACCCAACTCTTCACCAGGCAGCCCCAGGCCTGGGCCCAGAGACCGGGAGAGGCAGAAGGAGCTGGAGAGTGTGGACTGCACGTCCTCCTCGACCAGAGCTGAGCAGGAAAGCGTAAAGTAGGGCAGAGGAGGCGACAGAGCCGGAGCAAGCAGCAAGCGGGACCCGGGAAGCTGGCTCCACCCACTTCTCCCGGGGAGGCTCCCAGTCTACATTCCACCCCTCAAAGCCTAGTTCGTGGCCTGGTTTCCCAGGAACCACCGTCACCCCACAGATGGCACAGGGTGGCGGCAGAGCAGGCAGAGGTAGCTGGCCATTTCCTGGCTGGCAGAGAGAGCCAGGGTGGGAGGGAGGGAGAGAGGGGGCTGAGGGGCGCTGGGAGGATCGGGGAGGCCAGGCCCACGCTGTGCAGGACGGGGGAGTCCCCAGGCAGCCATCACGGCCAGGCTGGGAGCCCTGCAGCTCCCTCTTCCCTGGCCGGGCTGCAGGTGCCCAAGCCCTGTTTGTTTCAGGGATTAACTGCCTCCTTTCCTAATTGTCCTGCCCGCTGCACCTGCCACTCCTACCTGTGGCCCTGGGAGGCAGGCAGGGCCTGCAGCCACCCCTCTCCCACCTGTCCCTCGGGCTCTGGGTCCTGACTCACACACCGGGTCCTCACCACCCATCTGTCAGGGATCCAGAGAGTCCTACATCCACCTGGCCTCACTGCACGGTCCAACCCTCAGCCTCACCACCGACCCCGTCCTCAGCGCCCCCTGCTGCAGTCCTGCGTCATCGGTGTCGTGCTCGGTCCCTGACATTCGGCCACGAAGTGTGAGTGTGTGAGTGTGCAGGTATGCGTGTGCAAGTGTGTGTGAGAGAGCAAGCATGGTGAGGGCGAGTGTGGAATGACCCTTGCGCTTGGACAGCGCCGTGGGCCCTCAGGGAATTCCATCTCCTGTACTTGGGCGTGTGTGAGCATGCGTGAACTTGGGCATGTAAGGGCACGTGTGAGCGTGGGCGGACCTGTGCACGCGTCTTGTGTGGGCACGTTGCCACCCTCCCCTGCCTGGCTCACTGCTGCCACCAGGGCCCTCTTGGACGCAGCTCCCCTGGGTCCTGCTCCCAGGGCTGCAGCGCCGGTCTCACCCCCACCCCCGCCGCGCCCTCCCCACCTGTTTTGGAAAAGCCTCGCCACTGTTTTGGTTCGGTCCCTCCCATCGCCAAGCGGTTTCTGGCCAAGTTTCCACGGAACACCAGAGCCAGTGGCGTCCAACTTGCTCCCCACCCAGGGCCCTCCTCTCTCTGGTCTCTGAGGCCGCCCCCAAGCCCAGTCGACAGCTGTGGCTCTGAACCTCCCCAGAGCCACTGGGTCGGTCCGTGTCTCCACGGGCTTGGGGGGCGGGGGGGTAGGGACAGAGAGACAAGTGGAGGAGGAGCACGAGCAGGAAGGAGGCCAGGCTCAGATGGTGTCATTAAAGAGATATTAATGCCCTTCATCAAAGCGTATTAACAAACATCGCATGCCACTCGCTCCGCGCACCCTGGGTGAGCCAGGCCCAGCGGGATGAGCTCCACAGTCACAGCTGAGTAACCTCAGAGCCCATGGCACGGCCATTAGCCTCACAAGGCTGACCTACCAGGAGACACAACCAAAGAGCGCCGGCAGGGCGGGTCTAGGGTCTCCGCGGACGGCCGGAGGCAGCGTCTGCTCCCCAGCCCCGGGCCTGTCCACTCCCCAGGCAGCCTCCGAGCTGTCACTCAGGGTTCAGTGGGGAGCTCAGCCCAGCCGTGGCCCTTCCACACTTGGACTTCACAGTGTGCCAGCTCCTAACTGCATCTTTATGACAACTCGGTGAGGGAGCCAGGGATGTGCGGTCACCCTGTTGCCACTGTAGAGGAACGCAAAGCGGGGTACTGTGGGATTTCACGTCCTGCTCCAAATGGCGCAGCTCGTGGGTGGCACCGCTGGGCTCGGAGCCCAGGTCAGTGTTAGACACAGCCTAGCTCCCCTCGCTGGCCAGGTCTCACGGCTGCCAGAGACCAGAGAAGCCCAAGTGCACGGCACCAGAGCAGTGCAGCCGTGAAATTCGTACCCAGGCCTCGGTGAGGCACCTGCTGCCCTTATGCACCCCACAGGAGGGAGTCCCCCTTCCTTTCCATGGTGCCCACTCACTAACACTCAGTGGCTGGCCCCCAAGGAGGGTGAGCAGATGGGAGGCTGTGGGGTATGCCATCTGCAGTGGCTTTTCAGCGTGGCGGTCTAGTGGCTATGAGCCGGGTGCGGTGCCAGCCACAGTGGTGATCAAAAGTACGGAAAGTGTTCTCCACCTACTGCAGCCAAGGAGACAAGAACTGGTGTTTTTTGTTTGTTTGTTTTTTGCCAGGCAGAGTTAGACAGTGTGTGTGTGTGTGAGAGAGACAGAGAGTTACAGTGAGAGAGAGAGACAGAGAGAAAGGTCTTCCTTCCTTTGGTTCATCCCCCAAATGGCCGCTGTGGCCGGCGCTGAGCCGATCACAAAGCCAGGAGCCAGGTGCTTCTCCTGGTCTCCCATGCGGGTGCAGGGCCCAAGCACTTGGGCCATCCTCCACTGTACTCCTGGGCCACAGCAGAGAGCTGGACTGGAAGAGGGGCAACCGGGACAGAATCCAGCGCCCCGATCAGGACTAGAACCCGGGGTGCCGGCACCGCAGGCAGAAGATTAGCCTAGTGAGCTGCGTATTTTAGCCCAGTGAACTGGTGTTTTAATGAGATGGCATCCCAAATAGTTAAGAGCAAAGGGGCTGGGGAGCTAAACATGGAAGATTTGCAGTATCAGAGGAAGGTACTGGAGAGGAAGAGCCAGTTACCCCCGCCACGACATGATCGCAGATAAACGAGGCGTGTCAGCAACCCACTGGGGTGCTGGAAGCTTTGACTTCTGTCCCGAGGATCTAGAAATGGCCGTCTTTAGCCCCAGCTGACCCCGCTGCACCGTCGTCACGGTTAGCTGGCAACTCACGGTGTTAGCGCTCCAGCTGTCTTCGTCGGTCTCGTCCGCCTCAAGTGGAAAGGGTTTAATGAGCTCGTACGTTGAGTTCCTGATTTGTTCTCTTCCCACTCCCCTGCTACCCCTACCCCTGAGCCTGCACTCAGAGCCAGAGGGACCCATGACAGGTGGAGAGCAGCCACCTTGTCCCCCATGCCTGAAAGTGACTCCAGCGAGGGTCCCCTGGCAGGAGGTACCCCCGAGACAGCCAGACAGGGGAGCCCCAGCCAGCGCAGGCCCCAGAGGCATCAGGGGCTCAAAACTGGTACCTGTGTGGCAAGAACTTGGGGGTCCCAAATATAAAGAAAGTGGGGGTGTCCTCAGGCCAGCTTACGTGGTGTGAAGTAAGAGGGTCTTTCATTTCTAGGGCTTTTCTGTGTTTTGAAACTTTTTTTTTTCTGGTTGTTTAAAAGAATGAACACATGGTGTCTGGCACCGCGGCTCACTTGGCTAATCCTCCACCTGTGGCGCCGGCACCCTGGGTTCTAGTCCCGGTTGGGGCGCTGGATTCTGTCCGGCTTGCTCCTCTTCCAGTCCAACTCTCTGCTGTGGCCCGGGAAGGCAGCGGAGGATGGCCCAAGTGCTTGGGTCCTGCACCTGCATGGGAGACCAGGAAGAAGCACCTGGCTCCTGGCTTCAGATCGGCGCAGCGCCAGCCATGGCATCCATTTGGGGGGTGAACCAACGGAAGGAAGACCTTTCTCTCTGTTTCTCTCTCTCAATGTCTAACTCTGCCTGTCGAGAGAGAGAGAGAGAGAGAGAGAGAGAGAGAGAGAGAGAATGCACACATGGTTCTTGTAATAATAATAGTCATTATTTGCACAAGGCAGGTGTTTGGGGGGTGCGGGGGGCAGGAGTCCCAGACTCACCTGCTCTGAGCGAGGCCTCAGTGCTAGAATTCAGCTGCCCAGGCTCAGCCCTGCCCATGTCCTTCCTGGACAGGAGAGGCAGCTGGGCCAGCCTGCCCTGGTGACCCCCCTGGGACACAGCTGCTAGCATGCACTTGGAAAACTGGAAAGGCCTCCCTGGGGGTCTGCAGACCCCAGGTTGAGGCTGCTATGGCTTCGATTCTCAGAAGCCGGAAGCGTCGCCCAACGGTCAAGCCTCGCCCCAGCCCACGGCCCTGCCTCGTCTGGAGTCTTCCAGACGTGCACGCTGCTCCTGGCTTCAGGGGACAGCCGAGTGCACCACTCACGCCGTCTCCTCAGCGTAAGGTGCCTTCCGCTTCCCTGCCTTGTGCTATACATCCTCCAGGACCCGGGCAGAGTGCAGCCTCCCTCCCACAGCTTGCTCCCAACACCACCTCCAAGCAGGCAAACCTTCCCTCACCTGGTAGTAACTCAAAGCTATGTCTTCATTGATTGATCTCCCCCACTAGGCCAGGACTCCTTGGTACCACACACGGTGCCTTATTTATATTTTTTTAAGATTTATTTTATTTATTTGAAAGAGTTACAGAGAGAGGTAGAGACAGAGAGAGGTCTTCCATCCACTGGTTCACTCCCCAGATGGCTGCAATGGCTGGAGCTGGGCAGATCCAAAGCCAGAAGCCAGGAGCTCTTCTAGGTCTCCCACGTGGGTGCAGGGGTCCAAGGACTTGAGCCATCCTCTACTACTATCCCAGGCCATAGCAGAGAGCTGGATGGGAAGTGGAGCAGCTGGGACTAGAACCGGCGCCCACATGGGATGCTGGAGCTTCAGGCCAGGGCTTTAACCCGCTGCACCACAGTGCTGGCCCCGCCTTATTTATATTTCCATCTTCAACCCAGAGACTCTCATTCATTTGTTCATCTGTGCCTCTCCCCAGATATCGTTCCTCGAGGCCAACCCTGGGCTGGATATTATCACACACACACACGGACACACACGCACATGCACACCCACACATACATGCACACACTCAAGCACACATGCATGCACACACACACAGGTGCAAAGCAGGATTTATTCAGAGACCACCTGGCCTGGACAGCCTATACTTTTCATGCCATAGACAACCTCGACCTTGGCCTTGAGAAATCTTGCTTCTAACCCAGTGTCGTGGAGTAGAGTGGAACAGTGGGCAACACTCCTCCCATCTAGGTAACTCCTTACTCCAAGAATCAAATCAGCCCCACCCCACTTGGATATCTGGAGACCCCAGGAAGCAGCCGACTCCGGACTAGTTATCAGAACCTGGAGGTCCCAGGCCCCTCTGTGCCAAGACCACACACCCTGCTGCCCTGTCGGTTGGCATATCCTGAAGACAGCCCCCGCCACTGACCCCACTGCCCACGCAGGTACCGGGAGGGGTCCTATCAGGACTACGAGGCTGTATTGCTTGAGGGACTCTGGTGTACAGAATAGCTGGGCATGCCACAGCCTGGAGCCTGGAGCGCAGCTCCCGGGGGCTCGCCCCTGTGCCTTCTCCCCCTTCCAGCAGACTCACTGCAGCCACCTTGGCGGCTTTCCCCAGGCCCAGGGCGGACAGTAGCCAAGGGGCTAACGGCCTGGGAGTGTTTTCCCTGGGGCAGGGTCTTCTCCAGGCTGGGGAAGATGCAGGATGCAGGTCGCCGGGGAGGGGGCAGCAGGACATGCATCCCAGTCCTGCGCCTTTTCCTGACCTTTGCCCCTTGGCAGCTCTCAGGCTACAAGGAGCCTTCCTGCGGGGTGCCAGCATGGGGGAACCTGGAACTCTGCTCCCAGCCTCTCTTCTCTCCCTGTCCTGCCCCCTCGAGGGTCTCTCTCCCATCTCCCCTTATCCCATGACACCTTTCTTTGCCTCACCTTTCAAGGTAGGGACTCCTTAGACGCCCACTCCCCTCACTTCCCAGAGACCCAAAAGCGGCTTTGAAGCCAGCCTGGAGAGTGATTGGCTCCTCCTGGCCAGATGGGAAGAGGTGGGTGAGGAGATTAAATTATCTCTCTCGCACTCGCACTCGAGGAAATGCTCACTGACCTCCTGCAGCTGGGGGTCAGCGAGCCCCAGTGAGTGCCCGGGGCCTGAGCAAAGGCCCAGGTGGGCGGCCGGCTGCCTGCAGGTAATTGAAGGGGAATGAGACACAGGCCTGCATCCCTGCTGGGACCAGCGACAGCCGGGCCTTTCCCCACCCCGCAGGCCTCACAGACAAACTCCAGCCACAGAGCCTTCACCCATATAAGGGGTGCCCCCGGAAGGGGAAGAACACCGCTGGAGGCCACCCCCCACCAATTCTGCAGCCCTCGGGGTGTCCCCATGGGGACAGGAAACCAACAGTAGGGGTGGGAGTAGAGTTTATTGACCTGGCAAGGGCATTGGGATGGGGAGGGGGCCAGGGCGCCCCACCCATCATATGCAAAGCATCCCAGGAACTACAAGGGCAGGCAGGACACAGCCCCTGCCCTTGGGCCGCTGCAAGGTCTCTGGGCTCTTTCCAGTCCAGCACACGCCCTTCCAGACATGGGACGTTGTGGTCCGTGGGTTGGGCAGCACCTTGGAGAATCCTCGCCGAACGCTCATCAGGAATAAGATCATAACGGTGGGGATGGACTGTTGTGGTGGCTTCCCACACAGCCGCACGGCGCTCTGTCTATCTTGATCTGAGCCAAGTCACTCAGAACAAGTCCCGTGCGATGGTCTGTGTCACCCTGGTCCTGGAATACGGTGGTGAAACCCTCGTTGAGCCCTATCTCTGCCCAAGTGTCTCACCAAGTGGGCCCTGAGGCAGGACAGAGCTGGGAAGGAAACCTCAGGGTCCAGGGTCCAGCCCCTTCTCTGCAAGTAGAGCCCTTTGTGCTGATTCCTAGGCCAGGCGGTTGAGCCGGCAGCCAGTACCCTAGACACATGTGCACGAACACACACGTATGCACAAGTGCCCGCGGGTGAGTGTACCTCCAGAACTGACTGCTAAGGAAAAGGAGCCCCTACTCTCTTTGTGAAAATTATTTAAAGATCTATTTATGGAGCTGCCACTGTGGTGCAGTGGGTTAACCCACCGCCTGCAAAGCCAGCATCCCATGTGGGCACCAGTTCAAGACCCGGCTGCCCCACTTCTGATCCAGTTCCCTGCTAATGTGACTGGGAAAGGAACGGAGGATGGCCAAGTGCTTGGGGCCCTGCACCCACATGGGTGGGGGAAAAAAAGATTTATTCATTTATTTGAAAGGTAGAGTTACAGAAATAGGGAGAGAGAGAGAGACAGAGACAGAGAGACAGAGAGAGGTCTTCCATCTGCTGGTTCACTCCCCAGATGGCTGCAACAGCCAAGGACTGGACTAAGCCAAAGCCAGGAGCCAGGAGCTTCTTCCAGGTCTCCCATGTGGGTGCAGGGGCCCAAGTGCTTGGGCCATCTTCCGCTGCTTTGTCAGGTGCATTAATAGGGAGCTGAATGGGAAGTGGAGCAGCCAGGACTCGAACTGGAGTCCATATGGGAATGCAGGCGGTGACTTTACTTGCTGTGCCACAGCACTGGCCCCCCTACTGTTTTCTCACATCCTGTGCCTTTCAGGTTCTATGGCGTGGTTTCCCCTACCCCTGCCCTAGACAGGAAGGTCATGGGTACCAGACTTCCTGTCCCCAGGGGATGCTGATAAGGAAAAGAGTCGCCTCCTAAGCCACCCAGTCCCTGGCACACGGAGGGACCCTGAACGACTCCCTGGTACCTGGGGTGCTCGTGACCTGCTGAAGTGAGCTTCCCCGTGCTCGGAGAGTCAGAACCACATCTATGCTGCGTGCGGTTTCTGTGTTAACGTCCCCTATTTCACTCGTTTTTAAAGGGCAGCCTGTCTGAGCTCTGGTAAGGAAAAGGACCCGTGGTCATCTTTAAGAGGAGCCAGCACACCCGCAGGCTGGCGGCAGAGCACCTGGCACTGGGGGGAGGGCATTAGAGGGGGCAGCCCGGCAAGCTGAGGAGACCCGAGGTTGTGGGGCCGCTGCCCCCTCCTGCAGGTCCTCCTTCCAAAGGGACAGGGACGCTGTGTGTGTTCCCCAAGTGCACACCCCCGCCTCTCCAGGACCCCCTCCTAGTCCAGTGCCCCAAGCAGTGCTCCCAGATCTTACCGCACCCCAGACCCTCCCTGAAACTTAACCGGATCTCATCCAACCCCAGAGAGCCCTGGCTTCCTGCAGTGACCACAGGCTACATGGGACATCCTTTAGAACATTCGTTAATTGAGAGGCAGAGACGGACAGAGCTGCCACCCGCTGGCTCACGCCCTAAACGTCTGCAACACCTCGGGCTGGAGCAGGCCAAAGCCAGGAGTCAGGAACTGAACAGTCTGGGTCTCCCACGGGGGCGGCAGGGGCCCAGAGCACTTGAACCGTCACTGCTGCCTCGCGGACAGCTGTGGGGCAGGAAGGGAACCCAGGCACTTGTGTGAAGTGAGCGTGCCAACTGAGGCAAAGCCCCGCCCCCTCGATGTGATAGTCTGACCCCTGGAGACGTTAGGGGACCTGATATGGGATGGGTTCTGGTATTAGGTATTAGGAATTTTTTTTTTTTTTTTGACAGGCAGAGTGGACAGTGAGAGAGACAGGCAGAGAGAAAGGTCTTCCTTTACCGTTGGTTCACTCTCCAATGGCCACCGCGGCCGGCGCACCGCGCTGATCTGAAGCCAAGAGCCAGGTGCTTCTCCTGGTCTCCCATGGGGTGCAGGGCCCAAGTACTTGGGCCATCCTCCACTGCACTCCCGGGCCACAGCAGAGAGCTGGACTGGAAGAGGAGCAACTGGGACAGAATCTGGTGCCCCGACCGGGACTAGAACCCAGTGCGCCGGCACTGCAGGTGGAGGATTAGCCTATTGAGCTGCGGCACCGGCAGTGTTAGGTATTTTAAATATGGTCTTCCAAAAGCAGAACCTCCCCGACTCCAGAGAGCCACGGGGAGAGCTCAGGAAGCCAGGCCACACAGCCCCGGGTCCCAGGATCCCGCACGCACTGCACACGTCACTCCACTCTGGGCTCAACGTGTTTCCTAAGCTCCTCCCAGTTATCAGTTCTCGGACCTACCAGGGAGGGAAGGCTCACGCCGCAGGGAGCTTGGCCAATCCTCAGCCCAACCTGAGTAACTCGAAGCCATGCTGACCCCACCGCCATCGCATCTGTCCCTGCTCTTCCCGCCAGCGAGGACCAGCCGGGACAGGTCCTGCTCCCTGGCGGGGCGGACTGGTCTACATGCCATCCGTGCCCCAGTGGAGCGCAGGGAAGGCGGGCAGGAAGGGCCAACACTGGCCTCGGCGAACCCAGCCCCAAGGGTTTTCACAGTGTCAGCCAGGCTGGCCCAAGGGTTTTCACAGTGTCAGCCGGGCTGGCCCCCGTGATGACAGGGAGGGTCGGGTCAGGCTTCCCACCCTGAGCAAGGCTACAGGTCACACTTTCCATGGGGCTCCCCGCCCCAGCCCCCTCTGGGAAGAGAGGACTTGTTCGTCACCAAGGGCGGGACCCTCGCCTCCGGCGGGGGATTGCAAAGAAACAGCCTGCTTGGGTTACCATTGTTTGATTTCAACAAACCGCTGGCTGGGCTGCCTTGGAAAGGAACCAGGAGGGAGGCTGGGCTGGCTTCTCTGGGCGGGCCCCAGGCTCTGTCCAGCTGGGGAGTGCGGCCAGAGGAGCTGTTCTAGGAGAGACGCTGCTTGGCCCCTGCGGGTCCTTACCTCTCCCTTCCGGAAGAGATGGGTGTCGAGGGGAAGGGCCCTCCTCTCTCCAAGCCCTTGGCCTTGTCCTGGGGCCCAGGTCCAGCCTACACAGGGAGAGGGTCAGGGTGGAGCTGGCGTCCCTGGGGGCCTCAAGGTCAAGGCTCCCAAGCAGGAACGATCAGGGTCAGAGAGAGAGTGGCTGGGCATTGCAGGGCAGACGTCACCTGCACAGGGTATGACAAGCAAGCGTGGAGGGTCTGTCCCGCTAGTCTCCTGCCCCTTCTCCTGGCTGAAGGTGACCGGGACGGACAGGGACAAGCCTGGGGCAGCGGGATCTCTGGCGCAAGTGGCCCCGAGTGAGAGCCGCAGTAGGCGAGCTGCAGCCTGAATGGGAGCAGGCCAGGTGGATTTTGGAAGAGGCAAAGGGGGAGCCGGAGGTTGACTCTCCCCCTCAGCCTCGTTCTCCCCACTCCGGGGGGCCTCTCACGTTCACCCATCCCCCCAGCCTGAGCACCTCTGGGAGGCCAGGGCAGGGACTGCACCCAAAAGGGCTTGGAGGACAGGGGGCCAGGGCACAGTTAGGTGTTGGCAGAATCAATTAAGAGCCACGCTAATCACCATCATTAAGGCTATAAAACCCCACACCTAGGGGCCGCAGGGCTCCCTGGCATGGCCCGAGGCCGTGAGCCGTGGCACGGACCCAGGGGCCGGCTCCAGTCGCTTTCATCTGAGCCTCTCCCTGTCCTGCACAAACAGTAATTAGCAACCGCCCCCGGAGGGGGGTGCTCATTATCCCACAGACACTGAGCGGAGGGGAGGGATGGGGGGGAGGGAAACTGAGGCTGCCTCAGTAGCCAAAAAACCGCCCGGGGCTCAGAGGCCGAGTCAGCTCGAGGCTGGGGGGGAAACTGCCACAGAATCGCGTTCCCCCCAAACCCCCCCAGCTCAGGTGGCCTTGGCCTAAAGTTCTGAGTGCCCCAGAGAGGGGACTGGGCCAATGAGCGAGCCCCGAGGGCCCCTAGCCCCTGCCCCTGCTGGGAGCAGACTCTGCAGGCTGATGGTGACTTTGTGCCCAGGAGGGTCCCATTGGGATTCCCCAGAGGTCAGGCAGTCTGGCCGGCCCCTCCAAGCCACCCTCAGCCCTGAGGTACCCACTCCAAACCCCACAGGGGTCCCCCGCTCCCCAGGACCCGTGGGCACTGAAGTGTGGTGCCCCCGGAGTGACCCAGGGCCCTGCCTGTCTTCTTCCAGGGTGCTGACTTGAAGAAAGGGAAGATTCAGGGCCAGGAGTTAACAGGTAAGCGCCGACACCGGCACCCCGGGGCCCGCAGCCAGGGGCCCTGGTGCTCGTCACCAGGCAAACCCCTCCCCCACCGTCCACCGGGGGCTCTGGTTTCTCCTCTGCGGCTGCCTGTCCAGGCCGCCACCAGCAGTGGTTCTGTTTTTCAAAAGGATGACACGGGCAGACTGTCGGCCCCAGGTGGCACGGTTGGCCGGGCACAGGGCCAGCAAGGGGCTGTCCAGACTGGAGAGCCCTCGCTCCTAACTGGGGTGCTCTCCCCTTCCCCAACTACCCCCCCAACTCCCCTCCCTCTCAGATTCCCTTCCTGCAAACAGCAGCATAAGACTGAGCCTCACGGTGCAGGGAGGCAGCGGAACTTGGGGCAGCCCGCGGGTCGGCTCTCACACCCAGCTCGGCCACAGGCTGTGGGCGTGGCTTAACACCCGAGCCCCCATTCCCCACTGAGATGTGGAGAAGGGGTGTAGCCTGGGGTTTGGGCCAGAGAGGCAGGAGGGGGCCCTGGGAATAAACCCCCGCTGCAGCCAGCCAGTGAGCTCTGCCTCCAGACGTGTCCCCCACCCCCGGACTTGTCCCGGTCACCCCTCTCTGGCCCTCAGCCACCCGTCTGGCCCTTAGCGGGCCCACCACACCAGCCCTCCTCACACCACGGCTTCCCACCCCGGGCTCAGACGTCTTTCTCCATAGTGACAGGGCCTCCAACGTGCCTGGTAGCCCTGGTACCCAGGCCGTGGCACACACCTCGCCCAAGGCTGCACCCAGAACCACACCGACGCGCACGGCTCCCAGCACAGCCGGCTCCATTCCCACTGTGAGCTCGCGCACGCACTCAGAGACATCTGCAGGCCCCAATCCCGGGGAAGGATGAATAGTCAGGAATTCCCCTGGCTGCAGGCACCCTTGTGAGCAAGAGAGGAAAGGAGGGAGAGAGGCCGCCAGCGGCCCCACGGCAGATGCTGCTGCCCCACCACTCCCCGGGAAGGGCAGTGGGGAAGCGGGGAAGAGGGGAGAGCAGTGGGAAGGGGCAAAGCGATCTTAGGAGGAAGCCTGGCTTCAAAGGACCCGGTCTGGGCCGGCAAACCCCCCACTCCCTGTACGTGCCTGGAGGTGGGACGAGTGAGGGCTGCCCCCGCCCCCCACCGTTCCCCAGCCTCCCCGAGGGAGAGTGAGGAGGAGGAAGACAGGCCTCTTCCCCGGTGCCCCGAACGCCCAGCTCCTCCGGCTCCCATGATCAAACCTTTGAACCCCGTCCCACCCACCCCCGTAACCACTTCCAGATCCTCCAGGGCCAAGCCAAGAAATCTGGCTTCTTGGGGGATTGAGTTCATAAGGAAATGCTAAAATAAATAAATAAATAAATAGAAATCCACTGGCAGACGCACTCCACGGAGGAAGATGGGTTTCTCTGCGGGCAGGAGACAAAAGCAGAGACAAGAGGAAGGCCTGGGAGCTACACGGGCACCCAGGGCCTGCACGCCAGCCCCAAGGGCTTCCTCCCGCGCCGCCTCCTCTGCCGCCCCCAAAGCCCCCAAACATGTACTTCCTAAAGGGAGACACTGCAGCTGAGAGCCTGCCAAAGGCACATCCGGGTGGCCTGTGATGGGTGGGGGCCCATTGGGGGACTCCAGGAAAGTCAGCAAGGAGCATGGGGGTTGGGAGCCGTGCACCCAGCTCTCTCCTGCCCCTGCCCACAGCCTACCAGCCTCCCTCCCCGCCGGCACACAGTGGCTTCCATCGGTACCAGTTCTTCGTCTACCTCCAGGAAGGAAGGGCCATCTCTCTCCTTCCCAAAGAAAACAAAACTCGAGGTAAGAGCTCCCCAGGTGAGTTCTGGGGGCAGTCCTGCGGTCCCCCCACGTTGGCGGGGATGTCGGCCTGGCAGCCTGGCCTCGGGGGAACCAGAATGAGCGGGCTGAAGGAGACGGTGGCTTCCGTGGGGTCTCCCCCGCCCCGCCCCCAGGAGCAAGCCCTACAGACCAAGACGGCAGCATTTAGCTGGGTAGGTCGGTCCGTACAGCAGGGTCCCAAAGGGAGCACCTGGAGCCAGGGAGGCAAACACCCCCGAATCCTCGCCCGGCATGTGCGGGCAACTACCCCACAACACCCCAGCAGGTTAATTGCACCTGTAATTGAGGCCGATCTGAGCCAGAGGGCCTTGGAATGCCACCGTGCCAGTCTGTCTTCATTGGTCCCTAATTGCTCCCGGGCTATCTCGGTGCTGGGGCAAAGGCATCCCCGGCCGCACCCTGCTACCAGCTCCCCCGAGCAGCCCTCCACCTCCTCCTCCATTCTCTGGATGGGACCCACACCCTGGAGCCTCCCGATGGCTCGTGCAGCCTGCCAGGCCTCGCTCCTCCTGCCCCCTGGGCCACATGGCCAAGGCAGCCCACCATTGGTGACCCCCTGGTGGGGGCCACATCCCCACCGCCACTCTCAGAGCCTCAGATCTCTTTCAGGAAAATGGGAAGTAAAGTAAGCCCCATGCACTCCGTCACCTCCCGGTTGTAGGGAAGGGAAAGGGTACATCCCCCAGGCTGCTGGGAAGGTGAGTGGGAGGGCGGGTGCCACCAGCCAGTTGCTCTCACCCAGTGACCCCGCACAGCTCCAACCACTGGGAAGCTGGCACAGGGAGGGTTACGACTCCAGTGCCCGAGGCCCCAGAACGGCACTGGCTGGGCAGCAGAGGCCTGCAGATGTGTGCCGAGCAGGGGCCGCCAATCACGGAGGGCTCCAGCAGCCCTGGGAGCCGAGTCGGTGCAACCTTTCCACCCGTGAACCCTCCCCAGGTGCCGTCAGGCCCTTGCCAATCTGTCAGTCTCCTTAAACAGCTCTGCCAAGGGCGTGCTTTTAAGTCTGGATACAACAAGAGAAAGGAGCAAAAAAAAAAAGGGTACTGTGCCCAGGCCAGGCGGAACTCACCTAGTGCCCTGGTGCCTGTCTCACCAAGAATGTCAGGCCCAGGCACTCGCTGCTCAGCCTACGACATCCGAACCTGCGAGAGCCTCATGGGACCGGGCAGTGCCTCTGGGCCCTCGGCTGGACCTCAGGGTCATAACACCAAGGTCCCCTGAGCAGTCAGGGGCCAGTGCATTCTGGGGCAGGAGGAGAGTAGGGGGAGCATTGGGAGAGGCAGCGAAGGGGACAAGGGAGCAGAGGAAGCCGTATACCCCCAAGACACTCCCCTCTCTGTGTGCTGCCGCGGCTCCTGAGGCCTGCCCACAGCCTGCTTCCTGGCAACACGGGGCCCGAGCGCCCTCCTGGGACACGGAGCCAAGGCACGGGAGCTGGGAAGACTCTGGGGTCTGGAATCCATCACGAATCCCTTTGCATCTTTGCCAACACTGGGGTTCCTTGTGCACTGTCCCCTCCTGTCCCACCGCGAACCACCCGCCTTTGGTGTCTGTGCAAAACTCAGAACCTGGACTTGCATCTGGCCAGAGCCCAGCTGGCGTCCGTGCCATCCTGTTGGCGCCCAGGAAATCAGCCTCCCAGAGGTGAGCTCCAGCCAAGGGCCAGGCCTGCCGTGTGCCTAGCCCTGTGCTGGGGGGCGTGGAGAGGACAGGATCCCAGGGCATAGGGAATGTTCCCTGCCTTCCAGGAGCTTACCGTTGTCAGCTTTGGAAGCAATGAAATCGCCATGCGGGCAGCTTGTAATTAAGCATGTAATGGCGTGGTTCTGCACGTGAGCAGAGCTGGCCCTCATGCTGCGGACTTGGGGCAGAAGCCCCCCTTCTGGGCGCTAGGGATTTGACTTTGGGACAAAGCAGTGAGCCTCTCCCCCCCCCCCCCCCCCCCGCCTCACTTTCCTCACCAGGAAAACAAGAGGTCTCCCTACATGATGGACCAATCTTGGTGGGTTCCATAGGAAGAGAATGGGCTAGGGGCTGGGCCCTGGATAAAAAGGAGATTTGAACCCTTGAATGGTAGGGGAACTGTAGGTGCAAAGGTTTTATTTATTTTTTTTCTTTTAAATTACTTTATTTGAAAGGCCGAGTTACAGAGAGAGAAGAAGGGAGGGAGAGCGAGGGAGAGAGACCTTCCATCTGCTGGTCCACTCCCCAAACAACCACAATGGCTGGGACTGCACCAGGCTTGAAGCCCAGAGCCTGGAACTCTGTCCAGGTCTCCCACATGGATGGCAGGGGCCCAAGTACTTGGGCTGTCTTCTGCTGCTTTCCCAGGCACAGTAGCAGGGAGCAAGATCGGAAGCAGAGCAGCCAGGACGGGAACCAGTGCTCATAGGGGACGCCAGCCTCACAGGCAGTGCCTTAACCCACTACACCACAAAGCTGGCTCCAGATTTTTTTTAAGTGAGAAAATAGGGAGGGAAGGAGGAGGTTCTAGAATGCCTGACAGAGGCGTGGCTTTGGTGAGTGGGCCACAGGGAGCCAGGAGAGATTGCTCACTGCTGGAGTAACATATGAAAGTCTTTAGAGACCCCAGAGTGACAGGACAGGGGGGGAACAGGGCCGCCGAGATGGGGGGTGGTGGGGGCCCAGCCTGGCAGGGAGGAACCCAGAGCAGCTGCAGAAGCAGGAGGCCTTGCACAATGGGCTGGCGCTCTCTGCAGCACCCGGATCGTGTCCGGGGACTCCCAGGCTGCACCAACGCTCAGGTGACACCACACAGGGACCTGCCAACGATCACAGGCCCCAAGACTTGCTGTAGTCTGGTTTTCCCTCCGTGGGAAGGAGCTGTGAGAGAGGGCGCGTGCAGCCAGCCCCCGTGCCTCTCGGGGAGGAATGGGCAGCCAGGGAAGACCCTCACCTGAACCCTGCCCCATGCAGGCCCCTTCCCTCCAGTAGACTGAGCACAAGAGAGCTGGGGATTACCCCAGGGGCACCTGCAGGAGTGTGTGGAGGGAGAGAGGGTGACGCTATTCTGAACTGAGGGGACAAACCCCTCCCTGGGATTCCTCTCCCAACCGTGGCTTGGGAGAGTGTACGTGTGTGAAGACTGATTTGAAAGGTGGGGTGACAGAGAGAGAGACTCTTCTATTCACTGTTTCACTCCCCAAATGGCCACAACAGCCGGGTCTGGGCCAAGCCAAGCCAGAGCCAGGAACTCCATCCTGGTCTCCCACACAGGTGGCAGGGGCCCAAGCACTTGTGCCATCTTCCGCTGCTTTCCCAGGTGCGTTAGCAGGGAGCTGGCTGGGAAGTGGAGCAGCCGGGGCCGGACTCAGGACTCCCATATGGGAGGTCAGTGTTGCAAAGATCAGCTTAACCCCCTGTGCCACCATGCCAGCCCCAGCCAATGAGATCTTGATGGCCTGAGGCTCGTTTTTGTGTGGCCGTGGACAAACTCCCGCCCCGTGTCTGAACTTGGACTTCTACCTCCACGAGACAAGGCATCGGACCAGCCAGTCTGCGATCGAGTGAGCCCACACGGACCGGCTCCCAACCCCTGCGCTCTCCTGTCCTCTGGCTCCTGGACAAATGCAGAGAGCAGCCAGGGAGGCTGGCCCTGTGCGCCAAGCCCAGAGATACTGGGTGCAGGCCCCCCAGCAGGCTTCCCACCAGGGTGCCAGACCCACGGACAGGTGGGGAGGAGTGCTCGGAGCTGCCCTGCTTCTGGTTTACAGGCCACCCGACCCCTCTCGCCTCCCCTGGCTCCTTCCTTCCAGGCCATCTCCCCGCCACACTGGGCAGAACTGGCCAATGCCCTCTGTGTTCCCCACCCCCACTGTGCACAGCTGGTGCAGGGCGCTGTAGTGAGCGTGTGAGCACTGGAGCAGGGGAGCTGTGCGCCCTGCACTCCTGGAAGCACCCTGTAGAGCTGGAGCCCACACACACACACACACACACACACACAAGGGAACACAAAGAGCCCAGGCAGAGCGGCAGGGGCAGGGACGACCTCAGAAGCCAGCAGGGCAGACCCTGAGCTGCCGCCTCTGACCAGGGCTGGCCCCGTTTCCCTGCTGTCTGTCCTGAAAGCCACGCTTTGCATTTCCGGATGTGGAGCCGACCTTGACCTTGTGTCAGGCCTGAGATGCGCTGGCCAGTGACCTCCTTCCAGGTGAACTGCCCATCTCGAAGCCCCATCCTCACCCTCCCGCCTCCCGCCCCCAAAGCCCCCAGCTGGCTGCCCGGTTTCTCCCAGCTTCCCCCAGGGTTTGGCATCCAGAGATGGGCTTGTAGATTCAGGAGGAGTCAACTGAATGCTACCAAGAGAGACGGCCTGAGAAGGGACACACAGGGACAGAACAGCCCCGTCACACAGGGCCAGAGCCACCCTGCCCCCGCCTGCCCCCTGCTGAGCACCAGTCCCCGCGGCCCTGTCACTGTCCCCAGCACCTCACCCCTTCAGCGCAGCATCACGGGCACTGTCACCTCCTGCATATTACTAATTCTCACACAAACACACACACACACACACACAGGCTGCACGTTATCACCCCCATGCCCATGAACACACGTCAGCTGCCTGCGACACCTGAGAGGCAGCCACCTCTGGAGTCTCCCCTTCCACATCTACCGTGTCCCAACCCCAGGCGGGCAGCGCCACCTCCCCACCAGCCCCTCTGCCTTCATCCCCACAGAGCGAATAAAGGAACCACAGCACGAGGCCCAACCGACCAGGGGAAGTCACTTCCTCCGGACCTCCGGGCAGGGCTCTGTGCACCTATCACCAGCTCTCCCGCGTTGCCTCTCCCGGTGACCCAGGTCTGCAGACCCTGAGCCGCCGTGTGAGACAGACACACTGCCCGAAGAAGCCCCCTCCCTGGTGGAGGCCGTGGCTGAAGCGAAACTCCCGGGGAGCTGTGGTCTGTGCCACACCACGCCTTGAGCACCTCACACAGAGGCGGCATGAGCCGGACCCGTGCCCTTCTTGCCTACAAGGGAGGAAATCTGCCTTTTGCCGCCACCAGATAACAGTCGGGACAGGCAGCCATAGCCACGCCACGAGCACCTGACATCAGCAGCTCCGGACGGGACCACCCACCCACAGCAGCCAGAGAGGAGGGACGGGCAGGGACGTGCCACCAGTGGGGTTGAGTCTTGCCTGTGGTGGAGCCAAGGGCATGAAGGCAGCAGAGCCCCAAGCAGCACTGGCAAATAGGAGTCACTGACACAGGGACCAGGACTGGAGGGACTGGGGGAAAGCCGGCAGGGCTGGGACAGTGCCTGGTGGGGGGAAGGGGCCCCTCCCACCTGCGCGCACACAGACACACACAAACACACAGCTTCCCCCACGCCCTCCCCGCCGTGACCTCCCATGGTGGTTCACCTGGCCCAGGCTCGAATCCCCCAGGGCCCAGCCTCTGATCCCCGTGTGGGCTTGTGGCAGGCCGCTCTCTGCTGCCTGCGAAGGGCCCACCCACCTGGCAGAGCAGGAGGACAGGGGCTCTGGGGGCCGCTCTCCAGTGCCCAGGCCAGGAACTGCCTGGAATGAAGCCAAGCATCCCACCACCCAAAGGTCAGGCAGACGACGAGGGAGAAAGCACAGAGAACCCCCCAACACACACGCTTGGCCAGTGTGCACCTGTCACCAGCTCTCCCGGGAACCCAGGCCGGCAGACTTCTGAGCCAAGCCCCGGGGTGAGATAGACAAAGCACAGTTACACCCCCGCTGCCCTAGGCCAACTCCAGCCAGGTGTGGCCACAACTACAGAGACCAGGGCGGCGAAGTGGGAGCTAGACTGGCAGCTGGGAGCCGCTGCTCGTCTCTCCCCTTCCCTGCCGCCGTGGTGGAGGAAGGCGTCCCCGGTGATCAGGACTGAGGCCCGCTCTCCGGCTCTCTGCAGGACACAGGGGTGCCCCCGCGCCCCTGCCAGCGTCAAGGCGGTCCCCTCCGGCCCCGGAGTTTCTGGAGCCGGCAGCATCAGCCCATCAGCAAGTATTCCCCGCGAGTAATTGGACGCGATGGAAAGAGGACCATCGAGCTCCTGAGTGGAAGTCTCTGGATATCATTTAAGGCACAAAAAATGAAAGGCTCGGGCCTCCCGCCCACCACCGCCACGACATCATTAATCTCAGCAGAAAGCATCAGCGCTTCTATCACTGCGACCGGCCCGGACGCACCAGACAAATTACAGCCCGAGCCGCGCTGCGCCGCCCGTTATTAGGTCGCCCTGGAATTTTTGTGGTTTTTTTTTTTCCCCTCCAGGGCCACTGTCCCCTAACAAGAAGCTGCCTCGGCAGAGAAGAGAGCAAGACCAGGGAAGAGTGTGGCTCAGGCAGCTGGGTCAGGCACAGGTTCCCTGCCCTGGGGGGATGGGGTGGCTCAGAGCCGGATACCCAGGGTCCCCACAGAGACTGCCCCTCGGGGCCGGCGACGCCTATGGGCACTGCTACGTGTCCTGGCTGTTCCACTTCCAGGCCAGCTCCCTGCTAGCAGGAAGGCAATGGAAGATGACCCAAGTGCTTGGGCCCCTGCCACCTACATGGGAGACCCAGATGGAGCTTCAGGCTCCTGGCTGTTGTGGCCGTCTGGGAAGTGAACCAGCAGATGGAAGCGATAAATGATAGATAGATAGATAGATAGATAGATAGATAGATAGATAGATAGATAGATGTCACTCTGCCTTTCAAATAAATCTTTAAAAAGAACAAGGTTCCCACTGCTGGCCAAAGGCTCCCTTCCAAGGTCTCACTGGTTGTTCGCGCACTGTCAGCTGTATTGTATTGGAAACTCGGAGAAGGCAGGCATGAGACCAGACAAGGGGCTGGGCTCCCCACAACACACAGACCTGGCAGAGCCCAGGAGGGGTTAAAAGGGTCCCCGCCCCCCAAGTCTGCGACTCCCCCAGCAAGGTGTATTCTAGCAGAGCAGCCACCGCCCCCCCTCCTCCGAGTCCCCAGGCCCCTGCGGAGGGGGTCGGCAGGACTAGACTAGAGGGAGCATCCCTTTGCCTACAGAGCCCTGACAGGCCTGAGGGGCCTGTCCAGTTGTCCTCAGCCTCCAGGCAGGAAGCTAGGAGCAGAGAGCGGCCCTGTCAAGGCCATTCCCAAACATCCCAGCCCTGAACGGGAGTGAGGCGATTGCCGCTGCCCCTGGTTCTGCAGGATGGGAACAGTGCCCCCTAGGGTTGTGCAGGGAGCGACCCACCCCAGCACCCTGCCCTGAGCAGCCCAGCCACTGGGCGGCGTAGGAGACGGGCTCAGCCAGCCTCCTCCTCCTCCTGGGGCCCTGCCCCAGCCCCAGCCTGCGTGGGTCCAGGGAAGCAGTGCGGTGGCCGGGGGCACACGCGGCAACACCACCCTCTTCCTGCGTGTCCTGCAGTCCAGGCCAGAGCAGTGCCATGCAGGAAGGGGCTTTCCTCCCCGTGGTGACCACAGAAGCCACAGCTCCCATCTCACCCCACACACCCCCGAGGGCCTGACTCACCCTCTTCCTTCTAGAACTTGCTCTGGGTCAGTTCCTCTTGCCTCTGTGGCAGGAAGCAGTCCGGGGGCCGGGAGGAGGGGGGGAGGGGACAAGGCAGGGGCCAGGGGGAGTGTAAGGAGTCGCAGCCAAGCCAGGGAGGAGGCGGAAGGCTTGGCAGCCGCATCCCTGGGTCTCAGGAGCCTGAGAACCGCAGAGACCTCGGCAGCAGGGCTGGGAGGGAGCCCACGGCCCCCCGGGCACACAGCTCCTGTTCCTCCCCGCTGTGCTGCAGAGGGGAGCTGGGCTCTGTCAGGCGCAGGGGATTTCTCCCCGCCGGCCTGCCCTGATCTCGTGGTGGGTTTCAATTCCCTCCTTCCCACCCAGCGAGGAAGGCCCCGTGCCCTCGTGCCTGCCACACACCAGCTCGCCCACGAACACACACACACACACACACACGAGCATGCTACCCCACCCCGGGGCAAGGGGTGAGACCCCAGTCCCTCCTCCCCAGCCAGCCAGGTCCCTGGGGTCCCCGGCCTCTGAATGGACCCTCAGGCGACCCCGGCCCTTGGCAGTCAGTGCACGGCCGCTAAGTCAGGAGGGATCCGAGAGGGATCCAGGGGGCCATCACCCCATCCCTGCACCCTGAGAAGCTCCCTGACCCCGGTGCTCCATGCTGGGCCTCCATCAGCCCCGCCGTGACCTGGGGAGAGTGGCAGGGTTCTCCCGGTAGCGCTGAGTGAGGGCGTTGGTGTAGAGCACCTGACACACAGGAAGCCTTGTCTAAGTGGGTGCCTCACTGCCACTGCTGTTATTATTACTTTTAGCACTTGCCTTGTTGCTATGGTCATTTGGGTTTGGGGATGGAAAACTGCCCCCTCCTTGAAATGCCCGCAGCCCCCCAGGGGGAGGGTAAGCGGAGAGGAGGCATCAGCGGCCTGGCATTCTGCCCTGTTGTGAAAGGGGTGATGAGTGCTGATGGGAGGAAGATAGGTGGGGGAGCGAGTGGCGTGCAAGTTCCAGGAGCCCCCGGCTCCTGCTCTGTGGGCATCAGACACAATGGGTCTCCACTGCCCGCAGCCTACTGACCCCTGCCCAGCTGGGCCCCGGGCAAGGTCCTCCCCAGCCACTCCCTGCACCCAGAGAACAAAAGGACAGAAGCCAAAATCCGCCCCACCCAAGAAAAGTAGGTATGCTCCACGCCACGCATGGGGCAGAGTCACACCGACACACCATTCGTTCTCTGAAATTCAGACCCCACTGGGTTCCCTGCGCTTTTTCCTAGCAAACTCCTGCTCCAGGGTGCCTGAGACCCAGGGTTTGAGAAACAAGAGCGTGGGATGCCTCTGACCCCTTCCCCGGGGGCCTCTCCCCAGGGCCGGGCTGTGCGTTCCTTGCCCAGCCATGGAACCTACTCACACCTGGCCCAGACCATGTCCCTCTGTGCAACCGTTGTCTTTCCCCTAATGAGGCCCCTTCCAGTCTGGGTACTGGGTGGGCTTCTCCAGGCCCCACGCCTGGGGGCATTCCCCCCACGCCTCCAGGAACCTGTCCTGGGAGAAGGACGTGGTTTGGGTCTTGTTGAGGGAGAAAATTGAGAGGATGGCACAGACCCTTGGGCCGATCTCATCTGGGCAGCTGGGGTGGCCAGGTGGGCGGGCATGATCACAGCCTCGGTCATGGGGTCAGGGAGAGTGGGGCGTGTGGAGGGCGCGGGCACAGGCAGCCCACCCGCCTGGGCACTTCCTTTGTGCACAGGAACAGGGTGGCAGAGCTATGCTAATTAAAGGCCACCGGGGAAGGAGACCTAAGGGGTCCCGGACTTAGCCTGGGCCCCGTCCCAGGGCCCCTGCATCCAGGAGCCAGGCACACTGCCCACCTCAGCCCGGTGGCCAAAGTTGTCAGGCGCCGTCTCCACCGCCCCAGAGCTCCTCTCGGGGCCCCCTGCCCCTGCTTTCCCGCTCACCGCCGGCCTCCCCATTGTCGGTGTGTCCTTCCAGCCTCTTGGAAAATGGACATCTTCCTGAACCGTTACCACCTGAATGAACCGGAAGCAAGCACCCAGTTCATGACCCAGAACTACCAAGACTCGCCCAGGTTCCAGGCTCCGGGCAGCGACAAGGCCAAGGACAGACGCAACTAGAGAGGACTGCCTGCTGCCAGACCGCCGGGGTCACCTAACAGCCGCGAGTCCACGCCGCCCACGCCCACCACCTACGGCCTGACTGTGGGAGCCCCTTGGGTACGGAACCCTTCTCCTCCTGCTTAAAAACAACAAAATCATCCAGGCCCTGGTGTCTTGTTTCCCATCCTCCTTCAAAGAGCCAACCAGAGGGAGCCGGCCTGCACTGAGGCTGGGATTTTGCTGGAGAGGTGGGGCACGGAGCAGCAGGAGTTGGGGCTCCAGGCACTGGCACTGTCCGTCCTGGGCTGGGATGCTGGGCCAGAGGGCAGCTGCTAGATCCTACGGCCGCCCCCAGCTTCCACCTTCGACACCATTCGTGACCACTGGCACCGGCTCTGTGCCTGGCTGGGTCTGGGGGTACCATGGGTGGACGGACGGAGGGAAACGTTGAGGCTCAGGGAAGGCCTCGGGACCTCAGGGCTGGAAAGGGGGGGATGGTGATGGGTGACAGTGGGAGTGGTAACAGGAGCAGAGTGCATGCCGGATACCCCGTGCACACACACACATACACACATATACACACATTCATACACATACACACATTCACATACACATACACACACATATACACATATACACACATTCACATATACACATATACACATTCACATACATACATACACAGATACACATACATTCACATATGCACACATACACATACACACATATACACACATACACATACACACATATACACATATACACACATTCACATACACACATATACACATTCACATACATACGTACACAGATATACATACATTCACATACACACACATTCACATACACACATATACACATTCATACACACATACACACACATTCACACACATATACACATATTCACATACACACACATATACACACATTCACATATACACATATACACACATTCACATATACACATATACACACATTCACATACACACATATACACATTCACATACATACGTACACAGATATACATACATTCACATACACACACATACACACGTATACACACATACACACATTCACATACACACATATACACACATACACACACAGTCACATATACACACATATACACATTCACACACACATTCACATTCACACACATATACACACATACACACATTCACATACACACATATACACACACACATGCACACATATACACACATTCACATTCACATACACATACATGCATATACCCATACACACATGTACACACACATACAGCTATATACACATATACACATGCATACACCCACACACACCCATACACACATTCACATACACACACATACACACATCCATATACATCCATGCACATATACACTCGTGCATATACACATATACACATACACTCATATACACGTATACACATATACACACATACACATATACATGCACATACACATATACACTCACACATACACACACACAACACACACACATATATACACATACATACACACATATACACATACTCACATTCACATTCACACAAATATACACATGCACACATACACAGACTCACATACCCACACATATACACATACACACATACACACACCCACACATGTACACACACATTCACATTCTCACACACACAGGAGCCGCTGTGCCTGGCGCCAGCATGCATAGCACTCCCCCAGGAAGTGAAAGGCCGGGAAAGTGGCTAAGATGAAATAAGCTGGGTGAGGAGGAAGAGGCCAGCCCACGCCAGCCCTCGGAGCCACGTCCACCAGGCGTCGGGAAATCACCGATCCACCAAGCGTCGGGAAATCACCGAGCGTCCAGCCAGAGGGAGGGGGCAGGTGTGGGACCACAGGGAAGGGCTCTGCGGGCTCTGTGGCACCCTGCTTCCCTGCGCGCCCTCTGGAGGCCCCCGCCCCCCCCCCCCAAAGACCCCTAGAGAGGCTGCTCCTCCCGTCTCACTCTCAAAGCCCACCCCCCACACCAGTCCTCAGAGCCCACTTCCACTCAGCCCCTTCAGCTGTTTCCCTCCAAGCGTTAATAACACCCCCTCCTTGACTAGGACTTGGCCACCTGGGGGACTCCCACGCACAGGGTGCTTTGAGATGCCCGGATGAAAGCAGCAGGCTTCAGCGGGATCCAGATTGTAGCCTTCTTAGGGGCAGGCCCCGTACGTGCTGAAGGCAGAAGGGCCCTGGCCAGCCTTCCAGCCCGGCTGAGCGACTTGTAACCACTCCGACAGTTTTAGCGGTGGGGATGGAAAGAATGCAATGGGCACGGGAGACAGAATTTGTGAATAGCAAGGGAATCAGATGATACCCCACCCCCAGCCCCGCTCCCACCAACACCCTCCCATTGATAGGTTCGGGAGTCCAGTTGATCGGCATCAAATGTTTGGGTCCTGGAAAGGCATCTGAGGGCCAGCATTGTCACATAACGAGTTAGGATGCTGCCTGCATCCCATCTCAGAGCCAAGTTGGAATCCCAGCTGCTCAGCTTCCAATACAGCTTCCCGCTAATACACTTGGAAGGCAGCGGATCAAGGCCAAAGTGCTTGGGCATCTGCCACCCGTTTGGAGACCCAGATGGAGTTCTGGGCTCCTGGCTTCAGCCAGGGCCAGCCTCAGCATTTGGGAAATGCAGAGAATGGAAGATATTCTCTCTCTCTCTCTCTCTCTCTGCCAGTCTGCTTTTCAAATAAGTAAGTCTTTTTTTTAAGATTTATTTACTTATTGTAAAGGTAGAGTTACAGAGAGGCAGAGACAGAGAAAGAGAGAGAGAGAGAGAGGTCTTCCATCCGCTGGTTCACTCCCCAAATGGCCACAATGGCCAGAGCTGCGCCAATCCAGAGCCAGGAGCTTCTTCCAGGTCTCCCATGTTGGTGCAGGGGCCCAAGCATCTGGGCCATCTTCCACTGCTTTCCCAGGCCATAGCAGAGAGCTGGATTGGAAGTAGAGCAGCCAGGACTAGAACCGGCACCCATATGGGATGCCGGCACTGGAGACGGCAGCTTTACCACTATGCCACAGTGCTGACCCCAGTAAATCTTCCTTTAAAAGAAGGAAATAGGGGCCGGCGCCGTGGCTTAACAGGCTAATCCTCCGCCTTGCGGCGCCGGCACACCGGGTTCTAGTCCCAGTTGGGGCGCTGGATTCTGTCCCGGTTGCTCCTCTTCCAGTCCAGCTCTCTGCTGTGGCCTGGGAAGGCAGTGGAGGATGGCCCAAGTGCTTGGGCCCTGCACCCGCATGGGAGACCAGGAGAAGCACCTGGCTCCTGGCTTCGGATCAGCAAGATGTGCCGGCCGCAGTGGCCATTGGAGGGTGAACCAACGGCAAAAAGAAAGACATTTCTCTCTGTCTCTCTCTCTCACTATTCACTCTGCCTGTCAAAAAAAAAAAGAAGAAGAAGAAGGAAATAGGGACTGGTGCTCTCTGTTATGTCTTGGGAAAGCAGTGGAGGATGACCCAAGTCCTTGGGTCCCTGCACCCACATGGGAGACCTGAAAGAAGCTCCTGGCTCCTGGCTTCAGATCAGCACAGCTCTGACTGTTACGGTCATTTGTAGAGTGAACCAGCGGATGGAAGACCTCTCTCTCTCTCTGCGTCTTCCTCTGCCTCTCTCTAACTCTACCTTTCATATAAATAAATCAATCTTAAAAAAAAAAAAAAAAGAAGGAAATAAAGAAAGGCATTTGGTGCCACTCAGGACAAAAGGAAACCCAGAAAGTGGGAGCTACTGACCCCCCCTCCCCCACACACACACCCGCACGCACACACACACACGGGCACACTCCCTCCTGCCCTACCAGGCAGGCTGCCCCACAGAGCTCTAACAAGAGGCAAAAGCCAGCGTCCGATTGTGGTGTGGTGGACGGAGCCTCCGAGGGGACCTCTCCCCCAGCTCCTGCACCACCAGGGCTGCAGTGTAATTGGCAGCTCCGGTCGGGGCCCAGGCCAGGATAAACAGAAGGTCAGCTTCCTAGAGCCGCCCCAAGCGGAGACACATCCCCCCCCCCTTCTGCTTTTAATTCTTTGTGGCCAGCATGTTTATTTTGGGTGAGGAAAAAAAATCGGATGTTTATCCTTCGAGGAAATTATCGGCTTGCTTGCTCCCCCCGCCCCGCCACCACCTCCCCCCGCCCGCCTTTCTTTCACCCTGTCTTTTTGAGCTTTGGATGCTTTGAGTCCAACAATGGCCAGAGAAACCACCCCCCACGCGCACACACACACACGCACACACACACACATCCCCTCCTGGCCCCAAAATGTGGGAAAAGAACAAAGCTGGCCCAGGCAGGAGGTCCCTGGAAGCCACAGTGGTGGTCACGGTGGTAGACAGGGGAAACATCTCGTGGGACCTTGGGGGAACCCACTCTCGATACAGCCTGCTGGGCCTCTCACCTCTTTGCTTCTCACTCCCTCCTGCAGGAGGAAACAAGATAGACGTAAAAAAAAAAAATTGCTTTGAGATTGCTAATGGAGTAGCCAAGAAAAATACTTGAGGTCTGACGCGATTGTTCTCTCATCACCATCCCCATATACCATGTATGGAGTTCTTTCTGTGTACCAGGCACCGTGCCACACACGTAGCGCGTGGTATCTCATTGAACGCAACCCCACTGGCTTCACAGCATCCCCGGAGGCCTTCCGACCTGTCTCTCCTCCGATTGTCACAATAACCTGACAACTCAGGCCATGTGTTCTTGCTGCCTGGGTGAGGTCAGATTCCCTACTGAACCTGCTCCCGGCTCCATAATGAGCAGTGGTGGAATCTGGTGTTAGCACGAGCCTTCTCACAAACAGTGGTTAGAGGCCAGCAGGCTATAGAAAATAAAGGCCAGCTCATTTATCCAGCCAGGAGCTGGGATGGGTCAGAGAGAAAGTTGGAAGTTCAGAAGAACTGAAGACTCCAGCCATCCCAAACCAAATGGGATTTGTGGGAAGGGCCAAGGGTTCCTGGATACCGAAGTCAACAGCCTGGCCCAGCCCAGCGCCACAGCCTCATCTGTTTCTCATCCTGGGATCCATGGAATCACTCCCCCACCCCCTCACACCTGTATGATAACTGCTCTTAGGTAAGGAAGAGAGGTGGAAAGGGAGGGAAAGTTACTTAGGAAGACTCAGTGTGGATGATGATGGTGGTGATGGTGATGGTGGCGGTGGTGATGGTGGTGGCGATGGTGATGGTGATGGTGATGGTGGTGATGGTGATGGTGGTGATGGTGGTGTGATGGTGGTGGCGATGGTGGTGGTGATGGTGATGGTGGTGGTGATGGTGGTGGCGATGGTGATGGTGATGGTGGTGATGGTGGTGATGGTGATGGTGGTGTGATGGTGGTGGCGATGGTGGTGATGGTGGTGATGATGGTGATGGTGGTGGTAATGGTGATGGTGGTGATGGTGGTGTGATGGTGATGACAGTAGTGAGGATGGTGGTGATGGTGGTGTTGATGGTGAAGACAGTAGTGAGCTTGATGGTGGTGATGGTGGTAGTGACGATACTGATCAGGATAGTGGTGGTGGTGGTGGTGATGGTGATGGTGATGGTGGTGATGGTGGTGGTGGTGGTGGTGGTGGTGATGCTGGTGTTGGTGATGGTTATGGTGACAGTGAGGGTGGTGATGGTGATGGTGATGATGCTGATGGTGGGGATGACGACGGTGATCATGATGAAGGGTCAGCTGAGTAGCCCAGGATAAAAAGGAAGCCTCATCTATGCATTGGGGGTGTAGTTTTGAAAACACAGGTTTTTCTACCTAGCAGATATAAATTCAAACACAATTGCTGTTGTCTGATAGCCCTAGGACTTGGAGCAACTGACGTAAATGTTCTGGACTTGTGTTTCATTGAAAACAAACAATACAATGGGAAAAAGCGGGAACCAGTGCCTTCCTCCCAAGATTTGTTGCGATGGTTCACCGCAGTGTCAGGAAAGGCACCAACACAATGCCTGCGGGACAGGCTGCTCGGTACGTGTGTTTTTCGTCTCCCTCCCTGCCTCCACCTCACCTGTTCTCCCAGCTCCCGCCGGAGCTAGCCACAGGGTCTAGGGTAATGGTAAAGAACCCTTTCTCCAGGTTGAAACTCCTTCCTAAGAGATCCATCAGACCCTCAGCAGCCCAGGGAAAGGACCAAACACCACGGGAGCCTCAAGCCCTAGCCCAGAAAACCCCTCCCAAGCTAAGCAAAACATGGGGAAGCTTGGATCAGAAAAGACAACCCTGTTCCTTAGCAACTAGCAAGCATTTCCCCGTAGAGACAAAGACCCTTCACTCACAAGGCTCCCTGCCCCCAGCCGCTCTGAGGCCCGGGCCCCTGTGGATCTTGGGAGAGGAGGAACAGGAGGGGGCACAGCTGTCTCCTCTCCGAGCACCAACTTGGAGCACCAGGTCCAAGTCGTCCTGCCTGGCGCTGAGAGGACATTTGAAAGGGAAAAAGCCAAGTGTCCCCGTAGAAAGAGACGGAGCCTGAGTTGGGAAGAACAATGCAGGTGAGAGTGCAGGACCAGCCCGGCCACCCGCTGCTGTGGTGCCGGGACGAGTGAGCCTCCCTCTCTGGGCCTCAGGCCTCTCATCTATAAGCTAGTTTGGAATGGGTGTCCTTCGAGGCCCCTCCAGCTGCGTGTTCCTCGGGTGAATGGCTTTGCTGGGGTTGGGGGAAGCTTGCCGGAGTAAGACCCCCTCCCTCTGGCTGCGAGTGAGCGGAAGCCACCTGGACTGGGTAGAACCAGCATTGTCCCAATCAAGAATGCTAAAGAGAGGCCGGCACCGTGGCTCACTAGGCTAATCCTCCGCCTGCGGCGCCGGCACCCCGGGTTCTAGTCCTGGTCGGGGCGCCGGATTCTGTCCCGGTTGCTCCTCTTCCAGTCCAGCTCTCTGCTGTGGCCTGGGAAGGCAGTGGAGGATGGCCCAAGTGCTTGGGCCCTGCACCTGCATGGGAGACCAGGAGAAGCACCTGGCTCCTGGCTTCGGATCGGCACAGCGCGGGCCTTGGCGGCCATTTGGGGAGTGAACCAACGGAAGGAAGACCTCTCTCTCTCTCACTAACTCTGCCTGTCAAAAAAAAAAAAAAATGCTAAAGAGCTGAGTGGGTTTGGCTGCAGGAGCCAGAACACCCCTGGGTGGGGCGGGGCGGGCGGTACTGGGGGTTGATCCGCATTACAGAGGAATTTACAAAGGTCGGGAGCTGAAGACCCTGGGATTTCTCAGGAGCAGCTGCCAGTTCATGCTCCCCAGACCCCAACCAGCAGAAACCCACGCAGGGACCCTCAGCATCCCCGGGGGATGGAGTGGGTGGGACACCCGGGACACCCGGCACCCGCTCTGCTCCTCGTGGGCCAGAGCTTGGCGAAAGTCAGCCGGGCAGGGGGTAGAAAGCTAAAGGGAAAGAGAAAGGCCAGGAGGCGGAACTTTCACTTCCAGTCTCGCGACAGCAGCAGGAAACAGGACGAGTGCACCCCTTTAGGGCCCAGGCATCGGTGGGGGCACAGGCAGCATCCCAGGAACCCAACACCCTCCGCCTACCACCGTCACCATCCCCCTCGGAGCCACAACCACATCCAGACACACATCCCCATTCTGACCCAGGCAGACACAAAGTCAGGAGTCTCGAGGCTGAGCGGCCCAGGGGAGGCCGGTGGGGAGGGCATTCCAGGCTGGGAGGGGGTGTGGCTGCCCCGGGAGGAGAGGGGCTTGGGGAGGATGGCCAGATACAAGGGTGCTCCCGCTGGCACGCTACAGTCCAGCATCTGTCTGCACGGACACCATCACTACCACCCTGATCTCACCTGTCCTCCTTCCCCACTCCCCAAGAGCCAGGCCCAGGCAAACAATGCACGCACCCATTCCCACGTGCCTCTGTTGTATGCAACCTTCGTGCGCGCACACGCACACACTGTAAATACAGCAGCCCACACAAAATCGCATGGTGTACGCACCCGCTAGACACGCTGGGGTGTCAACTCTGCCAAGTTCCTTCTAGACATCCATGCAAGCTGTGTCAGTATGCACTGTGCAGCCCCTGCAAACGAGAGAGACCATGGCGGCGGCATGCACACGCCAGCCCCATACCTGCACGCCACCGACACGGAGAGACACACGCCCGCACCGGGACCAGATGTGGCCTAGCCTCCACTCTCACTTTGTAGTCTCCAGGCGCTACACGAGGAGTCGGGGTGACAGCAGAAGAGGTTGCTTGTGTGTGGTTTTAGGGGAGTTTCAGGGGGAGGGAAGACAGGCAGAGGTGAGGAGGAGGAGGTTCTGGCAGGAGAAGGGAGCCAGCTTTCCCCTGAGGCCCACGAGGAAGGCACCCAGACACATGCCCACCCTCCCGGTGGCCCTACCTCTAGCCCCTTGGCCGCCTGCTGGGCCCACTGCCAGCCAGAGAAAGGAAAAGCTAAAGTGGCCGCCGGTCTGAACTGCTAAATTGGACCTCTTGGCAGAGCGGGGGAAACCCATCCGCTCCCTGGGGAAGTGGCCGAGCCCAGGCAGCCACAGGCCCCTGGGCTCCTACTCCATGGAACAAAAAGTTGCTCAAATAGATCTGACGCTTTGTTTGCGAGCCCAAAATACCCTGTGGTGGCCTCCGGAAGTGTGACCGCGGAGGGAAGTGGGGCGAGAGAGGGGAGGCTAGCTCGAGTTTCCACTGCGGCGACTTTTTCTTTCATCTGGGGTCTAGAAGAAGTGTTCCCGCTGCCCCAAGAGAGGGGCTGCGGCTCTGAGATGCGGGGCTGGAGTATCCACAGCCGCCCGCCCCGGGCCACCGCCTCCCGCAGCCAGGCGGCCTCTGGAAACCCTGACCTCAGGCTGGCACCGCCAGAATTTCACCTCCGGCCACCTGGTGGCAGGGCGGGAAAGCAGACAGGGAGAAGAGGGGCCGAGGGGCAGGTGACGGCCCCATCAGAGGCCACACTTTGCCTGACGGACCCTGGCGCGCTTCGGTTTTCCGCAAGGGTCCCGGTACACCGACTGTACACAGAGAGAGAACTCAGCCAGGCTGGACTGAAGCACAGGCCCACGTGTCCAGCTTCCGCACGGGACCACGTCGGCGGTGCCCGCGCTAGCTCCGAAAGGCAGGGGCGGGTCGAGAATTTCTAGGGCAGACGGGATCTCCGCGCACGCGCCCCATCCCACGCCTCGCCCCACCGCCTGTGCGCCTAGGCGTGCAGCATCCGCACCCAGCACGCCCAGAGCGCCAGCGTCCACACAACATAGCCCCTGTGTTAGCCAACGCAGGAGACGCCCAACCAATAATCATCAAATATTGGGAAAGAGCAGGGAGCGGAGGGGAGGCCTGCCTGCCACGTGCCAGACACTGGGGAGGGATGCAGGGTGGCGTCGATCCCCGCCCTTTATGGAGGCTGGCGGGAGGCAGGCTCTAGCCAAAGGATCACACAAATAAACATCAAGGTGAGAGCAGGACGGCCGGACGCGCCGCGGCCACTGGGGAGAGGTGTGGGGTCACCTGCGAGGGGGCATCAGCCATGGGCGGGAAGGCTTTGCTGGGTGCCCGTGGCTGCCCCGTGGGGGTTAATTAACTCTGCCAAGACCCAGCGCCTGCCCTGCCCTCTCCGAGGTCCCCATGGTGGAGAGCTTGGCCCCGTGGCACCGGCAGCCCCCCACCCCCACCCCGGGGCTGTAACCCATGGCCCCGGGGAGGGGCCTGTGACCCCTACTGCAGTTCAGAGACAGCTGCGTGGCCTGCCTGGTCCCTGGCTGCTATTTACTGGCTTTTAATGACGGCGGGATAATCATCCTAATGAAAAACTCCCTCGGGGCTCGGGGCAGCCAGACTGCGAGGAGGAAACCAGGAGGCATTTCGGAGCCGCCGGTGAGTCACGCTGAGTGTGCGTGGAGCCGGCCTCCGCCGGGCGGGCGCGCAGCACTCCCTGCGCCCCGCCAGCCCTGCAGCCCCCAGGGGTGCACTGCGAGGTCGACCCCCCCTCCCCGCTGCCGCCCCGGGAAGCCCAGCTCCCCTGTGGCCAAGACACCCGCTGACCCCCACCCCCCATTCATGACCTTGGCTCCTGGGCTTTGGAGAGGCCACGCCCTGATGTGCTGTGTTTGCGAAGATTCCAGGCCAGCGCTGTGGCATAACGGGTTAAGCCACCGCCTGCAGTGCCAGCATCCCATTTGGAGGCCAGATGGAGTCCCGGCTGCCCCTCTTCCAATCCAGCTCCCTGCTAACGGGCCTGGGCAAGCAGCGGAGGAGGGTCCAAGTGCTTGGGCCCCTGCACTCCCATGGGAGACCCAGTTGAAGTTCTTGGCTCCTGGCTTCAGCCTGGCCCAGCCCTGGCTGGTTGCGGCCATTTAGGAAGTGAACCGGCAGTTAAAAAGATCTCTATCTCTCCTCGCTCTCTCCGTAACTCTGTCTTTCAAATAAATAAAATAAATCTTTTTTTTTTAAAAAAAAAAGAAGAACATTCCAGGTCTGCTGGACTCTGATCGACTGTCACTCAGCCACTGCCTCAGTTTCCCCTACTGAGTGGCATAGCTCAAGATTCTCCACTCCACTCTCCCTTCCCCCCCATACCCTGCCCTCGGGTGGCGGGAGTATTAATTACAGTTTGCTCTTGACTTTGAAGATAAAAAATGCCAAGGATCATTACCACTCAATTAACGGGGCCATTACCACTTGAGTTTATGTCTGATTAACCCAGCCCCCGCCTGCAACCAGGGACCCGCGCTGCCCCGTGCCCTCTCCTCAGACTCCCCCAGGCTCCTTCCTCCTCCCGGACTGTAACCCACCATGCCCTGCTCCCGCTCACGGCACAAGGAATGGGGCCTGCTGCGTGTGCCTCACACGCCCCTTGGGTAAGCAGGTCCTGAGCTCCCCGGTGAGCCAGCGGCTGGCGGTGAAGTTCACGGACCCAAGCCCTTGCCCTCCTGGAGTTCATGAGCTGCTGAACACCCAGGGCTCCCTGCTGTGCCCGCCTTCCCCTCTGGGTTTCCCTGTTCATCCAGGCCACGAACAACAGGGCCTAAGCCACTCACTCTAGCGTGTTCCGGAAGCACAGTGCTACTGAGTTCTGATTCAGAGAGGAGAGCAGTGAGGAGGAGGGCGAACTCACAGCTCCTTGCCTGGGACCCCCTGGCCCTCTGCTTCTCAGTCCCTCCTGGAGGCTTCAGGCCTCCCCCTCATCCTGAACAACTCCCTCCTCCCAGCCTGCAGTGGGCCCCGACCTACTGAACTCCCGTGGGACATTTTCCCGCCTAACACGCCATCATGGCTCCCGGAGCCTTGTCCTGCCCTTGGCCTTAAACTGCCTATTCCCAAAAGCAGGAGTCTACCTAATCTCAAGTCTGTTTCCTTCTCCCAAGAGTGCACAGAAGTGCCCGGTAGGTGTGGATCCCACTGAAAGGAAAAAGCTAGTCCCCAGATGCAGGGGCCCCACTCCAAAAGGAACCGTGGTGTGTTGCTAGGATCCCATACCGGGCAGTGCCGGTTCACATCCCAGCTGCTCCAGGGCTCTGCTTCCGATGCAACTTCCTGCTGATGACCCGAAAGGCAGCAGAAACTGGCCCGAGTGCTTGGGAGATCCAGATGGAGTTCCTGGCTCTTGGCTTCAGCCTGGCCCAGGCTTGGCTGTTATGGCCACTTGGGGCATAAGCCAGGAGATGGAAGATATATATATATATATATATATATATATATATATATATCTGTGTGTGTGTGTGTATCACTCTGCCTTTCAAATAAATAATTTTTTTACAAAAAGCAGCTCTGGTGAACAAGAGTTTACAGTGGGGGCGAGGTGGGGACATGTGTCTAGGAATACAACAGGAGGTCCATTTGAGCATCACCAACTTGCTCGTTTGGATTGGATCGACAAGCTCTCGGTGAGCACCTGCTGGAGATGGCACGGTGCTAAGTGCTGGGAAGACAGAGATGAGCAAGATCTTTCAGCAGCTTTCCGAGCCGTCCCAGGGCCAACGACCTGTGAACAACCCAAAGACCCCTGCAGTGGCTAAGGCAGACCAGTCAAGGCCCTCGCCCTCCGCCCATGCGCCTGAGCCCTGCACGGGGGCTGCTGCCATCCTCCCGGGGCTGTGGGCCCGCATGCAGGCCTCCAGGGTGTTCCCCAGCCCTCAGGGTGACGGGAGGGGGCTGGGGGAAGCCTCACTCCTGTCCTGCCGAAGCTGGACAAAGAGCTTATTTCTCAGGGGAGTCCCTCCTGTGCTGTGTGGTGCAAGAAGGTACACAGACAGTCCAGGGGCCGGAGCTCTGGGCCCCAAAGGGTCACTGACTGCTCCTGCCTAGACCCAGGTTCTGGGCTACATGGAAGAAACCAGCAGGAGGGTAGAAGCCGAGGGGCTCCTTGTTTGCAGCTGAGGCTGGAAGTGGATAAGACAGTGCAATTCGCTCTGGTTCCCTGGAGGTTTTCGTACAGGGAGGGAAGGGACCTACCGGCCCTCGGGCTCAGCATCTATTCCACGGGCAAAGCCTGCACCCAGCAACACAGCAGTTACCAAGCAAGCAATGGAGGTGAGAACTCTCTCTCCTCTCTCCCCTCTCCCCCCTCCCCTTTTCTATCACTCCTTCTTTATGCCCCACCCCCCACCTCCCGGCCACCTCCCCCTTGGTCCCCACACACTCAGGGCTTTTCTGGTTCATTTCAAATCACAAAGTTCCTCTTTCCAAAAAGCCCCATCCGCTGAGAGCCCTTTCTGTAGAGATACCCACCGCTCTGCGCTGCCAGGGGCTGTCCCACGGTGGCCCCCGGGGGAGCGATGGGTTCTCAGAACACATGACACCACTTACCCTCTGTGGCACCCTGGGCTCCATGGCAAGTGCTAGCCCTCACCCATTCTCCTTGCTCTCTGAGGAGCCCCAGCCCAAATCCCACAGAGGGGACTCCAGCCCATGTCTCCCCCAGTGCTTTGGGCAGAACTCGTGGGCTAACAGAGCTGGAACAGAGAGGAAGGTGAGGCAGCCCAACCCCTTTCTCAAGGCCAAGGGCCTAGCGCAGTCATAGATCCATTACGGCAGGGCCCAGGACGCCTGCCCCCCCCCCCAGGCCAGCGCTGGTCTAGATATTTCCCCCAGCACCACAGTTTCTCAGGTCTCCCCTTTGCCCACCGTCCAGCCAGCACGGGACTTGTTTCTCAGCAGGGGTCTCCCAGACAAGCCACCTGGGCCCGCAGGTGTTTCTCTGCACTGGGATTTCTGCACGGTCTCCAGCGTCTCCTTGAAGCTGCTGAAAAGCATGATCAGAAACACCCTGAGTTCATTGGATTGGACAGACAGGCCCGGCGCTGTGGCGTAGCAGGTAAAGCCACTGCCCGAGCAGCCAGCAGCCCTTATGGGTGCCAGTTCCTGTCCCGGCTCCTCCACTTCCCAACCAGCTCCCTGCTAATGGCCTGGGAAAGGCAATGAAGGTGGCCCAAGCACACACATGGGAGACCCAGAAGAAGCTCCTGGCTCCTGTCTTCCGTCTAGCCCAGGCCTGGCCATTGCAGCCATCTGGAGAGTGAACCAGCAGATGGAAGATCTCTCTCTCTCTCTGGCTCTCCCTCTCTCTCTCCCTCTCTCTCTCTCTCCCCCTACCTCCATCCTCCCCACCAAATACATACATAATTTTTTATAATTTTTTTATGCTGTGGTATAGTGGGTAAAGCTGCCACCTGCAGTGCCAGCATCCCATATGGGTGCCGGTTCGAGTCCCGGCTGCTCCACTTCCAAACCAGCTCTCTGTTATGGCCTGGGAAAGCAGTAGAGGATGGCCCAAGTCCTTGGGCCCCTGCACCTGCATAGAAGACCTGGAAGAAGCTCCTGGCTCCTGGCTTCAGATTGGTGCAGCTCCGGCCAATGCAGCCAATTGGGGAGTGAACCAATAGAAGGAAGACCTCTCTCTGCCTCTCCTTCTCTCAGTGTGTAACTGTGACTTTCAAGTAAAATAAATAAATCTTTAAAAAAAAAAAAAAGAGTGTATGAGTGGCTTAGAGAGGATCCCGTGGCCTCTGGGACAACCTAGGGAAGTGGGCTGGCGCCAAGAGGCACAGCTGCCAGCGCACCTGCTGAGGGGCCCAGGCAGAGGCGCAGTAGCACTGACCTCTCCGGGAATGGCGAGGGCTCCCTCTACCCCCAAGGCAGTGCTGGGGCCCAACACTCAAGCTTGCCTTTCTTCTACTCCTTGCTTTCTCCACGGGTTTTATCCCTAGGCATCCTGTCACCCAGATCTCTCTCTTTAAAAACAGATTGTGTATTTGAAAGGCAGAGTTACACTGAGAGATGGAGAGATGAGAGAGAAAGATCTTCCATTTGCTGGTTCACTCCCCAAATGGCTGCAATGGCCAGAGCTGGGCCAGGCTGAAGCCAGGAGTCTGGAATGCCACTCAGGTCTCCCACGTGGGTGCAGGCGCCCAAGCACTTGGACCATCTTCTGCTTCCCCAGGCCCATTAGCAGGGAGCTGGATCAGCAAGGGGAACAGCCAGGACTCTAACGGGCACTCATATAGGATGCCGGCGTCATTAACCCGCTGTGCCACAACACGGGCCTCTCTCACCCACATCTCATTTCTTTCCCCGGCACAGCCATGAAGGGACAGAGGATGAAATTGAGAACCTTCAATCCGGAGTCGCACAGGGTGCGTTCACTGTCCAATCAGCTACTTTGTAGTCCAGACACCTCCAGAAACCTACTCAGCCTCTCCACATCAAGTCAGATCTTCTAATTGTTTACTTATTATTTATTTGAAAGGCCAAGAAGCAGAGAGAGAGAGAGAGAGGTCTTCCATTAGCTGCATCATTCCCTAAATGTCCATAACACTCAGGGCCTGGGCCAAGCCAAGGCCAGGAGCCAGGAGCTCAATCCAGGTCTCCCAAGGAGGTGGCAAGAACCCAAGGATTTGAGCCATCAATGCTGCCTCCCAGGGCGCATGGTCATAGGAGGCTGGAGTCAGAAGTCGTGCTGGGACTCGAAGCCAGGCACTACCACAGGGGATGTGGGCATCTCAGATGGTCTAACTGTGCAGCACACACCAGTCCCTTAAAAAAAAAAAAAAAAGGGTCCCCAGGGCCTGGGCAGGACAGGCATCAGACACCTGTTGCCTCCACCTTCTGTGGCTACAGCCTGGAAGCATTGCAAGTCATGGCCTCCTCCACCTGCCCAGACGACGCCCAGCTCAGGCTCCACCTGCAGCACCAGCTGCAAGGTCTTTCTGAAGCCTGGGGGCTCCGCTGTGTCACCAGCAAGCTCTCCTTTCTGCAGACTTCCAAGCAGAACCCGCCTGGTCTCTAGGCTGGCCATCATTGCCGAAGACATGGCCACAGGGGCCGGTGCTGTGGCACAGCGGGTAAAACAGGCGCCGGTTCGAGTCCGGCTGCTCCACTTCTGATCTGGCTCCCTGGGGAAGGCAGCGGGGGATGACCTGAGCGCTTGGGCCCCTGCTACCTACAGGAAGCTCCTGGCTCCTGGCTTCGGCCTGGCTCAGCCCTGGCCATTACAGCCACTTGGGGAGTGAACCAGAGGATGGAAGATCTCTCTCTCTCTCTCTCTCTCTTTCTCTCTCTCCCACTCTCTAAAAGAAAAGATGGCAATAACCAATCCAGAGCTCCAGGGAGTGCTGGCGAGGCAGTCCGCTGTTGACCTATACGTCTCCCACAAACCTCTGAGGACCCCCAGGATAGCTGAGCCCCCCAGGGTGGGCCCCGGATACAGGTGCTCAGTGTGACCCAGACCATCTCTGGGCCCCAAATCCCCCCCTCCTGGCTCCTGGGGTGGATGGCCCACAGCCAGGCTGACTCTGAGCACTTCCCCAGGTCTTTTCTGTAGAGCGCTGTGTGTCCTGTGGGAACGCCCCAGGCTCCGCTGGCCTGCAGGTGGGGGCTTCTCTCCTGCAAGGCCGCAGGGGTGGCTACAGAATGAAGGCCCAGGTCCCAGCCGGGACTTCGCCTTTGTCTGCGGTGGGTTTCAGGCGCCGCGCTCCCCCTCCGCCTCCTTCACGGAGACAAACACACCTGTCTCCCCGACAAGGCGGTGGTGGGGTGCAGCTGATGAGTTGGATTCCAGGGGCGGGAGCAGAGCAGTGAGGCCCTGGGCAGCCCCAGGGCCAGGACTCCTGGAGCCAGTGCCTACTTGCTTCCCAACAAGTTCGGGGCTCCGAGTTCAGGTAATTAGGCCCTTGGCAATCTCACCTGAGCCCGCCAATAAGCTGAGACAAACATGCTCAGCCCCTCTTCTGGGGGGGGGGGGAGGGAGAGGAAGCAAGAGGGGGAGGGGCAAGGAAACTGTTTTCTGGGCCCCAAATCAAGGCCTGGGGAGCAGGAGGCAGAATGCTGTTAGTGTACGATGCGGCCTCTCCAAACCTCCACCACCACAGCACACCCAGGGCTTCCTCCTCCTGCCACAGAACTGGGCGGCCTCCTGTCGCCACCACCACCACTGGGGATGGGGGGGGGGGGATACCTGTTGGGGCTACAACCTGACCAGGGTTTCAGACTGTAGGGCTGGGGGTTGGTGTTGTACCCAGGCATCCCATATGGGTGCCGGTTTGAGCCCCAACTGCTCTGCTTCTGATCCAGCTCCGAGCTAACACAGCGGAAGATGGCCCAAGTGCCTGGGCCCCTGCACCTGTGTGGGAGACCCAGAAGAAGTTCCTGGCTTCAGATCAGCCCAGTGCTGACCGTTGTAGCCATCTGGGGAGTGAACCAGCAGATGGAAGACCTCTCTGTCTCTCTCAGTCTTCCCCCACTTCATCTCTCTCTATATATATATATTCTGAACTTTCAAATAAATCAATCTTTTTCAAAAATGATTGTGGGGTGGCTCTCCCTGTGCCGGAGGGGAAAAGGGAAGGCAGCAGAATGCCCCACTGCAGCCCACTGAAAAGTCTGAAAATAGTACGGAGCAGCTGAGTGACCTCTGTGCCCCCGGCCTCTGTCCCCACCAGCTGCGGAGGGCTCAGTCCTCGAAGGCTGTTCCCTACCATCTCTCCACTGGGTCGGGGAGAATGTGGTTAAACCACAAAACTTGCCCTTTAGTGAGTGTTTGCTAGGGGTCTGGCCTATGTCCCTAGGAAGAGTCTAACTAATTCCCCAGAGGCAGCACTTGTTGGTCTCCCAGTGCACAGACCAGCAGACTGAGGCCAAGGAAGAAATTCAGAAGTGTGTCCAAAGCCGAATTGAGGCTTTAATGGCTATGCAATGGAATTGAATGCTCCCATTCATTCAAACCAGCAGGCCCTGGTGCCCGCGGCCAGCTCTGCCAATGCACTTCCTGGGTGCAACTGGCCCAGCTAGCCATCAGAGTTTGGGGGTCATCTCTGCACCCCGCAGGTCTCCGCCTCTCCCCGGCTCCGGAAACCTTCAAGGATGCTCCAGCCGCCTCTGCCTTTCCCAATGCTGACCCCTATGGAACAGGAAGAGGGTTTCTAGCTCCTCACGCTGCCCACCCTCCCGACAGGTGCAGAGGGGGCGCCCCGTGGGGTCCTCGCAGTTGAGCCGGGCGGCCGGCGGGAAGCCTGTCACTTCCTTCCCCCCACCCCCGCAGGCCGGCCGAGCTCTCGGCCTCGCGCGGCGAGACGTGGGCACTGCAGCCAGTCTGGGGCGCCTGCCGCTCGCCCAGGAACACGGACCTCGCTCCGGTTCCTGACCCCGAGTCGGGAACCCACTGAGCCCCCCACCCCACCCCGTGCGTGCACGCGCAGCAGGGAGCGCGCTGGAGGAGCAAGGGCAGGGACTGGCGCCTCAGAAGCTCGCGGGTCGCCGCCTGCCGCCGGGTTCCACGGCCGGAGGCCGGAGCAGCCGGCCGATTTTTCACGCCCCCCAGACCGCCTCCCTGGGTGACGCTACAGTCTGTGCGGTTCCTTTAAAGGCTGCGGGTTCCGCTCTTCTTCCCTTTTCCACTGGATGCCAAAATATGCAAATCCGGAGACCGGAATCGGCAGCCAAATCGAGCAGGAGAAGGGGCGCGGCCGGCGCGTCACCGGATCCGCTCCTTGTATGGCTCTTCCCGGCTTGGCCCGCCGCCCCGCGACCCTCCCTGCAGCCGCCGGGGGGCCCCTCCCGCACCCAGCCCGGCTCGCACCGCCGCCCACGCCCCCCGACCGGCCAGGGAGGGAGCCGGGGGCGGGAGGCGCTGCATGCCCTGATTCCGGCCGGAGCCCGGGACCGCTGCGGCGCGCTCGCTCCCCGCGCCGCGCGGGCGGAGGCGAGCCGGAGGGCGCTGCGCCTCCCCGCCGGAGGAGAGGGGAGCCTGGCGCGGGGGAGAGGGGCTCGCGGGCGACGGGAATCCCTCCTTTCCCAAGAGCCGGAGAGGATCCGGGGGAGGCCGGGCCCTCCCGTCCCCGGCTCTCCGCCGAGGGGAGGGGAGGGGAGGCAGCGGGGCTGTCATCCACCCCCGGGCGCAATTGTGCGCTCGGGAGTTCCTCCCACACGTCCCCGGCCCGCGTGGCCCTCCCACGGCGCGAGGCCCGGCGAGCCGCTCTTCCTCCTTGTCAACACTCCCACTTCCCCCCCTCCCCGAGGGATGCACCTTCCCCGCCCCCCGACCCCGACTCGCTGGCGGGGGACGCGGGATTCACCGCGCCCACGCGGCCACCGGCGAGGGAATCCTCCCGCGCCAAGCCGGTGTGACTCGGGGTCGCACCCCACCCCCAGGCTCCCGCGCTCTCCCCTCTCCCGCCGCCCGGCCGCGCTAGCTCCTAGAGCAGGCCCCGGGGAACGCAGCCGCCCCCGGAATCCGCCGCCGCGCGGGTCGGCACATAGGCCGCCCTTGACTGCGGGGCGCCCGCAGGCAGCCATGAGGACAGCCCGGTGGAAGGCGAGGGGGCGGCCGCCGTGGTGGCTCGCGGACTGTGGGCTCCGCGGCGCGCGGCGGCGGCGCCCGAGCCTGCTGCTGGCTCCTCCTGCCACCCTGTGACCAGAGGGGTTGCTGTGGAACCGTTAGGAGATTTGCCGGGGAGCGAGCTGCGTGCACGTGTTTTCGGTGCCCTCAACTTCACTCTTTCCCCAACGGCGTAACTGCGCATCCTGGACCTCGCTGTGCCGGGCTCTGGCCCCCCACCCCCTGCCCAGTGCAGCCCTGGGCTGCTACGGATCTCCGGGCCACGCAGCGCCCCGCCAGGGGTCCGCACAGAGCCGAGGGCCCAGGGAGGGGCAGGGGCGTGGGCGGCCGGGCAGAGTAAAGTCCGCTTGAAAGTCCTCAGGACCCTGGACCCAGCAGCACGACACGCTGGAAGCCCAGTCTCACGGGAACACTCCCGTTCCCCCAGTCGGGGGCGGGCAGGGTCCCGAACGCGGGGGGCGCGGGTCAGAGCACTCGCCCTCCGGGTGCCCCAGCAATCGGTCAGCTGCTGCAAGGGGACCCGGCCGGGCGTTTTCAAGTCTTTCTCCCTGCTGGAGGTGTCAGGGGGTCACTTGCAAGCAGCACCCCCCAGAAACAGAGCCCTGAAGTCCAAGCACACCCTCAGAGCCGGGGTTCGGAGTGCGCGCGCTGCGCGGCGGCGCTGCGCTCTCTGCTCCCGCATCTCCCTCCCTTCTCTCCTCCGTTCCTCCTTCCCCCACCCCGCCTTTTTTTATTTTATTTTATTTTATTTTATTTTTTTCCCCGAGCGGCGAGCGGTGCGGGCGCTGCACGTCGGCCGCGGCCCGCTTCCTGCTTTCTAATGTTCCATTGTGAGGAGCTTCCATTGTGACGTCGCACCCCTTCGGCTGGGCTTTGTCTGTCCATATATGGGCAGCTACGTCACGGAGCTTTCCCGGGGCTCGGATAAATAGGCTGCTGGAGTTCCCTGGCTGCGAGCTTTTGGGCAGCAGTGAGCTTGCTAGGTAGCGGCGGGGCTGGTGGTGGTGCTGGTGGCTGGTGGCAGCGGCGGCGGCGGCGGCGGCGGCGGCGGCGGTGGCTCGGGGGAGGGGGCGGGGGCCGCGGGCGCGCGTCTGTTTGTGAGATCAATCCCGAGGCGGCGTGCGACCCCCCGAAGCCCAGATCGCCCCTGGCCCAGCCCCCACCCCACCCCCTGCACACGCCCCACCCCCCCACCCCCACCCCTCCCCAACCCCGGACCCAGCCTCCGACTGCACCAGCGGCGGCTCCCACCTGGATTTACCCCCCAAAAAGAGAGCTGAGCTCCCCGAACCCACCCTTCCCCTTCTCCCTCCCCTTCCCCCCGAACTTTCGCTCTCGCATGCTGTTCCCCTGCACCACGGATCGCCTCTCGGATGCCGCTCGCCTGGAGGCTGCGTTAGGAGCGGGCGGCGGCGGCGGCGGCGGCGGCTCGGGAGTGCTATGACCGGCAAAGTCGCGGATAAGCTGGCGGCGACCATGAGCAGTTTGCTAAACCAACTGCCTGACAGTCTGTACCCCGAGGAGATTCCCAGCGCGCTCAACCTCTTCTCCGGCAGCAGCGGCGACTCGGTGGCCCATTACAGTCAGATGGCTACAGGTAAGGGCGGCGGGCGCGCGGCGGGGAAGCCGGGGAGGAAGAGGAGGAGGAGGAGGAGGAGAAGGAGGAGGAGGAGGAGGAGAGAGCGAGCCGGCGACGGATGGCTGCAGGGACGGGCGGACGGAGGGAGACGCGGATGGATGCATGGATGGAAGGCGAGGTGGGGGCGCGCTGGGAATTTTCCGGGGGGCGAGCCGCTTTGCCCACCCACTCCTCCCGCCCTCCCCGATCGGGAAGGCTCGCTTGGCGACGCCACGATTAGAGGCTTCGGTTCTCCCGGGTGGGGGCGGCCGCCGACCGGAGGGAGGTAGGTGCGAGCGGCTCCGGGGCGCTCCCTTCCCTACGCGAGGGGGCTCGATCGCTGGGCTGCGCGCAAGGCGTGGTGCCGTCGCCCCCTTTCCCGGGAGGAGCCCGGCGTCTTTTTTGACCCGCGCTCTCCCCCCCCCCTTACTCCTTCAGCCTCCCACCCGGGATGGAGCCATGTGCGGCGTGGAGTCCCCGCGGTGGGAGAGGTACTGCGACGCTGCCTTTCCCCGGCGTTCAGCAACGCCATGGGGGTGTGGGGCCGGCGGGGAGAGGGAGGGGGCGCACCTGCGGGGCGGGGTGGTGGGGGGAGCTGCCCCCTGGGGGTGATCCCGGGGCCAGGGGGCGCCTGAGCAGGGGACGCGGGCGATTCTCCGCCGCTCTCCACCCTCCCTGGGCTGGGGCTGGGCTTTTTCCCCTCCCGGCAGGATGGCTGAAATCTCCAGGCCTGGAGGAGGCTGAGGCTGGGGCTGGTTGGGGGAGTGGGGGTGGAGGTTGGGGGTGGCAAGCTGGGTGGGGGGTGGCAACGGGCGAGCTCCCTTGGCGGGCGGCACCTTTCTACACTCGGAGGACAAAGCGTCGGAGCGCTCCGGGTCGGCGACCTGGGCGCAGCGCGCGTAGGGGGCATCCTTGGGGCGGGGAAGGCGCGGCGTACCGGAGCGGACAGGGCCGGGGAAAGAGGCCGAATAGTGCGCACTGGAGAGCCTGAGCCCGGCGCGCTCCGGGTCTGAAACTACCTGTGGCTGCAGCTACCTGCCCGCCCCACCTCGGGAGGAACAAGAACAACAATGCTTCCCGAGAGCGCGCGCGCGCGTGTGTGTGTGGTACGTGAGTGTGTGCGCAGCGTGTGCCGCGTGTGTGCCGCAGCCGCTCCACACCCCGATCCGTAGTATTTTGCTGTATCCAGGTTGCGCTCGGGAGCTCGGCACCGCCCGCATTGCGCCGGGATCGGCGTTCGTCTTGCCCCATGCGCTGCGCACTCCACCCGGCCGCACCCTCAGCACCTGGGCCAGGACCTGGGCGCCGCGGCCCGGAGCCGGCTCGGCCTCACTCACGCCTGCCCTCTCTTCCCCGCCCTCCGCAGAGAATGTGATGGACATCGGTCTGACCAACGAGAAGCCCAACCCGGAACTCTCGTACTCCGGCTCCTTCCAGCCGGCCCCCGGCAACAAGACCGTGACCTACTTGGGAAAGTTCGCGTTTGACTCCCCTTCCAACTGGTGCCAAGACAACATCATCAGCCTCATGAGCGCCGGCATCTTGGGGGTGCCCCCGGCCTCGGGGGCGCTCAGCACGCAGACGTCCACCGCCAGCATGGTGCAGCCGCCGCAGGGCGACGTGGAGGCCATGTACCCGGCGCTGCCCCCCTATTCCAACTGTGGCGACCTCTACTCGGAGCCCGTGCCTTTCCACGACCCCCAGGGCAACCCCGGGCTCGCCTATTCCCCCCAGGATTACCAATCGGCCAAGCCGGCCCTGGACAGCAACCTCTTCCCCATGATCCCCGACTACAACCTGTACCACCACCCCAACGACATGGGCTCCATCCCGGATCACAAGCCCTTCCAGGGCATGGACCCCATTCGCGTCAACCCGCCCCCTATCACCCCGCTGGAGACCATCAAGGCGTTCAAGGACAAGCAGATCCACCCGGGCTTCGGCAGCCTGCCCCAGCCGCCGCTCACGCTCAAGCCCATCCGGCCCCGCAAGTACCCCAACCGGCCTAGCAAGACCCCGCTGCACGAGCGGCCGCACGCCTGCCCGGCCGAGGGCTGCGACCGCCGCTTCAGCCGCTCGGACGAGCTGACTAGGCACCTACGCATCCACACCGGCCACAAGCCCTTCCAGTGCCGGATCTGCATGCGGAGCTTCAGCCGCAGCGACCACCTCACCACTCACATCCGCACCCACACGGGCGAGAAGCCCTTCGCCTGCGAGTTCTGCGGGCGCAAGTTTGCGCGCAGCGACGAGCGCAAGCGCCATGCCAAGATCCACCTCAAGCAGAAGGAGAAGAAGGCGGAGAAAGGGGGCGCGCCCTCCGCGTCCTCGGCGCCCCCGGTGTCCCTGGCCCCTGTGGTCACCACCTGCGCCTGAGGCTCGGGCGCCCAGATCCCCGCTTTAACCCCTCCAGTGCCTCCCGGCTGCTCGCTTGAAATCAGCGGGAGAGCCGGCCTCGGAGGCTCAGGGGCCGAGTCCTGGCCGCTCCGTGGACGTGTGGCCCCTTGCTCCCCTTCGACGCCCCCTCCCCTGACACCCCGGTTCCCATCGTTTCACGCCGACCAGCGGTCGGGGGCCGGGGCCGGAGGCGGCTTCCCTTGGCTGTCCACACCCCACCACCACCACCACCACCTTAGCCAAGGCGTGGGGGCGGAAAGGTGGCGTCTAGCCCGCTTTGTTCAGTTCGGATCGCCTTGATCCAGGGGCCGCGGGGCCGTGCCAAGGACCTGAAAGGGGAACTGGAGACGGGGCCCACCCAACGACCCTCGCCCGACCCGAGCACCTCACTGCTTGCCCCGCGTCTCCCTCCTCGCGAGGGGGAGGGGGTAAGGAGCGCACCGAAGGGCGGCTGCGTGCCGGGATGCGCGCGAGTGTGTGCCTGCTCGCGTGTGAGTGTGTGTGCCCGTGAGGGGGGGTGGGTGTGCGCGCGCGCGCGCGTGTGTGAGATTCTGGAGCTGAACTGGGCTGTGTGTACCTTTAACTCTAGCAGCATGTCCGAGCCCCCAGGCCGCTGGGGCCTGCCCCAGCCTGGGGACCGCTGAACCTGCCTTTGGAACGTGTCTCTGGCGTCAGCCCCACTTTTCCAAGGCTCTGTGCCTGCGTGTGCCCTCTGCTCCTGCCACCCCCTTTCTCTCCCTTCTCCCCCTCTAAGCTGTCAACCCACCCTTTTCAGAATCCTGCCTCCCCCCACCCAAAGGCAGGCCTCAGGCCGCCGCCCCATCTTGATTTGCGTCACTCACGTGCCCATTTCTCCTTCCCACCACTCACGGGGAGGCTCCCTGGCACTTCCCAGGTCAGCGCCGACACGACAGGTAGAATTTAAGTCTGTGTCTATGGTGTGTGTGTGTGCGTGCGCGTGCGTGTGTGCATGGCGTGTATGTATATGTGTGTGTGTGGTGCCACACATAACATACACACAGTTTGTTTTCCTCTAAGGTACTTGGGCATCCACTGCGGTGCATGGGAGTCTAGAGAATTTGTAGGCGGATACAGCTTTAAATGCTTTATTTTTTATGAGAATTGGAACTGATGAGCTGATATCTACACGTGCGTGCGTGTGGGACTATATAGACACACCTCGCAGTCCCAGCGTCCCTCAACAAGCACAGGGATTTTTTCCCCCATTCACCCTTGTGGATGAATGAGGTGTATCTTCCAGACCCCTGTCTGGGCTCCTCTCTGCCCTGCCCCCTTACCTCGGCTCAGGCACCCTCTCCCCAGCCCCCCCATGTCCTGCCCAGCCCTTGCCCGCCCAGCGTGGCTGCTTCGATGGGGCCTCCAGCCCACTGAATGTATTGCTTCCTTTTTAGCGTGATTTCTCCTGAGGTCACTCCACCCCGCCCAGAGAAGGAACAAAGGTCTGGAGTTTACAGAATGTCTGTTTTTAAAGTCACTTTATGCATCTCCCACTTTTTTTTTTTTTAAAGAAAAAAAAAATCACTTTTTTTTTTTTTTTTTTGGTGGTGGATAAATAATACTACAACGATGCTAGTGAAAGGAGGGGAGCAGATCAAAGAGCAGGGGTTGTGAGTTTCCCGGTACTTGGACTTTTTGTAGAAGGAGAGAGAAGATGAAGTTTGCCAGGAGGGCCCATATTTTTTTCAGCTGAAGGGTGAAATCTTTCATTGCAGAGACAGTATTTTGCTGACTACTTTTTATAATGTGATGATTATTACAAAACAAAAATTTTGGTCACTTCAAAGCTGGAAGGAGGAATCAGATTTCCTTTAATATTTTTTCCTGCTCCTTCTGGCCTGTGCATGTCACTGCATGATAACTCCGAGTTTTCCTTTGTTTTACTAAAACTGTTCTCAGACATTTAAGCTAAACTAAGAGAAAAAAATAACTTTGTTGCCAAAAGGTCGTGCTATCCAGATTTTTTTATATGTCTGCATGTTTTAAAAAAACAAAAACAGCAACAAGAGAAAATGCACTCTAACTTATGTGAACTGAGAGAAAAAAAATTGGGTTTCAAACAGGAAAACCTACGGGGAATGATATTTTTTGAAAGACTTTTGTATAAAGTTGAGTACTTAGAAAAAGACAAACCAGATGTAATATATTTTGTGGATGTTTTTATTTCTTGGATTTATAGTACCTTATACTAAGGTTAAAAAAATATGCTTGATATTGTGAAAAGGTGAAATTCTTCACCAACATTTCATTAGCTCCTTTGTCACATTGTTATGCCAATATAATAGTTGATGAAAACAGCATTTTTAAAAATGAAATATTGAAATGGTGTAATGTGGTATCATTTGCGCTGTGAGCAAATGCTAAAACAGTAAATATATTCTGTTTGCTGACAATCAGCCGGCCTAGAAATCTTCTTCTTTGATTCCTTGTTTGATTCCATGGCATAAAGTCTTGGTTTTGGTTTTGGTTTGGCCTGCTTTTTGCCTGGTTTTGTTCGGGCCGGTGGTTGGTTTGTTCGGCTCTCGTGCCGGGTTTGGTCACTCTGGCTACTGGAATTGTGTGTGGGTCCGGCCTCTCACACCCAGGGGTGAGTGGACTCCAAGGAGAGTAATAAGGATTCCTTTCTGCCTCCTAGGAGCCTCAAACTGCCCGAAGGATTAGGGGAACAGGTTAGGTGAACTCGTGGGAGTCAGGGCCGGTGACTGGAGCCTTGTGAAACTTGGATTCCCATGGGAGTTTGGGGAGTAGATGGGAGGGGTGGGGACCCCCCCCTGGTTTGTGAACTGTCTCTCTGGTGGTCTTGGGAAGCAGGGTCCTGGGGCAAGGGGGGAGGCGGGTCTGCACAGCCACACTGAGTAGTTGTCTTGCTAAAGCTTTTGAAGCCTGAAAAACAGGTGGAGACTTGATAGGGGTTCTTTAGGGTTGGCAAGATAACCAGAGAGATTGGCAGCCTCTTTTGTGGTCAGGTAATTGGGGTGGGGGGGGCAGAGAGTCAGTTTTTAAAGTTCTGTGGCCCGAATCTCCCTTGGACAGGAGTCCCCTGGCCTCACTTTCTCACCGCCTGTCAGAGGGGACCTGGTTGGAAGATCATTCTTGGGAAGGCCTCCGAGGTTCTAAAGTCTGAAGGGGAACAAAGACACATGGGAGATTCAGGGGAACCCACAGAGGGTGGCTGTTGAACATCCGCCTGGCACGTTTCGTGGTTTCTGTCTCGCACTCTTTGCCCTACCCCAGAACATTCCTCACCCTGTGCTGAGTTTGCTAGCCAACCCTAGGGTTTTCTCCATGTCTCTTAAGGAACTAGGTGCCCGCCTTGTCTTGTGTCTACAACTCCATCCTGCTCTCCTCACCTCGTTCTCTGTGGTCTTTAGAATTCTTTGTCCTTCTGAGGCAGGTCAGTCCCCTCTCCCTCCCCCTCGTCCTGTGCCAGGAAAACCTCACCAGGACACCTCCACCAGGCAGTTCACCCCTGAGCTGCCTCTGCAAAGGTTAGCACTGAGCTGTGTCAACGTGGTACCAGGTCGCTGGCTCTCAGTCCCTGGGGTGTCGGCCTGGCTAGCCACAAAGTCACAACATCTTGGGTCCTGCTCAGAAACTGCTCGTGCTGCCCCAAACGCCCGTCCACCACAAGCGAAAACCATGGGTGGTGTTTCTGTAGGACTGTCATTTCAGGCCAGACGAGTGGAAGAGGTGGGCTATGGCCGGAGAGAAGAATGTTTTTGAAGGGAGAGAGAGAAATAACAAGAACGCAGTATGGAATCTTCCATTTTCGCACCCACACAATTCTGGGGCGCCGGCTGCCATCTTGAATTCCCTCTGCTCACCTCGTGAAACCACAAATCCCAAATGGCAGCCGCAGGAAAGGCCCTACTCCCTCAACAACGAGAACCAAAGATGGCCGAAACTGGACGTGGCCTTCCAGGTGTCTGGGTTTTCAGAGAATATTATCAGAGGGAGATACCATCGCTGGGTGTCTTCTTGTTTGTATGCAGGCAGCCCCACCTACACCTTCTCCAATCAAACCAGGTCTCTGGAGTTGGGCTTTCGTCAACAGTGTACTATGTTGCATGATAAACTCATTTCCCATTGGTGGACGTTACTCAACCCAACCTGGTGCAACCACGGGGTTACTTGGTAAGATGGCAGCCCGCCTGGCTGGCACCAGCCCTGTGTGGTGCAATCACTGATTCACATTTTGGAGCTAGATAACATTGTCCCAGATAGCATCACACCAGCTACCCAACCTGCCCGGGTTTTTGTAAGTACGGGGAGAGAGGCGACTCAACCCTGAAACTAAGGGGCAAAAGGGAGAGATGGTGGAGGAAGGACCAGATGGGGCAACCGTGAGAAAGTGGCAGCTTTCCAGAGAAGAGGTCCCAATTAAATCAGGAATAAAAAATAAAATAAAATAAAAACAGAGACAGCCAAGCCATGCCCTAGGTACGTGGGGGTGAGCAAAAGGATGCCCCCCGACACACGCACTCACTCCTCAGCATGCCCCCACACCTTGGATGTAGTGTTCTGGGATGACTTTGCAAAACTGGACTTGCCGAACTGGGGTTGGGTGGAGACGAGGTGGAGGTGTTTGCAAGGAGCAGCAGGGTTTCCATGATGGGAGCGGGGAGTGTGTATTCAGGAGCACGTATAAAGGAATCGCCAGGTGGACTTGGAGTGAGGCAGCGGCTTGTGGCTGGCTGTTACAGTGAGGGAAGTCGTGAGCTGCCTGTCATGTCCCAGGCAGGCTCCCCAGGGGTGTTCTGGTAGAATAAGCCTTCCGAGACCTGGAGGACTGTGCATGTCCCAAAGGCTAGCAGTCACACTGGCAAAATCACAGAGTGCCATGGGGTTTGAAAAACAGGCCCCGATCCTACGTCTACGCCAAGGACGGGCTTTCAGGAAGCCTACTTTTTGTATGGAGAGGAGCGAGGTCTTCAGAGACCCTTGGCCAGAGCAGTCCCTGGAACAGGTCGCGGGCGACACCGTCTTGCCCACCCCATGGGTCACCCACAGAGGCCAGGAGGACGTCTGGCCCCTGCATCCCAGCTCTTACAACTCTAGCAGTGTGTTAGCTGGGTGGCTTCCGCCTACTCCACCTGCAACATTTTCAAGCATTGGACATTGTCACAGCCTCGCACGAGAAGAGGCGTGGGCCAGGGTGTGAGGCCTTCTGTGGCATGTCCAGGCCCAGGTGGGGACAGGACCTGACCTAATTCTTCCTGCCCCGAGAGTCCCCATCCCCATACCACGTGCCCCTGGCCTGGCCGTCCCTGCCGCCACCACCTCTCCCGGTAACCAGGACACCCCAGCACAGGAGCACTGTTTCTTTCCATCCGTCTGGCAAGCACATAGCCGACCAGAAGAGAGACTGGTGAGCAATCATCCTAACGGGCCGATACAAACACAGGAGGCCAACAATGTCAGCGTGGCTGCTTCTGGTTCCAGGCCATCACGGGGACTCTTGAACGTGGCCTCACTTGCTCTCTGGCCTGGCCTCCCAGGGCATTCTCTCAGCGCGGTGCTGGGACGTGTGGCTTCCTTAGTTGACGGGGGCGAACTCCCTGGATGAAGACGGACCTTTCGCTGGGCCTTAGCAGGGAGAGGCTTAGCTGTGCTACAGCCTCTTCCTTCCCGCTGGTCGCGAGGGGCTCAGGGATGGCCCCCAACCCTGTGGCTGCCCCTGCTCGTTTTGTAGGAAGCTGGTCTTTGAGGCTGCTTCTCCCCAGCGCCCCTGCCCAGGGCCAGCAGCCATCTCTGGCTTGAACCTTTCGTCAGGAAATCTGTTCTCCAGCGGATTTCAGTTCCCTTTGGGGGTCACCCACTGGGTTCCTGGTGATCGTGTCACAGCTATGCCTCCGGCTCTCCAGTCCGTGGAGAAAGAGAGGTACCGGCCAGCCCTGAGGCTGGGGACAAGGCCTGGCCAGGGGAGCACCATGGTCTGTGTGGGGCTGTGTCTGTGAGACGGCTCGCCCCAGGGGTCGGCTGCCAGCCCACCCAGAATCCTCCAAAACGGGAGAGGGTCATGGGCCAGGATGGGACTGAGTTTCCGGCCCCTTTGGCACCTGCTCAGTGACAGGCTGCAAGAGTTCTGGCACCTTCTGTCCCTTAGCACGTGGCCCCTCCAGGCTGCCCGGATGCCTGTCTGTATCCCAGTCCCCTCGGCTCCTTCTCGGCACCGCTTAGGAAGGTCAGGTTGTCCCAGCAGGAGGGCAGAACACTCCAGGTGCCCACCCCAGGCTGCTGAGCAGCCCCTGTCTGTGGGCCTCCTGTTACTGACTCGGGCTCAGCCTGCAAACGAGGAGGCAGTTGGATAACCCAGCTTTTCCCCAGGGGCCTTGAACCTGCTTCGGAACCATCTCCTCCCTCTGAGATCTGCCCCGTCTCGCAGTGTGAGCATCTGAGCCTGGGTTTCCGCCCATCGAAGTCGTGGCTGCCGTGCGGTTCACCTGAGGCCACGCAGCTGGTACCTGGCTCACTGGAGGTGCTCCGTCCGATACTTACCTTCCTGGCCTGGCCCCTGGCCCCTTTGCCCATTCTAACACACCTGTGAGAAAGGGGGCCCAGGTCCTCCCCGAGGACCAGAGCGTCCATTCTGACCCAGCAGGTGCACCTCCCAGCCCCTGCTAGTGCTCCCGGCTCCGGCTGTCCACTAGGGTTCTGCCTGCTGAGCATGGGGTTCCCCCGCAACCCCCCAGCCTTCCAGTTCACCCAAAGGGAGCAAGAATTCTCCCTCTTGTTAGCCACAGCTGAGGTTCATTGTTGCCTAGTTTCTGGCCTCTCTCTCTTTCTCTCTCTCTCTCTCTCTTTCTGAGATGGGTGGTTACAACAGACTCCTGACCCTGTATCAACTGCAGGGTTAGTGTCTGTGTCACTGGGCTGTGGCCTGCTTCCTGATCCTTATCATGGATTTGAATAAAACGCAGCAGCCCCAGTCCTGCCCCATCCACTGCTCTGCCTTCATCCGAGGCTTAGTCATCCTTCACCCCGAGTCCCAGCTCCTGGCCATGGGGCTGGGTGGGGAGGAGCGAGACTTCCATGGCAGTGATGCTGTGTGAGACAGCTGCGGTGCTTGGGCCCTCCCCTCCCCCTCCCCCCTTCCCCCCAGATACGGGGACTCGCCTGGTCCAGATCAGGAGACAGAGGTCTGTGACTCGTCCGAGCCTGCACAGATCCAGACTATGGGGGGGGGGGGGGTCCGTGGAAAGTCGGCGCTTGCCTCATTTATTTAGTAAATACGTGTTGAGGGTTTGGCACGTGCAACACATTCTTCCAGGCGCTGGGGGTCCTGCATTCTCAACACTCGCCTTCCCCAGGGCAGAAGCACATCAACGAGCAAGCAGATGTGTGCTGTGTCCAACTGTGATACGTGTGGTGCAGGAACACTCAGCAAAGAAAGAAGGGAGCTGGTTCAGTTCCTTGTGGGTGGTCCAGGAAACCTCACACAAAGGGACCCTTAGAACCGGAGCCCAGGTGGCGACGGGACAGGCCAGGTAGACCAGGCAGGAGGGACGGCATGTGCAAAGGCCCTGAGCACGCAGCATTGTTGGACTGTTCAAGGAAGGCTGGGGGCCAGAGTGGCTGCAGAGAATCGAGGACAGGGGTCAGTAGCAGAAGCCAAGGTCAGAGAGGCAGTGCGAGACCAGGTCTTGGGAGCTCTCTGAAGGGAATTAACGTGTCCGGAAGAAGCAGACAGGGGCCAGGAGGTTAAGCAGCTGCCTGTGACTCCCGCATCCCATAAGAGTGCGAGTTCCAGGTCCGGCTGCTCCACTTCCGGCCCAGCTCCCTGCGCATGCGCCTGGGAAAGCAGTGGAGGATGGTCCGAGCGCTTGGACCGCTGCACCCACGTGGGAGACCCGGATGGAGTTCCAGGCTCCTGGCATCAGCTCTGGCCAGCCACAGCCATTTGGGGAGTGAACCAGCAGACGAAAGATCTCGCTCACTCTCTGTCCTGCTCTCTGTGTAACTCTGCCTTTCAAATAAGGAAGCAACTTTTTAAAAGAAGAATGAGGAGGAGGAGAAAGGGGAGGAGGAGGAAGAGGGGAACCCAACAGACCCTGAAGCCTACCCCCGCCCCCCGCCCCAGCCCTGGGCCTGGGGTAGTCGCCTTCTTCCTCTCCCCAAGCTGCCTCTCATCTTTGCCCCTGAAGCCTCCCGTCCCTCTGTGTGGCTTCTAATCCCCCTGACTGCCATCTTCCTAACCTTCCTTCTTGTCTGAGAGGTCAGAGGCCACTGATGGCCAATGAGAGACAGAACCACCTGGCTGGAGAGCCTTCTCCCCGCCTGTCGACTTCTGCCTGGATGCCCAGGCCCCAAGGACATGGGTGATTGTTCCCTGCTGGCTAGCCTGGCAATGGAAACCCCCTCCGGCCTCATCCCTCACAAATGGCTCCTGCAAAGCCAGCTCCCTGCTTTGTCCATGGCTGGGTGGCCATGTTTCTTGCCTTGGCAAAAGGCCAATGAATGGCTGGGTTCTTCCAATATGCTCAGACTCCACCCCAGTCTCCCACACGGGTGCAGAGATCCAAGGATCTCTGGGCCATCATCCGCTGCTTTCCCAGGCGCATTAGCAGGGAGCTGGATCAGAAGTGGAGCAGCCGGGACTCGAACTGGTGCTCCAGAATGGGATGCCGGTGTCACCAGCATCACCTTATCTTGCAACACAAGTCTCAGTCTTGTAGCATCACTGTCCAGTCACGGCTAAGTAGCTCACTCCTGAGAAAAAAATCCTGCTCTTTTCTCCCAATTTTTTTTTTGTCTTCCATTTCATGTTTCTCCCAAAGCTCCCTTCAGTCTCTGTCTTTCCCTGACAACTTGGCATCATCCAGAATGCTTTCACAGTTCATTCGTTCATCCGATACATTTAGCAAGACTGCATCCAGCCGGGACAGCGCTAGGGCCCCGGGCGGGGCCGGGGGAGGGGTCATGTGGTGCAAAGATGAATTAGATGCGTTCCCACCCTTAGGACGTTGCCTCCCATGGGGAGGCAGACACAGAAAGGGGTGATGTCCACGCGTTGGCACTGGTGTCGTGGGAGTGGTGGTTCCCCGTGGGAAGACAGCTAAACCAGGTCTGGAGGGAGCGGGGCAGGGGTGGGGAGCAGGCAGAGGAGTCGGGGGGAGGAATCTCCCAGAGGATCCCAGAAAGCCCCCCTCCCGATAATATCACGACCCCCGGCACACTGAGTGCTTCCAACATGCCAGGGGCTGTGTCCCAGACTCCACGTGCTGGGCTCCAGCTAGAGCGGAGCTGGCCCCAGACGCCCACTTGGTGGCCCGTGGGGCTGCTTGGTCTTCTGTCCTCTTCCTGGAGGGGGAAGAGAAAAGTCCCAGTGGGCCACAGGCCCCGGGAACATAGCAGCTTTGGAGCATGCCCAGCTGGCTTGGTGGAGGTGCCCGGCACAGATGACTTGTCCTGTGTTACATTCTGGAGCCTTCTCCTGGCTACAGGGCATTCTTTCCCAGGGCTAGGAGAGGGCTTGGAGTGGGGGGGATCCTGCCTCAGATTCCGTGGATCCGAGTAGAGCCTCCCACAGCCGACCTCTCCGCTCCCTGCCTGGGGGTGAGCTGGGAGGAAGGCACCCCACGTCCTCTTCCTCTTGGTGTGCCTGGAGCCTGCTCCCACCCTTACAAACATGTAAAGACCTCTGCCCTCCCCTCTCCCAGCCCACCCACCTGCGCCTCCCTTGCAGCTCTGGTCTCTCCACCAAAAGAGAAAGCAGTGGCTTCAAGCCCAGCATGTGAGACCATGGGGCAAGTCTCTTCCCTTGGCCGAGCCTCAATTCCCCGACCTGTACAATGGGGCCAACACTCTACTCCTCTGGGCTGTTGGAAAGTAAAGGTATGAAGGAGATCTTCCCGTCGTCGTAGGAGACCACCGCTGGGGGTGGGGAGGGGGTGATGCTTCCTTCCTTCCACACGGGAGCTCCTGGGAAGGCAGAGCTGGGAGCCAGGTCTGACCACAGTCACTGCCCAGGTCAGCTGTGCAAACCCGGGAGTTGTGCCGGGAATGGTACCCTCTCCCGGGAGACCGTGTCATCAAACGGACGCACAGCTCTGGCTCCGCTGCAGTGGGAGTGAACACAGGAGCAAGTCCATGTCCCCTCTCTGGGGTTCCACATCCCCTCTGTAGAGGAGGGGATCTTCCATCCCCAAATGGCTGTAAAGACCAGGGCTGGGCCAGGCTGAAGCCAGGAGCCAGAAGCTTCATCAGGGGCCAGGACTCAAGTACCCGGGCCATCTTCTGATGCTTCGCCGGGCACATTAGCAGGGAGCTGATCTACCTTAGAAGTGGAGCAGCCGGGACTCGAACCCACACCCATATGGGATGGCGGTGTGGAAGGTGGTGGCTTGACCCTCTGCACCACAACACCAGCCCCTGGGTTTTTAAATGCATTTTCATTTTAAAAACAAATTAAAATGCAAATTCATTTTCAATGTATTTGCCTGAAAAGTGTATGGAAATGGACAGAGTAGTGAGGTCCCCTGGTCTGGGGTCCCACAGGACGCCATGCCTGAAGGCTCCCCTGGAATCTGTCTTTGGGCTCCGCCCTGACACTTCATCCTGCTCGGAGGCCTCGGTTTTGGGGTTTTAGCCCCAAGCCCGGCATCAGTGCCTCATCCCAGCAGAGGCCTCTCGGAAGATCCTTGGAAGCTCACTCTTTCTCTCCATCCCCCAAGCCGGGCTGCTCCTCCCAACACAGCTGCCCGGAACAGCGGCCCCTCCCTGCCGGCACACCCTCTTGCCCTTATCTGGGGCATCAGCCACTTATTCCCTCCCTCACCCCACCACAGCGTCGGCTGGTTTCCCAACCGCGCCTGGGTCAAGCCCGTGTCCCATAGGTTGAGTCATGGGTTCCATCTCCTCTCCAAGCCTCCCAGGTCCCAGGCCGGGTCTGGTTCAGCAGGCTGGGAGGGATGGAGGGCGCATCCCTTCCATGCAGGGGCCGCCTGGACCAGGGTTTTCCTGAAGTTCAGCCTCATTTTGTTCTTCCTTAAGACGCCCTGTCACCAGCCAGACCACCCAACAGCTCACCTGAGCTTACTCCCCACTGCACCCCCGTCTCTCACTGGTCATGGAAACTGGACCCAGCAATGGGCCTCAGCTGACACACCGCTAAAATGGGCCCAGGTCACAGAGCCAGCTCCCCTCCCAAGGCCTTCTCTCCTTCCGGTTCTCTTAGGCCTACTACTCACTCTCTCTCCCTCTTAATTTTAGAATTCCTCGACTGCAAGCACTGGGAATTCTCAGATTGCCACGCCCCAGTCCCCCTGCACCAGCCCCCTCCCATCCACACACTCCGGGCTGCAGGGCTGAGACCAAGCCTGCAGGCAAAGCTCCCTGAAGCCCAGGCCAACCTCCCTTCCCCCTCTTCCCTGGAGAGGGAGAAACCCAGGGCTTAGTCAAAGGTTAGTCCCCCTGGGGACAGGAGTCGGTGTGCCCACCCAGCACTGGGAGCTGTGGGGGGCCCTTGGCAACCCCTCCTGCCTTGGGCCTGGCGGCTCCCTTCGGCACACACACCCTGCGCTCCCATGCGCACAGAAGCCCTACTCCCTTCTCCCACGAGCACCCGCTGCTGCCTTCCCTCCCCCTCTCCTCTCCTCTCCCCAGCACTGTGCTCCCAGAACACACCCTCCCGGCCCACCAATCCTGCACACGCCACTGCTCTCTCTCTCTCTCTCCCAGCACCACCCCAGAATCTCCCAGCGCTCCTCTCGCTCCCCACCCCAGCTCCAGCTCCTCCGCCCCCAAAGGGTGGGCTCCTGTCTGCCCAGCAGGAAGAGGCCTCAGCTTCTCTGTGCAGGCCTTCTTGTCTCTGCTGGCTTCCCCCAAGACACCTGCCTCCCCCGGCCCCTCGCCTCCCCTTCCCTGCTTGGAAAAGTAGCCTGAGGCCCCCACAGCCTGGGCAGCCCCTCCCCAGCATCTGGCGAGAGGACGAGAAGAAGGAAGAACTGTGGGTTCTTTTCCCTGAGACTCTTAGATTTTGTACCAAAATGCAGGGTGTGCTCCTGTTTGCATTTTTTTTTTTGTTTCCTTTCTGAAAATAACCATGAAACTATCATTTCCTCCCACTGCCTTTTCCCTATCTTATTTGGATTAGCAGAGTTGCTGGGAGAGGTGGTTGGGAGCCACCGACAGCCTCCCTCTCCGACCTGGGTCCACAGAACACACAGGTGGCTCCTGAGACGGCGCTTCCTGATGGGTGCTGGGTCCCACGGGGTGGAGAGAAGGGACACAGGCACTGGGCAGCTGGGTCGCCCTGATGCCCTCAGTCACACACCTCCGGGAAGCCAGGTTTCTGGGCGCAGCCTCTGTCCTCAGTGGGGCAGCCGCTCAGCCCCCTGCTTCAGCATACGGGACAGGAAGCTGCCCTGGGTACAGACTCAACACAGAGGCACCTGCACTGACCCAAGAGGGAGACTGGAGTCCTGAGGCGAGAGGCTGCCTCATCCCTGCCCCCTGGCCACAGAACAGCCATTCTGCTCCCCGCTCCGAGCTGGGGGCGAGGAGGACGCTGGGCTTCCCCCACCTTCCCCCTGGTCCTCGCCAGGGAGGTGCTAGCCCAGCCCATCTCAAGTCCCTCTGACTTGTCAGGGAGACTGAGGCCAGCAACCACAGTCTGGCAGCAGGGAGAGCAGTTACATGGCGGGGGGGGGGGGGGGGGCGGTGAGGGGGGTGTTGCAGCAAGCCAGGCCTCCCTGGCCTGAGGACAGTTCTTTTCTTTTGTTCATGATTTTTCAAAAAAATATGTATTTATGTATTTATTTGAAAAGCAGAGTTACAGAGAGAGAGGGGGAGAGGGAGATCTTCCATCTGCTGGTTCACTCCCCAGATGGCCGCAATGGCCAGGGCTGAGCCAGGAGCTCCCTCCAAGTCTCCCTTGTAGGCGTAGGTGTCCAAGCACTTGGGCCATCTTCTGCTGCTTTCCCAGGTGCATTAGCAGAGAGCTGGAGGGGAAGTAGAGCAGCCGGGACTCGAACCAGCGCTCATAGGGGCTGCCGACTCTGCAGGCAGTGGCTTACCCTGCTAAGCCAGAGCGCCAGCCCAGGGGCCGGTCCATTCTCAAGACCCCACCTAAAAGGCTGTGACCCCAGTGACAGATGTGGCCCCAGCAGGTGCTTGGCCCGCATCTGGTCGAAGAAGAGGTGCTGAGGGCTGGACTCCCACTTACTCAGCCCCCTCCCCACCATGCACCTTCTATGGGGATCCCTTCATGATCAGCCCAGAGGTATAGCAGGGCAGGAGGGGAGCAGCTGGCCAGGCCTTGCTGGCACCCTGCTTCTTCCTGTCCCCTCCGGATGCATCCCAGGCACCGCCCTCATCCAAGGCCACATTTCTCTGGACTAGCAGCTGCCGTGGGACCTGGCCCCTTTCTTCGGGGGTCCAGACATGTCCAGAAGACAGAGGCCGTTGCGTGAAGCCCCCGTGCCCTGCAGTGTCTCCTGGCTCACGCACCCCACACGCCCCTCGGTCCTGCCCCTTCCTCCCCAGCTGGCCCACTCTCCTCCCCCACTCCCTGTGCCAGGCGGGCGCTGCCGTGCTATTTGGGGCCCTGCCGGTCCTGCAATATAATCAGTGCCCAGGGATAATTGCCACCTGCCCTGCCGGTGTCTGGGGGCTGTCTCGGCCACAGCAGCAGGGGGCGGACACTGGGCAGCCAGGCCTGGAGTGAGGTCAGGCTGGGGCAGTCCTGACCACTCCCCAGGTCTGTCGCTCACTCGCGTGGGACCTGCCAGGAATCCCGAGGAAAGCCACAGGCTCCCAGGAGCTCTGCTTTACCTGGGACACCCTGCGGCTTCAGCTGGGGGTGGATGGCTGTCCCAGCCGGAGGACAACAGCCCGAAGCTACTCTGTTCCCCTACGATCAGCCCAAAGCCTGTCCTCGCCTTGCCGCTCAGCGACTCGGCAAGCTGCCCCCCGGGTGGGTTAGCCGTTGGAGCAAGAGGGACCCCGGGCCACCTGCAGCCCAGCAAGCCCCAAGGGGGACAGTGAGTCTTCCATAAACGCCAGCTCCCGCCCCCAGCCCCAGATCCAGCCCGCTTTGGCCACTTTCTTTTCCACTCCAAGGCCATTTAGGCAACCTGGGTTTAAATGCTTGCCTGGGTGCCAACAAGATTCTACAGTGGTGGGGGGGGTGATTATTCCTGGGAGGTGCCAAGGCAGAGAGTGGGGGTGGGTGCCCCTCCCCTGGTTGTGAGATGTTCAGAACAGCAACACATGGAGACAGGCAGGGCGGAGGGGCCAGGGTGGGCCACTCTCTGGCAGCTGGGCTGCAGGTCTGCGCCACCTACAGGGAAGCCCCGCCTCCCCTCCCCCTCCCTGTTTGCCTAAGATGGCACCACCGAAGCTTTTGAGGTCGGAGAACAGAAAACACCTGTGAGTGCTGTGGTTTCTAAGGAGAGGCAGCGGCAGCGTCCAAAGGGAAGGCTTCTGATCTTGGGAGACCAAGAAATAAAATCAGGTCCCTTTCCTTTTCTATACTGTGGTAGTCAACATTACCGGTCCTAGTGCTTGGCATCCTGTGTACACATAGGCACGGCCCTGACCCTCGGAGGGCCGCTCAGATAAAGGTCTTTCCAGGGTGGCGCGAGGCCAGAAGAGCAGGACTCACAGGTGGGCCTGTCCCCGAGAGCCCAGCTGCACCCCTCCAGTACCAGTCCCGTCCCCAGCAAGGCCCCCAGCTCCCATGGTGGGAGAGCACCTTTACACACACACACACACACACACACCCCAAACTGGGGGCAAAAAAAAAAAAAGGGAGCTTCAGGGAGAGTCAGCCCAAAGCACTAGGTTCTGGCCCTGTGGAAAGGGAGAGGCAGGCAGAGTGGCCAAACGCAGGGAGCAAGGCCAAGTACCAGCCCCACCTGCCAGTGACTTCCTAACCCCAGCCGGAGACCTGCCACAGCCTCCCGTCACAGTCAGCATGGCCCCGCCCCAGGAGCCACATCTTCATCTCGACTTTCTCTGACATCCCCCTCTGGGGTGTACCCTGGCCTCACCTGGAGGAACAGGTCCCCTCAAGCCCAACTCGGACCCCAGGAGCCAAAGGCTCCGTGGTCTCCCTGCCAGTTCTCTCTGGTGGGCGCCTCCTACCAAGCGAGGGCCTGGGAACACCTCCGGGCCTGCACAGCCTCCACTTAGCACACTGCCCGCCCCCAGGCAGCCCTTGGCTGGGTGCCTGGGGAATACATGGTTGGTGGGGGGGATTGTTTTGCCTCCTGGGTACACTCTAGTCTCCTCCCTGGGCTTGGGAGCTAATCAGAGGGCAGGAGGGGGAGGAGGGGGCTGCTGCCTGCCTTCCCCGTTATCTGCAGCAATCCGTGGTGACTAATGCTCCCAGTTGGTAAAAAGGCAGTGTAATCAAAACACATTTTTTTTTAGTCCTTAAAGTTAGTCATTCTTCCAGAGTGGAGAGGAAAAAAAAAAAAAAAAAGCCCACAGCCGGCACAACGAAATGCAAGCTGAGAGGCCCCGCGTGCTGCGTGCTGCGGCTGGGTGGGACCCCAGCGTGGCAGCTCCCTGCGGGTCTGGGGCTCCTCCCCCTCTGGGCCCTCATCTGTTGCAGCTTTCCTCGACATCTGGGCTCCCTGAAGGACTTCCAGGCCAGGCCAGGTGCTGCCACCTGCCGGGCCTGAGTGCCCCAGGCTGCAGGAAGCTGAGCAGCTCTGGGTGCCTGCGGGTGCCCAATCCCAGGGGCTTCTCCTGGCTCCACCTCCCTGCCAGCCTCCCAGCCTGCTGCACCTTCACGGGACCACACATTGTCAGAGGTGTCAGGGACCTCAGGATCCTGGAGGAGAGGTGCCGTACCCTGATGGTGCACAGCATCCAAGGTCCGAGCCAGGCTGCCTAGGGTGGAATTGAGACTTCTCAATTGCATCTATAAACTGGTAGTCATAACGACGGCACCTGTCTCACAGGGTTGTTGTGGGAACTAAATGTGAACGGTTAGAGTAGTGCCTGGCTGTCAGGAGTGCTCAGATAATAACTCATAACAAAAACTGTAACAAAGCAACAAAGTGGAATAGACACCATCAAGCACCCCTTGCCTGTCCAAGGCAGACATTACTAGTCAATCACAGAACTTCCCCACCAATGGCAGTCTTGAGACTCTCCAAGATGGCGCTCCTGGTAACCAGTGGCGAACGAGTCAAGGTGGCACATGGGAGGACACTCACCTGCCCTCCCAGATCTACCCTGGATACTTCATATTGCAACCAAGGAAGATGAAGCCTGCAGGAGCAGAGACCCCCTGAAGTCAGTTGGAGGCAGAGCCAGGGTCTAGACAGGTATCCCTGGCCCTGACTGCCGCTTGCCAGCTGGGCATCTGATCTTTGGGTAATGCATGTGGGCTCCCCACCGCTAGACTCATCCTCTTTCTTCCCCTCCCCCCACACCCTTGGCCTGGCTGCCCGAGGTGTTCTGGGACATTGTGCTGAGGAGGTGCAGAGCAGGAGGCATCAAGGCAACGAAACCACATAAAAACCCAATGCCTAGGGGCTGGTATTGTGGTGCAGCAGGTTAAGCCGCTGTTTCGTCCCATATGGACGCCGGTTCGAGTCCCGGCTGCTCCACTTCCGATCCAGCATCCGTGCTGATGCGCCTGGGAAAGCAGTGGCAGGTGTTAAGCACTTGGGTCCCTCAGACTTACATCTGTGTGGCACAGGACAAACCTGAGACGGGCTCAATGAGGAGCACCCGTAAACCTCACCAGGAGAGGTCGAGGGGCCGAGGACCGAGCCGGTTCTTGGGCAGCTTTCCCTCCCGGAAACAGCCTTGTCCCCCATGCAGACCTCTGCTCCCTTAACTCCAGCACGGCCTCCTGGCACCCAGGCCCCCCAGCTGTCACTGGGAAACCCACCGTTGCCCTGCATCTCTGCTGAGCCTGTAGGCTGAGCTCCCCACAGCACAGGGAGGTGTTTGTTCAGCCCAGGGCCCAGCGCTTCGGGCATCAGACTCGTGGGCGTAGTGCTGGGGTGCACAGGACAAGAGGCCCAGCCGAGCCCCCGGCCACGGTGGGAGACCGACTCAGTTCAGAGCAGGCACCTTCCAGACGGACTCCTGAAGGCCAGCATCCCCCTCAGTAACCCTGAAGATCTCGCTGGCTGTGTCAGAGGTGGAGACTCGGCTGATGTTATCCATGGCTCATCCTATGGATGAGAGGACCCAGCCCCAGGGAAGGGATGTGACTTGTGGTGTCAAGAATGGAGCGAGAGCCCCGGACTTTTCTAGACCTCACCCTCACTACTATCACTACTGTAAGCGCCTGTTTATGGGCTCCCTGCAGGGTAGCAGCTGTGGGAGGGCCCCAGGGCAACCAAGAGGCTGAAACTTTTGCAGGCTTCACGCACCTTGTAGGGACACACTGACATCTGGGAAAGGAACAGAAAGAATGGGGTCATTCCTATCACCTGGGGAAGGAGAAGAGGAAGGCACCTGGAGAAAAATCTGCCCCAACCCACAAATGCCTGGTCTGCGTGTATGCAGAGCCCTGAGCCCCTCGGAAGCCGCCCAGACCCATTTGTTTGCAAGAGGCTGTGCATATGCAAAGTCGGAAAGACACCAGGAGCCCACGGCCACAGCGCCGCTCTCTGAGTCAGCAACCACCTCACACACTGAGGCTGGGCGAGGAGGCGGGCACAGCACGGGAGGACAGCACGGGGGCCGCCATCGCTGGGGCCAGCACGCCAGGGTCGCCAGCAAGCGAGAGGCGCCGCGCGCCCCCGGCAGCCAACGGGTTAACGGCCGGGCCCCGCCCCCCGACGCCTCTTCCGGGCGGAGGGGGCGGCGCGTCACTTCCTGGAGACTGGCTGAATCCGGAAGTGATCCCGAGGGCCGGGTTGCAGCGGAGGACCCCGGCGGCCGAGCCAGGTGCGGGACCATGAGCTGGTGAGTGAGGCTCCACCGCCCGGCGCGCGCCGGCCCCTTCTACCCTCGCCCTGGGGTCGTCCGGGGGTCCCCCCGGGGCGATGGACCGGAGCGTCCCCTTACCGGGGACCCCGCGTCCGGCTCTTCCCGACGAGCCGGACCCGCCTCGCCACCACCCCTGCCCGGCGCCTTGAAGTGAGGGGGCTTAACTGCCCCCCCCCCCCCGGCGGAGCCGGTGCCTCCGTCCCCCGGACGCCCCGGAGCTCAGCTCTGACGGTCGGGGCCCGGCTTCGCTTTGCACCGCTAGCTCTTCGGAGGACGAGGCAGGCGTGCTGGTGCTTAGGAAGGGGCCGGGTTGGCAGCTCGCCGCACTGCTTCCCGGGTGCCCTCCGAAAGACACGAAGTCAAGCCTGAGCCTCCAGGGGAGCTAGCCCAACTAGGAGAAAAGAAGCCGGGGAGGGGGGTAGATCCCAACTCCAGGTGCCGCAGCACTGGCCGAACCCTGGCTCGGAGTAGAGGCTCTCATAGTGCTGCCAGTGATTTCTTTAGTAGGACTCAGTTCGCCCAGGCCGTGTTGCTGGCTCTGGATTACAGGAGAGAGCCGTGGCCTGCCTGCCGGCCTGCCTGGGGCGTCCGTGGGGGCTGCTCATGCCAAGGGCTTCTTCACCTTCCTCCCAGGTCCTAGAAACTCCACCACAACCCCAGACCTCGGGAGATCCAACTAAGAATGCACCTGTGTGAATCGGTTCCTTTTAGAACCCAGGGGCCGTTGGTTTGCCCCCTGTGTTCCCAGAGTGCAGCCTGTTTGTTTCTGCACAGTTAGCTGCACGACAACCAGGCAGGAGCGCAGGGAGAAGGCAGAATGCCCATCAGGGAGGCTTTGCCCGGCGACCACGTGCGCCCATTGGAAGCCGCTGATGTCAGTCAGCGTCAAGGCCCACTCTCTCCCCTTCCCCGGCTGCTTCTGAAACTCATTGACTGACAGGTGTCCTAGAGCTGTGAGCTATGCATGGAGGCGATCGGGGAGCAAGGCCCTAATGAGCCCCGGCAGGAGCTGCTAGGGGCTGGAGTCTATAAAAAGGAACTTTCCCGTCTTGTCCTAAGCTAGTTAACAGGCAAGCGGCAGTTCTTCAGTTCCCTTGGAGCATGCGTCGTGAACCGTGAGCGTCCTCTTGCCTTGGTTTTGGGAGTAAAAAGTGCAAAGTGCAGATGCTTGGCTGCTCGGGTTGGCGTTGACAACTTCCAAAGCCGAATCAAGCTGGGAGGGCAGCAGAGTAGAGACCGCTGCGGCCACCCACTGGCTTTCTGGGTAATCTGAGGCCAGCGGTTTCCACCTGTCTTGGAGAAAATTGCTTTTTCTGAAAACGCATCACTGATGTCCTGCATCCGCCGGGTGGGAGAGCGTTGAAATTGGCGGCTAGCTGCCTAGCACGAGCTGAGGTTTTTACTGAGTAGAGCTGATGGAGCCGTACTTGCACACCCTGGTACGTCTTGGCACCAGGGTCACAACCAAAAGGGTGCCTTTGTCCCTCAGAGCGGAGATTCTTTGCTCTTCCTGCTCAGCGGGGCTTCCGCGTCATCTCTTGCGTGGACCCTGACCCTCTCTCCCCGAGAGGGGAACGGCACCGGCGCCTGGGCACACAATTACAACTCAGTTCCTAACTCAGTCGCTGGCAAGAGGACCAGGGCCGGGCCCTTCTGATTCACTCCCGGAGCGGTTTTCCTGCTCCCAGCATGAATCCATCCATTCATCTGAGACTGGACTTCTCTGTAGGGAAAGAGCTCAGAGTGACGTAGAACCATCATGGGAGGCTGATGGCCAAGGTCAAGTTCACCAAGTACACGGGCTATGCCAGTCATCATGAATCAAGGCCTAGGGGCACAAGGCCCGTGGTCTCCCGAGGGTAACCATTTTTCTGTGCCAGGCCGGGCTTTCAAAATGTCACAGTGAGAAATGGCCAGTATTGATGCCCTTTGCACACTGGACTTCGCGTGAAGAGTGAGAGGCCTTTATTCTCTGCTTCCTCTCTGCAGGCAGCCCACCCACCCCGTTTGTTTAGTGGGTACCTGCCGCCTTCCTGAACCACCTACCCACCCACCTTTCAGCCATGAAGAAGGCAGGCGATGATCAGATCACTGATTGACTTCTTGGCCGCCGGCCAGAGGCTTCTCTGTCCCCCTCTCCTGTGTCTTCATTATGATCTGGACAGAGAATTCTGGACGTAGAATTGATGACCGGGGCCTTACCGATCCTAGGGAAAGGGCGTTATCCTGGGAAGGAGGGCACAGATGGATTTGGCCAGGAGGCGGCTGCTGCGTTCCGGTTCTGGTTCTGGGTCCGTCACTCCCGGGCTGGCCTCGTCAGACCTCTGACCTGTCTTTGACTTCTTTTTCCCGTCTGTCACATGAGATGGGTGATCCCAGTTGACACTTGGCTGCCCAAGTCCGCCATGGAGAAAGCGGAGCCCGTCTGCAGATAGGGGCCTTTTCCAACTCTGCTGGGTCCCTCGGCCTCTGTCTGCCCCTTGAATATTGCATTCCTGAAGGTGGGTGTCCCCACACCCTCTCCATCGTTCTTTGTCCTGATAAAGGCCCAAGTCTGGGTGTGGCCCATGAGGCCCTTCTGGGTCTGGCCAGCTCTGTTCCCTCCTGCAAGCCTGTACAGGTGGCCTTGTTCAACTGGCTGTCGGAAGTGGCTTCTCCCCACTACTGTGCTAGAATGTTCTGTACATCCAGACAGCCTCCCCCCGGGGCACTTCCAGGGTCTTCCAGGTGTGGCCGGTGTGCACCTCTCTCCCATCAGCTCTGTGAGAGCAGCGGCTACAGCTCCATCCATCACGCACACAGCACATGTCTGATAGGTCCCTGTCAATGCAGGGAGTGAACTCCTGGGTCAGAAGGAGCCGTTAAAGCCATGTTTACTTTCAAACCTTAAACCGTGTTTAGTTCCAGACATTCTCCGTGGAGTCTCTGCCCCCATGATTACCCTTACTGCCCCACTTCTGCCGTGTGCACTTTGCTGTGTGTCTGTTTGGGACGGGGAGTGGAGGCAGAGAGACAGGCAGGATTCCCATCTGCTGGTTCACTCTCCAAATGCCCCCAACAGCCTGGGCTAGGCCAGGGCTGGAGCCTGGAATCAGGAGTTCAATCTAGGGCTCCCATGAAGGTGGCAAGGACTAAATGACTAAGTGGCATGACCCAGCGCCTCCCAGGGTCTCCATTGGTGGGAAGCTGGAGCCAGGAGCTGAACCCAGGCACTGGCACCTTAGGTCAAGGCCACACGCACTCCCGGCGATAACTTTTCAAATGCAGTTTCCTTCCGTCGTCTGACTTCATCCTCACTTCCACCCTTCGGTAGAATTTTCTCAGTGAGTGCCTGGCGGATCTGGAACTGAAACCGCCATGTCTCCGGAGTGTTCTGTTAAACAGGAGCGTTAGAAAAGTGGAAGCGCGTTCCCAAGTTGGTGAGATCCCTAAGGAGGGTCTTTGACGTTGCCAGGGTGTGTTGGCACCGCCACGTGTACGAAGTCTGCGCCGTTGGGGACATTTAAAAGACGCGCGTCCGTAAAGTTCTGGGGGTTCAGAACAAAAACCGCTCCGTGAATAGGCATGACAGCAGCCAGAAGCTGCGCAAGTAGGAGCTAGGACTCGGCCTGTTTGCCTGAACTCGGCTCGGCAGGAATGTGCTGTTTCTGTGGGGACTGAGAGAGGGGTCCGGGAGAGAGGGTGGTGCGGAAAAGGTGCAGAGACGGACTGCAGCCCGGGCGTTGGGGGTCAGGAGGCCCCTGCGGGTGTCAGCAGCCATGGTTTGGCTAGGGGCTTTGGCACCCTGGCTCGGAGCCGCACTGCGTGGCGCTCGCAATGTCGTGCTGAGGAACCGAAACTGAGCCGAGGCTTTTGCAGGTGGAAGGCTGTGGAGCAGGGAAGCGGTGTACGAAGACGGTGGTCAGTCACGTTGCCGTGGCAGTAGCTGCCCCACGGCTCCCAAGAGAGGACTGGGCACAGGCAGGCTCACTTGGGTGGTGGTTTGCAAGATTTTTTGACTGCAACTCAGAAAAACCTTTGGCATCACAAGTCACACATGTGCACCCACACACCCACATGCTTGAAGTACAAGTTTTACACAGTAAACACACACGTGTAATACACTGACATTTTCTGTTTTATGTTCTTTTTCATTTTTTTAAAGAATGACCCACATCAGTTAATGTCATGGCGAATTTTTTTTTTTTGAAAGATTTATTTATTTATTTGAAAGAGTTACACAGAGAGAGGAGGAGAGGCAGAGAGAGGTCTTCCATCCGCTGGTTCACTCCCCAATTGGCCACAACAGCCGGAGCTGCGCCAATCTGGAGCCAGGAGCTTCTTCCGGGTCTCCCACACGGGTGCAGAGGCCCAAGGACTTGGGCCATCTTCTGCTTTCCCAGGCCATAGCAGAGAGCTGGATCAGAAGGGAAGCAGCAGGGTCTCGAACCAGTGCCCATTATGGATGCTTGCACTGCAGGCAGCGGCTTTCCCCACCGTGGTCATGGCTAATTTTGACACTTGGATACAGTGGAATAACATGTAGGGAATGATAGTTATTCGAAATGCACCATGTTTCTAAACACCCATCTCAGAACATCATTACGAATAACTGAGACTAGAACCTGTACCCCAGTGAGCTGAAGATAGGGTGGTGGTGGGGGGGGTTTCTGTGGGGTTATAAGGAATGCAGAGGGGGCCTGAATCCACAGATGTGAAAGCTGCCAGTCACGTTGTAGAATGAACACCCGAGTGGACAGAAGCTCATACAAAGATTTTCAGTCGTTGTAATCGGGGAGAGGCAGATGAGCCAGCAGTAAGTTGCCATGTCACAGCCATCAGACTGGCAAACAACCTGAAAATGTGGCAGTAGGGAGTACCTGAAGGTGGGAGCAGTGGGACTGAGCGCGCCCCCAGGGGGGGACTGAGCGGGCCCCGGGGGGGGACTGAGCTGCTCCCAGAGAGGGACTGAGCGCGCCCCCAGGGGGGTACTGAGCGTGCCCCCAGAGGGAGACTGTCCAAGCCCCCAGGGTGGACTGTGCATGCCCTCAGGGGTACTGAGTGCCCCCCCAGGAGGGGGACTGTCCATGCCCCCAGGGGGACTGAGCGCACCCCCAGGGGACTGTCCCTTGGAGATTCTGTCCTCAGAGAGGCAGCTCCCCCCGCCCCAGAGAAAGTCATGCATTCATGCAGCCAGAGCCTCCCCTTCGTCTTAGCTTGCAGATCCCAGCCTGAGGGAGTCAGAGCTACAGTGCGACATCTCTACACACAGAAGTACATGTCACAGTTAGGAGTGAGAGAGTGGAGTGTGCTGACTTGGGCGGACCTCAGGGGTATGCTGCCTCGGAATGGTGAGCTGTGCACCATCAAACTGTACTACATCTTGCCTGTGGGCTGCAACTTACGTGGTGAAAGTATGGAAACCATCAGTACTGAACTCGGAGCAGTGGTTTCTGTAGGGCCCACGGAATCCTTTGGCCTGGCCTTGCCAGGAGGACTCCAAATAGCAGGCAGAGTTTTAAGCTGGTATTTTGTATGGCCATTGGCAGGAGGAAGGTTCCCCACCCCTGCTCTAGGGTAACAAAGAAGGGGAGAAGGAGAGGCTGCCAGGGTGTGGTCCTCAGACTGCTTCAGCAGGATCCCTACCGTGAACGTGGTCAAAGAGGAAGCCCTGCAGCAAGTGTGGCTTCAGGTCAGGGTTTGACAAAGCTAGGTGGTGGATACTTGAGTATTTAATATGGATTCTCTATAGTTTTTTGAGTGTTTATGATATTTCGTAATGCTTTTTAAATTTTTTGTTTATTTGAGAGACAGAGGGCTGCCATCTGTTGGTTTGCTCCCCAGATGCCGACAACAGCCGGAGCTGGGCTAGGGCCAAACCTGGGATCCAAGCGCTCCATCCGGGTCTCCCATGTGGGTGGCAGGAACCCCACTACCTGAGCCGTCACTGCTGCCTCCCAGGGTGTCTGTTAGCAAACAGCTGGAGTCAGGAGCCAGAGCCAGGAATCGAACCCAGGCACCCCAGTGTGGGTCACTGATGTCTTAACCACTAGGGTAAACACCTGTTCCCATAATTCTCTTTACTTTTTCATCATTGCTATTACAGAGACAGTGGTTAACCACTGTGGCCAAGATGCACAGTGCATCTGTGGCAAGGGCACAGAAGTCAGTTTCCAGGACCAGTGTCGTGGCCTAATGGGTCACACCTCTGACTGCGATGCCGGCATCCCATATTGGCACTGGTTCAAGACCTGGCTGCTCCACTTCTGATCCAGCTCCCTGGGAAAACAGCGGAGGATGGCCCAAGTCCTTGGGCCCCTGCGCCCCTGTGGGAAGCCTGGAAGAAATTTCTGACTCCTGGCTTTGGCCTAGCCCAGCCATTTAGGGAGTGAACCAGTGGATGGAAGTGCTCTCTCTGTCTCTGCCTCTGTCTCTCCATAAGTCTGCCTTTCAGATAGATAAATAAATAAACCTTTTTAAAAAGATCCAGTAGAAGTCCTTTTCCTTTCTCAATGTTCCTCTACCTCCTGCTTCCCAGCTGGAGTTTGAGAGAGAAGAGGAGACACGTCGTGTGGCAGCACTGTCCCGGTCCCTGGCCGGTGAGGGACAGATGTGCAAGCCCGCTGGTCCGCTGCTCCTGGCAGTGTGCATCCGAGCCACCGCGAGCTGTCGGAGGAGCTGAGGCCCCGGAGGCTTCTCTCTGGCTTGTGAAGAGAGCAGGACGACTTCCACGTCACAGAGCCTAGTCTCCCTCCCCCCTCCCCGGCTCAGAGAATGGGATGAGAATAGGTGGTAACTTGTCAGTAGCTGCTCCTCCCCCTCCAAAACCCCACCAAAGGGTCTCGAGTTGCCTTTCTCTTCTTGACCTTTTACGCCCCGGCAGCCTCACAGATCCTTTTGCTAGTTAGGACAAAGTTACCGCCACTCCATTTTAAGCATGTGTGTAACTTGGGCAGTCTGTGGTGCCGTATGGTATAGGGCAGCTGCTTGCCCCCGAAACAGAAGAGAATTCCAGGTCTCCTCATGGTTCTTTGGGGTGTACGCATCTCCGTGTGACCGTGCAAGTCGCACCCCTTCGGAGCCTCAGGTTCATGGCCGTCATCCAGCTACCATTCTCCCCTCCTTCGCACCGAGTCAGACCGCCTACTGACTCTCGGGAGCTGCTGTAGGCATGCAGCTCACGGAGTCTTCACGCCACGCCTGTGAGCCAAGGAGCCTGAGACCCGAGGAGGTTAGGTAACTCGGGCAAGGTCTCCCTGCTGGTAGCCGGCAGAGCCAGGCTCGGCCCCTCAGCCTGCGGTGCAGGTGTGGAGCGCTTTGAAGTGAGCCCGTGTGCCACGTGCACTGGCACAGACCCTGACAGTCATAGGTGCTCAACACACGGCCGCCTGCCTTCACCGCGCGCTCCCGGCTGTTGTGTGACTTCACGTGGCGTGACTCACTCCCAGAGGTCAGCCTGGGGGAGTGGCGGGGGAGGAGGGACTCACAGCTGAGCTCCGGCAGTGCTGCAGTCCGAGGAACCAGTCAGCCAAGGCACAGAGTCATGCCTTTTATTTTTAAACCCACACATACCTCCGCAGACTGGCGGCGCGTTCCGCGCGCTCTGGCTCTGGACCCGGCTGATCTGGGGGGAGGAGACGGTGGGCATGGGCGCTGACATGGATGCCGTCCAGCTCAGTTCATTTCCCCCGCTCTGGCGGGGTCGCTCACGCCCCTGCTCAGGCTGAACTCTCCGTGGCCCTGGGCATCCTGGCCAGCTGGCCCATCAGATAGGAGGATGGCACCCTGCAAGCAGCTGGTGTGCCGGAGCCAGATGACTCTGGATGAGCCCTGCCCTGGCCCTGGCCCTGGCCCTGGCCAACCAGTGCCGGCAACCCAAGGATGGAGTCGCAGAAGGTGGGGGGAGGGCCCGTCTTTCCAGCCTGCAGAAGCTGCTGCCTCTCGCCCACCTTCCTGCTCTGCCGAGACAGTGACTCAGGCCCAGACCACTCCCGGGGGAGCCAGGATTTCAGCCACTATCAACTGCCGCCTACTCTCTGCTGAGCCCGCCCGCCCTTCCCCTCCCCCAACACTGGGGAATCTCTTGGCCAGCTCTAGCTACCAGAGATCCAGGGTGGGGTACATGGATCGGATCGGTTCAGGATTCTCTCCACCCCCAGGCCAGGCCCAGGCGCACTCTGGAGGCCAGGGACTCGAGGGAGGCACGCCTGGGTCTCCACGTCCTTGACTCTCCCGCGTGATACGAGTGCCGGAGCCTCCGGAGAAGGGCCGGGGTGACCAGGGGATCCCCACCCAGCTGCCATCTGGGCCTGCCTCTTGTCTGCCTCTGCAACAGAGGGGGTGAGGAACAAAAGATTGAGAAACCCGGCGAATGCAAAATGCAGAAGAGCTGTTGTTGTCAATAGACGTTACCCAAGAGCAGGAGTGGTTTTGGAAGGGTTTTACCGAGACGGAATTAGCCAGCTGGCATCATGCTGCTAATGGAGATATTTACTGTTTGAAAAAGTATATTTGTAGCTTTGGAGAACATCCTGTTGACTTTTCTTTATTGTGGAAGAAAATAACTCTTCCCCACCACGCCCCACCCCCCCTTCCCTCTGCACACACAGAACTTTTTTTCTTCTTGAAGGTGGGGCATGTCAGGGGTTGGAGAGGGTAGGGTTCAGAGAAATGTTTTCTCCACTTTGTTGCTGAGACCAAAATATCCCTTGTGCCGGCCCCTGGGGCTCGTATGTGCGGAGCGGAGCGGTGAGCAGAACCCAGGGAGGCCTCTTCCCGCAGAGGCGGGGCCCGGCCCTCTGGGTCTCTGCCAGCATGTAGAGCTCGCCCTGGGGAGCAAGCCTTGTCTTCTCTGTGGACCTCTGCTTACCCCCCAGCGCCCAGGGCAGGGTGCTGAGGGGGAGCCGTGAGCAGGAGGAGCGAGAGTCCCGAGGCCCAGAGCTCCGGGGATGCTGCGGCCAGCGTCGCGCACGCCAGCTGGGACCAGAGCCCGGGGAGAGGTCAGGATCGGAGGGAGAGGTGGCGGAAGGGCCCGCTGCCGCGTAGCTGTGTTGTCCTCCCTCGCTCCCCTCGCAGGGCGCTCTGTTGGGTGGCAGGGAGTCTGGTCTCCCACCGGGACACCTGGCCCGTTTTCTGGTTCTTTCTCCGGCAGAATGGGCTGACATCTGCCATTTGGCAGCCGCGGATGGACCCGAGAGACGCCTCTTCCTGCTACATTCTCTTGGCTCTTCAGAATATTTCCCCTTGTGAAGCTTCCCTGGGCTTAGCTCCTGAGGCCAAAGGCCAGCTCCCCGTCCTCAGTCCCCGCTGAACGCACTGTCGCTGGCAGGCTCTTCTCCAGGTGTTTCCGGATAGGGGTTGGGGTCTGCCAGCCGCCACGGCGCTTTTCTTCCCTCTTGAAGAGCAGCGTTTTCAGAGCCTTCCAGAGAGTAAGGCCTCGGGGGCAGCACGCTTACTCTGCTCACTTGTTTGGTCGTCCATTCGCTGCTCACCGTCACAGGGCAACACGGTCGTCCTCACCCCATGTCTCTGGAGCCAAGCGCGGAACCCTCAGTGAAGATTCACTGGATGTTAATCCAGCGGAAGATGGGGAACAGCGCTGGGCCTCGCACACTACTTGTGGAGGTCACAGAAAGGCCTGACATTCAGCCCCTGCCCTGGGGGTGCTGTGTCTCGCAATCAGAGAACACAGCACACACCATCCGGGTACATTAGCCTGTACCCTTTACAGTAGAGCCACTTCAGTAACGAAGGCTGGCTCAGTGCTAGGAAATGCATCTGCACAGTTCGTCACAGTAACAGGTCAGAGGAGACCAACCAGTCATCTGAATGGAGCTGAAAAGTCACTAGTGTGTTTCACAAGTCCAACCTTTGGTGCCGGTGCTGGGGTGCAGCCGGTTAAACCGCCATCAGCAACACTGGCATCCCATGTGAGTGCCAGTTCAAGTCCTGGCTGCTTCACTTCTGATCCAGCTCCCCGCTGATAGCCTGGGAAAGCAGTGGAAGATGGCCCACCCACATGGGAGACCCAGGTGGAGTTTTAGGCTCCTGGCTTTCAGGTGGCCCTGCCGCGGTCATTGCGGCCATCTGGGGAGTGAACCTGTAGGTAGATCTGTCTTTCATTCCCTTTTTCTCTGTAACTGCCTTTCAAATAAATCGATCTTTAAAAAAAAAAAAAGATAAAAATCCAATCTTTGTATCTTTGAGTAAACCAGGAACAAAGATATTTCCTTACTGTTAGAACTTTCCTCATATTCAAGAGTGAAAGATCAGACTATAAGTATTCTTACTAAAGCCAGAAACTTTTTTCTGCATTTTCTAGTTAATGCAGTAACAGGAGACAAAAAATTAGATATGAATATTGAGAAAGAAAAGGGAAACTTGATCGTTATTTTCAAATGATAAGACTGTTTATCTGAAAAATCTACTTCATTTGTTTTTCCCAGTTGAACGTCTTGGGCTACACAGGCTGGATATGTAGATGTGCCTGGTCTCAGGATAAGTGTACGGCAGATAAACTGAAAAAGAAAATCCCATGTAGAGTATAACGCAAAAATACAAAGTTTCATGAAATGCACTTTAGACATGTGTAAGGCTAAAAATTTCACATATGTTTTTTTGGGACCTTAATATTTTAACAAAATGAGTCCAGAGAATCTAAATGAAAAACAAAACAAAAGCCAAAACTTAAGACCAAGGGACATAATAGAAAGCCTCCAGCGGGTGGAAAGAGATATAATGACCCTGAGTGAACAAGCCTAGGGCCTGGAAAGATGAAGGCCTTGGGAGTGGACGTCTGGCTGAGCAGTAAAGATGCTGGGTAAGATGCCCATATCCCATGCCTCAGTGCCTGGCTTCAAATCCCAGCTCCAGCTCCTAATTCCAGCTTCCTGCTAATGTAGACCCTGGAAGGCCACAGGTGATGGCTCATGTAGCTGGAGCCCTACCACACACTTAGGAGACCTGGGTGGAGTTCCCGGCTCTTGGCTGCAGCCTGATCCAGCCTCGGCCACTGGAGCATTTGGGGAGAGTGAACTAGCAGATGAGAGCTGTGTGTGTGCCTAATAATAATAATAAAAACCATGTGGGTCCTTTAAAATTAATCTATAAATGTCATACATTTCCAGTCATAAATATCCTTGTGGGGTTTTTGGGCAGGGACAGGAAGGAGGCACAAGGCAGATGGTTTTGAAATTTATCTCCAATAATAAAGCAAATTAAAATAGCCAAGAAATTACCTGAAGAAGAAAACCAATGAGGAGAGATTTGACTTACTAAGTATTAACAGCTTTTCTAAGCCTAAATAATTAAATCTGTGTTATTGGCAAAAGAGTAGGTTGGTCTCTGACATGAAATAGAAGTAGCTTGCACTAATAAAATGGCTTTTCAGAGAGGGAGTATTTTTAAAACATGTTAAAACAGCTGGTTGACCATACATGCAAGCTCTAAATGTAGTAAAGATTTCAGTCTAAAAAAACTAACCACTGACATTGTGAAAATGCCAGTGACACGGAGTAGCCACGTCCATCTTGGTAGAGAAGAGCTCCTCTGGGGGACTCGCTCTTGCCAGGGTTAACGCTGACTGCAAAGCTACAGTCATTCAGATAAGCACAGAAAGTAATGGGAGGACACTGAGGCCAGAAATGCCCCTTAGCATTAACAAAGATGCCAGGACAGGTCAACGGGAAAGGAATAGTCTTTTTCACACACTGGAGAGCCACTTGGCAAGGAGTGAAGTTAGAATCCTACCCCTGGGCCGGCGCTGTGGCACAGCGGGTTAATGCCCTGGCCTGAAGCACCAGCATCCCATATGGGCACCGGTTCTAGTCCCAGCTGCTCTTCTTCCAACCCAGTTCTCTGCTGTGGCCTGGGAAAGCAGTACGAGATGGCCCAAATCCTTGGGCCCCTGCACCCACGTGGGAGACCCTAAAGAAGCTCCTGGCTCCTGGCTTCAGATTGGTGCAGCTCCGGCCATTGCAGCCATCTGGGGAGTGAACCAACAGAAGGAAGACTTCTTTCTCTCTGCCTCTCCTCTCTCTGTGTAACTCTGACCTTCAAATAAATAAATAAATCTTTATGATATGAGGTAGGATTCTTTTTTTTTTTTAAACAAAAGTGATCTAAAATTGTCAGTTTAAAAAAAATTGGACTTCAAAATTTACAAAGGACGCCATTAACAAAGTGAAAAAAAAATAAAAAACAAGATGCGGTTGAGAGAAAATATTTGCCAAATCACCTATCTGATTAGGGACTTGTCCTGAGACTATGAAAATAATTCTTATGACTGAACAATAGAAAATACATTGCCATTTTAGAATGGGCAAAGGAGTTGAATAGTTGTTTCTCCAAAGGGGGGGAAAAACACTTGAAAAAATGCTCACCATTTTTAGTCATTAGGGAGCTGCAAATGAATGCCATAGTGAAATATGCTTGTAACTTACCAGGATGGAAAAAATCAGAAAGACAGTAGCAAGTGGTAATTAGATACCACATGTAGCACGGCTGGGAATGGAGGGGGTACAGCCACTTTGGAAAACAATCTGGCAGATCCTCAAAAGGTTAGACATAGCGGCACCACGTGACTCAGCTTTCTCCAGATAGGCAAACGTGTCCATACAGAATCTTGCCCACAAGAGTTCATGGCAACATTCTTCATTAATAGCCCAGGAGGGGAAACAGCCGCGTACCCAGCAACTTCTGAGGGGCTAAACAAAGTGTGGTGTAGCCATACACAGAAACATCATCCTGTGATTAGTAAGGGGGCGGGGTGAAGGACGGAGACGTGCTGCCACACAGACGATCTTTGAATTTTGCTAAATGAAAGAAACCCAAGCAGAAAGCCACACGCGATTACATGTAACGTGGCAAATAGGTGAATCCATAGAGACAGGAAGTCGAGCGGTGGCCACCAGGGCTTGGCGGGGAGGGAGTCACTTGCTCGTAGGTGTGGGGTTTCTTTGTGGTGTGATCCATGATCCAGTGTCCTGCCATGAGACACCGGTGGTGGTTGCCCAAGGCTGAGGGTGTACGGAAACCACCAAACCGTGCACTTTGAAAGAGTCGGGGCAGTGCTGTGTCGGCTGTCTCCCAATAAGGCTGTCACTTAAAAAGAAACTGGGTTCTGAGTAAAGATGAGAGGGCGAATACATGCACCCAATTTATCCCCCTCACGAATCCCACAAGAAACAACCACGTGCTTCTGGACACCCCCCCTCCAAGTTCAGGGCGAACAGAAGAGCCGTCAGCAACAGCATTTGAGAACTGGAATGCACTTCTGAGAGAGCTGCCCCTCTACGTCACAGAGCCCTCGGGGTCAGGGAAGTGGGGGTGAAGCCAAGTGCCCAGGTCGCTGCTGGTTGAAAGCTGTTGTGATTGGGCCTCTGCTCTGGAGGGGACTGCCCCTGCCCGACCCTGGCGCTCCCCCACCCCCAGGGAGCTCTGTCGTGGGGGACACCCAGGTGAGTTGGCCATGGGAAAAGTAAGGGCTTGAGGGCCCTTAGCCATGTGTTCACTCGGCCCATGCGTTTGTAAAATGGAAACATCCCGTGTTTCACGGCCGTCTGTTCAGAGCACCTCTGTCTTGATATTTTTTCTTCCTACTACTCATCATGTCAGACAGCTTTGGAACAGCTGGGACCTTTTGAGGCCTAGGACCAGGGGGCAGGGGCGGGGAGTGGGGTTTGAGTTGGGGGTGTACTGTTTGAACTGCAGTTTGTGGAGATGTTTTGGGGGAATTTTTTTTAAAGATTTATTTATATGAAAGAGTTACATAGAGAAGGAGAGGCAGAATGAGCGAGAGAGAGAGAGGTCTTCCATCTGCTGGTTCACTCCCCAGTTGACCGCAGTGGCCGGAGATGTGCCGATCTGAAGCCAGGAACCAGGAGCTTCTTCCTGGTCTCCCACACGGGTGCAGGGGCCTAAGGACTTGGGCCATCCTCTACTGCTCTCCCAGGCCACAGCAGAGAGCTGGATCGGAAGTGGAGCTGCCAGGACTCGAACTGGTGCCCACATGGGATGCTGGCACTGTAGGTGGCGGCTTTACCTGCTACACCACAACACTGGCCCCTTGGGGAAAATTTAATAAGCAAGAAATTACAGACCAAAGAGTTGGAAATATGCAGAACATCCTTGTTTTGGTCAGCTTTAAATTTATTTAAAAACTAAAAGAAAAATGGGGTAAAAAATAATAGGGCACAAAAGTGATAAAGGTGAGAATTCAATCAACAGGAACCAAGGCAAGTGCAACCAAGCATCTTCAGCTTGTACTCAAAACTGGCATGATCCATTAAGAGGATGGGACCAACTGCAAATCGGAGTAGCAATTGTTTGAGCATCTAGTTAATGACAAAGAGGAGCAAGTCATAGGACACGTTGATAAAACATTGACATTTCTGGTGGATTTAACGTGAAAGACAACATGAGGGTAGAACTCATGATGTGCCTCCCCCCAGGCCATCCGTGATGGGCTAGTTACTGTCATTAATTCAGAGAGCATTTAGGATTAGTCACGGTACAAAAAATCTTGAAACGTACCCTGAAACCTTACCATCTATTTGTGAAAGAAACATAGGATCTTTCCTAAACTCTGCCACAGTCCTGAAATTTATGTTGCTCTGTTACCAATAATCTGGGGAGGGAAAAAAACATTTCTGAACTGTCAGTGGTAGCCACTTTTCAGTTAGCCCTTATTCCAACTGAGTGATCTCCACTCCAGCAACACAGTACTACCAGCTCTGTGTTACATGAACAGGCAGGCATTTTAAAAGTTGCTGTTTGTTCTTTTTTTTTTTTTTTAAAGAATTATTTATTTATTTGAAAGGCAGAATGCAGAGAGGGAGAGAGAGGTCTTCCATCCACTGGTTTACTCCCCAGATGGCCACAATGGCCAGAGCTGTGCCAATCCGAAGCCAGGAGCCAGGAGCTTCCTCCAGGTCTCCCATGCAGGTGCAGGGCCTAAGGACTTGGGCCATCTTGTACTGCTTTCCCAGGCCATAGCAGAGAGCTGGATCGGAAGTGGAGCAGCCAGGACTTGAACTGGTGCCCATATGGGATGCTGGGATTGCAGGTGGCAGCTTTACCCGCTATGCCACCACACCAGCCCCAACCATTTGTTCTTTTTCTAAATATTTTCCCTTTGGTTTCAAAGGGCAGGTAAAATTATATCAGCTTGAGGCCTACAAAACCCAGACCCACATCTGCGAGTGCAGTTAGCACCATGGAGAGCAGGACAGCCGTAGTGAAGTCAGGAGGATGAAGCGAACATGAACACCCCTTTCCTCCCCAGCACACACACCCCGCCTCTCCTACTTGCTGAGCTGGGCCTTCCCTCCCAAGACAGGAGACTGTGGAGGAATTTTTCCCAAGGATTTTTATCTGCCCAGGAGAAAAGACCAAAATTATACTGGCATTGAGGATTTGCCCACAAAGCGTCAGCCAGGCCTCACCGTACACTAGCTCCACGTCCATGTGCTCAGAGCGTCTAACCAGCTGTTTTGGTCCTCCAGTCCTATATGTGAGTAGGCAGCACAAGAATTGCCACACATCCAGGGAAAGCGTTTAGTATTTAAAAAAATAAATAGACTAAACAAACAGAAACAACTTGGAGGGAAACAGAGACTATAAAGAGAAGATATGTTTTTAAAGCTGTCATTAAGATCCTCAGATAAGAAGGCATCAATGAAATAAAAACAAGATTTTTTTTTTTTAAAGGACATCCTGAAAATTTAGAAAAAGTCTTGGAAATTAAAAATTGGATAGCAGAGATAAAAGACTCTTTAGAAGTGTTATAAAGTTAAGAGTAATTGGAAAACAAATTAAAGGACCACCAGCCAAGGAGGGGTGACATCAAAGTTATAAAAATTTCAGAAGCAGAAAATGGAGAAGAAACCATTGATGACAAAGTTATTTTAATCCCAGAGCCAAAGATTACAAATTATTAGAAATCCAAGGGGATCTGCGAGTACCCAGCAAAATGGATGAAACTAGACCTGTGAGGTGCATCGCTGTAAAACTGCACAGCCCTAGCAGACACAGGGCCCTGTGAGCTTGCAGGTCAGACACAAGGGATGGGAGTCAGATGTCCTCCAGCCTCACCACAGCACCAGAGCCAGGGCACCGTGCCCTGAAAATTTTAAATGGTGCCATGTCCAGCCTGGGATTTTATACCCAGCCAGACTATCCAAGGGAAGGAATAAACAGTCTGGGGGACATGAAAAATCTCAGAAGTTCTCTCCCACACACTCCCCACCCGCATTAAATAAGGAATAGACGGAAGAGGAGCAGCAGGGGCGGATCATGGGGGAAAGTTGGGAGCCCCAGTGAGGAGAGCGGCTGTGCACAGTGCTGAGGGGCAGCCGGCCCAGCGTGGAGCTGGGCACAGGCTCCCGTGGAGGAGGCCTGGTGTGCAGGAGTGAATTCACAGTGGAATGGAGCAGTAAGTATGCCACTTAGTTAGCTTTGAAGTACATGTGCCATAGAAATAGCAGAATTGAAAGCTCGGGACTTAGTAGACTTGACGCAAGTGAAAGGAAGATAAAAGATTCTGTACGGTTACTGTTGGGCACTGCTGCACCATTCCACAACTTAGAGGCTCCCAGACGACAACGGACGGTTCCACTTGGTCGAGAATTTGGTAATGACTTGGCTGAGGTTTGGCTCGGGAAGCCTCGCGAGGTCGAGTTGAGCACGTTTACCTCGTAAGGTTTGACTGAAACAGAAGAGCCTGCCGGCACCCGCATGCAGAATGGAGGGCACGTCACCACACTCTGGACTTAGTGTAATGGCTAACGCTGCCTAGCCACGCTGCGATACCTGACTGTACTGCAAGCGTGTCTCTGTGTCAGTAGGGACGAGCACCCTACAGCGTGTTTTATTTGCTCGTGTAGTTAAATCCTGTCTTCCAAAGTACAAAAGTCAGTACCTAGAGCCTGAAGACCTGATCCTCCAGAGGCTGCAGTCCAACAGGCATTGTTCACAGCCGCGAAGAGAATGCTCAGACCTGCTGAGCTGAGAGAGGTCGTCTGCGCCGGGGCAGGGAGGAGCGCGGGGCCGGGCCGCGTGGGATGAAGTTTCACTCCACAAGCCTCCTTGCCTCATCAGACTGTGCACACGTATGGCTTTGATAAAGTAGCCCGTAGATGAACAGAAGGAAGTCGTAGTAATGAAGTCAGCATGGGTGAATACCTAACACGCTGTGAGGGTGCGGGAAGCTGGTCTTTCTCGGTCTGAGACCAGAAGTAGGAAGCACAGAAGGGAATGTGTCATTGATAGACTTGACTTCACACTGATCAGGAGCTCCTGTCCAGCCAGGGGGAAGTCCTGGTGTCCTGGCCAAAGGGCATGTGGTAGATTAGAAGCTGTTTCAATCTTTTGAAAATGTAAAATGTTTCCATCTGTGTCTAGGGCAGTTTGGCAAAGTATCAAAGCCTTAAACACAGAATGTAGGTGTACATCCTTGACCCAGCCAAGCCAAGATCTTACCCTCCTTGACTAATCCTTGGAGTACAAAAGAAGAATTTGTTTATTGAAAAAGAAACATTTGATTCAGTTGAAAAGACCAGCAGTAAGTGATGTGGGTGTTGTGGTACAGCAGGTTAAGCCACCACTCGGGGTGCCTGCATCATATCTGGGAGTGCCGTTTGAGTCCCAGTCACTCCTTTTTTCTTTTTTTTTTTTTTTTCTTTAAGATTGATTGATTGATTGATTTCAAAGGCAGAGTTAGGGAGAGAGAAGAAGAGAGAGCTCATTTATCTGCTGGTTCACTCCCCAGATGTCTGCAGTGGCCAGGGCTGGGCCAGACGGAAGCCAGGAGCCTGGAACGGCCTCCTGGTCTCTCACGTAGGTGACAGGGACCCAAGCACTTGGGCCATCCTCCATTGCTTTCCCAGGTGCATCAGCAGGGAGCTGGGTTGAAAGCAAAGCAGCCAGGACGTGAACTGGTGCTCCTGTGGGATGCCAGTGTCGTAGGCAGTGGCCTAGCCCAGTGCACTGCAATGCCGACCCCCAGCTGCTCCACGTCTGATCCAGCTCCCTGCTAATGCGTTCTGGGAGACAGCAGAGGGCATCTCAAGTGCTTTAGGTCCCTGCCATCCATGGTGGAGACCAGGACGGAGTTCCATCTTCTCAACCTCAGCTTGGCCCCAACCCTGGCTGTTGTGGGCATTTGGGGAATGAACCAGCAGATGGAAAAATCTCTCTGTCTCTCACTGATGCTCTGCCTTTCAAATAAAATTTTTTTAAAAAATTTTAAAAAAGATGATTAGAAGTATAGAATGGCAAATAAACATGATATATGGTTACTCTTGAAAGTTGTGTAAACTTTCACTATATACATGAACACATGTGTGCACACATAGGTGCACTGAGATTTGCGATATTGTCTTTCCCCTTGGGTTCTGTGTGTGTGCATGTACGCATGCCAAGTTTTTGATACCGATCAGATGCTATTTCTGTAGCCATGGGTGGCGGTTTGTTGAGTTGGGGCAAAAGTGGAAGGGACAAAGCAGCAAGCAGAGTTGGCCCCCACGAGCAGTCGACATGCTTGCCTCAGCTGCTTTTCTTTCTGCAGGTTTTAAAAATCTCTTTACCAACACTGAGCCTTGACCTCAGTCCTCACTAGAGATGGTAGCCAGAGGTCGTCTCCTCTCCCTTTCTCCCCACTCCCCCACCGCCTTCCTCTGCTCTTCTCTGTACGTCTCAGGCTTTCTCTGGTGAGCGTGCTTTTTCTTTGTAAGGGAATTAATTAGATACAACATTTTTAAGTGCCAAATAAGTTTTATTAGGCATTTTAAAAATTTTGTTTGAAAGAATTGGAGAGACTGAGAGAAAGATCTTCCACTGCGAGTTCACTCCCCCAAATGGCTGCAACTGCTGGGGGTGGGCCAGGCTGAAACCAGGAGCCTGGCGCTCCAGCCAAATCTCCTATGTGGGTGGCAGGGGCCCAAGTACTTGGGCCATCTTCGACTGCTTTTCTCAGGCACATTAGCAGGGAGCTGGATCGGAAGTGGCGCAGCTGGGACTCAAACCTGTGCCCATATGGGATGCCGGCATCCCATGCGGAGGCTTAACCTACGATGCCACCACACAAAACCCTGTTTTAGACATTTTCAAAGAAGGTAGGCGAGGTTCTGGACTTGAGGACGAGCTTTGGTTAAGCTAGGAAAGAGGGAGGCAACCCTCTTCAGTGGTGTGGCCATAGGTCCCTGTTGTCCTCATGAGGGTCCAGGTTATCCTGGTGACATGAACTCAGAAATGCCCCCATTTGGGTCAGGAGAGGATAAGGAGTCTGTGTGAGATTAACAAGCAGCCATTGGCGGAGTTGTTTAGTGGGGTGGGGTGGGGTGGGAGAGAAGATGGAAAGGAAGGTTCACACCGCCTTGCAGAGGCTGAACGATGGTGTAGATGCCTGCTCCGGCTCGGGGCTGGGCAGGAAGCGCACAAGGTGGCCTCGAGCATCCTGAAGTACCCGGAAGTACAGAAGTGCCAAACACCCACGCACACACGCACACACGCCGATGCAGAAGAGCGGCCAGTGGGCCGCGCCGGAACAGTTTGAGTGCCCGAATAAAGCAGTACTGGGTGAAATCCCGAGGTTTCTAGATGGTGGAGTGGGGCTCAGCACAGTGGGTTCTCCCGCAGAGTACAGTGTGGAGAGAAACCTGGCAAGCACACCTCAGCGTGGTGACCAGGGCCCCCCCCACAGCTCTGATGTCGATGGCGTGTGGCTCCATGACATGTGAGCACGGCTCCTCGGCCTGGTCAGGAGAGAGACAGCAGACAGCCCAGGTGGGCAGTCCTTAAGGCATCTGATCAGCACTCCTTAAAAATGCTGAGGGTTCCAGAAGTTGGAGGAGACGTGGCGACTAAGTGCAACGTGGGGCCCCGAGGGGCTCCTGGGGTTTAAAACGGGCGTCAGGGGCCGGTGTTGTGGTGTAGCAGGTAAAGCCGCCGCCTGCGGTGCCAGCATCCCATACAGGCGCCGATGAGAGACCCGGCTGCTCCACTTCCGGTCCAGCTCTCGGCTGTGGCCTGGGAAAGCAGTGGAAGGTGGCCCAAGTCCTTGGGGCCCTGCCCCAGCATGGGAGACCTGGAAGAGGCTCCTGGCTTCAGATCAGTGTAGCTCTAGCCATTGCGGCCAACTGGGGAGTGAGCTAGCGGATGGAGGACCTCCCTCCCTCCCTCCCTCCCTACCCACCCTCTCTCTGCCTCTCCTTCTCTCTGTGTAACTCTTTCAAATAAATAAATAAATCTTTAAAAAATAAATAAAATGGGCATCAGAAAAAACTAAGGAAATCCGAATAAGGTCTAGACGTCTGTCAGTTTGCCGTGTTGGTTGATAAATGTACCATGCTAATAGAAGGCACTGGGGAGAGAATGGGTGAGGGGGGTGGGGAGTTAATGTGTTTTCCTCACGGTGAACTTAAATCTTTACAAGTTGGGAACATGAACTTTTAAAATGAAAGTATTTGCAAGATGTTCTTCTAGGAGGTGGACACAGCTCTTGACTCAGCAAGTTGAAAGCCGTGGGAAGTTGTGGGTGACGGCCACTAGGTGTGGCGGAAACGCAGGGGACCTCGTGGGGCCTGCGTGGCACACATAAGTGGCGTGCGCCAGTGCACTCCGTTCTGCAGGCACCCTCCTCTCACATCTGTGTCTTGAGGGTCAGCGGCCCTTTCTGATGCCATGGGGTATGTGTGGGGGGGGGGAACGTATTTATTTATTTGAAAGGCAGAGTTACAGAGAAACAGAGAGAGAGACAGAGAGAAAGGTCTTCCATCTGCTGGTTCACTCCCCAGATGGCCACGACAGCCAGAGCTGTGCCGATCAGGAGCCAGGAGCTTCTTCCAGGTCTCCCACATGGGTGCAGGGGCCCAAGGGCTTGGACCATCCTCCACTGCTTTCCCTGGCCATAGCAGAGAGCTGGATCGGAAGTGGAGCAACCAGGACTCAAACCGGCGCCCATATGGGATGCCGGCACTGCAGGCAGCAGCTTTACCCGCTACACCACAGCTCCGGCTCCCACGGTGTGTTTTGATCAGATACGGGTAACAAGTTCCTGTGGAAAGAGCATGACCTGTGAGTGGGAGGGAGAAGGCAGGAGCCCAGGCTGTTCCTGGGTTTCATGTGGACAGGCACAGTGGCCTGGACCGGTCACTGAACCTCTCTCTGCTTCCTCGTCGAAACAATGAGAGGTTGAACCAGGTAACTTCTACCCTGGTAAAAATGCTGTGGCTCCTGAGACAGAGAAGGTGGCTGTACACGGAATAGAGTTGCATTGCTGGTGCTAGCCCCTCGCCCTGCATGCTCACCCGGAAGGCACAGTCGTTTGGAAGACTTCTCGGACAAGTCTCCACAGTTCTCGCCCTTGGCCTGGAGATTCTTAGACCCGGGGGATCTTCCTTTGTTGTGCAGTTGAAGATCCTGGGCTCGGGGCAGGTTGTGATTGGTTCAGCCCGTGAGCTGGGCACAGGCAGCACCCGCAGGACCCTGCTCGGCTGCCCCTAGGTGCCCAGCAGCTCCAGGCCCTGTTTCGGGAAAGGTGCCTGGGGCCCAGGCCAGGAAGGGGCTTCTCTCCCCTGGAACCTTTCCCTTCGGGTCCGAGAAAGGGGACAGCAATTGCATTTTTTTCTTTTTGGCTCTGTGCCCCCCCCCCCCCCCAGTAATTACATAGCCAGAGATGATTTGTTTACAGAAGCCACGTGAATCAGCTAGCCCTGAAAGGGTTAACGCGCCTAAATTACGGGGCTGGGTTAACAATAAACAGGATGTCCTCCAGAAATTAAATTTAAACCACTGTGACTCAGGCGGGCCCATCCCCTCAACGGATCGTTGTCTGGGGTTATTATCGGTGGTTAATTATACCGTTGGGTTTAGCAACAGAGCTGGTCAGTTTGGGCCAAATGGAAGCAGAGAAGCGGTGTGGAGGTGGGGTGGCCAGGCCGCTCTGGGAGCCGAGCGGGAGCTTTGAATGGCAGCACTTCTGCCAGGGCCTGGGAGCCCAAAGGAGGGTAGTGAGCGGGGCTGGGCGCAGCCTGTGCCTGGGCTGACCCCAGGGGCTCCTGACGTGCCTGCGGGGAGCGCGCACCTGCCGTCTGTATAGCTGCTGGGAGACACTGGGTTTGCTTCCTGGCCTGGCCACTGTTTGTTGCCTCTGAATCCTAGGCGTTTCTGTGCCTTGAGGAAGCTTCTACGTTATCTAGTTTATCCCCTCCTGATCTTACAAAGTAGGAAGTGAAGCCCCAGGGCAGCCTGCTTCTCAGAGCGGCTGGGCTAGCGCTTGACCTCAGACCCCCTCCCGGACTGGGGCCCTGCTTCCAGTGGGCCAGGCCGCCCTCCATGGCCAAGTGGGCAGTCCACTCGCAGAGCACCGTGGTAGGTCAAGGCCAGCCACAGCTGGGCTCCATAGCCTTCTCGTGAGCGACCTTGAGACTCAGTGCATTTCCCGGGGACGTCCCCTGGCCCGGCGGGCGTCGATGGCCCTGTGATAGGTGATTTCTGCCGAGCCGCCAGCCCTGCACACTCACGGTCGCTGCGCTGTGGAGCCGCAGAGGAGCGCCCAGCACAGCCGACGGGTGGTGGTGTGGTGTCTTTCAAGGCGTGTTTTCCAGGGTGATAGCTAGTACAGCAAGCCTATAATTTCCCACGTTGCAGCTCCTCCAGACACAAGGTGCGCAGTGCGGCTGTTTGTGGGGTATCTGCCCTTTGCTGGCCTCTCCTTTTCAAGGCATATAAACTTCAGACTGTTAGCACGGAAGGTCCTCGGGGCAGGAGCTGGTGCCTGATCCTGCATCTGTCAGAGGCCCTGGGAAGATGGCTGTCCTAGAATCAGCTCCGCCCGTGCCCATGGCCCTCACCCTCAGGGCACGGGGTGCGGGCACCTCGTCCACACCCTCCTGGGGAGAGTGTCAGCCCCCCCCCATGCCACCCCCATCTTATGGTATCCCTCTTTGTCTCTTTCTCTTGTAGGATTCCTTTTAAGATTGGACAGCCCAAGAAGCAGATCGTCCCCAAAACAGTGAGTAACCCAGCCTTGCACTCTTGAAAGTCAGTGCCACCTTACGCAGTCTTTGTGTAGAACCAGAGCTTTGACAACACCGGAGCAACCTGGACCTCGTTCCCCGTCGTGTAGGTCTGACTGCGTTTGCAGGGGCCTGCCATCTGGGGGCAGGGGAAGAAGTGGATAGTGAAGGTGTGGCGGATGGCTCTGCTCCTGACCCGGCCACTAGCACTTGTCCCAGGAGAGTTCCCGAAGCACAGAGTGCGCCGAACACGCCCAGGCCTTTCCTTTGAGCCCCTCTGCTACACAGCAGCCCAGGCAGCTTCCCTGCCCCGGGTCCCTTGCCCCTACTGCCCGCTGTGTTCCTGGCTGTGCTGCAGTCGCTCGGCAGGAAGGCGTGGCTGACTCCCACCCCCGGTAGGCCCACAGTCCTTAGCCTTATTTGACCCGTACGATGGGAGAGGAGAAGAATCGCAGATCCTTGGAAAGTGAGAGCTGGACTTGCATACAACTGCCTGAGTTTTCCTCCTGGTGCTGCAGGAGCGTCTAGGGCTGTCACAGCCCCGCCCTGGCGTGGCTGGACTCAGAGCCCAGGCTTGGGCTGCAGATCCGCACTCCTCCCCTCGTTTTACACTGCCCCAGGCAGTGACCCGTCTCCCAGGGTTGGGCATGGTAGCACAGTGCAGCCTCTTCAGCACCCTTACCCACCAATCTGAGCCATGAGTCTCGCTCTGACGTGGAAGACCATCGCGTAGGACCTGTCTCGCAGGGCAGCTCAGAAAACCCAGTGCTGCAGGGGTGCAGGCCCTCGTCTCTGTCATCCCAGCCCCCAGCAGTCCTCCCTGCTTACTGACTTCTCCCCTCCTTGGCTCAGCTCTCAGAACTATGGGGAAGATGTTGCTCTAGCTTGGCGGGGAGTTGGGCACACATCTGACCAGGGCCTCCATCTTTGGGAAATCCAAAGTTAGATCCCTCGAAAGGAAGTGGGCCCGAGTTAAAAGAGCTCTCCCTGCCTCGAGCGGGGCAGGTCGTCAGCAGAGCCAGCACTCCCTCCCATGCAGAGGCTGGCCATCTGCAGAGGCGCTCAGCAGAAGCCCAGAGAATCTGGGCGTGCGAATGCTGGGCTCTGGCGGTTACAGGAAGTGGGAAGGTGTGGCTTGGAGTCCCCAGAGCTTAATCCATGGCAGATCTGAAAGCGAAGTGGTTTGCGAAGGGTCTTTTATTCCCTCCCTCACTGCGAACACTCGGCCCTCCCAACACCCCTGCCTTTGTTGAAATGGACTTTGTTCTCCACTGAGAAGCAGAGGCTGCGATGCAGCCTCCAGCCCCTTTGCCAGATTGGCTCATGGAAAGATCTCCAGGCCCTTTCATCTGAGAGTGGGAAGGACTCGTGGGGGACGGCAGGTGCACCCGCGGCTTCCCTCCGCTGGCTCATTTGAGACGGAACTGTAGTCCCCTGACAGACTGGGTGGCAGGGAGGCACCTGTGACCCTGGGTGAGGTCCTCAGCCTCTGTGAGCTGTGGTCTTTCAATGCTGAGATGAGATGACAGTAGTAACTGTGTCACGCACACTCCGAGTTGCACACCAGGGGGATACTGACTGCCGTCCAGGGAGCTGGCGGATCTGGCTCTCTGTAAGCCATCGGGCCAGCCTGTCCCAGGCAGTGAAGTTGGAGGCCAGGCCAAGGTACAGCTTGGGATAGAGAGACACACTTCCTTGGCTTGCTCTCCTCACCTCCCCAGAGGCCCTGAAGTGTATGCAGCAAGACCCTGCCTCCTCGGGCCCCACCCTGGCACCCCTTCCTGGTCCCCAGGACAGGCCTGGGCCGCGTGGTTGTCTCGGCATCTCTGGCAGCTGCCGCCGAACAGCGGTGACGCGCTCTGTTGTTCTTGCCCAGGCACTTCCAGGGAGGGGGCAGATGTGGCCGCCTGGGTTACTAGGAGTCACGGCGCCCCTGTCATGGGAAGAAATGTTCCTGTTATCTGCAGGGAGTTTCAGGAAGGTTTTGGCCCGAGGCACCCGACTGTCAGACACAAAGGGAGCATTGTGTCTGTGCCCTTGCTGCTCTCTCGTGCCCAGGTTCTTCGCGCACACGCCGTTATTGCCGAGGCTCTGGCTGCTCCGGCGTGTGCTGTGTGCAGGCTGACTGTTAGCACACAGCCGCAAGAGCAAAGGCGCCCCCATCTCCGCTCCGGCCCCTCCCACTCCCCCAGGTCCCATAAAAGTGGCGGCAGAGTCTTGGTGTGGAGAAAGGAGCCGCGCCTGCCCACATAACTGGGGAGGGTGGAGGAGCTCTTCCCGGCTTTAGCCTGCCATGGGCCTCCGAAGCCAGGGCTAGCCTGGGTCTTGTGCCCCAGGATTCCTGGCGAGGCAGGTGCCCTGCGACATCATAGGAGAAGGATCCACTGAACCTTCCCACTCAAGAAGGGGTTCACGTCCCCCGTGGAGGTCTCTCATCATCGTGAGCCCACCTGAATTCTGTAGGGACGTCCTGAGGGGGAGGCAGCGTCTGCCAGGGGCTCTCCAGATGGTCCCTCCACCCTAGCTCTGCTCCCTTTCACCTGAGCACTAGCCCCGCCCACGTGTCTCCTTTCTCACCTTACCGTGAGTGGAAGTCGGGGTGGGAAGTCAGCCTGTTCATTCATTCATTCATTTATTTATTTATTTATTTATTTTTGTTTGTTTGCACAGACAGAGTTAGAGAGAGAAAGGTCTTCCTTTTTCCGTTGGTTCACCCCCCAAGTGGCCACTACGGCCGGCGTGCTGCACCGATCCAAAGACAGGAGCCAGGCACTTCCTCCTGGTCTCCCATACGGGTGCAGGGCTCAAGTACCTGGGCCATCTGCCACTGCACTCCCGGGCCACAGCAGAGAGCTGGACTGGAAGAGGAGCAACCGGGACAGAATCCGGCGCCCCGACCGGGACTAGAACCCGGGGTGCTGACGCCGCAGGCGGAGGATTAGCCTAGTGAGCCATGGCGCTGGCCGGCCCTGTTCATTCATTTAACACATACTGAGTTCCCGCTGTGTGCCAGGGCCTGACCTAGGCACTGCGGCTGGAGCAGTGGACAACACAGCCCTCCCTCCCACCCCAGCCTTGGGGGATGCAGGGGCCAGCCGAGGCAGCCTCCTGGTGCCCGAGTCTCCTCGTGCTAAGCTCGCCAGCCTGGCCTGGCCGGCCATGCACTTGTGTTTGCACTTGCATTGTTGACTGGGCTCCAGCTGCCTTTTTGGCAGCGGCATCAAGCGAAGATGTTCAGATCTTTTCTCCTTGGCTCTTTCCCTGAGAGTCCATATACCTCGGAATGTGCTCCAGTGTGTCCCTTTGTTCCTGTAGCCCTTATGTGAGGGGCTGGAATTCTGCCGTTGCCCCTCCTCGCTCTTTCCCAGCGGCAGAGACAGACTGGGGGCAGCGAGCTGTAGCGTGAGCGCCCCTGGCTCCTGGGAGCAGGGCAGGCGAAAGGTCCCGAACTTGTCTGAGTGGCCCCGGCACGCTGCTCAGCGGCCAGCGTGAGACCTCGACGAGCTTGTCGTCAGCCAGGACGAGCCAGCCTTGTTGGAAACCTGAAGTCCCTCCCGTGCAAGTCCGAGCAGTCCCCAGCCGCGGAGCCCAGGTGTTCGCGGCCATCCCACACGTTGCAGCACACTTGGGGGATTGCAAAAGCAAGGCTGCCTCTGGGGTTGGGCACACCAAGGCAGCACCTCCACTGGGTCCTGGCTCTGCACGGCAGTTTGGCCAAGGAATGCTTAGCGTCGCTTTTACCTTCGTGGCAATAAGTGCTTGTAATGTGTGGAGGCGCTGGTCGCACTCGCGCTCTCCCAAAGGAGCTGTGTCCAGCAAAGGGAGCGGTGACCGTGTGATGGCATGGGGCGCCAAGCTTGGCCTGGCCAGTGTTTGCTGGGCTTCTCTCTGCTCTGGGGTTGTCAGCCCCGCCGGTGCCCCTGGACGGCCTTGGCCTCCCCCGCTGCAGTGAGCAGGAGAGGATCCCCCCACCCCCACACACGGGGAGGGCTGGCACCTCCCCTGGGAAGCCCCCACTGGACAGCCAGGGAGCTGATGCCCACACCCCGCCTTGGAATGCCTGGGTTCCACTGCTGGCTCCTGCTTCCTGATACAGACGCTGGGGGCAGCACTGGTGACTAGCGACCAGCCTCCTGCCACCGCATGGGAGACCTGGATTGAATTCCCAGCCTGGGCCCTGGCCCAGCCCCAGCCATTGTAGGCACTTGGGGACTGAATGAACCAGTGCATGGGGCAGAGGGGAGGGGGGACTTGCTCTTTCTCCTTTGCTAATTACCAAAAAAAAAAAATTCCATGTGTGATCTGCCTCTGCACGTTCTGCCACGGAGAAGGGACTGGAGTGACAGCCAGGTGCAGCCCAGGAAGGCCCAGGCAGAGCCTTCTCTCCCACCTGCAGGCATGGGCGTGGTCTTTGTCGGCCCACCCTGAGCCAGGCAGCAGGCCGGGCCTTGGGTCTGCCGGCTGGCAAGGGCAGAGCCGCCCTACACCCCAGACCCGCCTCTGCCTCTGCCTCCTCCCACCTCCCTGGGTGAATCTCAGCCGCGTTCACGGCCCCGTGGCTGCCTACACCCCCCCGCCGGGGGTGGCGGGGGGATGCTGTTGAGAAGCGGGCGCCCAGCTTGGCTCCCTGTTCCCCGTGGTGGAGGAGCAGGGCCACAATGCGCCGCTACTTGTCTGGCCAGCCCGTCTGGGAGGGAGTCTCGCTTCCTCAATCGCACACTTAATTAATTTGGGAACACAGGGGTGCTGTGTCGTTAGCGATCTGCTGGTGCTTGTAGGAACTGGGTGGTGGTGTTTGCTGCAGACCGGGGCAGGGTGTGGAGGGAGTTTCAGGAGGCTGGGAGATTTTTTCCGACGTGCTGTCATTTCTCGATGATTGAGCTCACTCTTTTGTTACAGGTGGAGAGAGACTTTGAAAGGGAGTATGGAAAACTGCAACAGTGAGTGTCAGACCCCACAAGGGTGAGGCAGGAGCTTGGGACCCCGCCAGGCCTCTCTCGGCACCCTGCCTTGTCTCCTTGTAGCGCGCCAGTGGCTCTCTGTGGCCTCAGCACCTGAGGAGCTGAGGGCAGCCTAGGCCACCCCCACTGCCACCAGTCTGCTCCCAGCGTGTGGCCCTGCGGGACGTGTAGCATTTGGGGGCTGGCCTCGTGCAGAGTTGGCCGTGGCACTGCAGACAGTGGGAAGGGTCCCCGGGTAAAAGGGCACCTCTCCTCCCTGGTGGGCGTTCCAGAGTATCTATGTAACCTGGGAGAGGTGACGAAAGGAGGCCTGGCGCCCAGGCTCGTCCCCTGCCTTGCAGGCTGGAAGAGCAGACCAAGAAGCTGCAGAAGGACATGAAGAAGAGCGCCGACGCCGACCTGGGTAGGTGCCGCCCGCCGTGCCCCTGGCAGGGAGGCCGGGCGTGGGGCGCTTCCTCCCGCGGCCCCTAGAGGGCTCACTTGGGAGTCACTGCGCGGTGGGCGAGACCAGCAGCCCGAGCGAAGTGCGCCGAGGCCGGTCCCCCAACAGGTGGTCACCAGCCCCCACAGAGTTCTGTGGGTGGATGCTGGCTGCCAGGCCCGCCTAGGTCCCAGTTAGGGTAGGTGGACATCTCGCTGCCCAGCTCAGGCTGCCCGGAGGGAAGAGGCGACGTGTTCTGTCCTGGCACAGACGACAGTCCCTGGGCTGGGCGAGTGGCCCAGGGGTCACGATGCTGCCTGATTTGCCTGCATCCCATATCCCAGCGCCTGGGTTCAGGGCTCTGCTCTGCTTCCAATTCCAGCTTCCTGCTAATGCGTCCCTATGCTGGGGGCCCTGCCACCCCTGTGGGAGACAGATGGAGTCCCCAGCTCCCGGCTTCTGCCTGGCCCAGCCCCAAAGGAACCAGTAGAGGGGAGATGTGTCTCTGCCTCCCTCCGTCTCCCCCTCTCCTTCTGCCTCTCAGATTTTAGAAGCTGAGCAGTGACCGTCCCTGGCCCAGGGGGCTGGCTGCCGTGGCGGTTGAGCGAGAGCCGAGTTGCAGCGTAGAGCCAGTACTCCGCCGTCCCGGAGGGCACCGAGGGGCTGTGCGTGGGAGCGTGCGGTGCCAGGAAACAGCCAGTGGCCTGGGATGGCTCAGCTGGCCGAAATGAGGAGGAGCTAGGCCCGGCAGCCCAGAGACACAGGCAGCCATGGCGTCAGGAGCACTGGGTGCCTTATCTCCAGGCTGTGCGCTCACGAGAGGCCGTGAGCAGCCGGGAGAAACGCAGGGCTGCGGGTGGCTGGGCAGAGGTGAGAGGGGGCCCTCGAGGCCCTTGCTCCCCCCAGGCCAGAATGCCAGGCACTCGGCCAGAAGTCGGCTGCTGCTGTGTCCACGCGGGCACTGTGTTGGGCTCTCAGCGCCTTTACCTGCTGCCCACCCTGCCGGTGGGCTAGGACGACGCAATGCGCTGGAACCGTGTCTAGCCACAGCCTGCTCTCCGTGAGCGTCAGCTCTTCCTCCCATCTCAGTGTTGGCATGGCTGGCTCAGGAGCAAGTCCAAGTGGTGGGCGGTGTCACTGCCCCTTGTGGGTGTTGAAGACCACCCTGGTCTGCCTTGGTACCAGGATAAAGAAGGAACCCGCGCTAGGTCCTGCCATAGCAGAGGTTCGGCTCTCCCCCGGGTGTTGAGACGGCGCAAGCTGCTGACAAAGGAACGGTTCCTGCCCTGGGAGCAGCAGGGCCACCACAGCCCCTAAGGCACCTGCCCGTGCCCCTGTGCCAGCTCCTGTCCATGCCACAGGTCTGGGGACGGCTCACCCCCAGGACCCGGGCTCATCTGAATGGGACCTGCCACTCACTGCCGGCCCCTAGCGTCTCCAAACACGATGTGTCCCGGGCTCGGGTGGGTGTGGGAGTTTGTCACCATGGCGATGGCAGATGCCAGGGGCCTGGACTGCTTGTCCCCTTGCTTTCCAGTCAGGCTGTGGCAGCACTCGCACTGCAGGGTAGTGAAGAGGGCCATGTGGTGGGGGACACCTTAGTCTGCCACCAAAGAAACCAAGACAGCAGGTGGTTCCTGGAACCCAGGAGTGTGGGCAGAGAAGGCTCCTCTGGACCAGTGGCTCCCAAGATGGGGAGGGGGTGGGGCTGGCCCCGCCGGGCTGTCCGCTCTGGGCGAGGCCTGAAAAGGTTTCTACTGAGCCACCCGGTGGTGCGGGTGCTGCGGCCTGGAGGTGCTGGGATGGCCTCCCTGAGCTCCGCACACAGCTGTTGTGCCAAAAAAGATGTTTCAGAGAAATTTTTTTAAATTTTTTTTTAATTTGACAGTGTGAGAGACAGAGAGACAGAGAGAAAGGTCTTCCTTCCGTTGGTTCACCCCCGAAATGGCTGCCACGGCTGGCGCACCGCGCTGATCCGATGGCAGGAGCCAGGTGCCTCCTCCTGGTCTCCCATGGGGTGCAGGGCCCAAGCACCTGGGCCATCCTTCACTGCACTCCCAGGCCACAGCAGAGAGCTCTTTCAGAGAATTTTTTCACTCGGCTCGGTCGGTCCCCGTTGGGCCTTTGCCCCCGGCACACTGGCAGCAGCGTAAGGACTCCAGGGACCCGAGTGGGGCCGAGGCCCCACTCTGGGCTTGTGCCGGGGGCTGTGAGCTGGGCCGCCGTGATCTCCGTGTCAGGGTGCTGCTCTGCTCCCTGCCTTGTGGCGGAGTCAGGCCACAGTTCTCACTCCACTGCAGCACACGCTGGTGGGGGGTGGGGAACACTGGGAAATGTGGGAGGAGCCACCCCAGCCTCTGACTTCCCGGATTTGGTGCAGAAACACTTGTGGCTTCATCCAGGTTTTTGTTTTCCTTGTGTCGCATGGGGTCGCCTCACAGCCACATCGAGTCACACATGCGGGGGGCAGGTGTGCACACAGAAGGGAAGGTGCTGCCCGGGACACCCCTGTCCCCTGCCCAGGTGCCTGAGCAAGTCCCAGCTTCCTGCACGTGCACACCCTGGGGGCAGTGGTGACAGCTTTAGTGGTTGGGTCCCTGCCACCACGTGGGCGGCCGGGCTTGGGTTCCCAGCTCCCAGCTGTAGCCGAGCCCAGCCCTGTCTGCCGTAGGTGTTGGGGAGTGAACCAGCAGATGGGAGCTCACTCTCTTGCTGTCTGTCACTCTCCACCTTTCTTTTTCTTTTTTTTTTTTTTTATTTTTGACAGGCAGAGTGGACAGTGAGAGAGAGAGAGAGAAAGGTCTTCCTTTTTGCTGTTGGTTCACCCTCCAATGGCTGCCGCGGCCGGCACATCATGCTGATCCGAAGCCAGGAGCCAGGCACCTCTCCCAGTCTCCCATGCGGGTGCAGGGCCCAAGGACTTGGGCCATCCTCCACTGCCTTCCCGGGCCATAGCAGAGAGCTGGCCTGGAAGAGGGGCAACCAGGACAGAATCCGGCGCCCCAACCGGGACTAGAATCCGGTGTGCCGGTGCCGCAAGGCGGAGGACCAGCCTGTTAAGCCACGGCGCCGGCCCTCCACCTTTCAAATTTTAAAAAAAAAATTTTTTTTAAGATACATATAAAATTTGTTCCTAAACCTGCAAAATTACTTCACAGACTTTTTTTTTTTTTAAAGTGTTTTTTTTTTTTTCTTCCAGTGCTTCAGCATTTCTGGAAAGTTCTCTCATTTCTAGGCTTCGCCCACATTTTGCCCTTTTGCTGGGTGACCAGCCTCTCCCTGGGTGACGCCGTGCACAGGCCAGGTGTCCGTGCGGGCCTGCTCTGCTGGCTCGCACAGGGACCCTCAGGGGTCGGCCCTGGGGGCACGGCGGCCGTTGATTCGGGGGCACTGTCCACGCTGAGCGTCTCTGAGGTTGCCGCGCCGAGTTCCTGATGGCGTGCCGCTGTCTGATGGGGAGCACTGTTTTTCTTGGTGCCGCGCACGTAAGCAACAGGCTGGAAGCACTCGGCGCAGTAAACTTGGTGACGTGTATCCAGCACCCGGACGCACTCGGGGCAGGCGGCGTGGAGCCTCGCTCCCTGCCCTTCTAGAATTCTGTTTGCACGTCGTGGAGACGTGAACACTCGCACAGGGCCAGACTCCAAAGCTCCCAGCAGTCTCCATCCTGCCTCTGAGCGCCGTGTGAGCTCCAGGCTCCCTCGCTGGCTAACAGGGACGCTGGGGGCCACTGATGCCACCAGGGGACCTCCCAGGGGCTGGCCCCATGGCCCAGCAGGTTAAGCCACTGCTTACAACGCCGGCTTCCCATGTCCGAGTGCTGATCCGAGTTACGGCTGCTCCGTGCTTCCAGGCCAGCTTCCTGATCATGTGCCCAGGGAGGCAGAGGGTGGCCAAGTGTTTGGGCCCCTGCTCCCCACGGGAGAGACCTGGATAGGGCTCCTGGCTCCTGGCTCCAGCTCCTGGCTGTTGCTGCCTTTTGGGGAGTAACCCAGCAGAGGGAAGAGTGTCCTTCTCTCTCTCTGTCACCCTACCTTTCAAATAAATAAATATTTTGTTTTAAAGTGGACCTCTCAGTTGAGCCTCGTGGGATCTGTCCACTTGCTTCCTTTAGGCCAGATCCCACGGGGAGCAGGGAGCGGGGATCAAGGCACCCGGGGTCAGGTCCCAGCTCAGCCCTTGCGGCTCTTTGACCTTGGCCACGTCACAGACCACGCGCCGCCCCCATAGAAATGGAACCAGAATTCATCGTGGCTGTGTGAACCCTCACTGGAGTAATGGGTGCAGGCGGATTCGGCAGAGCCCCACTGGAGCCCGCCGGCAGCTCCGGCGTCCTCGGGCCACACCAGTGTCCAGGTCTGCATTGTTTGCAGATGGACTTCTGGAGGGTCAAGGGCAGAGACAGGCGGGCTCACGCCAGCTCAGCGCTGGCTGTCCATCTTCAGGGTGTCCAGGTGAGCCTCAGGAGAACACGGTTTCCCGTGGGCTTCTTACTGCCGTGTGTCATTGAACCGGCGGGGAAGCCACGCTGCAGGCCCGGACTGCCCGGGTTTTGTCAATAAAGTTTTATGGAAACGCAGCCACCCGCCTTCTTTCTGCTGGCTCTGGCTGTTCCACGGAGCTGCAGCGGAAGCCCGGAGGCTCACAAAGGCTGCGCCAGTTCCCTCAGGCCCATCCCAGCCCACGGGGCGCTCTGCAGAGCCGGGCCTCTGCCAGGGGACTCCCTGTCTGTCGACCCCGGTTCCCTGAGAGCTCTTTGGAAAGGCACAGTCTTGGAGTGTTTCACTGGCTCCGCTTGGTGAGGTCAAACCCTCTGGAGCCAGAAGTAACGTGTCTCCCAAATGCCCACCCGGATGATCCCGTGAGAGGCCAGAGTCGGGAAAATCAAGTCAGCACGGCCCGGGAAGCGGCTCTGAGGGGCTCCCCGAGCAGCGTGGCGGCCGGGAGGGAGGAGCACACGCCGAGCATGCCGTGTGGCTGCAGCACTCCGTGGTTCCGCCAAGCGTGATGTCGTGTGGCGCTCCGTGGTTCCGCTGGCCACGGGCCTAGAGAGCAGGACGCCGGCCCCTCCCAGACTCACTGAGCTCTGACTTCTTGCAGCCATGTCCAAGTCGGCCGTGAAGATATCCCTGGACCTGCTCTCCAACCCCCTCTGTGAGCAGGACCAGGACTTCCTGAACATGGCGACAGCCCTGGACACAGCCATGAAGCGGATGGACGCCTTCAACCAGGAGAAGGTGACTGCCGCCTCCTCCCCTCCCTGGCCGCAGAGAGCCCTTCGCAGGGCCACCTCTGCCCTTTGAGACCCTGTACCACAAGCCCATACCTGCTTGCCCCAGTCTCCTCCGCTTTGGCACTGGTGGCTCCCCACGGCTCCCATGAGGGACACCCGTGGTGGCTCGGCACACCCAGAGCCCCCCAGTTCTCTCAGCCACCAGGCCACCGCCCCCGCTGCCGAGCAAGGCCCTGACAAGCCTTGGTGCACGGCAGGCAGCAGAACCAGGCCCGCCCTGGGACGGGACGGTGCAGCGCCCTGTGCCCTCGCTGCTTCCTGGCCACCATCTCTGCCTCACTCGGGCGCTCCAGGGACCCCTGCCAGGTCTCCCTCTTCCGAGGGGACGCAGCCTCGTCCTCTCAGGAGGCATCTGCCTACCCCTGTCGTGTTGTTTGGAAAGGCGGGGGGACAGAGATCCACTGTCTGCTGCTTCGTTCCCCCAAATGAACACCACATCCAGGTCTGGGCCAGGCCAGAACCAGGAGTTCGCAGCTCCATCCAGGTCTCCCTTGTGGGTGTCAGGGCCCAAGCGCTTGAGCCATCTGCTGCCTCCCAGGATGCAATGGCCAGAAACTGGATCGGCGTTGGGGCAGCCAGGCCTCGAACCAGCGCCTCACTAGGGGATGCCGGAGTCCTGCGCAGAGGCTCAGCCACCGCACCTGCTCCTTGCCCCAGGTTTGATGTCGTCTGTTCTTGGCTTTTGACAGGTGAACCAGATCCAAAAGACTGTGATTGAACCCTTAAAAAAGTGAGTAAGCTGCGGGACCACCCACTGCCAGCACCCCAGATTCCCTGGGAAACTTGACACGGAGGCTGCCGCCTGCAGGCCCGGGGGGGGGGGGGGGGGGGGGATGGTCCTGGCAGCCCCAGGGCAGCCCAGGGGCACGGCCGAGCCCTGCACAGCAGCCCCGGTGCTGGTCCGAGGGCCATCTGGCCGTGTGCCCCGTGGCTTCTGGCTGGATGGAACTAGCAGAGATCTTGGCCAGCCCTCAGCGGACATGAGCAAGGCCTTTCATCTCGGCCGGATCGGGAGTGCAGCTGCCTGCAGCTCTCGGCCTGGGACGTGTGGGGGCGGCCGCACATGGAGAAGGGAGCGGCCGCCAGGGCCCTGCCGGGGAAGGTTCCCTAACTGGTGACCTGAGGGGTCAGGAATTCTTGTGTGAGACTCACCTTGTGTCAGGGCAGGCCCTGGTCGTGATCAGTCAGGCTATTCCCTGGGTCCCCCCGGGGTGAGGGGCACAGGCCGGGGGCCAGCCTTGAAGCTCCCGCGACCGCGTCTCCTTGCCTGGCCTCTCCCCAGCGCTCTGACCTAGAAAGGCGCCTGCCCAGCCCAGCAGCTGCGCGCTATTACCTCTCCTGCGGTGGTCCCTGGCAGCGCCTCGCCGGCCGGGGACTGAGGCTCCGCTTAATTAGTGCTAGGCCTGGCCCGGGGCCCGGAGGGGAATGAGGAGAGCGGTTTTTGATCCTCCGGCCCCTGGTGTCTGGGGTGGTTGAGAGCCGTGCGTTCCGCGTGCAGGCTCCAGGCGCGGGGTTAGGAGAGGGCCCTGCCGGCCTCCACGAGCTCCTCACGCCAGGCCGACAGCGCAGCCTTGGCCCGGGCCCACCTGCCACAGGGAAGGGGCTGCTCCTGCCCGTCCTGCCCCGGACCTGCACCACTGCCGCCCGGCACCCTGGGCACCCGAGTGCTCGCTGTTGTCTGTCCTGGACTGAGCCGGGTGGGAAGGACACAGGCCGAGCAGAGCCTGCCCACCAGGAGCTCTGCTGTGCCAGGACCAAGGGCCCACTGTCAGTCACAGATGGCGCCCCCGGCACCCACGGTTGGCAGAGTGAGGCGGGGGACACCAGCCCAGAACTGGGGAGCTGACTTGCTGTCTTGATTTCACAACCAGCGAGGCGGCCTTGAAATCCATCCCTGGTTTCTGGAGCCAAATGGAGACACCTCGGGGGCAGCCCACCACCTGCCAGGAAGGTGTGGGCGGGGCTGAGGGGGCGGCGCCGTCTCCACAGCAGATCCGCTGACCTCCTGCCCGGTGCCCCGCCAGCCTGTGCAGTGCCCCCGACCACATGAAACCCCACTGCCTGTCGCCTCCTCCCCATTTGCTCCCTCGTGCCAAGAGCACAGCTCCCAGGGACCCCGGCACCGGAAACAGGAAACTGCAGCTTTCCTGTCCTCTGATGAAGATCAGGGCCACATGGCTGCGCCGCCCCCGGCCTCCCCCAGGGCTCGGCCCCTAATCCCCAGCCCCGGGCCCTTCCACGTGCTGTGTCGGACGGGGATGCTTTCAATTTCCCTTTCCTGGTGGGTGGCAGATCCCGGCTGCGGGGGCGCAGGGCGAGGAATGGCAGGCATCCCCTGCTCGGCCCCTGCCCTCCTCCCTCCTCCCTCCTCCCTCCTCCCTCTCCCACTCCGGCCCCTCGCTTCCCAGGGCAGCCAGCTTGGTATTGAACCTGAGGTTGAGCCCTGAGGAGGGCCTGTTGGGCCAGCTGCCCCCCAACCCTGAGATAAGCGTGAGGCAGACCTTAGGGGCTCACAGCCGGGCTCCGGGAAACCCAGCCTGCGGTGCCTGGCCCCACCTCATCTGTGGAGGGAGCTGTGCCAAACGCTCTTAGCACGAGGGCTGCGGTGGGCAGGGGGAGGTGGGGGCTGCGCAGGGCAGAGAGCAGGGTGCCCCTGGGCCCTGGTGCTCCCCTGAGGCAGGCAGACCAGTGGGAGCACAGGCTGGGCGCCTTGGGGACTCCAGCGGGGACTGGTGTAGGGTCCCCAGGGCAGAGGAAGTCCCCGCTGTCAGAATGGCTCCCCGGGCCCCTCCTGGGGCTGCAGAGCGGAGAACCGGGCCCCGTGCCTTAGGGGGGCAGTGGGGAGAGCCAGGGCTGCCCTCTCCCCCTCTGTCAGGAGCTCTGCCCTACCTGAGGGTGGCGCCCCCTGGCTGTAGCAGGATGTGATACCTGTCCCGAGCTTCCGGGTGCTGCCGTGGGAGAGGCCTCTGGGGCACCCTTTCCACTGCAGCCACGCCCGCCCCGGCCCCCCCCCCCTCCCCGGGACAGGTGCTCTCGGCTCCAGGAGGCTGACTAGGAGGAGCTCTGGTTAGGTGTCCTGCAAACACAGCCAGCCGGAAGTCCCCAGCCAGCTCTGCCCTGTGCCTGTGCCTGCACTGTGGTTTCCTTCCTAGGCCGACAGGCCCCTCCGTGTAGTCAGCGCTCCTGGCGGGTCCAGCCCTGGCCCTGGAAACCTGGCTGCCCAGCGCCTGTCCTGTGCCCCCCACCCCCCCGCCGTACGCCCCTCGCGCACATATCAACCTTTCCTCGTGAGGGGAGCGTCCCTCTCCTGAGGGTGTGAGCTCAGCGTGACGGGCGTGGCCATGGCTGCACCACCACTGCCCCGCCTCCTGTTCCCGCCCCTGCTCCTGCACCTCCCCGCGTCTCCCAGGCACTGGCCACTGAGGGGACGGAGGGCCACGGTGGCCGCTGCTGCCCCTTAGCCATTTGGGGTGGGGGAACGGTCACAGAGTAGCTTCTCAGGCCCAGATGCACCTGCTCCCTCGACCCCCGGGCGTCTCAGCTGCCCAGGAAGGGGTAGGGCTCCCCGGCAGCTGCGGCTCCATCAGCGCAGCTGCCTCAGGCGAGGCCGTGGGACCAGCCCCTCCCAGGGCTTTCCTCCCTCAGGCCCACCCTGCGGGCGGCCATGTGTGCTCGTGGCGTCCGCTCCCACCTTCAGTTTGCCGTGGACCATCTCCATGGCACCCTGTGTGCCGAGTCGGTTGTGTGCGTGTTGGTTTGATCCCTGTTAGGAGCGGGCATGGCTGAGGGGTCGCTGCCCAGTCTGGCGTTCCCACCAGGTCCTGAGCCCGGAGCGGCCGCCTGTTAACTCAGGGGAGCGCGTGTGAACAGCTTTCCTGTGGACGAGCCCTCTGCTCCGTGGCCACCTGCCCTCAGCTCTAAAGCTTAATCTGGGGTATTTAACCTTGGTCAAGTTCGTATTCTTTATTCTAGGGCCAAAACATTCATTATCCTCACTTCACGTGGGCTCTTGCCTTGTTGAGGCCGTAAACAGCAGATTGGCAGTCAAGCTCCTTGGAGAGGCCAGTGTGGGAGACCGTGCCCGCTGGGCCACCCGAGCCGCTTAGCCAGGCCACGAGCACCTCTGAGAGGCTGCGGTGGGCCCCCGGCCCTGCTCCTCAGACATTCTAGGAGGAGCCAGCTCTCCCCCTGGTCCTGGACCACCGGCTCTGCCCCTCGGCCTTGAGTGGCCATGGGCAGCCCTCGGCCTGCTGGCAGCTTCGCCTGGTCCTCCCCGGCCCTTGCGTTAGCCAGGGGCCCTTCCGAGTCCGAGGTGACAACACCTGTCGTGATCCCCACAGGGACCAGAAAGCCAAGGCCTCCCTGTGGCCGGCTCTGAATGGCCTGTCAGGGAGAGGGAGGAGGAGGGCCTTGAGCTGTGTCCCCGAGGCATCAGTTTGATGCACCATCTCCACGGTGGGACCTCAGGGTAGCCCCTCTCCTGTGTGGCGGAGGAGCCCTGGGAAGAAGAGGAGGAGGAGGCAGAGGAGAGGCCATTGGCCAGAAGTAGGTTCAGAGTTCGGTTCTGTCGCCAGCCGGAGAACTAGGCCTGACCGTGACCTTGGGCAGCCATAGGTCATGCCCTCTCTGGCCTCCCAGCTCTGCACTCCTGTGCTCCAGGCGTGTGGGCAGGGCAGGCCGGGCTGAGTGCATGCTGCACCGCAGTGGGGGTCCAGCAGCCCTGGCCTCGCCCGTGGGAAGCGAAGCCCCCGACACGTGGAGCAGGCTCCGTGCTGTCCCTGTCGCGCAGGTTCGGCAGCGTCTTCCCGAGCCTCAACATGGCCGTGAAGCGGCGGGAGCAGGCCTTGCAGGACTACCGCAGGCTGCAGGCCAAGGTGGAGAAGTACGAGGAGAAGGAGAAGACGGGGCCTGTGCTGGCCAAGCTCCACCAGGTGCTGAGGGGGGCGGGGGCGGAGGGGCGGCAGGCGCCTCCCTGCACCTGGGACCACAGAGCCAGAGCTCTGACCCCCGGGGTCCCGCTCCCAGGCGCGGGAGGAGCTTCGGCCTGTGAGGGAAGACTTCGAAGCCAAGAACAAGCAGCTCCTGGAAGAGATGCCACGGTTCCACAGCAGCCGCCTTGGCTACTTCCAGCCCAGCTTTGAGTCCCTGATCCGGGCCCAGGTGAGGCCCCAGCCCGCAGGGAGGAGACACCCACTGCTCCCCTGCCTCGGGCACCTCCCCCCACGCCAGTGGCAGGGCTAAGGGAAGTTGAGGGTCCTCTATATCTTCCAGTTCTAGCCACAATCCTCTGCTCCCACGTCTGATCCTAAGCAGCACTTTGGTCTTTGCCCAGTGTGGGTGGGTGGGCCAGGGCAGAGGTGGGCTCCAGAGGTCCCAGCACCCCTCCCAGACCCCCAGGAGGTTGGCCTTGAACTCCCAGACAGGTCCCTAAGCCCCAGGGGCTGCGGCACACCTCCCAAGCCAGACTAGGACTTGGGGCCAGCAGTTAGGGAGGGGCAGGTACTGGCCCTGTATCTCCTGGCAGAGCGGAACCGGGCGGCTCCCACCTCCAATCCTTTGGCAAATGGGAGCAGTTGGGGTCCATAGCCAGATCTCAGGACCCCCACTGTTCTCCCCACTCCGTGGCACCAAGTCACCAAGCTGAAGGTTCCCATTTCAGCCACTGCCTGCCTGGTGGTTCTCGGCTGGGTGTCTGGCGCCCTCCAGTGGTCACCATGCATCCTTGACAATCGGTGCCCCCACCCTGCTGGCCTTGGAGGTCAGCAGAGCCCAGGGGCGGGGCACTGGGTGTCAGGACTGACGCTGGAGCTGGCACTTGTTTGGGACTTGTTTTCTCGGTGCTGTGCCGTGCTGTGTGTAGGGCAGTGAGACGCATTCTTCCCACCCTGGCCCCTGGGGCGCAGCGTCCTGCCAGCAGCTGCGCCCTCCCTCTGCCCCTGCCGCGGGGGCCCGGACTCGGCCAGGCGGCCCTGTCACCGCGCAGCAGGGCAGCCGGCTTGCTTACGCTCCCCCGCACCAGCCTCCTGCCGTTAGTCACTGCACAAGTGAGCATTCCTGGTGACTCAGCGCACAGCGGCCCCCGCCCCGGGGGGACAGCTGCACTGGAGCCCACCTTGACGGGGCTCCCCCAGGTGCTGCTCACCTGGCCCCCCCAGCGCTGGGCTGTGCATTTCTGCAGTGGATGGGGGTCCCCTGGCCCCGCGCCAGGCACACTCCCATCAAAGTGCATGCTGTCGGGAGGGGAAACTGAGGCCAGCATGGCCTTGGCCATTGGGGGAGTGGCTGACAGGGCTCCCCCATAAAGGTTCTGAGAAGCAGCACAGCCTCTGTCCACACCCGCCACCACCTCGGCCTCCCCGGCTGCTCCCTGCGGGCCCCCCAGCGCCATTCTGTGCTCTGGCACCCAGATGCCCGGTGCCCCCCTCACCACCCGGCCCTGGCCTCCTCCAGGTCGTTTACTACTCAGAAATGCATAAGATCTTCGGAGACCTCGCCCGACAGCTTGACCAGCCGGGCCACTCGGACGAGCAGCGGGAGCGGGAGAACGAGGCCAAGCTGAGCGAGCTCCGAGCCCTCTCGATCGTGGCTGACGACTGAGCCGGGGCCTCCTGGGACGTGTCCATCGCTCTGCGCTTTGCACTGTCCTGACCGGCAGCCGTGCGGCACCTGGCAGGCCGGGGAGAGGCAGCCCCTGGACCTGCGGTCTTGGCTCCCTTGAGCCCCAAGCTGGCTGCCACCCCCCAGGCCCAGGTAAGCCGCGTAGGAAGACCCTGGGGGTGTCATGTCCTGAACCGTCCAGTTTGTCCTGGCCTCGGGCAGGAGCTGGCCTCAGCCCTGCTCGCCCGGCAGGGCCATCTACCTCCGAAGATCTGCCCACCGTGGCGTGCGCCCGGCCTGTCGCGCCACTGCAGACACTGCCCCAGCAGAGGGCGCCACAGCACTACAGAGGTGAGCCCCTAAGGGCTGGGATCTGGCCTCCTGTGACTCCCCCAGCAGGGTTCCATCAGGCCCAGGCCTCCATGTGAGAACAGGCGGTTAGTGTCTCACCTGAATATCTGGAATTCTATTTTTTCAAGTAAAGTTTCCAATGAAATAACCACATCGTTTTGTGCTTGTAAATTAAGGTGAGGCCGGGGAGGGAACACGGGCAAGCCTAGGAGTAGGGGAGAGCTACAGCTGACACGCTTGCTTTGTTTTTTGACTTTGGTTTATTTAAAAAACAAAAAGCCAAAAAAAAAAAAAAAAACCAACTTTATATACAAAGTCAAACAGAAACCACGGATTATGGAAAGGGGTGAGAATTACGGGGGCAAGGGCTGGGCCAGAGCCAATCCACATTCTGAACACAGGAGCCGGGAAGAGGTGCCGGTTCCTCCTGGGGTGGCTGCCTGGCCCCCGCAGCCCCGCACCGAGAGCTCTCTGCACAGGCTCCGTCCCTGACGGCCGCGGGAGCCCCTGCCCCCGGGGAGCCCGCACCTGGAACCCCAGGCGTCACGCTCGGCCAAGGGGGCTGCTCAGCCGCCCCGCTGGGCCCCGCCTCTGCTGCTCAGACCTCGTCACAGACTCCAGCCTGCACCTCCCCTGCCTTAGCGAAACCCGACAGGACAGGAGAGAGAAAGCACAAGACTACAAAGGCCCCAGGAGAATTCCAAGGTTTGGGGGCAAAATGACATTCTAGGGGGTGCAGAAGATGTTGTATTTAGCTGTAACGGGAACTGGGTTCCTCTCACATCCATTCCACGTCGCCCGGGCCCCCACGCTGATGGCCGGCCGTCCCCCGCAGCGGCTGAGCCCAAAGTCAGCCGCCGCTCCTCGGGCTCCCAGGTCCTGCCGCGGCTGCGCTCCCGTACCAAAAGGGCTCTGACGCCACCAGGCTCCGCCGCTGGCCTCCCAGCGTCGCAGCTGCGCCAGTCTCTCAGTTGCTGGGCGCCGGCTCCTCCCTCTCGACCCAGCCCTCAGCCTGCGGGAGACGGGGCAGCAGCAGAGGGGCAGGCGTGGTGGCCGGGGCCGCCGACCCGCTGTCCCCGGGGGCTCCCAAGCCTAGCGCCTCACCTTCTCCACCATGCGCTGCACCTCGAGCTGCAGGGGCGTGAGGCGCCGGCGGAAGTCCTGCAGCAGCCGCTGAAGCTGGGCCCGCTGCCGCTCAGCCGTCCGCGCCGTCTCCTCGGCCTCGGCCAGCCGGCCTCGCAGCTCCTGCATCTCGGCCGCCAGCGTCTTGTTGGTCACTTCGGCGGCTGAGAACCGGCTATGGCTCTCCTCTAAGGGCAGGAACACGACAGAGACCGCCGCTCAGTCGGGCCCCGGGCCGCACACGGGGCCCCCGAGGCCCCGGCCACTCACCCAGCTTCAGCTCCAGCGTGTGGATCTTGTTCTCCAAGTAGAGCCGCCCGCTGTCCTGCTGCTCGGCGCGCTGCAGCAGGCTGCCCACATTGATGAGGCTGCCGTTGTGGGGCACCAGGCCTTCGTGCTCCGCGGGGGCAGCGCCGGCCTCCGCGCGCTTCCCAGGAGGTGGCAGCAGGTCCAGGTTTCCTGGGGTGGGGAGAGGACGTGAGGCCAGGCTTTGGGAGGCGGCGGCGGCGGCCCACAGGCAGCACCACATACCGCAGAGCAGCTCCTCGCAGGCCGCGCCGTCCACGCCCTCCTGGCGGCTGTACTGCAGGCTGCGGTACTGGCAGATGTGCTGGGTCACCGCCCTGCTGACCAGCTGCTGGGCCTGCAACACACAGGGAGCACACACCGCTGACCAGGAGTGGCCTGCGCGGGTGGGCTAAGCCCCCACCCCCCAAAGTCCCGCCTCGCCTTCTGACCCAGCTCCCTGCTAACGCACCCGGCGCCTGAGAGGCAGCAGCAGCAGAGGGCCCTGCCACCCCACGGGAGACCGCGCTGGAGGTCCAGGCATCCAGGGCGTGAGCCGGCAGCTGGACAACCTCGGGCTCTGTCTCCTACCTGCTCTGCGCTGAGCCGGATCCCCAGGGTGAGCAGGATCCTCTCCAAGTCCCGCCGGTGCAGGTAGCCACACCAGTTGGCATCGAAAAAGACGAAAGCAAGGAGGCAGTCCAAGGGGAGCACGGCGGAAGGGTCCAGCTCCTTGGGCTGCGAAGGAAACCGGTGAGCGAGGTTCACAAACCGTCCCTGGGCGGCTGGCTCGGTGTTCAGCTCCAACCGCGCCCGTGCCCGTGAGGTGGCTGGGAAATGCTGGGCCGGGCCCCGAGACCAGGGAACCTGGGCCAGAGCCCTTCTTCCTGTACCCCAACGGTGAGCACGCGAGGCGCTCCTGGCGCCCACCGTGGGCCAAGAACCACAGCTCCTGGGAGCACCCCCAGGACAGAGCGGGGGGCCTCACCATGTCCTGGAGCGAGGAGAACTCCACCTCTGACTGGTTGGAGGCGACAGAGCGCACCTCGGCGTCCTCCAGCTTCGCTCCTGCTGCACAAAGCCTCAGCTCACCCGGGGCAGTGCGCGCCCCCGGGGCCCCAGGGCCTGCGCCGCGCCCGCCGCCGGCCTCACCGAACTCCTCCTCGCCGTCATCCCGGAGCAGCAGCAGCTCGGGGTCCAGGGCCATCTCGCACAGGTCCTCGGCCGCCTCTGCCCGCGGCTTCTCCTCCTCCTCCCCGCCGGCAGGGGGCGGCTTGGGCAGCAGCCCGTCTTCCTTCTGCGGACACGGCCGGGGGTGAGGAGGCGGCGGCCTGCGACAGCTCAGTGCCACCGTGCCGGCACCGCCTCACTGCCCACTGCCCGAGACCCAGGGCCCCCGGGGCACTCGCCAGCCACCTGGCCGTAGTCCCAGTCCCAGGAGAAGCCACATTTACTGGGCAGGTACTCGAGCAAGGAGGAGAGTTGGGTTTTAGAAAAGCTTTTAAAAAACACCCTTATTATTCCTTGTTAACTCTCAGGCATTCAAAATGCCCTCTCTCCTCCCACCCCAGTGCTAACCAGGCCCAAGCCCGGGTCGGGCGCACTCACGGTGGTAGATACCCCTCTGTTCTCTCAGGCACGCTGAGCTGGCGAGGGCCTGACCTCCCTAGGCCTGCGCCTGCACCAGGTTTCCCAGGAGCGGGGAGTGCTGGCAGCAGTGCCCGGCACAGGTGAGGGGCACTCACCAGGGGGGCATCGGACTCGGCAGCCGCACCCTCGCTCTGCACCTCCTCCTTCGACTCCTTGGTCGCCACCTCTTTGACCGCGTCGTCCTTGGCCGCCTCCTCCTTCTCGGGTTCTGGGGGGGACGCGGCCTTTTCCGGAAGGCTCAGCAGCATCTTGTAAATCCTGTAGCCGAAGTCCCGCTGCAGCATCTCCAGGAACAGCTCGGCCAACACCATCACCTGTGGGGCGAGGCGGCAGGGGCTGGCCTGAGTGTTCCCCCCTCCCCTCCCCTCCCCCGTGCACCACCCCGACTCCCCAGGCCCGACACCTGCCTCAAAAGAGACCCTTTCTTTGGGCCTCCGGTCCTCCACAATGCCCTGGAGCGACAGGTTCACACAGCCAGGACGTGCAGTGACCGCAGGCTCCAGAGGGGGTGGGGGGGCTTCCGGGAGGTCGGTGTCCGCGTCCTGCTGTGTGCCGGCCTCAGGAGGGTCGGCTGCCTGCTCCGCCGTGTCGGGGGCCTGTTCAGCAGGCTCCGTTTCCTGCAACACCAGCCAGGATGTGAGGCTCAGGCGCGGGCTCAGGGCCCCTCCCGCCCAGGCTCCTCCCCAGCGCAGCCTCACCCCTGACGCCTGCTGGGGCGTGGCGGCTGCCTCTGCAGCTCTTTGCTGGCACTGGGCCTCCCACTCCTCCAGCGTGGGCATGATGCTCCAGACGTCTGGCAGGTACACCACCACTGTGTGCAGCCGCCGAGGCGGGCCCGGCTGCAGGTACTGGAACTCGGCAAAGCGCCACCTGCTCCCGGCGACAGGAGAGAGGCCGTCCTCGCCTTACACACTGCACACACAGGCAGCTGCCACCCTCCCGGGCCAGCTCACAAGAGCACGATCCACGTGCTGACATGAGAGACGCCGACCGAGCCCTCAAACAGCGCGGAGCCAGAGGCGGCAGTCAACCATGGCACACTGGCTGGGGCCAGAGCGCGCACAGCCCTGGTCGGGCTCAGGCCCCAGCCCTGCACCTGTGCGGCAGCTGCAGGGGAGGGAGGCAGGCAGGCTCCGCCCTCGGGCTCAGGCAAGGCCACTCACCACTTAGTGCAGGTGCTCAAGTCGATGCCGGTCTGGGCCTGTGCACAGCGGATGGCCGTGCGCACCAGCACCTGCGGGTCAGCCTGGGGGTCGAGGCCGTCCAGGGAGGGAGACCACTCGCCCCCCACCAGCACTGCCTCTTCTTCTTTCCGGCCCAGCAAGAACTACAAAAAAAGAGATGAGGGATAAGAGACACAGGCCCACTTCCCTGGCTCTCCCCAACTGCACCACCCAGGAGTGAAGGCACAGGCAGTAGTGACGAGTCGTCCACACAAGGGGGCGCTCCGCTCTCACAAGTGAGGACAACCCTGAGGGGCGCTGTCCCCTTGGGTAGGAGGGGCCTCTTCCAGCCTGGGTTCTCCAGGTCACTGACCCAGACCAGACATCATCAGTCCATTTCACAGTCCAGCTCCCACCTTGATCTGCTTCAGAGGATGTTCCGGCGTCTCCCTTGGCTCGGCCATGTCATCCACAAATTGCATGCAGCAGCGGTACAGTTCCTCTAAGCCCGGGGAGGAGAGCAGCAGGACCTGGGCGGGGGCGGCACGGAGGAGACTCAGCGCCTTCCCCAGCCCCCAGCGAAGGGGCAGAGGGGCGGGCGCGGTCCGTCTACCTTGGAGCTGTAGGCGGCGGCGCTGTCGGCAGGGCTGGGCTCCGCAGCTGGCTCTGGAGCTGCCGCCGCCTCTGCAGAGACCTGGATCCGGCTCGGGTGGTGGAGGGGAAAGGGCTGGCTCAGAGGGAAAGCCGACAGCCAGCTCAGGTGCACGCACAGGAAGTCGGACGGCACCAGGAGGCTGCGGTATCGGCGCTGGAGTTCTAGGACGTCACAGCTGGGGCTGCAAGACACAAGGGTTCCGCACTCGGGGACCGCGCGTCGGAGAAGGGCGGGCAGCCGTCTGTCCAGGACTGCCGCGGGCACCTCAAAAGACAAACACTGATCACATCTCGTCTCAGACCAGAAGGTCAAAGCAAGCCAAACCAGGCAGGGGCGGGGGACAGACAGTACACGACAGTAACAGTCGCCGTCTGGATTTAAAAGAACTCACAAGTCCGTAACCGGAAGTCCAAAAGCCTAAGCCAAAACTGGGAAAACTGACGCCAACAGCAAAAGGAATGTAAGACTTAAAAGCCCATGAAAACATGCTCCATCTTATTTATAGTTGAAGCGAATCGGAATATCAGTCTTCACCCATTAGACTGACGAAGATGAAAACGTCTGATGGCACAGTGGCGGCAGCTGTCCACGGGGGACGCAGGCCAGGCTCCTGGAGAGGAGCGTGAGACGGGCCCTGAGCCAGCCGCCCGTCTCTATGACCTGGTCTCAGTGAGGCGTTCTGCACTTGCGCACGCAGGGGCAACGGTTACAACAGGATGTAGGATGACTAGATGCAAACCGGAAACAATGAACTTGATCTAACGTTACCGTGGAACAAACTCCAAGCTCTATTAGGCAAAGCAGCAAAGCACCGAACAGTATATTTCTTGTGCCTTTTTAAAAAGGGCTGTCAGAACTCACAGGCATGGGCTGGGCCTCCCTGACACAAGAACCGTTAGCAGTCCAAGCCTCGGGACCCCACCCCCAGCTCTGCCACTCACCTGTCCACTGTGTAGGGAGTGAGGTGGACCCGGTAGGGAGGCAGGTCATGCCTTGGTTTCTTAGCACCCCAAGGCTCTCCACCAGCCCGCTGCTTGCGTTTCTTGGAGTCGTGGTCGTCGCTGGAGGTTCATCCATCGCCAGGAGTAAGAAACCACACTGTCATTTATGCATTCAATACACACTCGTCTACAAAGAAAGAGCTGGAGACGACGTGCCCCCAACACTGAAGAGAGGGAGAGAGCAGCCGTGCCAACAGCCACAGGACGGATCATCACAAAGACGTCCATGTGGGTGTCTTAACTCTTAAAGTGCCCAAAAACTGCTCGTGGTTAGGAAAGAGCCCAGCGTGCAATGTTTCATATGTAGTAGGCCTCTGCTGTGCAAAACAAAAGCTTGAAAAGACTGAAATAAAATATTAATGGTGGATGCATCTGATAGGCTTATAATTTTCTTGTATTTCTCTGAACTTGATTAATCATCTATGTTTAACATAAATTGTTTTTAAATGAGGAAAACAACATAAGTGGCTTTTGCTTTCTACCAAATGACACATTTATAGGAACATGCTATGGGGTCCATAGGAAATAGTTCTTAGCAACAAACTCTTAACGGTACACATCCAGAGGCTCAAAGCTTTTGCTCCAGTACTTCTACTCTTGGGAGACTTATCTCCGAGAGGAATCTCAGCTCTCAGGGGTAGCAGGTGGCCACAGGCCTGGCTGGGAAGGGCCCACTCCATCCCAGGCCTGGAGCTGGGAGCCTGCCTCTCCTCACTTACCTCCCCGCTAATAACAAAGAATTGCGTAAGAGGAGTTAGCAAGAACTAACCAAAACACAAAACAACGAGCATAAAACTGAAGCACTCATTTAAGAAAGCAGCAAACCTCAACTAGGAGAAAATACTTGCAAAACGTTGTCTGATCAAGGCATTCTATGGAAAAATATGGGAGCTAGGAAGAGGGGGGAGCAGGAGGAAAAAATATATCACAAGAAAGTTAACTCAAAAGAGAACGTTGGGGCCGGCGCTGTGGCACAGCGGGTAAAGCCGCCGCCTGCAGTGCCAGCAGCCCACGTGGGCACCCACGCAAATCCTGGCTGCTGCGCTTCCCACCCAGCTCCTTGCTCATGGCCTGGGAAAGCAGTGGAGGACGGCTCAAGTGCTTAGGCCCCTGCCACCTCCGCAGGACACCGGGCGGAAGCTCCTGGCCCAGCCCCAGCCAGTATGGCCATCTGGGAAGGGAACCAGCAGAAGGAAGATCTCTGCCTCTCCTTCCAACTCTGCCTTTCAAGTAAATAAAGAAAACCACAAACATACCCAGCAACACCTGAAGGTTTGTAGTTAATAAGGCAATCATGAGGCTTATGCTGCAAATACGGAAACGGTATTTAAAATGCACCAAGATAACACTACAACTGCAGAGGACGTGCACAGCAACAACCAGCGACAGACTCCGCAGCGAGCGACTTCCCTCTCCAGAACTCCTCCTGCAGCTCCCCAGCACCTGCCTGCTAGTGACGGGGACTCCACGCTTTGGTTACTCTGACCTTACATAACAGCGCCTGCTCCCTGGTGCGCCCATACAGTGTTCTATCATGGACGCGGGACAAACAGAACCGAGAAAAGGCCCCCAGGCCCGCATCACGCCAGATCGGGGAGAGAAGGCCGGCCCACCACAGGAGGAATACAACCGTCCAGCTGTTCACGCCCCGGTGACCGAGCTGGTTAACGTTCACCAGGTGCTCTATTTCTGCTTTCCTCTTAGACGAACCGGGGCCACTTTCCTGTTCATTACCCCCGAGTGACCAGGCCAGCCACACCGCACACGAGGTCTCTGCTCTCTCACCCTGGGCCCCTGGCTCACCTCCCCACACAGACGCATCTGCATCGGGCAACAGCCTGCTCGGCTCCCCCAGCAGACGCCGCTGCGTCCGTCTTGCAAGGCAGGAAGTGTCCCCCAGCCGTTCTGACAACTGCTCGTGAGGAACCGCCTCGACCTCTAGTTAACCTGCGCCGCCCGATCACGCGGCGTCCACGGCACGGTCAGGCAGCACCAGTACAAACACCCCAGCAGCCACAGCGGCACAAACGAGCCGGATGCACCCGCCTAAAACCTCGGCGGTTCAGCAGGCGCGGCCCATGCAGACACGGCTCCTGCACGCCGAAACCTCAGCACCCGTGCACGCCACCGTGGCCAAGTCCTTCCTTTTTTTTTTTTTTCTTTCTTTCTTTTTTTTTTTCTTTTTGACAGGCAGAGTGGACAGTGAGAGAGAGACAGAGAGAAAGGTCTTCCTTTTGCCATTGGTTCACCCTCCAATGGCCGCCGCGGTAGGCACGCTGCGGCCGGCGCACTGCGCCGGTCCGATGGCAGGAGCCAGGTGCTTCTCCTGGTCTCCCATGGGGTGCAGGGCCCAAACACTTGGGCCATCCTCCACTGTACTCCCTGGCCACAGCAGAGAGCTGGCCTGGAAGAGGGGCAACCGGGACAGGATCGGTGCCCCGACCGGGACTAGAACCCGGTGTGCCGGAGCCGCAAGGCGGAGGATTAGCCTAGTGAGCCGTGGCGCCAGCGACCAAGTCCTTCCTAAAGTAACGGTCCCCCGGGGGCCCCCATCTCCACCCACTCCCTCCTCAACTGCAAGTCCCCTCTCCCGCCTGACAGCGCTGTCTCCCTCCAACCGTGCTACTTCCTTTTCCCGCAAGCTGTGACACGGCAGCACGATGGCCAACAGGCCCTACACGGAACTTGGCGTCGCCAGGACAATCAAATCCAAGAGACCGGAAGGAGAACCTGAACTTGAACCTGCTGTAGAGCGCACCGGGGCCGCTGAGCTCTACGCTGGCCACACCACCACCAGGAGTACTTGTGCTGTGGCTGCAAAGAAGCCTTTCCTAGACACAGGGAGGCTCGAAGCCCAGGGAGAGGCACAGAACGGGAGACAGCTGTGTGCAAACAGGCATCAGAGGGAGCACACGGGACCAAGTGTCCGGAGCAGAGATCATGTGAAAACAGTCCTAGAGCACCGGCTGCCGGGGAGACGCGCTCATCACGTGGCCACGCCCAGTGAGCCCAGGCCCCTCGGGTTCCCACCGCGAGCCTCACCACGCGACAACCTACAGCCATGTGGGACAGCGGCTCCCTGCTCTGAACAGCTCACACTTCACAAGAGAGCTCCAACAGCATGAGGGAACCTTCCGGAAGTCCCAATCTTAACATGGGATTTTCCGTTTGTCACAATCGTCCGCCTAGGATTTGTGCCTGGCCATCTACAGAAATTCCACCTTAAAATGCAGTCAAGCAGGGGCAGTGGGCAGACGTGACACTTGCGCAGCGGGTGACGGCGGGTGGGGGCGCAGCGTGCCTTCCTGTTTACTACGCACTGACTGACACCTTGCACCACACAACGTGAAGATGAACACACACACGACCAGGCTGTGTCTCGCACACTAGTCCAGAGGTGAACCTTGCAGACACAGGGGCCTGCACAGAGCTCGAGAACTGGAACTAAACGTAAGTTTACTGTGGTGCAAACTAATTTTGAAATCTACGCATAGCTTATTTACAGCACGCCTTTTTTGTGAACTTTCTGAAGATTCCTAGAGTATGTAAGGATGTCAGGCAGGGTACAGGACACGTGACCCGGGAAGAGGACAGCCGGCCTGCTCCTGTGCGGGTCCCTGACGCTGCCACGTGGCCCAGGGCCAGCCAGCATGGCACCATGCCTGCTCCACAGACAGCCAAGAGAGCTGTGTCCAAGCCCGAGGCATGGCAGCGTGCACACTGTAACACACACTAACCACCCGGTGCACCCGAGAGACACCTCAGTGCTACTTTTCTTCGCACCTTAGCATTTTCCTGACAATTTTCATTCTTGGTATCTCAGTCTTAAGGGCCAAGAAATGAAATCATGTATTGAAAACACACCTCAACGTGACATTTGGAAAGATGAACTGTGTCAAACCCCTACTGAGCCGGTGTGTGAAGTTCCAACCTGTGCACACATAGCTCAGCGCCTGCCTACTTCATGACAGAGCTAGGATCTAGCTGCGAAAAAAAAAGAATGTTAGCACCAACAGGTAGCGGGGAGGGGGGCACTGCTCCTAAGGGCAAATAAACAAATCCTACCTTCGGCCCTGATCCAGCCGTCCGTGAGGGCCCCTGGCGGGAAATCGGTTCAGGTGGCTCAGGTGAAGCGTGTGGGATGTTTGGAAGAGACTGAGTGCTGCAGAAAGGAAATGGCCAGTGACTGCGAAACCCTAAACACCCGCCAGCGTGCCCCTCCCTTTCTTCCAGGGCCCAAAAGTACCCACTTCTGTCCCGAGAGCAGCCCAAGTGCCCCGTGAGGCCTGCCCCAGCGTCCACGCCGCTGGCACTCACGTTTTTGAGGAAAGAGGGGAGGAATCCTGTGAGGCTGGAAGATCAACTGGGGCTGAGCTCCCAGAATCCCTTGCTTCTGGCCCAGGGCTGCCACGTGCAGAAGGGGAGGTGCTGGGGACTTCAGCAGTGGCTGCAGGACAGGAGCCAGGCAACTCAGGACCCCACGGCTGCTGCACCCACTCGCTCGGGAAGACGCGGCCCCATCCCCTCGACCCCCACCTCCCTTCCCACCGCACACGCACACGCTCGGGGGAGACGCGTGAGTACCTGGTTGGAGAGCGTCTGCACCTTGACGGCGTTCCAGGGCACCGCCTGGCCGGGGTTGTATGCCGCCTTCACCAGCACCTTCTCGCCCAGCTGGGGCAGCCGGCCCTTCACCACGCTGCGGCACATAGGCCAGGAGGCCCCGTGAGCAGTGCCGCCCAGGGCCCTCGAGAGGCCCTTCCCGTCTGCCCGTCAGGACATCTCCCACCTTGCGTGGCGCCCCCCTGCCAACGGGCTGCCGGCACGGAGGCCAGCCTCAGCCTACCTTAGCTGGAAGAAGACCTCTTCGTCCACCACCCCGAAGTAGTCGTGCAAGCTGGTAACGATGCCGGTGAAGACCCGCTGCTTCTCCCCGCCCTGGAAGAGAGCGCCGTGAACAGGGAGCCCCCAGATCCACACAGAGACGCGGTCGTGCAGAGAGCCCGCCCTGCAGACGAGGGCAACAAGCTGGCCCTGGGCTCAGGAGCATTCTGGGAGTTCCTGTCCTTCCTGAACTCCAAAAGGCACCCCCAGTACCAGAAACCCAGACTCCCCAGCCTAAGACGTGAACTGCACCAGGCTGGAGTCGGGAATGCTGGGGCAGCCCGAGCGCCAGAACTCACTAGCAAAGATGCCCAACCTACCTGCAGGTGCCGGGCATTTTGGGACAAGTCTGTGGCCACAGGAGGAGTGAGCAGACCAGGAGGAGGGCCCAGAAGCGACGTGGAGGCCGCGCCTACGGGGACAGAGGAACAAGCTCCAGGAAGTCCACGGGCCACATGATACCCCGGAGTTAGCTGGGGGATGCGGAGACCCGCGGAGACCTCCAGAGGGCACGCGGGCTCCGGCCAGCTCCTCCTCAGGGCTTCCCCGGCCACCCCCAGCGGGCGCCTCTCCTTTTCCTGGGAGATATTTGCAGCCAAGCGCAAAGGAAACTAACCAGAGCGCACGAGGAAACCCAGCAGCCATACTTCTGGAAAGGAACCCCCCTCCCACCCCCACCCCCACCCCCAGAGCCCGGATGTCCCAGCCTGAGCCCAGGTAAGGGAGGCAGACATCACCTGAGAAGCTGCGGCCCCCCGGCAGCGGGCTGATCCGCTGGCGCTTAAACTGGGACATGGGGAAGGCGGTCCTGTCTCTGAGTCTCGAGGGGAAACCTGCAACGGGAAGAGAAGTGGGTGCACCGCTCGGACAGCAAACGTCCCGGGAGGCGGCGCGCCTGGAGCCTGGGAATGAATGGAGGCGGCGGACGGCGGGGCACGAGCGGCAGCAGGAAATGAAGTCAGCGGTGACAGCGGGCCCGCGGCCCGCACGGCCGGCGGCAGGTGCCCCTGCCCCGCCGGCTCGCGGAGACAGAACCCACCCTCCCAGACAACGCCAGCAGACCCGCCAAACCGCGGGCGCACCGGCCCGGCGCTCCCCGCACGGGGCCACCCACCCCCGGAGCGGCCGGCGGCCGGGACGACAGCCATTCATTCAGAAACGGCCGCTCGGCGCCGGGCCCGGGAAGATGGAGGCGGCGGCCGGCGTGGGCCCGCTCCCCGGAAGCCCGGCCCGTTGTCCCCGCGGCCTCGCCTGCCCGCCTCCGCCGCGTCTCCCGGGCCGACGAGCCCACCGCGGGAGGACGACGGCGCGAGCTTCCTCTTCCTCCTCCTCCTCCTCCCGCCCCCGGGGCCGAGGCCGTTGCCAGGGAAACGGGACGTGCACGGCGAGGGGGGCTCGGCCCCTTCCGCGCCCCCCGGGGCAGCTCCGCCGCCCGGCCCCACGCGGCCTCTCGGCCGACGACGAGGCCCAACGGCAGAGGGGCGGCTGGGGGGGGCGCCCGACCCACCTGCGGGCCAGGGCCGCAACACCGGGGGGACAAAGGCACCCGGAACCGCCGCCGCTGCCGCCGCCGCCGCCGCCGGAAGCGCCGCGCCGGAAGCGCGACCACTGGTCGGAAGCTGCCACTCTTCCGGATATGGTCCCTCCCCCGTCTGCGCCGACCTCTCCCTTCCCCCCACGCCGGCCTGCCATCCCGCGGCCGCGGCGGAGCGGAAGTGCGCCTTCGGGATCGGCTGCCGCGGCGGTGTCCCCGCTTAAGCGTTCCCCTTAGAAAAGGAAGCCTCGGCGCATCGGTTCCTGGTCCCGACGCAGCTGGGGCCAAAGCGCGAGGGGCTCGCACCCCCTTCCCCTCGCAGCCCCATGGCTGCAGCATGGAGAGGAGAAGTCTGAGAAGCAGCCGTTTCTAGTCGTCATCCCTAGGCCTGACTCAAGCCAACGACCCCCGCCCCTACCCCAGACCGCCCATTGACCGCGCCCACGGCGGGGTGGGGAGGGGAAGGAGGTCAGCAAGTCAGGACTAAGTCCCTAATGCTCCAGTGCGACGCCTGGGACCTGGGTAAAATAACCTGCCCAGACCCCGGCCGGGGGCCTGGCCATTTTAGCCCCCGTTAGCGGCCCCGATCCCCCTGGGCTCCCAGTTACTCGCCCCGCCCAGCTCCCTCCGGCCCACCCCCTCGCTGTCCCCGTCATTTAACATCCACAAGGCACTTTGAGGCGGTTTAATCTCACTTGATCCTCATAACAAGACTGTGAGGTAGGTAGGGCTGGCGTCACCCCGAGTGGGAGGCTGTGGCTCAGAGATCTGTCGCCGCGGGCCTCTGCGTTCAGCTCTGACGTGGTAAAGCCAGCAAGGAGCAGAGCAACCGAACTCCGACGCCCCGCGTGGTCCCAGACCCTCCCCGCCCCGGTGCTCTGCTCCAGGGCAAGACGCAACGCAGGGTGCAGACAAGCCAAAGCTGTGTCCTGGCCCCCGTGCAGGTGCAAGGACGCAAGTCGGTATCGGATCAGCTCACTGCCGTCTGGAGGTCAGTTCTTTCACAGCTCAGAAGGGCCAGAGGACCAGCGCTTGGGACGCGTGATTCCAGGACAACTGGTTGGGTCCAGCCAGTTGACACCACCGACGGCCAGCAAAGACTGCTATATTATTGTGCATACACACAGCTGCAGCGTGCTGGGCCCAGACGCATGCCACCGGCACCTGATAAATAAGTTCGTTCTCGCGGTCTAAGCCGGGAGCTTCCGGCAAAGAGCGGGAGGCCTGGAGCCGCTGCGAGCTGTTGGCGGGAGACTCAGCCCTGAGCCCAGAGACAAGCACGGGCGGCAGCAGCCGATCCTTGGCAATGCAGAGAAAGCAGCAGCGGGAACAAGGGCCAAGGAGGCTCCACCCAGGATCACCAGGTGCCCCAGGAGGGCTCAACATACAGAAAGGTTTTTGGCTCGTTGCTTCTTAACCACTGAGGATGGCATATAGGTGTTCCGGTGGGGGTGGTACTGAGGCCCTTCAGGGAGGTCCCTAGACCCAGTCCTGTGAAAGAGAAGAATCAAGGCTGGAAGAACCAAAGGAGTTGGGGGAGATTGCTTAGCTGCGGTCGAAAATATTAGTTCCCCAGAGAGAACCATTCAGTATGACACACACACAACCCCAGCAAGGTCCGCTCCGCCCACTGTGGAAGCCTTAGTACCTCCCCCTTGCCCCGCCCACAGACCCAGGGCAGAGGGTTGGGGGTTAAGATGAGGTGACTTCCCATATCCTGGTCTAGATTAGGTCACTGACTCACCCTGTGGGCTTTGGGAAAGCCACTGCCCTCAACCCCACACAGTCTCCAGTCTCCTCCCCCGCCTCACCCAGGATGGGCACGGGACCCACCTTGAGCCAGAACCACCAGGAGGGGCGAGGGGCTCCGGGTGTCGAGGATTCCTCCAGCGGAGCCGGTTGAGCAAGACCTTGACCTTGTCCCAGTGGGAGACGTCTCGCTGAGCAGAGAGCAAGGAGTCACCACAGAGCCCTCCCCACACACACACACCCCCAACAGAGCTCCCAGACAGCCACCAGCACAAGTGGTGGGCTGCAAACAGCAATCCCGTTCTTTGCTCGGGGACTCTGGCCTCCGACCGCCCCCACCCCGGCCCACCCTACCACCTGCCCGCATGTAGCCACCAGCTACCTTATGTCCCTGAGAGGATGGGGAGTTAGCTGGCTCCACGGGGGCCTCCGGCAGCCTGGGAGGGTTGGCAGTGGGCACCCACACCTTTGGGGGTAAAGCGGCCTCCACCCCTTCTGAGAGAGAATCAGGTAAGCCAGGGCCAGGAACAAGGAGCCACCCCGTCGAGCTGTGGTTCGGGGTCTTCTAGTGGGATGAGGAGCAGGACACAGAGGGTAACACATCTGAGCCTCACCTGCCTGCTCTGTCTGGTGCAGCAGCTCCCACGGCCCCTGCACCCCGCTTCCCAGGCTGTCCGAGGAGAGAGGTGCAGTAGCCAGGGCCGGCTCCTCCCCTTCGGGGTCCTGTGTGCAGAAGAGGCGAGGTAATCAGGGCCGGGAGGGAAGGGGCCGATGCTGTCCCACCTCCGCCTGCCTTGCTCACTGAGTGCCCACCTGGGACCCACTCACCCCAGGGAGCCTCTGGCTCCACAGCTGCAGGTAAAGCTGCTGGAGCCTGGCCAACTGCTCCAGCACCAGGCACAGGTGTTCCAGGTAGCGAAGGCCCTGCCCTGGGAGGCAGGCCCACGTTCCAGGCTCCAACCGCGCCACCTGTGGGAACACAGCGAGGTAGAGACCACTGGGCTCCCCAGCCGCCCACCTGCTCAGCCAGCCGGCAAGGGCGGAGTGGCAGGTGGAGGAGGAACATACAGCCAGCTGGGCGTGGCGCCAGACAGGTCTCATACCTGCCCACCCCCTCTGCGGGGGTGCTACACACACTGGGAGTGGAGCGAGGCCAGAAGCCGTCAATTAGAGACAAGCACTGCCCCACCCCGAGAGAGCTCCAGGGAGAAGGGGAGGGGGCTGGGAGTCCCCACCTGCCCCCCCTGCACCGGGACACTCACCACCTCTCCTTCTAGGCCTGCCTCTGGGTCTGTTTCTGCCCCAGTGCACTCGTGTTCTGTTGCTCCAAAAAGGTACACGCCACACTCAGGCTTGCCTGGTGGCTGCGGGGAGTCGCGCTGTCCCGCCAAGTTGGCAGGGGGAGGTGGGAGGCGGCGGGAGCGCTCCAGCGCCTGCTCCAGCTTCTGGCTGGCCAGCGTCCGGCCTCGCCGGGCGGGGGGCTCAGCGCTCCCGGCGGGCTCCAAGTCCAGAAAGTCCTGAGCAGAGCCAGGCAAGGTGGCCAGGGGGCTGTCCCCTACTGCCATCTCCACTCCCGAGTCCCGGGAGGCCAGTTTGAGAAGGGGCACCTGCCGCCGCAGGGTCCTCAGGTCGCCATCTCCCTTCCAGGAGCCCGAGGAGCGCGCGGGAGCAGCCTCTGCGATCCGGCGGTAGGTGCTGGCGACTCCGGGCACTACGCAGCCACGTGCCAAGCCCTCGGCTGCCCCATCTGCAAGCAGAATCGGCACCGCGCTAGGCGGGCGGTGCCCACGGCCCCCAGCATTCCCGGCGCCGGGAGGGGCGTCCTGTGCTGGAGGGAGGGCACCTGGCAGCCGGCCCCGCCCCCGGATCTGCGGCGCTTCTGGGGAGACATCCGAAGGGGTTGCTCTCACCGCAGGGATGTCAGCCGCAGGAGCCCGCTTGGCGCTGTGGGGTGGCCACCCAGCTCCCCTGATAGCTACGCCTTGTGCGCCCCCCACCACCACCACCACCACCAAAGTCGCCTGGAACCTCCAAGTCAAGGAGGGAGCAGGGCAAGCCTGGGATCCAATCTGCCCTCCGTGAGGATGCAAGAGAGGGTCTGTCCCTCCCGAGAGGCAGTGGTGAAAACAGCTACAGCCACCACCTCTCCTTCGGTGGACCCAGAAACACTGGGGGTTGGGGCAAGGACAAGCGAGGTGGAAGGAAAAGGAACCTGGCGCAGGCAGCAGGGACCCCAGGGACTGTCACCTGTGCACCAGGCCCCCCTCCGGGGGTGGTGCCCAGACCGAGCTGCCCACGTCTCCCTGCGGGGCGCGCGGCGCCAGGTGCCACCCGCGCCCTCTCCGGGCGCGGCGGCCTGCGGGCAAGCAGGGAGGGGTCCGCCGTGGCGCGGGGCTTCGCGGAGCTGCCGGCCGGGGCGGGGTGGGGTGGGGCGGGGCGGACGGCGGATCCAGACCTCCTCCCGCGCGCGGGGAGGCTCCAGGTCGGGCGCGAGCGGGAAGCGGACCCGCGGGAAGCGGGGGTGGGGGTGGCGGCGGCGGCCGGTTTCACGCCCAGACCCGGAGGGGCTCCGCCGTGCGAGGCGTCCCCAGCCCAATCACTCGGCCCCTCCGAACCGGGAACGCAGAGAGGCTGCCCCGGCCCGAATGCGAGAGGGGCGACTCACCCCGGCCGCCAAGCGGCTCCACGCCGTACACGCGCCGCCGGCCCCGCATGGCCCGCTCCGGGGCCCCGGCGCTCGCCCAGGCGGTGCCCGCCGCGTCCCCGCCGAGCGCCGGGACCGGGCGCGGCCCCCGGACACTCCCAGCGGGGGAGGGGCGCGCAGGTGCGCGCGCGCAGGCGGGCGGGGTGGTCCGGGCCGCGAGCGGGCAGCACCTCCCTGCCCCGTCTCCACCGCGTCCCACCAGTGCCGGCTGGGGCTAACGTAAGGGCCCGCCGCGCCGCCCCTCTCCCCGGGCGCTTCCTGCCGTGCGCGCAAGCCCGGGAGGAAATGGGAAGAGCTCGTTGCCGGGCTCCCAGCGGCGGCGGAGGGGAAGGAAGGGGATGCTGCCTGCCCCCGGGAGGCCTTTCACTCCGTGCCTGGCCGTGCCTCTTCCAAAGTTGGGCGCAGGGGCTGGGGGAGAAGCGTGCAGCGCGGGGAGTAGCCTGGAGGCCGCAGGAGGGGGCCCACGCCTCCCTAGGATGCTGCTGCCACTGCTTCCTGGTTTTAAATGGCCAGGCAGGTAAACCACCAGGTGACCAGCCAGGGGCTGGTGGCCTTTGAGCTCGCTCTCCCTGGGCGAGGGTCAGGGCTGGGGAACCCTAACGGGACCGAATGCCCTGGAGGCTAAGGGAGCTGGTGGACGTGCAAACTTGCACCTGGGCCTCTGGGGGGCGGGACTGGGGCCCCGGGGACCAGTGGCTGTTCACTCACTAGGAGGAAGAAGCCAATCTGCCTCACTCTGCACCCTCCTGGGGCCCTCCAACAGGACACACCCGCCCCGCCCCGCCCCCAGCGTTCGGCAGAGACCCACAAACCACCAGTTTCTGTGCCCTGTTGCTGGTGACCTGGGGAGACTGTAGCCCAAAGCCACGCCCCAGGCAGGCAGGAGAGCCAAGAGCCTGAACCGCCTGCCAGCCCTGGTCCACCTCCACCCCCCTTCCCCACCATCAGAGGGAAACCAAGAATGCCGGCTTGGCAGGAAGTGCTTTCCACCAGCCCAGGAGGCCGTGCAGCATCAAACCCCCAGCCATGCCGAACCCCAGGTCTGCCCTCCCTGGGTAGGAGGTGAGGCGGCCGGGGGGCCCCGGGGAGAGGACAGGGAGGTGCAGGGAGGCAGCCCACGCGAATCCCGCCCCGAGTCTGCAGAACGTGGGGCTGGATTTCCAGCAGTCTCTGTGGTGACTCCGGGACAAGAATGCATCTGGAAACAGGAAGCCGGCCGGCAGGAATGCCGTGTCTCAGCACAAGCTTTGTGTGTGGCTCCCAAGGACTCCCCCACCCACGCCCGACACACGCTCCCCTCCCAACACCAGCGCCAGCTCAGGGCCACCCTGACACGGGGGCTGTGCACTTCCCAGCTTCCCTGCCACTTGCATTCTGCTGCCCTGGGCTGGCCTGTGCAAGCCTCCACCAAGCAGAGTGCTCCATGGCCCTGCGTGCCTGCGGCCTCCACCGGCCTCTGAGCCACGCAGGAGGAATGGGAGGGGCGGCACAGCCACCCGCCCCCTCGCTGCGCACCTGGCCAAGTGAGCAGCTGCCCTGAGTTTCAAACCACGCAGACAGTGGCCTGGGGCCAGCCATGCCCAGGAGCCCCTGCACCCCCTTTGGGGAAGTCCCAGCTCCAGGAAGCAGGTTTCCTGCAAGCTTGGTGCTTAGCATGGCCCTGGGAGGAGGCAGGGCAAAGCCAAGAGCAGCTGGAGAGGGCCGGGGGCCGGGCTGACCTCCCTTGGTGGCCGGCAGGAGCTGTGGCTTTTACCTTGACCGCCTATGTCCTCCCCAAAGTCCACAGCTCCCTGGATGCCGGCTTCACAGGCAGCCTCACTCCTGACCTGTCCTTGTCCTGCATAGCATCAGCTCACCCCTTCCAACCTGTCAGAGTCCCACTTACAGTTGTCAAGGTGAAGTTCAAACCCCTGGCAGTCTGTCATTGACCACAATGCCCACCCCATCACCAAGTGTGCCGGTGGATCAGTGGGAACCTCCTCGCCTTAGGCAGCACCTGGCACTAGGTGGCGCCAAAGAGGCTGCCCCATTTCTGCCCAAGACTAGCCAGACTCCCCAGCAGGCTGGCCGCCTTGATCTTCCCCATAAAAATAAAGGCTGGTCCTCAGGCAGCCATCCAGGCAAAAGGTGAGACAATGATATCAAGGTGTAAATTATATCACCAGGTGCCTGAGGAGGCACCACAGTGGGTGCCAAGATCCCCTCCAAAGGCAGCCAGATAAGCACCAAGCTGCCACCAGCGCTGGCTTTGATCTTTCCTGTGAGAACAGGACTCGGGCTGCTGCACCAGCCTCTGGATCCAGGACAGGCACCCCCAGGCCAGGCCCCGGGGGTTGGGGGCTCTGCTGCTTCCATTCCAGGCAAGGCCACCCCGCCATGGCCTATCTGCGATTGTCTCTGGTGAGCATCTTCCAAGGGGAGTGCTGGGAAGGCGGCACTGGGCTGGGGGGCCCCGAGGGAGGGGCAGGAAAGGAGAGAGAAGCAAGGTGTCTCTTTTGTGCATGTGTGCATGTTTGTGGAGTGCATATGACCAGCGTTACACAGGGAAGAACAAAGAACTGCTAGCCTCGGGGCACTTCGCTCTCCTCGGAGATGCCTCCCAGCATCCCACCCCCCATTCGCCAAGATGTCAAAGGCAGCAGCCACCTCAGCCTAGGGAACAGGGCCTGCCCTGCAGGGGCAAAGATGCCAGGAAGGTGAGGCTGGCCTCGGCACCTGCGACAGGTCCCAGCCCCTGGACTTCACCCAGTCAGGCCCATGCTTAGTTCCCTGGAGAAGCCGCCACCTGCCGTGGCCCCCTTCTGTGGGCTCAGGCCCGGGAGCCGAGGGCCGGGGCTGTGGAGTAGCGCTGGCGGGCGTGCTTCTCACAGAACAGCTCGTCGCCCACCCAGAAGTGCCCTCGCATCTTCAAGTTCAAGCCGCAGTCCGTGCAGGTGTAGCAGCCGGCGTGGCGGTACCTCCCCTCCTGGATGCGCACAGCCTGGTTCCTGCAGGAGAGGGAATGTTCCTGCTGGGAGGCCACCACCGCCATGGAGCCTGGGACGCCCCTAAAACCTCAGGGACGTGACTCCACCCTGCACTCCGTAATCTCCTTCCACCCCACACCACAGCCGCACATCAGCGGCACCAGGGCCCTTCCCCACACAGACTGACAAACCCAGCCAGATCTTCTTGGTTTGCAAGGGAGAAGTGGTACCTAAAGTGTGACCCTAGCTCCTGGGACTGGCAGCGCCAGCATTAGAAGTGCCAGTCTCACCGGGGTACGCGTCACGGTGCAGAAACTTAGCCTGCTGTTCGGAACACCACACATCACACGTAGGAGTTCCAGCGGATCTGCTGCTGAGTCAGTTTCCTGTTAGTGCACCCAGGCTCAGCACTCGAGTTCCTGCCTCCCATGGACGAGACCCCTGGAGGGAGCTCCTGGCTCCTGGCTTTGGCCTGGCCCAGCCACTAGTAGTTGCAGGCATTTGGGGAGGAGCCAGCAGATGAAGATCTCTCTCTCTCTCTCTCTCTAACACAGCAGCATCTCGGATTCCTCTGGGGACAGGGAAGGAAAAAGCCAGCCCAGGCATCCCGGGACGCTGCAAATAACCCCTCACAAGGCCGCACATAGAGCTTCCCTCTGGGCTCCCTGACTGCACTGACCGCCCGCTGCTGGTACTGCTGGCCCCTGGTGGGCCCGGCCCTGCCCCCCACTCACGCGATGCTGGTGCCGCACTTCTCGCACGTGTGGAGCTTGGGTGGAGTGGCCAGGGCCCTGGCGGTGGGCAGGGAGGACTGGGGGCTCAGCGAGCTGGGCAGGAAGGCAGGTGTGCCGCCTGGAGGGACAGACAGACACATGGGAGGGAGCTCACCCACCAGCCACAGCAGCGCCGGTAGCACGGGCTGACGCAGGCTGTGGAGCAGGGACAGAACAAGGCAGGCAAAGCACAGGCCGAGGCCACGTCTGCCCATCTAACGGCGCTGGGGAGCAGCCGTGCCCAGGGTCTGGCAGGCGGAGCTGACGGTCCCCCTCCTGAGACCTGGGAGCGACGCTAGGAGCAGATAACACTGCCAGCCCCTCCGCACGGCTGGAAAAAGGCTTTTCCATGCACTGCCACCTCCAAGGCCTCAGCCGAGGACACCGACATTCCCGCGGCAGTCGCCACCCGCCACCCGCCTGCACTGGCCTGTCCCACCACCATTCTGCCTGTGTACACGGCCACGCCCAGAGCCTGCGGCTGCTCCCTGCCACCATCTTAAGGCTGCTTGTGGAAGTCTTGATCTTTTCTCCCAGGGCCACCTCAAACCCCTCCTCCTCCAAGAAGGCCTCCTTGGAGATCCGCACCCCCACCCCGGCCCACCACCCACCATCACTATTCCCTTGGTGCCTTCCTGGGCCCAGGAGGCTCTGCTCCCTACCTCTGGGTGCACACCGGGCCAGCCCTCCCACACCGGATGCACCCACAGGCGGGGGTCTGGCCCCCACCCAGTCCCACTGGTGAACACCTACAGGATGCCTGGCACCCGTGCCAGAGCCGCCGGGGCCTCACCTCTCTCCTCGGCCTCCAGGGCTTCCTGCAGGAGCCGGAAGGAGCTGGACTGCCGGGGCGCCAGGCGTGACTCCCGGTTCTCTTGCAGCATCTTGAAGACTTCAGAGTCCTCCTCCAGGAGGTCTACACTGCAGGACACGGGCGGCCCGGCCGTCAGCCCGGAGCCCGGGGGCAGGGGGGCTGTGTCCCAGGAGCCCAAGGAAAGCTGAGGGGCTCAGAGGGGAGGGGACCCCACCCAACCCTCCAGGGCCCGCCAGTACCTGAGCCTGGGGCTGGAGGAACGGGGCCCCGGTGAAGCAGGCAGCACCAGCACCGCGGAGTCGCCAGCGCGGCCCTGGCCGGCCTGAGAGGAGGAGCGAGTGGGGAGGAGTCAGCGGCCACAGCCTTTGGCCCACCACACAGCCCTGTGGGTCTCAAGCCCGGCTGTTCCCAGGCCCAACAGCAGAGGGCTCCCGGCCCTTGGTGACCAGCAGGCTCCAGGGCTGGCGCACAAGGGCTGCTGGGTTCCTGGGTGGGGCAGTCAGCACCCAGCAAAGCCGGCATGGGCAGGGAAGGGAAGGGGGGCCGCGAGGGGACTGGACGTGGGGCAGGATGCAGCCGGCAGGCAAGGAGTCCCCACCATCCTCTCCCTGTCCTGCCCCGTCTGCGATGCCTTGCTGGATATTCCCAAAGACGCAGCACCCCGGAGCCTGGTCCCTCCCCCATGGACCCATCCCTAGGCAGGGAGCAATGGGAGCATAAAGGGGTTGGGGGCGGGACCCCCAGGATGGGCCATGGAGCCAGCCAATGGAAGAGGACACTCGGGGACAGCTGGGAGGGCCTTGTGCATGGGGTTCCTGGGAAGCCACTGTTCTCACGCCATGTCTGTCCACCAGGGCCCATGCTGACCTGGAGTGGGCCACTGTACTTTCTAGAAGGGTACCACCACGAGGGCTGGTACTAGCAGACACCACACTCCACCTGCCCCTGCCGCCGCTGACACAGAGGGGACCCTTCATGTCCGAGCCCAGGCAAGCTGCCCCCTCCTCGCCTGCCCAGCGAGCGCGTGGGTGGAGCCAACACTTCTCACAGCGTGTTGAGGGTGTCGGGGAGTGGGGGAGGGGCGGGGACAGGTGGAAGAAGGCCAGGAGACATTCTGTGGTTAGACACGCTTGGGAAATGCATTTCGCAGTGACCCCCGAGAGGGAGGGAGCTGGGGGGCCTGTGGCTCCCTCGTGGAGAGCCTCACTGGCAGACCCGAGTGGAAGCTCCATGGAGTGAGGAATTCCTGGTTTCCCACCACTGCATCCCAGGGGCTAGGAAGGCGCCTGACAACGAGCAGCTGCTCCGGAACAGGAGGGAGCTCAGAGCGTCGTCTGCCCCAGGCCAGCTCTCCCCTCCGCAGGGTTTAACACAGACGGCCACGCTTCCGGCCCCAGCCATGGAGATGCCCCTTGGGACGCCTGCATCCCTTAGAGACTGCCTGGACCCATTTCCAATTCCAGCTCCCTGCTCATGCACACCCTGAAAGACAGCAGGTGATGGCCCAAGCTTTCGGATCCCTTCCACCTCTACGGGAGACCCGTGCTGAGTTCCTGGCTCCCGGCTTCCTCGTGGCCCAGGCCTGGCTGTCGTAGGCATTTAGGGAGCAAACGGGCAGATGTCTGTCACGCTTTGCCTTTCGGATACGGTTTCGAGCGTATTCATAAATTAACACACACACGCACACAGGTTGTTGCCTCCATCTGAGTCCAATTCCAGATGTCCACATTGGGGCCTCAAAATTTACATTCCTGAAAATTCTTAGGCGCTTCTGCTTCTGGCTTGGGGGCAAAACCCCCTTTGTTGGGCTTAGGGCATCATGGGAAGGAACCCAGGAAGGAACCCAGGAAGGCCAGGCCCCCAGCGGCCACAAGGAGGCTTAGTTGAGAGGAGCCAGGCTGGACGGGGCCCCAGGCCAAGCTCATTCCCAGTGTGTCCTAGGCCCAAAGCGTCCCCTCAGAAAAAATCCCCACTCCCACCCCAAACGCGCACCGTGATCTCTCCACCCCGCCGCGTATCCAGCGCCTGCTCCTCCTGCCCCGATCCACATGCCACCGGCCCTGATGGAGCCTTCTGGGTGGAGGCTGGCAGCCCACACGCCTCCCCCCCACCTCCTGCTTCTGTAATTAATACCACTGCGGTGAGTGCTTAATTGTTCCAAAGTTGTTCTGCACGTCTGTCTTATCTCCACAGTCGCACGTGAGGCGGTTTAAAGACTGGCAACCTACGGGATCCCCTCTCTCCACGCACAGCCGGGCCGGCTGGCCATGAGGGAGGCACTCCAGAGCCTCCCCCGGCCACCCCCACCCCAGGCTCTGCCGTCTGGAATGCGCCATCTCCCGAGGTAGGATTCCAGCAGCTGGGCTCCATCTCCTCCACCCCCAAGGCTGGACCTGCCCCCTCGCCATCCTGCCCCCAGCAGCTGTGGCCCAGGGCTGTGGGCCACCTCACTCCCTCACCTCCCTACCCCTGCCCTTGAGTAGAGAAATACCACGGGGGTGGGGTGGCCGTCACCAGTGGGAGTGGGCAACATAGCCTCTCCGGGGCTGGGGACTGGGGGCAGACAGAGGCAAAGCCAAGGGCAGCCTGAGGCAGGACCACAGTCCCACAGGGGGTTCTTCGGGCCGAGTCAGAGAGGAAGAGGGGGGCCGAGGGCTGGGAGTCAGGGGCAGATAGCAGGCTTGGAATGGAGAGGAATGCGATGGAGAGCTGTAGCCCGAGCCCAGAGGGAACCTTCCAACAACAGCAGCAAAAGTATTTTAGCTCCAGCCCAAGAGAAACACACGGAGAAGGGAGGACGCCAGCAGGCCCGGGAAGGAGGAGGAGGAGGAGGACTGGCTGCCCGTGTGGCCCCCACCAGAGGCAATGGCCATCCCGGCTCGGGCAGGAGCCCCCCGTGGGAAGGCAAGCTGCTTCTGTCTCTTCCCCTCCAGGTAGCCTTACCTGTCGGCTCCCAGGGTAGCCCCCGTAGGACACGCGGTCAGCAGCAGTGAGGTGTGTAGCGTGTGCCAGACTCTGGAAACTGAGACATGGGGAATGGATGGTGTGTGTGCACCCAGGAGCAACAGGGGGCGGCGCTGGGGGTCCCCCAGACATGGCTGCTGCCGCCAAGACACTGACTAGAGGGCAGGGTAGCATCTGGTAGCTCACCTGCGGCTGACCATACCCTCTTGGGCGAGGGTGTGTGAGCTGGTGGGGGGCGGCGTGGAGAAGGGGCTGCCTGCCCGGGGGCTGAGGGAGGCGGGGCTGGAGCAGGCGGACCTCAGTGAGGACTGGCTGCCGCTCTGTGTCCTCACGGAGCCCTGTGGAGAGAGGGGCCTCGGGGAAGCATATCACCCTCACGCCCCGGTGCTGCTGCTCCGTCCTGGTTGCAAGGCACTTGCTTACCTGGAAGCGAGATGCCAGCACTTCCACGTCCCCATTGGCCTGCCCGGCTGAGGCAGCCTGAGACCTGGGGGGAAGGGGGGAGGGAGGGGGCATCACAGGGGTCCTGGGACCCTCATCCACCAGCTGCGCTGCTGTCGCCAGACCTGAGTGTCAACCCTGGGATGGCTTGGGCACCAGGTGGTCAACTTTCAGATGCTAGATTCCAAACCAACCCGCCATGCTCAACACCCCCCTTAGTTTCGCAAAAAAGATGGCTGCCTTGGTGCCAAGGAGCAGGGAGAGAAACGGTTGGCTGGCTCCAAGGCCGTTACACACGCCCACCCCCTTTTTTTCCACTTCATCTGGACTTTGTCACTGGGCCAGCAGCACTTCATAGATCAGCCAGGAAAGATGGCCGGCTTCATGGGAACAACGTTCATACTGCAGCCACGAGGGGAGACAGTAGGCCCCAGCCGCCCCGCTCAGACATGGCCCCACCGCAGCTGATGCCCAGAGCATGTGTGCCAGGGTCACCCACTGTCCCTCCCCCAGAGGGGACCGCCCCCCTCCCTCCGACACCAGCCGTGGAAGGACCTGGAGAGGCAGTGGGGCAGGGCCCCCTTGTTGCTGGGGTGGTTCCTTCCGAGAGGGACCTAAGAGGAAGTGACAGTGTGCCAGTAGCTCCCACCCCTCCTTCGACCCACACTGCAGCCCCCTGAAGACTCCAGTCCCATCCTCAGATGCCACCACGTACCCTCCTCTCCCCTTCCTCCGGGCTCCGCCCTGCAAGCATGCGTGGGCCGGAGCTGCCCCGCCAGGGTCCAGGGCCAGGGCGGCAGCCTCTGCAGCTGGGTGGCAAGGGGGCGAGGAGAGGCAGGCGGCTCTAACTCGGGCTCCAGGGCTCTCCTGACTTGGGAATCTCCTGGCGTTTCTGCTCTGTGACTCACCGCCACCCCTCACCTCTGCCAGCCACCTGTTCCCCCCACGGTGGTGCTGCCCTCCAGGCCCCTGATGCCGGCAGCCTGGGAAGGCGCCTTCACCAAGGAGGGCTCAGGGCGGCGCTGGGGAGGGAGGGTGTGCTCTCAGAGCCCCACCCCTCTGGGAGGCAGGGGTCCCGGGTGCCCAGCCTAGGGTACACCGCTCCCAGCGTCTCCTCTCTTCAGCCCACTCCACACCCACGCCCTGTACCTTGCACACTCTTGGGAACCAGTCAGACCCGGGCTTCCAGGATGCTGTGCCAGCTCACCCTGCCCAGCCTGTGGCTGTGTGCCCAGCCCAGCGCCCACCTCGCCCAGCTGGACGGGGACACTGTCAGCCCAGCTGGTCTCCCTCTGCCCTCCAGCGGAGCCTGAAGCTGGTCTCCTCAGGCAGACAGGGCCAAAGGGCCCAGGAAGGCCACAAGGGGTTAGAGCCCTAGGCTGCGGGCAGGTGCTGTGCGCAGACCAGAGGGAGGGGCCTACCGCTCGAGCTGCAGCCGCAGGGGTGAGGGGCTCTGCCGGATCTTGCTCTGGGCCTCTGCGTGCAGCATGCCTTCTGCCCTCTCCCCGTTGATGGCCACAATGATGTCTCCAGGCCGCAGGTCAGCAGCCTGGGCCTTGCCTCGCTCAGTTACCTACAGGGGATGAGTTTCAGGTGGCCTCAGACCAGGGGCAGTGGGGAGGGACTTCCTGCTCTGCGAACCGCCTCCCAACCCAGAGCCCACCCAGAAGGCAGCTTCAGTGAGCAGCCCCTCCCACCCTGGCCTCTGGGGACACCTCCCCAGCAATGTGGGGTGACGGAATTTCAGGTGCTTGTGGGTGCTTGGAAATACTTTTGGATAGAGAGAGCCCTGCCTGTGCAAATCGCACCTTGCAGGCAGCTCTACCTGCAAACAGGCTGGGCCAGGCCTGGGCCAGGCCTGGGCCAGGGGCAGACGGCCACCAACTCCGGGCGCCCTGATCTCCCACCACCCCAAGTGGCTGCCAGCAGGTGCGGGGTGAGTGGCCCACGCCCTGTCCCCCCCAGAGCAGCCTGTTCCCAAAGCGGCCACCGCCTCACCGTGCAGCCCCTGGCTCACCTTGGTCACCATGATGGGCGCATGGAAATCCCGGCCCCCCGTGATGCGGAAGCCCCAGGGCGCCGGCCCCACCACATCCACGGTCAGCGCCATACCTGGGGGAGGGGCAGACAGCTGGAGCCCACTCCCCCAGCCCACCCCAGAAACCCCGTCAGGTGGCCGGGCAGAGGCACAGAGGCGGCTGGGGAAGGGGTGGGGGGCAGGTCCCGGAGCCACCCATCACGTCACAGAGGAAGTGACGAAGTCCCTCCCTCACCCAGTTTCACTTCCCCCCACCCTGGGAAGCCACCAAGTTCCCCTTCCCGCAGTCTTTAGCCCGTGGCTCCCGGGAGGCTGCTGTCCAGGATGCCAGGCAGGGGTCTGCTGGGAATGGGAAGACAGGGGTGACAGGTGGCAGGAGAGGCCGCCACTGCCCCCCTCACCCCTCCTCCACCACCAGGGCCGAGTCCCCCTGGGGCTTGCTTCCTGTCCCCAAAACCCACAGCACAAGGCACTTCCTCCCACTGCGGAGGGGCGGGCAGGTGGCGGCCGTGGGTCGGCAGGGCTCCGGCACAGCAGGGACAGCCACCGAACAGAGTGGCCCGCCACAGACGATACCAGGGACGGGCTGTGTCTCCCGAAGGGACCTCCTGGCTGCCTGCCCGGCCCCTGGGAGTGCGGTTCAGACGGGCAGGAGCAGGGCCTTCCACCTCCCGCCAGGGGCCCCCGCTGCTCTCTGAACAGCCCCTCCCCCCAGGAGACCAGGGCTCTAGAGCCAAGCTGGGCACACCCAGCCTCTGGGGCCGGGCAACACAATGAAGGGACAGATGCCGCCTCCCCGCGGGGGTGCAGGCCTCCTGTCCACAGCCCCCTTGGCCGGGCAGGGGAGTGTCCTCACAGAGCCTCTAGGTCCGGAGCCTGGAGCCAACCCAGGAAGGAAGCTGCAATGCCAGGCTTGGCACCACCCAGTCCAGCACTCATCCTTGGGCTGCCCCTGGAACGTCCAGAACTCACAGGTGCTGCCAAGTCCCTGAGGACACCAGGGTCCCCAGCAGGCAGGGGGCCGCCTGGGCCTGCAGGTCTGTCGCCCCATGCCCTGCGGCTGGCCTCGGTCCCTTCCCAGGCCGGGCGGCCCCGAGGCCGGGCGCTGGCGGCTCGCAGCCGCGCGAAGTTTCTTGGACCTTGAGCCGGCCCGTGGACTCCGCGCCGCGGGGAGGTGCCCGGCCCGTCCGCCCGGCTCTCCCGGTTCCGGAGCCTCCCTAACTCAGAGGCCAAAGGACTCCACGCGCCCCAGGGTGCTGGAAGAGGAGCGCCCCGGTCGGGGAGACCCCAGCCCCCCAGGGACAGGAGAAGCCGGCGCCGGGAAGAGCGTTGGCGGCGCGGAGGGCGCGCAGGTGGGTGTGCGCTCACCTGGATGCGGCTCACCTGTAGGGCTGGGCGGCCCGGCCCGGGAAGGGAAGGCCAGGAGGGAGGCAGGGTGAAAAGGCAGCGCGGCTGGAGCCGCCGCCGTCAGCGCGGCTCTGGGGAGAGCCCGCCCGGGGCTCCGGGACCTGCCTCCACCCATGTGATCCCGGGGCCGCCCCTGGCCCGGGAAGCCGCCTCCTCCGCGCCGCCGAGCCGGGGCGCTGCCGCCGGCTCAGACTCCGCCCTAAGCCCCTCGGGCTTCGGCGGTCCAGCCCGAGGTGCCCGCATCCTGCCCACCGCCCCGGAGCGCAGGAGAGCCGGTGCCGTGCCAGGTCCCGCGCTCTCTCGGCGCGCCGCCTCGACCCCCGCAAATCCCGAGCCGGGGCCCGCCCCTCCGCCCTCCCTGAACGCCCACGGGCCGCTGCGGCTCTTTCCCGGCTGGGGCTCCCCACGGATGCTTTCCCATCCCCGCTGCCCCACCTCACCCTCTCTGCCGGGACCTGCATCCCCACCCCCACCCGCAACCACCTGGCCCCAGGACCCCAGGTGGCAGCTCAGGGAGGAGGAGGCTGCGACCATACCTGGCAACCTGCGCCCTGGGGGCCCCGCGGCCTCCTGGGTCTGCCTGGTGGCCGTCGCCGGCTGGTCTGTCTTTAGGGAGTACAGCTGTGGGCACAGCTGTAAGTCGCCTGCCTCAGCTGTGAGTCATTCCTGTCCTGACCTGCAGGTGCCCTGTGTCTCATTCTCCCAGGGCTCCTCCGCGAGGCCACCTCCCCTCTGTCCTGGGTGTGTAAACCGCTCTCCCGTGGTGGACTAGCCCCATGCCTCCCGCATGGCCACCTTGCCTTGTGCACCTGCTCTACTTCCCTAAGTAGCCAGGAGGGAGCAGCAAACGGCCTGCCGGGTAAGCCCAGCCTTGGGGTCCCTCAGCTGCCACACCTGCCTCTGTCTAGCTGTGTGGCCTTAGGCAGCTTCCTCAGCGCCCCGTGCCTCAGTTTCCCTATGTGTAAAATGGGGATCATGCACACTTTAGTCCCGCCCCCCTCCCCCATTGTGCAAACCGATCTTCTTTAGGCACAGCCCAAGGATGACCAAGAGCTGTAGACCAGAGCCCCCGCCCAGGTCCTGTGGGGGGTGGGGGACATCCACCCATTCAGTTCATTCCCCCCACTCATTCCACAGGTGCCAAGTGCCAGGCTCTGGAAGCCAAGCAGAGACCCACTTTCCTCTTGCTGTGCTCTGGTTTCTAGAAAGTTCTAGATCTTTCTGCCCCATGGCTTGTGCGGTCACTAAACCCACCACCAAGTCGGTGGAGCTTCCCCCCCCCACCCCCCGCAGTACACAAGGAGGGCTGTCTTGCTGGGGGCGACTCTGGCCCTCGTCTCGGATGGGGTGAGCTATTCCCGGTGTGCCTGGCTCTCCTCTGCCCTCACGTCTCATGTCAGGTGGGGGCACAGGCGTGGCCATCGTACAGGCAGGGCCGCGGCAGTGGGCGGCCCCAGGCGCAAGGTTTGTTTGCTACAGGGGAGCCCGGGCCCCAGCACAGACAGGGGGTGGATTTGCTTTCTGTTGCGAGAAGGAAGGAGCCTCAAGCCCGCTACGTTTTATACGAGGGCACCAGGGAACATAAACAGAGTAGGAGGGGACAGGCCAGCAGTGCCTGGACACCGTCCAGCCTGGGCTGGCCTTGGCACCTGAGAAGCCAGCCTGGTGAGGGTGGTGAGGACGGGCGTGGCTGGGTGGAGCAGGCCCCGTGGGTTTCATTCCGAAAGCTGTTTAATCCAGCGCAGGGGGCGGGGGCGGCCACTCCCAGACTCCAGGAACCTGCCAGGGCCAGGCCCCTCCCCTCCACCTTGACAGAGCCAGGCCCCACCCTTCATGGCAGCCCGTCCCACCCACCTGGGGTTAGAGTGCCTGAAGTGGCAGGTCTAGACGCCAGGGGTGCCGGGAAGACCAGAAAAGCAACCCAGCCCCGGGAAGTCCCTGAGCCCGTGCACCATCTTCCTTCTCCAAGGGCGGCCACACGAGCAATGTCTGCCCACCAGGTGGATCTCGTGCAGAGAGGCGGCCCCCCTCCGGCACTTCGGAACCCCGAGTTCTGTCCCTTCTGGACGCAGGTCACATGAGCAGCCGTCAGCCACGCTTCCAGTAGAGTGCACGGCGCTGACAGCAGGGAAGCGAGCAGCCGGGCCCAGGCGACACCCACAGGGGCCGCCACTCCCCACGCTTCCAAGTGCCCAGGGGCGGGAAGAGCTGCCTTAGCTGGCTGTGCCCACCACTCCCAGCTTCCCACAGCCCATGGCTCAAAATGGAAATGGAGCGCCCAGAAGAAAAACATTAGCAGTTTGTCGCGCTTGCCTCGTGCCCGCCCCCTAGTGGCAGGACCTCCGCCGGGCAAAGCCACACTTCCTTCACTCACTAATCCAAGGACGGAAGCGATGGCTAAGCCTGCACCTTTGCCCACGGCACGCAACCTCTGGAATCTCTCCGCCCCTCTCGGAGATCACGTTTGGGATGAATCACAGATATCATCCAGCCATCAGCCCCACAGTGGCGGCCCCAGAAGCAAAACAGCCGAATGAGGCCACATTCAGTCCCGTCGCTGGTTTCCCCCACGGTCAGCCCTGGCCCCGGCGTCTGTGGCGTCCGTCCCCCACCCCGGGGACAGCAGCTGCCCAGTGCTGGGGGCTGAGATCCTCAGAACCGATAACGGTGCCTCTGACACACACACGCAAGCATTCGTCTCGCCTCCTTCCCAGCGCAGCCCGCTGTGGCAGTGAGTCCCATGGCCCCAGGCCTCTGCCGCCTGTCCCACAGCAAAGAGACTTGGAGGCAAGGTGCCCGGAGTCCAGCTTTATTGTACATTCTCTTCCAGAGGGGACTTGGGCGTCGGGTGGGAGAGCTGGGAGGCAGGAGGCTAGCAAAGTGAGTGTCCCCTGTGCAGCGTCTGGGTCGGGCCAGCAGGGGGCGGTGTGGAGCTCAGGCCCAGGGCGAGGAGGCCTCTGGCTAGGCCTCAGACGCCTACAGAGGGGGCTGCCTCTGGCTCCCACCTGGCTCCCAGGCTCAGCTGGAGGCAAGAAGGCAGAGAGGCCAGCAGGCAAGCTGGAGAGACCGGACGCCTTTGGTCTCTGTCAGGCTAGAAAGCTGGTCCTTGTTAGAGGGACCCCATGGGGGTGAAGCTGGGAGCCAGCCCCTGTTAGAGGAAGCAGCGCAGTAGGATGGGGCTAGGGGACGCAGGGTCTGGTCCCAATAAGGCCTGCCAACAGTCTCCACTTCAAAGCAGACCTCTGTATTTGGGGACAGGGGGGATGAAAGGGCTGTAGGGATGCCTGTAAGCTGTGGGTGGCAGCCAGTCCAGGGGCTTCCGGGGGCTCCGAGGGAAAGGCTGCCGGGGTGTGCGCAGAGGCTGGGAGCGCAGGTCCTGGGGGAGGAGGGAGTGGCGGTCCTCTCTCCCCGTCCTGAAGGGCTACAGCTCCCCGCCCCATCCTGGCCGGCTCCCATGGTTCCCATACACACCACTCACACCGGAGCTACGTAATTGCCAGGGAATGTCCCGAACTTCTGAGTTCTGCGGGAGACACCTGCAACAGAAAAAGAGAACAGCATTGCCCGGGATGCCAGGGGCTGGGAGTTGGGGGGAGGCTCCGCCCCCTCCTGGCAGTGCCCTGAACTGCAAGTGGAGTCCCTTTTCCAGGGTGGGAGCAGGGCGGGGTTTGAGTCGCTTGCCTCATGCCTGCCCCCTAGCGGTAGGCCCGCAGCGCGGCAAAGCCACACCTCTCGCTCAATCCGAGGAGGGACGCAGTCAGTAAGCGAGCACCCTGGTCAGGCGCTGTCATTCCAGACACGGGCAGGAAGGGCCTGAGGCTGGCCGAGTGACCCAGACAACCCGGGCCTCGGCCCTGCTGCAGCCTCGGAGGTCCTGTGTTCTCAGCTGGAACACAGGAGCACCGCGGAGGGGCAGGGCGAGAGGCTCGGGTAAACCGGGGCTCCTGGTCTTCCCCTCTAGGCTGGCACCTGGAAGCAGCCCACGCCCTCCCTTTCACCTTTGCCTCCCAAATCCTTCCAGGCCCTGTTTAGCCACTTCCTCCAGGAAGCCTTCCCTGACCTGCACATGGCCCAAGGTGGTTATCAAGCACTTGTGGCCATTATGCTACCAATGGGATCTTGCACTTCTTGTCTACGCCCCTTGGCAAAGCTGTATGAAGTGTCCCCCAGGCCAGGAGCTTCATGACCACTCGTGTGTCCAGGCCTCGCTCAGCAGGACTCCCATCAGAAAGGTGTGGCTGCCAGGCCACGGGTCCAACCCTGTGTCCACCCCTGCTCAGGCAGCCCCCCCAAACCTCAGGCCCTGGAGCCCACGTGGGGCGGCAGGGGCTCTACGGGCCACCGTCTTCTTTTGGGGGATGACACAGCCTTTGAAGCTGAGGCCATGGGAACCCTGAACGGGGCCAGGGCACAGGTGCTGCCATGGCCCAGTCCTGAGGGGCCGGCTGGGGTGGGGCGGGGCACAGCAGGTGTGACACCTGCTCCTCCCCCCAGCAGAAGGGTGCAGGGGGAGGAACAGGCACCCAGGGGCTGAGGAACCCTGCCCTGGCTCCACAGAGACCCCTTCAGTGACGGCGGGCTGCTGCCGGTTTGTCCCTGGCCCCGCCTCTCTTGGGGGCTTGGAGAAGTGCTGGTTTGGGGCGAGGGTCCAGGGTCAGGCCTGCCCGTGGGAGCTGGGGGGAGCTGGGCAGGCACAGGTCTGTGCTGAGGCGGCGTTGGCTGGCGGGACAGCACCCCCTCTCCCGGCTCCCCGATGGGGACCCCGTGGACCCCCGGCCCTTGCCCACGCACCCACAAACCAGCCATCGTCACACTGCTGCATGACATCCACGCGGTCCCCCTCGCGGAGTTCCAGCTCATCATCATTCTGTGGCCTGTACTGGTACATGGCCCGGTACCTGCAGGAGACGCCATCATGCACCGCGGCCGGCGGCCCCTGCCCAAACCCCAGGGCTGCCCCTCCCCGGGGACTTCCCAACACTCCCTCCCTCTGTGCACTCTGCAGCCCCCAGCCAGCTCCGAGGACCACAGCCCCTCCTGACCACCCAAGCCACCCCCCCTCGGAGCCCCCGGGGCTACAATCCTCCCTGCAGGGACCTTGGGCTGCAGCCCCAAAGGTGGAACGCTGGGGGCCCTGTTTAAGACAGGGGAGGGTCGGGGACCCCCAGATGAGAAACCTGCTCGCCTGCCCCCACGGCCTAGAAGCTGGCGAAGACAAGCAGACCTAGCGGGGGCTTCCCGAGTCCATGCAGGGGTCCGTGTACTCAGCACTGCCTGCTGGGCAGGCCCCAGACCAAATGCCCCCACCCACATGCGGTACTCACGGGGTCCAGTGTATCTGAGTGGTGTGGGGGGCGGGGGCCCCCAAGTCCAGGGGACGGCTGGAGCCTCGAGGATGGGACAGCGCTGGCCCAGGGGTGCTGAGGCTCTAGGGGTGCCCAGGAGAGGAGGGTCAGAGGGGGCAGGGATGGGGTGGGGGCGGGGTGGGGCGGGGCACCGGCCATGCCGGGTTCCCAGAACAGAGGGACCTCCACTGCACGCCAGACCCAACGACCCTCTCTTCCCCACCGACTGCGATCCTCTCCCTTCAAGCCCACCTGCTTCGCTACGTCCTGCCCAGCTCTACCCAGGTCCCTGCCCGAGGCAGACGCGGGCCAACCAGGATAGAGTGGCTGAGGAGGGCCAGGCCGCAGCTGCAAGGGGGAGAGGGGACCCCAGGGGCCCGGGGCAGGGGGGCTGTGCCGCGGGGCGGCCTCACCTGAGCCTGCGGTCTGGACTCCTGGGTGGGGAAGGAGAGGCTGGTGCGGCGGGGGGAGGTGCGGCCCCCCCAGTCGGTGGGGTCGGCCGGGCTGTGTGGCCCCGAGGGGGAGCCGGGCTGCCGGGCCAGCCGGGTGGTGGCGGGCAGCTGCGGGCCGTCCTCGCAGACCCGCAGGCGGGGCTCGCGGCACACCTGCACGTAGCTGGCGGGGAAGATGCCCTGGCGCCCGGTGCCAGTGATGCGGCCCTCGTACCAGTTCTCGTTAACCTTGCGGATCAGGCAGATGCGCTCTCCCTGTTTGGGGGGAGGGGGGCTGCTGTCAGCAGGGCCCACATCCTCCTTCTCCTGGGGAGGCGCTCTCGGCTGCCCGAGGCTGCCCCATGGGAGACCAGCTCCCTGCTCTCCAGCCCAGCATCCTCCAAGCTTTCTCAACACAATCTCTAATTTAAAAAAAAAAAATTGTAGCAACAGCCCAGAACACGTATGGACATGTGGACACGGGGCTGCTGGGAGTCTGATAAGCACCCTGTCTGCAAGTAAGTCCTCGCTGTCTATCCGCCACGTCCATCTGCTTCTTTTAAAGATGCTGTTTATGGGGCCAGCGCTGTGCCGTAGTGCGTCAAGCTGCCGCCTGCGGCACCCGCACCCCATATAGGCGCCAGTTCAAGTCCTGGCTGCTCCACTTCCCATCCAGCTCTCTGCTATGGCCTGGGAAAGCAGTAGAAGATGGTCCAAGTGCTTGGGCCCCTGCACCCACATGGGAGACCTGGAAGAAGCTCCTGGCTCCTGGCTTCGGATCAGCCCAGCTCTGGCCATTGCGGAGTGAACCAGCAGATGGAAGTCTCTCTCTCTCTGTCTCTCTCCCCCTCTGCCTTTCTGTAGCTCTGCCTTTCAAATAAATAAATAAATCTTTTAAAAAAAGAGATGCTGTTTATGATTGTTGCAGCCCTACCAACCTGCAGGTGCACAGCACACCCACACCCGTTCATGATCTCCTTCTGAAATGGCTTCAGTCAAGGAACAGACACCCGAGGAGATCGGGGAAAGTGAGAGACGCTGGCAGAGTTGGGTCCACCTGACTCTTTGAAGAAAACGCCCTACAGTACAGACTGCTGCGTCTTTACCTGCCCCCAGCCCGGGCCGCCGCCTCCCGCCCGGCTCACCTTGCGGAAGCACAGTTCCACCTCCAGGTCCCCTTTGAAGGTGTACTGGGCCACGGCTTCTCCGTACTCCACCACCTGGTAGGTCGGCGGTTTGATGGGCTTGGGGATCTCATCTGCGGGCAGCACCTGCGGGAAGAAGGGGCCATGACCAAGACTCAGCCTGGGCATCAGCTGGGCACACACAGGGCTGCTGGGGGAGCGAGGCCAGAAAAGACATCGATGGATCGATGGACCCCAGACTTGGACGTGAGACACAAGCCCTGGGGGTGGGGTGGGGGCAGGGATGAGGCACAGCCGGGGGAGGCAGAGAGGGGGTTATGGAGAGGTGTGTGGAGCGCAGGATGGTGAGTGCAAACGGCGGAAGCCAGTCGGATTAGGAGTTGAACTTGAATCACAGAAGGAAACAAGCATTGCAAGGAGCAGGCAGCAGCCTGGTCTGCAGGAACGCGGAGGATTTCACCTCTGACCACTTGTGGGGACCATGCATCCCCTGTGTCAGGAGTCCGGGTCCTCTTCCCCTTCTGCCCGCGCCCACCCAGGTGCCCAGCCCCTCCCCCCATTTCTCTTTGCGTCCCCCGCTCCGTACAATCAATGGTTTCACTCTGTTTTTATTTTTATTTTATTTTTTATTTTTGACAGGCAGAGTGGACAGTGAGAGAGAGAGACAGAGAGAAAGGTCTTCCTTTGCCGTTGGTTCACCCTCCAATGGCCACTGCGGCTGGCGCACCGTGCTGATCCAAAGGCAGGAGCTAGGTGCTTCTCCTGGTCTCCCATGGGGTGCAGGGCCCAAGCACTTGGGCCATCCTCCACTGCACTCCCGGGCCATAGCAGAGAGCTGGCCTGGAAGAGGGGCAACCGGGACAGAATCCGGCGCCCCAACTGGGACTAGAACCCGGTGTGCCGGCGCCGCAAGGCGGAGGATTAGCCTATTGAGCCGCGGCGCCGGCCTGGTTTCACTCTAACGGGTAGATAATGGACAGGGTGGAATGCTGTATATATGTAGATTCTTCACAAAATTCACAGAAAACACCACTCAGGGATTTCCAGAAAACTCACGCTAACTTGTCCTAACCCGTCCAGACAGGACCCAGTGTGAGACAATGAGACGATGAGAGTCTTTATCAGCACAACACGGAAGCTGCTCAGGCTGACACGAGAACAAACCTCAAACTTATGGTGAGGTTTGGGCAGAAGCATGGTGACGTCACTGGTGCTTTACAGAAAGCTCACGGGACGACGGCCCCGAAGAGATGGGCAGTTCACAGAGCTCATTTCCCACGAGCTTTGTGAAGGGCCCTAGTGTGCACCGTATCCTACTCCATCTGTCAGTCGCATGGAAGAAGGCGGGAGATGCCAAAGACGGAGCCCACAGTGGCAGCCACCCACGGCAAGGGCGAGGCAAAGTCGATCATTTTTGGACCGAGGATTCATCAAAGAAACCGTGGCCGACAGCACAGACAGCTCACTGGTTCCACTGATAGAAGTCTAACCAAGAAAACAGAAGTGCATCAACCCGTCCACTGGCTGAGCACCAACACCGCTGTGCCCAGGTCAGCCGCGGCCAGGAGCGGAGCTTTCAATGGACATTTTAAACAAGGGGAAGAACTGGAATAGGCGATGTAACGTACAATCCTGAAGGCAAAGCACAAACAAAGCCACGGCTACCAAGCGGCACAAGTGGTCCAGGCACAGCACGAGTGAACCAGCGCAGGGCGAACGTTATAGCAACAGACTTCTGAGGATGCTCAAGGCATTTTGCTTGTTTAGCTTTTGGGGGTGGGGGAGGGCACAGACGGGCAGTATCTGCTTTCTCAGAGCTGCTCAGAGAAAGTCGAGGCGTGAGGAGACAAACAGCCGGGAGAGTTCTCCATCCCCGCCGTACTCCTGTTCTCGCCACACCAGACTACTTCCTGAGTCCCCAGAAGAGACCATCAGAAATCTACCCTGAAGGGGCCGGCGCCTTGGCTCACTGGGGAGCCTGCGGCGCTGCCATCCCATATGGGCGCTGGGTTCTAGTCCTGGTTGCTCCTCTTCCAGTCCAGCTCTCTGCTGTGGCCCAGGGGGGCAGTGGAGGATGGCCCAAGTGCTTGGGCCCTGCACCCGCATGGGAGACCAGAAGCACCTGGCTCCTGGCTTCGGATCGGCATGGCAGCCATTGCCAACGGGAGGAAGACCTTTCTCTCTGTCTCTCTCACTGTCTAACTCTGTCAATTAAATAAAAAAAAAAAAAAAAAAAGAAAGAAAATCCACCCTGAAGTCTTTTTCTTAAAAAGAGATTTATTTATTCATTTGAAAGTCAGAGCTACAGAGAGGGAGAGGGAGAGGGAGAGGGAGAGGGGGAGAGAGAGAGAGAGAGAGAGAGAGTTCTTCCATTTATCTGCTGGTTCTCTCTCCAGATGGCTGTAGCCAGGAGCCAGGAGCTTCTTCCCGGTCTCCCACGTGGGTGCAGGGGCCCAAGGACTTGGGCCATCTTCTACTGCTCTCATAGGCCACAGCAGAGAGCTGGACTGGAAGAAGAGCAGCCGGGACACAAACCAGTGCCCATAAAGGATACAACTAGTGGCTTCACCTGCTACGCCACAGCACTGGCCTCACCTTAAAGCCTTGATTTGGCGCCTTCTGACTTCTTGTTTCTCACTTGTAAAAAATAATCCTTTAAGGGCACCCATTTTTAAGCCATTTTAATGACATAGAAAGGCTGCACTCATACGGCTGGGTTCCCAGGACCGTCAGACGGACTCAATGGCTGGTGCTTCAGTTACACACAGCGCTTGCACTCGATGGAGCTCATGTTGTGAAATAAAGTTTATATTTTATATTCTTCTCTTTTTTAAAAGACTTATTTATTTGAAAGGCAGAGCGACAAGAAAGAAACAGAGCGAGGAAGATAAGAACTTGCATCCACTGGTTCACTCCCACAAACAGCCGCGACGTCTGAGATAGACAGGTCCAGGCCAAAGCCAAGGGCTTGGAATTCCCTCGGGGTCTTCCATGTGGGTGGCATGGGTCCCAAGAACCTGGGCTGTCTTCTGCTGCCTTGCCAGGTGCATTAGAAGGGAGCTGGATTGGAAGCAGAGCAGCTGGGACTTGAACCATTTCTCCGATATGGGATGCTGGCATTGCTGGCAGTGGTTTAACCTGGTGTGCCAGGATGCTGTCCCCTATTTTTATCTTTTAACTCAAAATTTCCACAAACATTTTTTAACGATTTATTTGAGAGGTACAGAGAGGGAGAGAGAGAAAGAAGGGTCTTCCATCCACTGGTTCACTCCCTAAATAGCTGCAATGGCCAGAGCTGAGCTGATCCGAAGCCAGGAGCCAGGAGCTTCTTCCAGGTCTAATGCATGGGTGCAGGGGCCCAAGGACTTGGGCCATCTTCTGCTGCTTTCCCAGGCCACAGCAGAGAGCTGGATTGGAAGTGGAACAGCCGGGACTCGAACCAGCGCCCATATGGGATGCCGGCACTGCAGACAGTAGCTTTACTGCAATGCCACAGCTCCGGCCCCTTCCACGAACATTTTCAAGTCCCCTCGTGCTTTGTGAAATCTCAGGCCCCTGGAGATCACTGTGCGGACGGGGGAGGCCTAATGATGCCTCTCAGATCAAGATCCTAAATCAACAAGCCCCCATCATCAACGAGCGAGTCACAGAGGAAATGCGAACACGATTCAAGTTGAATGAGAAAAAAACATGGATGCAGACACCCGGGGTGCTGGTTAAGACGCCCTACAGGACGCCTGCATCCCTGGGAGCACCCAGGCTTGAGCACTAGCTCCCCTCCTCGTGTTTTCCTGCTAGTGCACACCCCAGGAGGCAGCAGGTGACAGCTCAAGTTCATGGGACCCCGACACGCACGTGGGAGACCAGGCTGAGCTCTGACCTGGCTTTAGCCCATCCCACCCCTGGCTGTGGCAGGCATCTGGGGGGTCAATCAGATGGGCAAGCTCTGTTTCTTTGCCTTTCACAGACATAAAACAACACATATTTCCTTTTGAAAATCCAAACATGTAGGATGCAACCAAGGCAACACTGATAGGGAAATTCATAGCATTAAATTCTTTTATTAAAAGAGTTTCAAATTAATCATCCAAATTTTCACCCTAAAAAAAAACAGAAAATGGGGGCCCAGTATTCTGGCACAGTGGATCGAGCCACCACCTATGATGCCACCAACCCAGATGGGTGCCAGTTTCAGTCCCGGCTGCTCCACTTCTGATCCAGTTCCCTGCTAATGCGCCTGGGAAAGCAGCAGAGGATGGCCCAAGTGCTTGGGCCCCTGCACTCATGTAGGAGTCCAGGATGGAGTTCCAGGCTCCTGGCTTCAGCCTGGCCCAGTTCCAGCAGGTATAGCCATTTGGGAAGTGAACAAGTGGATGGAAGATCTCTCTCTGTCTCTCTCTCTCTCTCTGACTTTGCTTTTCAAATAAAAAAAAAAAAAAAGTATTTTTTTTTTTTTAAAGAAACCAGTAAGACCGGTGCCGTGGCATGGTAGGTTAAGCCTGTGCCTGTGGTGCTGGCACCTCATATGTGTGTTGGTTCAAGTCCCAGCAGCTCCACTTCTGATCCAGCTCCCTGATGATGGCCTGTGAAAGCAGTAGAAGATGGCCCAAGTGATTGTACCCCTGGACCTGCGTGGGAGACCCAGAAGAAGCTCCTGGCTCCTGGCTTTGGATCGGTCCAGCTCCAGCCATTGTGGCCATCTGGGAAGTGAACCAGCAAATGGAAGATCTCTCTCTCTCTCCCTCTGTCTAACTCTGCTCTCAAATAAATAAATAAATCTTAAAAACAAAACAAAATGAAGAGCAAATTAAACCTAAAGCAAGCATAAGAAAGGAAATAAGAATCCAATGAAATAAAAAGCAAACAATGGAGAAAAATCAATGAGCTCAAAAGCTGGTTCTTTGAAAAGATCAAGAAAATCAGTACATTTCTAGCCAGAACAAGAGAAGATAAAATTGCTCATCCAAAAATGAAAGAGAGAGGGGTCAGCATTGCGGCGCCGTGAGTTAAACTGCTGCTGGCAATGCAGAGCGCTGGTTCCAGTCCTAGCTGCTCAGCTTCCAGAGTGGATGGAAGACACCTCTCTCTCTCTCTCTCTCTCTCTCTCTCTCTCTCTCTCTCTCATCACTCTGCCTTTCAAATAAATAAACCTTGATGAAAGAGAGAACATCATTACAGACCTTACCAGCATTAAAAGACAATAAGAGAACATTATGGACAACGTTATGTCCATAAATTAGATAGCTCACACTGCTTAAAAGGCCCAAATGCTAGTCCCAAAGAAAACCTGTAACCTTAGCTAGAAAGCCCAGAACCTGGTTCTGGTACTGAAAATCCTGGGTTCAGATTCTAGAGTTTCCACTTAACAACTTGTTACCAAACCTTAGAAAGTTCACCTGTGGGCTGGGCACTGTGGTGCACAGGTTAAGCTCCTGCCTTGGGAATACGCATATGCCACACCGAGTGCCCGGTTCGAGTCCTGGCTACTCCGTGGTTCTGATCCAGCTTCCTGCTGAAGTGCCAGGAGGCAGCTGACGATGACCCAAGTACTTGGGTCCCCACTGCCATCCACATGGGAGACCCAGATGGTTCCTGGTTTCAGCCTGACCCAGCTCTGGCTATTGCAGGCATCTGGAGAGTGAACCAGCGGATGGAAGATCTCTCTGTCTTTCCCTCTCCCTGTGTGTCACTCTGCCTTTCAAACTAAATCAATAAATCTTTTTTTATTGATTTACTTTTAAAGACTTATTTATTTGAAAGTCAGAGTTACAGAGAGGGAAAGACAAACAGAGAGAGAATCTTCCAACTACTGGTTCACTTCACAGTTGGCTGCAATGGTCAGCGCTGGGCCAGGCTCAAGCCAAGAGCCAGGAGCTTCACCTAGGTCTCCCACAGAGGTAGCAGGGCCCCAGACACTTGTGCTATCTCCCACTGATTTCCCAGGTGCATTAGCAGGGAGCTGGATCAGAAGTGGAGCAGCCGGGACCTGAACAGCCATCCATATGGATGTCAGTGTCGCAGGCAGCAGCATTGCCTGCTACACCAGGATGCCAGCCCCAAATAAATTTTTGTTAACAAAGAGAGAAGCCCTGTCTTTCAAATGGGGACAATTCATTACGCCCGGGCAGTGAGTGGGTAATAGACCTGGAAGAGGCGACCCACGTGCACATGATTTGCAAACTGTTACACCTGTCACTCTCATTATCTGCAATTAGAATCACTCCCAACGACACTTTGGAAAGATGGCTTCTGAGTGGTGACAGCCTGGGACACGGATGGCTTCTGGTTTAGGAGCTGGGTCACTTGGCCACCCCCCCCATGCCCCCCCCCCCATGGACTGCGCTCCACCCACAAATAGCAAACATTTCCTGGCTACCTGCAGTCCGTGCACTGGGCCAGACGGTGAGAGGGCCAAGGAGAGTCAGCAGGCAAGGTCCCGGGCTCCCGGTGTCACAGCCCAGGAAACCCGGGGTGTCTCTCCCAGCCCACGGGCCCTCCCTTGCCGGCTCCAGTCCCCCGGGCTCACCTCCACGTAGTTAGCAGGGAAGATGCCTAGTCGGCCATGGTGCTCCCCTTCCAGCCAGTTCTTGTCCACCTCCTTGTGGATGTAGACAATGTCACCCTTCTGCAGAGTCAGCTCCCTGCAGGCCACAGCCCGGACGTCACAGCAAGCCCTGGCCCTGCCGGGCCTCCTGCGCCCCAGGTGCAGCCCGCCTCCCCCACCCCCGCGGGGGAAGGCAGAGGTCGGCACTTACTTGGGGGACTGCGCCTGGAAGTCGAACTTTAGCCGGGCGGCCTTCCTCTGGGCAGGGGAGGGGACAGAGCGGTGCCTCGGTCGGGTGGCAGATGGGGACCCGCTGTCCCTGGGAGCCCCCCCATGCCCTCCCTGCAGGCTGCCTGACCCTGGTGCGCCTCCCTCACCTTCTTCTCGTCCCTCCTGGCGGGGCTGCCCCCTCGGTCGGCGGCCACGGGGTCTGTGGAAGAGCACCGGCTGAGGACATGCCCGGGGCGCAGGCGGGGACCCTCCTGCCACCCACGGGCACACCAACACATCTGGCCTGGGCTGGCTGCGGGCCTCACCTCGGGCTGAGGAGGGGTAGACAAAATCCCTCCGCCCCAGGAAAGGGCTTCCTCCATCCGCCATTCTGTGGGGGCTCAGGGGTCGTGAGGAAGCCAGGTGAGACGCATGCAGGGTGCTGGAGTTCCAGGCGGAGGCCGCGCTGCGCAGGGGCACGGGGTGAGCAGCCGGGCGGGGCTGTCCCACGCCAGCCCGCTCGCCCTAAGGCGGCTCCCAGGTCCGGGGCTCCGGACAGGATGTCCCACTTCCCGAGCAGTGGCCAAGGCCGGGAAAGGGTGAGGCCCGGGGCGGGCAGCAGCTGGGCCGGCGCGCGGGGAGGAGTGGGGGAGCGGCGGGGCTCCCCTGGCCGCCCTGAGCCGCCACTGGAGTCCTGGGTTTGGGGCAGGCCGCCCGCTGTGGGCGACAGGGCAGCCCCCTGCGGAGAGGGGCGGGTCGAGGGCCCTCCTCGCCCCACTCGGCGCCACGTCCCCACCCCCACCCCCGCACAGACCCCCTCCTCCCGCCCCCATGCCCGCCACTCACCCGGCTGCGGGCCGCGGCTCCGGGGTCCGTCGGGGCGCCTGCGAGCTCTGTGCGGGGGAGACCGGGCACGATCAGGACCTCGGGGCCCTTCGGTAGCGCCGCCGCCGCCGCTCCGGAAAAGTTGGCGGCCGGCTCGGCTCGGGAGGGAAGGAGGGCCGGGCAGGGCGGGGACGCGGGGTCCTAGAGTGAGCCGCGCGCAGGCCGGAGCCCCGGCGCGGACAGGGAAGGCGCGCGCGGGCCACAGGCAGCCGAGCCCCGAGGTCGGGGGTCCCCCGAGTGGGCGGGGCGGCGTGGGGCGGGGAGCCGGCGGGCTGACGTGGAGTTGGCGGGGCAGGGTTGCTAGGGGTCCCTTGGGAAAGCCACCGCCCTGAAGTTTCGGAGAAAGAGAGCGCAGACCGGGCTGAGGCTGGCCGGGGCGGAGCGCGGGTGACGGCGGCCGCATCTCACGGAGGGAACTGGTACCTTGGGGGATGGCAGCCGAGTCTCGATGGCCCGCAGGTCCTTGTCCAGCTCAGCGCTCAGCTTGGCCAGCTCCCTCTCCAGCAAGACCTGGGGGTGGGGACACACTTGGGCAGTGAGGGGGGGTGGGGTGGCCAAAGGTCTGATGCGGGAGCCTGCGTGTGAGTGCGAGGCCAGCCCCTAGCCTGCCGGCCTGCAGGGAGGTGGGGCTCCGTGTGTCAGGCTGCAGACACAGCCCCTTCCTGCCACCTTCCTTCTCTGCCCCAGGGCCCCCACGCTCTCTCTCCTGAGGCCTGGCCTCACTGCGGGGCCCTGCGGCTCAGCACCACGCACAGGTGCACCCCATTGCTGCTTCTGCTCCTCCCCCGGGGTGCCCCTGTCTGCCTGGCCCAGCCTTTCCCTCTTCTTAGAGAGCAAATCTGCTGCCAGAACTTCTGCCAGTCGCAGTCCACGCTAGTGCTTGCCTTCTTGGCTCCTGATTTGGTCAACACAAGTTTCTGGGGCCGGCGCTGTGGCGCAGCGGGTTAATGCCCTGGCCTGAAGCGCCAGCATCCCATATGGGCGCCGGTTCTAGTCCCGGCTGCTCCGCTTCTGATCCAGCTCTCTGCTATGGCCTGGGATAGCAGTGGAAGATGGCCCAAATCCTTGGGTCCCTGCACCCACATGGGAGACCAGGAAGAAGCTCCTGGTTCCTGGCTTTGGATTGGCCCAGCTCTGGCCACTGCAGCCAACTGGGGAGTGAACCAGCAGACGGAAGACCTCTCTCTCTCTCTCTTTCTGCCTCTCTCTCTCTGGGTAACTCTTTTGAATAAATAAATAAATCTTAAAAACAACACCACCACCAAACATTTCCGTGCTGTGTGTTCACAGAGTGCCCACTGGACACCAGGCCCAGTGCTCGTGCCGGGAGCAGAGGCGAGCTGTGACGGGACCCCGCAGTCTCCCCACCCCTTGCCCCCAGCACTCACCTCGATGGGCTGGGAGGGCTTCTCCACAGGGTTGTTGTCCACCAGGGGTTTCTTTGGCTGAAGGAGAGGGGAGGGCGTGTCAGAGGCTGGGGGGACCCCAAAATGCACCTGCCAAGGCCCCGCGTCCGCTCCCAGAGGCCCAGGCCAGCACTCACCTTCTGCCCAGTCTCTATTTCGTGCAGAAACTGGTTCCACGAATCTTCTGCCCAAACGCTGTCTTTCTCCCGGCATCTGGGTACCGGTACCTGGATGGGGGTCCATGGGCATTGTTCGGGAGACGGGCCAGGCTCACAAGGCAGGTTTTCCGGGCCCTTGCCCCACCCTCTCTGACCCCTCTAGTGCTCCCCCCTCCCCTCCACTCAAGCTGCAAGGGCATTCGCTGTGCTGCCAGCAGAGGGGAGCCGGGAAGCACGCTGCGCGGACGGGCTACCTGATTTGGGGGCTGGGGTCCAGAGGAGGACACTCCAGGACTGCAGGTGTAGGTGCTTCTCGGTAGCTCTCCAGTGTGGTCCCAGGTTTTCCTGGAGAAAGGGAAGGAAGTCTCTTCAGGCCCCTTTTAGGGAAACTGAGGCAGGAGTGAGCACCCGGCCCCGCCTCCACCTGCTCTGCCTGCCCCCTGCCCCTTCCTGGGAATGCCCAGAGTGGCCGGGCTGGGGAATGAAGGCCTGACACACTCGTGTGCCCCGTGAGAGGCCGTCCCCCTCCTGCTGGCCTGTGGCTGTGGCCGTGGCCGTGGCCACGGCTGTCTGTGCAACTTGGACAAAGCCTCGGGCTCCCATCACCAAGTGCTCTTCCACCTCCGGGAACAGGGCTGCAATCCTGTCCCAGGGAAAACCCAGGCACCCTGGGAAAGTCGTTTCTGCTCCGTGGGCCTCGGTTCCCTGAAGGCACTGAATTTGGTGACCTCATCTGTGTCCACTGAGGCACTTGCGCGGTCACGTCCACCCCAGCTCTCCTCCGGGGACCCCTCCCTGGCTGCCTTAACTTTCCCAACGTCTCTGTAGCAGTGGCTACATGGAGCCAGTGGAGCCACCGCACGCGGCTTAGCAAGCGGGGGAGCTGCCTGACCGGAGATCAGCGTCCGCTGGCTGTGACGCTGTTCTGACTTTAGGAACAACAAGACTGCTCATGAATATGGAATTTGGTGTTCCTAATTCCAGAACCAGCTCCGGTCATCACCATGCCCCCGCCTCTTGCTGGTGTTTGTGCAGGATGGCGCTGTGCGAGCCACACCATTCCACTGACTCCTCACAGTCGCCTCGTGACCCCTGCTGAAGTGGCAGGGACAGCGAGGCTCAGATGGGTGGAGTCACCCAGGGTGCCCTGGCCAGGAGCAGCGCACGGGGCCTTGAACCCAGATCTCTGGGCCCGAAGCTTGAGCGCTCTGCATCTCTGCCTCACTGATTTGGCCAGCAGCCACGGGTCAGGTAGGGCCGTGCTACTGAGCTGCAGGCAAATAAGAAAGTCATGGACTTGACTTTGAGAGCGAGGCTCCTCATTCCCCGAGGTCGGCTGGGCCCCTCCATGGCCCCGGTGGCCAGCATAGTACAGAAAGCTCTTCCTTCACTCCTGGTGGGGCTCTTCTCTCTGCAGCCTCAGGCTTTGAAGTAGAGGGCCTGCATGGTTCTGTCCCCCGCCCCCCCCCCCACCTCCGCCCACCCCTTCCCCCTACCCCTGGGTGACCTGCGGACCTACAGGATGACGAACAAGATCTTCCTGCTGAGCACCTACTTGTCGCAGGCATTCCTGACCAGGGTTCTAGATCCTGCCCCCCCCCACACACCTGCCTTTGGCCCTGGCAGTGGGGAGGGGTCTCTGACCCAGACACTGTCTGGCCTGTGCCAAGCTGTGCCTGCTGTGACCACTAGGGGGCACCAGTCCCTGCAGGGCAGTGCCCGCCCCATCCTTGCTCACCGGCTGGAAGTCCCCACTGGGCTGGGCCTGGAGCTGGGTCTTTGCTGGGGCCCTGGATGTCGGGGGTCTGCAGAGGAGAGACGGGAAGAAAGCACTGAAGGTGGGAGAAGCTGGGATGGGTGGCCACGTCCGGTTCCGGCCCCCGTGACCAGCGTGAGCTCCTCGGTGGCCGGCTTGTGGGGATTGGGTGGCACTCCGGGTTTTGTCCCAACATCTTGACACCCTGTACTAAACCTGCAACACAACTCTGGGGTGGGTACTGTCCCCCTTTTGACAGATGAGCAGAGAAAAGTGCAGAGAAACCACGCCCAGGGGCCCAGGAGCTCATGGGACAGGAGCTACAGGAACCTGTCTGGCTACACTACCTGGGAGCGTCTGTGCCCGCACCCCCTCACCTTTGGGTAGCTCCTCAGAGGTCCAGTCCAGCTGCAGGTCTGCAGGAATGGAAAAGGCCCAGGTCACAGATGGGGAAGAAGGCAGGGCCGGGCACCCTAGGAGGCCGCCTGGGCCGCTCCCAGCCTCCCTCCCTCCCACCGGCAGCATGGGGCCCAGAGCTGAGTCAGGGCCTGAAGAATGTCCCAGGGAGGGGAGGAATTAGGAGGGCAGCCCTCAGGAGGGCTTGAGATGCCTCTGGCAGACTGAGGGCCTGAGCGAGCCAACCGGGCAGCGGCGCCGGGCCCAAAGCCTCCCGCCCCTCCCCTCTGTTCCCACACCCGCCCTCTGCTGACCTCGGCGGGCCTGCCCTCACTCGCAGGCAAGCCGGGGATGTCAGGCAGACTGGGCTCCCTCTGTCCTCTGCACACGGGCTTCTGAGAGATGCGCTCCCCCGATGCCCTGCCCCAGCCCACAGGGTACAGCTGCCCCTCACACACGCCCGCTGCAGGAACCACCTTCCACGCGAACCCCCCACCCCCGTCGCCACAGCCCACACTGTGCTCCCCCTGCCGGATGCTCCTGCTTTCCCTCGGGCGTGGCCACCGCCTGCTCTCTAAGCAGACCATCGCCCTCCGCTCTGGCCCCGGAAACACCTCTCTGGAGTTCTTAGCCTGCAGGTGCCTGGGGGCTCAGTTTTTTTTTTTTTTTGGGGGGGGGGCTTGGAGGGACTCCTTGTCTCTCCATCTCCCTAGATCAGCTCATCTCCTCTTACAGATTTAAAAGATGTCGTCGCACTCCCCCCTCCCAGCCCCCAACCCACTGGGTCTAAGCCAAAGTACTCAGAAAGGCGTCTCTGTGCTTGTTCTGAACATGTTTGGATTTGTTTTCCTCGTCATTGTTCCCTAAACAACCCAGTGCAGCAGCCAGCCCCGCGGCGTGGCCAGGGTACGAGGCGTTTTAAGTAACGGAGAGATGATTTAAAGCAAATGCTGCAACATTTTAGCAGCTATGGATCTGGGTCTCCATGGGTGTCTTGGGACAGAGCCCCTGCAGGTCCCAAGGGACCACCTGTGCCATTCATCCCTGATTCACAGCCCTGGCTGAACCTTAGACCTACCAGACGAACTATTCGTCAAAACCTCTTTGGGGGTGGGGCTGGTGTTGTGTTGCAACGGGCTTGTGACACTGGCCTCCCACATCGGAGTCCTTGCTACCCCTCTTCTGATCCAGCTCCCTGCTAACGTGCCTGGGAAGGCAGGGGAAGACGGCCGGAGTGCCTGGGCCTCTGCCAGCCATGTAGGAGGCTCAGATGGAGTGCCAGGCTCCTGGCTTCAGCCTGGCCCAGTCCAGGCTACTGTGGCCACGTGGGAAGTGAACCAACAAATGGAAGACTCTCTCTGTCTGTCACTCCCTATTCTCCCTCCCTCTGCCCCTGTTGCTTTGCTTTTAAAATAAACAAACAAACAAACAAATAAATAAAATCTTAAAAAGCAGAAGGAGAACCTTCCTGGGAGGAGTCCAGCGTCCTTGAACTACAGACTGGGGCAGACACGCGCCCGCAGATGTAAAACACAGGCGTTTGCTGCCCCTGCAGGCCCCTGCCTCTCCAGCCTCCACCCAGCTCAAGCCGACGCTCACCCTGACTCCTCCCCTTCACGGCACTGTCCAATCCGCCCGCAGATTCCAGGGACTGTCCTGGAAGCCCATCCACGCCCACCGTGTCCACTGCCTCCGCCCTAGGCTGAGACAAGAGGGTGTCGAGCCTGGGTCAAAGCAAAGCCTCCATGGTGGCCTCTGTCTCCCTAGCCCATACCAAGCTCGGGACAAACGGCCAGTGCATCTGCCTGCTCTTCTCCACGTGGCAGCCAGGGGGAGCCTTTTCAGCTGTCGCCATCAGCACACACCTCTGCTCAGAACCTCCCGGTGGCTCCTCATCTCTTGCAGAGCAAAACCAAAGCCCTTATGCTGGCCCCAAAGGCCCTGCCACTGTGACTCCAGCCCCGCCCAGGTGCTCCTTGCTGGCCTAGAACCTGCAGGCGGGGCAGGCTTCTCCTCCTGGTGGGAGCGCCCTCTGCTGGACATTCCTCCCCCAGCTGTGGGCTCAAAGGCCACTTGGCATCCTGGGAGAAGTTGTGGGTCCCCACCGTTGCCTCCCCTAAGCCCCTCCCACCTCCTGCTATGGCCAGGAGGTCTCCCCCTTGTCTTGAGCACCTACAGTAGTGCCTGGCACCCAGCAAGTGCTCAACAGTCAAGGGCTGACCGAGCTGGCCGAGCGGGTGCCTGGCCAGTTGCCACGCCCTCCCCAGGGCTGGCTGCATTCTGGGTGGTGAGGACGAGCCGTGCCCAGCAAGGAAGATCAGCCACTCCTGGGGGCATTACAGCCCAGAGGGGATGCAAGGCATCTCAGGAAAACACTGCTATTCCAGCACCTGCGGGGGGCACCAGGGAAGACGGTGTGGGTGCTCTGGGTAGGGGGGCGCTCTGGAGACCACGGGGTCCCACGGACCCACAGGGGACAGGGCGGACTGTATTCTGGCTCTTTCTTGTTGGTGTCATCTTATCATGTCTAAAGTGTTTTCGGAAACACCTCCCAGAAACAGGATACCCCAGAAGCTAAAGCAAACCTACCAGCAGGACTCACTTAGAGCGGACGCTATCTGTCCACTGCTCAGTGCCTCCCGCGCCCCGTCGGAGCAGCGGAGCCCGCGGCTCAGTGAGAAGGGTCTCGGGGGAGACGGTGCGTGGGTGCACGCCCTGTCCGGCCCTAGTTCGGGACCATCCTCTCCCCAGAGCCCGAGGGAAGGGCCCCCTGAGCAGGGAGCACCCCTTTTCTGTTGGGCACGGGGCCCTGGATGAGGGTCTGACCTGGCATCTTCCGGTGAATCTGTTGGAACATCCTCCGGTACCAGTCTCTGGGGCTGTCGACACTCTGCGACCAAGAAACACCAAGTCAGACCTTCCCGCTCTCCCAGGCTCCCCACGCCCAGCCCCAGCGTTCTCCCCAGTGAGGCCTCTCTGGACACCCCTGGAGCCCCGGTGTGCAGGCCGGGGTGTCCCCCTTGGGATCTTGCTCCTAACATCACACAACATGCTTATTTATTTGTTTAAGATTTATTTACTTATTTGAAAGGCAGAGAGGCCGGCACTGTGGCATAGCAGGTTAAGCTGCCACCTGTGATATTGGCATCGCATATGGGTGCCAGTTTGAATCCCAGCTGTCCCATTTCTGATCCAGCTCCCTGCTAATGCACCTGGAAAAGCAGTAGAAGATGGCTCAAGTGCTTGGGCCCCTGCACCCATGTGGGAGACCTGGATGAAGCTCCTGGTTCCTGGCTTCGGCCTGGCCCAGCCCCAACTGTTGCAGCCATTTGAGGAGTGAACCAGTGGATGGAAGCTCTCTCTGTTTCTGTCTCTCCCTCTCTCTCTCTTTCTCTCTCTCTCTGTAACTCTGCCTTTCAAATAAGTAAAAATAAATCATTAAAAAAAAAAAAAAGAAAGAAAAGAGAGAGAGCACAGTTCCTTCCACTTTTATTTATTTGTTTTTACTTATTTGAAAGACAGAGATCTTCCATCTGCTGGTTCATTCCCCACAAGCCTAGAACAGCTAGGGCTATGGCAGGGCCAGGCTGAAGCCAGGAGCCAGGAACTCAATCCAGGTCTCCCACATGGGCGGCAGGAGCCCAAGTACTGGAGCCATCACCTGCTGCCTCTTCGGGTGAGCACCCGGGAGCTGCGCTGGAAGCGGAGGTGGGACTTGAACCTGGGTGTTCCGATATGGGACGTGGGCATCCCATGTGGCATCTCAACAGCTGTGCCACGCCTCCCCATGACTTACCTGTTTTTCTCTTTGTTTTTCTACATTCCTAGTGCTTCTACAAAGAACCCATAGCGGGTGGTACTTCTTGCCACCTGCCTCACCTGAGCCTCCAGGCTGCCCTGGGTCGGGTGGGAAAGGTATGGTACCAACTCCAGCGTCCCAGTGCCAACACACAGCTGGCTAAGGGTGGGAGGAAGGGAGAAGGGCAGGGCCTGCCTCTCCCAGGTGGATCCCAGGATCCCTCCACGCTGCCCTAGCACTGGGCTTCTCACTCAGGGCTCAGCAGCTGAGGCCTGGGGGCTGCGTGGAGTAACAGTGAATCCCTGGTTGGCTTAGTCCTATGGCTAAGGTGCTCCACCTTTGACAGCCGGGGCTAGGGGACAGGGGCATGGAGGGTTAAATAAGCCTGAGACACTGGCATCCCATATGGGTGCCGGTTCGAGTCTCGGCTGCTCCACTTCTGATCCAGCTCCCTACTAATGCTCCTGGGAAAAGCAGCAAAAGATGGTGCAAGTGCCTGGGTCCCTGCCACCCACGTGGGAGATCCAGATGGAGTTCCAGGCTCCTGGTTCCTGCTGTTTGGAGGACAGAACCAGTGCATGGAAGATCTCTCTCTCTCTCTCTCTCTCTCTCTCCTCTGCCTTTCTCTAAGTCTGCCTTTCAAATACATCTTAAGAAACCCCACTCCACCCCACCCCCACATAAGCACAGCCCTTGTGTAATTCAGAAACACAGAGGGCCTGGAACTCTGCCCTGGAGGCCATGGTAGTTGAATCCCTGTTTTGTCTGGAATGGCTTGGAGACAGCCTTTGTCACCTTGTGCCCCCCTACCTCGCCTCGCCCTCCCCTCCCCACCTCAGGCTTTAGCTCACAGACTCGGAGGTCAGGGTAGGTCCCTGGACTCACGGATCGGGGGGCGATGGGCATGCCACTCTCGTCCACGGGCCCGATGCCTTCGTACTTGACCCAGCGCTTGTCCCGGCGCTTGCTGTCCTTGGTCCACGTGGCTGACCAGTTCTGGGCGTGCGGGGAGGCAGGGGTCTTCGGGCTGGCAGAGGGCCGGCTCCCAGGGCCTGGCCAGGTCTGATACCAGGCAGGCTCTGTGGGCATGGGCAGCTGAGCGTTAGCCGAAGGCAGGGGTGCCCACCTGCACCCGCCTTGCCCCCTTGCTTCTCCCAACAGCGAGCCCCGTGGGGTCAAAGTTTCAACATTTGTTTGTCTGAGCGGTGACGCAGCCTCTGCAAGCCGGCCGGTCCCTGGCCGCAGCGCAGGCCTCTGTTTGTTTACTTCTTAGCTACAGTGAACTAAAGCGGATTTTGTTTTGCGAGCTCTGTGCCTGTCCCCACCCACTCTGGCTCTCCTGGGACCATCCCGAGCATGTTCAGGAACTTTGTAGAGCACACTGGGGACATCCCAGCCAGGGTGTGGCTGGAATGGCGCCAAGCCAGATGCCAGCTCTGCGTGCCACCAGCTGGGTGACTTCGATGTCAATCACCCGCTCAGGGCCTCGGCTGCCACTTCTGTCACCCCAGGGTGACCGTGGCCAAGACTCAGTGACACCTGCTGTGCCCAGCATGCCCACAAGGCTCTCAGGGCAGGTCGGAAGCTCGCTTCCCAAGACGCGGCCACCATGAGCCCCCTTAGGCAGCCAGAGCGGCGGCTTGGGGCCTTTGGGGCCAGACGGACAAGGCTTTGACTGTCAGCTCTGTGCCTGTGACACTTGGGTTTGTCACTCGGAGACATCCCTCACCGTCCCTTACTGTGCCAGGATATGGAGCGACTAAATGAGGCAACGCTTGGGGACTGTCTTCACGGCGCCCAGCGCGCTCTGAGTGCGTGACTATCATTTGTTAGGTGAACAAAGCCCCCTTTGCACTGCCTCTTCAGCAGAGGGCCAGGCTCTGCTGGACCCCAGAGCCAGGCTGCCAGGCTCCCAGGGTACCTGCAGGCCTCCTGGAGCCACAAAAGCTCACACCCCTCCACCCGTCCAGCCCCAAGCCAAGTGACGCCTGGCCTGCCAGAGGTGCCCCTACTCCCCCTGCCTGGCCCTCATGGCTCCTACACACTTCCTTCCGCTGCCAGGAGGCGGGCGAGAGAAGGGATGTGCCAGCCCACTCTCTCCACTCCTGTGGCTCTCTCTCGCAGGGCCAGCAGGCTCTCAGAAGCCTCTGGGGAACTTCCTCATGGCTGTGAGACTCCCCCCGACCTCACCCCCATAGGCTGGTGCTACATGGTGGGCCCAGGGTTCCCGCCCACCCCTGCCCGGGGACTCCGGGAATGGTCTTCCTGCAAATCTACCTGGGTGCCGGGCAGCATCCCTCCTGGGTGGGTAGTAGCCATTGCACACGGTCCTGGGCGCGGGATCGTGGAACTGGAAATTAAGGGTGTTGGAGCCACCATTCCGGATCACAGGCACCTGTGGGAGGGGGCCAGGAGCGGCCGCTCAGGGCCCAGAAGGGCCTGCATGAGGCAGGGAGGGAAGGCGGCAGCCCGACCGCTCTGTGGAGCTCGCCCGCCTCCCTGCTCCACCCCTGCCCGCCACCTGATCGCTGGTGCCCCGGCAGCTGGGGCACATGGTGCTGCCGTACTCACCCGTGAGCCCCGGGATGCTGAGCCCACGCGGGCCCGCAGGTGCCCAGGGATGAAGTCGTCCAGGCTGAGCCCAGCGGCGAGGCTGCAGGGGGCGCCCTGCATGCTGGCGTCAAGGTCAGAGGCCGCGGGGTGCGCCCGCTGCTCCTCCGAGTGTCCTCTGCGGGGAAGAGGAAGGGAAAGCCCAGCTTGGGCCTGGGCCACCTCTGCCCTCTCGGCTCAGCCCTGGAGGCCGGGGGGAGGGGCTGGCTCCGGGAGGGCTGGGCCCAGCTGGGTGGGAGCTCAAGCACCCAGGAAACTGTGGGCACCGGCCTGCAGCCTGCCCGTGCCGGCTCCCGGAGGCACAATGGGCTGCTTGTTAGGCCCCGGTGGGAAGGGGAGAGGAGAGGCCTGGGCTGGGAGGAGGAGGAGGAGGAGGAGAGGGAAGGTGGCCAGCCTGCGGACCTGCGGGCCTGCGGGCCAGGCACGGGGAACTGGGGTGCACAGGCAGAGAGGGGACTTTGTTTCAGTTCCCTCTGCCTCCTCCAGGCCCTGTGGGAGCATCTGCTTGCCCACGGGCACAAGCGATCGCTGCAGCTGGGATGAGGTGGGGGAGGGGGAAGGCCCCGCCAAGGGCAAGGCCACCGCCCACTGCCTCTGGGAAGCAGCTGGTGGTGCCCCAAGTCCAGTGCGTGGGGGGCATTTCCCGGCAGCAGGAACCACTCCTCGTGATCCGCTCTGGACGACTCAGCGGACTCCCGGTGCCAGGGAGGGGTGGGGTGAGAGCAAAGCTGGGCCTGCTCAGGCTCCTGGAGGGGTGGGGCCGAGCCCCCTTGGGTGTGTGCATGCAAACACACACCCTCCACGCTTTTTCCTGCACCTCCAAGCTGCTTGGTGGTCTCTGGCTGCAGCACCCCTGATTGGCCCCGGACAGAGGCCAGGGGGACTCCAGGAGCCCAGAGGGGGGTTGCTAGGGGGTCTCGGGGTGGAGCGGCCAAGGGCTGGGGCACAGAAACTGCCCCTTCTCCCCTGTGCTTGCTGGACTGAGCCAGCCTCTGCCACCTTCAGGGCTGGCCCCAACCAGACCTGGATCCTGGATGGGCGTGTGACGTCCGAGGAGGCTCCCTGGGAGACGCTGGGTGGGTGGGGGGATGACTCTGTGGGGCAGGGGAGGCTGCCAGGGGACCACGTGGGCAGCGCTGGGGTGGGCACAGGGGCTGTGCCTGTGTGGTGGGCGGTCACGTGAGCCGTGCAGCCCGGGCCTGGGGGCTGAGAGGAGGCTGACTCCTCTCCTGAGCCGACTTCCTGCTCCAGCCTGGGAGGCCGGCAGGGGTAGCGCCCAGGCTGGGGGCAGCCCCTGGCTTCTGGGGGCCTCTGAGCCAGCTATGGGGTCTGCAGCCCTTCTGTGCCCATCCCTGACTGGGGGGGGGGGGGCAGGACACGGCTGTGCTGGAGGAGGGGCCGCTCTCCAGCTGGATCCAATTAGGACTCCTACCAAAAGCAACACACAGACACACCCCATTCCTGCTGCCCTGACTCCTCCAAGGGGGAAATCGAGGCAGGGCAAGAGTGGAAGATCGGAAGGGAGCAGGCTTGCCCGGAGCCAGCGGCCCTAGCCCGGACCCCTCCCCAAAGGGCCACGCCTGGAGGCCAAGCTGCAGGCTCAGCACCGCCGTCCCCATCGTCAGCTGCCCAGCGCCTTCCTGCCCCAGCCCCAGCCAGCTCGGGGAGGGCTGACCCCCGCAGGAGCCTCCCCACACGGCCCCCACTTTCAGGGGCTACCGCAATCTGTCCCTCCCCAGCTCTGCGCTCCGTGACGCACCTCTCAGGAGCGCGCAGGGCAGGGGCTGTGGGGGTCCCAGTTTTCTCTGCCCGGAGGACAGCAGGCAGAGCTTCTCACGGGGGCATCTCTGGGCTCTTCCGAGGATTCAGGCAGCTCCACCCCTAATCCCACCCCCGCCCTGGGGCTGTTCTGATCCTGGGGGGCTCGGCCCCTGCGCTGTCCCAGGTATTCTCCAGCCACAAGTCCACATGGGCGAGGCGGGTTTTCTCCAAGTTCGCCCTTTCTGGATAGGGGAGCCGGGACCTCACACCTCTGCGTAGTGCGGAGTTCAGGACCAGACCCCGGAGGAGGGGCTCCGCGCCTCCGTCGCCACGGGCCGTGGGTCCCGCCCCCGCCGCCGCCTCGCCTCCTCCCACGCCCCCTCTGCTTCCCCCCACACCTACCTTGCCTGGCGAGCAGGTGGCGGGGGCCGAGGCCGCCCTGGAGGGCAGGAGCATCCCCGCCCGGCTCCTGCCTGGCGCGGCCTTGGCGGGCCCTGGCGGCGCGCGTGACCGGGTCAGGAGGGGGCTCGGCCAGACTGGGCGCCCGAGGAGGAAGAGGGAGGCAGGACCGTGAGAGTGGCGCGGCGCGGCGCGGCGCGGCGCGGGTGGAGTTTGCGTGTGCGACGGCTACTCCCCTCACTCCCGCGGGGCCGCGAGCGCGCTCGGTCCTGGCGAGCCGCGCCGCGGGACGCCGGTGGCCCCCTGCCCGAGGGGCCGGGCCGGCGGGGAGGCGGCGCCGGGAGGGGCCGCCGAGGGTCCCCGGGGAGCCCGCTCTGGTTTCCCAGCCGCCCGCCCCGGTCCCCACCGCTGGCTGGCGTCGGGAAGGGGGAGGGCGGGCCGGCGAGGGCCACTCAGAGTTTCCAGCGACATTTCCAGAGTGTGGGAAACGAGGTTCTGCGCCGGCGGAGCCAGGACAGGACGCGAGTGCCGAACGCGAGCGAGCCGCGCGCCCCGGGGCCCCGGGGAGGCGCCTGGAGGACCCGAGGAAGCACCCCGCCGCCCGCCGCCCGCGGGACGAGTGGGTGCCGCGTCGCCCGGGTCAGACACGCGCGTGCGCGTGCACCTGGCGGCCTGCGGACGCTCACACACGTGCAAGCCCCGGGAGGAAATCACCCCGAGGGAGCGGCCCCCTGGGCGTGCCGCGCCCCCGAGAGGATGAGGGTGGGGTCCCTTGGGCGGGGACGGGGTTAGGAGGGTCTCGGTGTTCCCATACACCCTGTTTATTTTGATGTTCCTGGTCTTCCGCTGTTCCGCTGCCCCGCCCACTGGCTCTAGGTTCCCAGGAGCCATGCTCTCTTGGAAGTTTCCAGAAAGTGAGGGTGCTTGGGACTGGGCACTGAGAGTGGACACTGACCCTGGAGTACCTCCAGCCCTCGGCTTGCCTCTGGGACCCTGGAGCGCCACAGCAACCATCAGGCAAAGTTATTGATCAACCTCAACTCCACGTTGGGAGTGGTCGATCGGGAGTCGGGAGAAGATGACAAGTCTTACTGCACACCTGCTGTGGGAGGGGCTGGCGTGGGAGGTCATCGCGTGCTTCCGTTTCCCAAGCACACCACTCAGTTCTCAAGAGAAGACATGGAGCTGAGTTCCATCCCTACCCCAATACTGCTACTAGTGCCACGTTTTCCCCGGCCCGGGTCCAAGAGCCCCTGGGTTGTGCGGAAACAGCTCAGCCATGCAGGCTGAAGAAGGCCGGCATGCCAGCTCGCTCCCCAGGGGCGGCCAGTGGCCACGCGGATGCACGCAGAGCGCAGAGCCGAGGCTTCCAAGGCTCCAGGGGCTCCAGGTCTGTGTGGGTGGGGTTATCTTTGTAAAAGCAGGTATTGCATTGTGCAGGGGGGTTGTACCCAGTAACCTATAGGGTCCCTGTAGGAATCCCTGCCTGGCCTGGCAGCTGGAGTGGGGAGCCTGGCACACGCCTGAAGCTGGGATTCCCACCTGGCCCCTCGGCACCATCCTCCTCCCCCTATCTGACACAAAGGAGGGGCCCATTTCCCTGGTCATGAGCTGTTCCCACCTGTTAGGCTCCTTGGGACTAAGGAGGGCCATTTCACTTTCATTTTCTTCCTTGTTCTCCAAAGATGGTGCGGCTGAAGATCTTCCAATTGCAGGAATCCTGGCCATGCCCTCTGCCCAGCCACGAGCTTCTTACTCTCCAGGGCTCTGACCTGGACTCCAAGATAAATATTTAGTGTAGAGGGTGCCGCCAGCTGACAAAGGTCCCAACTTCCTGTTTCTCACAAAGGGGGCGAGGAACTAGGGCCTGGCGGCCGGCAGCCTCATCTCCATGGGAATGAGAGCTCAGTAAACAGCTTTGGAAGACCGCAGACCTGGGCCTTTTCCTTCAGCGGTGGACTGGGGCCTGTCCACCTGGGCCTGGCCTGGGCGGCGCCACCCCCTCTCCCGGCTCAGAGCGCACCCTCCTCCGCGCGACCCATCTGGCCCCACAGAAGGGAGGCGGGAAAGAGGCTGGTGGGGCGCGGGCCAGGGAAAACATTCGCAAACCTGACCGCTCCTCCTTCGATGCCCATATTTAGTGAGAATAATCCCTCCTCTTTGAAACGCAGATTAAGAAGAGGGGTGGGGAAATGAGGGTCAGGATTCTGACCCGGAGCCAGGGGTCTGGTTTCACAGTCCCTCCCCCTGGCCGCACTGCCTCCACAGCTGGCATGGGTTGAGGGTAGGCTGTCCTAGATATCAACAGATTCTTCTATCCCAACGAGCACTATCTCCACCCCACACTTTCCTATGTGAGAGGGACCCCCCTCTGGGATCCTCTGCCTCCCATGGCCATCTCAACCACAGTAAACACAACTACAGAACCGCGTAACCGCGTGGTCTTCTGAGCTAGGGAATCCCCATCACCAGCATCACCCCCTGGAGGCTGCCACCTGTGGATACCCCCGCTGGGGCCCCCCACAACTCACAGAGAACTGCCTCTGCCATTGGTGGGGAGCCGGGGTGCGGAAGGTGGGCTGAGAGGAGGGGCATAAGCCGGACTCTGTTTTCTGGAGGGGGGTCTTTGCCCAGCACTGGGAGGCTGCCGTCCACCCTGAGCAGCCCTTGGTGCCCCCGGTTTAGATAAAGGAGGGGCACCTGCTGCTCCCTGTCCCTTCCCTGGGGTGGACCCTGGGGTGTCCTTTAAGACTGTTTTGTGTTTGCGCTGGCAGAAGGGACCTGAGCAAGCAGAAGAGGATGGAGCAGCTAGGGAAGCGCGGGCCCTTTTCCAGCCGCGTGCACTTCTCGGGAGAGGGGCGGGGGTGAAGGCCACAGTGACACAACAGGGAGGAACCGAAACCAAGTCCCTAATCCGCACTGTGTCTCCTCCCCCAGGCCCTCTCCCTTTCTCCCGGGCCCCTTCCCGACTCCAGTGCCTGCTAATGCTGCCATTCTACTGACGGGCCCTTGTCTGCACCGGCCACTCGTGGGAACAGGGACAAGTGGGGTGCCAAGATGCAAGTGACCCACTTTGGGGCTTTTGAAAGGCGCCCCCCCCCCCAAAGCTGGCAGTGACATGGCCTGGCCCCTCTGGGCACAGTCAGTCTGTGAGTGAAAGACACTCCGTGTCGGGGCCGGCAGTGCAGAGGGAGCGTGTGTGCGCCATAGCACCGTATGGAGAGACGGTAGTGATGCTTTGGGGCCTCCCTGTGCACACAGGACGCGACAGGAATCCACATGAGGGTCTCAGGGGAGAAGCTGAGACCCCACCCGAACACTGTGGGCTGTGAGGGGATGTGGTCTTTTGCCTAGTTTGCCCGTCCTCCAGGCGACACCACAGCAATGCCTCTCCCCTTGTCACGGGGAGGGGGGCAAGCACAATGTGCCATGGGGTGCCTCTGAGAACCCAGGGCCAGCACCTCTGAGGACGGCGAGGCCAGTGGCGCTCGGCTCTTCAGCCAGTCCGTTTTGTAAGGGGAGGATAATGAGAGATGAGCTCAGAGCGAAAACCCAGCCAAGTCCCCTCGGCCACAAAGAAGGGCGCAGAACCAACAGCAGGAAAATGAGGTCTCCCAGCGCACAGAAACTGAGAGAGGCAAGATAAGGGGCAGGGTGTTGGCCAGGGGACACCATGAGGTAGTGCTCTGGCCCCCGGACAAAGACTAACCTTGTCTCCCCACCTCCTTTCTCCCTAACTGCACCGTCCGAGAGACGACTTCACTTCTCCTGTTGAAACTGCACTGTGTCTCCGCCAAAATGATTCTTCCTAAAACCTGGACACTGTGATTCAAAACTCCATGCAGTTCGAGAGCAGGCTGCAGGTGGGGACCAGATCTGGATCCAGATCTAGCCAGAGGTCAGTGCGACTTTGATTCCAAGTCCCGAATTGCCAGGCTTTTAAAAGGTTTTTCACAACTCTGTGAAGCAGGGCCGATGTCACTTCACTTCCCGAAAGCCTGGGCCGAGGTCTAAGCACAACACTACACCACGATGCCATCGGGGTAATGAAGCACCCAGAATGCACACTTTATTTGAAGATAGGAACGTGGGCTCACCTGCGGGCCTGTTAGCGTAACATGGCTGTGTTTGTAACGTCAAAGTCGCCGTGAGCAGACCCGACAGTGCTGGGTGGCGCCTTCTGACCACCACGGGCATCACCTGCAGAATTCCCTGCCCCTGGGGGCTTTCCCGAGCCCCAGCCCCAGTTCGCCCCGCACAGCCTATTCCTCCGTGTGAACCCACAGCATCTCGTGCTACTGTTTCTCAAAGGCACCCGGGCTGCTCTGCCGCTTTGTGCTCAGTAGTCCAACTCCTCTCCGGCATCCCTGCGCTTAGGGGCACACACGGAGTTCGTCCATTCTGTCGTGGAAGCTACTTTTAGGCTTTGTAAGGACTGGGCGCTCGCTGCCTTTTCTCCCAGGAGCGGCCTCTGCTGGAGAAGCCGCCCCAGCAGCTGGGACTCGAGTATCAGTTAGTGGGGGGCAAGATGCCAGGGAGGAGGCTGGGCCTAGGGGACCGATTCTGATGGGCAGCAGAGAAACGCTGGGCAGCCATCACACTGCTCTCCCACGACCGGGCTGCAGGATGACAGACAGACAGACAGAGGTCCTTGCGGCCATGGAAGTCCCTCGGGGCGGGGGGCGCAGGGGGGCGGAGGGTGGAGGGCACTGCCTGAGCATGGTTACAGCCCAGTGCAGGCAGCGGAAACCAGGCCTTCCCTTGACTTCTGGAACCACGAAGCGAGCAAGAGCCAACAAGTGCCTCCACCAGGAAGTACAAGAAATAATGACACGAGAGCCATTAGAGTCACCATTTAATTTTAAAGGTTTTTTTGTTTTTTTTTTCCCTCCCATCTTAAAGATAACTTCTAATACACAGTAAGAAAGTTCTGACAAAGTAATTCCTGGTGCACAAAGAGGCTGACTAAATGGTTTCTCTTCCAATAAGTAACACGGCCAACATTTTCTTTAACATCACTGCAACCAGGAAACAGAAGGCAATCTCCAAGCACAAACAAATAATCCATCACCCAGAAGAACCTCGGAAAAAGTGACGCCACAGCCAGTCTCCTACGCCTGGCCACCTGGGAGCCTCTCTGGGAAAACGTCTGCTGACATGCCCACTGGGGAGAACAGCTCTGGGCCACGGCCTACCCAGAGGGGGAAGTGAAGTGCTCACGACGGCATGTCCGAGAAGGTTCTGTGGCAGCTAAGAATGCACCTGCGTTGCTCCCAAATCCAAGGCCACAGTAGGCCTCCTCATGATATGCACTTCACTTCAACATGCAAAGGAACCCACAAAAGCAGGGAATGGGGTGGGTATTCAGAGAGAACTCCTTGGAGGGAGGGAAGGGGAGGGGGCGAGAACTTACAGGCAGGCAGTGTGCATGGCCCTACTTTACAGCTGCTCAGAGGGGTGGCCCACGTCCGTGTCCTCTCTTCTCGATCTTAAGCCGCCCAGACTGGTCATGAGGGCGAAGACAAGATGCAGGACCCTGTCTCGAACAAAGGTGTTATTCAGCAAGTCTCGCAGAGGCTCTGGGGCCTGAGGCCAAGGCCTCCCAGGAGGGAAGATCCTCTCTTCACCTTTGTGACTGCATAGATGAGGCAGCCAGCACTGACCCCATTCACTCCGGCGGGCTGGAGAGAGGCAGGCCAGGGCCCAGGTCCCAGGCTAACATGGGCGCCCTCTTTTACACTCTGCCAGCGGCACAAAGCCCCGTTGTCAGCACAGTCCTCTGCGACAGCCCTGTCCTCCGACTTCCACTTGCTCCCTCTACACACATCTGCTCGCTCCTAACGAGCGGCTGATGGTGGCAGTGCCCCGAAGGGACTATGGCAACACAATGCTTCGGAACTGTCCCCTATGGAACCCGGACCCTCCTCAACCCATTGCTGGGGCTTCCTCGGCTGCCCCTCACTCCCTTCCTGACAGACTTCAGGAAAGGTGGGGGCCGGTGCCACACAAGATGGGACCCACAGTTATAACCACAGATACTTTAGGAAATGGAGCTGCCTACCCAAGGGGGCTCTGGGGTCTCCCTCCCGCCGGTGACTTTTCTGCCTCTGTAGAGAAAGCTAAAAAATGCTCTGAAAGAAGCTTGGGTTCTATCGTTACTGTAGCAACCAGAGTAACACTGGGGATTCTAGAAGGGTACCTGCACAAGGCTTCATGGGTTAGGAGATACCTTTCCATATAGCTTGGGGAGACTGACGCAAAGCAAAACTAGAATGAAGTCAATCTGGGGGAGATCTTCCTAAACCAGTTTGGCTGGCTGGTCACCTCGACGAGTCAGGATGTACACAATTCTCAAGAATCTGAATTTTGTACTTACAGATGTGGTATGCTAAAATTCTAGAGATCAGCCACAATATTTACACAGAGCGAGGGAGGGCGGAGGGAACAGAGTTCGGCCTTCTCCACTCTGAGGGGCTACAGAGACCCGTGAGTGATGGCAAGCCCTATCTCCTGGAGGCACGCCTTCCATCTTTCTGAGAGATCCTTAACCACTCCGGCATCCCACATGGCACAGTCCCGGCTGCTTCACTTCCCATCCAGCTCTCTGCTATGGCCTGGGAAAGCAGTGGAAGATGGCCCAAGCACTTGGGCCCCTGCACCCATGTGGAAGACTTGGAAGAAGCTCCTGGCTTCAAGTTGGTCCAGCTCCAGCCGTTGTGGCCATCTGGGGAGTGAACCAGCGGATGGAAGACCTCTTTCTGCCTCTGCCCCTCTGTAACTCTGCCTTTCAAATAAAAATAAATGAATCTTTAAAAGAAAATAAACCACTGAGAAGAGAAGCTAAGGGACAATGCCAAGGCCAGTTTCAAGAAATTAGCCACCGCTTCCCAAGGACATTAAATACTCCTCCACCGACAAACAGCCCCGGGCTTTTCATTTCCCATTTGGAGGTGTCAGGAAGTCATCCTTAACTTAGCGACCCTTTGCTAGTGCTCCGCGAGTTGCAGCTGTTCAGGGAAGAACAGAGAAAGGCAGTGCAGGTCCAGGTAAAGGGCACGGAACACACTGACTCCCTGTGCCTGGGCAAGGGGCCGCCCCAAGCCCCCCAGAGTGTGATGCAGCTTTCACTTTGTGGTCCGTATCTCATCACAGCAGGCCAGCAATCAGCAGTGTCTGTACCCATAACCAAACTGCCACCCTGAAGTTCTAAGGGGCGCCGAGGGCGTTTTTGTTTTAGCATCCTATGCATGGGCATGCCTTGGCTTCCTGTCAGAACACAGACACTAACACGGGGTGTCTTGAACTTGGTACTCCTAAGGTTCATGCTGTCTCCTGTTTGGAGTCACAGGTGCAAACACCTATGTAGGTACTATACATCGACTGAGAGCCTCATTTTATTTACTTATTTATTTTTAAAGATTTATTTATTTATTTACTTGGAAGTCAGAGTTACACAGAGAGAGGAGAGAGGAGGTTCACTCCCTAAATGGCTGCAACAGCCAGGCCAAAGTCAGGAACTTCTTCCAGGTCTCCCACGTGGGTGCCAAGCACTTGGGCCATCTTCCACTGCTTCCCCAGGTGCATCAGCAGGGAGCTGGACTGGAAGCGGAACAGCTGGGACTCAAACCGGCGCCCATATGGGACGCTGGGGCCACAGGCAGAAGCTTATCCTGCTAAGCCACAGCACTAGCCCAAGGGAGCCTCACGTTAAAAGGCCATCTGTATCCTGCTGAAATGTACTCCCACCCATTCTGTAGAAGTCTCTTTCCCTTAGAACTCAACAGAGTTTCCGGGGGCCATTGTTGTGGCATAGCTGGTAAAGCTGCTGCTTGGGCCACCAGCATCCCATATTACGGGCACCGGTTCGTGTCCCAGCTGCTCTACTTCCCATCCAGCTCCCTGCTAATGGCCTGGGAAAAGCAGTGGAAGATGGCCCAGGTGCTTCAGCCCTTGCTACCCACGTGTGACACCTGGAAGAAGCTCCTGGCTCCAGCTTGGCCCAGACCTGGTCGTTGTGGCCATCTGAGGAATGAGCCAGCAGATGGAAGTTCTCTCTCTTTCTGTCTTTCCCTCTCTGTAACTCTTTCAAATATATAAATCCTAAAAAAAAAATCTCAACAGAATTTTCAAACTAGCTTCCATCAAGAGCTGATGCTGCATTATGTTAAATTGTGCTTCTCACCTGTCTCCTGTGGCCGACCCCTCAACAGCACAGACGTACCTGAGGAACACACCCTCCAGGAACAGGACACTTGAGAAGCTAGGAAGACATTCCCAAGTAATCATCCTGGTAAGCTAGAGACCCGACTTTTTGCTACTAAGGATTTGCAATAACTACTTCAGCACAGCCTGCGGATGGAGGCTCTGCAGCACCCTGTGCGGTGTGTGTGGGTAACCCTGGCTTCCGTGACAAGAACGGAACCTCCACCACGTGCCATCGGGAAAGGTTCCCCAGGGCACCTTTCACACCCTGGGGCTGCGGGAGCGAGCAGGAGGAGGAAGGAGCATGAGAGGAAGGTCAGCAAAGACAGCTGCTGGGGTCTTTCTCCTTTCACAGCGTTTACTCACAACCCAGCGGAGGAGCCTGCGTCTCCTTCCTAGCTTCTTATTAACAGGGCAATCCACGCAGGCACATCCCAGCCCTTCAAAATGCTGTGATCTCTTACATAAGCAAATTCGGTGCTGTTAGCAAAAGGTGTAAGAAAACAGAAAGATGGGCTGTCTTCATTCTTCTTACGAAAAGTTAAACAGCAATGATGTCCCCTTATTGTTGCCTTGAAGCTGCCAGCACGCGTCGCGACTGTCTGCGATCCCTGCTTCGACGCTGGACTCTCACCTTCCAGGGGCGCACTACGCGGTTCCAGACACGTACGTCTTCCACGCTCTGCTGCCGCGCGCAGTGTGGGCATTCGCCGCAGAGCTGACGATAGCTATTATGACACGGGACCTGTGACCAGCAGAAACCAAAAACGGGGGCCCAAGTGTCCCCCCAATTTCCTTCACTAGTTGGCTGTCACTTGGAAAACAAGGGAAGATCATTCCCTTTATTTGAGTATTTGGTTTTATATTCCAGAATATGCTATGGAGGTTGACATACGGTTCAACCTAATGAGAGTTGGAGACGGAGAAACACCCAGTGCTTGGTAGACAGGAAATCCTCTCCCGTCCAATACCCTGTAGCAAGACTTTGAGTTCCCAGGGAGATCACTCCGTGCATCAGCGTCCACTGGCCTCCGTGATTTTGGAATGACAGACATGAAAGACTGAAGGCTGATGGAGCCGACAGCAGCGACTGCCAAGGCAAGCACAGTGGGCACACATACTCCTTACTGTTGACGGCTCTGTGGAGGGCGCTGTGCGAGCTTAGAAACGGAACCCGCCTTGCAGATGGCCAGGTCACCTGGGGCCGAAAACGAAGGCCAAAGGATCTGGCAATATTTCAAGTTCTTTTCAAAATCGTCTCCAAGGCTCTAAGGAAATTTTATACATCAATCGTGTCTATGGTTAGATCGACACATTTTAAGTAACTCTAGGAAAATCCTTCCTTGTTTTAAATGTTTCCTTACTAGAACATAGTAAAAGGAACTAAGAGTCCAGGAAAAGTGGGTTCTCAGGGAAATCACTCCCCTCGGCCCTGAGAGCACTGGGCCGGTTATTCACTTTCAGGTTCTAGTACAATGAAGTCTTCCACCAGCGCGAAGCAGCTTCAGACTGAAATCTAAGAGGACTGTCTTCAATGGCACCCAGCAGGAAGGGGTAAAAATGACAAGGAAAAAAACATTCTTGTATTTGAAAAGTTATGAGTCTTAGATGAAAGCTATGAGCTTCTAAAAAACAAGAGTAAAGGCGATGGCTAGTATGAGTGAGAAACCCAGGACGGAGGTTTCCAAGGCCCTTTTATTAGGGGAAGGCCCCCTTCATACACAAGACTCCACATACATACTGACAACAATGAGATTTGTTTCTAAAACTCAGGGCAAAACAAAATAGATGCACTTTTGTATATATACATATATACTGAACATAAATTAAAAGGAATTACAAAATGGTCACCTTCCGTACAGAATAAATGCCGACTGGATATGGGTGCACCTCCACGTGGGGCTGAGTGGCCGCTGTTGCGTTTTCCAATAATAAATAAATTAAGCTTCTTGGTGTTGACTCCCCCTGCGCCACAGCAGGCCCCGAGTCACTGCTGGGCTCTCCTCCCCAGCTCGCTCCTGTGCGCTGTGTCCGGGTGTGCCGGCGTCGCTGACTTCACTGGCCCAGCCGAGTGTACGCCGTCTTTCCGGGGTGGCATGCGCTCATTAATTCGGTCCAGACCTCGGGCTTCTTCAAAACTCCGGATCTTGTGCGGAAGCGAAAACCCTCGGATGGCTGCAGAGAGATAGGGAGAGGCGGGTTGTGCTCAGCTGGGCAGGGCAGCAGCAGCCTGACGGAGCTCCTCACTAGCGTGCAGCAAGGCCCTGGGGAACAGAGGCGGCCGGGAGCACTCCTGGGGGGTGGGGCGGGGAGAAGCAGCCTGCTCCAAGGCTGCTGCTTCCTTTAGGCCCGAGAGGCTGCTGAGTAGACCTGACCAAGAGCCAACCAGCTCTCGGCCCTACCACATTAGAGAAGGAGTCTCTTACAGGCCAGACACGTGCTGGACAGGAGAAAAGGGCGCAGCAGAATAACAGAGCCAGTGAGACGCAGGCTAGCTGCTTCACGCACAGACATCACACGGACCACGAGACAAAACACAAACAGGAGAGCTGCTCTTCTGGTGTAAGACAGCTTTTTATCTCGCACAACCAGGCGCGGAATGTTACGTTCAAAGCCGTCAAAATAACATCCAGATATTTTCCTCCTGATTCAAGCTGTCTAACCAAGGAAAGACATTCCCAGTCTGAGCAATCCTACCTAATATATTTATAACGTAGGCTGATTAATTCCAATGGTGTTCATCCACCAATTCATAGAGAATGTTCCTAAAATGTTTCCATAGAAACAAAGATAATTTGCCTTGACTGCCTTGGGGCAACTTCAGAAACGAACCAAACTAAATTCCAGTGTACTTTCGCCTCTGTTCTTGAGCTCCCTTAGGGTCATTAAGAGGCTGACCGACTTTGCGCTCATGGAATCCAATGGATGTCTGCCACACAGCAGGGACGTAGGACTTAGCCACCGGACACCCTCATGCCGGCTGCTTAAGCTTCAGCCACTGCATGAGACTGACAGAGGCCTGTAACGACGTCTGGCAAAGGTGACCGAGAGGGACACAGACAGGACACAGCGCACACTTGCTTTGTGAACACGCCTCTTCTCACTGTTACAGTTCTGGTGATGCAAAAATAAACGACTGGAAATGTCCATAAAACTTTTCAAAACTAGCAGACAGACACAGGATGACATCCATCAGAGGAATGCGGCCATACCTTCCCGGGCCTCTACGGCTTCTACTGTGGCTGTGAGAGGGCAGGAGTGGTGGCATGCAAAAATGAAGACAGAAAAAGAGTGAGTAACCCACAGCACAGACACCCCGGGCCCCACCTCTGCGCCTACCCTCACCTCCGAGAAAGGCGCGCGGCTGGAGAAAGGACAGGAGGACTGCAAGGAACTAACTGGAGACCGGGCAGCGGGAGGCGGGGACAGCTTCTATACTCTCACACCTCGGGCACGGGGCCTGCTCAGTTCATTCCAGATACTCAGCTGGCAGTTTCTGTCCTGACGTTCACTATCGCAATCATCTGTCCTGTCCGGTAATTTAACATCACAAGCACTCTTTAGTTTGTCCTAACTCAGGTAACATTGCCTGAGCCGCTGCTGTGTCCTAGTGGACAACCTTATTTACAGTCACTACCTGTTGCTCTCAAGGGACTTGAGGGGGGTCCAATGGACCTTTGGAATTACTTCATTTTTAAAAAATGGCCTTTGAATAACAGGCTGGGATTTGAAGAGAGGAGCCACGGGTTCCGAGTGAGGGGTCATTTCTTGCCTGGGGGGGAGCACTAAGCAAGCAAAGACACAGAACTACTCAACTCCCTGTGAGAACTCACAAACCCATCTGGGATTAGAGATGCGGCAGCGCCTGACATTTCCGGCCCACACGGCTTCCACCCAGTGGGCAGGAGCAGGCCTGTCACTAAGGGAGCCCCCTCTCCTCCAGTCGTGGGAAAGGAAGCAAATTAGCACCGTGAGATCAACCTTGCGCTTTTTTTTTTTTTTTCCAGACAAGAAAACCCCTAATATACGAAAAGGTTAGGGGATGTAGCGGGAAAGATCCTATTAGGAGAATCCTGTCGCCTCCCCCTGGGCTGATGTTATAAAGGCAGCAGGGAAGAACTAGGGACAGCAACAGTTTTACTGCTTCTGAGGCTTTTACATTTCCGTGCAAGAGGAGAGATGCTCAAAGACGCACAGTGGGTCCTCGTGTGGACTCTGGCCCACAGCTGTAGGCACTGTCAGGGCTGCGCCGCACCTTCCCCAGTCTCCTGAAGGGGAACACACAGCAAGGGAAACAGCAGTGCCTTCCACAGCACACCACCCAGGCCGCCGCTGGGCGCGCGAGAGCACGCTGGGCCTGGAGCTGCACAGCTGGGCCGCGGCTCCCCGCAGAGCCCACCAGCCGCATGGTAAAGGGGGCACGGGCGGTGCTCCGAGGACTGCTCTTTGCATCAAATATTAAGAGAGCAGCCTACGCGCAGGGCCGCTATAAGAAACAGACACACAAAACTAAGCTGTTTCATTCCTCCTGAAGATCTTTACAGAAGCGTGATTCATGAACTACCCAATACACTCATACAGGCTAATGGTTTCATACATTTGGAGGTGTGCAGCCATCACCAGTCTTTGGAATATTTCATCACCAAAAGAAACCCCCAACTCATCAGTACTAACTGTCCATCCTTACCGCATCCTCTTGGTCAACTAACCTACTCTCCTGTTCTGTATGCCACATAACTGGAATGACGTAAGGCCTCCCCCTTGGTGACAGACTAACCTACTCTCCTGTTCTGTATGCCACATAACTGGAATGATGTAAGGCCTCCCCCTTGGTGACAGACTAACCTACTCTCCTGTTCTGTATGCCACATAACTGGAATGACGTAAGGCCTCCCCCTTGGTGACAGACTAACCTACTCTCCTGTTCTGTATGCCACATAACTGGAATGACGTAAGGCCTCCCCCTTGGTGACAGACTAACCTACTCTCCTGTTCTGTATGCCACATAACTGGAATGATGTAAGGCCTCCCCCTTGGTGACAGACTAACCTACTCTCCTGTTCTGTATGCCACATAACTGGAATGACGTAAGGCCTCCCCCTTGGTGACAGACTCTACTTTCACGACGTCCCCGTGCGGAAGCCCGGGTGAATGGTGTCCCATCGTATGGACCTTGTTGGCGGGCACTTGGGCTGCGTCAGCTTCTTGGCCATTATGGAGAGCACCACGTGGGAACACTGCTGCATGAGTTTGTTTTCATTTCTCTGGGGAGGTGGCGACCACCAGGGCTGGAGTTTCATTTCTGCTCATGTGGGGAACCGCCAGAACGCTTTCCAAGGCAGTTGCACTATTCTACGTTCCCATGAGCAGTTATGAGTCCCCATGTCTCTGTACTCCCGCCAACACGTCTGCTTAGCTGTCTTTTCTGTTACAGCCATCTTGGTGGGTGGAAAGTGGCATGTTACTGTAGTTTTGATTTGTACTTCCTGAATGTCTAATGATGCAGAACATCTTTTGGTGTGCCACTTCTATGGCTTCTTTGGGAAAAACTCAATTCAATGCTTGCACCACTTTGCAGCGGGGACATCTCTTTTTTACTTCAGTTGTAAGCGTTCTTTGTATTTTTGAGATACGAGGCCCTTACGAGAAATGAAATTCCCAAATATCTTCCCCTACTCTATGGGTTGTCTTTTTACTTTTTTTTTTTTTTTTTGACAGGCAGAGTTAGACAGTGAGAGAGAGACAGACAGAGAGAAAGGTCTTCCTTCCATTGGTTCACCCCCCAAATGGCCGCTACAGCCGGCACTGCACCAATCCGAAGCCAGGAGCCAGGTGCTTCCTCCTGGTTTCCGATGCAGGTGCAGGGCCCAAGCACTTGGGCCATCCTCCATTGCCTTCCCAGGCCACAGCAGAGCTGGACTGGAAGAGGAGCAACCGGGACAGAATCCAGCGCCCTGACCGGGACTAGAACCCGGGTGCTGGCGCCGCAAGGCGGAGGATTAGCCTAGTGAGCCGTGGCGCTGTCTGGTCTTCTTTCTAAACAGCTAAATCAATTTCAATATCCGATTTGAAAGAGGAGGAGGCATTCAGTTCTACAGTGGGTTTGTCCCTATAGCAAACAGCAGTAAAATTTCCACAGAAAGAAAAAAGTAGAAAGAGTTCAGTAAAAGCCAGGGGACAAAAACAGTTAACTTTTAAGGTACTAAAACTTCAACTCTGGTTTTCTTGCCAATGATGCGATTCCTGCCTCTTCCCCTGGTTGACAAGATCCATGTTTATTCTGAAAAACACCAGCATTTTCATTCCAAGACTCCGTAGTGCTGCCTCCTCGGATCTCTAGAACTGACACTCACTGAACAGTGCCGTGGCCCTGAGGTAGACAGTTGCACGCAGAGGTAAATGCCCTCTCAGACACGTGAACTCCCAGAATGCTCCTCGTTAGGGTAGAAGATAAACACGTGAGGATACCATGTGCGTAAGTGTGGAATGTGCAGCTCAGCACGTTTATGTATGGACACATGCATAGCTACTGCCCAGAGTGACAGAGTGCCCACCACTCCAGTGTTCCCTGTGCCTGAGCTAATGTCCACCATCGAGGGAGGTGCCATTCTGACTTCTACCAGCACGGATGGACATCAAGGATCACAACACTGGGCTCTTCTTGTGTGTGTCTGGTTTTTTTAGTTTAACATCTGTGACATTCAAGTATGTTGTTACATGAGTCCAAGATAACTTATTTTATACTTGATGAGTAATATTCTGTTGTAGAAATGACTCAATGTATTTACTCTACTACTGATAGACACTTGGGCCAGTCTGGTATCATTATGAGAGAGCCGGGGTGAAGATCCTCACGTGGACTGGAACACTGCTCTCTCTCGGATACACCCCAGACGTGGAGCTGCTGGGTTACAGGGCAGACAAGCGTTCAGTCCAGCAGCTTGACAAAGTGGTTGAACCAAGTGACTAGCAACGCATCTAGTTTTAGTTCCCCACCAACATACTAACACTTGGTTTTGCCTTTTTTTTTTTTTTTTAGCCATTCTACTGTCCTCAAATTCTAGTGTGTACGAAGTGGTATCGCACCGTGGTTTTAATATCCATTTCCAAAAAGAATGACTGTAACTACAGTAGGTACTTTTTCATGTGCTTGCTGGTGCTTTTGGTATCCTCATTGGTGCAGTATCTATTATAACCCTTTGACCTTTTTCACTTGCTTTCATCTTATTGCTTTGTAGTTCTTTCAGAACACAAGTCCTTTATCAGGCATGTGCACGGTAAAAATCTTCTCCCAGTTTGTGGCTTGCCTTCTCTTTCCTTTAATCATGTAATTTATGAGAAGAAACTCTTAATTTTAATGGAGTTCAATTTATTGTTTCTAAGGTTAGGACTTTGTGTGTTCTACTTAAGGACTATCTGCCTGCCCCAATGCCTACTCGCCAGGTTTTCTTCTAGGAGTTTTATTGTTTCATTTTTTACACTTAAGTTACAGCCATTTTGAATTGATTTTGTGTCTAGGAGGAAGGGTCAAGATTAGTCGCCCCCCCTCCAGGTGGATATCCGATGACTCTGGCACCACTCATCGGGAGAAGCCCCAGTTTACAAAGGCACGCTGACTGCTGGGTACGGACGCACACCTTCCGAGAAAGAAACGGCCTCCTACTCACCCGTCTCGATAGTCTGCTTCCCTCCAGACAGGACGCCCAGGGGGAGGGTGCCTGTGGGGGTCAGGCCCTTGAGAGTCAGCACGCTCTCACTCTCTTCCCTGCAAAGGAAGATCGAAGCCCTGGGTTAATGCCAGGGACCACCGCTCAGCACAGAGACCTCCAGAACGCAGACCGAGGGGAAGCAGCAGAGATGAGGGCAGCTCTCCCACCTCCAGTCTCCCTGACTCAAGAAAGGGATGTGTTTTGTAAGCATTTCCATTTCACACAACCAGACAGCTCTTGCTTTCCAATTAGAGGCCCCTGGGAAGCAGGCATTGTTCTCATGTTCCCATATAGTATCCCAATTAGTCCACCTAGCAACCTTGTGAGGCAGGTCCTGTTAGGTCAGTCTTCAGACACAGAAGCCAAGGCCCGGAGATTAGCTCACATGGCTAAGGAGAGGCAGAGCCACAGTCTGAGTACAGGCAATCTGACTTCAACATCTAAGCCAGCACACCCACCGCATCGGAGGCTGGCCCGGGGCGGTCTGCCAGGACATCTCCAGTCACTAATCTGCAAATCGGCTACACTGCACACAACCTGGAGACCTGCAGGCAGTTCTACTACCAAATTCCAGTTCTTAAAAAGCTGTTCCAAAATGGACTTCTAACGTACGGTCAACACCCCTTTAGAGCACACTGAACGACAGAGAGCCTTACCGCAGGATTGAAAAGACCCGCGCCATCTTCCCAATGGCTCTGATCTTATTCTTGATGATTTCTTTCCGAACTGAAGTGCCTCCTTGGAGAATACAGAGAACAGGGTGAGTCAGAGGAACGTGTTAACAAGCTGGTTTTTAAAAATGCAGGAGGAAGCGTTCTTCTGATTTAAAAAATTACTATTTTTTTTTTCAAAAACAGAAATCAAAGCCTAAGTTTGCCTAAACAAACAAAAATTCCAGAAAGGCTAAGGAGTAAGAGAAAAAAAAATAATCCAGAACAAAAGATGAAGTAAAAAAATGGAAGGGCCATAAAAAAGAGAGACTGAGGGTTTACGTGGTTCTGAGATAACAACAAGCCGAGAGGGAAACACACACACACGCCGACAGACCTCACAGGACAGTTGCTACAGCAAGGATCTCTTTTGAGAATGCCGTGGGCCACCTGAGAGTGAGGCTCTGGCCCGCCCCTCGGCAAGCGGTCATTCAAGCAGCTGTCTTGAGCGTGCCAACAGCGCCGCCAGCTTGCTCTCCTGAACGCGGCGAGGGTCGCTTTCATCCTACACTCTTCACGGACACGGCGAGCTATTTCCTCAGAGTACTACTGACAAGTGAGCAGCACAAGTGACGGGGGTGGGCAAGCTGTCTTAAGAGGCATCACTGAAAGTCAGTGCAAAATTCGACGGCTTTTTCTCAACCAAGACTTAGGAAGCAGCCCACACGTGAGAAGCTAAGGGCCAGGCACACACCAGGCGACGGCATTCCAAAGTCAGAGGAAGCATGGCCGCTCCTTCCTCACCTCCAGCTCTCAACATCCTGCCGGATCAAGTAGCAGGTGCAAAGGAGACTTAGCCACCGACACTGAAGGGGAGGCTGGCAAGCCTTGGGAAATCACTCAGCTACCAACCGTAAACCGTCCCACTGAGAGGTGCGGCAGGACAGCCAGATCAAACAAGCTCTTAGCACAGATTTTTGTCAGATACCTTTCTGAGAACTTGAAACGTAGTGATCTCCAGGGGGAACAGACACCAAGAAACAAGGAGATGAAGACAGAAATGTGAAAGCAGAACTTTAGGTTTACATGGAAGAGAGAAAAAAACCCAAGTGAAACACAGTGAGAGCTGCACTGGCTCCTGACCACAGCCTTGGTGTCCCCAGGGAGGCCGCACCACAGAGGGCACTGTCAGTAGCTGCTTCCACGGTGCAGAGGTTTCTGGATATAGTTTAACATCAGTTTGCAACCATTATTGCCCAACATTTCCCATCCTGGTACACACCACAGAAATAACTTTAGACAAAGGAAAAGGGACCCTCTGTGTGGCAAGGCAAGGAAAGAAGCCAACAGACGCCCGGGACTGCCTCTGTGTCCTGGGCTCAGCGTCCTATTTCTTTGGCACAGTGTAGCTTTCCCTTTTCAAGTTGGGAGTGGCCCCCGGAAGTCCACCTTCTTCCAAGCTGCTTTCCGCTACTCTCTTGGGGCTTGGCAGCAACCTCCCCTACGTGTCTGGTGGTCCTCAGCGCTACCTCCTGACCTCAGAGCTCGTGGGTGGAGATGCCCGACTCCGAACTTTACCCTGAGTGGCTGGTTGGGAACCTGCGTATGCAACGTATAGGCACTGAATTCACCTGTTTATTTTCAAAGCAGCAACTGGGGGACTTTTAAGCACCTCAAGAGCTTTCACCGCCCATTAGGTGGTGTCTGTCCCTGACTGCTGTCCCCCATCTCTGCCCTTCCCCCACCAGCGGCTCCCAATCCTAGCACCTGGTGCTGCCGAGCCCTCTGCTTTTTGAGGGGCTCAGCATTCCCTACTGCTAAGCTGGGCTCTGGCTTTCCTGGATCCGTTACGTCAGTAAGAACAATGCATTTGCTTTGCAGCTTCTAAAAAATTCTTACAAAACTACCTCCATGGTGTGGGTGAGAATAAGACCCCTCACTGTGACTAAAAACGCACAGGAAAGCGCGCAGAGCTACAGCCACCACTCAGGTCAACCAGCACACAGCGCCAGGACACGGAGGCCCGTCCCGGCAGGCCACTCCTAACACCTAGCTCCTCTCCTTCCCAGAGAAAATCGGCCCCGTGGCTTCCTCTGGAATCGCCCTTGACGCCCTCCACCGCTTTGCCGCCAGCGCTCCGGTTCTCATCGGTTCTGAATTTCATGTACTTTTTAGTGTCGCTCTCTGTAACTCAGCATTCTGTTCGTAAGATTCAGCCTTGGTTTCCGGTTGCTGAAGTCCATTCTCATCACCCTTATTGCACTACCTGACTACCAACAACACAGCCTTTTTACTGTCTGGTCGTCTGGGTTGGTTGATTTCTCGGCTATTCTGAATCAGGCTGCTATGAACATCCCAGTACACTTCTCGCGGCTGCACAGATCTGTTGAGTGCACCCTTGGGGCTGGACCGCTCCGTTACGGGGTGTGTACTCCCGTGTGTTAGGCTCTGGATCACAGTTTGACATGATCCGCAGTGGACACACCCATTTCCATTGCTTGGTGAGAGACTTCCTGTTGCTACGCAGCCGGCCAGCACTGGCATTCCTCATCTCCAATTTTAGCCAGCCTAGTGAGTGGTGACATGCCACTGTGGTTTTCGTTTGTATTGCTGTGTGGACTAATGCGGCTGACTATATTTCACCAGCAGTTTGGGTATCATCTTTGGGTGAGGTGTCTGTCCAAATCTCATTGCCCTGAGTTCTGTCTCCCCTGCAAGTGGATATTTTGATGCAAACATCCTCTCCCATTCCATAGTTCACTGCACAGTTTCTCTTTTCACATGGTTCCTTGAGTCTTCCGATGGACTCAACTTGTGATTCTAATGTTGACGGATTTTATTCACAGTTTCCTGTAAGGTTAGTACTTTTTGGGTCCTCAGAGATTTTCTTTTGCTCCAGGGTCATGAAGATGTTCTACATTTTAAATACTACAAGTCTTACTGTTTTGCTTTCATTTTTATCTTTTTTTTTCATATTTAAATCTCTAACTTCACCTGCAGGGTTTTTTTTTTAATATTTGCAATTTGATAGCATATAGTTTAATTTTTTTGTTTGTTTCTTTCTTGTTTTTTTTTTTCCATTATTATTTTTGTAATTTTTTTCTAAAACAGATATCCTCAAACTATGTATTGAAAGCGTTCAGGTGGGTATTTGGCACAGCCGTTAAGTTGTTGCATGGACGCATGCGTTCCACAGTACAGCTCCTGGTTCAAGTCCCGGCTACTCCTCTTCCCATCCGGCTTCCTGCTAAAGTGCGCTCTGGGAAGCAGCAGATGCTGGCTCAGTTCTTGGGCCCCTGCCACGCAGTAGGAGACGCAGATGGAGTTCTGAGGTACTGGTGTCAAGCTGCTTGTTATGGACACTGGGGAGTGAACCAGCACATGGAAGCCTCTGCCTAGCTCTTTCAAACAAAATAAAAGTAAATGACAATAAATAAAATATTTATTTATTAAAAATTCCTGTGATTTTTCCTCTGTTCTGTGATGCCACCTCTGGTATTAACCGAGTGTCCCAGATGTACAGATCTGCTTCAGGGGAGTGTGCCTGCACCAATAATTCTAATTACTCCAGCTTTAGAGAAAACCCGGACACCTACAGAGCAAGTCTTCTCACTTAAGACTTGAGCTATTCCTGGGGCCGGCGCTGGGGCGCAGTGGGTAAAGCCACTGCCTGCAGTGTTGGCGACCCACATGGGCACCGGTTTAAGTCACGGCTGCTCCACTTCTGATCCAGCTCTCTGCTAATGTGCCTGGGAAAGCAGCAGAAGGCCCACGCCTATAGGCCCCTGCACCCACATGGGAGACCTGGAAGAAGCTTCTGGCTCCTGGCTTCAGATTGGCCCAGCTCAGGCCACTGCAGCCATTTGGGGAGTGAACCAGAGGGCAGAAGACCTCTCTCTCTCCTTGCCTCTGCCTCTCTGTAACTCTGCCTTTCAAATAAATAGATAAAAATATTTAAAAAAAGACAAGCTACTCCTATATAAGTTTTTGAGTCAGTCCTTAGCATCTGCATATAAACTTTCAGATCAGACTTGCCTGTTAAGATTTGACTAACTTTGCACTGAATTCATATATCAATTTAGGGAACAGTTACATCTCTACAGTATTGAGTTTTCCAATAATGCATGAATATTTCTTCCCACTTATTTTGATCTGCTTTAATTTCTAGTTTAATTGGTAGTTTGTTGCTTAAAGGTATTATTAAACATCATCTGTTAGATTCATTGTTAGAGATAATACTGTACATGGAAACCATTTTAAAATTTCATTTTGCTTGTTGCCAGTAAACAGAAATCCAAATGACTTCTGTACATTGATTTTGTATCCAGTAGGTCAACTAATGTATGTGTTGACCCTAATAATCTGTGGGCTCCTGTAAGATTTCTCCATAGGTGATCATATGTATCACTTAGACCTGTTTCTTTCTTTTCCACCTTTAACCCTTGTTTTCTGTTGTGTACTACTGGCTAGGATGTCTAACATGCTGCAACTTTTAAAAAACATTTTATTTATTTGAAAGAGTTACAGAGACAGGTAGGCAGAGAGAGAGGGAGAGGGGGAGAGAGGGAGGGAGGGAGGGAGGGAGGGAGGGAGGGAGGAAGGGAGGGAGGGAGAGAGAGAGGTCTTCCATCTACTGGTTCACTCCCCAAATGGCCACAAGGGCGACAGCTGAGCCGATCTGAAGCCAGGAGCTAGAAGCTTCTTCGGAGTCTCCCACTTGGGAGAAGGGGCCCAAGGACTTGGCTCATCCTCTGCTGCTTTCCCAGGCACATTAGTAGGGAGCTGGATGGGAAGTGGAGCAGCCAGGACTCGAACTGGTGCCCATATGGGATGCCCGCACTGCAGGCCAGGGCTTTAACCCACCGTGCCACAGCGCCGGCCCCAACATGCAGCAATAGTAACAGCAGGCTTCCTTGTCTGGTTGCCAGTCATCATGGAGAGCTTTCAGCGTTTCACCATAAGATATTTGCTCTAGGTTTATGAAGATACATTTGTTGAATGAAGGAAATCCCTTTCTAAGGTTAGGTTAGTTAAGGGCTCTATTGTAAAGGAAAGATAATGCTTATCTGATGCTGTTTCTGCGTCACGGCACCGTCCAGCGTGAGGGCCTCTCATCTACCCTGCAACCTGGTGCTGCAGGTGCCCCCTGCATGAAAGATCTCGGCCAGGCCCGCGGGCAGCTCGCTGCGCAGCCTGCGCTTTCACGCTACAGGGCAGCCTCTCTCCTTGACCCGCAGGGCCCAACGCCTGCTGGGCACCAGCTTTGCTTCTGCAGTCTCCTCACCTCTGTCAGCCCTCCCAGTGACGAGTCAGGGCCTTGCGCAGAGCGAGGCTTCGGCTGCTCTGATCTTTGAGCCAGATCACTAGAGCTTTCTTCCTATCAGCAGTAAGGCTGGTCTGCTTTCTTATCTGTGTGTTCACTGCAGTAGCACTTGGTTTTCCTCAAGAACTTTTCCTAGGGCCAATGTTGTGGTGCAGCAGGCTAAGCTGTGCTTGCAATGCCAGCATCCCACGTCAGAGTACCAGTTCCAGTCCTGGTGTGGCTTCTGATCCTGTTCCCTGCTAATGCAGCTGGGAAAGCAGCAGCAGATGGTCCACCCATGTGGGAGACCCAGGCGGAGCTCCAGGCTCCTGGCTTCAGCCTGGTCCAGCCCGGCCATTGTGGTCACTGGGGGAGTGAACCAGCAGGTGGAAAAGCTCTTTCTCTGTCACTCTGCCTTTCAAATAAATAAAACTTAAAAATAATTTTTTTTCATTTGCATCCACGGCTGGGCTGTTTGGCACAGAAGGCTGTGCTTTCAAAGCTTACGGGGTTTTTCAACCTGCCTTTTCCATTCAGCTTAACCACTTCTAGCCTTTGATTTAAACCAAGAGAACTATGATTCATTCAGCTTGAACTCTTAGAGGCCACTGTGGGGTTACTGGTTGGCCTACTTTCAATATTGTTGTATCTCATGGAATATAGGAAGGCCAGAAGGAGAGACAGAGAGATAGAGACAGAGAGGAGACATGTGTGTGTGCGTGTGTGTGTGTGTGTGTGTGTGTGAGGGTGGTCAGTGAAGCAATCAGAAGAGGCACAAAACTCATCAATTAAGTTCACTGTCTCATATGGGCAGGTCCATGGCATCCCAAATCAATTATAATAACAACATCAAAGATCACTGATCACAAAGCATCATCGCAAACAGAGTGATAATGAAAAGGTTGAAACATTTGAGAATTATAAAAGAGACATGAAGAAAGTTCAAGGTTTCGGGAAAACAGTACAACAGACTTCTCCCATTCAGGGTTGCCAGAGGCTTCCAATGTGCAAACGATGCAGGATCTGCAAACGCAGTGCCCACGTAACAGGGGTGCTTCCTCCCAGGCCACACGCAGTGCCGTGAGGCACAACACGACAAGGCGTGCCCACGTAACGGGGGCGCTTCCTCCCAGGCCACACGCAGTGCCGTGAGGCACAACACGACAAGGCGTGCCCACGTAACGGGGGCGCTTCCTCCCAGGCCACACGCAGTGCCGTGAGGCACAACACGACAAGGCGTGCCCACGTAACGGGGGCGCTTCCTCCCAGGCCACACACAGTGTCGTGAGGCACAACACGACAAGGCGTGCCCACGTAACGGGGGCGCTTCCTCCCAGGCTACCCTGGAGAGGACAGCACGAGCCTCTCACATGGGAAAGCGTAATGTCCACGGGCACCCTCCCTCGCTTCCCAGGGAAGGGAGTTTTTATTCTATTTAGCTCACCACTGCCATGTATTTTAGCTCGTTTAAATCCAAAATCATTATGCTACTCTTGAATGGTCTACACTCATCTGACCCACAGATTTTGTACTCTATGACCTCTTTATTTCTTCCTGAACCTTCCAGCGTCCCTCGGGTATTTCCCTCTACACGAACAGTATCCATCAGAATTTCATTTGGTATGTGATTCCTGGTAATTTTCTTTTTAAAAACTGACTTATTTTATTTATAATTTGAAGGCAGAGTGACAGAGGGAGGGTGAAAGAGAGAGAGAGAGAGAGAGAGAGAGAGAGAGAGAGAGAGAGAGAGAATCACCCATCTGCTGGTTCACCTGGGCCAGCCTGAGGGCAGGAGCTCCATCTGGATCTCCCACATAGGTGCAGGGGCCCAAGCACTGGCCGTCTTCCGCCACTTTCCCAGGGGCATTAGTAGAGTTCTGGACTGGAAGTGGAGCAGCCAGGACTCTAACTGGTGCTCATAAGGGATCCATTGTTACAGGCGGCCTTAAGCCTCTGTGACACAACACTGGCCCACGCTGCTGGTAACTGTCTTGGGGAAAGCCTGAGGCGTGGGAGAGGGTGTCTGAAAATGCTTCTCTCACTCACCCTTCAAAGGCCCTTCTGCGGGTGAAATTCCAAGTCCCCAGGCACGGTCTCTCAGCACTCTGATAGGTTACCCTACTGATTCCCGCTTCCATGAAGAACTGAACTGCTGGCTTAACCGTTCTGACAAGGCATCGCTTTTGGTGGCTGTGTGAACTTCTCTGACGATGTGGTTAGACACTGTTTTCTTCTGTTTACACTATTTCACATTTACAGAGCTCCAATTTGTGATTAATTTCTTATCAGTTTCAGAAAATCTTTATTCACGCTGTTTTCAAATATTGCTTTTTTCCTCTTCTCTTGCTCCAAACACACATGTATGCTACGCCCACCCACTGCATTCCTCTGTGCTTTAAAGTTTTTTCTCTTTTCTTTCTTCATGCTTCATACTGGATTATTTCTTCAGACATATTTTCCAGTTCACTTATTCTATGCTCAGCTTTACTGGATCTACTGTGAACCTGTTGCATTCTTTTAAAAATTTTATTTATCTCAGAGGGAGAATTACAGACAGAGAAAGGGAGAGACAGAGAGAAAGGTCTTCCATCTGCTGGTTCACTCCCCAAATGGCTACAATGATCAAAGCTGAGCCAATACAAAGCTGGAAGCCAGGAGCCTCTTCTGGGTCTCCCTTGCAGGTGCAGGGGCCCAAGGACTTTGGTCATCCTCCACTGCTTTCCCAGGCCATAAGCAGAGAGCTGGATAGCAAGAGGAGCAGTCAGGACTTGAACTGGAGTCTATATGGGATGCCGGTGCTGGGGGTAGAGGTTTAGCCTAGTATGCTACAGCGCCGGCCCTCATCTGTTTCATTATAAATTGATTACTTTTCAGTCCTAGAATTTTCTTTTGATGTTTTATCAACTCTGCTATCTCTCCCTTTTTATTTTTAAAAATCTATCTATCTATCTATCTATCTACCTACCTACCTACCTACATACATACCTATCTATCTGAAAGGCAGAGAGAGAAACAGAAACCTTCCACCATTGGTTCACTCCCCACATGTCTGCATCAGCCAGGGCTAGGCTAGCCCAAAGACAGGAACCAGGAACTCCATCTGGATCTTATGTTTAAGTGTCAGGGACCCAACTACTTCAGCCATCTCCTGCTGCCTCCCAGAAAGCTGGGTTAGAAGTGGAATGGGAGGGCTTCCAGCCGGGCACTCTGATGTGGGATGCAGGTGCCCAAGCAGCAGCTTAACCTGATGCACCCACTCCCATCCTCCTTTGCAATTCACGGTTCTCTGCCAACATCTCAATACAGTCTTTTACGTTCCTGAACATAGTCAGCGTAGTTTTGCTTCTCAACATAAAGTATGATCTATAAAGCCAATGTCCGGTGGCTGCGAGTCTGCTGGCTGTTGTTGCTATTGTTTCCGTTGCTGTATCTACTCACATGCCTGGTTATCTTTGTTACAGACCGTGTGTAGACTTCACTGAAAGTCCTACATGCTGCCACCTTATGTCTAGAGGGGTTTGCTTCTGTCAGGTGCTTTTTCAAATTTCAGGGATTGAAGGAAGGTAGGCTCTCTCCCCTTCCAGGGCGGCCCTATTTCCAGTTCTCTTTTACTCCAACACAACGCAGCCTTCGAGGGTTCCAAAGAGATGGGCAGAGGCTTGCTAACACGCACGCGGCCCTCAGCAAGCCCTGGACGGCAGCTTTCTCAGTTTCCTTACACAAAGCTCTCACCCTTTTAGCCCCTTCTGAAATTCACTAAATGTTCTCAGGAGCAAAGTCAATGAAACACAGTATTTTGTACAGGTTTTCTAGTTGTCTTATAGGGCTGATCTGAACAATTTGGTTTGCCATTGCTAAAGTGGAATGCCTTCGTTTATGTCACTTCTCAAAAAGCTCAGTTTTTTTGTGGTTTTAGTATGATTTCAGGGCAGACAGAATCAAAGTGTGTTCAATTCACCTCCTTAACATAAAGATATTTTTAAATTTCCTTTCGTAAAAAATGTATATCATATGTATAATAGAGGCATATAGCTCAATACAAAAATGGATACAAAATCTGAATTGACAAGTTCTCAAAAATAAAGAAATGTGGCCAATAAACACAAGATAAAAATGCCCACCAGCCATCATAAAAACACAAACAAAAATGAAAACACCAACCCCAGCTCTACAAACACTAGTGGGGCAGTCACAGTGAAATACGACCCCACGCAAAATGCTAACAGGTGCGGCCTGCCCAGAGGCTGTCTGCGTGACCGAGCTTGTAAGCAGTATTTGGCAGAGGTCCTCGGTTTCAGACGTTTATACCACGGCTCTGCGTCAGTCTCACTGTATACACCCCCACCCGCTGACATTAGTTCTCACTTGTTTCCCCACACTAGAATGTAAGCTTATAGGGCCGGCGCTGTGCACAGATCACACAACTGCCTGCGACCTTCGTATCCCAGATGGGCACTGGTCCTATCCGCTCTACTTCCGATCCAGCTCCCTGCCAATGAGCCTGGGAACACAGCAGAAGATGGCCTACATGATTGGCCCCCGTCCCCCACATAGGAGACACAGACGAAGTTCTAGACTCGCGGCTTTGGCCTGGCCCAGCCCCAGACTTTGTGGCCATTTGGAGAGTGAACCAGCAAATGGAAGATCTCTCTTTCTCTGTAATTCTGCCTTTCAAATAGAGAAATCAATCTTTAAAAAAAAAAAGAATTATAAGCTCTTAATAGAGCAAGAACTAAATGGTACTTGGTACATATCAGGCATGTCAACAACCAGTATTGGTTGTTGACAGCATGTGCGAAGATTCATCTATATGGATTTTCCAAATGGCAGGGGTTTTAAAAGCACTACATTAGAAAACGTCAGCTATCCAGGCCGGCACTGAGGGGCAGCAGGACAAGCAGCTGCTTGAGACACAGGTGTTCCATATCAGAGCTCAGGTTGGAGTCCTGGCTGCTCCGCCTCCGATCCAGCCCCCAAGTAACGCGCCTGAGAAGGAAGCAAAGGATGGCCCAAGTGTCTGGGCCCCTGGCACCCATGTGGGCAACTCAGATGCAGCTCCTGGCTCCTGGCTTTGGTCTGCCCCAGACCTGGCTGTTACAGCCATTTGGGAGTGAACCAGCTACGGAAGAACTCTGCCTCTTTGTCACTCCGCCTTCCAAATGAATAATAAAAGAAATTTTTTAAAAAATCCAATATCCACCAGTACAGTATATGATATTGGCAATCAACATGGACAACTCTGTAACCATCAGAAACTCGTGTGCAAAAACAAAAAACGGTGCATGTTCATGATACCATTACATGAGTTCATTTCTGTTGAAAAGGAAAAGGAAAAATACATGCAAAGAAAAAAGAAAGCTAACACATCAGCCATCAAGATGTTAACAATGGGTATCTACAAGATGGTGGGATTATGGGTGACTTTTTATTTATGATTTCCTATATTTTTAAAACTTTATTTTTTTACATTGAACGTAATTCTTTTTTAGTAAGACAAAGAAAATTATTCCTAACAAACTAAAATCCAAACCAAAAGTTCTTTCGTTCAAATAAGGAAATGTTTACCTTCTGCTTCCTCATCTGAGATCAGTTCATCATCAGAGCATATGTTCAGGATGTTAACCAGCATCTCTGTGACTACGGGGTACGACAAAACCATCCAAAAGTTACATGGTTAGTGAGATACTGTCTCTAAAATAACGTGAGCATCTCATAAACACGCACGTTCCATAGGCAGAAAAATTATTCATTGACTATTCTGTATGAGAGCAGCTACAGAGAGAGCACCGGTGCCAGTCTGGCCTAGCAGTTAAGACAACACTTGGTTCACCCGCATCCCATACGTGAGTGCCTGGGCTCCAGTCCTGCTCCCTGGAGGAGTCCACTTCTCGCAGATGTGCACCCTGGGGGGCAGCAGTGATGGCTCAAGCAGTCAGGTCCCCGCCACCCATGTGGGAGGCCTGGGTGGAGCTCCTGGCTTCCAGCTTTAGCCACTGTAGGCATGGGGAGCTCTGTCTCTCAAATTAATAATAATAACAACAAATAGCATCAAATGTAAACCACAGGTTCGGTAAGAATTTAGGTAGCTCACTTGTTCCAATAAAAGTCCGGAGTCTTTGAAATCTCCATGGCATAATTACTTGATTTTATGAGATGGCTATTCAAAGCCTTTTCCTCACCGATATACACATACAAAAATTTCTTCCTATTTTACAAAAAAACTTACACCAGCAAGCCTACAGCCAACAGGCTTATATTATATTTGGAAAGCTTATCGGTGTAGCTGAACAAATAAAATTCTTACTAAGGACAATAAATCCTGTTTAAATATCAGTAGGGCTGAAGAAATCACTGAGAGAATGATATAGTGTCTGTTACCTGTTACTTTAATGTTTTGATCATAGTAGGGCAGCTACTTTTTTTTTTTTTTTGCTCAGAGGAAAGCTTTATTGACTGACTGTGTGATAAGGGTAGGTGCTACGGAGGGGTATCCAGGAGAAGCAAGGTGGGGGGGGGGACACGGGGAGGTGGAGGTGGAGGTGGGGGGTGGGGGGGTGGGGCAGTGAGGAAGGAAGGAAGGAGGAGGCGGGGTGGGGGCAGAAAGGGGGTTGAAGCAGGGAAGACACGCCTTCCTCCAACACCACACGTGGCCAAAGGACTCAAATGGCAGCTTCCTCCTGTGTGGTGTGGTGGCGTGTGGTGCCGCGGTCCCTCCCGCCTGCGGTGTCCTTGGAGCTTGTAGGGCAGCTACTTTAAATTGATACTCAGAATAAGAAAATCGTAGTAAAACTCAAATCTAAGAATCAATAAAGTGCCAATTAAACATTTCTGTAGAGAATAAACAAAACCTTGCGGTAACTTTAAGAACCCATCTCTGACCATCAAGGGGGCACGTGCACATCAGCACCCCGGCACAGGTGGGCCCAGGCATCCCTGAAGACCAGTGGTCCAGGTCAGGCTGTGGCCCTCTTACCTTTCTCCCCAACAAAAGGCAAAGACCACGTGAAAACATCCATGAAGTTCGGAAGCCAGTAGGGGTGGGGAGAACAGTTGAACTGTCTGATATTCATGACATTGTTTTCATATTTCAACACAGCAGCTATAAAGAAAAAAGTGAGAAAAGTGACCCGGAGGAACACGGCAGGGCACTGAGAGGCTCTGCAGAGCTGTGCACACTACACGGAATTCAGGAACTCGCTTCCAATCAGTAAACTCAGGACGAGTGAACGGAAGGCAGATGGGAAATTTTAACGCACTTTATATAGTTCATTCTCCTAAGAACTACTCCTGCAAACAGTTCCCCGAAGAGTTCATCCAATCAGAGTATAAGAGAATACAGCTCTAAAATTTCCAGGGGTCACTGCACAGTAACTATCGATAGAAGTCCCAGGTTCCCCAATGTCTCCCTGAGGCCAAATGGTCACAGTAACAAGTCTCCTTCAAGGGCAAATATCACCCATGGAATGGACAGAGCCTGCTTTGCTGGTGATTAGCCAGAGTCAAAGGTTTTACTGCCTCCCCGGAAGGTTATAAACAGCAGCCATCAGTTCACACTGGGGGGAGAATTTACAACTCAGGTTCAAAAGATTAAATCATGTCTGCACATACTACATGCGAGCATGTGAACTGCCTGTTTTTCCTATTCAGTCAGTGTATTGCCAGCATGCTGAAAGGGTTCAATATTAACTAGTCCATCTAGTCGCATGTATGCTTTGATGTCAAGCTGAGTTTCCTTATACTTTAAAATTCTGAAATCCAATTCCTTGTTCTTCACTAGCAGCACTGCAGTGAGCAGTGGTCTCACTCTTCCTGTGGTCATGAGAGCAGGTGCAACAGTTTCCTGGAAATGACAACAGAGGTCATCTCCTGGTTTTCTGTCTGGTTTCTCTGCTACAGGATAGCCCAGCGGTCTCCAAATTTAAGTTACTGCACGTCTGAAATGTGTAGCACAGATTATAAGGAAAACAAGAGCTCCAGTTCTTAAGAACCCAACGCTGGACACAATGTACATGTCCCATTATCTTCATGAATATGTATTTTGTTTATGTTAGGGGACTAAATCATTATTCACCAATTCCTTCAATCTACGTAGGATAAGTGGGAGATGGGTCTCAGTAGCAGATGACCAGACACACAGCCTAACAAACTGCCTTTGGGGAGTGGGACTTCAGCTCAGGGGGTAAAACACTGCTTGGGATGCCTGCCCTCCTATCAGAGTGGCGGCTCCATTTCCAGCTCCAGCTTCCTACTGATGTGCACCCTGAGAAACAGCAGCTCAGGGTCTCTGCGTCCAAGCCACCAGTGTGAGAGACCTAGACTGAGTGCTGGGCCCAGGCCCCAGCTGTTACCAGAAGATCTCTTCCTCTCTATCTCCCCCACCACTGTGCGTGTGTGTATGTGTGTGTGTGCATGCGCTGGGCCCAGGCCCCAGCTGTTACCCATTTGGGAGTGTGTGTGTGTGTGTGCATGCGCTGGGCCCAGGCCCCAGCTGTTACCCATTTGGGAGTGTGTGTGTGTGTGCATGCGCTGGGCCCAGGCCCCAGCTGTTACCCATTTGGGAGTGTGTGTGTGTATGTGTGTGTGTGCATGCGCTGGGCCCAGGTCCCAGCTGTTACCCATTTGGGAGTGTGTGTGTGTATGTGTGCGTGTGTGTGCGTGTGCTGGGCCCAGGTCCCAGCTGTTACCCATTTGGGAGTGTGTGTGTGTGTGTGTATGTGTGCGTGTGCTGGGCCCAGGTCCCAGCTGTTACCCATTTGGGAGTGTGTGTGTGTATGTGTGTGTGTGCGTGTGCTGGGCCCAGGTCCCAGCTGTTACCCATTTGGGAGTGTGTGTGTGTGTATGTGTGTGCGTGTGCTGGGCCCAGGCCCCAGCTGTTACCCATCTGGGGAGTGAACCAACAGATGGAAGATCTCTTTCTCTCGATCTCCCTCACCACTGTGTGTATGCATGTGTGTGTGTGTGTGTGTAAATTTCATAAAATTGTTTTAAGGTATGTCCCAACAGATGCAAGATCTCTTTCTAGCTCCCCCACCACCGTGTGTGTGTGTGTGTGTGTGTGTAAGTTTTGTAAAATTGTTTTAGGGTATGTTCCCAGTATAGAGAAAAAATAGGAATAAAAATCTGTTAAAAAATGATGAATGGGAGAGGTGGAGACAGTGCTGTGGCATAGCGGCGAAGTTGCCACCTGCAGTGCTGGCATCCCATATGGACACTGGGTAGAGCCCTGGCTGCTCCACTTCCCATCCAGCTCTCTGCTATGGCCTGGGAAAGCAGTAGAAGGTGGCCCAAGTCCTAGGGTCCCTGTACCCAAATAGGAGACCCAGAAGAAGTTCCTGGGTCCTGGCTTTGGGTTGGCTCAGCTCTGGCCATCGCATCCACTGGGGAGTGAACCAACAGATAGAAGACCTTTCTCTTTCTCTGCCTTTCACATAAATAAATAAATAAATCTTTTAAAAAATGATGAATCGGGGGGCTGGTGTTGTGGCATAGTGGGTAAAGCCACCTCCTGCAACACTAGCATCCCATATGGGCACCGGTTCATATCCCAGCTGCTCCACTTTCAATTAAGCTCTCTGCTAATGGCCTGGAAAGAGCAGTGCAAGATGGTCCAACTGTTTGGTCCCCTGCTACCCACATAGGAGACTTGGACGAAACTCCTGGTTCCTGGTTTCAGCCTGGTCCAGAGCTGGCTGTTGTGGCCATCTGGGGAGTGAACCAGATGATGGAAGATAGATCTTTCTTTCTCTTTCTCTCCCCTTCTGCTTCTACCTCTCTCTCTGTAACTCTGACTTTCAAAATAAAATTACATCAATCTTAAACAATAATGATGAATTAAGGGGTTGGTGTTGTAGCTCAGTGGGTTAAGCCATGACCTGTGATCCAGCATCTCAACTGGTTCGAGCCCTGGCTGCTCTACTTTCAATCCAGCTCCTGGCTAACATGCCTGGGAAAGTGATGGAAGATGACCCACGGGCACACAAGAGACCCGAACAAATCTCCTGGCTTTAGCCTGGCCCAGCTTCGGCCATTGTGGGCATCTGGGGAGCGAACCAGAGGATGGGAGATCTCTCTAATTCACTCACACACTCTCATTCTCCCTCTCTAACTCTGCCTATCAATAAATCCTTAAGAAAAATTATGAATTGGGGTTGGCACTGTGGCATAGCCAGTAAAGCCACTGCCTACAATGCTAGAATCCCATATGGGCACCAGTTTGTGACCTGGCTGCTCCACTTCCAATCCAGATCCCTGCTGCTGGCCTGGGAAAAGCAGTGTAGGATGTTCCAAGTGCTTGGGCCCACGCTACCTGTGTGAAGACCTGGGCGAGTCTCCTGGCTCCTGGCTTCAGTCTGGCCCAGTCCTGGCCATTGCGGCCATCTAGGGAATGAACCAGTGATGAAGATCTCTCTGTCTCTCTCCTCTCTCTGTAATTCTAACTTTCAAATAATAAATCTTTAAAAAATTATGAATTAAGGGTCTTTCATGTAAGCAGTGGAACTAGTGTAGGTACCAATACACTGAAAGAGTAGGAAAAAATAAAAAAGTGACAGAAGAAACAGAAGAAGGAAGAGGATAAGAACTGGTTTTTTTCCAAAACAAAGAGGTACTTCTTCGGGGGAATACTGAGTACTAGCAGATGCCACATTTTCAGTCTGTTTACTAAACAATGAGTAAGCAACAATCAAGGCAAATACGATGATTTTGAGACAAAGTTCCTGTGTCAAGGCTGACAGACACGCAGGTAGGCTGCACTGTAGCTGAAGGAACCATCAAGAACAAACAGAATGAATGGCGGGGATGAGCTGGCAGTGCAGAGCGGCCGCTGAGCTCCGGGCGGGCTTCAGCTGGCCGCTGACAAACCCAGCCGGGCAATCGATTCAAACGCTTAGCAATGAAGATCTAAAAGGAAGGAGACGGAAGGTCTTCATCCCAAGTAGGAAGACATTCAACAACCCAAGCGGTGCATTCCAGTGAGAGGGGAGGGACGCGAAGGGGACTGAACTGCTCACGTACTGGGAGCAGCAGGGAGAAGGTAACAAGCAGGGCCCTCCAGGGAAACGGAGGCTCAGAGAAGAAAGGCCGGAAGTGAAAAGCAAGCATAAGGCTGGGAGACAACTCCGGTCATGGAAATGCTTTTTAGAAATGGACAAGTCAGGAGGCTGGCATTGGAGCACAGCAGGTTAATCTCCACTTAGGATGCTGGCTCGAGTCCCGGCTGTTCCGCTTCCCATTCAGCTCCCTGCTAAGGCGCCTGGGAAGGCAGCAGAGGACAGTCCAAGTACCTGGCCCCTGCTACCCATGTGGGAGACCAGGATGGAGTTCTTCGCTCCTGGCTTCACCTGGCCCAGACCTAGCTACTGCGGTCCTTTGGGGAGTAAATCAATGCATGGAAGATCTCCCTCTGTATCTCTCCCTCTCTCTCTGTTGCTCTGGGTTTCAATGCAATAAATAAGCAGATCTCTAGAAAAGGACAAGTCACCCAAGGACACAATGAAACAACTGATCCAAGTTAAACTTAGATGAGATATACCATTCCATAGTAGTTTTATTTTTAAATAGAATAAATGTTAAGTACATCGTGGATGTTCAAACTTCTCTCTCCAACTGCATATTCAAGGTATGACTATAAAGTAATGAGACTTAAGAAACCCAATGACAAACACACCAGACCTTATATATCAGACGAGTATGGTCCTTTGATGTTATCACATCAGGTACGACAACATAAAGTGTTACAGTATTATAGTAATTTATATTTCCAACAATGCTTCCACATTCATTTCATGATTCCAAGTTATCTTCACCAGTCCTACACAGTAGGTATTTTAAAGACAAGCTCAGGCTCAGAGAAGTTAAGTGGCTGGTTAAATGTGACACACTTAAAAGCGACGTGTACGACTAGACTAGGAATCTGACGCGCAGCTTGGAGCTTTTGTCAACACAACTCACGCCCTCACTACCTGACCGTATGATCCAAAGAGGCTGCCATTACAACGTTTTTGGAACTCCTCCGTTGGAACCGCCTACAGAGCCAGTGCACGTACAGCACAGAGAAGCTAGTCTCATTACCTTATAATCATACCTTGTTTCTGACCCCACATGGTAGCAGCCAGCTTCATCACTCACCTTATTGATCAGTCTTGACTCCGAATGACTTTTGGCTGTCCAAAAATCAAATCCACCCTCAAAGGACGAAGATTTCCCATCACTGAGGATAATCAAAAGAATATGTCGCAGACTCCGAAGGCAATGCCAAAAGAGGAGTTCCAAAAGTGTCTCTGGGCAATGACAGCACTGCTGGGACGCGTGCGGACCCTCCCACAGTAACTACTCTGAAGGACGATACTCATTGCGATATATTCATTCTGGCATGTTTGTATAAAATCCGATTATTTTATAGTCACACTTTATAAACAACAGCTTAGAAACAGAGACATTATGTTTCTTAACAGAATTGCTGCCTGTTAGAAAACTTCATGAACTATGAATTATAAAAGTTCTAAATTTTATAGAAGACTAACAGGATAAAGTCTTAGAAGTTAAATTTCTGGGACAAAAATATATGTGCATATCTAATCCTCTTCTAGAACAATTATGTGACTTACCCGAAGTCACACAGTTTGTTTCTGGCAGGGACTGGACTACAGTGTGGATCCTTTTCACACTTTCTCTACACTATTCACACTATCTGTACTGTATCTTAAGATCAAAAGAGTTTAATCATTCGCAATTCAAACAAATGGTGACATTTTGAGGCATTGTTACAATTTCATCAAAAGCAATAACTTAAGCTATCTTGACATGAACCTAAAATAATTCACTCTTATATGTCAATCTAGTAGCACAAATAAGACAAATTGATCATTATCCACCCCACTCCCCCAAAAGTCCAACAATCTCTAGGAGATGAAGGCCAAGAATAGCATACATTCTAAATTTCTTGGCCTTTGCTTCAATTCAGGCCTTTTTTTTCTTATTTAAAATTTTTGTCTAGGGACTGGCATTGTGGCATGCAGGATGAGCTGCTGCCTGTGAGGCCATCATCCCCCATGAGCACTGGTTTGGATTTCAGCTGCTCCGCTTCTGACTCAGCCCCCTGCTCACGAGCCTGGGAAAGCAGCGGAAGATGGCTCAGGTGCCTGCACCCTGTCGTGCATGCGGGAGACCCAGATGGAGTCTCAGGCTCCTGGCTTTGCCTCGGCTCAGCCTTGGCTGCTGTGGCCATTTCAGGAAGGAACCAGGGAATGGAAGATGGTTCTGTCTCTCTCCCTCTCTGACTCTGCCTTTCATGTAAATAAATACATCTTCTAAAAATATTTAACAACTCTATACACAAATACACATAGGTAATTAAGCTAGGGCTGACAGTTACTCAAATATCACTAGACTCCTTTACCTTTATTGTTATAGACATCTAGGTAATTAGGGGCCGAGAAGATCGTAATGAGCGACGGGAAGCCTGTTGCCTGGCTCTTCCTATACATTCGATACCTGGAAGAGAGATGACAGCCCGTCTGTCTTGACAGAAAAAGTAAAAACTCTGCGGTGATATTTGGTGCAGCTTTAACATAACTTACCCAGCATCCTGGGCTTCGTGGGCTCTGATTATTGACAATAAATTGTTGTTTTGTAAAAATTCACAAACTGCAGGGTAACTAAAAAGGAAAATTAAAACATCATAAATCCAGAATTAAGACAATTTTAAACACAGGAACAAAGGGGAAAGTTACGATGATATGAGCGGATTTTGTTTCTAGATTCTAAGTATCACACACCACTGAACTTCTAGTAACAGGGTAGTGGTCATCAGTGCGTCCTCATTTCAGTAATATACTTCATTACAGACCAAACGTGCAGAGAACAAGCCTCTGACTCCTAGACATCCTATTCGTACTACTATTCTGAATGCCCACTACTTGTTAAAAAGAACTGCAGAGCACAAAACCAACCTGAAGTTATCAAGCACTAATTATTTAGTTTATTTTAAAAATCTTTGTTTCTTATGTTCACTAGAAAACCATTTACTTTAAAAAAAGATTATGTGTGCCGTAGGCAAGCCGGCAGAATAGAGGCCCTCGGCCCTCGGCGCCCCCAGCCGCACACACTGGACAAGACTCAGCAGCCACCCGTGGGCATCAGCACGTCGTGGGAGCCTTGGACTGAGGCCGCCGGTTGTGACCCTCGGTGGAGCTCCCAGCACAGACGGGGGAGGGTCTTTGAGAAGCTCCGCCCACCGACTACGGGCCCAGCTGCAGCCCGGAGACCGCCTCTCCATTCCTGCTGCTACCCGCCCCCGGAGCGCAGGGACTGGGGAGGAACTATGCCCGTGGCACACAGGGAAACCTAGTCACCGACCCAAGGCCACTACAGACCCAAACCAGCACTGAGAGCTGGCGTCAGCCTTCCTGCACTGCGGTTAGAGCCAGACTTGTCTTCACAAAGATGGGGCGAAGACACACGTGCCCGTGCACCTGGTGACAGGACTGCGGACTGGAGCCGAATGTAGACCTGAACCAGTGCTGCCCACCGAGGACCTGACAAAGAACACTGCCCCTGCCGCTGGCAGCGGGCCCACCCACACAGACACTCCTGCAGCCCAGTCACTTGGCTCTAGCACTGCTCAACCATAACCCCAGGAGCAATCCCAAGGTCCAGGGGCCCAGCAGAGACGATATTTACCTGACAAGTCCAGTCTGAAAGGACCAAAAATATATCTTCAAATGCGCAGATCCCTAAGCAAAATTATATGGACCATGAAGAATCAGGTAAACACGACACTACCAAAGGAAACCAATGAAGTTCCAGTAACTGACCCAAAGAATGGAGACTCAAGAGTTACATGACAGGGGCCAGTGCTGTGGCGCAGCGGGTTAAAGCCCTGGCCTGAAGTGCCAGTTCTAGTCCTGGCTGCTCCACTTCCAATATAGCTCTCTGCTATAGCCTGCGATAGCAGTAGAAGATGGCCCAAGTCCTTGGGCCCCTGCATTCACGTGGGAGACCTGGAAGAAGCTCCTGGCTCCTGGCTTTGGATCGGCACAGCTCGGCCATTGTGGCCATCTGGGGAGTGAACCAGCAGATGGAAGACCTCTCTCTCTGTCTCTGCCTCTCCTTCTCTCTCTGTGTAACTCTGACTTTCAAATATATAAGATAAATCTTTAAAAAATGAATTATATGACAAATAATTCAAAATAATACCTTATAGAAGCCAGTGAGCTACAAGAGAATGCAAATAATACATGAAAGCAGGAAGATAATACACAGACACACGGAGCTGTCTGGTAAGGAAATACAAGCCATGAAAAGAACCAAACAGAAATCCTGGAGCTGAAGCTCCTGATGTTGGATCGGCAAAGCTCCGGCCGTTGCAGCCATTTGTGGCATGAACCAGAGGATGGAAGACCTTCCTCTCTGTCTCTCCCTCTCACTGTCTGTAACTCTACCTCTCAAATACATTAATAAAATCTTTTTTTTTTTTAAAAAAGAATGAACAAGAGTGTAGAGTATATGGGATGCCATCACTCAAAATAATAGATGCATTATGGAGTTCAATAATGAGCAAAGGGCGAGACAGTGGGAAGCTTACTCAGAGGAATAATGGCTGAGAGCGTCTCCAATCCAGGAGAGAAACGGACATCAATTCATGGAACCCCGAGTCTTCAAATTCAGCCACACCCACAGAGGGAGCCACCAAGATGCATTATAATTAAGTTGTCAAAAGTAAAAGACCAAGAATTTTGAAAGCAATGAGAACAGTTAACCTGTCACATATAAGGGAGCTTCCGTGAGACTACTGGTGCGTTTCTCAGCTGAAATCTTGAAGGCCAATAGAAAAGTGAATGAAATATTCAAAGTATTTAAAAGAAAAAAAAAAAAAAACCCTGCCAAACAGAAATGCTTTACCTGGCAAAACTGTCCTTTAAGAATGAAGGAGAGGAAATCTTTGCCAAACAAACCAAAACTGAGTGTCACCACGACACCTGCATTTTATGAGCTGCTGAAGGGAGTTTCTGAAATTAAAACAGATACTAAACAGCCACACTACACAAAAGCATACAGAAGCATAAACGCCATTGCTAACGGTAAATGTCAAGGCAAAGCAGAAGATTGCCAATACTGTAATGTTGGCACATAGATCACTTAAACCTATACAACTTATTTATTTATAAAAACAGTGAGAGTAACTATACTCACAGAAATCTGTTTATAGAAGTAAGTATAGGTGTGTATGGGGGAAGCAGTAGAGTGTAGAGTGTCTTTGTGTAACTGAAGTTAGGTCTTTTTCAGCTTAAGATAGACTGCTATAAACAGTCTATAGACTGATAGAACTATAAACAGTTTGATGTGAACCCAATGGTTAAAAAAAAGTCCAGTAGATACACAAAAGATATGGAGAAAAGAACCAAAATATACTACTATAAAACTCATCAAAACACGAAGACAAGGAAGGAGAGGAAGGGGAGAACGGCGACTCCTTACTTAGAAAGCATTACTTCAGCTTCCCAGTCACAAGACCTAAGAGTGACTGAATGGATTAGAGACAAAAACCCAAGACTCTGCTGTCTGCTGTCTGTAAGAGGCTCCTTTTAGCTTTAAGGACACTCATGGCTGGAAGTGAAGGGGCAGACATGGATGTTCCATGGAAACGGCAACCAAAGACGGCAGGTGTGGCTATACTTCTACCAAACAAAAGAGGCTTTAAGCTAGAAATTGTCATGAGACAATTTTAGCCATTATATAGTAACAGCTCAACAGGAAGACACAATTATAAATGTATACATACCCAATATTAAAGCACTTAAATATATAAAGCAAACGTTGACAGTTATAAAGGGAGAAATACTCACAGAGAGCAATACGACAATAAGAGCCTTCAATTCCCCTTTCTTCATCATAGGTAAGTCACACAGACGGAAGTCAGTAAGCAGTGGGCACGACTGGGTAACACTCTAGACCAGCTGGACCTAACAGACACAACTGGAAAACAATTCTTCTCAAGTACATGTGGAACAGTCTCCAGTACAGATCATAGGTTTGGTCACAAAACAAGTTGTAACAAATTCAAAAAGATGTAAATCATTCCAGGTATCTTTCCCTATGGTAATGGAATAAAACTAGAAACCAATAACGGTAAGAAAACAGCAAGATTCACAAGTGATGCAGAAGCTGTACAACATACTCCTGAACAATCCTTGAGTCAAAGAGAAAATCAAAAGGGAATTTTAAAAATAACTCAAGGGGAATGAAGATGAAAACACAACATAACAAAATTTATGAGATGTAGCAAAAGCTATAAAGAGGGAAGTTTATAGTAACAAACATTTATGTTCAAAAAGATGAAATATCTCAAACAACCTAACTTTTGCTAATCAAAAATAATTTTTAAATCCCTAACTAGAAAAATAAGAACAAATTAAGCTCAAAGTTAGCAAAAGGAAGTAAATGACAAAGATTAGAGCATAAACAAATCAAATAGAGATCAGAAAGTATAAAGAACCAGTGAAATAGAATAATTTTGAAAAAACAAACAGCTTGGCTAAATAAAAAAGAGAAACAACTCAAATTTAAGTAAAATTTAAAAAATCAAAGAAGAGACATTACAATGGATGTTTCAGAAATAAAAAAAGGATCATATGAAAAATTATGTCAACAAATTGGGTAACCAAAGTCATTTCACGAAGCCAGCAACACTCTGACACCAAAGTCAGCCAGAGACACTACAAGGAAAGTACAGGCCAGTACCCTGATGAAAAGAGAAGCAAAATACTTAGGAAAACAAATTCAACAACACACACAAAGAATTATATCCACGATTAAATGGGATTTATCCCTGGGATGCAAGGACAGTTCAACATCTGCAAGTCAATCAATATGATACACTACATTCACAGAAAGAAGATTAAAACCACATGAGCATCTCAAAAACACTGGACAAAATTCAACATCAAGTCAAGATAAAAATTCTCACCAAACAGGTATAGGAGGAACTTACCTCAGTGCAACAAAGAGCATCTATGGAAAGCCCAGGGCTAACGATCAAAGGGGGAAGTGAAAGCCTGGGAATGCTACCTGCTCTCACTACTTCTATTCAACACAGAACGGAACCCTAGCCAGGGTAATTGGATAAGAGAAAGAAAGAAAAGACATCCAAATCAGAAAAGGAGAAGTCACATAATCTCTGCAGATGACAGCTCACAGATGTAGAAAACCCCAAGTCGTCACCAAAAAAGCTGCTATACCTAATAAATTCAGCAAAGTCGCAGGACATGAAATCAAAATACAAAACTCACACAGTGGGTGTTTAGCCTGGTGGGGAAGATGCCTGCATCCCACACTGCAGTGCTGGCTCTGGCCCCAGGCTCCAGCTTCCTGCCAATGCAGATCCTGGGAGGCAGCAGGGACACTTGACTCAAGTGACTGGGTTCCCGCTACTCACACGCGAGATCTGCATTACACTTCCAGCTCCTGCTCTGGCCTCAGTCTCTCCCTGGCTGTAGCAGGCATTTGGAGAACTGACCAGCGGATTTGCAACAGCCATAAAAAGAATAAAATACTTAGGAATAGAAAATTGAAGCAGATACAAATAAACAGAAAGACACCCTACACTCATAGACTAGAAGAATTAATATTGTGAAAATGTCTATATCACTCAAAGTTATCCACAAAATACCAATAGTTATATTTTTAAAGTAGAAATAAATCCTAAATTTATATGGAACCACAAGACCCCAAATAGCCAGGCACTTCTAAGTAAGAGCAAAACTGGAGGTAGCATACTTTCTGATTTCAAAATATATTACAACACTACATTAATCAAAACTATATTTCTGGCATAAAAACAGACATGTAGGCCAAAGGAACGGGATAGAGGTCCCATAACTAAATCCAGCAAGTGTAGTCAACTGATCTTCAACAAGAGTTCCAAGTACAATGGAGAAAGGGCACTCTCCTCAATCAACACTGTTGGGAAAACTAGATATTTACACAAAACATAAAACTCCACCATTCCCAAACTATGCACAAAAACTAACACAAAAGACCTGGCGTTGTGGTGTAGCACATAAAACCATCGCTTGCAACACTGGCATCCCATCTGAGCGTCAGTTTGTGTCCTGGCTGCTCCACTTCTGATCCAGATTTCTGTTAATGGCCTGAGAGAAGCAGTGGGAGAGATGGCCCAAGCGCTTGGGCCTCTGTCACCCACATGAGAAACTGGGATGGAGTTCCAGACTCCTGGCTTAAGCCTGGCCTGGTCCTGGCCATTGTGGCCATCTGGGGAGTGAACAAGTAGATGGAAGAGTTCTCTCTCTCTCTTTCTCTCTCTGTAACTCTGACTTCCAAATAAATAAATCTTTAAAAAAATATTGAGGGGCTAGCACTGTGGCATAGTAGGCTAAGCTTCCACCTGCGGTGCCAGCGTCCCAAATAGGCATTGGCTTGTGTCCTGGCTGCTCTTCTTTCACTCCAGCTCTCTGCTGTGGCCTGGGAAAGCAGCAGAAGATGGCCCAAGTCCTTGGACCCCTGCACCCACGTCAGAGACTCCGAAGAAGCTCCTGGCTCCTGGCTCCAGTCTGGCCTAACCCTGGTGATGGCGGTCATTTGTGGAATGAACCAGTGGATGGAAGACCTTTCTCTGTCTCTCTGTCTGTAACTCTACCTCTCAAATAAATAAATAAGATCTTAAAAAATACTGAGATATCATATACTTGTCAGAATGGCTATTATAAAAGGCTTGATAACAAGTGTTGGTGAGGATGTGGGGAAAAGGGAATTTATACATTGTTGGTAGGAATGTACGTTAGTACTAGCTGTATGGAAACCATTATAAAGATTACTCAAAAAAGTTAAAACAGTGCTACCATGTGATCCAGCAATCCCACTTCAGGGTGTAAACCCAAAGAAAATGAAAGGGATACAGAATGTGTGCATGTGTGCTCACAGCCTCAGGGCCTGCACTTGCAGACTCAGTGGTCCATCAAAAATATTTGGAAAACAAACTACATCTACATTAAACATGTACCAAGTTTTTTCTTGTCATTATTTTCTAAACAATAGAGTATGACGATGTAAATATATTTACATTGTATTAGTGATCAATGTAATCTAAGGATGATTTGAAATATACAGGGAGATACACACAGATTCTATATAAACACTATGACATTTTTTTCTTTGAGATTTAAAAGCAAGATTTATTAGAGTCAAAGACCTCCAGCCAGAGTGGCATGGAGGGGGGCCCAAGAGAGGAAAAAGTCCTGAAGGGGCCCGTGGCACGGGGGTTTTTAAGCACAATTTTGGGGAAGAAAAAAAACTCCTCAGCATGACATTCAGTTACAAGGCGGGGACCAAACCCACCAGAAGATCTGATTGGCAGTCCTTTACCCTGTCTGCACTATGCCATATTCTATAAGGGCCTTGAACACCTGTGTGTGCTGCTACGGCTGCGAAAACGGAATTCGTGAACAATGAGTCATTAACCTCAGGGGCAACACAGGGCTAGGTCCCTGTGAGCCTTGGTGATAACATTTCCATCACATGATGAACAGAGAGCCTTGTTTCAGACGTGTTTCTGCATAAAAACACCATACCTAATATATATTACTGATTCACTAACATACAACTCATGCAGAACAAAGTTATCTAACACACACGTTTTCTCTGTAACGCCTTCTTGTGCTTAGGAACACTAGACAGCACTTCATCACCATACCTAATGGCTGGGCCAAAGCCAAGGCCAGAAGTGGGAACTCAGTCCAGGTCCCCATGAGGGTGGCGGTAATGCAGTCACTTGGGCCATCAGCACCACCTCCCAGGGTGTGTGTCTACAGGAAGCTAGAGTCGGGAGCCAGAGCTGGAATCAAACCCAGGCACTCTAATATGGATATGACACGGGTTGAACATGCCAACCCAGTACCTAACCATGACATCAAATGCTTGCTCGGACGCCAGTTTAAAGTGTGAAATCACTAACAAAAACTATCTGAAACATGTTGCACTAAATAAACCCCAATACACACCCAGAAAGGAAGCCTCAATTGTGTTGGTACTTTTAGCATTCTTCTCAACAACCTTTTACCACTCGTCCCTGCCAACTTCTGCACTCACATGATCAATCACTTAGCTCACATGATCAATCACTTAGCTCACATGATCAATCACTTAGCTTTTACTAACGTTTACAGTGTTTACAATAAAGAACGTAATACTTACATATCGTTACCAGAACATAAGTCAGTACAATTTATACTATTCGAGAGCTGAAACAAGGAAGCAAAGGATCACCTTGCCAACCTCAGCTGGGAATCTGTGTGGAATAACTCGAGTTCTTTATCATTCTGCACAGTACACGTCCAGAATAATTGTGAAGGCTCTGTGAGTGATTGTGGGGTTACTAATAAATCTTAGTGAGTAGGGGAATTCACAAACACAAAATCCACAAATAATGGGGATCAACTGTATATTCACAGGACCAAGTTTTAGAAGCAGAAATTCTGGACCAAAGGCCAGGCACAGTTATAATAGCGAGATACTGCCCAGCTGACTTCCATAGAAATCATAACAATTTGTATTGTGTCAACAATAAATAGTATTTATTACATCTATTATCAAAGGGTTTATTATAAGCAATGTAAACATAAGTAAAAAGTTCAACTGTTTCATCATATTCTCACTGGAAAAGCTGTCAGGGAGGAAGGATGAAAGGCTATTTAGAAGAACGCTAAGGGCTGGCGTTGGGGTACAGAGGGGTAAGCCACCACTTTCCACATCAGAGTGCCAGTTCCAGTCCCAGCTGCTCTACTTCCCACCCAGCTCCCTGCTGATCAACCTGGGAAGGCAGTACAGTGCAAGATGGTACAGGTGGGAGCCCAGGGTGGAGCCCCTGACTCCTGTCTCCAGCCTGACCCAGACCTGGCTGTTACAGCCATGTGGGGAGTGAACCAGCAGACCAAGGATCTCTGTCTCTTTCCCTATCTTGCTCCCCAACCCTGCCACTTTTGCTCTGCCTTTCAAATAAACAAAATCTTTTTTTTTTTTTAAAGAATGCTAAAAGTAGGGCCGGCGCCGCAGCTCAATAGGCTAATCCTCCGCCTTGTGGTGCCGGCACACCGGGTTCTAGTCCCGGTCGGGGCACCAATCCTGTCCTGGTTGCCCCTCTTCCAGGCCAGCTCTCTGCTATGGCCTGGGAGGGCAGTGGAGGATGGCCCAAGTCCTTGGGCCCTGCACCCCATGGGAGACCAGGAGAAGCACCTGGCTCCTGCCATCGGATCAGCACGGTGCACCGGCCGCAGCGCGCCAGCCGCGGCGGCCATTGGAGGGTGAACCATGGCAAAAAGGAGGACCTTTCTCTCTGTATCTCTCTCACTGTCCACTCTGCCTGTCAAAAAAATAAAAATAAAAAAATAAATAAAAAGAATGCTAAAAGTAATGACAAAATTCAGGCTTCGTTTCTTTGTGCGTGTGTGTATTTCATTTAATGAATGCACTATCTTAGCAAATTAACAAGGTATTTTTGGAGGACCAAGTACATGTATTATTTGTCGCAGCAAAATATTGGGATTAAAAACAATTAGATTTCAAACTCCCTTATATCTCCTTATTTTTGAATGGCAAACAATGAAAGCTCTCATTAGATCTAAGATAGCAGCCAACTTCCAGGAAATGTCCTGGGCTTAGTTCACAATGTCCTGTTCTTTTTATATCTCTGTCTATACTGCTGGCTCCAAAAGCCTTTTATATGTCACGGGGTTTCCCTATCTCAGACCTACTGAAGCACAATCTCTGGGGAAAAGTCAAGCAATCTTTGTCATTAAAAATGTACATGGATAATGTTTAGGAACAAATAATCCTGATCTCTTAAGAGGCAGATAACATGGGGCTTATGCTGTAGCACAGCAGGTGAAGCCACAGCCTGCAGCACTGGCATCCCACATGGGCACTGGTTTGAGTCCCGGCTGCTCGGCTTCCAATCCAACTCCCTGCTAATGAGCCTGGGAAAGCAGTGGAGGCTGGCCCAAGTGCTTGGGCCCCTGCACCCACGTGGGAGACCTGGAAGAAGCTCCTGGTTCCTGGCTTCAGATTGGCCCAGCTCCATCCATTATAGCCACTTGGGGAGTGAACCAGTGGATGGAAGACCTTGCTCTCTGTCTCTCTGTCTCTCTGCCTTTCAAATAAATAAATAAATCTTAAAAAAAGTCAGACAACAATATTGAAGTATTGCACGGTGTCCTGTTCAGTGTATTATACTTCTCAGGGCATAATACCTTAAAAAAACATTAAGAAACAAAACAAACAAGAGTTCTTTGCTTTCTATGCATCAATAAAATTAAACAGAAGTCCTTACAGTACACATATTCAAGATATCACACGCTTATCCATTACTTGATAAAATGCAGGTGTGGTGCCCTTTGTAATTTTCGGCTTTGAGGCCCAGCTTACCTGAAGAAGTAAGAGCACCCGCGGACAGTGTTGTGGGTATAGTGCTCCAAGGTCTTCTCGTTGCCATAATCCTCAGCGGGATCAGACCAAAGCAGGTCGCACACTGGCCCGAAGGCAGGAGGCTCAGTGAACCTATCTAACTAGAAGACATGCAAAAGCCAAAAGAAAAAACATCAGGAAAGCACAAGGAGCAGAAATCCCCGTTCAAGAGCATCCCCCTGCCGCGAGAGCAGGCAGGAAGCCCCCAAGGAAGGAAAGGAACACTTAGCAGGTCCAGATCCACAGTGTGTGTTCTTTGTCCTCGACAAACTTCCTAGTCATCCCCCACAACCAGAGAGGAGGGCACTAGAAAGAGTGTGGGGTGCAGTTCATTCCAGTTGTCCAGGTGAGTCACTGTCCCCAGGGAGCAGGGGGGTTTAACAGCCGGTCTGTTCACTGTGCACCTCATTCAGGGGAGGCAGCTTAACGCTACAGAATCCAGCTCTGTTTTGTAGAGGGCTTTTCTCTCCCCATTCTATGCAGCAAAGACATTTAAATATCAGTTATCATCTTACACCTTTAGTCACTTTTTTTTATGCTTTAGTTAAAAGCATAAAAACCAAAAGAAAACAAGTAACTAGAACTGCTAGGTGCCCACAAGAGGATTTCTACTACAAGGAAGGAGAAACTTTTATTACATAACTGATCAGATTATAAAATTCAAGACTTATCATGTGAAAGAGACACGCTGGTTATGTAAAAGACAATACACCAGCAGACACTGCAGTGCACGGGTATCTCCTCCAATCGTGAGCAGACTGACTTTAACACAGAGAAAACTGCTTTGTGAAGCCCCTGGTTTCAGTACCTATATGAGAGAGCTAAGAGAATGCAAAGGTGGAGTGGACGGTCACGTGGAGTAACACGAGGGGGAGAACACTGGTCATCAGGTCAGCACGTGTAAGCACTAACACTATATCACCCAAACGTCAAAGACACTTCATTTCAGAGCTGGCCAAGTCCTCAGACCAACCACCCCAACCTCCTCATCTCACAGAAAACCTGACGCTTAACTGATCAGCTCAGGGTTAAACACAGGGACTGGAGCCCTGACTTCTTTCTACACTGGGACACAATTTAGAGCGTCAGGGCTACACACTAAGGATAGCATGTTTCCAGGTGGTGACAGCACAGAGTCCATCAAGAGAGAGAAAACATCTGGTAGATACCAGTCACCTCACAACAGTGAGGTCAGGGCAATGTCTATCATCTTACCTTTGATCATCTGCATTGAAAAAAATTCCATAAAATATACAATGGTTCACTGCAGTACAAACAAGAACAAACCCACAGCATTTAAAAAGATACCGTCTGAGGGAAGATTACTTACTTTCCTAATGTCATCTAAACTAGTGATTTCAGGTGACATTCCTCCATGTACACAGAGAAACTGCTGGTTCAAGAGGGCAGCAAGAGGGAGACAGTCAAACGTGTCCATGCACGCGTCATACACCTGTTCAGAATATTTGATTCGACCTACCAAAAAAGGAAAAACAGTCAAAGAAAGAAAGCTCTCACATATTAAAAGACCAGAAGTAAGTAAAGCTTGTTCGAAAGCCATTTATTTTAGGTAAATTTATAAACACAATCATCCCTGTAAAGATATTTTTGCAATGTTGTAGGTGTCAAAACCTCGCTCCTCTTCCGCAGGTGAGTGCCACCCTGGGGTTAGTCTGCAGTTCTGCTGCTCTCGAAACCCGGTAAGGTGTCCGTCCGCGGAATTATCAGGCAACATGCCTGTGGCCAAAACTGCCCAAGAACCTGGCAGCAGGCTCCTGCTTGGGCTCCTCTGAAGGCAGTGACTCCTAACTGGGTATGTCCCTTGTGGGACAACAGAAACTACGCGATCAAAGCTTTCACACGAGAAATTGACACTTGCGATGCATGAAGCTTCTACGCCAGGGTAGCCCCGCAGTCTGCTCCATGGGGGTATTATTTCCTAGCACCTGAGCCGTGACTTGGGTGGGGAGATGGAGGGAGGCAAGGGGCGCAGGGAGCCCCTGACTGTAGCACACCTACAAGGACTCCTCCTCTGGAAATGAACGCCTGATGCTGGCCCCTCTGACTTTTCTTCCTCTTAGCAGGTGGATGCCAGGTATGGACTATGGTGTCTCGTGAGTCTGAATATTTTATTAGAGTTTTTAAAAGACCGATTATTTATTTAGAAGGTAGAGTGCCACAGAGAGAAGAAGAGACAGAGACACTGATCTTCCATCTGGGGCTTACCTGTCAATGGCTACAACACCCAGAGATGGCCAGGCTGAAGCCAGGAGCCAGGACCTTCATTTGTGTCTCCCACATGGGTGGCAGGGATGCAAGTATCTGAACCATCTTCTGCTGCTTCCGAGGTGATTAGCAGGGAGCTGGGTCAGAAGTAGAGTAGCTGGGACTTGAACCAGCATTCCCATATGGGATGCCAGTGCCCCACGCAGGGGCTTAACCCTCTGTACCACAACATTGCCCCAATATTGTTTCTTTAACGATCCCCTGGGCATGCTGAAGACATACAAGTTGAAATAGGAGTTTTGAGAGACATCAATAAAATCTCAGAAATCTGTTTGCTCACAATTTTTAATGTCTATAAGCAAATTATGCTCTGATTCCACTTTATCTAAAAATGACAATATTGTGATGTGGATGTCAAGTTGGAGCAATAGAACAAGAAAATACTGCAACCACGGTTCTCCATAATTCTCTAGGAAAGAAGGTTCATTAAATGATAGGCAGCACACTGGATGGTGGGCTTAAATTCTATTTATTTATTTGAGAGGCAGAGAGACAGTGAAGAAAGAGAGCTGCCATTCCCTGGTTCACTCCCCAGCTCAGCTTAAACCTGTTCATGCTCTTAACCACCCTTGGATAATCTTCCTAATCATTATTTTTAAAAAGAAAATATTTAATAAGAGTATCTCAATAGCCAAATAGGTACAGCTGGCCTTCTGTATCCACCAGTTCTACATCTGTGATTTAACCAACAATGCACCAAAAACATACCTGGAAAACAAAATTGTGTCGGAGTGGGAGTTTAGCCTAGCAATGAAGATGCCCAGGTCCCACATCAGAACGTCCGGGCTCCCTTCCTGCCTCTGTGTCCGGCTAATGGACACCTGAGAGGCAGCAGCGAGGGCTCAGGTGACTGGGTTCCTACGGCGCATGTGTAGCTAAGCTGTTCCTGGCATTTAGGGAGTGAACCAGTAGTTGGAGGCTACCTTTCTTTCTGTCTCTGCCTCTCAAATAGAGAACAGTAAATCTGGAGCCAGTCCTGTGGCACAGCACGTTAACCCAACGCCTTGATGCTGACAGCCCATTTGGGCCTCCCAGCTGGGAGACCTGGAAGACGCTCCTGGCTCCGGTCTGGCCCAGCCCCAGCCACTGTGGGCATTCAGGGAGTGAACTAGAAGATGGAAGATCTCTCTCTCTTCCTCTCTCTCTGTGTAACTCTGCCCTTCAAATAAATGAATGAATGAATGAATGAATGCATAAATAAATAAATCTCTAAAAAAACTAGTAATTTAAAAAAATTGGGTTTGTCCTGAATATTTACTTATTCCTTATCATTATTTCCTAAACAGTAAAATATAACAGCTGTTTCCATGGCATTTATATCATATTAGGTATTCCAAGTAATCTAGAGATGATTTAAATTCTAAGGGTGGATGTACATATGGCAAAGTCTGCGCCATTTTACCTAAGATCTGAGTTCTGGAAACAATCTGTTGTGGGTACCAAGGGATGGCTAATTTCCAAAGGTTAAATTCGCTGAGTCAAGGGCTTTATTTTCATGGCAAATGCTTATTTCTACAACGAAGGGAAATGTACCACAGCCATAGGGTCACACTGATAACAGTTCTAACCAGAATTAACAGTGAAACATTAACAAATCACATTTCCCACAAAACTCTTTACGATTTTGAGAGTCAGCACTGTTTGCAAGCAACCACAACCTGGTCTCACCACTATCATGTATTTGCTTCAATTTTTCCTTGCTTTCATTAAGAAAAAAAGTAGGTAATACAATTGCATGGCTCCACATCAAAAAGCTAGAAAGGGGTATACAAGGTCTCCCTATTCTCTCTCTGCAGGCAAACAGGATGACCAGTTTCCCGGTTGTCTTTTCGAAGACAGTCTGTGCATACGCACGCAGAGACGGATTTTATTCTCTTCTCAACACCCTTGCTGTCTACACAGCAGCATGTACACACATCTCTGCACTCGCTGTCTGTACTTACTTCAGAGATCATGCAGGCAGAGTACAGGGGTTACTACCCCACCCTACAACACACTGCTGCAGCGCACTGACAATTCTGAGTGAAAGACACTGCAAACAGCAGGGGCAGACTTCACCCTGACCTCCGTGCGCTTTCTTAGAAGCAGGAGATGAAATTCCCTTGTGAGTGATGCCTCACCCACACTGGAAGGGAAACAGCACTTGTTACCAAGCACGGGAAGCTGAAGCCAAGAGCGTTCTGTACAGACCTTAGTAAGGTAACTTATATTCCAGTGCCCCATACAGTTTAGTGACTTTTTCACAACTTACTGCTCTGTCCAGTTTAGAGTAAGCATAAGCATTCAACAATGCATTTGGGTCTTCATTTCCTTAAGAGGATTCTTGTGTTACATAAAATTTTTATTAAGTAAATGCAGCTGTTCTTTTCTGATTGATTTGTCTTCTATCCATTTAGTTTTTGGGCCCAGCCAAAAATTCCTAAGAGGGTAAAGGTAAAGCTTTGCCTTCCTAACAAGAGCTTTCTAATATTTTTCTTTTAGCATATACAAAGTATTCCACTTTATAGATATACAACAATCTAGCCAGATTACTTTTTCGCCATTCTAAATAATGTTACAATGAATAATGGCAAGTGGTATTTATTTATTTTTTTAAAAAATCAATTTTCATACCAACACTTTTTAATAGCATAATTACAGGAATTTTTGGAACTTGTCAGTAAGCACTTTCACTACACATCAACAAATGGCTCATGGAAACAACAAATTAGCTTACTTTAGAAACTTGTACCCATAGCTATGAGATGGAATCATAAAAACACTCAGTTTCTTGGCTTGCAAGTGAATAACAAAAATACTTTTGGAAAGACAAATATGGCCTGCCAAAAATCAACCATTAAAACACTTTTCTTTACTACTCAAATTATCTTTGGATTTAAAGAAAAAGAGGCAAGGGGGATAAATATGAAGAAAAAATATCTGTGCATTACGAAGCAACGTGAGAGCTGATAGATAGGAGAGAAGAAAGGCCTCCACCCGGCATCCGGAAAGCATTCTCAAGATCACAGCTGCCCAGCCTGGAACCAAACACCACTTAGCAGGAATGACAGGGCAATGGCTCTGGAGGCCACAGCAGCCTTTAGGCAACAACACCCAGGAAAGTGCTCCTTCCTTATACGGGAATACAATTCTAAATTTGTACTTGAATTTGTGTTTTTGCTTCGACATTTTGTTTACATTTCCGGAGCAGTGTCAGAATAAAGCAGAAGGAGTACATTGGTGAGATGAGAGGAAAAACGACTGAGTTAAAATACAGCGGGGTTGTGTGAAAACAAATCAAAACAGGCAGTAAGAAATTCCGTGCAAAATGAGACACTTAATTGTTTCCTGACCCTATTGCTCTATCTTTTTAAAAAAGTCTGAACTAATCTTATTTACCAAAATAAGAACTCTGGTAGACAGATTAAATGTCACCTAACAAAATCTGAACTTCAGTTCATAAGTGGGGGGGGGGGGGTGCAGTGTTGTGGCACAGCAGGTAAAGTCACTACCTGTCACAATGGCATCCCATATGGGTGTGAGTTCTTGTCCCGGCTGTTCCACTTCCAGTCCAGCTCCCTGTTAATGTCCTGGGAAAAGCAGCAGCACGTGGTCCACGCACTTAGGCCCTGCCACCCAACTGGGAGACCTAGGAGAAGCCCCTCGCTTCTGGTTTCGGCCTGGCCCAATCTTGTCTATTGTGGCCACCTGGGGAGTAAACCAGCAGATGGAAGATCTCCTCTCTCTCTTGTAACTCTGACTTTCAAATAAATAAACAATTCTTCAAAAACATATAATCACAAGCAGCTTTCTTCATTATCACCATACTTCTAAATAGTAATAACAACAGCTGACTTCCGTCAAGAATTACATTCCATCGCTTCGGGGTCTTTGGGCTAAGATCAAGTATAGTATGAGAACACATTCCATGGTCTTTGTTAACTGCTGTCTGTGCGTTATTTAATTTTGCCAGGTGACAAACAAGTGTTCAGGATAGCTCAGTATTTGGTTTAGAAAAGCAGAACAAAGTATTCCACATTTTTAAAGTATCTGGTGCTGTGGTTAGCAAACGAGAAACAGAAGAGGCTTCCCAGAGACTGACGATCGTTCGTGACTGCATCGCACACTGGAAATGCCAGGGATGCGCTCGGAGCTTGGCCCTTCACTGGCTCGTTTTTAAATTACCAGATTGGAAAAATATTAATATATGATGACGATGAAAAATAATTCAAACAGCACTACAGAAGATATCAAGTTCAAAAGTACGTAAGGTCTCCTGACCCAACTGCCCAATGGTAGTCACTATTATTTCAGATATTTAACTGAAAAACGGGTAGCAGCATACATGCAATGCAAGTGGCTCCTCCCCCCACCATCAGTGCACCCTCACACACTCCCCTCACCATCAGTGCACCCTCCTCACACACTCCCCACCATCAGTGCACCCTCCTCACACACTCCCCACCATCAGTGCACACAGGCAGCTCCCACATCAGTGCACCCTCCTCACAACACCTGTCCTTCAATTGTTGCTCAGTACTCCATTTTTTAAAAATGTATTATCACTTATTTAATCACTTATTAACTTAGTTTTCCGTGGTTGCTACAAGTAACTTGGCAAGGAACATCCTTCAGCAGCCACTTGTTTCTGGCCTTTTGTCCCGGCATCTGTGTCAGACAGGACTGTAAGATGACCTGTATTGGTATAGCCCACTCCCTGTTCGGTGGGTGGGGCTGTGAACTGAGGAGCCTGGCACTACTAGGATCCGTTACACGGCAAAGGGGAGGCTGTCCTGGGGGACCTGCCTGCGTCAGGGGAGCCTGTCAAAGCTGGCTGGGCCGCTCAGTCAGCAATGCATTGGAGCTGTCCTGTAGGACACAAACACCCCTACTGGGAACCAGCTTGGGGACCAAGTGTCAATCCATGTAAGCAGTCCCTCCAAACGGAGAGCAGCCGCTGGTCAACAGCTACCAGGAAAACAAGGACCTTAAGCCACAGGTGCAAGGACTGCCCGTAACTACTGGCCATGAAATAGACCCCAGTCACAGATAAGAGCCGCCACCGGCGACAGCTGGCTTCAGCTCCTAAGACCTTGCAGTTGTTCGAGTATGGCTTGCTCATCCCCTGTGTGAGGTGTGGAGAGGGTGGAGACAGAACCGAACTATGGCAGGGCCTCTGGGAGATGAGCAGGATTAGATGAGATCAAGGCGGAGCCCACATGACTGAATCCCAGTGGCCCTTCACGGAGACGGAGTGGGACCAGCATGAGCACACAGGCACACACACACACACACACGGGAGAGAGACCAACACACACACACACACAGGAGAGAGACCAGCACACACACACACAGGAGAGAGACCAGCACACACACACACAGGAGAGAGACCAGCACACACACACACAGGAGAGAGACCAACACACATACACACACACACGAGAGAGACCAGCACACACACACACGGGAGAGAGACCAGCACACACACACACGGGAGAGAGACCAGCACACACACACACACGGGAGAGAGACCAGCACACACACACACACACACACAGGAGAGAGACCAGCACACACACACACACACACGAGAGAGACCAGCACACACACACACGGGAGAGAGACCAGCACACACACACACACGAGAGAGACCAGCACACACACACACAGGAGAGAGACCAACACACACACACACACACGACTGAATCCCAGTGGCCCTTCATGGAGACAGAGTGGGACCAGCATCAGCACGTGCACACACACACACGGGAGAGAGACCAACACACACACACACACACGGGAGAGAGACCAGCACACACACACACACACACGGGAGAGAGACCAGCACACACACACACACGGGAGAGAGACCAGCACACACACACACAGGAGAGAGACCAACACACACACACAGGAGAGAGACCAGCACACACACACACACAGGAGAGAGACCAGCACACACACACACACACACGACTGAATCCCGGTGGCCCTTCATGGAGACAGAGTGGGACCAGCATGAGCACACACACATGGGAGAGAAACCAGCACACACACACACACAGGAGAGAGAGACCAGCACACACACACACAGAGACCAGCACACACACACACACACGACTGAATCCCAGTGGCCCTTCATGGAGACAGAGTGGGACCAGCATCAGCATGTGCACACACACACACGGGAGAGAGACCAACACACACACACACACGACTGAATCCCGGTGGCCCTTCATGGAGACAGAGTGGGACCAGCATGAGCACACACACATGGGAGAGAAACCAGCACACACACACACACACACGGGAGAGAGACCAGCACACACACACAGAGACCAGCACACACACACACACAGAGAGAGAGAGAGACCAGCACACACACACACACACACGGGAGAGAGACCAGCACACACACACAGAGAGACCAGCACACACACACACACAGAGAGAGAGAGACCAGCACACACACACACACACGGGAGAGAGACCAGCACACACACACACAGGAGAGAGAGACCAGCACACACACACACACACGACTGAATCCTGGTGGCCCTTCACGGAGACAGAGTGGGACCAGCATGAGCACACACACACACACACGGGAGAGAGACCAGCACACACACACAATTGAATCCCAGTGGTCTTACACGGAGACAGAGTGGGACCCTGTGGCCTTACACAGAGAGGGAGTGGGACCAGCTCACACACACACGAACACACACACACATGACTGAATCCCGGTGGCCTTACACGGACAGTGAGTGGGACCAGCATGAGCACACACACACACACACATAGGAGAGAGACCAGCACACACACACACAATTGAATCCCGGTGGCCTTACACAGACAGTGAGTGGGACCAGCATGAGCACACACACACACATGGGAGAGAGACAGCACACACACACACAATTGAATCCCGGTGGCCTTACACGGAGAGGGAGAGAGACCAGCATGAGCAAACACACACATGTGTGCACACACACCTATTCATACACACACCTGTTCTGCCTGTCTCTTGTGAGAGAGACCAGCACACACACGCACCTGTTCTGCCTGTCTCCTGTCACGTGATGGCACTTCCTGCAACAAGACTATCCACAGGTGTGGCCCCTTAACTCGGGGCCAGAGCCATGATCCAAAATTGACCACCTCTCTGTAACATATCCAGTGTGTGTGGTATTATTTTATTAGTAACAGAAAACAAACTGACACAGGCCTTAAGCAGAGAGTGCAGCTGCGCTGTGCCTGGACTTCCGGCTTACATTAAAGCAGGACGACAAATGTGTTCTTTCAATCCCTGAATGCAGCAATAAAAACCCAACACAATCTGCATGATTAAGTCTTACAACCCCGACTGCTGGGGCAAGGGACATACACCTAAGGTTTTTATAGATACCATAAAGCTGCTGTTCAAATAGTTTAGAACAATCTACACAGCCACCAACAGTACATTAAGTTTTTAAAACTTCTGATAATTACCTGCTGGTTTAAAGTGTTTATTCTCGTAAATCTCCAAGGGCCGAATGACCCGAACCTTGCCTGCTTGTGGCTGACTTTTCTGTCAGAGGAATTTCTGAAAAGCGTTCAGGGGGCAAGGGTTGCCCCCCAGCTAGTTAAGCACCGGGTCTCACGCAGGAGTGCCTGGGTCTGACGCCTGGGGCCCGACTCCAGCTCCCTGCTAATGCAGACTCTGTGAGGCAGCAGAGACGGCTCAGGTGCCGGGGAGACCCAGACTTGATAGCTCCTGGCTGCAGACTCGGCTGGGCCACTGTGGGCACCTGGTGAATGAATCAGTGGGTGGGAACTCTCACCCACTCACCCACTCACTCTCCTTCTGTGTCTCTCAGACGAATGAATAACTTTAAACAATGTTCACACTCTGAAAGTTCTTCTTCATAACAATGACCTCTCCTTCCAGGCCCTGCTTGGAGGTAGGCTGTCATTATAACTACCACCTCCACTGTAGGAAGCTAACGGTAACAAAAATTAATATGAGCATAGGAAACACCAAGAAATTATGATGTAATAAACAATGAAGGGATGGTATGGGCTGGATAAACTCCGAGTCTCTGAAAAAAAAGTTTCAAAGTCTTTTTGGCCGGCACCGCGGCTCAGTTGGCTAATCCTCCGCCTGTGGCGCCGGCACCCTGGGTTCTAGTCCCAGTTGGGGGACCGGATTCTGGCCCGGTTGCCCCTCTTCCAGGCCAGCTCTCTGCTGTGGCCCGGGAGGGCAGTGGAGGATGGCCCAAGTGCTTGGGCCCTGCACCTGCATGGGAGACCAGGAGGAAGCACCTGGCTCCTGGCTTCAGATCGGCGCAGCACCGGCCATGGTGGCCATCTGGGGGATGAGCCAACGGAAGGAAGACCTTTCTCTCTCTCTCTCACTGTCATATTTAGCCTGTCAAAAAAAAAAAGTTTCAAAGTCTTTTTAAAATTTTAACTACTCTTTTAGGAATAAAACTTTAAATATACCATAATATATCCCTCTTAGATAATAATCTGAAGAAAAATGAGACACAAAGTAAATCTATGATCCAAATATAAATTATATGAACACTATTTTTATATATTCAGGATTTTTGGAGAAAGGAGTAGACTTTAGAGCCAGATAAAACCCAAGAGCTTTAGTTTAGCTTCCTTATTTTATAGAGGAAAATACTAACATTTTAGGTATCAAAACAGCTACAATTTTGTGTTTATTTAAGTATTTTCCGTTCAATTTAAAAATACAAGAGGGGCGAGCATCTGGCGCAGTGGTAGATGCTACTTGGGAGGCCCACATGCCACGTCAGAGGGCCTGGGTTCGAGTCCCAGCCCGGCTTCCCACTCCAGCTTCCTGCTGATGTGCACCCTGGGAGGCACAGGTGGTGGCCCGACTCCCCAGGTCCTGCTGGAGTTCCTGTCTCCTGACACCACCCTGGCCCAGCCCTGGCTATTCCAGCATTTGGGGAATGAGTCCGTGAACAGAAGAGCTTTCCAAGTCTCTCACCTTCCAATTAAAAAGAAAATATATAAAAATGTTTAAACATAAACATGTGTGTGTGTGTGTTAGAGGGCTGTTTAGCATATGTGTCGAAAGTCTTTAAACTGTGTATGCCCTGAGGGCCAGCATTGTGACTCAGAGGGTTACGCCTCCTCCCACACGGCTGGCATCCTCATGTGGTCTTAGGTTTGAATCCTGGCTGCTCCACTTCCCATCTAGCTCCTTGTTAATGCACCTGGGAAAGCAGTGGAAGATGGTCCCCGTACCCAAGTGAGAAATCCAGATGAAGCTCCTGGCTCCTGGCTTCAGCCTGGCCCAGCCCTGGCCATTTGCGGTCATTTGGGAAGTGAACCAGCAGAGGGAAAATCTCTCTGACTCTGCTTCTGCCTCTCCCTCTCTGTAATTCTGGCTTTTAAAAAAAATGTGTACACCCTCCGATCTAGTAATTCTCTTTTGAGAATTTATTTGAAAGAAAAAAAAATCACAGAGGTTCATTTATTCAAGTTAATTAATTCAACACATATTTATTTATTTTTAAGGAAATCGTAGGTTCTTAGAAGCACAGCAGACTTTTGTGAAGTTAGAGGATTTCTGTAACTGCTTTTTTTTTCTAAAGATATTCATTTATTTGAAAGGCAGAGTTACAAAGGCAGGGACAGAGAGAGAGGTCTTCCATCCACTGGTTCACTCCCCAGATGGCCGCAACGGCCGGAGCTATGCCTATCCGAAGCCAGGAGCCAGGAGCTTCTTCTGGGTCTCCCATGTGGGTGCAGGGGCCCAAGCACTTGGGCCATCTTCCACTGCTTTCCCAGGCCATAGCAGAGAGCTGGATTGGAAGTAGAGTAGCTGGGACTCAAACCAGCGCCCATATGGGATGCCAGCACTGCAGGTGGTGGCTTCACCCACTACGCCACAGCACTGGCACCTTATTTATTCTTTAAAGATTTATTTGTTTGAAAGGCAGAGTTATGGAGAGAGAGAGGGAGACACAGAGCAAAATAGAGATCTTCCATCACTGCTTCACTCCCCAAATGGCCACAATGGCTGAGGCTAGACCAGGCCAAAGCCAGGAGTCAGGAGTTCCACCCTGGTCTCCCATATGGGTGGCAGGGTCTCAAGCGCTTGGACCATCTTCCACCGCCCTCTCAGGCACATGAGCAGGAGCTGGATGGGAAGTGAAGCAGCCAGGATTGAACTGGAGCCCATACGGATGCCAGTGTTGCAGGCGGCAGCTTAACCTGCTGTGCTACAATGCCAGCCCCCAACCCATATTTATTAATTTTCTTTGTGAGCAACCAAATATTATTTTAGGAAAACAGTGAATAAAACATGTTCCTGTTTTTATGGGACTTATATTTTGGTGGGAAAGATAATAATACACACACACACACACATACATGTATGTAAAATCTCAAGTGCTAGGGCCAGTGATGTGGCATACTGGGTTGGGCATCTGCCTACGGCACCAGCATTCCACAAGGGCACTGGTTCAAGTCCCAGCTGTTCAGCTTCCTATTCAGCTCCCTGCTAATGGCCTGGGAGGGTGGTGGAAGATGGCCCAAGTGCTTGGGCCCCTGCACCCACGTGCGAGACCTGGAAGAAGCTCCTGGCTCCTGGCTTCGGGTAGGCCCAGCCCTGGCAGTTGTGACCATTTAGGAAAGTTTACCAGAGGATGGAAGACCTATCTCTCAAGTAAATAAATAAATCTTTAAAAATTTTTCACAAAACCAAACATATTAAGTGCTGGTGAAGATGTGGAGCTCATAAAATACTAAAAAAAGAAAAAGAAAAAAAATCTTAAGTGTTGATAGACACTATGAAAAAAAACTGCAGGGTACAAGGGTAAATGATGAGATTTCCAATTAAAAAAAGTAACTGGAGAAGAAAATCTCTGAAGACAAGACATGAATGAAGATATACACCTTATAAACAGTCAGGTATCTATCTGGGAAAGAAGACACAAAAGGAAGGAAGTAAAAAACACAAGTAACAGCCTGGGGCAGGATTCCTGCCCCCACCCCCAACATGATCACCATCATCTAGAATGTTAGTTAAAGGCCAATTACGTGGGGCTGGTGCTGTGGCACAGCAGGGTAAAGCCCTGGCCTGCAGCGCCGGCATCCCATATGGGTGCCAGTTCGAGACCCGGCTGCTCCACTTCTGATCCAGCTCTCTGCTGTGGCCTGGGAAAGCAGTGGAAGATGGCCCAAGACCTTGGGCCCCTGGACCCACGTGGGAGACCCAGAAGAAGCTCCTGACCCCTGGCTTCGGATAAGCAGAGCTCTGGAAGTTGTGGCCATTTGGGGAGTGAACCAATGGATGGAAGACTTCTCTCTCTCTGGCTCGACCTCTCTCTGTAACTCTGTATTTCAAATAAATAAAATAAATCTTTTTTTAAAAAAAGCCGATTATGAGTACCTAGTTTCTGATCAAAGAAATCTAAAGCTCATGGCATTTTAACTCATCTAGTAACATTCCATTTTTCAAAAAACTTTTACCCTTATATTAAATTTTTGTAGTATTCCAGCAGTGCATACTGATGGCAACAACCTAAATGTGTCAGTTGTTACATAAATTGGCCATATACATGAGAATGAATTCATAAGATGGAACTTAAAAAACTAAAACTACATTTGTTTAGTAATATCGAAAATGCTGTTATATTAAAAGAACAATTTATTCAACAGTACAGGTAATACGAGCACAATTTTCATATAAAATATATAGACACACATGTGCACTATTACATAATGAGTTTTTATGCATACAGAAAAAAATGGAAAACTATATCCTCAAAAGTGAGATAATAGTGATTACCTCTAGGCAGTGTGGACAGTTTTTAATCTTCTTTGGACTTATCTGTGTCTTCCAAATATCCCAAAGTTCTTACTTTACAAATGCGGGGAAACTCAAAAATTACTTTCAAAATAAATAAATATACTATAAAGTGGAATCTTAGCTCTTCTCAGAAAGAACAAAATGTCAGAAAGCATTTGCATCCCATTAGGATTTGTCTTCACTTTATGTTGGACTAACTGTGGAATAGTGCGGAGATAACTACAGAGGCTCTGGGCTGATCGTACTTACATTCCTGTTTGAAGGTGAAATACTCTGTAAGGTGCCTGCACTCGTGATTTCCTCGAAGCAGAAACAATGTTTTGGGATGATTAATCTTTAAACTCCACAAATACAGCACACACTACAAGACAAATTCAAGGGTAAAATTTTCTTTGTGATCATAATGCATACAGACAATTTCTATAAATTCACGTGACTTGCTGTACTGGCATATTTCATTGCTGTTCTCAAGTCGAAAAATGAAACCTTCCAGCTTTTCATGTGATGTGCTTGCTGCCCTAGGATTTGACAGAGGATAAAGTGTAGCCTTCATAGAAACCTCTCCTTAATTTCTGTTCCCTTGTTCTATGTAAATATCTAGAATTCTCTAGCAAAGCCATCCACACACACACACACACACACACACCTAAACATCTTAGTCAAAACTTGCATCTTATTTAATGGGGAGCCACCTGAGGCATTTTCCCATTAGGATCAGAAACAATGCAAAAATAGTAACTATTTCCACAAGTATTCAACATTGTAGTAGAGTATTAGCCAATGGAATCAGACAGAGGTCAATAAGAGGCTTAAGAATAGGTTAACGGCCGGCGCCGTGGCTTAACAGGCTAATCCTCCACCTTGCGGCGCCGGCACACCGGGTTCTAGTCCTGGTTGGGGCACCGGATTCTATCCCGGTTGCCCCTCTTCCAGGCCAGCTCTCTGCTATGGCCAGGGAGTGCAGTGGAGGATGGCCCAAGTCCTTGGGCCCTGCACCCGCATGGGAGACCAGGAGAAGCACCTGGCTCCTGGCTTCGGATCAGCGAGATGCGCTGGTCGCAGCAGCCATTGGAGGGTGAACCAACGGCAAAAAGGAAGACCTTTCTCTCTACCTCTCTCTCTCTCACTATCCACTCTGCCTGTCAAAAAAAAAAAAAAAAAGAATAGGTTAAAAAAAACAACAAAATTTAAATGATCTCTAATTGCAGATAATATGATAATATACTTGAAAAAACTCAGAAGAATTACTAATAAATCTAACTCAAGTAACACAAGAATTCGGCAAAATTTCAGGACATAAAATTAATATATAAAATGAACAGTAGTTTCATATATAAACAATAAATAGATACTACCATGATAAAGAAACCTGCATTTAAAATTGCATCAAAGAAGCTTAAATACACAGGGATAAATTTTTAAGTGTGCAAAATCCATAAAAAGAAAATATTAAAACACTCCTGGGCCGGCGCCGTGGCTCAACAGGCTAATCCTCCGCCTTGCGGCGCCAGCACACGGGGTTCTAGCACACGGATTCTGTCCCGGTTGCCCCTCTTCCAGGCCAGCTCTCTGCTATGGCCCGGGAAGGCAGTGGAGGATGGCCCAAGTCCTTGGGCCCTGCACCCGCATGGGAGACCAAGAGAAGCACCTGGCTCCTGGCTTCGGATTAGTGCGATGCGCCGGCCGTGGCGGCCATTGGAGGGTGAACCAACGGCAAAAAGGAAGACCTTTCTCTCTGTCTCTCTCTCTCACTATCCACTCTGACTGTCAAAAAAAAAAAAAAAGCACTCCTGAAAAACACAAAAGTAGATATAAATGGGGGCTGGCATTGTGGTACAACAGGTTAAGCTGTTGCCTGCAATGTCATCCCATATCAGAGCATCAGTTCAAGCCCTGGCTGCTTCTCTTCCAACCCAGCTCCTGCGAATGCCCCGGGAAGGCGGTGGAAGATGGCCCCAGGGCTCTGCCCCTCGCTACCGTGAGGGAGACCAGAATGGGGTTCCTCACTCATGGCTTCATCGTGGCCTGGACCTGGATATTGAGGGGATTTGGAAAGTGAGCCAGCAGCTGGAAATCTCTCTGTGTCTCCCTCTCTTGTAACTCTGCCTCTCAAAATAAATAAAAATAAATCTTAACATGAAAAGATTACAGGTTTCCCCAATTTAATTTATAAAATCATAACAACTTCAATAAAAATACCAACTGCTCATTTTATGGAGTTAGAAAAGTCAATACTAACATTTTTGTATAACAACAGCCAGGAAAACACTCAGAAACTATGACAGGATTAGCCCTACCAGAAGTTTCCGCGCTATCAAGCTCCTCTAGTCAAAATGGTGGGCTTGACACACATACAGATACACCGGTGCCATCTAATGGTACACAATTGCATCAAAGGACATAGAATGTGCTACCTAATGACTATGTCAAAGGACACAGAATGTGCTACCTAATGAAGGCAGCATCTGAAATCACTGGCATGATGATGACCTAACAAATGGCTGAGACAACTGACTACCATTTCAAAAAAGAAAAAATAGATCCACATCTCACACAATACATGTTAAATGACAAATGGATGAGGGAACTAAATATAAAAAAATAGAACCAGGGGCTGGCACGTGGCGTAGCAGGCAAATGCAGTACCGGTTCAAGTCCCGGCTGCTCTACTTCCAATCCAGCTCTCTGCTATGGCCTGGGAAAGCAGTGGAAGATGGCCCAAGTGCTTGGGCCCCTGCAACCACGTGGGAGACCCAGAAGAAGCTCCTGGCTCCTGGCTTTGGATCAGCTCAGCTTGGGCCATTGCAGCCAACTGGGGAGTGAACCAACATATGGAAGAGCTCTCTCTCTCTCTCTGCCTCTCCTTCTCTCTCTTGTCATTATGACATTCCAATAAATAAATAAATCTTTAAAAAAAAGAGACAAGTTTTAGAAGAAAACAAGGGTGAGTTCTCTAACCTTGGTGTAGAGAAAAACTATAACTAATTACGAGAGAAATCCAGAGACAATAAAAGAAATGATGGATACATTTATTATATAAAAATGAAAATAATTTATATGCCATAATAATTTGGCAAAAACTGATAAAACTGAATGCTGTGTTCCCTTAACGTCTGATGCACTTCTAGGAGCATAGCCTGAAGATACCACCTCAACAACATGAATATATACATATCTGAGCTGCAGCACTGTTTGTGGTAGCAAAATACGGGAAACAACCTGAACGGTCCTGCACGAGAGAGGCTACGCTATGATACAGCCACACCATGCAGCACAGGGAAGCTATAAACAAAACGAGAAAGATCTCAAACTCACTTGGAGTGTGACTTCCAAGAATGCCATGAGGTAAAGAAAGCAAAGTTGAAAAGCAGCCCCTCACATGGTGTGGTAAAAGGACATAATCACTCCAAGCAGTACTCTGGCCCAAAGGGCATACCCATCACCAATCATGACAAACCCATCCGATACACCCAAACGGTAGACAGATGACAAAATGGCTGAGTTCTATTCACAGAAAGCGTAGAGGTCCTGAAAGACGAGGAAGGAAGGAGAACACGTCTGATCAGACTAGGAGGAGGCGATACTGAACGCGATACGCGATGCCCTTCACCAGGGGGAGCGTGACTCCCCCCATCCTGAGTTTCTTCAATTCTTAATCACAGATCGGTGTTCCTCTTTGGTGCCTTTTCTTTATCTGTTGAGATGATCATGCTTTCATTTTCCAATCAGCAAATCACATTGGCTGATTTTTTAAATTATGAATTCCTGGGCTGAATCCCACTTGGACACGATACGCTTTTGGTTATTATTAAAATGTGTGTGTGACCCCCCTCTTTGTTGACTGACAGTTTGGTCCCAGAGATCGTACTTAAAAAGTACATTGCCGGCCGGCGCCGTGGCTTAATGGGCTAATCCTCCGCCTTGCGGTGCCGGCACACCGGGTTCTAGTCCCGGTTGGGGCGCCGGATTCCATCCCGGTTGCCCCTCTTCCAGGCCAGCTCTCTGCTGTGGCCTGAGTGCAGTGGAGGATGACCCAAGTGCTTGGGCCCTGCACCCGCATGGGAGACCAGGAGAAGCACCTGGCTCCTGGCTTTGGATCAGCACAATGTGCCGGCCGCGGCGGCCATTGGAGAGTGAACCAACAGCAAAAAGGAAGACCTTTCTCTCTGTCTCTCTCTCTCACTGTCCACTCTGCCTGTCATAAAAAAAAAAAAAAAAAAAAAAAACCTACATTGCCACTGGCCCTGCGGGTCTTCCTCTCTGGAAGCTACCTCTGTACCACTCTGGCAGGAGGTTTCCAACCTAAATAAATGCTACTTTACTTTCAAAAAAAAAAAAAAAAAAAAGTGTGTGTGACGCTGGTGCTGTGGCATAGCAGGTAAAGTGTGTGTGTGTGTGTGTGTGTGTGTGACTGCACTGTTCGCCTACATTTGGTTAAGGATTTTTGTGTCTATGTTTTTGAGGGCTATTGTTCTATAGAGCATTTTTTCCTTATAAACTTTCTGTCTAGCTCTGCTCTCAGAGGAATGCTGGCTTCATAAAACAAGTTAGAAAATAACACCTCATTGTTTTGTGAAAGAGTTTGTGTAAATTCAGTAATATTTCTTCCTTACAGGCTTGGTAGAATGAAGCTATCTAGGCCTGCAGCTTTCATTGTTGGAAGGTTTTTAGTGAATTCAATTTCAGTTTCATGAATTCAACTTTTTTTTAAAGATTTATTTTATTTATTTGAAAGACAGAGTTACAGAGAGAGGTAGAGTCAGAGACAGAGAGAGAGGTCTTCCACCCACTGGCTCACTCCCCAGTTGGCTACAACGGCCGGAGCTGTGCTGATCCAAAGCTAGGAGTAAGGAGCTTCTTCCGGATCTCCCACAAGGGTGCAGAGGCCCAAGCACTTGGGCCATCTTCTACTGCCTTCCCAGGCCATAGCAGAGAGCTGGATTGGAAGTGGAGCAGCTGGGACTCAAGCCAGCACCCATATGGGATGCCGGCACTACAGGTGGTGGCTTTACTGGCTGCGCCACAGTGCTGGCCCCATGAATTCAATTTTTAAAACTACACAGAGAACTGTTTTTGCTTATTTTTTCTTTTTCTTTTTTTAAGATTTCTTTATTTATTTGAAAATCAGAGGAGGAGAGGAGCAGAGAGAGAGAGAGAGAGAGAGAGAGGTCTTCCATCCGATGGTTCACTCTCCAGTTGGCCGCAATGGCCGGAGCTGCGCTAATCCAAAGCCAGGAGCCAGGAGCTTCTTACAGGTCTCCCACATGGGTGCAGGGACCCAAGCACTTGGGCCATCTTCTTTCCCAGGTTATAGCAGAGAGCTGGATCAGAAGTGGAGCAGCCGGGTCTCGAACGGCACCCATATGGGATGCCGGCGCTTCAGGCCAGGGAGTTAACCCGCTGCGCCACAGCGTCAGCCTCTGCTTATTTTTTCTTGCATTAGCTTTAGTAGCTTTCCTCTTCTTTAATTTTTATTTATTTTCATTTTATTTGAAAGGCAGAGAGAAAGAGAACAGACAGAAAAATCGTCCCTACACTGGTTCACTTCCCAAATGCCTGAAACAGCCACGGCTAAGCCAGCTGAAGCTAGGAGCCAGGAGCTCCATCTAGGTCTCCACTGTGGGTGGAGCCATCACCCACTCCCTCCCAGGGTGCACATCAGGAGGAAGCTGGAAGGGAAGTGGAGGAGCCAAAACTCAAATCAGGCGCTCCAATATGGGGCGTGGGCACCCCAAGCGGTAACCTAACCACCGCACCAAACGCCCACCCGTCTTTCTCTTTAGAAGAAATTTTCGATCTCATCTACATTGTTAAGTTAGCTGGCATACAATTGTTCAAAATATTCCCTCATTATCCTCTTAAAAATTTTATTTACAAAAAGGGAACAAATTTCATGTATTTCACATACACGGCTTTAAGAGCATAATGCTACTTCCCATTCTCCCTCTCTTATTTTTCTTTTAACGTTAACCTTACGGTACTGTCAGTGGCTGTAAGGTCACTAACGATATCCACTCTTCCATGCTAATATTAACTCACGTCTTCTCCCATTTTGCTGAGTATTTTACTCATCTTTAAAAGAAAACAACTGAGGGAAGCCAAGATGGCTGAATAGGGCATAGCAAAACTTATGCTGCTCTGGGCTAGGGAAAGAACAGAGGTAGGACTACGTCCCCAGGAGTGTGGCCGACAGATTGCTGGCGAAGCCTCCGTGGGACAAGAGAGAGAAGACAGTCACCGCTGCAGCCAGCCTCGCGGTGCGGCCAGCCGCCAGCCGAGAGCTGCCTCTCACCACCTCCAGGCAGGAGGAAATCACCGTGCGCCCCGCTGCTCGGGGTTCCAGCCGGGAGGGAACTGTGCAGTCACCAGGGACTCTCCTTCAGCCTGCAGGGCCGACCGGGGTCTGGGCAGCTGCCAGGCTAGCAGCAGGGAAGCCACGACACTTTTCTTTCTTCCCTCCCAACCCCCCTCCTAGCCAGAGTCAGGGCAGTGTGTGGGCAAAGGCCAGGACCCCCCGCACCCTGCAGCTGTGGGAACTTCCGGGCACGAGCCCTGGAGCTACACATGCGCACTCCACGTGAGGCAGGGGGATTCACCGTAGCTTCTGGGGGCTAACAGCAGAAGCAGCCCATAAACAAATCTGCTCCCACCCTGGGAAAAGTGACCACAGTATACTCTGCAACACCTGGCCTGGAACAGGCCTGGAACAACCTGTTCTAAATTTCTCATTGCCATCAGAATCCAGCCGGTGGACACAGGGAAGAGGTTGCTTGCATCCCAGCTCTCTGGACGCGCACCCTCAGAGTGGAATCTGTACACCTCGTGGTCACCCTGCGGGACTGCAGCAGGGCTCCCTTCACACCCTCTGGGCCTAGGCTAAGGCTGTGGGTCTTGTAAGCCACAGCACCAGTTGGACTTTCCTAGCAGGACTTGAGGAAGGGTCCATCTGCATCACACAGTCCTAGAGCCACAACAATTGGTGCCACGAGCCCTGGCATCACTCAGGTTTGCCAGCAGGACAAGGGAACAGCCACCCTCGTCTCTCTCAGCACCAAGAACAAGGCCCTGGCTGCCACATTCGCCAGGGAGACGGACACTGAACTCTCTGTGGACCCAAGGCACACCCAAGGACACCCTTCATCACATCACAGCCGCACTTCTGCCCCACAAAATGCAGCAGACTTCACCACTGTGTCACTAACAGACACAGCTGACCCTGAGTAAGACAAAAGAAATCTTTCAGAGACCACATTCCTGGGCTCACCTAGACCCAAAGCTAAAACAACAAACCAAGCGATATCCTGCATTCCAGATAAACCATAAACTCTTTTTAAAACATTTATTTATTTATTTATTTGAGAGTCAGAGTTACAGAAAGAGAGAGGGAGAGACAGAGAAACAACAGCCAGAGCTGGGCCAATCCAAAGCCAGGAGCCAGGAGCTTCTTCCAGGTCTCCCATGCAGGTGCAGGGCCCAAGTACTTGGGCCATCTTCTGCTTTCCCAGGCCATAGCAGAGAGCTGGATCAGAAGAGGAGCAGCCAGGACACAAAAGGGCACCAATTTGGGATTTAGCATCACAGATGGAGGCTTAATCTACTACGCCACAGTGCTGACCCCAACCATAAACTCTTTTACAGTAAAATCTACTCCATAAAGAAGGGACGAGTACACCAGATGGGTAGATATCAACGTAGGGACACAGGAGACATGAAGAAACAAGGTAGCATGACGCCTTCAAGAGAACATAATAACCCTCCTGCGATCCTGAACTGAAGGACACCTACAAAGTGACAGGTTTAGAATTAAAAATAATAATAATTTTAGGAAAAGTCAATGACATGCAAGAGAATGCAGATAGGTTAAAGACATGAGGAAATCAATGAGAATATTACTAAGGAGACAAAACTCATTAAGAAGAATCAAGTGAAAGTTTTAAGATGAAATCTACAGGCACTGAAATAAAAAATACAACTGAGAGCTTCACCAGCAGAACAGACCCAGTGGAAGAAGTCATTTCTGACCTCAAAGACAAGAATTTTGAAATAACTCAATTGGACACAAATAAAGAGAAAATACTCAAAAAGAATGAAGAAAGTCTATGTGAAATCTAGGATACCATTTAATGATACAATATTCATATCATAGGTATTCTGAAGGAGAAGAAAAGGAAAAAGGTGTTGAAAATCTGCTAAATGAAGTAACAGTAGAAAGTTTCCCAGGTTTTGAAAGAGACATGGACATCTAGATACGAGAAGTTCAAAGAACCCCAAGCCAATTCAGCCAAAAAAGGTCTTGTCACCAAACTGTCAAAAGTTAAAGACAAGAATCCTAAAGACACTAAGAGAAAAGCGTCAAGTTACATATAAAGGAAAACCAATTAGATTAACATTCGACTTCTCAGCAGAACCCCTACAGGCCAAAAGAGAGTGGGGAGGTATACTCAGACTTAAAAGAAACATGCAGGGCCGACACTGTGGCACTGTAGGCTAAGCCTCCACCTGCAGCACTGGCATCCCACATGGGCGCCGGTTCTAGTCCCGGCTGCTCCTCTTCTGATCCAGCTCTCTGCTGTGGCCTGGAAAAGCAGTACAAGATGGCCCAAGTGCTTGGACCCCTGCACCTGCGTGGGAGACCCGGAAGAATCTACTGGTTCCTGGCTTTGGACTGGCTCAGCTACAGCCATTACAGCCAAACGAGGAGTGAACCAATAGATGGAAGACCTGTTTCTCTGTCTCTCCCTCTCTCTGTCTTTAACTCTGCTTCTCAAATAAATAAATAAAATCCTTAAAAAAGAAAAAATACTTCCAACCAAGAATGTTATATCCAGCAAAGCTACCCTTTAAAATTGAAGGAGAAATGTAGCGTTTTCCAGGTAAGCAAAAACTGAGAGAATTTACCACCACCAGACCAGCCTCACAGGAAATTCTGAAGGGTGACATGACACACGTCACCACCAAATTCACTGAGACAGCAGGCAGAATCATTATCCAATCAACAATATAACCGGTTTTGGTTCTTATCTATCAATACTAACTTTGAATATAAATGGATTAAATTCACCAACCAAAGACTCAGGTTGGCTGAATGGATAAAAAAACCATGACCTCACTATATGCTGCCTATAACAAACTCACTTTACAAAGATACACATAAACTGAAAGTGAAAAGCTTGAAAAAGATATACCAGGCAAATGGAAACAAAAAATGAGCAGGTGTGACGATCCTGATATCAGATAAAACAGATTTTAAATAAAAAACTGTAGAAGAGATAATGAAGGACATTATATTTTGATAAAAGGTTCAATTCAGCAAGAAGATATAACGATCATAAATACATATGCATCCAACAACACAAGACCACCCAGATACATACAGAAAACACTATTAGACCTAAAGGGAGAGATCAACTCCAACACAGTAATAGTGGTGACTTCAACAGGCCACTCTCATCAACGGACAGGTCATGTAGACTGAAAAATCAATAAAGGGACATCAGACTTGAAACCTGCACTTGAGCAAATGGACCCAACAGACATTCCCAGGACATTTCACACAACAGCTACAGGATACACGTTCTTCTCATCAGCACATGGAACATTTTCTAGGATGGACCAAATGGTAGGCCACAAATCCATCTCAGCCAATTTAAAAAGACTGAAACCATACCATGTGTCGTCTCAGACCATAAAGGAATAAAACTAGAAATCACCAACAATAGAACATTCATGAATACTTAGAAATTAAACAACATGCTACTAAATAATCAATGGGTCACTGAAGAAATAAAAAGGAAATCAAAAACTTTCTTGAAGTAAAATGAAAGAGCAACAAATCAAAACCAGTGGGATACAGCAAAAGTAGTATTAAGAGGAAAGTTTACAGCAATAAGTGCTTACACGAAAACAGGAGAAATGTTGCAGATTAAAGATCCTATGATACTTGCCGGCACCGTGGCTCAACAGGCTAATCCTCTGCCTAGCGGCGCCAGCACACTGGGTTTTAGTCCCGGTCGGGGCACCAGATTCTGTCCCGGTTGCCCCTCTTCCAGGCCAGCTCTCTGCTATGGCCCAGGACTGCAGTGGAGGATGGCCCAAGGGCTTGGGCCCTGCACCCGCATGGGAGACCAGGAGAAGCACCTGGCTCCTGGCTTTGGATCAGCGCGGTGTGCCGGCCGCAGCGGCCATTGGAGGGTGAACCAATGGCAAAAGGAAGACCTTTCTCTCTGTCTCTCTCTCTCACTGTTCACTCTGCCTGTCAAAAAAAAAAAAAAATCTTATGATACATCTTGAAGACTTAAAAAAAAAAAAAAAAAAGAACTAACCAAACCCAAACCCAAATCAGCAGGAGATGAGAAATAATGAGGATCAGAGCAAAACAAATGAAAATGAAACAAAAAAATCCCAAAGATCAATAAAACAAAAAGTTGTTGTTTTGAGAAGATAAACAAAATAGATAAACCTCTAGCCAGACTAACAAAGAAAAAAGAGAAAAATCTCAAATAAATAAAATTAGAGATGAAAACAGATACATTATAACTGATGCCACTGAAATACAAAGAATCATAAGAAAATGCTATGAAGAATTATATGCTAATAAACTAGAAAACTTCAAAGAAATGGATAAATTCCTGAAATCATATAACCAACCAAGATAGATTCAATCTAACCAGACCCAAAGCAAGCAATGATATTGAAGCAGTAATCAAAAGTCTTCCATCAAGGAAAAGTCTAGGATCTGATGGTTTTACTACTGAATTCTACAAAACACTCAAAGAAGAAGTAACTCCAGTACTCTTCAAATTATTCCAAATTATTGAACAGGATGGAATTCGGCCGAGCTCTTCTTATGAAGCCAGTATCACTTTGATAGCAAAACCAAACAAAGACAGGACAGGAAAAGAAAACTACAGAGCTATATCCTTAATGAACAAAGATGTAAAGGTTCTCAACTAAACACTAGTAAATCAAATCCAAAACCACATGAAAAAGATCATACATCACATTCAAGTGATTTATCCCAGAAATGCAAGGGTGGTTCACCATTTGCAAAGTAAGAAACGTCATTTACATTTAATCACATCAATGGAGTGAAGAACAAAACCACATGTCATCTCAATAGATGCAGAGAAAGTATTTGGTAAGATTCAACACCTCTTTATGACGAAAAACCTTCCACAAATTAGGTACAGAAGGAACATTCCTCCAAGTTATAAAGGCTATATATGACAAACCAATATCCAATATCATACTGAATGGGAAAAAGCTGGAAGCATTTCCCCGCAGACCTAGAACAAGACAAGGATGTCCACTTGCGCCATTCTTATTCAACATTGTACTGAAGTTTTAGCAAGAGCAGTTAGGGAAGAGAAAGAAAGGGCATCAAAATTGGAAAAGAGGAAGTCAAATTATCCATGTTAGCGGATGACATGATGTTGTACATGGAAAAACCTAAACACTCCACCAAAATGTTGTTAGAATTGATACACCAATTCGGTAAAATTGCAGATTACAAAATAAACAGACATAAAACAGCTTTTTTGATGCTAATGATGAACTCATGGAAAGAGAAATCCCATTCACAATAGCCTCAAAACAATCAAATATTTAGGAATAAATTTAACCAAAGACATGAAAGATAATGAAAATTATCAAACACTGAATAAAGAAACCATCAAGTACACAGAAAAATGGAAAGATATTCCTTGCTAATGGATCAGAAGAATCAATATCATTAAAATCTCCACACTACCTAAAGCAATCTGCAGATTCAATGCAATCCCTATCACAATACCAATGACATTCTTCACAGAGTTAGGAGAAACAATCCTAAAAACTCATGTGATGGCCGGCGCTGTGGCTTAACAGGCTAATCCTCCACCTTGCGGCGCCGGCACACCGGGTTCTAGTCCTGGTTGGGGCACTGGATTCTATCCCGGTTGCCCCTCTTCCAGGCCAGCTCTCTGCTATGGCCCGGGAAGGCAGTGGAGGATGGCCCAAGTGCTTGGGTCCTGCACCCGCATGGGAGACCAGGAGAAGCACCTGGCTCCTGGCTTCGGATCAGCGCAGTGCGCCGGCTGCAGCACACCGGCCGCAGTGGCCATTGGAGGGTGAACCAATGGCAAAGGAAGACCTTTCTCTCTGTCTCTATCTCTCACTATCCACTCTGTCAAAAAAAAAAAAAAAAAAAAACACATAAAATATGTTATCTCAAAAAATAAAAAAAAAAGGGAGAAGGAAGGAGGACAGGAGGGAGAGAAGGGGGAAGGAAGAAGGAAGGGAGAAAGGGAGTATCATTATGTTCTTAGAATTGTATCTAAAAAATACACTGAATATGTTAAAAACTAATTTAAAAATTTTTTAAAGAAATTTTGAACTTCTGATTTCCTTTTTTTTTAAAGATTTACTTATTTTACTTGAAAGTCACAGTTACACACAGAGAAGGAGAGGCAGAGAGAGAGAGAGAGAAAGAGAGAGAGAGAGAGAGAGGTCTTTCATCCACTGGTTCATTCCCCAGATGGCCACAGCAGCCTGAGCTGTGCCGATCCAAAGCCAGGAGCCAGGAGCTTCTTCCAAGTCTCCCACACGGGTGCAGAGGCCCAAGACTTTGGGCCATCTTCCACTGCTTTCCCAGGCCACAGCAGAGAACTGGATCAGAAGTAGAGCAGCTGGGTCTTGAATTGGTGCCCATATGGGATGCCGGCACTGCAGGCAGCCCAGCACTGCCCCAAAAACTAATTTAAGCAATTTTTAAAAAGAAAATGGTTTCACAGTGTTTTTCTCTACTGTTTTTTCTATTTCCTAGTTCTTTTCTTATCTTTACTATGTCATTTTGCTTAATTTGGATTAAATTCTCTTTCTTCTTCAAATGTCTTAAGGTAGAAGCTAAGATTATGTTAACTTGAGACCTTTCTTCTTTTCTAATATTAAGCATTTAATGATATAAATTTCCCTATAAGCATTAGATTTAGCTGCATCCCATAATTTTTGCCCTGTTGATTTCGTGTTCATTCAGCTCAAAATATTTTCTGTGTTCTATTGCAGCTTCTACTCTGACACCAGCTTGCTGAGAACTGTGTTGATTTCCAAACATTTGGTAATTTTCCAGGTAAGTTTATGTTACTGATTTCCAGTTTACTTAGTCTGAGTATACACATACTTTTCATGATTTCAATCCTCTTATTCTTATTTATTGTATGACTCAGAATATAGTCTCTCCTACAGAATGTCCCATGTGGTTTGAAAAGTGTGTCTTCTAGTGTTATGTGGAATATTCTGTAAATGTCAATTAAGTTGGGTCATTGTTTTCTTCAATTCTGTTATCTTCACTGATTTCTGTCAACGTTTCCCATCAACTTCTGAAACTTACTGGAATCTCCAACTGACACTGAAGAAGGTCTATCTCTCTCTCCAGTTCTACCAGTTTTTGTTTCATAAACTGTGAAACCCTCTCTTCGGGTACCGGCACATTCAGGATTGCTGTCTCCTTGAAGAACTGACCCCTTTCTATTATGCAACGTCTCTTTATCCCTGGCAAGGTTCACTGGTACCTGACGCTAATATAGATACTTCGGCTTTCTTTTGATCATCATTTACATGGAAAGTCTTTTTATCTTTTTATTCTTAATATATTCTTTTACCACACAGCAATTATAACATGCTTATAGTTATTAAAATTACTATTACATGTGGAACCACTTTATATGTCGACCACTTTACTTCTGATTTTCTTCTGCCACACTTCCTTTTGCTCCCTCACCACACCCTAAACTGCCTTTTCCTTTGCCCATATGACAGTTGGGCATTTTGATTCTTATTTCTGATGATAAAAATGGTATTTCTGTTTGTATTTTCTTATGCTTATCAAGAGACTCATCTACCCTCGAAGTAAAACAAATACTCATCATTAGTCTTGTTAGTTTCTCCCTTTCTTCTTCATATCAATTAAGATTTTAATTTTACTGATAAAGCAGCAGAGACTCTTAGGGCAACCAAAACAACAGATGAAGATCTAGAAACATGTTATCTGCCAGGGTATGTATGTATGACAAGGAACCGAATGCTGAAACACACACACACACACACACACACCCCAGGTAATTATGCACTAAAAGAAAGCCAAAGGGACGCTTTTTAGATCAAACGGAACTACAAGTCAGAACAGCTCACGGAGGACACACCATGCACTGGCGGACCAGTTAGACACAGCCGAGTCTCCGCGGTCTCAGCAGCCGTGTTCCATGAGGTTGCTATACGACCGGAATTAGTGAACCTGGCACCATTGCTCCTAGAAGAAACACAGGGCTAGTTAGCTTCCTGCTGCCTCTGCTGATCACATCTGTGTTGACTGACCAGTACATAACTGTTTTATGTGTTTTCTATCTAAACATAAACAGCTGGCATTGAGCTTACAGCCAATAGCACTGTAACTCCTGCCTAAACCATGCTCACCCAACACAGGGAAATATCTTCCCTGGGAGGCCCAGACTCCCTGCACTTACAACACTGAGTGCACTCCTGGGCAACACTGGAGGGCCGTTCTAAGCAGCAAAATCACCAACAAGGAGAACAAAAAGGCCAGAAGCAAGGCACTGAATAGACCACGCAGAGGACACTTGTTTATTGTTTACACTGGCAGAGCTAAAAGAGGAAGGCAGACTTGGCAACACATGTTGGCAGACTCAAATTTTTCACCACTCTGTACATCTGCCAATAACCACAAATGCTCTGTATTGATTCTGGGGTCCCAAGTGGGATTACATTTTAATGTGGAGACCTATTCACAAGTACACCATCTGAAATAATGAAGATCAACTGTAGTTACTCATCATGCATGTGCCTGTCTTACATACAGCATCAGAACCCAAGCAACACTTGAGAGTCCCACAGGGAGAGACAAAATAATTGTAACTGGAGATTGTGACGCAATCTAAAAGTAACTGATGGATCAAGCAGACAAAAACAAGAGAGACAAAGCCACTTTTTTCAAGTGCATAAGCGACAGTCACAAGAATCTATTCTGGGGCCCTGCACTAGTGGCGCAACAGGTAGAGCCGCCATCCGCAGTGCCGGCATCCCACATGGGCGCTGGTGTGAGACCTGGCTGCTCCACTTCCCATCCAGCTCTCTGCTATGGCCTGGGAAAGCAGCAGAAGATGGCCCAAGTGCTTAGGCCCCTGCACCCACGTGGGAGACCTGGAAGAAGCTCCTGGCTCCTGGCTTTGGATCGGGGCAGCTCCAACCGTTGCGGCCATCTGGGGAGTGAACCAGCGGATGGAAGACCTCTCTGTGCCTCTCCTTCTCTATCTGTGTAACTCTGACTTTCAAATAAATAAATAAAAATTTTTTTTGTAAAAAAAATATATATTCTGTAGATTTTGTATCACAAGGGACATCTCAGTGAATTCCAAAGAATGAACACTATTCAGATTATGTTCTCTAATCACTAAATTAGAAATCAGTAAAATATTTGCTCTAAAAAATGCCACATAACTGGAAAATAAAAAAGCATGTATCTTTGCATATAATTTTGAGTCATCTTCAGTGTAAGTTCTCAAAAACAAAACTACTGGATCAAAACATAGGCAGGCTGTATCTGAGAGACATTACAAAAACAAGCATTCTAAAACTTAAAATAGTTATATTCAGGGGCCGACGCCGTGGCTCACTTGGTTAATCCTCCACCTGCGGCGCCGGCATCATATATGGGCACCGGGTTCTAGTCCTGATGGCTCCTCTTCCAGTCCAGCTCTCTGCTGTGGCCTGGGAGGGCAGTGGAGGATGGCACAGGTGCTTGGGTCCCTGCACCCGCATGGGAGACCTGGAAGAAGCTCCTGGCTCCTGGCTTCGGATTGGCGCAGCCCCAGCTGTTGCGGCCATTTGGGGAGTGAACCAATGGAAGGAAGACCTTTCTCTCTGTCTCTCTCACTGTCTGTAACTCTATCTCTCAAATAAATAAATAAAAATCTTAAAAAAAATAGTTATATTCAAATGTATTTCCATGACTTGTTTTCTTTTGGGAGATTGGATTTCATTATCAATTTTCACAAAATTATTCAAAGGAAAAAAAAAGTCCGTACACAATCTATTTATTTATTTTAAAGGCAGAGAAGCAAGAAAGAGAGGGAGCCAGACAGACAGACAGCGAGGTCCAATCCTCTGGCTCACTCCCCAGGTGCCCATCACAACCAGGAAGTTGGCCGCCAGGGTGCATGTTAGTAGGAAGCTGAAATAAGGAACGGAGCCAGGAGCCAGGAACCAGAACGCAGGGACTCGATGTAACACAGGGATTGCGATGTGGGATGCAGGGTACCCAGGTCTCTTAACCACAGGCAAATGTCTGCGCCTACACTCGAGTTCACAGAGCCTTTTCTCTCTTCCATACCTCCCTTTCCTAGCCGAGAACAGGACGCATCTTCTGATCTATCTGGGTCCTTGTTTCTGCTTCTGAACAGGCCAGCTCTCCTTTCTGCGGTAACACACATACTGAAAAGCGTGAGCTGCACCTGTAGCGCAACGTGACGTGGTAGACGGACTCCTCGGCCCCTAATCTGGGTCTTATTTCCCCACTTCAGACATCAGGTGCACCTGTGCAGTTGCACAGCTGGACAACAACATTATTGCCACAAGATCCACTTATTACCACAAGATCTACCAACTGCTTCCTGATTCCTCCGTGAACAGAATGTTTACTCCACCTCAAGAATCATCTCTGTGTTCCTCCACTTACCACCTAAAAACATCGCTGCCACCTAGAGAGTCGTCATCTGGTATTTTCTCTTTGGCAGCCCCTGTGCCTTCAATGCAACATATCCCACGCTGAAAACGCTCCTTTCATTCTCTCTTTTCTCACAAAATCAAGGAAACTAAAATTCGGCTTCCTCCACCACAGAGGAAGCACTTTACAATAGGTACAAATGAACAAACAATTTCAAAAGCTTTTTACTACGAGAAATCAACGTGAAACTCTGCAATGCTGGTTTTTTAAAAAATCTTTAAATATCTCTTCACTTATTTGAAAGGCAGAGTTACAGAGAGGCAGAGGCAGAGAGAGAGAGAGAGAGAGGTCTTGCCTCTGCTGGTTCACTCCCTAGACGGCCACAAAGGCCAGAGTGGGGCTGATCCAAAGCCAGGAGCCAGAAGCCAGGAGTTTCTTCCAGGTCTCCAACATGGGTGCAGGGGCCCAAGCACTTGGGCCATCCTCCACTGCTATCCCAGGCCACAGCAGAGAGCTGGATGGGAAGTGGAGCAGCCGGGACTTAAACCGGCGCCCATATGGGATGCCAGCACTGCAGGTGGCAGCTTTACCTATTATGCCACAGCGCCGACCCTACTATGCTGTTTTATCAGTGACATTTGCATCAATCCCAGGTGTACTAATCAAAACTCACCTTGCTTCATGAAAGAGCAACAGTTGCTCTGGGAATAAAAAAAGAATTTATCTTGTCTTGACTCTCTTTATAGGCTCAAGGTAAGAAAATTATATGGCACTTAAAAACTAAGTGAAATCAGAATTTATGAAAACAATTTGGTAATACGTATCAAAAGTCTGAAAATGTTCTACTCTTTAATCCAGTTACTTCACTTCCCGGAATCTCATCTAAGGAAATATCAGAACTGCCATCGAAGACGTATTCAAAAAGACGTGTACCTCAACAGCATGCAGAACAGAAAAAAACTGGACAGCAACCTCGTACCATGTACAATGCAAAATAACACAAAGTCCAATTCCATGCTGCCTAAGCCATACAGACGCTTAGATATCCCACAAAACGAGGAGTCTGAGTGGGTCTAGGTTTTGTTACCAGCTCAGCGTCATCACCAAGGAAGCAGATTCCCTTAACTCTGGGTCTGTGGTTCACCCTTAGCACAAAACGGCTGCATAACACATGCACCCAAATGTGAAGTGACAAGACGGAACGGGGCCCACAGCTTCCACCTTGCAAGATCTCACCCACTAACAAGATTTTTCAAAAACGAGTAAATAAAATTAAAGCGACAGAACAAAGTTCCTCTTATGTATGACTGGCTGAAGGAGGATCTGTTTACGTCTAGAGCAATCATTAGAGACATTTGCCTTCATCAGGGCAGACCAAGCAGAACGCAGTCTCAGGGTGACACCACAGGTTCTTTTCCGGGAAGGAGTTTCCCTGAGAGTGTGGCAGGGCCTCTGTCTCTTAATGAGCTTGTTTCTAACTGACAGGAGTTACGTTGTGGCAGAAGCCCTCCCCAGGTCAGGAGGAGGGAAAGGGAGGCACGGTCCAGGGAAGGAAGTGTAGCTGTTAGCTGCTGGCCGACGAATGCTTCAGCTGTAGTCCCTTTCTGCTCATATGAAACCATTTCCGGTTCCACCTGCTCATACACAGCACTGGTGCTAACCCTTGCTGGACAGCTTATGCCTCAGTTTGTGGGTGGAAAAAAACATCATCGGTAACCACACACGCAGGCACATACGGTATCAAATTCCTGTGGCGACCGCATAATACTAGAATACCCAATCAGATGTACGCACGTAGCCATGTAAGAGACAAAGAGGCTAAAACCATATATAAGGAAATACCCCTTTGTTCGCGGCTCAGGTTTTCAGATAAAAATTTAGATAAAAATTCTGGGCCTTCTGCTGGCATAAATAATGGACTACTTTTTTTAATTAATTTATTTTTTTTTGACAGGCAGAGTGGACAGTGAGAGAGAGAGACAGAGAGAAAGGTCTTCCTTTTCCGTTGGTTCACCCTCCAATGGCCGCTGCGGCCGGCGTGCTGCAGCCGGCGCACCGCACTGATCTGAAGCCAGGAGCCTGGTGCTTTCCCTGGTCTCCCATGAGGGTGCAGGACCCAAGCACTTGGGCCATCCTCCTCTGCACTCCCAGGCCACAGCAGAGAGCTGGCCTGGAAGAGGGGCAACCGGGACAGAATCCGGGACTAGAACCTGGTGTGCCGGCGCCACAGGTGGAGTATTAGCCTAGTGAGCCGTGGCACCGGGCTGGACTGCTTCTTTTAGAAGGCCCTGGTGTCTTGTCTCCGTACACAAGAGCAAAGATTCTCCCTGCAATTCCTACTCCATTTATGTGAGTAAAATAATGATTTTGTCAGCAAGGAAGAAGGACAAGGGTAGACGATAAGAAATAGCTGTGTTTATAAAACTACACCTGCTACAGGAAGATTGAGTAATGATGAAATAAATCATGGCATTTTATATCATTAATTGTAGTTTCAGAGAAATTTTAATTACTGAGAGAAATGCTTTTAATACAATGCTGTGTAAAAAAGATTATAGAAAGGAATATGATCAGCATTGTGGTATAGTGGGGTAAAGCTGCCGCCTGCAGTGCCGGCATCCCATATGGGCGCTGGTTCAAGTCCTGGCTGCTCCACTTCCCATCCAGCTCTCTGCTATGGCCTGGGAAAGCAGTGGGAGATGGCCCAAGTCCTTGGGCCCCTGCACCCATGTGGGAGACCCGGAAGAAGCTCCTGGCTCCTGTCTTCAGTTCAGCTCAGCTCCAGCCATTGCGGCCACTTGGGTAAGTAGGATCTGTCTCTCTAAAACTCATGTAGACAGTTTAAACACTGACATCTTCATGGCTGATGGACTAGGGCTGTGAAGACTTGGTCCAGTGTTGGTGTCTACAAACTGGGGCAGCGAGATCTCTGGTCATGTGGGTCTTGCCCTCAGAGGGTGGTTCTCATGAGAGAGGAGGATCTCGAGTTCGTGGCCAGCCTAGGTTCTCGCTGTTTCCTGGATGGTGTGACTGCTGCTCCACACCTGCCGTGACCAGCTCCCACCATACACAGGAAGATGGGGCCAACCAACCTGAGCTGTAGCCTCCAAAGTGTAAGCAATACCTTCCCTCCAGAAAGCTCCTCCTGGGCATCGAAAGTAAGGAAAAGTGGACTAATGCAGTGTATCCTCACTTCCCTGCTAGGCTGTAGCCGTGGAAGCTTCCAGTCTCAGTGGGTTATGAATGAGCCACTTCCGAGTGGTCCCACAGTTTCAGAGAGTGTGAACCTTACTCTGTATTTTATTCTCACAGTCTGCCATCAAGTTGGCACCCAGGTAATTGTGTCGATGAGTGAGGGGTAAAAATGCGTGAAGTGTAAAAAAATCTGAACACATGCACAAAGCCATTGTGGATTTTTACGTTTTATTGGCTGTGTTCATGAATTAAGACTATTTCAAAACTAATTTACGTTGCAAGAGTTAACAATGAGAAAACAATTTAGCATAATATTTACCTTTATAAAGTTGTTTCATGAAATAAAGTGCCTAACTGAAAATCAGTAAGTTCTGTATTCTTCTCCCCTCTGGCTCCTAAACCCTCTTCATGCCAGCAAGCACGCGACACTCTGTCTCAGACATGGTGCTTTCGACGTGCTCTGAGCTGGACGTGATGTGAAGAAGGTAGGAAGGCTCTCAGCGACACAGCTGCAGACACAATCTCCTCCCTTCCCGGGACCGATTTGGAGAGCAGGAAGGGGCTTACTCTGTCAGCTTACACCACCAGCTTCTGTCCTCGCCATCAGCACTAAGTGGAGATGACACTGAGCTCTCCTGACGCGAGGATTTGGACTGCCTGTCTACTGAACAGCAGAGCCCACCGACTGCCTTGTGTATTCTCCCTGCGTCTTTGGCTGAGCATCAAGGGGGTGATGCTACATGAATGACACAACGCACTGTAACCAGCAGAAGCACACCCAGTACGAGAGTCCCACACAGGAGTCCAGACAGCAAAACAGCAGGCAGGCTCCGTTTCAGCTCATGCTTACTCGGTAGCACATCACAAGTTCAACTACCCACACTGTTGCAAAAGCTAGCTGTTTTTTATTTGCCACACACACAGACGTAAATCAACGGACATTAGATGCAAATGTTCTGTGGGCCCACTGCACTCAGATCCTTGCATGAGGTTCTACAGTAGGGCCTGAGGTTCTGGTACTGCAGAGGGCTCTGGCGTGATCTACCCAGAAAAACTTCTCACTGCTGTTAATTCTGAACATGGTCCTAGAACTTCTCTTTTTTTTTCTTTTTTCTTTTTTTTTGACAGGCAGAGTTAGACAGTGAGAGAGAGAGACAGAAAGAAAGATCTTCCTTCCGTTGGTTCACCCCCCAAAATGGCCACGATGGCCGGCGCTGCGCCGATCCAAAGCCAGGAGCCAGGTGCTTCTTCCTGGTCTCCCATGCGGGTCCAGGGCCCAAGCACTTGGGCCATCCTCCACTGCCCTCCCGGGTCACAGCAGAGAGCTGGACTGGAAGAGGAGCAACCGGGACTAGAACCCGGGGTGCTGGCACCGCAGGTGGAGGATTAGCCTAGTGAGCTGCGGCGCCGGCCCCTAGAACTTTTCAAGATACATGAAAGCAAGCGGAGTTCTCTCAGTTAACTGCGATTCACTTTTCTCTCGGTGCACATTAACTGTGTACTCTGTGCAGCAGTACCAGAAACCATTCCCCCAGGAAGCTACGTGCCTGCTTACTTAACATGGGCAGTTCACCTGAGAGCAGCTTACGGTCTTAGAATTAACGTCAGCTAATCCAAATGCTGTTTAGGGGCCGAGCAACTTAGGTCATTTCTATATAGCCTGTGGCCAGTACACTTCAAAGAGAAAAGGTTAGGAAACATTTAACTTATTTGCAAAGCTAGCTAAATATCGCTTTCTTCTTCTATGTGTCACTTTTCCTACTGGTTTGAAAAAAGGAATTCTCCTAGTATTCGTTAAAACATGCACGTGAAAGTAATAAGGCTTGTAAATCCTGCCAGTATGCACTTTTAGTTTCTTCTATTGAAGAATGGAATGAACACTGTTTTAAAGACAATATTACAGTTCCGGCACATCCAGTTTAGTTCTTACCTCTATACTGAAATAGCCTCTGTCCACATAGTCTCCCAGAAAGAGGTAGCGTGTGTTACTAGGTGAGCCTCCAACTTCAAACAGCTTCATCAGATCAAAGAATTGTCCATGAATGTCGCCGCACACTAGGAAGAAGAAACAGTAATGAGTTGGGGTGAAAAATTTTATCTTTTTTTAAAAAAAAATTCAGTCATTTATTTGAAAGGCAGAGTTAGAGAGGGGTGGGGGGAGAAAGAGAGACACAGAGAGAGAATCTTTTATCTGTTGGTTCACTCTCCAAAGGGCCACGATGGCTGGAGCTGGGCCAATCTGAATCCAGGAGCCAGGAGCTTCCTCTGGGTCTCCCCCGTGGATGGCAGGGCCCAAACATTTGAGCCATCCTCCACTGTTCTCCCAGGCACATTAGCAGGGAGTTGGGTCAGAAATGGAGCAGCTGGGAATTGAACCGGCACCCACATGGGATGCTGGCCCCCAAAAATAACATCTTAGAAGAAAAAAGGCAATATACCAACATGTATTCCAGTATAACTTTTAATTTAAATCATTGTAGCTTTAAAAAAAAAAAAAAAGATTCAGAACACAAACTAACGCCGGAAAGCCAGCCCGAATCACTGTAGCTTTTGACTGGACTGCTGTGTAATTGCAATCTATCTACTGATACTAAAAAGACCAACTGGAAATACTAAACATTGACCACTGTATTTCTTCAATGAACAACAAACATCCTATCCAATCCAAAGAATGGGACTGTGTCACTCCCAGAAAAACTATGCCACGTGTTTGAGCTGGCCACGAGCAATCATTTCTCAAGAGCCGCTCCTAGCTCAGTGTCGTCGTGCAGACACTCTCCACACCTGTGATCGGAGCCTCCACTTCGATCATGGTCTTCTCCTGCCTCAGGATGGCAGCCCCATCTTTGATGATCTTTAAGGCTACTTCCTCTTCCAGCCGACCTTCCTTTACCAGGTGGTTTTTCAAAACATCCACTTTAGGTTTCCCATTCTCAAATACTTCCTTCAAAGTAAGCCGCTGGGTCGGAGGAAAGGGGACAGCTGCAAAGAGAACAAAAACCATAATCTAAAATAAACACCCGAGGATAACCACGAGCATGCCTCTTGGATGTCACGAATCCAGCCCCATAAAGCTCCGTGATTTCACAGGCACAGCACCAGAACTATGTGGGGAAAAGTCCAGGACACCATATAGCATAAACGAGAAATTCTGCTCGCTCGCTCTCTCTCTCTCTCTCTCTCTCCATCTCTTACACTTTCTCCCTCTTTTCCTTCTTCGACCCTTCCCTCCCGTCTGTCAGGTATCCCCCAACAAACCCTTTCCCTTAAAAAATAAGAAATTCTGATTTTCAAAAAGCTCATGGTCAAAGTCATTTAAAAGGTGTGTGTGTGCATGAGAATTATAATGTCCCCTATATTAACATGAAAAACTAGAAGCTGATGCAGGGAACAAGCTAAAACTGAGACAAGGGACTAGAGGCTATGAGTATCTCTATCTATCCATGCAAAAGGTTTTTACAATGAAACTGTGGCTAAAAAAAATAGAAAAAAAGTAGTAACAATATAAAATAGCATTTCTTCCACAGAACTAATCTAATGAAGCCCTACGTTTTAGAACTTCAGTTCCTGATCGTGGACACTTGTCCTTGAAAGGTGGTTACTTACTGTATTTTATTACTGACAACAAGAACACTATCAGGATAGAGCCATGTCTGCAGATCTGCTGTGGGCACACAGCCTAAACTTGAGAACAGGTATGGGAAGTCTAGTTCTGTTTTCTCATTTGGAAATCTAACCAGCTTCAGTTTATACTGGGTACTAAGTTTATATCTATGATATCATGCTGAAGTTTTGGTTGAACTTAAACACACACAAAAAACTATTTATTTGAGAGACAGATAAAATAGAGCGAGCTCCTTCCCACTGACCCCCCAAGAGCCCGCAACGACCCCCGGTGGTGCTGAAGCCAGGAGCTGGGAAGGCAATCCAGGTCTCCCACACGGGTGGCGAGTGCCCAGTCACATGAGCCATCACCACTGCCTCCGTGGTCTGCTGGAAGCTAACAGCCGGCACTGGTTATTGAACCCAGGTACCCCAGTACTGGACACGGGCATCCTAACCAGAGCCTAATACCTGTCCCAGAAAAGAGCTTGATGTTTAAAAGCTGCCTATCGGGGCAGGTATTGTGGCAGAGGGCGTTAGACTGCTGCTCAGGATGGCCGTATCTCGTACCAGAACGTCGGCCGGAGTCCAGCCTGCTCTGCCTCTGACCCAGCTCCCTGCTTCTGCACCCAGCAAGCAGCAGATGATGGCCCAAGCACGCGAGTTCCCGCCATCCACATGGGCAACAGCCTCAGCCTGATGCAGCCCTGGCTGTTGCAGTCATTTGTGAAGGGAGCCATCAGTGGAAGATATTCTCTCTCTCTCTCATAAATAAACCTTTTTAAAATTAGCTATTATCTCTTTTGCCTCTTTATAATATGGTAGTCTATGTTGGTTTGGTTTGGTTTTGGGTTTTTTTGTTTGTTTGTTTTTGTTTTTTTTTTGGTGCACCAGCCTGTAATTTTTAATTAGAATTACCTCTCAAAGACATTGCACCTTTCAAGTCTATGACTGAGCTTAACAATGTTTAACAGTGGCTTATGCTTGAAAGAATTCAGTGTTAAATTCAATTTGCTTCACATTGATGTTTGCAAATACATCATTAGCAATTCTTAAGTATTTCAAATCAACCAATTTGAGGCACAGAAGCCTTGCTCTCAAATAACCGTTCTGAAGTGACATGAAGACTGGAAGCAGCCTGTGAGTGGAGTCCAAGTCTCTAACCACCAACCCCTCTCTGATGAACTCATGCTGGGAACTGCAAGGCTGAAGGGTGCAGGCCGCTTCCTGGTCCTGCCAGATGCCTCCCCGTGCAGCTCACCGCAAGGGGACAGCAACCACCAAAACCTCCTGCATCTGCAATGGGTGCACAGCCAAGATGAGTGCACCCCCCCCCCAGCATAACCCACTCCCAGACGGTCACGCTGGGGCCCCCAACAGGGACACTTCAACAGCAGCTCCCTAGCCAGTTTCCTCTGGGTCCTGTGGCACGCAGACTGGGGTTTGCCTGTGCATCTGGAAGCCATGTTCCTGCCTTCTGGAACACCAGATAACTTGGTCTCAATTTCTGACACGGCCAACACATCAGGAGCAGCACTCACGCTGGGAACACACTGGGGGACAACGTTCTCGGCAGCACACGCGACATCCTCGGGAGCTCCTGCAGTTACCAAACAGGACAAACTCTTCCAGCGTCACTGCTGGCCTCTGAAGACTCTGCCCTACCTGACCCTCACTGCGCTGACAGACGAGTCAGGCACGTGGACGTCCGTATGGAAATAGCTAACAGACGCAGGGACACTGAGGTCCACCGAGATGACCTAAGGCCGGCCCACGGCCTGGCCACCCAGCGACTCTCACCCAGCACAGGTGGCTCCAGGGTGCCTGCCACGCTGGGACATGGTTGCACAGGAATGGCACAAACAAGCCTGGTTGGGCAGTGACGGACAACATGGGATGGCTGACACACCAGCAAGCCAGTCCCAAGGACCTGTGGTCTGCTTTAGATCCACTCAGATCTAACAGCCATGATATCTAACATGATAAACTTAAACAAGATGTTCAATTTCGATGCGATATATGCCTGGCAGTTCCACTTCCAGCTCTGTGAAAGTGATACTTAAAACCAAGTTGAGGGGTCAGCACTGTGGCCCAGGAGGTTAAGCCACTGCCTGCAATGCCGGCAATCCATAGAGAGCCCAGTTCATGTCCCAGCTGCTCCACTTCCTTCAGCTCCCTGCTAATACACCTGGGAAGGCAGTAGATGATGGCCCAGGGATTGGAGCTCTTGCCACCCATATGGGAAACCAGGATGGAGTTCCAAGCTCCTGGCTTCCACTAGGTCCAGTCTTAGCCACTGAGGCCATCTAGGGAGTAAACCAGTAGATGGAAGATTTTTCTCTCTTTCTCTACCTTTGAAATAAATAAATCTTTTCTAAAAAAATGTTGCAATGTACCAGGTTAAGCCACTGACTGTAAAGATGGTATCTCACATGGGTGCTGGTTCAAGTCCCTGATGCTCCCCACTTTTTTTTTTTTTTAAGATTATTTATTTGAAAGAGTTACACACAGAAAGAAGGAGAGGCAGAGAGAGAGGTCTTCCAACCACTGGTTCACTCCCCTGTTGGCCACAATGGCTGGAGCAGTGCCTATCTGAAGCCAAGAGCCAGGAACTTCTTCTGGTTCTCCTACGCAGGTACAGGGGCCCAAGCACTTGGGCCATCTTCTGCTGCTTTCCCAGACCATAACAGAGAGCTGGATCCAAAGTGGAGCAGCCGGGACTTGAACTCGTGCCCATACGGGATGCCGGCCCTGCAGGCAATGGCTTTACCTGCTACACCACAGTGCCAGCCCCGGGACAAATTAGCCCTAATCTGTGTTATTTGGATAGAATACAAACATGCTACTGTCGTGGGATAACTGGCTTCAGAAGAAAACCAAAGTATTGTGATGGATGTTTAGTCTTCAGGAGTCTTTAGATTCCTCTGGGGAATTTCCAAGATGAGGTAGAGGTCAGCACGGAACAAGCTCAAGTTTCTACTGCAGTGTGCTTCAGAGCCATTTCAGAAAGGAACTCCTCACTCGACACGTCAGGGGAGATGACATGCTGTTTGGGAGCTGCTGCGAAACACGGGGCAGCAGGGAATACACTGCGGAGCACAGATGGGAGAAGACGGGCTGAGCGCGTTCCCGCGAAGTGTGGAGATGCTCACTTCCCAGGTCACCGTGCCCTCCCACCACAGGGACGAGCTGGGAATCCTTCAGAACAGAAAGGTAGAAAGCGTTACGAAAGCCAAGGCTGTAGACTCAGAAAGGCACCTGAGGCTCAGTCGCCAGCTACACTGTCGTTCCCAGGGGGTGACTCCAGGGAACCAGGAGGAAGTGGGAGCCTCAGAGCTCGCATCATCCCCCACACGCAAACAGATTCCGCCTGCTTGTGGAGAGTGGCAAGGATCTGTGAAAGCACGTGACAGCAGAAATACTCCCAGGCATTTTTTGCAAACAGATTTTGTCATAATTTCTCTACTTAAAAGTGGGTAAAAAAGGCCAAGTCACCAATACCCCCAACAATAACTAAGTCAGAGCTCATTTTAAATGGGTCACCTTATATTTTCCAAGCCACTCCCAAATGAGAACATCTACTCAATTATTACAGGCAAAATATTAGTGAAGACATATTCCCAAATGTTTCAAAGTAATTTGGGATGCTACATTAGAAGTTGGACACACATTTTCTGATTTGCCAGCTACAAAACAATACACACACACACACACACACACAACCCACTCGGCATCTTTCTTTCTAAATAATTATAAAAAGGGATAAAAATGTAAAATACAATTGAGGAAAAGCATAAATCTTTAGAATGGTTGACTCAAAATACAATGACAAACTTCCAGTTCGAAACCTCTGACTACTCCTGACTCAGTATCTCCTAACACCTACTATGGTCTGAATGCTGTGTCCCCCAAAATTCACATGTTGCAACCTAGTCCCCAGCGTGGTGGCACTGAGATGGGGTCGATGAGGTCATAAGGACTCTGCCCTTTCTGCCCTCTGAGGACACAGAGAAGGCACCCGTCTAAGGCGCAGGTTCTCCCCAGGCACATTCACTTCACACAGCAGTCTTGAGCAGAATGGAAATAAAGGTCTATTGTTTACAAATTACAGCTAAGGAACATCCCGATTTACAAAAACCTGACCTTTTTGTTTTTAACTTTCTGACAGTGTAAAAGCAACACGTATTCCACAGAAATCATACTTCAATTTGTGACTTTTGATTTTTCCTGTACCTATGAGCCTTCCTAGGGATGCTAGGCAGAGGTATTGAGTGTGGCTCCCCAGCAGCCACGAGCTCAGCACAGGAGACAACCACACTCTACAGGGCGCTGTGCCGCTGAGCTAGGAGGTTCAGGTGGATTAAATGCATTTCTTTTTTTTTCTTTTTTTTTTTTTTTTTTGACTGCCAGAGTGGATAGTGAGAGAGAGACAGAGAGAAAGGTCTTCCTTTCTGCCATTGGTTCACCCTCCAATGGCCGCCGCGGCCGGCGCATCGCGCTGATCCAAAGCCAGGAGCCAGGTGCTTCTTCTGGTCTCCCATGCGGGTGCAGGGCCCAAGCACTTGGGCCATCCTCCACTGCACTCCTGGGTCATAGCAGAGAGCTGGCCTGGAAGAGGGGCAACCGGGACAGAATCCGGTGCCCCGACCAGGACTAGAACCTGGTGTGCCGGCGCCGCAAGGTGGAGGATTAGCCTGTTAAGCCACGGCACTGGCTAAATGCATTTCTAATAATTTTATGTGAGAGGGAGACAGAGAGAGAGAGAGAGAAACCTGCCCTCCCACCTGTTGGCTCACTCCCTCAATGGCCCTGGGAGCTGGGCCTGGCCAGAACAACTGGGAAGTCAATCCAGGTCCCCAACGGTAACAGGACCTCGATTACCTGAGCCATCGCCACTGCCTCCCAGGGTGCAGGCAGCTGGAGTCGAGAGGCAGAATCAGATGTGGAATCTAGGTATTCTGTTAAGGGATGCAGGGGTTCTAACCGACAACCTAACTCCTAGGCTAAATGCCTGCCCCTTTCTTATTTTTAAAGTTGTTGATCAATATGTAATACTTGTACATTTTTATAGGGTACAATGTTATATTTTAACATATATAGAAAGCATAAGCCAGGCAAATCAAGCAACCTTATCTTTTTTCTGTGTTTGGGACCAAGAAGTTCCTCTCTTTATTATATATATATATCATATATATGATACATTATTGTGAACTAGTGAAATCCACTATGCTGCAAAACACCAGCACTCACTGCTTCTATCTGACTGAGGTTTGGTACCCATTATCCAGCCCCTCGAACCTAGCTCCTCCTACCCTTCCCAACTTCTAGGAACCACTACTCCAAGGTCAGGTTAACCTTTTTTTATTTTTAACTTCCACATATGAGAGAGAGCATGTGGTATTTGTCTTTCTCTATTTGGTTTACTTTGTTGAAAATAATGAGCTCCAATTCTATCCATTTTGTTGTAAATGTCAGGATTTCACCCTTTTATTGCTTAATAATATTCCATTGTATATGTACCATAATTTCTTTTTAAAAGAGATTTATTCTTATTTATTTGAAGGGCAGCATTACAGAGAGGGAGGGGTCAGTGGGGGGGGGGAGGAAGAGAGAGAGAGAGAGAGAAAGAAAGAAAGAAAGAGAGAGAGAGAGAGAGAGAGAGAATCTTCTATCAACTGGTTCACGTCCCAAATGGCTGCAACGACCATGGCTGGGCCAGGCCAAAGCCAGAAGCCAGGAGCTCCATCGGGGTTTCCCACATGGGTGCAAGGGCCCAACGACTTTGGCCATCCTCCACTGCTTTCCCAGATACACTAGCAGGGAGCTGGATCGGAAGTGGAGCAGAAATGACTTGAACTGGCGCCCACATGGGATGCAGGCACTATAGGTGGTGGCTTAATCCACAACACCACAATGCCGTACCCATTTTTTTTTTTTTATCTAGCCAGCCACCAGTAGACACCAGGTCAATTTCACGTCTCGGCTAATCTGAACGGTGCTGCAGTGAACATGGAAGTACAGGAATCTCTTCCAAGTCTGATTTCATTTTCTTCGTACAAATTCCCAGAAGTGAGACAAGTGGCTCACAAGGCAGGTGTATTCCTTGTGGTCTGAGGAATCTCCACGCTGTTCTCTGTAATGGCTGTACTAATCCCCCAAAAGATATTTTCTATGAAGCAAAACAGAGACAAAATGGCCTGAGAAAAGATCAGGTGGTAACAATGAGATGAAAAACAGTTACAGAAGAATCGCTAGAAAAACTAAAACCGCATTAGCATAATTTAGAATCCTACTGGAGAGAATGAAGAGCAGAAATGACCTGCTAACAATAAAGTACGTAATACAGAAGACAGACTAGGGAAGTTCTCTTGGAACGCAAAGCAGGGGCCAGTGCTGTGGCACAGCGTAGTGGGTGAAGCCGCTGCCTGCAGTGCCGGCATCCCATAAGGGCGCCAGTTTGAGTCCCGGCTGCTCCACTTTAGATCCAGCTCCCTGCTAACATACCCAGGAGGGCAGTGGAAGATGGCCCAAGTGCTGGGTCTCTGCACCCACGTGGGAGATCCAGAAGTCCTGGATCCTGGCTTCTGGCCGTGGCCTGGCCTAGCCCTGGTTACTGCGGCCACTTTGGGAGTGAACCAGCAATGGAAAATTCTCTCCCTCTAGTTATCACAAGGCATATTCTCGCAAAAGTTCTGATTTCCAAGGCTAAAGAATAGCTTATTTCACAATGATCTACCATTTTTGTTGTTCTCTTTTTCCCAAAACATTAAGTGTGTTTTCCCAAAACATTAAGAAAGAGTGTGACCAATACATTTTACACATGGCCCAACAATTTACATTATGTGTAAATTATGAGCCTTCACAGACTCCGCGGGGCTCAGAAGAACACATCGCCTGCTAGCCTTCCTGAAAGTGAATTACTTCAACACGTGAACGCAGGTAATGTTCTGTGTCCTCATTTGGATGCTGCTTCTGTGAAAATCGTCAAGCTGCATAACAACGATACGTGTGCTTCTGTGTACCATACTTCAATAATTTAAAAAAAAAATGTTTAAGTCCAGCTAACCTCAGAGTTGAATTAAAATTAAGAAAAAACTGCAGAAGTCATGGAAGCAGAGCCTGGCAGATCCAGCTCCATTCTTGGGTCACTCTGTACCCCCACTCGGACGCACAGGTCGACCGTGAGTTCAGGAAGGCTACGTGAGTCACAGGGCAGGCTTCCACTCAGTGCTGTCTGCCTCTTCGGGTCCTGTAGTCTCAGGAAACGTGCTTCTAGGATGACTGCTTTCGCCCCCCTGTCCAAGCAGAATCTCTCTGACACGGCTGGCTGCTGACCACATCCAAATCATGTTCCGGACACTTTACAAGGAAAATTTCCAGACAGAACATCTGCCTTTTCCTCCACTCTCTCCTCAAAAGCAGAAGTATATTAAGCAACAAAATGAACCACTGTCATTACCAAATAGGTCAAATAATGAGTTTCTATATTCCAAAAACTTTCCAGAGCAGGAGAGATCTGTCAGGAGAACGTCAGCAGGAAACCACTGGCCGGAGACCCCTGCCCAGCCTGTGTCTGCAGTGAGATACGCTGGCATTGTACCAGAGGAGACAGGATGACACTGTGCCCTGGGTCAGCCTCTAATTCTGTTAAGACATGTTCTGCTGAGCTGCCAGCCCCAGGCAGGTTGCCAGAGCCCTGAGTGTCTCTGGAGCATGAGGAACACGGATGCCCTCAGCCCATCAAGAATGCTTGAGGTACAGTAAGACGCACCTGTCTGGGACCCTTGGGAATAAGTTAATGTTTATGGACAGTGAGGCTTTTTTAAAACTGTTTTTGTTAAATATCAATTATAAATCAACATATAGAAAAACACACCTATGAGGGGGCTTCAAAAAGTCAATGGGAAAATGGGATTGGGGGTGCGCTGTGGAGCAGCAGGTTAAGCCTCCACTTACAACATCAGTATCCCAGGTTGGAGCACTGGTTCAGGTCCTGGCCACTTCACTTCCAATCCAGCTCCCTGCTAACGTACATGAGAAAGCAGCAGAAGATGGCCCAAGTGCCTGGGCTCCCACCACCCACATGGGAGACCCAGATGGAGTTCTGGGCTCCTGGCTTCAGCCTGGAACAGCCCCAGACACTGCTGCTGCCACAGAGGAGTGGGCCAATGGATGGAAGATCCACCCCACCCCCAACCCCTCACACTGCTTTTTCAAAAAAATTTTTAAAAAGAAAAAAATGTGAATTTTCCATGAACTTTTTGAAGTTTCTTTGTATTTATAAAATTTTAAAAAGCAAAAGGTACATTTAAGGCTCTAAAAAATTTCATATATAATCATTTTCAAAGATTAGAATATGAGAAACTCCTAGATGACAGTAGTATGTCAAATGCCTTATATCTAAAACCTACAAGTATTCCGGTATTAACTGTACTTAAAATTAAACCCATCTAAAACATGTATTACAAGGGGTTGGCTTTGTAGAGCTGTCAGCTATGCTGCCGTCTGTGGCACCAGCATCCCACATCAGAGCGCTGGTTCAAGTCCTGGCCACTCCACTTCCAACCCAGCTCCCTGTTAATGTGCCAGAGAAGGACCCAAGTACTTGGGCTCATGCCACCCATATGGGAGACACAGATGGAGTTCTAGGTTCCTGGCTCCAGTCTGGCTGAGCGAGCCCTAGCCAGTGCAGCCATTTCAGGAGTGAGTAAGTGGATGGACACTCTCACACTCGCTCCCTACCATTCTTTCAAATAAATAAATCTTTTTTAAAAATGCTTTACAAAAGAGAGTTACGGCACATATGCAAATATTGGTGCTAGGTAACAAGACTCTAATTACTGTAATCTTCCTATTTTTCAACTTTTTTCCAATGACTGTGCTATTTTTATCATCAGGAAAATATATTTTTTAATATTTTATTTTATCATTTATTTGAGAGGTAGAGTTACAGAGAGAGAGAGGGAGAGACAGAGACAAAGGTCTTCCACCTGCTGGTTCACTCTCCAGATGGCTTCAGTGGCCAGAGCTGAACTGATCCGAAGCCAGGAGCCAGGAGATTTTTCCAGGTCTCCCACATGGGTGCGGGGGCCCAAGGACTTGGGCCATCTTCCACTGCTTTCCCAGGCCATAGCAGAGAGCTGGATCAGAAGAGGAGCAGCCAGGGCACAAACTGGCATCCATATGGGAGTCCAGCACTGCAGGCAGAGGCTTAAGCCCACTATGCCACAGCGCTGGCCCAAATATATTTTTAAGAAGTCAGAATATATAATTGTATATACATACAAGATCATAATGATATTCTAAGTGAACAATAAGAACTAGAAGAAAATGGTGAAAGTATTAAGAAGGGATTTAGATTACAGATGGCTTTTTCTATCTGCTTTGCCTTACATTCCAATTTTTTCCAAGTCTTTAGAAATTTTATTAAAAGGCAAAGTAACAGGCACCAAAAGTGAAAAATGGCAATCCCACTGGAAGTAATTACTTCTCCTTTGTTAGTCAGCGTCACATATAAATAATACCTTTTACAGATCAGAAGAGCTGTCCCAAAAAATAACCAATCATATTCAAAAATTCAACCTCAAATTTAAATGCCATCTACACACAATAGTTACCAGTGTGACACACAGGAAACGCTGCGCACTGGAAGCATGCCACAGTGGGCAGGAGGCAGGTGGGCTGAGACTCCTGGCCACTGCTGAGCGTACCCTTTGCCCAGCCACTCCATCAAACGCCGCTGCAGGCAGCCTGTAGGAAGCCTGCCGATGCACTTACGGTCCTAAATCAGTATTTCAGGTGGGCTGACCTAATCTCACACGGCCTTTGGATCTAGACCTAGACGTTAGGGACTTGAAGTAGGAGACAACTCAATGTGACAAGTTCTCCATTGCTGGCTTGAAGAGAGAAGAGACCACAAAACAAGGAATGCAAGCAGCCTATGGGATTAAAAAAAACAAAAGCCCACAAACAGGGACTGACTTCCTCCCAGCAGAGGAGCCGAATTCCACCCACAGCCTGAATGACCTGGGAGCAGGCTCTTCTTCAGCGTGCAGGGACCTCAGCCTGGGAGACGCTTCGGTTCCACCTCGGAGGCCCTGAGCAGAGAGAAGTCCCTGACAGGGACTGGACTTCTGACCGACACACGTGTGCGCTACGGCAGGACTGCTGGGTCAGGCAGCTACGTCTCCCAGCAAGGGAAAACTAACACAGACCCTCAGGTGCAAGACCGTTCAACACCACAGACGCACTTTCAGGACACACAAGCGACGCTGGCTGCCTCTTAGAACTGAACCGCAACTTAGAACTCTCCTATGACCCACAAAGCCGATAAACAGAACCAAACCACACCAAGGTGCATCACAGACTATGCAAACTCGAGACAGGTCCTGCAGATCCGAACGCTCCCCATGAGGCCTCAGGGAAACCGGCCTGTGACGTGACGCTGCACAGACACTGGGTCTGACCCAACACGAGAACGTCCTGAGTTCCGGCACTTCACCTGGTTTTACAAATTCTAACTCTTGCCCTCATTACGAACGCCCACCTGAAAATCTAACAACTATCACTAAGCTAACAGGACCTGATGAACAGCCCTTCCTCCCCTGTTGAGAGACTATTAGTTCCTCTGGTTCTCTGCTTATCACAGCACTTTAAAAATAAACCTAACTTTAAAAAAGAAAAACTACCAACAAATCCATTGTGGTTTTTGCTCAGGGGCTTCAACAAATGGAGCCTCCGCTAAGATTCAGCCAAGCCCCTTGTTTCTGGTGAGCCCCACGAGTATGAAAGTGTGTACTCCTGTATCCAGTTTAGTTTCCACCTGCTCAAGCCCAGCCGGCTGAGGGGTATTTGAGTAGCAGTTACATAGCAGCCTGGGATGCCTGCGGCCCATGTGGGGAGCCCGGTTCTGGTCTCGGCTTCCCCAGTTCCAACCGAGCTTCTGGCTAATGCACACACCGGGAGGCAGCAGGTGATGGCTCAAGTGCTGGGGTCCCTGCCACCCACGAGGGAGGCCTGGGTGGAGCTCAGGGACACTGGCCCAGGCCTGGCCCAGGCCTGGCTGTCGTGGGCATTTTGGAAGTGAACCAGGGGGTGGAAGATCTGTCTGTCTCTCTGCCTTTCAAACAAAATGAAAAAATAAAGACTGCCCTGCCTGCCACAAGGAAATATCTGAGCTCTAACAATGTCTTGAGCATTTCAGTGTCAAGGTGGTATTTGTGTCCCTCCGACTTAGATCAGATTGTACTGCTCTTGAGTTCCGTTTGGCTTCTACGTAGTTAACGGCATTCCCGACTAGCTGAGCATCACTGCTGCCACTCAGGGTCTGCGCAAGCGGGAAGCTGGAGTCAAGAGCTGAAGACAAGGAAGCAAACCCAGGTAACCCAGCGCGGGACACTAAGCTGCACGGCTGCCCCCAACGCGGCTTCCTGATGGATTCTTAGCCACCTTTGCATCCTCATGACTCGTATTTTGTCACATGAAAATTCTCTTTGATTTTTGTCTTTCCCAGATTCAGAATCATGAAAATGTCTTTCATGACTCCAATAGCTTTGAGTTTACACTAAATGGCCTTTCAATAAAACAAACCTTTGGTCTTTTACCTTATTTTAAAAATGTTTAAAAGATTACAGAAATTATGAGCTTTGGTATTCTCTCATTTTTAATTAACTCAAAACTATTCCAAGAGCTCTTTGCTTTATTAAACCTGAGTTAAATGAAGAAATAAAAAATAATCTGACAAATTAAAAGTTAAGCCTTTCTAAGTTAATCATGTATAAGCAACGCGTGTTAAAAATAAACATGCTTCAACATTTGGGTATCTTTCAGCTTACAGAAAACATACACTCATGCACAAAAAGATTTCAGCTCTAGGCTTAAATAAGATAAACTGACAAAATTTATAATATACCTTACAGGATACATTCAAAGTCCTGGAGATTGGCCAACGCCCTCCCTGTTTGTAGCATATTCCCATGTCCAAAATAATTATGACTAAGTCCTCATGAAATTGATTATGATGGGAGTGGGGGTGGGAGGGTGGGTACGGGGGAAGAACCACTATAATCCAAAAGCTGTACCTATGAAATTTATATTTATTAAATAAAAGCTTTCTAAAATAACAAAATTGATTATATATTTTATTGTAACAAAAGTTCTACTCTCTTCCGATCCTGATCATGCTGCTTATACAATAAAGTTAACAAAGCTCCCTTACACTCAGCGGAAGTGCCCAGCTGCACGCTACGACATGAGGAGTTGAGCCTGGGGGAGGCCCAGCAGAGGGACTTCTGTAAATGTGTGCTAGGTACTCGCAGCCGTGCGCACTGCTGACTTCTCTGACATGGACAACCCTGCGGCTGCATTGAACGTCCAGAACGGTTTTGGTCTGAAGGAGACGACAGTGTGAAGAGGGAGCTCATGTCCAAAATCGGCAGCACGCGCGAGCTCCCGTTGCCAGCAGCCACTGATCCCATGGACTGCACGATTCTGCCGTTTACTCTCTTGGCTGTTTTCTCCCCTCTCCACTGGCACAAGATGCTAGACTGACAAGAGACACGCCTTCATTTATTGCCAGTGCTATCAAGACCTTTATTCTTGACAATCAGCCAACACAGACACTCACAGAGGGGAGCAATCCATACGCAAACTAAAAGACAAAAATTATCTGGTGTCCAAAGGAAGATTCACGTGGATCATTAGATACATAGGGCATTATTTCTAACTTTAATTATGCTTCTTGCTTCAGTTTGTCTGTTGCGGGTGCCAAGTGTGGGGTTTCCAGAGTCCTAGACCCTGCTGTGCAGCCAGTGCCAGGCCAGATGATCCAACAAATGACCATCTAAGGAAGAGTACCAAGTGACCTCATGTCTGTAGAGGTCAACAATGTCTACCCCCAAAAGCATGATGAGCATTTCCAGCCTGCCCAACAGAGTGCAGAGCTGGAGCTCTCCTAAATGGAAAATCCTCCAGTGTGGCTGAGAAGGACTGGGAACCACAAATTGCTCACAGATGCTCAGAAAAATACCAAGGCTCGCAAAACAGACTGAACGAAGCCAAGTCGCGACACACACGGCAGACCAGCTAAACGCAAACCTTTTCCTAATATCTGCTTGCCCGGATCCCTATGTCCCAGTACACAGATAAACTAATCTAACAGTAACTCCTCGGGGACTCCTGTGTGCAAAAGGCAAAGCCACTGACTGTCGCAGCACCTCACCCAAATCACAGATTCCAGCCAATCCCTGCCCAGACTACTAGCTTCCACCCTAACATCACTCTAAGGCTAACCTCAGCTCCCAAAGCTCTCTGGCCTCTTTTCTAACTCCCTCCTTTTGAGACAGCTCTCCCCACGGATGTCGTCCTGCCCTCTTGACCTCACGCATGTTCTTGGTGGTCTTTGGTGGTCTTTGGCGGTGGTGTCACCAATTCCAAGCAGTTGGTGGCTGAGAGTTAGAGACAAGACTCTTTGCTATATAACTTCTTAAATCTTGTATCATGTTAGTGCAGTATTTATTCAAAACTAAATAAAATCAGACTCTGTGGAAATGCATATAAGTTTACCATGAATGAATCATTCAGCAGTAATACCACAATATCCAATCTGGCTGGAACTTACTCAGGAGTGAGAATATTGCTTGATATCAGTGGAGAAGAAAATTCACTGCCAATTTCTACAAGGCTGGAATACCAGCTAGCAGTTAGCGGTGATAATTCACTTGGTACCTAACGTGAATATTTGTTACTACACTGTGTTTTACTAAAATCAAGTTTAAAGACGCTTTGTCGTGAGATGCAGACCTCACGTGGAGCATGCTTCATACAGATGACCCATACTATATTGCTATGAGCAAAGTGAAGGTTTTCAACACCTTTAAAAACTGTCTTTGAAATTTTCAAACAGAACTTATGAAAACAGCCTACTACTACCCGTGCAGTATCTGTGAAAAACATCCTGCTAATCTTCCAAACGATTCTTTAACGTCTCTCTAAATCAAAGATATTATATACTCAACGCAAAAGAACCCTTTAAAAACTAAAGAACACAAACAAAAAACAATAAAGGCCAGCGCCATGGCTCAACAGGCTAATCCTCCACCTAGCGGCGCAGGCACACCGGGTTCTAGTCCCAGTCGGGGCGCCGGATTCTGTCCCGGCTACCCCTCTTCCAGGCCAGCTCTCTGCTGTGGCCTGGGAGTGCAGTGGAGGATGGCCCAAGTGCTTGGGCCCTGCACCCCATGGGAGACCAGGAGAAGCACCTGGCTCCTGCCTTCGGATCAGCACGGTGCGCCGGCTGCAGCGGCCATTGGAGGGTGAACCAACGGCAAAGGAAGACCTTTCTCTCTCTCTCTGTCCACTCTGCCCGTCAAAAAAAAAAAAAAAAAAAAAAAAAAAACACCTTGAAGACAAGTCCCACAACCAAGATACAACACATTTCTATCGCCTCCAAGAAAACCCCTCCCTGGGCCCCCAGCACCTTGGCCAGCACTGATCTGCTTCTTGCTGCTATAGACACTCTGTGCTTTCTGGAGTTGAATCTAACAGAACTATCCACTGGCTTGCTTATATGATGGTGTAACTCACCCATGCTGCTGCCTGCATTGGTACCCTGTACCTGTTTACTGCTGGGTGGTGCGCCACTGGGAGGATGTACCACGTCACGGCTCTCCACTTATCTGCTGGGTATTTTCCGTTTGGGGCTATTGTGATTAAAGCTATCAGTAACCACTTAGTCTGTGTCTTCATTTCTCTTGAGCAAATGCCTGGAAGTGGAATGCCAAGGCTGTGCAGGAGGTGGTGACCAATGAACATGTTATGAAACTGTCAAATAGAGGCTCTGCAGTTCACATTACCACTAGCAATGGGGAAGTCTAGTTCCCATCCTTGCCAAAACTTAAAAACTGTCTCTAATTTTTTCAGTCATTCTGACAGCATGTAATGGTATCCCATTGTGGCTTTTTCTCTGTTTTTCAAGAGCCAGTATTTTTTTTTTTTTTTTTTTTGGACAGGCAGAGTGGAGAGTGAGAGAGAGACAGAGAGAAAGGTCTTCCTTTGCCGTTGGTTCACCCTCCAATGGCCGCCGCGGTAGGCGCGCTGCGGCCGGCGCACCGCGCTGATCCGATGGCAGGAGCCAGGTGCTTCTCCTGGTCTCCCACGGGGTGCAGGGCCCAAGCACTTGGGCCATCCTCCACTGCACTCCCTGGCCACAGCAGAGAGCTGGCCTGGAAGAGGGGCAACCCGGACAGAATCCAGTGCCCCGACTGGGACTAGAATCCGGTGTGCCTGCGCCGCAAGGCAGAGGATTAGCCTAGTGAGCCACGGCGCCGGCCTACGAGCCAGTATTTTTTTATTTGTCCATTTCATGCATATGCAAGCACTCTCTGATGACATCCTGGTCCTGAGATCCTTTTTCATAGCTCTTAACCAACACATAACTGCAACCAACTACTGAGCTTTTCATTGGTCATTTTTTTAATAAAGATTTATTTAGTTATTTGAAAAGTAGAGTCACAGAGAGGCAGAGGTGGAGAAAAAGAGAGGTCTTCCATTCACTGGTTCACTCCCCAAATGGCCTCAATGGCCAGAGATGGGGCTGACCTGAGGCCAGGAGCTTCTACTGGGTCTCCCACATGGGTGCAGGGGCCCAGGGACTTGGGACATCTTTCACTGCTTTCCCAGGCCACAGCAGAGAGCTGGATCAGAAGAGGAGCAGCCAGGACTTGAACCGGCGCCCATATGGGATGCCAGCACTGCAGTCAGCAGCTTTACCAGCTACACCACAATGCCAGCCCCCTGTCTTGGTCATTTTTACCGAGACCTATATACATTCTCCTGATTTCTTATTACTATCAACCTTAATTTAGGTCGATTTGATGCCCAGTACAAAGGCTGCCACCAAACTGACACACATGGGCTCATCCCAATCAGCAAGCCTACCAAAACAGGTCTGGAGCTTGTCTAAGGCTTTGGCAGCTTTAGGAACTAGACGTGCTAGGCCACCGTGGATGGAGGTGATCATGCCCCTTACACCTCCAGCAGCAATGTGTTCCGTGCTGCAGCATGGGGTTACCAGTGAAGCCAACTCCTGAACACACAACTCCTGAACACTCCGCCTCCACCCAAACACGCAGTGGCAGGGAAGAGGCACTGTTTTCAAACGTACAGGCTAAGGCTGCTGAATGCCTCCTTGTCTGCCACACGGCCATTTGTACATCTTCCTTTCTCCCAGTCTCTGGCTTGCCTTTTCATTTTCTTAATGAAATATCTTTAGAAAAACCAAAAACACTGATTTTTGGTGAAGTCCATTCATCAGTATTTACAGTTCAGGTTTGTTGACATGTTTAAGGAAACTGTGCCTACCTTAAGAGCACATATATTCCTGTTATATTTTCTTTCAGAAGTTCAAAGAAGCTGCAGCTCTCCAAGGCCTTACCTCTTCCATCACTTGGAGGGCAGGATTCCAACATATGAATCTGAGGCTGCACCGTCAGATAAACTCCAACACATTTTCTTAAGTCAAAGTAATATGACATGGAGGACGGTAATGAAAATAATCTCGCCCAGAGGCAGAGGAACCACTGAAACTTAAATCTAAACAGCTATGTGGGCAGAACACACAACACACAACACTCATGTGTAAGACACTGTCATGGAAACAAGATCTTAACACAATTCTAGATGAACTACCTGTAACTGTTTAAAAACCAAGTGTATGAAGTGAGTGACAGTGAAGTGGTTATTGACGGTAACCTATAATTCTTACACAGACACAACATCATTCGAGAGCTTCAGGACATAAAACATTGTTCAGAACAAATGATTTACAACACTTCATACCTGGATTGCAGTAAGGCCTGGTAAGAAACTTGCAGCTCTATTTTTAAAGAGAACAGAGGTAAAAAATAACAATAAATCACTAAATTTACCTTTCTGGTGTCAACTTCAACATGTGAAACCTATTAATAGCACAGGCTAAAACTGCACTCTTTTTCAGAACAATAAAACAATTTATTCTTGTATCAGTCTACTTCGGGACTAAGGTTCCTGACCTCAACTTGGTTTAAAAGCAGCACACGGCGAAGAAGTTCACAGACCACGATCAGCGCCACCTTCCTCCTTCCCGAAGGAGAAGGAACTAGGAAAGACAGAGCAGAATCAGCAGCGCCTCCTGTTCCTCCGGAAGCTCGGCCACTTCGGCTTCATCTCACCACTCAATCCTATCACCCAGCGTCATCCTTTCAATGGCTGAAGGATGGTACATTACTAACGCCAAAGCGTTCAATGGCTGAAAAGACCTGCATTTCTACAGTTAGCTTTCCTTGACTCCTTAGTGATTTTTTAATTAATTTAAATACTGGGGATGTGGTGTCTCAGGTTAAGCTGCCATCTGCAGTGCCAACATCCCATATAGGCACCAGTTTGAGACCCAGATGCTCCACTTCTAATCCAGCTCCCTACTAATGCATCTGGGAAAGCAGTGGAGGATGGCCCACATCCTTGGGTCCCTGCACCCACGTAGGAGACCTGGAAGAAGCTCCTGGCTCCTGGCTTCAGTCTGGCCCAGCCCTGGCCATTGAGGCCATTTGAGGAGTGAGCCAGTGAATGGAAGACCTCTCTCAGCCTCTGCCTCTCCCTGTCTGTAACTTTGCCTTTCAAATAAATAAATCGGGGCCAGCGCTGTGGCTCACTTAGCTAATCCTCCGCCTGCAGCACCAGTACCCCATACGGGCACTGGGTTCTAGTCCCGGTTGTTCCTCTTCCAATCCAGCTCTCTGCTGTGGCCCAGGAAGGCAGTGGAGGATGGCCCAAGTGCTTGGGCCCTCCACCCACATGGGAGACCAGGAGGAGGCACCTGGCTCCTGGCTTCAGAACAGCGTAGCTCCAGTTGTAGTGGCCATTTCGGGGGTGAACCAACGGAGGGAAGACCTTTCTCTTTGTCTCTCTCTCACTGTCTAATTCTATCTGTCAAATAAAAAACAAATAAATAAATCTTTTTGTTGTTGCTGTTGTTAATTAATTAGTTTTTAAAGGAATACAAATATCATAAGTACAACTTTAGAAATATAGTTCTTCTTCCACCATACCTGCCCTCCTACCCACACTCCCACCCCTCCTCCTTCTTACTCTCCCCTTCCTAGTCTCATATTCCATTAAGATTCATTTCCAATTATCTTTGTACACAGAATACAAATTCCATAATAAGTAAAGATTTCAACAATTTGCACACACATGCACACAAACAAAAAAAATTGTTTGAAACTAGTTTTACAGTTAACTCTCAAAATACAACTCACTGAGGACAGAGGTCCTGCATGGGGAATTAGTGCACAGTGACTCTTGTTATTAATTTAACAATTAACACTCTTATGAATGACCTCATGATCACCCGAGGCTCTTAACATGAGCTGCCTAGGCTATGGAAACCTTTTGAATCCACAAACTCCATCAGTATTTAGACAAGGCCACGAGCAAAATGGAAGTTCTCTCATCCAGAGAGAAGTACATCCTTCTTTGATGGCCACTTCTTTCCGCTGGGGTCTCACTCACAGAGATCCTTCATATAGATCATTTTTTGCCACAGTGTCTTGGCTTTCCATGCCTGAAATGCTCTCACGGGCTTTTCAGCCAGACCAGGAAGACATAGGGCTGATTCTGAGGTCAGAGTGTTACTTAAAGCAACTGTCATTCTATGAGTCTGCTGTGTGAACTGCTTCCCATGTTGAAACATTCTCTCCTTTTTAATTCTATTATTACTACCAGACACGTGATCCTATTTATATGATCACTTTAACACTTAATCCTATCTATGTGTTCATTTTAACACTTAATATGATCACTTTAACACTTAATCCTATCTATATGTTCATTTTAACACTTAACGTGATCGCTTTAACACTTAAAATGGCATTTTTACTACCCAGCTTAATGGGATTTGGGGTCCCATGACAAATTTTTAAATTGTACCCTTAGAAATCTGTAGGAATGTATGCAGAAATATACAGGTTTACAGTTACAAACTTCCTCCTCCCTCTCTTATTCCCACTCTATTTTTTTATTGAGCTCCATCCTCAATTGACTTTATACACATATGATTAACTATGTTAAGAGTTCAACAAATAGTATGAAAAAATAAAAAGAAGAAACTGTTCTTCAACAGTCAAGACAAGGGCAGCTCAAATCATCCCCTTCTCGAAGTGTCAATTTCACTTCCTACAGATTTCGTTTTAGGTGCTCTATTAGTTCTCACAGATCAGGGAGAACATATGGTATTTGTCCCTTTGAGACTGGCTTATTTCAATAAGTATGATGTTTTCCAGATTCATCCATTTTGTTGCAAATGACCAGATTTCTTTTTTTTTTTTTTTTTTACTGCTGTGATAGTATTACTAGGAAAGTAATTATATTCTAATGGAATAATTATTTGTCTGGTGTACTGCTGTTCACACTGTGTGGGCAATATGTAGAATATACAATTTTAACAGGTAGACTTTATCTTGAATAATCTTCCTTTAAAATTTATTTATTTGGAAGGCATTTATACTCACCACTACATCATCAATGCCTCCCTTATTTATTTATTTGAGAGGTAAAGTTAGAGAGAGAGAGAGAGGGAGACAAAGAGATCTTCCATCCATTAGTTCACTCCACAAATGGCTGCAATGGCCAGAGCTGGGCCAATACAAAGCCAGGAGCTTCTTCCAGGTCTCCAAGGTGGGTAGAGGGCCCAAGCACGTGGGCAGTCCTGTACTGCCTTCCCAGGTGTGATAGCAGAGAGCTGGATCAGAAGTGGAGCAGCCAGGACAGGGTGCCGGCACTGCAGGCTGCACCCGGTACACCACAACGCCAGCTCCCTGAAGAATCTTGTGCTCCATTTAAGTAGGCAAGATAAACCACACAGAACAAAATGTAACACAGGACGGTTAAGGAATACATCGCACTGTACAGATTTCAGATGGGAAGACAGAAGAGAAATCAGTGAGGGCCACAGAGACCAAGGGAGAGACAGAAGCGGGAGACACACGCTGTCTTTCCAAAGGTCCCCACCACTGCTTTAGGGATTTGTTACAGCAGCACTCCACTCTAGACAGGAAATACAAGAAATATAAAGTACACTAAAAGGGAGAAAGAGCACATTTCAGATACATATGTAGTATATTATAGGTATGGGTGTTTTAAATGTATAAGTTCAAAAACATTACATGAGTTTACATGAAATGGCACAGGACATTATACAAGTGCCCACTTGCATCCCCTCTGTTTCAAATATTTTTTATGAACAAAAGTGCTACAGATATGACTGAAGAAATCCTCTACTCCTCTTCCTTCCTTGGGAAAGACAGCTAGTATTCTTCCCGTGTGTACTCAGAGGCAATTTTGCTAGAAATGGATCTATGCAAGAGAGAGTATATTTTGAATTTTTTAATATAAAAATACTGTGTTTTCATCTGCAACTTGCATTTTTATATTCAACACTGCTTTCAAGATTTATCTGGAATAGTGCAACTGATACTTGTCTCCATGGTTATTTTGTTTTTAAATTTTATTTATACAAGAGGCAAAGACACATCTCTCATCCATTGGTTCACCCCAAATCGTCACAATAGCCAGGACTAAGCCAGGCCAAAGCCATGAGCCCAGAATCCAGTCTGCGTCTCCCACATGAGCGGCAGGGACCCAGCTACCTGAGCCATCACCTGCCCACGGGTGCGTATTAGCAGGAAGCTGGAATGGGGAACAGAGCAGGGACCATCAAGAGCACTCCAAAGTGTGATGCAGGTGTCCCAAGCGGCAGCTTAGCCCCTGCACCAAACACCTGCCCTTCTTCATGGTTAGCTGAAGTCCTCTGGTGACTCTGCTTGCTAGTCAGAGTTGGGAACCATCACCCCAAGCACATTTGCCCAAGGCTGTGAGTGCTCCCAAGTCTAGCTTTTTATCATGTAGCAGCTGATACTGTATTTCAGTAAAAACTACAATGCAGGGCCAGTGCTGTAGCGTAGTAAGTTAAGCTTCCACCTGAAGCCCTGGCATCCCATATGGGTGCCAGTTTGAGTCCTGCCAGCTGCACTTCTAATCCAGCTCTCTACTAATGGCCTGGGAAAGCAGAGGAAGATGGCCCAAGTGCTTGGGCCCCTGCACCCACATGGGAGACCTAGAAGAAGCTCCTGGCTCCGGGTTTTGGGTTGGCCCAGCTCTGGCCATTGCAGTCATTTCTTGAGTGAACCAGAGGATGGAAGACCTCTCATTCTCTCTGTAACTCTGCCTCTCAATAAATAAATTTTTAAAAAACAAAAACTACAATGTTTTTAACTTACAAGGCAAAACTCTAATTAAACCATGTTTGTACATGATTTAAAACAGTAATCAAACAATAAAATGGAGTTTCTGGTGGAGGAAGGGGCCTGCTGTGGCTATAAAGGGAAAGTCTGATGCTGGCAGTTACACCAGGCTACCTCTGAAGTCCAAGGTGTGTATTACGTAAAACGACATACCTGGAGACATCTGAACAAGCTCTAGGGACTGTGCCAAAGTTAACTTCTTGGTTTTGTTTTGTGCTATGTTCTGGACATTAGTTTGGATGTCCACCAAAAAGGCCCATGTCTTGAAGATCTGGTCCCGAAAGTCTTATGTTAATGGTTAATCAATATGGGCTAATGGGTTCAGGGTCGAGTTTTGACCCAACTGTAGAGTCTAGGAGGAGGATCCAGTGGAGATGTTTAGGTCAGTGGGGGCAAGCCCTCAGAAGGTAGTTCCAGAGAAAGAGGTGGTTCTAGAAGCCGGGTTTGGCCTAGCGTGCACGTGTACCCCTTCTCCCCTTCCTGGCTTGCCTTGTGATCCTTCTTCCACACACATCCTGCCATCCATTGCCCTCATCAGGCACCAGATCAATGGAGCCCCCAATATTGGACTGTGAACCTCCCAACTTGCAATCCAAATTAAACCTTCCCCCCGAGTCACCTGTGTCAGGTATTTGCTGTAGTGACAAAAAACTAAGACAGCATGGCACCGTGGCGGTGTGGGACACTAACACTGTGGTAAAGAGAGGTCTGTGGAGCAACAGATAGGACCTCGCTGCTCGTTTCTTTGCAAGATCCCATAGAGCTACAATTATCAAAATAAACCTTAGGGGTGGGCTTCGTGGTGCAGCAGGTTAAGCCACTGCTTGGGACGTCCACATCCTGTGTCAGAGTGCCTGGTTCAAGTCCCAGCTACTCCACGCTTCCAATTCAGCCTCCTGCTAATATGCCTTGGAAGCAGCTGATGCTGGCCCACATATGTGGGTTTCTGCCACCCATCTGGGAGACCCAGACAGAGTTCCAGGCTACTGGATTTGGCCTGGCCCAGCCCTGGCTGGTGCAGCCATTTGGGGAGTCAACCAGTAGACAGAAGTTCACTCTCGCTCGCGCTCTCTCTCTCTCTCTCTGTCTCTCCTACTCTGCCTTTCAAATAAATATATTTTTCAAAAGGTAATACATTTTCAAAACTAAGTTTATAAACTGCACTGAAGAAATTTTGCAGGTTTTTCTTGGTCAGATTTAATTCAATACATTGCTACAATGTGTATCTACTATACAAACACATATTCTCAGATACACATAAGTAAAAATCTGATGCAGATCTGCAAAAATGAGAAAGGGCCACACAGATGATGACCACTTCAGTCCAGCAGTTAGTGTGAAAGATAGATCTTAACAGTATTGGCCTACAAATTATTTTTAGATTATTGTGTGTTCTTCCCCTCATAAGACACTAGGATTTACATAAATAGCTAACTCTGCTCACTACAAATAACCCTGCTTTCATTCCTATTTTAAGCCAGCAGGCCTGCCCTACTTCTGCAGATACATTTCCTAATCTACTCACCTGCCCTTCCAATCACTGAGAGGTGGAACACGGGTGAATGGGTAGTAAAATATTATTATTAATGTCACGTACCTTTCAGATTGTTTCATAACTTACTCAACAAGTGATTTTATTTCAATTATTTGATACTTTTTTTTTTTAAAAAAAGATTGTTATTTATTTGTTTGAAAGGCAGAGTTACAGAGAGAGAGAGACAGAGATTTTATCCACTGGTTCATTCCCCAAATGGTCACAAGAGCTGGGGCCAGGAGCCCGGAAATCCATCAGGGTCTCCCACATGGGCGACAGGGACCCAAGCACTTGGGCATTCTGCTGCTTTCCCAGGCCATAGCAGAGAGCGGAGTCAGAAGCGAAGCAGCTGGGACCCACACAGGTACCCACATGGGATGCCGGCATCACAGGCCGTGGGTTACACTGCCACGCCACAGCGCCAACCTTTTGGTGGTGTTCTTTGAGACCATTCCCTCTCCTCTTTGATAGTCACACAGCCTACTTTCAAAGTATTACCTAGGAGCTGGCCTGCCTAGAACCAACGAAGGAATAACCATCACCAGTGGTAGTCAACAGAAACAATAACTTCTTTCTAGAAAGAACAGATACTTTATTTCTGCAATGTTATCTCTTGAATTAGGCTATTTGGCAGGTTAGAAATGAAGTTACATTTTGAATCTCATGTGGAACTAGACTGGTATATTTTTACAGATTAGGAATCTTTGTTTTAAATTTTTATTTACTTATTGTAAACATTTTATGTTTTTATTTGAAAGGCAGAGTGACAGAGAGAGAGGGAAAGACACAGTAAAAGAGAGACTGACAATCTTCCATCTGCTGGTTCTCTCCCCAAATGCCTGCAACAGTCAGGGCTGGTCCAGGCCAAAGTCAGAAGCCAGGAGCTCCATCGGGGTCTCCCACGTGGGCGGCAGGAACCCAAGTCCCTGGGCCACCTTCACTACCTTCCAGGTGCATTAGCAGGAAGCTGGAGCAGAAGTGCAGGACAGATTCGAACCAGGCACTCGGAAAGGCACCGCAGGCAGCTGAAGCCACTGTGCTGCCACATCTGCCCCCGCCCTTTTTTTGAGAGGCAGAAAGACAAAGGCAGACAGACAAAGAGACAGCGCTCCCATCCACTGGTTCACTCCCAAAATGCCCACACCAGCCAGGGTTGGGCCAGGCCCGAGTCAGGAGCTGGGAACACAATCCACATCTCTCACGTGAGTGTCAGAAACCCCAGTGCTTGAGGCATCACCGCCACCTCCCAGGGACCGCACACTGCTGGGAAGCTGGAGTCAGGAGCCAGAGCTGGTACTCAAAACCAGGCAACCAATACAGGCACGGGCATCCTAACTGACAGGCTACATACCTGCTCTCTGCTTTAGACAGACAGACAGACAGACACAAATATATAGTTCAAAATAATAGAGTAAATGTCAAATGTTTTAACATACAAAGTGATAGGTAAGCAAAACAGTGGATGTGTTATTGGCTTGACTTAATCATTCTAAATTGTCTACATGTGTCAGACACCATATTTCATTTCATAAATGTATACAATTATGATTTGTCAATCAAAATTATAAAACAGGGGCCAGCACTGTGACATAGCAGGTAAAGCCACCTTCTGCAGTTCAACTCCTGGCTGCCCACTTCTAATCCAGCGCTCTGCTATGGCCTGGGAAAGCCGTAGAAGATGACCCAGGTCCTTTGGCCCCTGCACCTGTGTAGGAGACCTGGAAGAAGCTCCAGGCTCCAGTCTTTGGATCGGCCGAGCTCCGGCCTTTGCAGCCATTTGGGGAATGAACCAACAGATGGAAGACTCACTCTCTCTCTCTCTCTCTCATTCTCTTTATGCCTCTGTAACTCTGCCTTTCAAATAAATAAGCAAATATTTTTTAAAAAATTATTCCCAATTTATGGAACGATGGAGCAAACACTGCAGATCAGTAATGCTCTATGTTTAGTCATTTGCTCTTTTCCCAGGGAGACTCACATTAGTCACGTGTAGCTTAAAGTTCTAATTTTCTGCCCCATTTTTGGGAGGTGATTCATGCTACCCTGTGTGAGTAAGCAGTGTTTAAGCTTCTAAGTACAACCAGTAACATGTTGTATGTAACAGGAACTCATCAAATATTTGCTAATGAATACATTTCCAAAATTCTATCTATGCTACAAAAAAAGAAATTTTCCCCATTTGTCTTCTTAAGCAGTTTGGGTTTAAATCCTTTCAAAAGCTAAGGAGATTAAGCTTGGACAATATAAAACAACATACTCTCAAATCTTCATTTCACACATGCCACTTAAAGTAAAACAGATCCACTGTCCAATTTTGCCAAGAGTTAAGATTCACTTATAAAGTAAATAGTGACCTTAACCATACACTATACCCACTGTGCTAGGCACCTTTCCATGCAATGAAACCTTCTAGTTCTGAGGCAGGTATCACCCCCATTTTAAATCAGTGGCAAGGAAAATCACAAAGGCTACCAGCTAGCAAGGCAGAGGCTGTGTTCCTTCCTACAATGTCTTCTATAAAATGCACTTCCTGCACTTACACTCACCAGCACAGTTACCGAGCACCTAACCATGGAGGCACGGGAGTTAGCGTGGGCAACACAGAGTTCGTGCCCTTGACGGCGCCGTTTAGTATGAGGTTTCTTTGTCCCTCTTCTACAGACAGGGAAACTGAGGTAGAACAAAGGCAGGTGACCCACCTGAGGTCACGCAGCCAGCAGACTGAATCAGGGGCTAAAGAGTAAGGCCTTAGTGAAGATGTCCCCTTGCATCACACAGGGAGTGCCTGGGTTCAGGTCCTGGCTCCAGCCTCCTGCTAATGTGCAGCCTGGGAGGTAGAAGATGACGCCTCAAGCAATCGAGTTCTGCTACTCATGTGGCAGACCGTGACTAGCTTTGGCGTTTGTGGGGTGGGCCGGCCTAAGTGGGAGCTTTCTATTTGTCTCTGTCCCTCTGCCCCTCAAAGAAGTAAAGCTTTTTAAAAAGACATAAAAGAATCTGAATCCGGCCGGCACCACAGCTCACTAGGCTAATCCTCCACCTGCGGCGCCGGCACCCCGGGTTCTAGCCCCAGCTGGGGCGCCAGATTCTGTCCCGGTTGCTCCTCTTCCAGGCCAGCTCTCTGCTGTGGCCTGGGAAGGCAGTGGAGGATGGCCCAAGTGCTTGGGCCCTGCACCCGCATGGGAGACCAGGAGAAGCACCTGGCTCCTGGCTTCGGATCAGCGCAGCGCGCCAGCTGTAGCAGCCATTTTGAGGGTGAACCAACGGAAGGAAGACCTTTCTCTCTGTCTCTCTTTCTGTCTAACTCTGCCTGTCAAAAAAATAATAATAATAATAATCTGAATCCAGGTATGTCTGTGAAATTTACATCCGAAAACCATTGTTGTCTAAAGCCTCTTAGCAAGGGAGAAGCAGCCTCTCCCATGTCCTGTTGGCTATATCATTTTTAAAAAATTCTTTTATCTATCTATCATCTATAGACAGAGTGAGAGTTCCTATCTGCTGGTTCACTCTCCAAATGCCTGCAACAGCCAGAGCCGAGCCAGGCCAAAGTTGAGACCCAGGAACTCAACCCAGAGCTCCCACGCGGGTGACAGGGACCCAAGTCCTTAAGCCATCACGGCTGCCTCCCAAAGTCTGCATTATCAGAAGCTAGAATCAGGAGCCAGAAGCAGGAATCAAACCCAGTACTCCAGCACAGGACGCAGGTGTCCTGACCGGCACCTTAGCCACTAGCCAAACACCTGGCTCTCGGCCGCATCTTAGAAAATACATAAGAGCTAGTTAAGATGGGGAGAGACAGGGGCCGGAGTTGTGGTGGAGTGGGTAAAGCTGCTGCCTGCAATGCCAGCATCCCGTATGGGTGCCTGTTGGTATCCCAGCTGTTCCCCTTGTGACCCAGCTCCCTGCTAATGGACTGGGAAAAGCAGCAGATGGCCCAGGTGTTTAGGCCCCTGCCATCCACATGGGAGATGTGAATGTAGCTCCTAGCTTCAGCTTGGCCATTGTGGCCATCTGAGGAGGGAACCAGCGGATAAAAGATCTCTCTCTCTCTCTGTGTGTGTGTGTGTGTGTGTTTGTGTGTCTCCCTTTCTGTAACCCTTAACTTTCTTTAACTCTATGACTTTCAAATAAACATCTTTTAAAATCTTAAAAAAAAAAAAGATGTAAAGACACATGGGGCTTGGCACTGTGGCACAACAGTTAAAGCCACTGCCTACAATGCTAACATCCCATCATACGAGCTTGGGTTTGAGTCCCGGCTGCTCCACTTCTGATCCAGCTCCCTGCTAGTGCCCCTGGGAAAGCAGCAGTCTTCTGCTGTGGTCCAGGTGCTTGGGCCCCTGCACTCACACGGGAGATCTGGATGGAGTTCTAGGCTCCTGGCTTCAGCATGGCTCTTGCGGCCACTTAGGGAGTGAACCAGAGGATGAAATATCTCTTTGTGTCTCAATAACTCTGCCTTTTTGAAAAAAAAAAAAGATGTGGAGGGCAGGAGTCTACAGGGAAGTAATGCAAAGAGCCCATTCGAGGATACAAAGCATCCTGGGGACTAAGGTGGCAGCAAGGCAGGCTGGGGACGAGGACACGGAAGAAGAGAAGGGAAGTGGAATGTGAGGTTAGAAAGGCTCTGTATGCAGGGTACCATTCATCAGCAAAATCAGAGTTTAATCCCACAGGCACGAAGTGTTCCTGAAGGGTTTTCATTCTGCACAAAATGGAAACAGTCGACAGAGACAACCTGCAGAATGTGAGGCAGTATTTGCCAACGACGCATCCAAAAGGGCGCTACTACGCTGAATACAAAAGGATCACACAGTTCAATAGCAAGAAAAAAAAATCAGATTTTAAAATGGGCACAGATCTGATTATGAAATGTGGTACAGGCACCCAGTACTGTAACGAAGACACTGTCTGAGACCTCCACACTCCCCACTGGAGGGCCTGGGTTCGAGTCCCAGCTCTGCTTCTAGTGCCAGCTTCCTGCTAATGTACACCCTGGGAGGCAGCAGTAATACCTCAAGTACGTGGCTCTCTGCCACCCCCCAAAAGACCTCGACTGAGTCCCAGCCTCCTGGCTCTGGCCGGGCCTAATCCTGGCTGTTGTGAGCATTTGGGGAGTGAACTGGCAGATGGGAGATCTCTGTGTCTGTCTCTCCTTTCTTCTCACTCTTCCAAATAAAAATAAATAAATATTTCAAAGAATTTAAAAAACGCAACGAGCTATTACCTCATCCCAATTAGAATGGCTATTATAAAAAAAAAAAAATGCTAGCATGGATGCAAGAAATGGGCACCCGCACATGCCGTGGTGGTAAATTAGTTAGTATATCTGTTATGGAAAATAGTACGCAGGCTCCTCAAAAACTAAAAATAGAACTATCACGCGATCCAGCAACCCCGTTACTGAGTATCTACCTAAAAGAAATGAAATGACCACGTCAAAGAGATATGTACAGGTCCGTGTTTACCACATCAAAGAGATATGTACAGGTCCGTGTTTACCACGTCAAAGAGATATCTACAGGTCGTGTTCACCACGTCAGAGATATGTACAGGTCCGTGTTCACCACGTCAAAGAGATATGTACAGGTCCGTGTTCACCACGTCAAAGAGATATGTACAGGTCCGTGTTCACCACGTCAGAGATATGTACAGGTCCGTGTTCACCACGTCAAAGAGATATGTACAGGTCCGTGTTCACCACGTCAAAGAGATATGTACAGGTCCGTGTTCACCACGTCAAAGAGATATGTATAGGTCCATGTTCACCGAAGCAGTGTTTTCACCGCAGCCAAGATGTGGAACCCAGCAAGTGTCATGACTAAAGAAGATGTGGTAGATATACACAACGGAATACTATCCAGCCGCAAGAAAGAATGAAATCCTGCTACCTGCAACACACGGATAAGTTAAGGGGACATTCGTTAAGCATAATAAGCCAGGCACAAAAAGACAAATACAATATGATCGCACCCATTTGTGGAATCTTTTAAAAGCTGAAGTACATCAGTTACTCATGGCCAACTGTTGTTTATGAAATAGGAAATTTCAGAAATAAATTTTAAAAAAAAGCAGAAGTACAGATTAGAACAGTGGTTCCCAAAAACTAGAGAGTGGATGGAGAGTGAGACGGGGAGAGACAGCGGAGCAGTAACAACAGTGCCTCTGCTGCACGCGAGGCGGCTCCAGCTGACCGCGTCGCACTGTGCATTTTAGAACTGGAGGAGCGACTTCGAATGTCCTCCCCACAAGAGATGATAAACGTCCGAGGTGAGGAGTACGCTAAACACCAGGATGTGATCACTACACAAAACACCACGTTATACCCCAGAAATACGCACAATTATTGTCAATCAACATGGAGTAAAACTATTAAATACAGCAAGAGCACTTCAAGCACGAGAAAGACTCTCTCCACCACGTGCAGGTCATGTTGGCGGCCCTGAGAGCAGCTTAGCCACCCAGCAAGAGTCCCACTGCCCTAGTACAAGCCAGTGGCAAGAGAGGGGCATGGGAAGAAGCTAATGGAGAAGCCAAGGTCCACAGTGTTCACCTTGGTGGGACTGGATGTACAACCAAAGGGAGAAGCCCGAGTCTGGCCTGACTCCCAGGCCCATCATCTGAGCCAGTGACTAAATGGCTGAGCGGTGCAATTAACACGAATGGGAAACACAACTGGAAAATGCTTGCTTTACTCTAACCTCACTGCTTTTAATACACCTGGTACCCTGTTTCTTCCTTCAGTCTCTCATGGCCACCTTACTTTCTACACCACTGATCTGAGTGATGCTTGAGTTTTCTATAATTTTGGAGATTTCTAGGCCTATTCATTTTGGGTTCTTTTTTATTATTGTTATTTATTTATTTGAGAGGCAGAGTCACAGAAAGAGGGAGAGACAGAGAGAGAGAGAGAGGTCTTCCATCCGCTGGTTCACTCCCCAGATGGCTGCAATGGCTGGAGCTGTACAGATCCAAAGCCAGGAGCCAGGACCTTTTTCCAGGTCTCCTATGTGGGGGAAGTAGCCCAAGTACTTGGGCCGTCCTCCACTGCTTTCCCAAGTCATAGCAGAGAGCTGGACCGGAAGAGGAGCACCCGGGACACGAACTGGCACCCATATGGGATACCAGCACCACAAGTGGATGCCTAACATACTATGTCACAGTGCCAGCCCAATTTTGGGTTCTTTTTAATCATACTGCCATCAGAATAATCTAGCTTGGGTCCCTGTACCCACATGGGAGACCTGGACAAAGCTCCTGGCTCCTGGCTTTGGCTTGGCCCAGCCCTGGCTGTTGTGGCCATTTGGGGAGTGAACCAGTGGACGGAAGATCTCTCTCCTCTCCTCTCCTCTCTCTCTCTCTCTCTCTAACTCTGCTTTTCAAATAAATAAATAACTCTTTTTAGAAAATAATAAGTGGATCTAAAAAAAGAAAATTTAAAAATTTAAAATAAAGTGCAGCTACACTTCAACATTAAGACTTTAACACAGAGTGCTAGATTCTATGAAGGATTCCACCAGAAGACTGTAAGACACCCCTTGTGTCCATCAGTCATTTGGTAATTCAGTACCAGCAGAGCTCTGGGATAACTACAAGTACCAGTATTAGCTGCATAATTTGTCTCTCGCAGGTACAAATATATGTCTAAAAATCAGCTTTTTCAAAAAAATGTCACCTTCATGGAAAGAGAGTCTAATCCTATTATCAGATACAGCTTAGGAAAAGGTCCTTAATTCTTTAAGTAGTGAAACTTTGGCATTTTTCCACTCAAATGATCAATAACTTTTTTTTAATGTGAGAGACAGACACAGGAGCTCCACACCAAGCAGGTCACTTCCCAAAGGCCCCCGGACACCAGCACTGGACAATCCAGGGGTCCCTCCTGGGTAGCACCGACCCAGTCATTCGCGCCACCACTGCATCCCAGGACCCAGGCACCCTGACGCAAGGGTCTTAGCTGCTGGCTAAATGCCCACTCCCCAAATTTTGTTTAGCTTTTTACAGTGCGTAAAATGTGACAGCATCTACTTTACAGACGAAAGCCTTATGATCAAATGTCTGATAAAAATACAGCTTTAATCACAACCAGTAACATACAGGTGAAAAAGAACACCCTACCTCTGTTCAAAAAAACAGCTGTTCATATGAAGACGTCCTTTCAGCGGTCTGAGACCTCCGCTCGGAGGGCCGGATGGTGAAAGGCCCCGCCTGCCAGCATTTCAGGGGCACGGCACTTGCTAATTACCACGGTGAACCCAGCACACGTTACACCGACACCGTGGCTGAGTCCCACAGACACACTGTGAGACAGCCGCAATGAGGTGGAGACATTCCTTCCGGACTGCTCCTGTATCAGATGCTGAGCACCTGCCCCACTGAAAATGTGAAGAACAAAATAATACGGATATAAGCATTTTAAACCATTTTTGTGCTGACTGAAACCTTCATGGAAGTATTCAGATTAAATTACAATATTCAAAAAAAATAAATAAATCACAATATTCATGTTAAAATAGTATGAAATGTTTGCATAATTAAAGCTTTAACGTGTGAAAAAGCCACTTTTCTTTGAATTCAAAATATGCCATCAGATGGACTTACACAAAAGTAGTTAAGGGGCCAGGGTTGTGGCCCAGTGGGTTAAGGCACTGCCTGCTCCATCAGCATCCCATACAGGTGTGGTTGGAGTCCTGACAGCTTCACTTCTGATCCAGCACCTGTTAATGCGCCTAGGAGAGCAGTGGAAGATGGCCCAAGTGCTCGGGCACCTGCACCCACAAGGGTGATGTGGATGAAGATCCTGGCTCCTGGCTTCCGCCTGGCCCAGCTCCGGCTGCTGCAGCAATTTGGGGAGTGAACCAGCAGAGAGAAAACCTCTCTCTCTCTCCCTCTCCCTCTCTTTCTCCCTCCCTCCCTCCCTCTGCTTTTCAAATAAATACATAAATCTTTTTAAAAAAGTATTAAAAGCAGTTGTTTTCAGAGGGAAGGAATACAAAGACTTTGTTTTCTTCTGCCTTTAAAATGTTGTAACTGGCAGAGTGAAGGTATATTTGAAAGAAAAAATCTTTTACAAACCCTCAGTAAATCCATTCCCATGATACAAAAAAGAGAGGGGGTGGCAAGAGGGGTGGGAATAAATGAGACCTGCACACTCCCCACTGGAGGGCCCGGGTTCGAGCCTCAGCTCCCTTCTAGTTCCAGCCTCCTGCTGATGTGCACCCTGGGAAACCTTGTTCAGCTACCAGAGGCTGAAACAAGGTTCACAGCATACCTATGAAAGAGAGATTTTTGTCCACACTAATGTTAAAATCTTTCTCTAAACGCTTTTTTTTTTTTTCATTTACTTGAAAACCAGAGTGACGGGGGGGGGGGGGGGGGGGTGTCTTCCGTACATTGGTTCATTCCCCAATTGCCTGTAACAGCCAGACTAAGCTAAGCCAGGTCAAACTCTACCCGGGCCTCCCACATGGGTGCAGGGGCCCAAGCCACCATCTGCTGCCTCTCAGGCACATTAGCGGGAAGCTGAATCCAACGGGGAGCAGCCAAGACTTGAACCAACGCTCTGACATACACCAGGCAGGCGTCCCAAGCAAAGATTAACCCATTACACCACAATGCCCACCCCTCAGCACCAGGATATGAATGGACCAGTAGTCTCCCATCTGTGCTACGAATGGCATGGTAGTCTATGAATATATAATACACTTTTAAAAGATTTATTTATTTATTCAAAAGGCAGAGAGAAAGGGAGATCTCCCATCTGCCTTTTCATTCCCCAAATGAAGCCAACAGCAGGGCCAGGCTGAAGCCAGGAGACAGGAACCCGATCCGGGTCTCCCACATGGGTGGCAGGGGCCCAAGGACTTAGGCCATCTTCTGCTGCTTTCCCAGGTGCGTCAGCAGGGAGCTGGATGGGAAGTGGAGCAGCCGGGACTCAAACTGGTGCTTCGACGTGGGATGCTGGCGTGGCTGCACCACGCCACAGGCTACCACAATGTATGTTAATTCCAAGAGCATGGGCAAAATGTGTCAGCATCTTGTTGAAAAGAAGGGGGACTTCTGCTAAACACCACTGAGCCGCCATGTCACTCCTATCAAAACTGCCTTCTCGTTTCTGGAAGGATTCAGTCCAGACGATAATTCGATTTTATAAACATCACCGTCAAAGAGAAAATCCTTCAAACAGGAAAAGCAGCTTGGGAACTGGGGCGGGATCAAGCTGAAAGGATTTCACAATGCATACTTGAGCTTCTATCCCTCAGGTCCAGGTAGCAGCAGTGAGCCCCCAGTGCATACGGACAGCTCTAGAGCCTCCCGGGAATGGCATTTTCTTTTTCTTTTTTCAAAGATTTAGTTTATTTATTTGAAATGCAGAGAATAGAGAGAGAGAAGGAGAGGGAGAGTGAGCTTCCGTCATTCACTCCCCAAACGACCACAAAGGCCGGGGGTAGGCCAGGCCAAAGCCAGGAGCCAGGAGCTTCATCTGGGTCTCCTACGTCGGTGTAGGGGCCCAAGCACTTGGCCATCCTCCACTGCTTTTCGCAGATGCATTAGCAGGGAGCTGGATTGGAAGTGGAGCAGCCAGGACTTGAACCGGTGCCCATATAGATGCCAGTGCTGCAGGCAGAGGCTTAACCTTCTACGCCACAGTGCCAGCCCCAGAGATGTCACTTTTAAAGCAAAGGGGAAACGAATGAGCACAAGTTAAAGTACACTGCAGGTGACGTTCAACACATTTAAAAATGAGCGAAATCAGGCCTGGTGCTGTGGCACTGCAGGTAAAGCCATCGGCTGCAGTGCCGGCACCCCATATGAGCGCTGGTTCGAGTCCCTGGTGCTCCTATTCTGATCCAGCTCTCTGCTATGGCCTGGGAAAGCAGCAGAAGATGGCCCAAGTCCTTGGGCCCCTGCACCCGCATGGGAGACCCGGAGGAAGCTCCTGGCTCCTGGCTTTGGATTGGTGCAGCTCCAGCTGTTGTGGCCAATTGGAGAGTGAACCAGTGATGGAAGACCCCTCTTTTTCTCTCTGCCTCTCCTCTCTCTGTGTAACTCTTTCAAATAAATAAATAAATCTTAAAACACACACACACACACACACAAAGGCCTGGTAGCAAACAAGACCCACAAGCAGAGGGAACACCTAGGTTGTCTCCCAGTCTAATCTTCCTTCCGTTTAGGAGAGCTGCCACCAGCCCACACTTAAAGTACAAATCCCTCCCATCTGTCCACTCTGCTCCAAGATTAGCACAAACAAAACTATTAAGCAGACTTTAAAGTTAACAGGAAACGAAAAAAACAAAAATAACCGGGTGTAGCATCACGTCTGAAGAAGCCTTACAAACTGCCAATACACGCACGGACAATTCCGGTCAGCACCAGACAGCAGGACACCGGGGTTCAGTCCCCAGCACAGTGGACCCTCGCTACAAAACACGACGGGGCCGGCGTAGCGGGTAAAGCCGCCGCCTGTGGTGCCAGCATCCCACATGGGCACCAGTTCAAGTCACGGCTGCTCCTCTTCCGATCCAGCTCTCTACTATGGGCTGGGAAAGCAGTGGAGGATGGCCCAAGTCCTTGGGCCCCTGCACCTGCGTGGGAGACCCGGAAGAAGCTCCTGGCTTCGGATCAGGGCAGCTCCGGCCGTTGCGGCCATCTGGGGAATGAACCAATGGATGGAAGACCTTTTTCTCTCTCTGCCTCTGCCTCTCTCTAACTCTGCCTTTCAAATAAATAAATAAATCTTTAAAAAATTACAATGAGACCTTCTTTTCTTAAAAGAAACTAACTTCAACTACTTCAAACTCTGGAAAATGCAGGGGTAAAGGAAACAGCATTAAGACACCGATTAACCACACATGCTATATGCTCACGTGCTTACGTTAAAGATATGCTTATGCTACGTGCTATGGTCAAGTTCTCATGCTAACGTTCTTATAGATGAGATAAACCCACAGTCATTGTTTCCTTTATTTAAGAAGGGTCTTCAAAGTTCCCAGCATGCAATAGTTTATGATTGTGCTAAAGAGCAGAGACGCGCCAAACAGAATAGAGGCAGTGTTCATGGAACTCCGAGGATGCTAGCAATAAACCGGTTCTTGCGTTGTCACCGTTGTTTTATTTTACTTTAAGGGTCTGAAAGTATCATCTAAAACTCCCTGTAGGTCCTCGGGCACCTTGTGGTGAAAGTGACGGGGCAGGCGCTGATCAGACTCCCTGACTCCGGAGGGTGTGAGGGCTCCGCCATGCCTCACTCAGATCCTGCTGGTCCTGACTCGACACACAGGTTTCCCTGCTACTCAGCTTAGAAGTGGCAGATCAGAGAGCAGGAAGGGCATATGTTGGCAGAGGACAGTACTGGAGAGATGAACGAAAACCGCACGGCCTTGAGGAGTCATCTTGGGATAGGCGGCAACTGCCAACACCCTACACCGTGTGCTGCTCCAGCCATATTCCCGCACCGTACAAAGAAACGAATGTACACGGCGATGACCTTGACACATCAAAAAGGTTGTGGTCAGTCTATTCTGAACCCTGAGAGACGGTCAGATACGTCTTCCTGGTAACATACCCTGAAGACATTTTAAGACGGTCAAAATAATTTAGCTGTTAAGGAGATGACAGTGCCATGAAAAATCCACTTAAGTCCCTAAATGCTGAGTGGGTTAAGTCTTTAAAATAACATTAAAGTCATTATCTCAGAGCGCAGATAATCAAATTTCCTGATGTTTTTAGAGGTGGGGGGGAAGGTCTAAATCACACTAAAATTCTTGCCCCTCCCCAAACTTTCTCCTTTTAAAACCCAAATGTATTATCGTTACCAACCTTCGCTTCCATTCTCCCGCGATTGCCAATATGAAAAGAATATTTGCAGAGTTTTCTCCCCCCGTAGCGCTAACCTCTCCCACAGGCTACTTAGGCAGCGGGGCTAAATATAGCCCTCGTTAAAAAACAAGTACTTTCTAAGCGACTTGGCCCAAACTCGCCGCACACAGCAGAGCGTGCTCGGGTCTGGGGCTGAACCGGAGCAGCACGCTGGAAGTCGTGGCTCCGTCGAAGCGGTCGCGGTCCAGACACAAAGCCCCGCACGCCCGGGAGCGCAGCGCTCGGCTCCGGCTCCGAAAGCCACAAAAATGGAGCACAGGTGCACCTGCCCGCCCAAGTCCCTGCAGCCCCGGGGGGACAGCGAAGACCCAGAGCGAGGCAGCAGCGCCCGCACGCCCCGTCCGGGCCTCACCAGACGGCTGGGTCGGCCGCCTCGAGTTTGTTCTCTAACCGGCACAAGGCGGGGTGCCCTGCAGAGCGCTGGGGGCCCCACCGGCGAAGGCTCGGCTAGCGCCCTGGCCCCGCACCCCGGCGGAGGGGCAGCCGTTTCCTGAATATAAAGAGCTGGGGTGCGGGGAGGAGCAGCCCCCGCCCCGCAAGCGCCCCGTCCCCGCGGGCCCCGGCACCTTTGATGGCGCGCTCGGTGGTGGAGAGCTGCAGGCGCCTCCCGGACATGGTCCCCTCGGCCTCCTGCCGGCTCCGGGCCTCGGCCGCCGCCTGCCTCAGGGTCCGCGGCCCCGAGCCGCCGGCCAGCGCTGCCCGGCTCCTCGGCGCGGCCCACACGCCCGGGTGCGCGGCTTCCAACCGCACTGACGGGGCGCGCGGCCCTGCGCGGCCCTGCGCGGCCCCGCGGCCCCGGCCTCGCCCCTGGCGGCCGCCGAGCCGGATTGGGGCCGCCCCGCTCCGCGCACGCGCGCCGCGTGCTCCCCGCCGGCTCCGGGGCCGCCTTTGGTCCTCCGCCGCGCCTCCCCGCGGCCGCCGCTGCCTCCCGGCTGCCGGGCGCGGCCATCTTGAGGCGCCGCCAGGCCTCGCCGCCACGGGGCCCTGCGAGTCGTTCGCCGTCCCGCCGCCGTGCGCCCTCTGCCCCCGACCCCGGCCCGGGCCCACAGTTAAGCGGCCGATTTAATTTTTGCGATGTGGTGCGTGTCCCCGGGAAGAGTGGGCCGGACATTGGCGTCCGTCCTACTCCCAGCCCGGCGGGGCGAGGTGCCGGCTCCTGGGGCCCTCGGGCCAGGCCCTCTCCCGCGCCCCGCACCTGTCCCCGCCTTGCTGAGGGTCCGGGCTGGGCTGGGGCCTTGTCCCTGCAGGGACGCAGGAGGCAGTGGTCACCTCGGACTGCAAGCTGACCCGTCCCTCCTTACCTGTAGGCCTGGGGTGGATAGACTTCTCCCCTCACTGAGTGTAGATACAGTGCCTGGCTTCAGCCATGCCAGTGAACATGAAAAGCGATGCCCAAGGAGGAAAGAGTGTGTGGATTTAAGAAAAACAAACAAAAACCTGCGCCATGTCATCCTAATGTTCCACGAACTTTTTGAAGTACCCCTATCGGTGCTGGTTATGGGCAAACCATGTCATTTTAACCCTTTAAGTTTACAAAACAAACAGAACAGACCTGTGTGAAGTTTCCATGTACCCCCGACCTAGTCACAAGCCTTGCCCAGCTTTCCCTAGGTTGTTCTTTTTTTTTTTTTTCTTTTAATCCAAATTCCCTATATGCCCCACCCCCATTCCTCCCAGCCTCTAGTGATCCGCCCTCTGTGTTCATAGTGACCAGCCGTTAACAGTTACTGTAGTGGCCCACACGCAGTCACACGGGGCTGCGTGCATTTAAATAATCCAGTTCGTCTTCTGAACTAGCCACACTGCACGTGCTGGGAGCTACCTTATTGCACACTGTAGAATAGTACATTTCCATTGTAGCAAAAAGTGGATGGGGCAGCTCCTAGCTAAAATATTACAGGGATTAAGCCTGAATCTCTGGTTATACAGATTTGTGTATTGCAAGGCGGTCTGGGGGGTGTCCACTGGCACCAGACCCTGCCTTATCTCTTAGATTTTTGACCAAAGACCTTTCGGAGTAACCCCAGCACACAGGCAGGAGCCCTTCAGGGGAAAGATGGAATTTGGTTTTGCTTCCCTGGGTCTGGACTTCAGGCTTGGACCCGGGAGAATTGCTCAGATATCCTGAGGAAGTTCTTGGAGAAGTAATCAGAACTCGACACCTAAATCCTGTCTCTAAAGGTCAGCTACTAAAATTCATCTGGAAGAACATTACATAGGAGAGCTAAGAGTAAACAAACAGAAAATGTAAGAAAACATCCCAACCAGTGTGAAGGGCTGGCTTGTTCAATAGCAGTAGAGGAAAATGAACTCTTTGGCTCTAAGTTGGAGCCACAACATGAAGTCAAAACAAAGCTAACCTGGTCTGAAGAGTTTCTGTGGCTCAGCCTGTCTCTTGGCAAGCTGTGGCGTGTAATCTCAGCACAAAGTTGGCTGGCCCTACTTTGCCCCGGAGGTCCTGTAGTCAGCCATTGCCCCTAGGATCTTGTCCAGCCTAAGGCGATCTACGTGGGGTCAGCAGTGAGTTGTCAGCAGGGCCCAGCACCCAGGCTTGGTGAAGGGGACCTGGGTGGAGCACTAAGGCCTTGGGAGAGAAAGGACTCTACCCACACCTGCAGCTGGAAGCTGTGTGTCGGAGCTGCTGGGGTGTCACACTGACTTCAGGAAGTCAAAGGCCTTTCCTTGAGATCACTCAGCAATATGGGAGACCTAGGGGCTCTGGTGCCTAGAGGAAGGCACACGGATATGGGAGACCTAGGGGCTCTGGTGCCTAGAGGAAGGCACACGGATTTGGGAGACCTAGGGGCTCTGGTGCCTAGAGGAAGGCACACGGATATGGGAGACCTAGGGGCTCTGGTGCCTAGAGGAAGGCACACGGATATGGGAGACCTAGGGGCTCTGGTGCCTAGAGGAAGGCACACAGAAGCCAAACCCTTATTTTTACATTGACTTAATTAATTAGAGACACTTCCCAGGCGCATTAGCAGGGAGCTGGATCAGAAGTGGAGGAGCCGGGACTCAAACCGGCACCCATATGGGATGCTGGCATCACAGGCTGCAGCTTTGCCTGTTATGCTGGCCACTCCTCTTTCAGTTTTTAAACTTTTTTTTTTTTTAAATTTATGTACTTGAACGACAGAGTGACAGAGAGAGAGAAGGAGACACAGAGAGGGGGAGAGAGGGCACTTCCATTCACTGGTTCACTCCCCAAATGGCCACAATGGCCAGGACTGGGCCAGGCTGAGGCCAGGAGCCAGGAGCTTCCTCCAGGTTTCCCACTTGGGTGCAGGGACCGAAGACCCTTGGGCCATCCTCTGCTGCTTTCCCAGGCACATTAACAGAGAGCTGGATTGAAGTGGAGCAGCCGGGACTTGAACTGGTGCCCATATGGCTGTGCCACACGCCAGCCCCTAGAATTTTTAAATGTTCAACCTAATTAAAAATAATGCAGATGAGAACAAGCTATGATTCTTCACATAGCAAATTGGAAAAACTGATTCTTCTTCCTTCCCTTACTTTCTCTTCCCTCTCCCCTTCTCTCCCTCCCTCCTTCTCTTCCTTCCTTTGACAAAGACGACAGACATATAGAAAGAGCTCCCATCCTCTGGTTCACTCCCTAAATACCTGTAATGGCTGGGTTCAGCTGGGCCAAAGCCAGGAGCCAATAATTCAATCAAGGTCTCTCACGTGGGCAGCAGGGGCCTGACCACATGACCCATCACCTGCTGCCTCCAGGTGCACATCAGTAAGAAGCTAGGGTCAAGACTGGAGTGAGACTCAAACCCAGGCACTCTGACTGACACGAGTTGTGGTGGCCCAGGCTTAACTGCTATGCCAAATGCCACCCCTGGAAAATAGTTTTAATTTTGTTTATTTTATTTGAAAGGTACAAATAGGCACAGCGAGATCGTCCATTTGCTGAATCACTCTCCAAATGTGTGCAACGGCCGAGTGAGCCAGGCCAAAGCGGAAGCTGGGAACTCAGTCTGAGTCCCCCACGCAGGTGACAGCAGTCCAAGCACTCAAGCCATCATCTGCTGCCCGCCAGGGAGTGCATCGTTAGCAGGAGGCCGCATGGGACATAAACCCAGGACTCGAACCAGGCTCTCTGCTGGGGGTGTGGGCATCCCAAGCAGCGTCTTAACCACGGCACCAAATGCCTGTCCTATGGAAGACATGTTTAAGGGGTGGCGCTATTGGCAGAACTGTAAACTGTGATAACTCTCCTGGAAAGGGATTGGACCCTGACAATAAAACAAGGTACGTGTATGGCCGATGAAGATTCTGAGCACCCTCAGTCATCAGGGGAGTGCGAAGGAAGCCATACTGAGCTCTGACGGCACTAGCCCACCAGGGCAGCTGTGACGTCACAAGCCTACTAGGGTAGCTGAGACAACACTAGCCCACTAGAGTAGCTATGGTGTCACTCGCCTACTAGAGTAGCTATGGTGTCACTCGCCTACTAGGGCAGCTATGATGTCACTAGCCTACTAGGGCAGCTATATCATCACTAGCCCACTAGGGTAGCTGCACTAGCCCACCAGGGCAGCTGTGACATCACCAGCCCTACAGAGTAGCTATGACACTAGCCTACCAGGGCAGCTATGACATCACTAGCCTACCAGGGTAGCTATGTCACCAGCCCACCAGGGTAGCTATGATGCCACTAGCTCACTATAGTAGCTGTGACGTCACTGACCTACTAGAGTAGCTGTAGTTGGAGACTGTCAGTACCATGTGTTGACAAGGCTGAGAACAGCCCCAGTACTCACACGTTACCAGTGGGAGGGTGAGATGACAACTCTGGAGAACAGTGCAGAAGCCTTTTATAAAGTCAAATGTGACCTTCCACGTGACCCAGCAATTCTACCCAACAGCAGTAACATCCACCCAGTGTAGTACTGCCCAGCCAATGGAAGAGATGAGGACTAGGACATTCAGCAACAGGGGTGAACCTGAAACACAGTACCTTGAGGGAATGGTGTGGCACATCGGGTTAAAGCCTCAGCCTACGGTGCCGGCATCTCATGTAGGTGCCGGTTCCAGTCCCTGCTGCTCCTCTTCCAATCTAACTCCCCGCTAATGCACCTGGGAAAGCAGCAGAGGATGGCCCAAGTGCTGGGGTCCCTGTGCCTACATGTCAAACCCGGTGGCTGGAATCAGGCCAGGGTTAGAGCCAGGTCTTCCATGGGGCTGTCATGACCACCTCCCAGTCTGCATTGCCAGGAAGCTGGAGTCAGGAGCAGGGGGTGGGATTCAAACCCAGGCACTCACACAGGAGCCGGGCGCCTTCACCAGCGTCTTACTTGTTAGACCGAACGCCTTTCGTGTCGTGCCGCTGGTGAGAACGGACACAAACATCTGAAATGACCCAGATTCATGTCTAACTGGAATTTCTCCTGGTTCCTCCCAATCTTGGCTTCCACCTTGCAGGGCTTGTGAGACTTGGTGTACTGCCTTCCCAAACTCCCTAAGCACAAGGTAATCTTAATTAGTGACCAGCTCCTCTGAGAAATAATTACAGCTGCTTTAATTTAACAGAAGCAAGGGGAATCCTTCATCCCGCTGTTACATAAAAGTGACCTGGCTCCAGTTTCTAATTATATGAAGCCATTAATTATTAAACCTCTGAGTTAAGTGCAGGTAAGAGAGGTGCAGAAGATGTTAAAAACCAGAGGGGCCGGCGCTGTGGCACAGCAGGTTAACGCCCTGGCCTGAAGCGCCAGCATCCCATATGGTGCTGGTTCATGTCCTGGCTGCTCTACTTCTGATCCAGCTCTCTGCTGTGGCCTGGGAAAGCAGAAGATGGCCCAAGTCCTTGGGCCCCTGCACCCATGTGGGAGACCTGGAGGAAGATCCTGGCTCCTGGCTTCAGATCGGCACAGCTCCGGCCATTGTGGCCAATTGGGGAGTGAACCAGCAGATGGAAGACCTCACTCTCTCTCTTTCTCTCCTCTCTCTGTGTAACTCTTTCAAATAAAAAAGTACATCTCTTAAAAAAAGAAGGAAAAAGAGTAAATTCACCTTGTGAATTAGAATTAAAAAAAAAAAAAAGAGTAATGAGCATTTCTAAAATAGCTACACAGGGGGCTGGCACTGTGGTGTAGCAGGTAAAGCCGCCACCCATGGTGCCGGCATCCCATATGGGCGCCCGTTTGGGCCCTGGCTGCTCCACTTCCAATCCAGCTCTCTGCTATGGCCTGGGAAAGCAGCAGAAGATGGCCCAAGTCCTTGGGCCCCTGCACCTGTGTGGGAGACCCAGAAGAAGCTCTTGGCTCCTGGCTTCAGATCAGCACAGCTCCGGCCGTTGCACCCAATTGGGGAGTGAACGAGCGGATGGAAGACCTCTCTCTCTCTCTCTCTCTCTCTGCCTCTCCTTCTCTCTCTGTATAATTCTGCCTTCCAAATAAATAAATATTTATAACATAAAAAATAGCCACATAGAAAAGTTATCATATATAATTGCCAAGCTTATATGACATACACTTGTGAATGTATAAGTAACCCACATTGTAAGGACATCTCATGAGGGCACTTCAAAAGCTTCATGGAAAAATGGAATTAAAAAATAACGTTTATTTTGATGCAAACATTTTTGAAGCCCATGCATAGCTTTTTCATAAAAACATTTTTGTGAACTTTTTGAAGACTCCTCATACAATATTGCTATCTTCTTACAAGTGTGTGTAATTTTTATTAAACAACCTTGGTATAGAAAATAAGATTGATTGATTGATTTGACAGACAGAGAGAGAGAGTTCTCCCATCCGCTGGTTCACTCCCAGAACAGCCACAACGGCCAGAGCTGTGCCTATCCAAAGCCAGGAGCCAGGAACTTCTTCTGGGTCTCCCACACGGATGCAGGGCCCGAGCATTTAGGTCTTCATCTACTGCCTTCCCAGGCCATAGCGGGAGCTGGATTGCAGATGGAGCAGCTGGGACTTGAACTAGCGTCCATATGGGATGCCGGTGCCGCAGGTGGAGGCTTAACCTACTACACCACAGCGTTGGGCCCTAGACTTTTCCTAATTGGAAAAACATAGCCCAAAGCAACATCCTACCTGTGATAGCCTGATATAATAATCTCTATGTAGTTATAAGTAATGAATACTGTTGTCTGGGAAATATATATTCAAAGGTAGATATTCAGGCCATTTGGGGGGCTGCGTACAAACTCCTTATCGGCGTTATCCTGTGGTCTTCCTAGGAGAACTGAATACTGAGAACTGTGATGAGTGCTGGGAGCCAACACTGGCTGGCATCACTGTTGCTGTTTGCATCATTACAAAGCAGGAGAAAAGAGTGGCAGTGACATTATACACTATCGTCTGGAATAGAATTTGATAGCTCTTCACACCTGGGCGCCTGCATTCCACAGGTGAGGCCACACAGCGAAGGCGTCCCAGCACGCATCCAGCTGCCTGGACCAGTACACATTCCGGAACCCTTGTCCTGTCAACTCGCGCCCCCTACAGGCCACTGTTTCCACATAGCCGATCTTTCTGAAGTTGAAAGCATAAAACTGACTGGTCATCCCCCTGCTCAGAGGCTCTCCAACACTCACCTCAGAACTCTTCCCCACACGGATTGGCCCACGCTCCTCTCTCCCAGGGCTCTTGCATTCGCTGGTTTTGACTGGGGACAGGCTCCTTGCTGGCTGCAAAGCTGTGGCTCAGATGTGGCTCCTCAGCCCGGTCGCTTCCTGCCTAGTGTAGCTCACAGCACATCCTCCGCCCTTCTCTGCCTCCCTACCCCGCTAATGTCTCGGTAGTGTCTGTCTTGTGCACCGTCACGTCCTGTCATTCCTGAAACACGCTAAGCTCTGTGTCTTGTTACATCCCTGGGGCCAGCACTGTGGCGTAGTGGGTAAAGCCTCCGCCTGCTATGCCAGCATCCCATATGGGCGCTGGTTCGAGTCCCAGCTGCTCCACTTCCAAATCCAGCTCCCTCCTAAGGGGCTTGGACAAGCAGCAGAAAATGGCCCAGATGCTTGGGCCCCTGCACCCACGGGGGAGACCTGGATGAAGCTTCTGGCTCCTGGCTTTGGAAAAAAAAGAAAAAAAAATTCCTCTGCTCTTTCTGCTGAAGACAAAGAGGGGCCAACTCTGGGGAAGCAGGTCTGTACTGGTCCGAGCTCATCGCTGTTCCCAAGTCATCAAACCTAGGTGCTTTCCAAGGGCCTTCTCACTGCAGCTAGCTACCAAGGCTGTGTGTGAAAAAACACTAGTAACAGCTAGATTAAGGCGGTCTTTCCACACAGCCTGAGGTTTTATTTATTTTTAAAGAGTTATTTATTTGAAAGGCACAAATATGGAGAGAGAAGGAGAGAGAGAGACGGAGAGGGAAAGAGAAATCCTCCATCCACTTGTTCACTCCCCAGATGGCCGCAACAGCTGAGCCAGGCTGAAGCCAGAAGCCAGGAGCTTCTTCTGGGTCTCCCACGGGGGTGCAGGGACCCAAGGACTTGGATCACTTTCTGCTGCTTTCCCAGGCGCATTTTCAGGGACCTGGATCAGAAGTGGAGCAGCCAAGACTTGAGCTGGTGCCCATATGGGAAGCCAGCACTGCAGGCGGAGGCTTAACCTGCTACGCTACAGCACTGGCCCCACAGCCTTAAACAAAGTTAATGTAAAGTGTAATTAGGAAAACAGATGTGCAGAAATAAATACTTTTTTTAAAAAAATTACTCATTTATTTGAGAGCCAGAGTTACAGAGAGGGGGAGAGACAGAGAGATCTTCCATTTGTTGATTCACTTCCCAAAGGGCTGCAACAGCTGGAGTGGGGCCAGTTTGAAGCCAGGAGCCTCCTCTGGGTCTCCCACTTGGGTGCAGGGGCCCAAGCACTTCGGCCATCTTCCTTCCACTGTTTTCCCAGGCCATCACAGGAAACTGGATCAGAAGTGGAGCAGCTGGGACTTGAACTGGGTGCCCACAGGGGATGTAGGCAGAGGCTTAGCTTACTATGCCACAGCGCCAGCTCCAACAGCTTCAGATTTTAAACAGAGTTCATGTAGAGCATAATTAGGAAGACAAATGTGCAGGAATAAAATACCTCTTAAAGCCAAATGAAGATGTGCGGAGGTCTCTCCTGTTTGGATCTTTTACCCTTTTTAGAATTGTAATCAAACCCTCTACACAAAGGAATCGGTGCAATGTTTTCCAAAAATCAGCTTTCCCAGGAAAGAGAACAAAAGAATCTAAATCCCAGCAGCTCTGCCTCCTGTTCACCCAGTTTCAAGAGGGAGGAAAAAAAAAAAAAAAAGCCTGGCATTAATTGGAGAATGGCTGCCACGCTTAAACTGTGCGCCTTCACCAGCATATTTCTTCTCAAGATCACGTCTCTGGCACACAAGCAGGCAACAGCTTCCAAACAGCCTGAACCTTTAGAAGTCACCAGGAACAGACAGCTAACAGTCTACTCCGGGAGGATTCTCAAGATCAAAGAGACTTTTTATCTTCCTCGCCAGCATCTGTAATTAAAGACCTTATCTTTTATTTTAAGCAAAGCAAAACAAAAACAAAAGTATTGCCTTTATGGAATTGGTTGTTTTTTTGTCTTAAAACCCACAAGGTTGAGGGAATGTCATTTAGAATGGCTTCCCCCAGAGGTTTCTGGTTAGGGATCCTCCCCAGGGAATTTCCTGATGGCTGGGTGGATTGGCATCTAAATTTATTCTTGGCAACCTCAACAGTCCAAAGACCTACCAACAAAACACAAGCACAGGAAAAACACCCAGCGCCCGGTGGCGAAAGAACCTCTTCTTGGCTTATGATTGCCAAGGCTGGCGTGCTTCTGGGTTACTCCTTAACTACAACAGAGGCTACCACCTGGGAACCCCACCCAAAGCCAGGGTCAAAAATTACAGGGACACAGCAAGGACACAGCAAGAAGGGGTTGTGGTTTCAGAAAGAAAAATGGCTCTTGGCTAGCACCTCTTAGCTGGCGCCTAAGAACCTTTGGCTCTGTGCCAAACACTGGCTTTTTTTTTTTTCTATGATTAAAAAAGTCATCTATCCCGAGAGGAATGTGAATTCAGTCTATTCCGGAAGAAAGAAGGGGATGTGGGTCTGCCCTCCGTCTGAAGAGGCAGGTGCTTCACACCCAGGAAGCTGCAAGAGAAAGCTCTGGCTGTCGACCGTGTCTCATCACGTCGGGAACCGGGTTTCCCTCCACTCAGATCTGACGGTCACCAGGAACGGGCAGAAGCAACAGGGGGGACAGCACTGACCCACGTGCATGGCGCCGTTTAGATGTCAGCGTGTCCCACCTTCCACGCCAAAAATGCCCGACGTGGCTTAGCTGCTTACGAGTCTTCCAAGGAGATGGCTGAGGTCAAGGTTTTAAGCTGCTTAATGGCCTGTTTGCTTTGCTTAGCTCTGTTCTCTGTGGGACATTAATCCACCTCTCAAACTCAGGTTTCTAAGTAAAGGTGGACCAGGGAACAGGGCATAAGCAAAACCACCATCAATGACAGGAAGACACCTGGGCACTGTAGCCAATGGGGAGGGTCATCCGCAACACCGCATCTGGTCCTCCTGTTCACCCATGCCCCGCGGCGGGTGCTGAGACCCCAGCAGGAAGCCAGGGAGCATCTCCACCCAGAAGGAACTTGGTGTAAAAGCCAATAGCAAAACTGCAATGCAAGTCCTGTAAGCCGGAGTCCGCAGCCACGGCGTCCAGCCTGGGAAGGCGGCGGGGAGATGGCAGGAAAGGAGCGGCCAGAACGAAGAGGGAATATCCTGCTGCAAGGTGGTGCCAATCAAGGCACCCGCACGAGCCCTGGATGCAGGGAGGCGGGGCCGGCACTGTGGCATAGTGGGTTAATCCTCTACCTGCGGTGCCAGCATCCTGTATGGGCACCGGTTCAAGTCCCGGCTGCTCCTCTTCTGATCCAGCTCTCAGCTATGGCCTAGGAAAGCAGAAGATGGCCCACGTGCTTGGGCCCCTGCACCCGCGTGAGAGACCTGGAAGACACTTCTGGCTCAGCTCTGGCCATTGTGGCCATTTGGGGAGTGAACCAGCAGATGGAAGAGACTTTCTCTGCCTCTCAATAAAACAAGCCCCCTCGCCCCCCAAAAAAAACAACCACCACACGGACAACCACACTCATTAATTAAATACCCAGCATGGGGCCAGTGCTGTGACAAAGTGGTTACATTGTGATCTGCAGTGCTGGCATCCCATATGGGCGCTGGTTCCTGTCCCAGCTGCTCCACTTCCCACCCAGCTCCCTGTTAATGTGCCTGGAAGACGTCACAAGTGCTTGGCCCCCACACTCAAGTGGGAGACAAAGATGACACTCCAGCCTCAGCCATTGTGGCCATTTGGGGGAGTGAACCAGCCGATGGAAGATCTTTCTAACTCCTCCGTCTTTCAAAGAAATGAATCTTTCAAAAAAAAAAAAAAATCCAGAATACATGATTATTTTATCATACCATATCGATGAAGTCACATGTTCCATTAGACAGAAACTAAACTTTTCTGAAGTGAGCATATTTCACCTGTAAGTTCCCTCCTAAAATCCCATAATCAAAAAGGAGGCTAGATCTGATTAAAAAAAAAAAAAAAAAAAAAAAAGTTTGCAAACCAGTAAGGCACCATCGCCCCCCTGTGTTCAGTAACCTTCATTACACCCACAGGATTACCACAAAAGACCACACATGGATTGTCAACAATTACAGAATATAGCTTTATTTATAGAACCTTACAAATAAAACATTTACAGTCCATATAAGTTATTTTCTCTGCTAATTTCTTCTCATAACACCTGAGTTATTTAAAAAAATACTGTGGTGGAACTGTAGGACTGTGAAGGGAATATAACAATAAAAACCTAACCTCTCTCTGCAAAACTCAGACTTTATTTCCTGTAAAGCAGATTTCTGGCATATTATCACCTCCTCGGAAGAGGACTTAGGAGCTGGTCTGTCTGGGAAAAAAAAGAAGGCTGAAGATGCTAATGTCAGGGGTGTGGACAGTCCTCCAAACAACCCATTACCCCATGGAGGTCTCCTGTGTACAAATGCCCAACACGGCCAAGTTCAACACACGAAAGCCGAACTGCCACATCTCTCACAGGGCCAATCCACTGCCAATGGCAACTCGACAATCAGACGACCTGGCAGCCCGGCCAGTCCCAAGCTTGAGCTTGACTTTGGGTCTGGCCTCTACACCGATTACGGTGCCAACAAGGAGCCTTTGCCTGTGAGGGCGGGTTCTTGGGTCACTGCAGGTGCACATACACAGGGAATGCACTGCCCTAGTCCAAAGCTTGCTTCTCTATTTGCTAACAAAGAGACTCTGTAGCTCCCAAACGACAAAGCACTACCTTTAGCTCAGGATGGTTCTGTGGAATGAATGACAGGGCTCACAGGGAACGCTAAGGCTATACACTTGACACATCAACGTGAATTAAGTACAGCAAGATCTCCCAGAGTCTTATGTTTCAAGTGTTACCTTCTGCCGGCTCCCGAGAGCAGTGTAAGAAGCACAGAACAGATGAAGAAATTGCTTTAAAACAATAATAACGATCACAACACAAAAACGTTAAAGATGCCGACACGCGAGGAATTGGTTCTTTGGTTAAAAAAAGTGGACCAAAACCCTTAGGAGGAGTTGGTTTTGATTTTGAACCGAGACTCTTGGTCACCAAAGGTTTTTCTTCAGCAGAGTTGTGGGCGGTCATCCACTTCCACCACAGCTGGTGGATCAGAACCGAGCCACTCCGAGGAAGTCGCCCCCGCGGCTTCCCCACTCGCGCCCAAGAGTAGCTGGGGTCTCGGGGCTTGTTGTCCAGTGAGAGAAAACAAAGGAGATGCTGTTTTTCAGGACTGAGGGAGCTAGAACAGACTGGGGCCTCCGGCCAGTCACCCACGCGAGCCCCTGGGCTGCAAGTGTGGGCGCCTCTAAGAAAGGGGCCGAGGGGTCTCGCATTATCAATATGATAATGGGAAATCCATTCACCTAGTGAACCTGGAGATCGGAGGAGGGGGCTCCAGTGCCCGAGGCTGGCCCCCCAGCTCCACAGAGCAGCCTGCCTGTCCGCGGTCCCGAGAGAACGAGAGCATTTCATCGCCAACCCAGGACTTGGCCTGGGTCCCGGCTGAGGGAGGCGGCGGCGACCTGGGCAGATCCGCCGGCAGCAGTGACATCCACGGGGCCGCAGCCCGAGTTCCAGAGACGGCCGCGAACTCGTCCTTCCACGGACGGGACGGGCCAGTCCTAAATTCTGCCTGCCTGATGCCACTCTGGATCAGCCCTGCCTCAGCGGCGCGCACCCTGCCTCCGAGTCTGAGTGTGCTGGGGGGACGCAGACATGTGCTCAGGATGTGCTTCTAAGGGAAGCTGGGAGCCGGGGAGGGGAGGTGGGGGTCACAGCCAGGAAGAGGAGGGTCCCCGCGCCTGCTCACCGGGGAGCCATGCACCTGCAGCGGGAGCCAGCGAGCACACACAAGTCCCCGGGCCTCCTGCCCCTCCAATGACCCGCGGTGATGCCCGCCTCCCCTATTGGCTGCCTGCTGAGAGAAGAGGCAGGCAACTGCCAGGGCTTCGGAAAGCTGCGAGGGAGGGGTTCCTGTCGCCTGCCCCTTCTCTGTTAAGAGCAAGCGAGAACGGGCTTCAGAACGGGCCGCCTGTGGTTCCCCTGTGAACCCGCACGGAGATTCACGGGCCCCAACTCCGGATGCACCTGCTGCTTCCAGCCAGGTGCTGGCCACCGGCTGGATTTTGCATTGTAGGGTACAGAGATCTGCAATCTCTTGAGCGATGATTCCGAGACAAAGAGGCCAGGGTGACGAGGGAAGCAGGCTCGGCTCGGCCTGGAAGGTGCATTGAGATTCTAGAGTCGCTGTGGGAGGAGAGAGGGCAAGGCCAGGGTGCGAGGCGCTACCTAGCTACCAAGAGGCTGGCTCCCAGCCTGGCTTACTCCCAGGGCAGAGCGGTGTGACAACAGCCAGCATCCGAACACAGGGACGCACAGTCAGGGTCGCAGGCTTTAACCCATGGCCTCCTCCGTGGTGCTCGGCGGACGCCAGGGCCAGGGACCGGACGGTCCGGGGCCGCTAGCCGATCTGGATCTGTCCCGAGTACATGGTGAGCAGCAGCATGATGGAGAATCCGGTCAGGAGACCCAGGTTCTGGATCACGAAGGGGATCAAGACGCTGCCCTTCCTCTCATCCTCTCGGGAGACCTCATTCATCTCGGGGAACTGAGGACAGAGAGAGAAACCAGCGCTGCAGGCCTCTCCCACCCTCGGGACGCTAACCCCGTTCCCTGCATATCCACACTCCACAGCTGCCCGAGTCCCTTCATAAACAACACAGTGTTTGCACGGAATTTGCATACACCCTCCCCGTATGCTAAAGATCATTTATTTATTTATTTGAAAGGCAGAGTGACAGGGAAAGGAGGGAGAGACAGAGAGAGAGAGGTCTTCCATCCGCTGCTGGTTTGCTCCCCAAATGGCAACAGCTGGGACTGGGCCTAGGGGAAAGCCAGGAGCCAGGCACTGGTCCACCCAGGTTTCCCATGTGGGTGGCAGCGACCCAAGCACTGGGGCCGTCCTCCACTGCCCTGCCAGGTGGATCAGCAAGAAGCTGGATTGGACGTAAAGCGGCCAGCACTTGCACCTGTGCTCTGTATGGGGCGTGGACGTTGTCCCAAGAGGCGGTTCAACTCCCCGAGCCATGTGCTCGGCGGCTCAGGTACACTTTAAATTACCCCAGACGACTTGTAACACTGCACCTAACGTAAATGCAGTGCGCACGGTTATCAGGCTGTGTTATCTCGGGAATGACAAGAACACCAATCTGTACATGCTCAGTAACAGGCATCCTTTGAAAAAAAAATCCTTGGGACCCACAGGTGGCTGAGGCCGTGCAGGGACGGAGACGCCACAGCGGACTCAGAGCGCCACCGGCTACCGCACTGGCCGCCGGAGAAATCTAACAGCGGGAGCCGCTGGAGCCGGTGCCCGCCGCAGCTGCACGAGGATCTAGGGAAACAAAGTACCGCCCAGCCACGTGTCTCGTGGGCTTACAAACACACTTGGAGAATCTCTCTGCTGGTCAAGTGCCCCTGTCCTCTCTTCGGGAACTGGAGCAAGTGTCTCAGGCAGGGGTGGGGCGCGTCCAGCCTGCGGATCCGTGAGGACCGTTGCGGTCACTGGGGCCGGGGCTGGCCCTGCCAAGGCGACCGCAGGCGCGACTTGAAATTCACGTCTGCATGGGGCTCCTTTGGAAGCCGGTAACCTGTGTGGCCCGCCACTGATACCGTGCATATCCACGTGGCCCTTGGTGCAACAACAGGATCCCCGCCCCGGAAGGGGACGGAGAATGGAGGGACAGCACCGCTGGGGTTCAAGGCCCCACTGGCTGCTATGAACCGTCAAGCAGTGCCCCCTGAGAGACTGCCACCAGAGAGGGCAGAATCCAAAGCACTCCCACAACCTGATGCTGCACTGGGGCGGCCAGCACTCTCTCGGTATCAAACGTACTTTATGCAAAGGATATGGAAAAATAATTCATGCCAACAGGCCGAAGCCCGTGCCATGCCAACAAACAAGGCAAGGAAACAAATCGACCCCATCAGTGCCACACAAACACACAACAGGGGCCGGTGCTGTGGCACAGTAGGTTAAGCATCTACCTGCGGCACAGGCATCCCATATGGGCACCGGTTCGAGTCCTGGCTGCTCCACTTGCAATCCAGCTCCCTGCTAATGCACCTGGGAAAGCAATAGAGGATGGCCCAAGTGCTTGGGTCCCTGCACCCACGTGGGAGACCCTTCTAGAAGAAACTCCTGCAGGGCCAGCGCTGTGGTGTAGCAGATAAAGCCACTGCCTGCACTGTCGGCATCCCATATGGGCACTGGTTCAAGTGCCGGCTACTCTACTTCTGATCCAGCTCTTTGCTATGGCCTGGGAAAGTAGTGGAGGATGGCCCAAGTCCTTGGGCCGCTGAACCCGCGTGGGAGACCCACAGGAGGCTTTTGGCTCCTGGCTTCAGATCGGTGCAGCTCCGCTGCTGCGGGCAACTGGGGAGTGAACCAGCAGATGGAAGACCTCTCTCTCTGTCTCTCCCTCATTCTGTCTGTAACTCTGCCTCTCAAATAAATAAATCTTTTTAAAAAATGCAACAGATGCATCATTGCAACAGTGAATTCAAACAACTTAAATGGTTACACCAGGGCCCTGCACTGTGGTGTAGTGGACGCTACCTGCGGCATCAGCGTCCCATGTGGGCACTGGTTTGAGTCCCAGCTGCTCCATCTCTGATTCAGCTCCCTGCTAGTGCATCTGGGAATGCAGTGGAGGATGGCCCAAGTGCTTCAGCTCCTACACCCATGTGGGAGACCCAGCTCTTGGCTCCTGGCTTCCGCCTGGCCCAACCCTGGCCATTGTGGCCATTTGGGAAGCGAACCAGCAGATGGAAGACCTCTCTCTTAACTCTGCCTTTTAAATAAATAAATAAACCTTAAAAAATTGGTTACACCGAATGTTAGCAGATACAGAGCAATGTATACTTTCAGACACTCTTTGGCAAACAATTTGGTGATGTGTGTTTTAAATGCCTGGGGTGGGTGTTGGGCCTGGTGACTAAGCTACTGCTTGGGATGCCTGCACCCGTCTCACAGTTCCTGGGGTCAAGTCCCAGCTCTGGCTCTGACTCCAGCTTTGGCTAATGTGCACCCTGCGAGGCGGCAGACGATGGCTCAAATAGTTGAGTCTCTCCCACCTGGGAGACACGGATGGAGTTCCTGGCTCCTGGCTTTGGCCTGGCCCTGTCCCAGCTGTTGTGGGCATCTGGGGATTGAACCACTGGGTGGAAGCTCCCTGTCTCATAAATAAATAAAGAGAATTTTAAAGGCCTGAAATCATGTGTCCTCTTTCAGCCTACAAATCTAGTTCTGGAATTACAGCTTGTTTGCTCACCAAACACCAGCACCTGCCATCGTGTGGGTGTGGCTTACACCCAGGGCTTCCTGTGTTGGAGGCCTGGCCCCTCCATGTGGTGGGGGTGACATAATGGAACCTGTTTTCAAAAATTTATGTCCTGGGGCCAGTGCTGTGGCAGAGAAGGTTAAGCCAGGGCCTGCAGTGCCAGTATCCCATATGGGCACTGGTTGAGTCCTGACTGCTCCACTTCCAATCCAGCTCTCTGCTGTGGCCTGGGAAAGCAGTGGAGGATGGCCCAAGTATGCAAATGGCTGTTGTGGCCATTTGGGAAGTGAATCAGTGGATGGAGGTTCTCTCTCTGTAACTGTTCCTTTCAAATAAATAAATCTTTTTTTAAAAAAGAAAACAAATACAACACATGAAGAGAAAAAAGGAACAAACCCAAGGGCTTTTGTTTCTTGCTTTGGAGCGACTACGGGATCCTCTTCCTCCCTCCACGTATCTGTTGGGTGCCCAGTCTATACATTTACACAAGGGCCCTGGATTCAGCAGAGCCACTGTCCTCAATGACCTACGCTAACGGAAGTATCAACTCCATGCTTCACTACCTCCTGTGTCCTTCGCACCACCGCGTTACATCCCTAACCAGGCGACCTGCGTAGGTGTGTGAGAGGCGCCTCAAGAAAGCTATTAGAACCAACACGTGCTCAGCTTTCTGCCCGGCCGACCACGTGCAGGAGCCGGCCCGGCCCCCGGACACTCACCATATCAGCCAGAGCAATGTACAAGAACATGCCACCGGCCAGCGCAAAGATCCAGTTGGCGGAGAAGTGGCTGCCGGCCAGGATGCCGAAGGCCAGGCCCACGTAGCAGCAGCAGGCGGAGAGGAAGTTGAAGAAGAGTGCCTGCTGGATGCTCATGCCGGCGTTGAGCAGGATCACGAAGTCCCCTGTGCGTGGACAACAAGCAGGAGAAGGCGGCTGGGAGTGGGGTCCCAGGAGGAGACAGCACAAGGGAGCAGCAGAAGGCGTCAACTCCCAGACCAGAAGGGACGTGCCCAAGGGACCTTCACCTTCCCGCGCCCAGCTGCCCCCGCCTGCCCAGCTGGCCACGCCCCTGCAGCCTAGAGGCCCTCGAGACCAGCAGTGTCCTCCTCGCTCCTAACAGCTGGGGAACAGGAGGCACTTCCTCCCTCGCAACTGCGGTGAACAGTACTTGTGGGAAACAGAATTGGGACTGGGGCAGGGACAGGCGGAAGTCCTTCGCCCACAGGCACAAGCTGCTAAAGGCCATGATTTGACCTTGAGGCAACACTGAGCCTCCCAAGGGGACACACCCAGTGCCTCCCACCGCTGGCTCCAGGCCTCTCCTCCCCTATCAGACTTCTCACGAACGTTCTCGGGGTAAGACAGCATTGACTGTGCACTTAGAATAGCGCATTTCCCCTAGTGCTCACAATAACACCATAAGGAGGTACTGTTATTAAGCCTACTGTGTAGCTGTACAAACTGAAGTCACAGCACGATGGGGCTAAGGGCAAACACACACCCCTGGAGATGTGCTAAGCTACTGTCTCTCCTGCGCAGATTTCACATGGTCTAGTGAACATTGTGCGGAGGGCAGGGAGTGGCGTGGGATCGGCCACAGGAAGCGTGCCCGTGCCGGCGCAGGTGCGCCGCGGGACGCGGGCGCTCACCTAGCTCATGCGGGAACTCTTCGCAGAGAATGGCCACAGACGTGCTGATGCCTTGGAACACGGACACGGTGAAGGAGGCGCCGATGGCCAGGCCGTCGATGAAATTGTGGAGGCCGTCGCTCAGGGTGATCATCCAGGCCAGGGTGCCAATGTCAGAGTAGCGGACGCCTTTCAGCCAGTAGCAGGCGCTCTGGGAGGCCTGCAGGTCCTAGAGGAAGGCACAGCGCTGCAGCCCACGGCAGGCCCCCCGTCGCCGTCGAGGCCATCACCCTGGAAGGCTCCCACTGGGCTGCTGCCGGGGCCGCCACCGACCTGCACGGACAGCGAGCCCACGATGACCTTCTCGTCCCCCGCGGCGGCCTTGCCATCCAGCTCGCTGTCGCAGTGCTGGGGGATCATGTGATCCAACTCCCCATTCTGCAGCTTCTCCGTCACGCCCTCCTCCTGGTCCTTCTTGGAAGGCAGCGTGTCAGAGGCATAATGGCTGTGCCCATGATGATGCTGGAGAAGTGAAACACTGTGGTCAGGACCAGCACCAAAACCGCCCAGCTCGTGAGCACCTACCGAGCCCAGGCACGGGCAAGAACTCGCTCCCACCATCAGGCCAGACCCAAGGAGGCCACACCCAGCAAAGGCAGGGGAAGCAGCTGTGCCCGGGGCGGGGCGTGAGGCCTCGCCGCTCAGACACTCGGCTCCCAGCAGGGTGGGTTAAGGTGCCAGCTGGGGTGCCTGTGTCCCACATCAGCTCCATCCCGACTCCAGCTTCCTGCTCATGCACACCCCGGGAGGCAGCAGGAGATGGCTCGTTCAAGTACTTGGGTCCCTGCCGCCCACATGTGGGAGACCTGGATGGAGTCCTAGGCTCCTGGCTTTGGCCTGGCCCAGGCCTGCCCATTGTGGCCATTCAGGAAGTGAGCCAGTGTATATGAGATCTCCCTCTCTCCTCTCAAACAAATAAATATGCAACAGGGGCTGGCATCATGGCGTGGCAGGTTAAGCCACCGCCAGCATCCTACGTGGGCAGCCGGCTTGAGTCCTGGCTGCTCCACTTCTGATCCAGCTCCCTGCTAATGCACCTGGGAAAGCAGCAGCAGATGGCCCGAGTCTTTGGGCCTCTGCCACCCACATGGCAGACTGGGATGAAGCTCTCGGCTTCCGCCCAACCCTGGCCGTTGCAGCCACTTGGGGAATGAGCCAACGGGTGAAAGATCTCTTTCTCTAACTCTGCCTTTTGAATAAAATAAATAAATCTTTAAAAAAAAAAATGTAACTGCACTTAGGGCAGTCGCTCCATCCAGGGAGGGACCGCTGCTCGCTGACTCCACGTCCAGTTCAGCAACCACCTAGGCGATCGAAATATACACGCCAGGCACTGAAGACGTCCTTCTTGGAAGCAACCGTGGTCCCAGTGCTGCTGTCTCCACGGTCACAGGCCCTCTCCCATATTAAGGAAATGTCTGGGACAAATCCGAGGGGACAGATCACTGCCTGCTGGCCTGGTCTGGCTGCCTGGCTCCCAGCGGTGCCTTGTGCCCTGCTAGCAGCCCCACAAAGTGACAAGCGGACCCTCTGTCCTAACCCACGGCAGGAGCCGCCTTAAGCCACCCGCAGGACGCAGGCGGAGCTCTCCCGGCGGTCCTGTCCCCGGGACGGCCTCCCGTACCGACAATCGGGCCTCACCTCGTTCTTCTGCTTCAAAAGCATCTTCAAGATCTTCTCTGTGAAAAAGAAAAGATAAAAGCCCCCAAACACCACTGCGGACTTGGAGACATAATAATCTTCCAGAGGATTGAACCCAAAGGCCTGTGGAGCCAGGAAAACACAGTGAGTTGATGGGAACCAAAAACCCGGCGCTGGTCGCTGCTCATCTCTCAGCTACTTCCTGGAGTCTAGGACAGAGGAGAGACCGGTCCTGGGGTAGCTGCCACCTAACGACCCTGCTCCCTGTGGGTCCGTCCGAAACATCGGGCCCTAGCACGGCCCCGCCCCAGCTGGAGGCGCTCTCCGCCCCCCTCTCGGGCGCAAAGGACACATCCAGCATCCTGTGGGCGCCTACCACTCTGGGAGGACCATGCCTTGGCTCTGCCGCCGGGGACTGTGGCTCGTGCACTCGTGTGTGTGTGTGTGTGTGTGTGTGACCTAGCATCCCAGGCCGCTCTGCCCATAAACCCAGAGCCATGGGGTAATTACGCTTTCTAAAACGGGAAGCAGGAATTACAAGATGCGTCTGACCACAGGGCCCGCTCTGCGACCGCAAAGCCGAGGAGGCTGGCGACGGTGCCGCAGGCATCCTGGGGGGGGGGGGGGTGCTCAGAGCTCTTCCTGAAAGCCCTGCTTGTTCAGAAGGGGGGGCCAGCGAACCCACTGGGAAGAGTGGAGATCAGGAGAATTCCAAGGTACGCTCCTGATTCGCGGTGCAAAGCGCTGCTTTTCCCAGGACCAGCCAGAGATAAAAGCGGATGGCCACCAGGGGGAGCGCTGCGCTGCTCGGGGAGAGGTCAAGGTTCTCCCAGATTCGGGCTTCCGGGGGCCAGGTTTGGTGGGCACCCTCCAGGGCAAGGTCCCAGGGAAAAGCAACGTAAAAACAGGCAGCAGGCACCTCTCCTCCCACAGCCGGAGCCATGAGGGCCGGAGGAACACGCAGGCCTGGCTTTGGGACCTGCAGGGCCCGGACAGGCAGGCTCGGGGACATGGCGGGGTTCCCGGGCAGGTGAGATTCCAGTGTTTCGGGAAAGCCCCGGCCCGAGGGCCGCCAGGGCTGACTGGCTAGGAGAACACGGCGCGGCCTTTGGGAAGGCAGCGTGTGCTGCAGGAAACGCAAGGAGTCCTCGTTCTGTTCCAACTGCGGCTTTACCCGGGCTGCATTCACAGTGTCTCCCCCAGAGACCGCAGGGGCACAGGTGCAACCCAAGGCTGCCAGCCGGCAGCCCTACAGACCCCCGGCTGCCTGCTCTCTCACTGGCTTTTCCCACTGCCAGAGGCACAGCCAGTGCACGTGAGCCCTGCCTGTGTGGGATGTGGACAGCGCTGCCCCCAAGCTCCCTCCTGAGAACTGGGGCTTCGGACCGAGCCCCCCGCTTCTGCCGATGTGTCTGAGCCCTCTCTGCACCCCTTCCAACACTCACAGCTTCCTCCTGAGATGGGTCCTCTCATTATGCTCTGGGGGTGAGGGGCTGGCCCAAGGCTGCAGAAGCCACTGGGGTCTGGACCCAGCTCGCCAAGCTGCCTCGGCTGGCCTCGCTATCCAGAAGGAAAGGACCCCGAGGTCCCCCCACACATACTCTGCCTTCCGTGTGCATGGGGTGGGGGACGGGGAGACGGCCCTGGCCGGCCATACCTCGGGGATGAGCTGGAAGAGGGCGTTGGAGTAGAGGGTTCCAATCGCCAGAGCTATGAAGTAGAGCAGCAGCCGCTTGTAAAAAGTCTTCTTCATGAAGGGCACCACGCTGGCCCCCATGAGGGAGCAGAGGGAGATGACGGTCACACACAGGAGACCGTATCCCCACACTGCCGTCGGGAGGGCCAGCCCCAGCCCCAGCCCCAGCCCGGGACAGAAGGAGCGCCGTCACCAGGTGGGGCAGGACGGGGTAGGGATGGGGAGGCGCCAGGGGAGGTGGAGGTGGGCATTGCATGGAGAATCAGAGAGAGGGAGAGAGAGAGAGAGAGAGAGAGAGAGAGAGAGAGAGAGAGAGAGAAACAGAACATTTGTTAGTGATTCAACTCTGATGAAATCCCCTTCAATCAGTTCAGCGGAAACAAGGAGGAGTCCGAGGGGACCCTGGAGCCTGGTGACTGCTTAGAGCCCCTGTGGCCAGCAGGGAGGGGTGAGGGCAGGGCAGGGGTGGGCTGAGCCTGTGGCAGAGGCTCCCGCTGCCAGGAAAGGGGACCAAGCGGGAAGCCCCCGCTCGTCACACAGACGGCACCCCCGGGGCGTGGCTTCGCTCGGGCATGGTCCAAGACCCGATGCCTGTCACGACCCGATGCCCATCACGACCTGTGCCCGTCAAGCCCGATGCCCCTAAATCCCACTGCTAAGACTCTTGGTGGTCTGTGTTTCCAGCTGCTCAGAGGAGCCAGGGCAGCAACAGAGCTCCAGGGTGCCCCCGTCACAAAGAGTATTTCCTCCCAGCGCTCCCCAGCAGGCCCCGCTCTGGGCCCCAAGTCCAGGCCCAGGAAAGGCAGGACACAGGGGAGCCAGGACAGCGCAGGGCCCGGACGATGGTGGCGTTTTTCCGTTCAAACCGGCGACAAGGCATTTCATTTCAAGTCTTTTTTTAAAAAAAATTAATACAATCGATTTTGGGAGCTGGAAAAAATACCCCCGAGGTGAGCGTCCGTGGTCCCTTTGCCCCGCTGAGCGCCTGCCTGCGAGATCCAAGTGGAATTCTGGGATGGTTTCAAGTTGCTCAGCCTGAAGCCACTTCTGCTGTAATTAGGCAAGGCACGTGGTCCCACCCGGCACTCTTTCTGGGCCAATCTTGACCGGGAAGGGCTGGAGAGCCATTGTCACGGGCTCTTTATGGACTCTTGCGAAGGGGTCTGCCGGGTGCCGGCACCCCCCGCCCCGGTCTCCAGCAGCGTCCTGGCCTGAGCTGAAAAGGCAGGCGGGCAGGCGGGCGGGCAGATGTCAACTCGGGTGGTATTTTTTAGAGCTCCTCAGTGATGACAATTAAGACCCCAAATTAAAGAAACTTTTCAAAAACAGTCCAGGAAGGGCACCAGGAAGTCAGCCGTAGCAGGAAACTCAAGATGCAAGACCTCAGGGCCTCGGGGCCCGCCCCTCTCGCCCCTGGGCATCTGTGAGCTTCTTTGTCCAGGCCTGGCCAAAAAGCCCCTCCAGTGTGGCTGGGGGGGGAGTCACAAAGGACAGCCCTTGTCCAGGGCCATTCTGTGTGTGCCCACGGCTCACCGCACTTCCACCCACCTCACTGCAGGCGGAGAACGTCTCGGGGCTGCCCTGAGACCCACACCCACGGTGCAGTGGGGGGAGACCGGAAGCTGCCCGGCATGGGAGGGGCAGGACTTGCACCCAGCTCAGAGCCTTGCATCTGACCCCAGTGCCCGGAGCAGTGAGAGAAGGCCCCGGAGGTCCGGGGTGGGGGCGGCGCCGGGCGCGGGGGGCTGATCTACTGCACCTCTGGGATGAGCTGGAAGAGCGCGTTAGAGAGCAGCGTTCCAATGGACAGCGCGATGAAGTAAGTGAGCACGCGGCTGAAAAACGCCCGCTCCGTGCACGGCAGGACGAGGACTCCCAGGAGAGAGGCCAGGTTAATCAGTGAGACACTGAGGAACCCGAAGCCCCACACTGCGGAGGAACAAGAACACACGGGGCCTCCGTTACCGAGGCGGCCGCCGTGGCCCGGGGCCTGCGGGAGGGCGCAGGGGACGCTGTGGCTGGGGGGACAAGGATGACGCGGGCCCAGGACACACCACGACGGCTCAGGGGCTGCACGAAGAAGCCACTGGGCGGGCATGTGGCCTGGCAGTTGGGATGAGAGACCGGCACCCGGTTACCAGAGTGCCTGGGTCCGAGTCCCAGCTCCGCTCCGTATCCAGCTCCCTGTGAAAGCAGTCTCTGGTAGGCAGGGGAGATGGCTAAGTAACTGGGCCGCTGCCCACGCCTGGCTTCTCTGGGCATTTGGGGAGGGAACCCAGGGATGCGAGCTCCAAGTTTTCCTTTTGAAACCAAGGTGTGAGTCCCACTCCCTCCTTTTTTTTCCTTAAAGATTTATTAATTTATTCATTTGAAAGGCAGAAGGGGGTGGGGAGGTGAGCGAGAGATCTTTCATCCATCCCCGGGTTCACTCCTCAAATGGCCACAATGGCTGGGGCTGGGCCAGGCTGAAACCAGGAGCCAGGAGCTTCATCTGGGTCTGCCACGCAGGTGCAGGGACCCAGGCTCTCGGGCCATCTTCTGCTGCTTTCCCAGGCACATTAGCAGGGAGCTGGATGGGAAGTGGAGCAGCCGGGACTGGAACTGGTGCTCATACCAGATGCTGGCGCCACAGGCGGTGACTGTACCCGCTGAACCACAGTGCCGGCCCTGCATTAGCCCCTTTGTGGCTTAACAAAAAAAGCAAAAAAGAAAAATAGACCAAAAAAAAAAAAAAAGGCATCCTCAGGCTGCGGAGGAAGTCTCGCGGTAAACGTTCTCGACACCCACCCAGGACCCTCGCACAGTGCTAGACCAGTTCTGCCAACAGGAGACTCGGCAGGGCCGCCGTGCCCCTCAGGGGCGGTGCGGGTCTGGCAGCAGGGGTCCAGCGTGCGGCGACGCCCGTCTGGGGCCACGGAGCTGCGCCTGGCTCGCCTGGCTCACCTTCCACGGCGCTCGGCCCGCCCTCTGCCGTCTGCTCGTCCTCCTGGTTCTCCTGGTTCCCGGAGGTGCAGGCGCGGGAATCCAGCTGCTGCAGCACCGCGGGACAGAACTCCTGGAGCTCGCGCCTCCCGATGCGGGACTGCTCGCTGAGGTTGTGGGCAGCAAACAGGTCCCCGGAGCTGAAGCACTACACGAGAGAGAGCGGGCGGCCGGAGGCCTCTCAGAACCCGTGGGGGGCCGCTCGCCCGGGCCAAGCATGCCCACCGGCCATCGGCTGCCTGGGGGCGCGGTTAGAACAACTCCATCCTGGCCGCCGCGATCTGGGGATGGTTTCGGGAAAACACCGTGCTATCGGCCTAGGTGAAGATACCGGCTTGGCCACAGCCTCACCGGGCTGCACAATGCAGATTCCAGATTCTCCCCACGTGGCACTCCTGGGAAACTCTGCAGTTTTATTCTGCTTAGACTTGATCCACACACTCAGCAGCCCTTTCCGGAGCTGGTTCTGCCTGAGCTGCTCGCCAAGGGTTAGCCCTGCAGGCGCAGCCACACATGTGCGCGTGCCCAGAATGCTGAGGGCTGGACCTTCGGGGCCTCAAGCTGCAGCCGCCACCAAGGCAGGCCCTGAGACTCTAGGGCCGGGCTCTGTCCTGCCACACACACACACACACACACACACACACCCCAGAGCCTCGCATGGTCTCTGTCCCGCCACACATACACACACACACACCTGAGCCTCGCATGGTCTCTGTCCCGCCACGCACACGCACACACACACACACACCTCTGAGTCTCATGGTCTCTGTCCCGCCACACACACACACACACACACACACCCTGAGCCTCGCATGGCCCATCCTCTTACCAACAGCCTCAAGGTACAGCCCCTGGACACCTCATCCCTGAACTGCCTCCAATGGTCCCAACACGCACGTATCCCCCGCTCTCCCGTCTGCATTGGTTACTGCCCAAGCCACAAACGCCAGGCTTCGGTCTAAGCCCGGCTGGCCTTGCTCTCTGCTGCTCGTGCTGCCCAGACTGAACTCCTTGGGTACTCACCCCTCCCCCTCCTGCTCACAACACCGGGCACAGGGCACAGGGAGCAGGGCTGATGGACAGACCCTGCTGCCACACGCAGCCTGGACTCTGCGGAGCTGTGGGCTCGGTGACACAGGAGAACCAACCCAGAGCCAGGAGCCAAAGACCGGCTTCCCTCCGTTCTCTGCCAGTCCCTGCCACACGCAGCCTGGACTCTGCGGAGCTGTGGGCTCGGTGACACAGAACCAACCCAGAGCCAGGAGCCAAAGACCGGCTTCCCTCCGTTCTCTGCCAGTCCCTCCAGGAGCTCACCGTGGGACTCAGTGCCCGCCCCGTGCCACTTAGGGTTTGAATGGGATTTGGCTTCCCACGCTCCAGCAGTCCAAAAGTGACAAAGTCTTAGGTCAAGGGCCAATGGATTAATGCTGGAGGCTCCACCCACTTGAAGTGTCTGAAGGCGGGACCTTTGGGAAGTGAGGGGACTGGATTGGGTTGCTGGGTGGAGCCCCATGACCTCGGAGGAGGCCGCCCACCACGCACCACTCTCATCTGTGGACCTCCCGAAAGGGTGAGCTGCAGTGAGACCTCCTTCCCTCACGGGGCGCCCCTCTCAGGTCACGGAAGGAGGCAGCTAATGCACACCTGCCCCTGGACAGACTGCAAGGAGCTCCCGGGACGGAGCACAGGGGGTGTCCTGGAGCTCCAAGTAATCCCAGCACAGCTGAGCCTCTAGCCTCACGTCCAGCCTTCGGGACTCGCATTTGGCCCTAGACCCACCTGCCCCCTCTCAACCCACGCCACGCCGCTCAGCCACCCTGGACCCAGCCCGGCTGCAGCCCCAGAGAGCGCCTTACTGTGGAGAGGTTCCGGTGCCCGTGCAGGGGCTGGGTCGCATTCTCCCGGCCCACTCCCACATGCAGGTTGTTCAGCAGGGTCGTCAGCTGCAGCAGGGTGAGGCTGTCCCCCTTGCCATAGCGGTCCATGAGGTCTTGCAGGAAAGAGGCAGCACTGATGGCCGGTGTGGCAGTGGCCACGGCGTGGGCCTTGGGGGCAGCTCTCCACAGGCCCAGCAGGGTCAGCAGGAAGTAGCCAGGGAGGGCTGGGCGCAGCAGCTTCATGGTGGCCATATGCACCTGCAAGGGCACAAAGCCGGAGAAGGTGAGGCCCCGCCCGTCCCCATCTCCTGCCAGCCGTGCCTGGCCCGTGAGCCCCGCTCCAAGCACGAGGCCACTTCTCTACTTCCCCTGCCTGGCCTCTGAGAGAAACCTTTCTCTGCAAAGCAGAAAAGGAAAGTAGGTGCCGGCCATTGTGATGCACTCCTCAATTCTGGTGCCAGCATCCCACGTGGGCACCTGATCGAGTCCCGGACACTCCGTTTCTGATCCAGTTCCAGCCAATGCACCTGGAAAACTCAGCAGAAGACGGCCCAAGCGCTTGAGCCCCGGATGGAGTTCCTGGCTCCTGGCTCCATGCAGCCTGACCCAACCTGGCCGTTGCGGCCAGCTGGAGAATGAATTAGTGAAGAGATCTCCTTCCCTGTCTGCCCCCTCTCTCCCACCACTCTTTTTTTTTTTTTTTTTGACAGGCAGAGTGGACAGTGAGAGAGAGAGCAGAGAGAAAGGTCTTCCTTTACAGTTGGTTCACCCTCCAATGGTCGCCGCGGCTGGCGCGCTGCAGCCGGCACATCGCGCTGATCCGAATCCAGGAGCCAGGTGCTTCTCCTGGTCTCCCATGCGGGTGCAGGGCCCAAGCACTTGGGCCATCCTCCACTGCACTCCCGGGCCACAGCAGAGAGCTGGCCTGGAAGAGGGGCAACCGGGACAGAATCCGGCGCCCTGACTGGGACTAGAACCAGGGTGCCGGCACCGCAGGCGGAGGATTAGCCTATTGAGCCACGGCACCAGCTTCCCACCACTCTTTCAAATCAATAACAAACAAATCTTCAAAAAGATTAAAATTAGGGGCTAGTGTTGCGGTGCAGTGAGTTAAGCCCCTGCCTGTGAGGCCGGCATCCCATACAAGCATAAGTTCAAATCCCAGCTGCCCCACTTCTGATCCAGCTTCCTGCAAATGTACCTGGGGAGGCAGCAGAAGACGGCCCAAGGACTTGGGCCACTGCCATCCACATGGGAGACCCGGATGGAGTTCCTGGCTTCTGGCTTTGGCCTGGCCCAGCCCCACCTGTTGTGGCCATTTGGGGAGTGAACCAACAGATGGAAGATCTCTGTCTTTCACATAAATAAATGTTTAAAAAGTGAAAAGTAATCCAAAGGCAAACTCGGCAGGTTTGACCACACTTAAAATTAAACAGACGTGGTTATCATTTTGTCACGCCTTTATCTGGTAGAGATACTGGGATCATAGGGAGGGAAGCGCAGGAGCCGTGAGTCAGCCTCATAAAGACACGGAGTCAGGCACGGGATCTGCTCACACGTGATGGGGGGCGGGTGCACGCAGGGCCGCTGCTGAGACCCAGTGACGAGCGGACAGGACCTCATCCGGTCCTCGGGCTGCTCTCTGCCTGTCTGACGTTCTCCAAAGCAAAGCCCAGACTGGCACCAGGGTACACCGGCACAGGTGACCAAGGTTTACTTCATCCCGTGTGAATTCGTGAACAAGCATGAAAAAAATCCTCAGCCTCGCTATGGCACTGAGGACGTACGTTTTTCACACGTGGCGAACACCACTTTGCTGTTTACAGCAGAATGCATTTTTAGCTGTCACCCCTTACCTTAGTAAGACTAAGCATGAGAACGACGCATTGCCACGGAACGGACAACTTCGGGGAAGCTGCGTGCTAACAGAAATACTACGGAAGTGGAAAACACAGCCACACCGCACTCTGCATGCCAGGCTCGCTCCCGCTCCCGGTGGGGCTCCCCATTCCAGGTTCCTGATAAGCAGACTCCGGAAGGCAGCAGGAAGGCAGCAGGTGACAGGTGACGCTCAGGTAGCTGGGTTCTTATCACCCTCTGGTGCTCTGGGCTGAGCCCTGCCCATCACAGACATGTGGGGAGCGAGCCAGCATATCCCTTTAACTCTTTCCCTTCCTCTGCCTCTCAAATAAAATGTTTTCAAACATCCGCATTCAGGAGCAGGTGCTGTGGTACAGGCACAGGCATCCTATACAGGCGCTGGTTCAAGTCCCGGCTGTTCTAATTCTGCTCTGGCATACTGCCACTGGGCCTGGGGAAGCAGTGGGGGGTGACCAGGTGACCCAAGTGCTTGGGCCCCTGCACCAGCCTAGGAGACCTAGATGAAGCTCCTAGCTCCTGGCTTTGGGCTGGCCCAGTGCTGGCTGTGGCCACAGAGGCCACCTGGGGTCTGAAGATCGGTCTCTCTCTCTCACGCTTTCAAATAAATAAATAACTATTAAAACAAAGCAAAACAGGAAAGCTCTAACAGCAGGCTTGCCTGAATCCTGTCTCTATTGTTGACTAAGTTATTTCCCCAAAGTCCACGTTCTAGAAACAGCCAGAGTAGCCAGGCAGCTCTCCGTGCTCTTTAGCAGGTTCCTGAGCCGCTCTCTACCTCAGTCTTCTCATCTACAAAATGGGCAGCCACGTCATAACGGTGAGGAGTTAATGGCATAAGCCACGAGCCATAGAAAGCATCTGACAGGGCCTGGCTGTAATCACTGTAAGACCTACACTTTAGTTGGGTGCCCTCAACTTCGACTCTCTCGGCCCAGTGAGAGGCGCACCCGTCACAAAAAGCCACTCCTGCAACGTGTCCGTCTGGGGACATCTGGGGCTTTAGGGACACGCACGGACCTCACAGAGGTCAAACGGTGCTGTGATGGGACAGCCAGGGTCACCCAGTGGCTGGACCGGGACTCGCGGAGCTCAAATCCCCAGCAAAACGCAGAAGTTCCAGCACGGGGCGGGGGGGGGGGGGGGGGGCGCAGGCTGGATCTTGGGAGAAGATGACCACCTGGCCCGGCTGCGAGCCACCCTACAAGGGGAAGAAGGCGGGTGTGGGCTCAGGAGAGGAGAGGCCAGGAGACGGTGGACGGCAGCCGCCACGTGCCCAGTGCAGCCCTCGTGGTGCCCACGCGCCCCTTGCTTCCTTCAGGGCAGGCAGGGACCCCGTCCCCAGCCGACCGACGTGGAGACCGCGACACGGAACCCACAGCCAGCAAGCAGCAAAGCCAGAAAAGGAACCGCTCGGGAGGGGAAGGCGTGCGAGTCAGCGCATCAGGCGACGTCCTGCCCTCCGCCCGGAGACGTCGGACACCCAGGCCAAGCACTGGAGATGAACCCACGCCGCCAGGCGCCAAGGCGAGACACAGTCTGTCCACAGCCAGAGGCCCAAGGAGGCCCGGTGCAGAGAGGTCACGCCGCCGCTGAGCACGGCTCGGGGCCAGCTGAGCCTGCCTCTTGGCAGGCAAGAACGGGAGCCCTCTGCACCAAGGGAGCGTCTTTGTGTTGTTTTTTTTAAACTACAAGTTATTCTTAGATGGGAAAAAGTTTACAGAGGATTCTCTGGAGGAGGGAAGCAGAAAGCAAGCATCCTTAGCTGGGAGGGCAGGGCCATGGCTGCAGGAGGAAGCCCAGCTAGAGGAGTGTGTGTGTGTGTGTCCATCCGTCCGCCTGTCCATCCGTCCCCCAGGGGAGCAGGACAGGGGGTCGGTGTGTTGCCCGCTCTCAGGGACAGGCTCTGCCTGCCCAAGACAAGCCACAGCCTCTCAACCCCCTGTTCACTTGCCCAGCAACGACACAGTCAATTATTTCGGCGCCAGGGCCAGGACGCAGACACAGGAGACGTGAGCGGGAAGTGGCCGTTCTGGAACCCTCTGTGGTGGCCCAGAAGCTTCCGTGCCATCCCGAAGGCTGGCGCACGGCACTGCTGCCTCCCCCCGCCCCTCCTTCCCCTGGTCCAGCAACACCTCTGATCCACTCTGCCGCTCCGTGGGTGCACTTTATCGTCCTCCACGAGGGTGCTTTCTAAAGTTCCTGGGAACAACCAATTAAAAGACACATTTGTTTTGGCGCAAGTAAACCCTGAAACCTATGCATCAAGGGGGCCCACGGGGCGGAGGCGTTTAGCTTAGCAGCTGAGACGCCACGCCAAGCCCGGGTTTGAGTCCCACTTCCGGCCCAACTCCAGCTTCCTGCTAACACAGACCCCGGGAGGCCATGGTGATGGCTCAGGTGACAGTTCCTGCCCCCTCCCTGGGAGACCCCGATCGTGTTCCCCACCCCTCCCCGGGTCTGGCCCCGGCTGCTGCAGGCATTCGGAGAGTGACCCAGCGGATGGGAACTTGAGGCGTCAGGGCGTCCAGAGCCCTGACGTCACCCACCCAGGCAACCACGGCAAGGCAGAGCCCACTGATCTCTCGGGGCTGTCTCCGGCTGGCAGCCCTCACGTCTGCCTGAGAGGAAACCATCTCCCGCGGCGGACACCCCCACTCGAGGTCAACACGGGCCAAACAAGCAACCGGCGGCTGTGGGCGAGCTCGGGGCATTTCAGAGCCTCCGAGAGAGCAGGACAAGCCCACATGCCCGCAGAGAGCAGACGAGCGGGCTCCGGGGTGCAAGGCAGAGCGGGCTGCTGGCCCCCAGCAAGTGTGGATGCTGGCGCTGGTAGGCCTTGGGGTGTGACTCTGCTAAGTCAGGTTCTTTTTTTTTTTTATTTTTGACAGGCAGAGTGGACAGTGAGAGAGAGACAGAGAGAAAGGTCTTCCTTTGCCGTTGGTTCACCCTCCAATGGCCGCCGCGGTAGGCACGCTGCAGCCGGCGCACCGCGCTGATCCGATGGCAGGAGCCAGGTGCTTCTCCTGGTCTCCCATGGGGTGCAGGGCCCAAGCACTTAGGCCATCCTCCACTGCACTCCCTGGCCACAGCAGAGAGCTGGCCTGGAAGAGGGGCAACCGGGACAGGATCGGTGCCCCGACCGGGACTAGAACCCGGTGTGCCGGCGCCGCAAGGCGGAGGATTAGCCTAGTGAGCCGCGGCGCCGGCCCTAAGTCAGGTTCTTTCCTTCTTTCTCTCTGATTTGTTTATTTGAAAGGCAGAATTACAGAGAGGGAGAGAGAGAGAGAGTTCTTCCATCTGCTGGTTCACTCCCAAACGGCCACAACAGCCAGGGCTGGGCCAGGCAGAAGCCAGGAGCCTGGAACTCTATCCTGGTCCCCCACATGTCTGCAGGGGCCCAAACACTCGTGCCATCTTAGGCTGCCCTCCCAGGCGTGTTAGCAGGGAGCTGGATAGGAAGCGGAGCAGCGGGGACTGGAACCGGTGCCCATGTGGGATGCCAGCATCGCAGCTGGCAGCTTAAACCGCTGTGCCACAGTGCTGGCTCCAGGGGGTTTCTTTAGTTTGAAAAGAGGAAGAGAAACCCACAAAGTTGTTTTTTTAATGGATATTATAAAAGAGAAAGTGTGTTGAAACGCTGTACAGAATATAAAGATTTCTGAGTTAAGACAGAGAATTGAAATGGCAGCACAATTTTTCTTCCCCTGATAGCAAACAACAACAAAGTGACAGTTGGGGCTGGCGCTGTGGCATAGCAGGTAAAGCCATTGCCTGCAGTGCCGGCATCCATATGGGCACTGGTTCGAGTCCTGACTGCCCCACTTCCCATCCAGCTCCCTGCTAATGGGCCTGGAAAAGCAGCAGAAAATGGCCCAAGGGCTTGGGCCCCTGCACCCACGTGGGAAAGCAGGACAGGGTTCCAGGATTCTGGCTTCAGCCTGGCCCAGCCCTGGCCATTGTGGCCACCTGGGGAGTGATCCGGCAGATGAAAGAGCTCTCTGTGTGTCTCTCTCTTTCTCTGTAGCTTTGACTCTCAAATAAATAAATAAATAAATCACACAGAGAGAGGAGAGACAGAGAGAGAGGTCTTCCATCCACTGGTTCACTCCCTAGATGGCAGTAACAGCCGGAGCTGAGCTGATCCAAAGCCAGGAGCTTCCTCCAGGTCTCCCACGTGGGTGCAGAGGCCCAAGGACTTGGGCCACCTTGTACTGCTTTCCCAGGCCACAGCAGAGAGCTGGATTGGAAGTGGAGCAGCCGGGTCTCGAACCGGCACCCACATGGGATGCCGGCACCCCAGGCCAGGGCATTAACCCGCTGAGCCATAGTGCCGGCACCTCAAAGTTTTAAACAAAAGAGTAAAAAAGCCAGCCCCAAACACAGCAACGGCAGCCAAGCAGAAACAGGCTGACTTCGAAACCAGAGGCCAAGAAAGGAAGGAAGGAGCCGCTCTGCCCCGCCCCCACCCGACCCCACAAGCCCAAGGAGTGGAGCAGAGCTCGCCGAATCCGCAGAGGTCCGCAGAGCTGGCCAGAGGCAAGCTGCCACCCGCTCTTTACCCTGTCCGACTGAGGAGCGCTGGGCTGACACCCCGGAGGGAAACAGGGCTCCAGGGCAGACGGACATACCTCCCAAATCCGGGGCGCTACTGCAGTCCCGCCCCTGCCCTACAGCGCGCACACCCGGCCTGGGGTGCTCACTCCTGCAGGTGGGCAGGAGCCCACGGCGCACGCACGCACAGGGGCACAGGCGTTAGCTACAGCACAGCCAACAGCAGGTGGACCGGCAGCTGCCCCTCTATGGCAGGGTGAGTTAGCACACTTTAACTGGACCAGGAGATCGCAACGCCAGGAGTCACAGGAGTAGAACCCAGCGCTAGCTCAGAACGCAAATCCTGACAAAGGAGACGCTGAGAGGAGCTGCAGGGAGCGCACACGGAAAAGCCCTAACTCACAGAGCAAGCAGAGGGGCTGGCGTTCAGCAGAGTGGGTAGAGCCGCTGCCTGCGACGCCAGCGTCCCATATGGGCACCAGTTCCAGTCCCAGCTGCTCCTCTTCCTATCCAGCTCCCTGCTAATGTGCCTGGGACAGCAGAGGATGGTGGCCCAAGTGCTTGGACCCCTGTACCCATGAGGAGACCTGGATGGAGTTCCTTACTCATGGCTGTGGCCTGGCCCAGCTCTGGCTGTGCAGCCATTTGGGGAAGAGAATCAGCAGATACAAGAGTGCGCGCGCTCTCTCTCTCTCTCTGTCTCCTTCTCTCTGTAAGCTCTGCCTTTCAAATAAATAAACCTAAAAAAAGAAAAAAGAAAGAAAAGGAGGATGCCCACAGAACAGGGGTTCCAGACGGGAACGGAGCTGAGTCCCGGGGTAACTGGCCAAGCTGTCCCGTGGCAAATGAAGCAGAGGCTCCAGCCCCGATGTCACTTCTACGCCACTGCCTCGGGTTCAGCTGCACGCACACGGCAGGACCTTGGTGGCCAGTGTCACACGGCGACACGGGGTAACGCCGCTCCGGTTCCGACCCGGCTTCCAGCTATGTGCACGGGAAGGCGGCAGAGGATGGCCCGGGTACTTGGGCCCCTGCACCCGGACGGGAGACCCAGGTGGGGTTCCAGGGTCCCGGCTTCACTGTGGCAATCTGGGGAGTGAAGCAGCACACGGGAGACCTCTCTCCTCTCCCCCGTACCCGCCGCCTCTTTCTCTCTCTCTCGGTGTGTTGCTCTGTCTTTTAAACAGATCTTGAAAACACAGGATTTTAGGCAACCAGAAGAAATCCTTTTGCCCCTGAAGATCTCACAGGAAGGCTGTGAAACACGCCCACTTCCAAGTGGAAGAAAATGCAGACGCCCTCCCGCTCCCGCTTCCACTTCCGCTTCCGGGGAACATCCAGTACGGGAGAATCCAGGTGCGTCTACACAGCTCCGAGAGAAAGAATACAGGGGCCAGGACAGCGGGCCATTTGGTAAGGACAACGGGCAGCAATTTCTGAGCGTGAGGGGGACACAGCACAATGACATGTCACGGTAAGAGGGCTCGGATAAGCATCAACGTTTATCTGAAAGGCAGAGAGAAGTGGGAGACAGACAGACAGACTTCGAGAGATCCTCTACCGGCTGGTTCACTTCCCAGGTGGCGGCAGCAGCCAGGCCTGGGCCAGGCCAAAGCCAGGGGTCAGGAGCTCCATCCTGGTCCCCCAGCTGAGTGGCAGGGCCCAGGCACTTGGCCACAGTCCCCGCCTTCCCAGGGCGCACGTCAGCAGGAAGCCACATCAGAAGCAGGACCACCAAGCCTTGAACCAGGCACCTGGACCCGGGGTGCACGTGTCACCTGCCGCCTTGTCACAATGCCAGGTAACAAATCACAAATAAACAGAGAGCGTTCAGGGACACATCACAGGACATGATCCTACTGTTTAAAAAAGCCATGTGATGATACAATGACCACCATCAGACTTGGGGGAACAAGTGAGAATTCTGGGGCTGGCACTGTAGCCTAGTGGGTAAAGCTGTTGCCTGCAGTGCCAGCATCCCATGTGGGTGCCGGTTCGACCCGGCTGCTCCACTTCCGATCTAGCTTTCTGCTGTGGCCTGGGAAAGCAGTGGAGGATGGCCCAAGTCCTCGGGCCCCTGCACCCACGTGGGAGACCCGGAAGAAGCTCCTGGCTCCTGGCTTTGGATTGGTGCAGCTCCGGCCATTGCAGCCAATTGGGGAGTGAACCAGTGGATGGAAGACCGACCGACCGACCGACCCACCGACCTCCCTCCCTCTCTCTCTCTCTCTCTCTCTGCCTCTCCTCTCTCTGTGTAACTCTTTCAAATAAATAAATAAATCTTAAAAAAAACCTTAGAATTCCTGTGTTCTCATGTTTCCCGAGTCAACAGATTCTAAGACAGAAATAAGTTAATTATAGATCTGTTTCACAAGCTATTTACTGGAGTCTTGGGAAACACATTTCCTTAAAAACTTAGTGATTAATTTCATTATCTTTACTTTCTTCTTTTCTAACATCCAGAGAGACGGGAGTCTGTCTTACACATAGGAGTATTTGCACCTGTTTCTCCACGGTCGGTACCTGTGCCCACGTCAGCCAGGAGAAAACCGGGCCAGGGCGGCTCCTGGTGTCCAGGGCTCTTTGTCCACTCCCTTCCAGGCCCTCACCCGGCCCAGCTGTGGTGCTCGCCATGGGCACACAACAAGCCGGGGGATTATTTTTAAAATCAAGACAGACAGAGATAAACAGAGAGAGAGAGTGAGAGAGAAAGGTCTTTCTTCCATTGGTTCACCCCTCAATGGACGCTGCGCTGATCTGAAGCCAGGAGCCAGGTGCTTCTCCTGGTCTCCCATGGGGTGCAGGGCCCAAGGACTTGGGCCATCCTCCACTGCCTTCCCAGGCCACAGCAGAGAGCTGGCCTGGAAGAGGAGCAACCAGGACAGAATCCAGCGCCCTAACCGGGACTAGAACCCGGGATGCTAGTGCTACAGGTGGAGGATTAGCCTAGTGAGCCATGGCACCGGCCTAGGAAGAAGCTTTCTAAATACGGCACAAACCCCAGCGCTCGCAGGAGCGATCGCGAAGGCATCTCGGCACTCATGCCCGCCAGGCGCCGCCTCTGCGCTCCACACTCCCGGTCAGACAACAGCACAGTCATCCATCCGCTCCCTACCACCCTCCCCGCCTATAATTAGGGGCCCCTGCGGCCTGGGCTGTCCCACCGCCCGGGAACGCCCCTGAGGGTGGGATCTGCACCCAAGCAAAGTGCACCCCTCGCCCCGCGGGCGCCTGGGCACTCGCCCTGCCCACTCCTGCCCTCCCACCCAACCGCCATACCCTAAAAGGACATGTTCTGGTTCTCGCCTCCCAGCTCCCACCCCCACGACCTCAGCCTGGGGCTCTGGCACCGCCAGAGGCCACCCAGGGTGTGCAATTTCCAGAGGTGGTGCTGGCGGGGGCAGCGGCAGCCTACTTAACACTCCCTGTCCTCCACCCCCTCCCCCCCAGTGACACCTCCCTCTGTTGCTGCAAGGACGGGGCAACTTCAATCAAAACAAGAAAATCCCAGCTGATCCAGAAGCAGGGAACAAAATTAGAACCGGCGGCCTGCAGCTCCTCGGCCACTGTTTACCGAGCTCCCGCCGCGGGGTCAGCGCCCCAGAGAGACTGTGGCCAGGGCCTGGGATGGCTTCCTTAGCCCCTCGCCCAGCCCCGACCGCCTGCCAGGCCCAGGGGCCGCCACCAGGGGGCGCACTGCAGCAGCACGTTCCCCATGGCCAGCCCTGCCTGGACCACCCATGGGACCGGCAGGGGGCGGCCAGGGAGGCCAGCAGCCAGGTCCCCACCCCAGCAGAAGCCAAGGCCAGGGTCAGCGGCATGCACATTATTCACACATCATGTCCCTGATGCCCGGTTGCAAAAGTCTGACCTGTTGTCCTGCCCTCACTCGTTTGTCAGGCCAGCGCTCACGTCCACCACGGCGGTCGCCTACCTGACACCACACTCCCTGCCTTGTCACCCAGGGTCAAATAAATAAACGGGAAACACGACCTAGCGGCCGAACCAGCAGAGGGTAGGACGACTCAGGCAGACCTGGCTTCCAGGTAGGGCCTGCTGTTAACCTGCCAATGGGCTGGCTTCCCGCACCAGACGGCGAGGCAGGCGGGCCCACTGGGGTGCTCTGGCCAGTGAGTCAGGGCTAGAGGGTGCACAGTGCACCCCTTCAGCTCAGCTCCTTCCTGGCTCCCTGTCTTCGGACAATCCCTGAATCTGCTCATCTGCTCGGTTACCTCCACTTCCAGGAAGTCCTCTTGGACTACTCTTTCAGCACTTTTGTCCCACTGCCTTGAAGTCCCAGGTACCTCATCTCCCCAAGGGGCTTCCCCAACTAGGGTTCCCAATCCCTGCCCCCAGCATCGGACTGGCATAGCGCTGGGCACACAAGGGGCCAGGAGCTGAGAATTTCTGCTGATGTTGGCTGTCACGACCACTCCCACTCGTTACTCCCTCTCCTCTAAATGCCTCCCTTATCTGGGATTCCATCTACACTACAGGAAGGGAACGTTGGCTTACACCCACCAGACTTCTAAAGCTCGGTCCAAGACTTCATTCATTCAACAAACATTCACAGCTTCCAGGATCACGCTCGGCGGCAGGGCTGCGGCAGGAAACGCAAGCCGCTCCACGCGCACCCGGCCAGCGCCACGACCATACAGGCGACGGACAGGCCAGGGATCAGCCTGCCGTGTTAGCAGAAGGGGATTCTGTACGGGGCAGGAAGTGGCTCAGAGACGCGTCAGAGGAACCGATGAGGAATTGTTGGCTAAGCGCCCCACGAGCTGCTCCCAAAACTCACGTCGCACAACTGGGTGGGCGGGGGGAGCTGCCGCCTCTGCCTGCCTGCGCCATCGGGAGCCCGGGCATACGCAGGTGGCCTGCTGCACCATCCGCCCCGCTCCCACCAGCAGAGTGGAGGTCCCCCGGGCCCCCCGAGGAAAAGGGCGCCCAGGAGCTTCCCACAGGCGGAGGCCGATGGCCTGTCCCTGGAGCGTTCTGTGTGGCCGCGAAGATGCCACCTGGGACACCGACATCCCACAGCGGAGGGCTTGGGTTCAAGTCCCGGCTCTGCTTCTGACTGCTGCTTCCTGCGCATGCCCAGCCTGGGAGGCAGCGGGCGACGGCTCCCGGCCAGCCACGTGGGAGGCCGGGATGGCGCTCGTGGCTCAGCCCGGGCCTGGCGTGGGCATCTGAGGTGGGAGCAGCAGACGGCAGGTGTCTGTCTAGGTCTGCTTTTCAGACATACATTTAAAACAAACAAAAACAGGCCCCTGCCATGGCCCGTCATCGGCCCGCCATCTCCCTGTGACAAGTCAGCCCGCTCTCTATGGCCCCCCCCACACCAGGGCCTTTTGAGAGAAGCCCCGGGGCACTTGCTGAAGCCCCACTTCCCAGCCCCTCCCACAACCCCAGTCTCTGGGGCGGGGCGGGGGGTGCTGCTGCTGTTCTGCCTTGAACACACGGGCCAGGGGGTAGGAAGGACCTGAAGCCCCTGGGCTGGGGGGGAGGGCAGAGCCGGCTTCCTTCTGCCCTGGGGTCCAGGGCTGAGCCGGAAGCCAGGGGCCCCCAGGTGTAATGCCATCCGCCCACCTGTCAATCAGAACGCCCGCTTCCCTGGCATGCACCTGCATCACCGGGACCCAAGTGGGGCATGGGGCTCCAGGGGCTGCCAGGTGTCCTGCCTCCCCTCCCCCACCCCTGCTGGTGTGTGTGTGTGTGTGTGTACCGTATTTATGTCAGCATGTTTGTCTTCACGCATGACAGGAGCCTGGAGTAAAAAAAGGAACCCCCCGCCCCCCACTCACCCAGGTCAGCTCCTGCTCAAGACCAGGGCCCCAGCAGCAAGGCGGGGGCTGCTGCCGGGGCTCCCGACGCCTCTCTTTCTAAAGAACTATTTATTTATCTGGAAGTCATATTGCAGAGGGAGACAGAGAAATAGAAAAAGGGACCCCCCATCCTCTGGGTCACTCCTCAGATGGCCACAATGGCCAGGGCTGGGCCAGGCCGAAGCCAGGAGCCAGGAGCTTCATCTGGGTCTCCCACGAGGGTAGAGAGGCCCAAGGACTTGGGCCATCTTCCACTGCTTTCCCAGGACATCAGCAGGGAGCGGGATGGGAAGTGGAGCAGCCGGGACAAGGCGGTGGCCTCTTGATTTCTCAGTAACCACAAACAGGTACCAGCTGGCTAATACGGAGCCCCATCCTCGTGAGAACAGGGCTGTCGGGAAAAAAATGAAAGAGGAAAAGCCCGAATTTCCACCTGGGCCGAGAGAGGTGGCAGCAGGGGTGGGCTGTGCAACCACACTCATGAATCACAGGTCCCCGCTCTCCCTCCCACACACACGCTCTCTGGCCAAGGTCACTGAGGCCAAGCCCACCCTCCCGCCCCCACTGCGGCCTCGAGTCGGGCTCACCTTAAACCACACCATCCTGCTTCCTCCAATCCCAGGCTCCCGTGGACAACCAGCTGCAGCCTGCCTGTCCCCCGGCTTTCATCACATCACAGGGACCCCACCCCCTCCCCATAACACACCTGCGCACCTCTGGCCGGCAGTGAGTCGTCCCCTGAGGCCCCTGCGCCGCCCCCATCCTCCCTGGCCACGTTCTCTTGTCCGGGCCCTTGGCACCTTCCAGAACATTCCACCCAGCTAGGACTCGGAAGCCGGATGGAGTCCTCCCAGGACGTGAGGGGCCTGCGCAGGGGAAGCCAGCAGAGCTCCCTGGCACCCCCGCCCCCAGGAGGCGTTCCCACCCTCCGGGGCTCTCCCTGTCATGCTACCCGAGAAGGACAGACTTCTGCGAGGGCACTTGCTAGAGGAAAATGGAATTAAAAGATAACTTTATTCTGCTGCATGCAAAATTTTTTGAAATCCATGCACATCAGAAGTCTTCAACAGATTCCGGGAAATGTGTATTATGAAAAACCTAGGGGCCGGCACTGAGGCGTAGCAGGTAAAACCATTGCCTGCGGTGCCAGCATCCCACATGGGCACCAGTTCAAGTCCTGGTTGCTCCGCTTCCAATCCAGCTCCCTGCCTGGGAAAGCAGTGGAGGATGACCCAAGAGCTTGGGGCCTCTGTACCTGCATGGAAGACCTGGAAGAAGCTCCTGGCTTTGGATCGGCCCAGCTCCAGCCATCGCAGCCACTTGGGGAGTGAACCAACGGATGGAAGACTTCACTCTCTTACTCGGACTTCCAAATACATACATAAATAAATCTTTTTTTAAAAATGCATGGCTTTCCAAGAACATTCTCTGCACCACAATAACTTCCATTTCCCACGAGCTTCCTGCTGTCTGCTTCAGTTTTCAGTTAATGTTGTTGGCTGTTTCCTTCCAGCCCGGTGAGCCTGGCAGGGCCTTGGGAAGCACTGGCTGCCGGAGGGTGCAGGCAGAGCATCACCCTCCCCTCGCTTCAGTACCCAATGCCTGCACCGGACCCGGCCAGGGAGGCACCAGTGAGGGCCGCGGGCACAGCGCCCTCTGTCCAAGAGGCGCGAAGGGGAGCACGCAGACCAAGAACCTCTGCCCTGTGTCTGGGTCGGCTCCCACCACCCAGCTGCAGAACAGGCGGCACAGCACCCCGCAGCCAAGCCCCCACCACCACCACCATGCTCAGGGGAAGCAGCCTCCGGTGGCCCTGGTGCGGCAGCCGGCACCTCCCCAGCAAGGCCTGCTGGCATGCCCACTTGCCCGTCGGCCCCTGTTAGAAAGGGATCAACATTCTCACTGGACTTAAAGGCTTAGCCCCTTCCAGGCGCCGCGACCCCACAGGGGGCAGCGGATTGGCGTACGGAGGGGGTGCTGGATTAATTTCAGCTCACGGCTGGGACCCGCTCCGTGTGGCTGCCAACCCCAAACCAGAGCGGAAAGAAAAGACGGCAGAACTCTTACCGCAGCACCAACCACAATCAGGACACCTGGAGAAGACAGCCCAAGGCCCGCGGGCAGAACACGGGCGCCTGGGCCACCAGCCGGAAGCACATCCCCAGCCGCCAGTGACAGCGCCTCCGACCGCCGCTCATCCTTCCAAACCTCCCCTCCGGGAAGATGTCCCAAGACACTACAGGGTGAAGCGGCCGTCCTGGAGAACCGCGGGCCGCCCAGGGCACACCAAGGGAGGAGGCGTCGCGTCGCTCGGTGAAGTCAAGTTCCCCTGGCCACCCGGCTTTGCCCCACAGCTCCTGCCACCTCGTGGCATCACACACGCCGGGCCCGGGGTCTGATGTGTACACGTCTGACCTCAGCACTTCCAGTGGCTTCCGGGCCACCGTGGAATCGAATCACCTGGCCTGGCCCACGGCCACCCTCCCCCTTCCCAACCCCCCACCGCCGCTCCTGCTGACCCTTGTGCACGCCCAGAGTTTGATCTGATCCCTTTACTGTAGGGCTGGGGCCGTGGAATCACTGGGCAGGCTGATCTCCCAGCTGATAATTTTGCAATGACGTCATAAATATGCAAAATGGCCTGGGGCAGAAAACAAAAGGCTCCCCGCCCTTGCTTCACTGCATCACGCTTGTCCTGACCCCACGGCCTTTGCACCTGCTGCGCGCTCTCGCCCTGGATCTTCACAACAGGGCTCAGTTCAGACGTCAGCTCCCGCACAAAACGCCCTTGCCCAGCTGGCTCAGAATCCTAATATGCCGGCCTCTGAGCAGGCACCATGGTGTAGAACAGCCCTCTTCCAGGCCGCTGCTCTAGTGCAGTGGGTTAAAGCCCTGGCCTGAAGCGCTGGCATCCCATATGGGTGCTGGTTCAAGTCCCAGCTGCTCCTCTTCCGATCCAGCTCTCTGCTATGGCCTGGTAAAGCAGTAGAAGATGGCCCAAGTGTTTGGGCCCCTGCACCCGCGTGGGAGACCCAGAAGAGGCTCCTGGCTCCTGGCTTTTGGATCAGATCTGGCTGTTGCAGCCATCTGGGGAGTGAATCAGCAGATGGAAGACCTCTCTCTCTGTCTCTACCTCTCTCTGTAACTCTTTCCAATAAATAAAATAAATTCAAAAATAGCCCTGGTCCATCATCAGTCCCCAAAGCGAGCCACTGAGAACACGTGTCCCGTTCACACACAGTCGCGCTGAGAAGGGTACCGTGGTGTCCACACCCAGGCGAGCTCTGAGTGACACGGGGGTGGGGATCTGTCTTCCACAGGGTCCTTTCAAGAGACCCGAAGACCCCAGAGGGCCACACAGCTGGCAGGGAGCTGGGACACAAGGTGGTGGTGGTGCTGCTGGCGGTATGTGTGTTGGGGGGTGGGGTCCAAGAGGAAAGTAGTGGGGGGAGGCGGGCAGGCAGGGAGGCGGGCAGGCAGTCTCTCTCTGCTTCCCACAGCCCGAGGACAAAGGCCTTGAGGGCGGAACCCACCCGATGATGATCCTGCCAAAAGAACATTTTCCCTTTTAGCCAGAGGGGAAGAAAGAGGGAATTTCTCCTCTGCTCATGGAAACTCTGAGTCTTGCGCAGCCAGCGGCACACACCCTGCAACGCTCGGGGAGGGGGCTGGCGCGGGGCTGCCAAGAGAAGAGGGAGGAGCGGGAGAGGCACCAAGGTCACGGCCACCGCACACCCGGGCTCCTCTGGCGGTCAAGGCCTCTGCAGTGGGAGACCCCTGGGCGCAGCATTGGTGGTGTGAGAGGGGCGGCCGAGGCGGGGGGCGGGCAGCTGGCTGGCCCGACAGGCCCACGGGGCAAGCTTTGGTCAGCGGCCCAGCCTGGGGGAGGGGGTGACTTTGTACTCTCTGCACCTTTCTGGGAAAGGAGATGGCTTGCTGCCCCTGGAAACAACCCCAGGACCCGGCACCCTGGATACCTGCCCAGCCTGTCACGTGGACAATGTCCAACACGGGGGAAACGGTCAACAGCGAGACAGAGGTAGGCACACGGGGATGTCACATGGGCCTGGGGGCAGTGGGAGGGAGGGATGCTGGGGCCCTGGCCGGGGCGCCTCCCCACAGTGGGGGCAGGGCCAGCCTCCCCTGGGGGCCAGTGTGGCTCCGCTGGCCTCCCACGCCCCCACACTCTGTGCTCTGAGAAAACACAGTCCCTGGGGATCGGCTTCCAGGACAGGGCGACGGAGGGCCCCACAGCCCCTCCAGCCAGCTCCCCTCATCTCACAGTGCACGCTTGATGGGCAGGGCCGCCCCTTCCTCCTGAGTTTCCAGGGAGAACACTCGCAGGGGCTCAGCTCCGCCCCTCGCCTGCCCCTGCCAGAGGACAGCCCAGCAACCCCTGGGGTGGGCGGGGCGGGGGCTGCTGGCCCCTTCTTCCACAATCTCACTTGCCGCGCCTGCTCTCTGTGAGCACCTGCGTCCCGGGATTCTCCCCAGTGGGGAGCAAGAACACACGACTCCCGCTCCTCTCCGCCAACCTGCCATTCCTTTAATCAGCGTTTCTGTTTCCTCTTTTACACTCGGCCTAACCTTGCAGAGCCACGTTCGATCTTTTTCTTAACAGTTCCCTGCGTGACCTTTGGGCGCGTGTCCTAATACTACTGCTAATTAGTAATTTGCCCTTTAGCTTAAGTCAATGGGCATTATTGACAAAGTGTTAAACTCTGAGAGAGACACCGAGACAGGGAGTCAGAGGAAGAGGGACCTTCCACCCCCGGCTCACTGCTCACCCCATCCAGCTCCCAGCTCACGTGCACACACCCTGGGCGGCAGCAGGCCAGGTTCCAGGGCTCGGGGCTCTGCCGCCCACAGGGGAGACCCTGATGGAGTTCCTGGCTCCTGGCTTCCGCTCAGCCCAGCCCTGACTGTGGCGGGCTTTAAGGAGTAGACCACTGTCCGGAAGATCTCTAGTTTTCAAATAAAATGGAAATGGAATTTTCAAACAACTGGGTTCCTCCAGGCGCCTCGGGGCAGGAGCGCCACTTGGACACCGTCTTTTCCTCCTGAATTTTCAGCTGATCTCAACACGAGTTGCCAGGATTCACGGCTGTCTGCGCCTGCTTTCCAAGCAGTATTTCTGTGTTACTTCGTCTGATGTTCTCAACAGTCTCATCAAGATACAGTCCCCGGGGCCAGTGGTGTGGTACAGCGGGTGAAGCCGCTGCCTGCAACACCGGCATCCCACACTGGAGCCCCAGTTCGAGTCCCGGCTGCTCCGCTTCCGATCCAGCTCCCTGCTAATGTGCCTGGGAAAGCAGCGGAAGATGGCCCAGGTGTTCGGGCCTTGGTGGCTTTGGTCTGGCCCATTCTTGGCCATTTGGATTGTGAACCAACAGATGGAAGATTTTCTCTGTGTCTCTCTCGGGCTCTAACCTTTCAAATAAATCTTAGAGAAAGAGAGATTCCCCAGCACCTGCCTGGCCCCAAGGCCTGGCAATGACGGCGTCTCATAGTAGGAAGCGAAACCCTGCCCAGCGGGACCCAGCAGTGAGCCTCTGCCCCCTCCAGACATGCGAGACGCCTTACAGGGGAGGCAGGGGGGCTCACCCTCAGCGTGCACCGGGGACACTGAGGCTACGAATACAAGAATGCGTTCAAAAGATACTACAATTATTAGGAAATATTGCTCGCTAAATTCCTACACGTATTCAGGCCTGTTTTTAGATATTTCTACTCCACTCTATTTATCTATCCTATATCAATGCCACATTTTTCTTTCTTTCTTATGTTTGTCCAAGTCCCAACTTCACAACTCTCCCTGTTAATAAAAAATTGTTTCAGGCTCTCCGTGCGCATTTGTTCTTTCAGATAAACATTCTGGAAACCCATCCCATGGAAACGGTCCTGGGAGGCGGTAAATATTTAGCTCTAGGGAACTCTTACTTTTTAAAAAGATTTATTTATTTGAAAGACAAAGTGACGGGGGAGGGGGAGAGAGAGAGAGATCTTCCGACTGCTAGTTCACTCCCCAAATGACTGCAACAGCTGGGGCTGGGCCAAGGTGAAGCCAGGAGTCCCATAGTGGTGTCCCAGGGGACCCGAGCACGTGGGCCATCTTCCGCTGCCTTCCCAGCACTAGCAGGGAGCTGGACTGCAAGTGGGGCTGCCGGGACTCCCAGCACTCATATGGGATGTTGGTAGTCACCGGCTTAATCCACAATGCCGGCCCCTGGGGAGTTTTTAGAAGTGTGCATTTGACGACAAACACCAAGGGCAGCTGCTCCGTCCACGGGGAACACCGCAGTGGACAGAAGGCAGACCCTCCTCCCAACCTGCACAGAGCTGACACAATGAAACACCACAAGCAATCTGAGTAGCAGAAAGCACCATGTTGCTGCTATAATAAAGCAAGGCGGTCCACAAACACCACAAACACAGAGTTAGGAGCGCTGAGTGTCAGACTTCAACGTGAGCCCTGAATACCGGAGTCAAGGCCCTACCCACTAAGTCATACTTGTAGGGAAAAGCGTCTCGTATCAGAGAAGCTGAGAAAATTAAACGAGACACGGAGTACAAACACAGTATCTGCTGGACAGGGATTGCACGGGAAACGGTAGTTATCTGCAGCAACAATGACACGGAAACGTGGTTCTACGTTACAGAGAGAAAGAACCTACAAAACCACACGTACAACAGATGGCTCTCCCTAAAACGTCTATGTTTACAGAAAAAGACGAAAGACACAGAGGCCAGCATTCTGGCAGAGCGGTTGAGCCGCCACTCCATGTGAGCACCAGTTTGGATCCCGGCTGCTCCGCTTCCGATCCAGCTCCCTGCTAGTGAGCCTGGGAAAGCAGCAGAAGATGGCCCAAGTGCTTGGGCCCCTGCCACCTGTGTGGGAGACCCGGAAGAGGCTCCGGGCTTCGGCCTGGCCCAGCCCTGGCTGTTGTGGCCATCTGGGAATGAACCAGCACATGGGATCTCAATATCTCTCTCTCTCTCTGTTATTCTGCTTTCCAATAAATAAATCTTGGGGGCAAAAAAAAGCATAAAAATAAGCATAACAAAATGTAGCGGGTTTAAGGGTAGCCTCCGTTCCGTTCACAGGTATTTTCTGCAGTGACCGTGTGTTGCTTTACGGCAAGTTTCAGACACCATCAGCGATGGGAGGGGCCCTGCAGAGCCCCAGGGGAGCCTTCCTCTCCCCCTTCCGGAAGCTCTTCACTAGGCGGCAGACCCTGGTCCTCACCTGCCCCTGCTGGACCACACCTGTGTGCCAGGTGCTCCTGGACCACAGCTTCCTGCCTAGGACCCGGGCGTCTGAACACCTGGGGCTGACAGATGAGCCTCACTCGAGGCTGGCACACCAGCCCGAAGGGGCAGGACCACTGGACCAGGCCCTGCGGCCCCCCGGTGTGGCTGGAAACTCCGGGAGCTCACTTTTCCCTGGGCACCACGCAGGTACCCCGACTGCTGGCCTGCCCACCCCGGGGCACACGGTCACGCTCGGCAGAGCTGTTCCCACCCAGGCCACTCATGCCTGTGCCACAACGCGTGGCCTCTGGGGCCAGCCCGAGACCCACGCGGGCTCACATCTGAGTTAACACGCGCACAGCGGGCAGCCTGAGGCCAACCCCCTGCTCCCCTGCAGCTCCGGGACCCAGAGTCCACCGAGGACATGTTCCCCGGCGACCAGGGGGCCAGTGGGCTGGACAGGACTCCCAAACTCACGTGCCCCCGAGATCTCAGAAGGAGCCGTGACCTGGAAGCGGGGCCTCTGCGGTTACAATCGGTTAAGGATCGTCCAGCCCGAGACGCACGGAGCCGTTCTAAGAGAAGGCACAGGAGGCCTGGACACAGGGCCACGTGGAGGGGCACGCCTTGTGAGGCCAGGGCGGAGCCCGGAGTGACAATGACAACGCCCCAAGCCAGCAAACCCCTTCGGCCACTAAGAGCCGGATGGGCGGGCCAGCATGCTCCCGGGGGAAGCTGCTAGAAGGGGCACTGTGGCCTGGTCACAGCCTGGATCTGAGCCTCTGGCCCCTGGATCCGCGAGCAAAGCCACCGAGAGGCTAAGGTGCCGGGGAGAAGACCTTGGCGTGGCAATGAAGACCTAGGGCTTTTCGCTGCCATTGGCAGGGTTCTGACGTGACCCCCGTGACCCCGGCCCGTGTGTGGGCAGGACCCGTAAATAAGACACAGCATGGCCTCATCTGGCCGAGGGGATCGTGCAGGCATCCGCTGACCCAGTGAGCCGCCGGAGCTCCTCGGGTGAGCCCCTGAAGGGGATGGGCTCCCCTGGCCCCGAGATCTGGAGCCCGGGACGATTCAGCGAGGGAGGGAGGCTGCGGGCCAGCCACGATGGTGGAGGGGTGGGGAGGAGGCGAGGGCGTGTGGGGGCCTCCAGGCGCTGGGGGCCGCCCCTGGCTGGCAGCCAGCCCAGGGAACGGGAAACTTCAGTCCTGCTAGCCCCAAAGAACTAGATCCTGCCACAGCTGGGTGAGTCAGGCAGAGGCCCCCAAACTCCAGACGCGAACACCAGCTGACACCCTGGGTGCTAGCCTTGCGGGACCCTTGGGGAGGCAGGGAGCGACACAACGTCTGGGGTCCTGACCTACAGAACTGACGGACAGACGGACAGACGTCCGTTCCCTGGAGCAGCGAATAAGCAAGCTCTGGTCACAGGTGGCAGAGCCAGGTGGGGCTGGGCACTCCTTCCCACTCCAGCGGACTTGCGTGCGCACATGCTACCGACACGCCTGCGGGAGCGGGGAGCGCGGCCCAAACGCGGGGCAGCGGTGCTGCCCTTGGCCAGGGCAGTCCCCAGAGCGTCTATGTCCTCCCCTCACAGAGAATTCAGAAGCCAGGAGCCGGCCGCGAGTCTGGGGCAGGACAGAGACCCCTGGCCGGCGCGCTGCTAATGGGCCATTCGTGCATCCCCGTGCTGCTCTCCGTGCAGAACCACGCGTCGGCCAGGGATACCAGCGCCTCCGGGTGGCTCATCCACAAGGGGAGGTCTCGCAGCACAGAAACCGACAGCCCACACGTGGAAACAGCAGGGGCCATGCCACGACAGCAAAGCAACTGCCCGGCCACGTGCTTCTGAAGATGCCGTACTAGAGAGAGAGAGAATCATCTACCTGCTGGTTCCCCCGACGGCTGCAACAGCCAGTGCTGGGCCAGGCCAAAGCCAGGAGCCAGGAGCTTCGTCTGGGTCTCCCCCATGGGTGGCAGGGGCCCAAGGACGTGGGCCATCCTCTGTGCTTTCCCAGGCCATAGCGGAGCGCTGGATCGGAAGTGGAGCAGCCGGGTCTTGAACCAGCGCCCATATGGGGTGCCGGTGCTTCAGGGCAGGGTGTTAACCCACTGCGCCACAGCGCCAGCCCCTGGCCTTGTCTTCTAAGAGGGTCCGGCAGCAAGGAGCACACCCAGCCCCCGGCGCTTGGTTTCTAAGCACCATTCCCCAACACAAGGGACCAGGGCTCCTCGGGGGCAGTGCTGGCTCTGGGGCAGGGGCAGGACAAGAGGAGCCTTGGGGAAGCAGAAATTAAGAAAATACTCTGAAGAGGAGACAAGGCTTCCAGAAAGAACCGGGGAGGCAGCCTGAAGGAGTCCTCGCCTCAGCGGCCACAGCTGGAACAGGCCGAGCCGCCAACGAACGGAGATGGCGTAGATCGAACCCGCGGAATGCAAGCCGGCTGAGCCAACCACGGAAAACACGCGGCTCTCCTTTACATCACCAGGCTAACACCATGGAAACCCCGGGCTGCAGGCGGATGCTGAAGTGAGGGGGTGCAGGGCCACAGGGAAACACGGATGCACGGTCCCTAAGTACCTCCCGAGACCACGGAGGCAACGCGGCAGGCTTCCCAGCGCGGAAACACCACGTCCACGGGAGACGGAGGGAACCCCCCCAACCAGGGGACACGCCGCCGACACAGGCCGCCCTGAGAGGCAGCAGAGCCATTCACGGGGCTCTGCTCCAGCCGCGCGACCTCCCGGCAACAAGAACAGATGGAGGGACTACGGAGAAACAGGCACAGCGGGGCCGCCGGTCAGACGCCGGGACACCGGACCTGACAGATGCTGGTGCTGCGTACCAAGGCTCCCGGCTCACTCAGCAACACGGACACGGGGCGAACACTGACGCCCTCCTCCTCTTTTTTTCTTAAGATTTACTTATTCTATGGGGTCTGCGCTGTGGTGTAGCAGGTAAAGCCGCCACCTGCAGTGCCGGCATCCCATATGGGTGCTAGTTCTAGATCCGGCTGCTCCACTTCCAATCCAGCTCTCAGTTATGGCCTAGGAAAGCACTGGAAGATGGCCCAAGTTCTTGGGCCCCTGCACCCACATGGGAAGACCAGGAGGAAGTTCCTGGCTCCTGGCTCCTGATCAGTGCAGCTCCAGCCATTGCAGCCAATTGGGGAGTGAACCGGCAGATGGAAGACCTCTCCCTCTCTCTACCTCTCCTTCTCTCTCTATGTAACTGACTTTCAAATAAATAAATCAATCTTTAAAAAAGAGAAAAAAGATTTACTTATTCTAAAGGCCGAGTGACAGAGGGGGGATCTTCTACACCCCTGATTTACTCCCCAAATGGGGGCAACCACACTGGCCCCGCTACACTTTTCTTTATAATAAACATGCATTACTTCCCAAAAACCACATCAAATAAAAGGTACAAAAATACCTAATGATTATTTGGGGAATTCTGTAGAATATGAGCATATTCAAAAAATCCATGGAAAATCAATTGACAATGTTGGTGCAAATTTTCTTTTTTTTTTTTTTTAAAGATTTATTTATTTGAAAGAGTTACAGAGAAAGAGGGAAAGATAGAGACAAAGAGAGCTCTTCCATCCACTGGTTCATTCCCCAGATGGCCCCAGTGACCAACGCTGGGCCAGGCCAAAGCCAAGAGCCAGGACAGGAGCCTCATCCGGGTCTCCCATGTGGGTGCAGGGGCCCAAGCACCTGGGCCATCCTCTACTGCTTTCCCAGGTGCCTTAGCAGGGAGCTGGATTGGAAGTGGAGCAGCCAGAACCTAAAGCAAAATGCCAGAATGCTGGTTCCTTCGGTGCAATTTTTAAAACTCTAAAGAAACTTATTTTGGGGGGCCAGTATTGTACATGATAGCACAGTGGGTTAAGCCAGTGCCTACAACAACGGCATCCCATATGAGCGCCAGTCCTGGCTGCTCCACTTCTGATCCGGCTCCCTACCAATGTGCCTGTGAAATTAGTGGAGGATGTAGCAGGTACTTGGGCTGCTGCCACCCACATGGGGGACCCAGATGGAGTTCTGGGCTCCTGGCCCAGTCTGACCCAGCCCCAGCCGTTGCAGCCATCTGGGGAGTGAACCAGCAGATGGAAGATCTCCAACTCTGCCATTCATAAAAAACAAAAACAAAAACAAAACAAAATCCTATTTTTCAAATACCCATGTGTAGCTCATCAGTTTTTGGAAGATGCTTTTCAGGAAGGGCCGGGAGGAAGGTGTTCGGTGTTCTGAGGGTTAAGGATGGGAGGGGACACTGTACCAGCGCAGCTGGTGCAGACCTGGGGCCGTGGGGCTGCTCTGGATAAGAGAGGCTGGACCCTGGGCCAGAGGCCAATGGACACACAGCTCCACGCTCTCAAAGAGCCCTGGACCACAGACCCCAGTGCCTTCCAGGAAGCCCGGCCTCTCGCTCTTCCCTCCACGGCTCTGCTGACCGCCCTGCCCTACCCACACAGCACCCCTGCCCAGATCCCACCTCCTCTCCCTTCTCCCCAACTTCCCGAACTTGGCTCAAGGACGGCATTTGCCTCCTGGCTAAGATGCCTGCGGCCCATGTCGCCCAAGTGCCTGGGTTCGGGTCCCGGCTTCTGACTCTGGCTTCCTGTCAGGCAGTGTGGACCCAGGAATCAGCGGGTAAAGCCTCAAGTAACGGAGTCCCTGGGCTCCCAGCTGGCCGCTGTGGGTACTGTAGCGGGGGAAACCAGCAGATGGGAGCGCTCACTCTCTCCGCTTCCCTCTCTTAAAAAAAAAAAAAAAAAAAAAAAAAAGAACAAAACCCAAAACAACCTCTTGGCTCTACTGCACCTGTCAGAAGTGTCCCCCGGGGCACTGCGGTCCCCTGGCCTCCTTCCTTGTTTGTCACTCACTGGAGTGGAGCACACGCTGCCACCGGGTGCTTCCCCTACTGCCAAGCTACTCCAAACACACTTAACAAGCGTCTTGCACAAGCATTTCGCCTGAGCCAGACTCTGCAGGCCCGGCCGAGCCCCTGCAGGCAGGCTGCAGCCGCCCCCGGTGTGGGAGGGAGTCGGCCTCCCTGCCCCAGGCCAGGAACTCCAGGACCCGGCCCTCGCCAAGCCTCTTCCCCAAACCTCCTGGGGCCAGCTCGGTGCTGACTACGGAGGACACTGCCCTGGCCAGGAGGAAGCAGAAGTGCAGAAGAGAGAAGGTTCGGATTTGGATGAAAATCAAACAGCAGTCTTGAGGGTCCCCGAGCTAAGCACCCTTTTTATTATTACAATGTTGGGACGGCACAGCCTCTCCACAGACCACACGGACTGTGAACAGAGTGTGCCTCTGCGGTTTTAGCCATTCCTAGGGCAGAGCTGGGACTCATCCCGTCCCAGGACTCCGACTCTCACCAGCAAATTTCCGTTCCAACCTGCTGCTTCTTTCCCCTCCACAAATTACCATGAAATCCTGGAGATCCAAAAATACACACAACACCACTGTCTCCATCACCTGTTCCTATTTTGAAAAAGTTTTCTAATAAAAATTTTTTGAAGACGCATTTATTTAGTTGAAAGGCAGAGTTGCAGAGAGGGGGGGGGGAGATGGGGGGTGTCTTCCATCCACTGGTTCACTCCCCAGAAGGCCACAACAGCTGGAGCTGTGCTGATTCGAAGCCAGGGTCCAGGAGCTTCCTCCAGGTCTCCCACGCGGGTGTAGGGGCCCAAGGACTTGGGTCATCTTCTACTGCTTTCCCAGGCCATAGCAAAGAGCTGGATGGGAAGTGGAGCAGCCAGGACTTGAACTGGTGCCCATATGGGATGCCGGCACTGCAGGTGGTGGCTTTACCCACTGCGCCACACTGTAGGCCCCAATAAAATATGTTTTTGTGTTAACACAAAAAATTTATTTTAAATGAATAATTTTTCAAATTTCTGTTTTAATTTTTAATATAGTCAATATCAGCAGGCACAGCCACACAAACAAGTGGTAAAAGTAAGGGGCGGGGCTGGCGCTGTGGCACAGTGAGTAAAGCCGCTGACTACAGTGCTGGCATCCCATATGGGCGCCAGTTCTAGTCCCAGCTGCTCCACTTCCCATCCTGCTCTCTGCTATGGCCTGGGAAAGCAGCAGAAGATGGCCCAAGGCCTTGGGCCCCTGCACCTGCATGGGAGACTCAGAAGAAGCTCAAGTCTTTGGATCAGCTCAGCTCCAGCTGTTGTGGCCATCTGGGGAGTGAACCAGCGGGGGGAAGACCTCTCTGTCTCCCTGTCTCTACCTTTCTAACTCTTTCATATAAATAAAATAAATCTAAAAAAAAAAAAAAGACTTGTTATAAGAACTGCAATTAAGTTACAGATGCACGTAACAGTAGGATCTGAAAGGGAGCTGGCTTGCAAGCGTCTTAATTCTCACTGTTTGCTCCAAAAGCCACAGCAGTCCCACTCTGCAGAATTCACTCTGTAGTCTTACACACGTAGGAAATGTCTTTTGTACAAAATTACTCATTGCAGAAGTGTATATAATGGCAAAAGCAGAAAACAACCCATGGTTGGGCGGAGGGTGGGGGGAGAAGGTATATGACAGATCTCCCACAGGACGGATCCCCACGCAGCTGTCATCCGAACACGCTGGGAGCCGGGTGCGTGCTGAGACAGGTGCAGGAAAGAAACCGGGTGCTGCCGCCTAGCACTGGCAGGAGGGGAGCAGGCCGGCGTCGTGGCTCGGAGGGTTAAGACAGGGCTGCGACACCCGCATCTCAGACGGGAGGGCTGGCCTGAGTCCCAGCTGCTCTGCTTCCCATCCAGAGAGGGCCCAGGGCAACCCTGCCCCCTGCCACCCACGGGGGAGACCTGGGTGGAGCTCTGCGCTCCTGGCTTCAGCCTGGCCCAGCCCTGGCCATTGCTGCCATTCGGGGAGTGAACCAGCAGATGGAAGATCTGCCTCTCTCTCCCTCTCTCTGTCACTCTGCCTTTCAAATACGTAAGAGGGGGAAAGCACCTGGGACTGTGTCTTTCCCTGCTTTGATACCTGAACTATGTAAGTATAACATAGTTGAAAAAAGTGGAATAGAGGAAATGAGAACTCACAGATGACACACTGGTGTGATTTTTATATGCAATTCGCAAGCCGAAGTAAGAGACCTAGAGACTCAACGGAAAGGCTTTGGCCCTAAAAGCAAAGCTCTGGTGGCTAAAACTAGGGGTTGGCGTTTGGCACAGCAGGTGAGATCCTGGGTGGGATGCCAGCATCCCACACCCCATACATGTCAGACTGCCTGGGTTTGGGCCCTGGCTTTGCTTCCAATTCCAGCTTCCTACTCATAGACACGCTGGGAGGCAGCAGGTGCTGACTGGGGCCCCACCACCCACGTGGGAGACCCCGATGGAGATGGAGCTCAGGGCTTTCGGCTTTGGCCTGGCCCAGCCCCCGCTGTTACAGGCATTTGGGGAGTCAACCAGTGGATGGGAGATCTTGCCTGCCTTTCAAATAAAAATTTCAAGTTTGGGTGATTAAAATATATACATGCTTTAAGAAAAAATAATTTAACACACATTTTTGGTTTTTTAATTCCCAACCTTAAAAAAACCATTTATTGATTTGTATTTATCAGAAAGGCAGAGAGAAGAGGAAAGAGAGAGAGAGAACGAACCATCTACCCGCTGGCTCACTCCCCAGATGCCCACGACAGCCAGGAGCCAGGAGCCAGGACCCGGGTCTCCCAGGGGGGCGGCAGCGATGCCAGCACTTGGCCATCACCTCCCGCCGCCCCAGGGGCCCTTAGCGGGAAGCGGGCCAGAAGCAGAGCCAGGACCTGAACCCAGGCCCTCCAACCCAGGACGTGGGCGCTCCAAGTGAGTCTCAACCCCTGTGCCCAGCGCCCGCCCTGATGAAATTTTCCTTTTCCCTTCAGTACTGAGACAAGTGCACAAGGGCCAGCGGGGACTCCATCGTGACAAAGCGAGGACAGTCACCTGTTCCTTCTACCACGGCCCTGGGCTCTCCCGGCCCTGGCTCTGCTTCCAAGTCCAGCAGGAGGAGGGGGCAGGGGGCCCGAGCACAGCTGGCTGTGGAGTTGCCAGAACCCCCCCAGGGCAGGCCTGGCCTCTGTGCAGAGAGGGGGCCCAGCAGGGGGCTCTGCCTCCCTGGTGTCAGAGGGGCCCCAGCAGGGGAGACTGGGCAGTGGGGCTCCCTGCACAGCCCTCCAGCCCTTCCTTCCCAAGGCTGCGAGAGAAAGACGGGGCTATCAGCCATGGCTCCGCACGTAGGAGTAAAGGCAGCGCCATCCTCTGGGGCCCTCCGTCAAGTCTGGGCCACTGGCAACCAGCGAGGCCCGGCAGCCCCAGCCCGCTCTCTGGATACAGCTCCTACACCGTAAAACACAGGGCCCGGCCTTGGCCCAGGCGCCTCCAAGTCCACACCCTGTCCTCCGAAAAATGGCCAGGCGGGTCCCTGCTTCAGGGTCCAGTGCCAACAGGCACGGCCTGCTCACAGCGCTGCTGCTTAGCACCCAAGACCGTGCGGGTGGAGGTCCTAGTGGGCGGGCGAAGGGTGAGGGGGCACAGGTCTGGGAACAGGACAGCCGGGCACACACAGCCCAGGGGGAGTACTCCTCTACAGAACCCAGAGTTGCGCCCAGAGTGTAACACACACGTAGACATCTTCCTAAGCCAAACCAGCGCACCACCAGTGGGCAGAGCCGCGCCAGGCCACAGAGTCACCTCTGTGTCCCGGCTCCTCCCGCTCCCACGGCCCACCCCACCCATCAGCTTCTGGGAAGCTCTCTGCCAGGTGCCGGGCACCGGGGCCCCGGCCCATGAGGCCATGAGGCAAGCCCTCGGCGCTGGGGGCCACAGGGCAGGGACGTGGACACAGACCTACCCAGCCCGCCCCTGGAACTCCGCGTCCAGACACCGGCTCAGGCAGAGCGTCCTCCTCTCTGAACTTCACCGGACAGAGCACCTAGGGGGGTTCTGCCCCTAGGGGGGTTCCTCCTCTCCAGCACCAGGAGGGGAGAGGCCTGGGGGACCACAGAGCAGCCCCCTAGCAGCCGAGGGGACCCTTCCTCCCAGAGCAGCCCTGGGGTGGGATTCGTGCTCTGAGAGTCCCGGGCACTCTGGCTCCCCTTCGGAAGCCGGCGATTCTTAAGTCTTCGCGTCCAAACCGGGGCCAGCGGGCTCCTCTCCCTCCACTCCTCACCCGCTGCTAGGGTTCGCAGCCAACACCTGGGCTTATCGCCCCTTAGCCTTGCCCTCCCCAGGGTGGAAGGCCAGCGGGTCACAAACAGGAGGACTGCAAGCAGAAACAGGGCCTAGGGTTCAACTGCCGGCCAATCCGCCCCCGGGCAGCTCCCGCGGGGACCCACCGTCCTCAGCCTCCAGGGCTGGGGTTTCAAGAAGTAAGGGGCACAGAGGCACAGTGCGACCCCACCGCAGTAACCCTCCCCAGGGTCACAGGGCAAGCCAGGACAAGCCGCCGAGCCCACCCTGGCGCTGCTCCAACCAGGGTCGGGCTGGGGGCTGCTCTGGCCCGCACCGATCCGTCAGACCCCCACGCCCACCCCGGGGGGCTCCGCACGTCCAGGCCACCCTGGTCGGAGCTCAGCAGCCCCAGGTCGGACCCCAGATCCTCAAAGAACCTGCAAGCGGGAGCTGAGCACAGCGTGGCTTGAGCGGAACTCGGGGTCCCAGGGCGACCTCCGGGATGGGTCCAAGAGGGGGCAGCCTGAGCCGGACCGCCAAACGCGCTCGGCACCGGCCAGAAATAGCCCAGAGCCACCCTCCTGGGTCGGGCGGGGTGGGGGCGGGGTGGGGGGGGCGCCGGGGCGCCTCCGCTGCTCTCCGGCTCCAGCTGCCCATCCGCCGATCACCTGCAGCCGGAACGTGGCCTGGGAGGGAGCGGGGGCAGGGGATACCGTTCCTGGAAAGCAAAGTCCAGGAGGCGCCGGCCCCCCACCGTCCACGGCAGCGGCCCCCGGGGCTGCCCATCCGCCCCGCGTGCCCCGCGCACGCCGGGTCCCCGCCTTCCAGCGCCGGTACCCACGCTCCGGGTGCCCGTCTCCGGCTCCCGCATCCCGCGCCCCGCAGAACCGGCCGCGCGCCTGTGACCTCGCCGCCCTCCATCGCAGCACACGGGGACGCGTCCACGCGCGCAGCCAGGCTCCGGGTCCCAGGCACCGCGGAGCCCCCACTCCCCGCCCCCCGCCGGCCGCGCGCGCGCTCGCTCCCGCTCACCTGCAGCTCGGGCGGCCCCGCGCACTCGCCCGCAGGCCCCGGCGGCCGGCGACAGCAGCAGCAGCGGCGGCGGCGGCGCGGTCCGGCCGTGCGTCCGCGAGCACTGCCCGCGCCAGGCCCCCTCCCTGCGTGCGGCCGGCCCCGCCGCGCATGCCCGGCTATATACCCCGCGCGTCACGGCGCGCCCCGCCCTCGCCGGGGCTGCCACGTGGGGCGGCGCTCGGAGGCCGCCCGGCCCGGCCCGCAGGCCCCGCCTCCCGCGGAGCCCGGCCCGGGAGGCCTCGGCCCGCGGCGGCGCCCCACCTGCGCCGTGCCTGCGTCTGGACACGTCTCCTTAAGGAGCCGCGCGCGCCGCCGGCGCCGGGATGCGCTCGGGGCAGGCGGCGGCGCCCCGGGGCTGCTGGCTCTTGGGCCCCTTGCGGCCGGCCGAGCGTTCACTTTTCAGACCAGCCCGCCCTTGCCGGCAGCCAGGTCTACTAGCCCGAAGCCCGGGCACGTGGGTCTCTGTGCGGGATGGCGCGGAGCGGGCCTGCTGAGACGGGGGGCGGGCCTGGGAGAGGCAAACTTGCTGGGAAAACGAGCCGCCCCTTGAACTTGCCCTGGTCCCGCTCCCTGCGCGGCCGAGCCCGCCCTCGGCGCCTGGCCTGGGAGGCCCGCGGGGGGGGGGGGGGGGGAGCCGGTCTGGCCTGGCTGCGGGCAGCCCGGAGGCGCCCAGCTGGCTGCGGCCACGGCTGCAGGCAGGGAGGGTCCGGGGACGGCCCCCCACGATGGCGGGGGGAGGGTCCCCGCTCCCACCCCGCCAGTGGCAGGAAGGCCCTGGGGCTGGGGGGGAGAGGAGAGCCAGCCCCGGAGCCAGGAGAGAGGGCTGGCCAGGTTCTTTGTCTCCGGGCAGAGGCACTAGCTGGGTGCTGAGTTTGAAAACTCAATTATCCTCGCCCTGTAATTACGGTGCTGCAGTGGGCACAGCCGGCAGTGAGGAACCCCGGGCTCGTCTCAGAGTAATGATACCTCTGCAGCGTTGCCCTCGGAGCCCCTCATCTTCCCAGTAACCCTTTCAGCCTCTAACGTTGCGTGGGCCCTCAGTGATCCAGTGCCCACTACCGAGATACAGTAACCCCCCCCCCACAGGCCCCCAAAGCCGGCCTCGCAGGCGGGGTGCCCACACGCCCCTCCAGGGCCTCTCACAGCATCCGCACTTGTTTGCCACCAGGCTAGAGGTACAGCTGCTAAAGTCCACATACACAACCCCGAAGCTGATAAGCTATCAGTCACCCACTAGGGGACGACAATTAATTATTAACGTGGCAGCTCCAAATTAAAAGGTCTTCAACTCTGCCCCTCCACCCCCGCGAAATCCTTTATGTCCTCTGAAAATCCCACCCGGTTCTACTGCTGGGTGTTTGGTGCCTGCTGCCCGCTTTGGGGCCCCAGTCTCTCTTCCCTCCACTTAAAGTGCTGCCTTGTGCTCTCGCCACTCCCTCCCTCCCCTTTGTCAGAATTCTCACTCTTCACGCACTTCTGACTCCACAGCACTTCCTGAATCTTCCCAAGGATACTCGATCCACTCTTACACGTTTTTCTTTCCTGTAACCCACATTCTAAATTATTTAACGCTGGGGCTGGGGCTGGGGCACAGTAGGCTAAGCCTCCGCCTGCAGCACCAGCATCCCATATGGGTGCCAGTTCCTGTCCCGGCTGCTCCTCTTCCGATCCAGCTCCCTGCTAATGGCCTGAGATAGCAGTGGAAGATGGCCCTGCACCACATAGGAGACCTGAAAGAAGCTCCTGGCGCCGGCTGTTTGCAGCCATTTGGGGAGTAAACCTGTGGAGGAAGATCTTTTTCTCTGCTATTCTACCTCTCAAATAAATAAATAATCTTTTTTAAAAAATTAAACACTGCAACTCCAGTATAAATAATACCATAGTGGACAAACATTTCACAATGTCCCTTAAATGTGCATTGCATTAGTGTCTTACATTGTAGTTCAATTTTTTTTTTTTTTTTTAAAAAGTGGTGGGGCCAGCACTGTGGCATAGCAGGTAAAGCCACCGTCTGCAGCACCGGCATCCTATATGGGCACCAGTTCAAGTCCCGGCTGCTCCACTTCCCATCCAGCTCTCTGCTATGGCCTGGGAAAGCAGTAGAAGATGGCCCAAGGCCTTGGGTCCCTGCACCCACGTGGGAGACCCAGAGGAAGCTCCTGGCTCCTGGCTTCGGCCTGACCCAGCCCTGGTCATTGCAGCCATCAGGGGAGTGAAACACAGGAAAGATCCTTCTCTTTCTGTAACTCTTTCAAAATAAATTCATTTGTTTTAAAAATGGTGTTAAACCCATTCCAATGATTCACGATCATTGCTGGGCTGCAACCATAAAGCTAAAACTATACAGTTTGAGGTCCGGCGCTGTAGTGCAGTGGGTTAAAGCCCTGGCTTGCAGTGCCCACATCCCATATGGGTACTGGTTCAAGTCTCGGCTGCTCCACTTCCAATCCAGCTCTCTGCTGTGGCCTGGGAAAGCAGTGGAAGATGGACCCAAGTGCTTGGGCCCCTGCACATACATGGGAAACCTAGTGAAGCTCCTGACTCCTGGCTTCAGATCAGCTCAGCTCTGGCCGTTGCAGTCATTTGGGGAGTGAGCCAGCGGATGGAAGACCTCTCTCTCTGCTTCTACCTCTCTGTGTGACTTTTTTTTTTAAAGATTTATTTATTTGAAAGACAGAGTTACAGAGAGAGGTAGAGGCAGAGAGAAAGTCTTCCATCCGCTGGTTCACTCCCCAGATGGCTGCAATGGCAAGAGCTAGGCCTATCTGAAGCCAGGAGCCAGGAGCTTCTTCCTGGTCTCCCACATGGGTGCAGGGGCCCAAGCACTTGGGCCATCTTCTACTGCCTTCCCAGGCCACAGCAGAGAGCTGGACCGGAAGTGGAGCAGCCGGGGTAGAACCAGTGCCCATATGGGATGCTGGCATTTAGGCCAGGACGTTATCCCACTGTGCCACAGCGCCGGTCCCCAACTCTTTCAAATAAATAAAATAAATCTTTTAAAGAAACTATTATAGTTTACTTATACTTTTTCCTTAAAATTACTTTAGCTATTATGTCCCAGCTGTACTATCCCCTGAGCAATAAATGTACCCTTTATGGACATTTTGAAATGTTTTTAAAGTTCTATTCTTTTGAGAATGGTAACAGGTGAATGATTAGAGCATTTTGATATTTTTAAATTTACTATGAAAATTTCATGAACCTACAGCAAGGTTCAATATTCAGTTGAGCAAGAGATTATGTACACAACTGATGTGTCACATAAGAAGTGCATTCATGAAAGTACTTTCTAGAACCAGCTTGTCACTGTATCTCAAAGTCAGCACTGTGTTTCACATGGTCAGTGTTTGAAAGCAGCCGTGCTGTGACAGGACCCCGGACAATGCAGACTGCGTAGTGACCAGTGGAGGCCTGTGTGTGACAGCCGTGCTGTGACAGGACCCCGGACAGTGCAGACTGCGTAGTGACCAGTGGAGGCCTGTATGTGACAGCCGTGCTGTGACAGGACCCCGGACAATGCAGACTGCGTAGTGACCAGTGGAGGCCTGTGTGTGACAGCCGTGCTGTGACAGGACCCCGGACAGTGCAGACTGCGTAGTGACCAGTGGAGGCCTGTGTGTGACAGCCGTGCTGTGACAGGACCCCGGACAGTGCAGACTGCGTAGTGACCAGTGGAGGCCTGTGTGTGACAGCCGTGCTGTGACAGGACCCCGGACAGTGCAGACTGCGTAGTGACCAGTGGAGGCCTGTGTGTGACAGCCGTGCTGTGACAGGACCCCGGACAGTGCAGACTGCGTAGTGACCAGTGGAGGCCTGTGTGTGACAGCCGTGCTGTGACAGGACCCCGGACAGTGCAGACTGCGTAGTGACCAGTGGAGGCCTGTGTGTGACAGCCGTGCTGTGACAGGACCCCGGACAATGCAGACTGCGTAGTGACCAGTGGAGGCCTGTGTGTGACAGCCGTGCTGTGACAGGACCCCGGACAGTGCAGACTGCGTAGTGACCAGTGGAGGCCTGTGTGTGACAGCCGTGCTGTGACAGGACCCCGGACAGTGCAGACTGCGTAGTGACCAGTGGAGGCCTGTGTGTGACAGCCGTGCTGTGACAGGACCCCGGACAATGCAGACTGCGTAGTGACCAGTGGAGGCCTGTGTGTGACAGCCGTGCTGTGACAGGACCCCGGACAATGCAGACTGCGTAGTGACCAGTGGAGGCCTGTGTGTCGAGCTTTCCCGTACAATCCCTACACTCGTTACTAGAGCCGAGACACGTCCGAGTAATCGCCACGTGTATCACATGTATGGCTTACTCACCAATCTGTGAGCTACGGCAAGAAAGATCCCCTAAGTGTGTAAGTGTGCCGCGTGTGAAGAGACACCTGCTCGGCACACCCGGACTTGCTGTGTCCGAGCCCACACACGACTTGAGAAGCTGTTTTGTCAGGCAGCGAGAACCGTGGCGAGGCCAACAAGCCAGGCCATGCCAAGCCGAGAACACGCTGTGAAAAATGTACCGGAACCTTCCCAGGTATTTTGCTGCTTTCTATCAAAAATAGTCAACATGACACAAAAGCCACTTTGTCTGTTGTGCAATGAATGAAAGGGTTTGTGCGCTCGGCGTCCTACCTGCAGGACAAACCTGTCTCTTTGTTCTTCATGCTAGAGGCTGTGCAAGCTCTCAATGATGGTTTCCAATCGATTTGCGTGCGCTCATGTCAATTTCTTTGGTGTAGCTGCAGAATTGGAAGTTTGAGACCCAGCAGGTGAACCCACCTTGATTACAGGAGGCTCCTGAATAGATCCGACGCCCTAACGCAACACCTTGCACATAACAGAGTCTCAATAAATATTTGCTGGGTGGAGGAACAGGCCAGCTCACTGGAGGTTTCATGTTGGGCAATATTTAAGGGAACGGAGCACAGAAATTGGGCACTTTTGCTGTTCCCGGTGCCCTTCCGATAAGATCCCCCAGCCGCCTGCCAGGAGATGGAGACAGACTTCCCATAGATGAGGAAGGGGAACGGCTTTGAGCAAGAGGCCACAGCAGTGAGACCCCAGCCCTGACTGGCAGCTGGCGAGGGTGGAGCCTCCTCGCTGGTTTGTACTGCCAAGGTGGACAAGTGGATCACTGGGTGGGGTGGGGACAGGAACTCTTCCCCTCCCCAGCTCTTGGGCCAGCTCAAGGCTGAGCTGGGTAAGCCGGGTTCGGCTACAGACAGGTTACAGCTTTCCTTAACAAGGAAGAAAAGCACGTCGCTTTGTATTAAAAGGTACACGCACCGGGGTTTGCAGAAGACAGGTCCCTACAAAGGAAATAAGAAAATGAGGTTTTATGAGGGGCTGTCGTGTGGAGTGACCGAGCCACAGCCATAGCCACAGCCACAGCCACAGCGGAGTTGCCGGAGCTCAGCACAATGGAATCAAGCAACTTGTAAAACGGGCCAGTTTTCCTAGAAACAGAGATTCATAGCAGCCTCTCCGAATGGGCCACATTGACCTGAGCCAGCGTAAAGAAAACTCCTGTTAGGATCACCTTGGGAATGATTCCAGAAAGAGCCCATTCGACCATGAACCCGACTTGTTTTTTCTTTTTGGTAATGCTAGCCGACTTCAAGTCACTGATGAGCACGGACATCCATGGGTGAGGCGGTAGGGGTGTGCTTCCCACCGTTCACTCCAAATCCTTGCCCCCACATGAGGCGGGAATTCAAAGCAGAGGCCTGAGGCCGGGGTGTGAGTGAGAGCAGGATTATGTAAAGCGAGAATACACTGGGGCTGAGTGTGGGAGGAGAGATGCCCGCAGGGAGAGGGCGCAGAAGGCCGGAGGGGCGCTCCCGAGCCCGCCCCCCACTGACGGCACAGAGGTGGTGCTGTGACTGGGCAGACAGGCAGGCTGGAGTGTGGGCTGTGTCCCGGGAACCCAGGCCTTCTAGGAGCTTCATGGCAGCTCACGTGGAGCTCATGATTAAGAGATTTGTGGATTGACTTTGAAAGGCAGAGGGAGAGAGAGACACAGATCTCCCATCATTCCCTGACAGCTGTGCAGTAACCAGGGCTGGGCCAGGCCCTCCATCTGGACCTCCCGTGGTGTCAGGGGTCTGAACATCTGGGCCACCACCTGCTTTCTCAGGTTCATCAGCAGGGAGCTGAATCAGAAGTGGAGCAGCGGGGACTTGAACGGCAGCTTCAACACGGGACGTCCCAGGCAGCGGCTAACTCCCTGCCTGTTCTCACATGAACGTGGTGGAAGAGAAGGGACGTTTCTAAGCTTTGCTCTTTCCTTAGCCCCCATCCTGCAAGAACAGCTCCTCAGAGGGCAATCCGTGCCGCGCTTCGGGCAGGCAGAGGCGTTTCCCAGTATTTAGCTCGACTCCCCATGCTAAGGAGGCTCCTCGGGGTGGCATGTTCTGATTCCTTCCAGAGCGAGCTACAGGGAACCGGAAACGAAAGCCAGCAATTGTCACCCCACAACTCCGATGAGCGTTAATTACCCTCGGGAGGAAGTGTGGCCTTCAAGGCAGCTTTCCTGAGCAGGGCCACGGCCTTTCCTGTAGCCTATGGAGCAGATTTCTCGGGTGCCTGCTGGGGGGCGGGCCTGGCTTCCCAAGTGTGGGGGGGTCAGAAGTAATACAGAAGGGTCTATGTAACTCAAGTCCAAGGACTCACGTCCTAGGGCCCCACCTCTTGTCAGCCAACAGTTGGACTGAAACATCTTCAGAAGCCTCCACTGTTAACCCTGATAGCTTTAGCAACTCCCCCCACCACAGAAATACTGGAAAAAATAAATAAAAGTTGGCTCTACGGCACGTACCCTAGAGTGATTTGTGCATGTGCTCCAATTTGTGGGTGCACACTGGCTCAGAACGTGCCCTGCGGTCCTTGTGTTCTGTGACGCTGGCAGTGATGTCTCCAGTCGTCTCTGACTTCAGGTGACTTTTCCCGGCCACTCTAGCTAAAGGTTTGCCCACTTTGTCCATCTTTTCGAAGAACCAACTTGTGGTTTTGTTCATTTTTCTTCTGCTGTTCTGTTCTCTATGAGTTCCTGCTCGGATCGTATTTTTTTGAAAACTTTTTTGTCCTTGCCTGTGAGTGTGTAGCCGGCCAACAGAACTGCAAGCTGCCGGGTGGGGGAGGGGGTATTTGCATTACCCCTTTGGTCCTAAGGCGTGGTGTGCTGGTGACACCGACCACCGTGCTGTCAGCAGCCTTGCGCTTCTGGTGTGCAAGACTCTGTCCTTGGTGGTCTGTGGTTTCACCAGGGCGGACCTGGCAACGGATTTGCTTTTCTTTCTCCTGAGGAGTGTCTTCAGTTAGATGACCCGCAGCTGTCTTTAAGTCTGAAAAAATAGTCTTTATCTTCTCTGTCACCCATCCTTTGTTTTCACCTACAGGGACTTCTCACTTTTTTTTAAAAAATTATTTATTTACTTGAAAGAGTTGGGGGGGGGAGAGGGAGAGGGAGGGAGGGAGGGAGAGAGAGAGAGAGAGGGAGGGAGGTCGGTCTTCCATCTGCTGGTTCACTCCCCAGACGGCCACAATGGCCAGAGCTGTGCTGATCCAAAGCCAGGAGCCAGGAGCTTCTTCCGGGTCTCCCACGCGGGTGCAGGGGCCCAAGCACTTGGGCCATCTTCCACTGCTTTCCCAGGCCACAGCAGAGAGCTGGATGGGAAGTTGGAAAGTGGAGCAGCCAGGACTCGAACCAGCACCCACATGGGATGCCAGCACTGGAGGCGGCAGCTTAGCCCACCATGCCACAGCACCGGCCCCAGTGCCGGCCCTCCTTTTCCCTGGTTTTCATTTCTACCTCTCTGTGACACCAGCCTCAGGAGCTTCTGCAGTCTGGATCATTTTTTTTTTTTTAAACATTTATTTATTTGTAAGGCAGAGAGAGTGAAAGGGAAGGAAAATCTTCATCCACTGATTCATTCCCAAAATGGCTGCAATGGCTGGGGCTGGGCCAGGCTGAAGCCAGGCGCCAGGAGCTCTTCCCGGTTTCTCACATGGGTGGCAGGGGCCTTCTCTGTTGTCCTCCCAGGCGTGTTAGCAGGGAGCTGGATCAGGAGCAGAGCCACAAGGCTGGCCCCCTGTGCCAATCTTGATGTTTGTTTGTCCTTCCCACGCGCTGGTCATAAAAGCCCAGAACACATGGGTTTGCATGGCTCAGGTTAGGGACCTCTCGTGGGCACCTTTTGGCCTCATCCACTTCCCTGGCCACACAGCCGGTTTCCTGGCTGTCCCAGGGTGGCTGGAAGGAGTCTCCTCATCTCCTTCCAGGTCCACTCTCTTCCCCCAGGAGACAGGACTCGCGCAGCCGTTCTGCACCTGGCAGGGTCACGGCCACTTCTCACATCCTCGCCTGCAAGTGGCCCCGGGGGCAGTGCTGGCATCGACTGCTACCACTCGGCTCTCCTTCCTCGTCCCTGGATTTGCTTCCTCCCCCCCTCCCTCCCTTCTTCCACCCACCCACCAAGCTCGGGTACACTTGAAAACGTGTTTGTTCTGTCCTGGCCACAGTTTCCGTGTCGGGCTGGCCAGCATAGTTTGCCACATTGTCAGAAGTCTCCTTAGCCCTGTCTAGAGCAGTCTTAGGTCCACGACAAAACTGAGAAGGGACAGAGATTTCCCAGCTACCCTTGGCCCTCACATACACGGAGCTCCACAGTCAACACTGCACCGAGCGTGGTAACACCGGTTACAGCCGAAGCAGCCTCACCAAAGCCCACGGTTCACGGCGGGGTTCACTCGTGGCGCTGTAGGTTCTGTGGGTTTGGGCAAATTCCCGATGTCATGTGCTGACACTGATGGCTTCACTGGCCCCCCAACCCACTGTGCTTCACCCACACAGGGTCCACGGTCCTTTCCCCACGGTCCTCGGCCCCTTTCCTAGCTCCACAGTTTTGCTTTTTTCCGAAGGTCCCATGTTGGAATCACACAGTACGTGGCTTTCCCAGGCAGGCTTCTCTCCCCAACTTGCTAGCACTGAGCAATGCTCTGTCTGGACGTGTGGCAGCTTCTCCAGCCACTGCAGGAGGTCTTGGGCGCTTCCAAGATTGGGCAGTTACAAATAAAGCTGTGTAGACGCGTAATGCGTGTGCAGGGCCTTGTGTGGACACCGACTTCTGCTTCCTTTGGGTAAACACTGAGAACTGTAACTGCTGACTGCCACGCCAACCGCACCGTTCCTGTGGCTCCACAACCTCGCCAGCATCTCCCGTTGTCAGCTGTCGGCGCGAGATCGCAGCCACTCTAACAGGCGTGCAGCGGCGTCTCGCTGTCCCCATCTGTGATGTCCTGAGACAGGTGTCTCCTAGGCTCGTCTGCCCTCCGTGTGTCTTCCCTGGTGGACTGTCCAGCTGTGCTGCTCATTGTACATTTGCTTATTACTCCTACTGCTGCGTCGGGAAGAGGTCTTTGTAGCCTGAACGACGGCACTCGTTCAGCTATGGTTTGCAGCATGTCTTCTCCCGGTCTGTGGCTGTGGCTTATCTTATTCTCTTAATTTTCTTCATTTATTAAAAAAAAAAAAAAATGAAAAGAAAAAAGGAAAGTCTAGACAGGAAAAGTCACTAAGACATTCAGAGAAGTCTAGGCACAGAGCCAGAAAGAGAGAGAGAGTCTTCTCCAGGAATCCCAAGTGTCTGAGGTGTTCATTGCAGGTCCAGATTTGGAGGCGTGTCAATATAAAAAGCTAGCCGTTTCTGAAGTTCCTTTCTGACACCATTCAAAAACTGCCCAAGTGAAAAGGGCCTCACAGCACTGTGTGGACATCACGTTCTTTCCCGTGAGTTCAAGAAAGGCGGAGGGGTGTCCACGCGGAGTCTCCAAACCCACAGAGAAAGCTGTGTGCTTTAAGCAGCTGTAGTGCTGAGCAGCCAGGGTGTTTGGGGAAGGCAGCCACAGGGGTTACAGACACCACAGAGGGTATGTAAAGAAGGGGAGGCATTAAAAAAAACGGGGGGGCCGGCGCCGCAGCTCACTTGGTTAATCCTCCGCCTGCGGTGCCAGCATCCCATATGGGTGCCGGATTCTGTCCTGGTTGCCCCTCTTCCAGGCCAGCTCTCTGCTGTGGCCTGGGAAGGCAGTGGAGGATGGCCCAAGTGCTTGGGCCCTGCACCCGCGTGGGAGACCAGGAGGAAGCACCTGGCTCCTGGCTTCAGATCAGCGCGATGTGCCGGCCGGTGGCCATTAGAGGGTGAACCAATGGCAAAGGAAGACCTTTCACTCTGTCTCTCTAACTCTGCCTGTCAAATAAATTTTTTAAAAATTTAAGGCCGGCGCCGTGGCTCACTAGGCTAATCCTCCACCTTGCGGCGCCGGCACACTGGGTTCTAGTCCCGGTCGGGGTGCCGGATTCTGTCCCGGTTGCCCCTCTTCCAGGCGAGCTCTCTGCTGTGGCCAGGGAGTGCAGTGGAGGATGGCCCAAGTGCTTGGGCCCTGCACCCCATGGGAGACCAGGAGAAGCACCTGGCTCCTGCCATCGGATCAGTGTGGTGCGCCGGCCGCAGCGCGCCAGCCACAGCAGCCATTGGAGGGTGAACCAACGGCAAAGAAAGACCTTTCTCTCTGTCCACTCTGCCTGTCAAAAAAATAAAAATAAAAAAAAAAAACAGAGGGGGCCGTTGTCGTGGCGTGGTGGGTTCAGCCAGTACCTGCAACGCGGGCCTCCCGCTCTGGAGCACTGGTTCCAGTCCAGCTGCTCTGCTTGTGATCCAGCTCCCTGCTAACGCACCTGGGAAAGCAGCAGCGGACGGCCCAAGTCCCTGGGCCCCTGTGCCCACGTGAGAGACCTGGATGGAGCTCCTGGCTCCTGGCTTTGGCCTGGCCCAGAACTGGCTGTTGTGGCCACTTGGGGAGTAAAACCAATGGATGGGAGATTTCTTTCTGTCCTTTTATCTCTGCCCTTCAAATAAATCATCTTAAAAATAAAAAATAAATTTGGCTGGCGCCGCGGCTCACTAGGCTAATCCTCTGCCTTGCGGCGCCGGCACACCGGGTTCTAGTCCCGGTCGGGGTGCCGGATTCTGTCCCGGTTGCCCCTCTTCCAGGCAAGCTCTCTGCTGTGGCCAGGGAGTGCAGTGGAGGATGGCCCAAGTGCTTGGGCCCTGCACCCCATGGGAGACCAGGAGAAGCACCTGGCTCCTGCCATCGGATCAGCGCGGTGCGCCGGCCGCAGCGCGCCTACCGCGGCGCGCCTACCGCGGCGGCCATTGGAGGATGAACCAACGGCCAAGGAAGACCTTTCTCTCTCTCTCTCACTGTCCACTCTGCCTGTCAAAAAAATAAAAAATAAATAAAAATAAATTTAAAAAGCAGTGAGAAAAGTGGATCTCTAGGAAGCTGGATCTCCACTTCTCAGGCTAATAAACAACAAAATATATGTGTGAGAGAAGAAGTGTAAAGAAGAACACAAACACACAGAAGTGAAATGCCACGTCCCAGACAAAGCCTGCTACGGTCTTTCCAGTAAGTTCACCGCCCAGGTCACGGGGGAATCACCTGGCTGCTGCCTGGGGCTGTGCCTTCCGATGAGCGTAACGCATGGGGGATTCTAGGAAGTAAAGGGCTCTCAGCACAATAAACGGACGGCACTGCTTCAAACACAGGCCCACGTTTCTACAGTCTTTTTATTTCCCACCTCATGATCCAATCATTTGGCATTAAAACTGAAAAACAAGGCAAGAAAACCAGGAATAAAAAGTGAAGACATTTTTCTATTATAGTCAAGCATTTGTCTGGGCCGATCAGCTAAGAGAAAAAGAATATTTGGAAACCCAACTTCAAATGTGAAATTCAAAATGCTTCCACAGACAATCAGAAATCTGCTCTGCTCCGCCCGAGACCAGGAGCTCAATGAGTGTGAGGCCACAGGGTCTGAAGTCCAGGGCTTAGCCTCAGCCCTGTCCCAGACTCCAAACCAACCTGGAGAACCGGCCAGACTCACTCCTCCCGGGGCTCCACCGGGCACTGCAGCAAACTAAAGACCTTCTTCTTGGTTTTCTTGTTTGAAGCTGAAGTGTCTCTTCTCACACACTGTCACATAAAATGGGGATTTCCACTCTGCTCTCCTCCCTGCCACCTCACCCAAAAATAAAAACAAATCTGAAAAGCTTACATAAAACTGGCTTTTAAAACTTAATAAGGCAAGATGTGTCAGAGTTACGCCTGATGGCTTTGAAAGAAGATTTTAAAACAGGGAGATGGGGGGTGGAGGGACCAACCCAGGAAAACAGTGCTTCCCTGAAACACTGAGGCCGGCAGGCACGGCGACAACCACAATTTCTAAATTGTGACGTTTGGACTTTGGTAGCAATGTCGTGTTTTTCCAAAGCCAACTTCTGGAAATCTTAACCCGGGTTCCCAAAAACTCCTAGCAAAATGAACCAGCCACCAGTTAGAGGCTGTTGTGCAAGATAGATGGGCAATTCCACTTGCAAAGGTTCACCAACAGAAACAAAGGCCGCACACGGGGGACGGTCCAGAACACCTCCCGCTCGGCCCCAACTCTGCCACTCTGCCTTTCTCCCTGCGCCCTGGCTGCAACTTAATCAACTGAGACTCACTGAAGACCGGCCACGAGGAGGAAACTTTGGCGTGCGTATAGTGGGAGCAGAGCAAGAAATCAACACAGGTTCCCATCAAGTGACCGAAAGGTTAAAAAAAAAACAAAACCAAAAACCAAGAAACCTTCATTTGGATCCTCTCAAGAGGCCAAGGAACAGCTGAGAGCCACCTTCAACCCCAGCTCGAGTCGCAGGCCAGACGAAGTCACCGAGGCCCGGCCGCGCCATGAGCTGGTTTCGCTCTGTGCAGCGGGGCCGGGAATCTGCTCCCCAGGCCTTTCCATTGCTGCTCCAAGCTGCCCGAATCCAGTGCCTCTGTGCGCTAAGAAACTTGCAATGACTTCATCTATTCTCGCCTCTGGCGCCAGAAATGGGAATGGCTTAGTGAGCACAGCTTACGGGTGCCACGGCCGCTTGTGCAGGCTTCGACAGCTCAGGCCGGCCTGGAGGGTTCTTAATGGTTCCCCTGTATTTGCTCACTCCATCTGCGAGGCAGGACTACTGCCCTTTGCCCGACAAAGGACACAAGGAAATTTCTAGCTGAGACTTAGAAAGAAACTTGCCTTCTGGTGACACCAGGTTTAAAAGAACAAAAGAAAGCTTATTCTACAGGGTTGGAGAAAGGGAAAACGCCAACACAAAACTCCACTTGAATCTCTGTGGGTTCTGCAAGAGTCAAGCTGAGTTCAGAAGCCAGATCTCTTCCGACCAGCCGAGACCCAGCGTGCAGTCACAGGAAGAACAGGTTCTCACACAGCTGGATGGCCGGCTCATGGTGCAGGATCTGCCCAGACAGGAAGGCTAGCTTGTGGGCATATTTGCAAGGAGCTGGGACTCGGATGGTGCCGGGCCAATTCCAGTACATGTGGCACAGTTTGAACGTCAACCTGTAGGCCAAGAAGAAGACATGATCCTTATCACCCTCTGCCGTCAATCTGGGAAATGCTTACTGCCTTCGGGGAGGGTGACACTGCAGCCGGCTCCCGCAGCCGGGGCATCGAGGAATGTACGCTACTGCTAAGTGCAATAGCTCCTACCGCGCTGTTCAGAGGCAGAGGACCTGGGTGAACTCCCTTGAGGCGTTTCCCTACCTCTATGTCCAAACAAGGAAAATAACACAAAAAGTCTTTTTCGTCTACAATAAAAGGCTGCAGAAGGGTGAGCCCCTGGCAGAGTGACATCAGGGGTTGTGCAGCTCCGGGGCAGCTGTAGCTCTCATCACCGGAGCAGCCTCCTAAAACACCAGTGACCGGCGCATGGGGGTGCAGCCTGGCGTCAGAGTCTCTGAGAGTTCTTAAGTGATCTCACCGCAAGACCAGGCTAACCAACCGTTCCGCAGCGAGACACCACTCTTGTGAGAGGGATGAAAAGTCAGTGTCGTCACCGGGGCAGGCAGTGCCTCACCTCAGCCAGCTGCCAGAATTACCTCCAAGCGACAAGGAGTGACTTACTCATCAACTCACCTCTGCATGTGGTCAGGGCTCAGGTTCGCAGTGTTGAGCACGCAGACGTAATGTGTAGGAATGCCACAGCCCTGCCGCACATGGTGGGCCAGAAGGTAGAAGTCCACCCTAGCCAGGAAAAAGTGCAAATTAGCGATATGGTCAACGCACACAGACAGAGCTACACAAGTCTGAGAGGTCATTCTAGTTCCTTTGCTGAGCTCAGAGAGGTCAAGTGAGTAGACCAAGGACACGTCAAACCAAAAGACCAAACCAAGGTCAAAAATCAGGTCACTTTGGCCAGCACTGTAGCTCACTAAGCTAATCCTCCGCCTGTGGCGCCGGCACCCCGGGTTCTAGTCCCGACTGGGGCTACGGATCCTGTCCCGGTTGCTCCTCTTCCAGGCCAGCTCTCTGCTGTGGCCCAGAAAGGCAGTGGAGGATGGCCCAAGTGCTTGGGCCCTGCACCCGCAAGGGAGATCAGGAGGAAGTGCCTGGCTCCTGGCTTTGGATCGGCGCAGTGCGCCGGCCGTAGCGTCCATTGAGGGGTGAACCAACAGAAGGAAGACCTTTCTCTCTGTCTCTCTCTAACTCTGTCAAAAAAAAAAAAAAAAATCAGGCCACTTCATTCAACAGACTATTTAAGAATGGTGGCTGGGGGGCTGTCACCTATGATGCTGGAAACCCATCCTGGTGTCAGTTCAAGTCCCAGCTGCTGCAGTTCCAATCCAACTCCCTGCTAATACACCTGAGAAAGCAGCAAAAGACGGCCCATGTCCTTGGGCCCTGCACCCACGTGGGAGACCCAGGTGAAGCTCCTGGCTCCTGGCTTAGGCCTAGCCCAGCCCCAGCCGTTGTGGCCATTTGGATGGCCAGCAGATGGAAGACCTCTCTTTCTCTCTCCCTCTATGTAACGCTGATTTTCAACATAAATGAATACATTTGAAAAAGGAAAAGAAAAAGAATGGTGCTGGGCCTTTGGCATAGCGGTGCACACGGTACTTGGGACGCCTACATCCTGTATCAGAGCGCTGGTTTCAAGTCCCGGCTCCACTTCTTATTCTAGCTCTCCGCGACTGTACACCCAGGAGGCAGCAGGTGATGGCTCGGATCACTGGTTCCCTGCCACTGACTTGGGAGACTGCACGGAATTCCCAAGCCCAGCTTTGGCCTTGCCCAGCACCGGCTGTTGCCGGCATCTGGGGAGTGAACCCCAAGATGGAAGTTCTCTCTGTCCCTGCCTTTCAAATAAATAAAAAAGAGTCCTGACACCTTTAAAAAGTAGCGGCAGAAACTTCCTCCTCTGCCTGTAGAAGGGTAAGCCCGCACTATCTCAGGAGAGCACCGTGTTCCGTACTTGGTACGTAAGACGTGAAGCCGTTGTGGTGGTTGTTGTTCTGAAGCAGCTTTTTAAAGACTTGCTTGTTCACCAGTAGGACCTCGGAGATGGCACTCCACACCTCCAGGCAACCTCCCCAGAGGAGCACCCAAACGCGGCCTTCCTCAGACGCCTGCTCTCCGCCCACTCACCACTCGCAGCTGGTGATCGTGTGGTCGACCACAGTGCCAGGGGCGGGCGTGACGAAGTGCTCGGCCGCGGCCAGGTACAGGTTCGTGCTGATTTTCTTCTGCACCACGAACACCACCATCTTGGGCTGGTAATTCTCGAAAGCCTCAAAGCACTTCTGCAGCTGAGGAATCTCGTAGTTGGCAACGGTCTTCAGCTGCCCGTCAGACACCCCATCGCGGTACACCACGATCTTCTCCGGCAGGCAGTGGTTCACCTGAAACGACACTGTCCGTGAACAGCCTCCCGGGGCCCCGGGCTGAGCTCCGATCGCACGACCTGGAGACGCAGCAGCTTGCCCCAACGCTTCAGTGTCTGAAGAGCAGGGGAAAAGCCTCTAAGCGTTTCTAGCCTGGTTTAAAACAGGCCTGGTGCAGCAAGGTGTTGTGAAACAAAGCAGGCAAGCATGAGTCACAGCGCCACAGCTCCCCTCAGACAGCGTGGACAAAGTTAGGGGTGGTGGTCGAATGACAGGCTGAACCATCTTCCTTCTGCCTGGATTTAACGCTAGTAACTGCTCAGGCAAAGAACAAGACAGGTGTTAGGGAAATGCTAACATCTCACCACGGTACTAGGGTAGGTTCAGTTACTTTTGACAGGGGAAGTTCCCTTACCAGCTCTTTGGGTTCTTTAGTTTTGGGGGTGGGTGTTGGGCACAGTGGTTAAGACACGGTGTGGGGGTGGGCGCCGTGGTGCGTGGGTTCAGCCGTGGCGTGGAGGCCCACAGCCTGTGTCAGAGTGCCTGGCCTAAGTCCTGGATACTCTGCTGCTGATCTGTTTTCCTGCTCATGTGCAGCAGCCGAGGGCTCAAGCAGTCGGGTCCCCGGCACACGCATGGGGAGCCGAGATAGAACTCCGGGCTCCTGGCTTTGGCCTGGCTGTCGAAGGCAAATGGGGAGCGAGCCAGCAGATAAAAGACCTCTCCCCGTCTTTCTCCCTCTACCTTGCAAATAAAAATGAAAAGAAAAAACACTGTTTTGATTCTATGTGAATGTGGTTCATTCTAGGTTTTTGTTCACAATTTCCCTCAAAAACTTACAGTATGCTTTAAGTTTCAGTATGAATTAAATATGTACATAGTATTCTTATGTTACTGATAGGAAAATTTTTTTTAATTTTTTTTTATTTTTGACAGGCAGAGTGGACAGTGAGAGAGAGACAGAGAGAAAGGTCTTCCTTTTGCCGTTGGTTCACCCTCCAATGGCTGCCGCGGTAGCGTGCTGCGGCCGGCGCACCACGCTGATCCGTTGGCAGGAGCCAGGTACTTCTCCTGGTCTCCCATGGGGTGCAGGACCCAAGTACTTGGGCCATCCTCCACTGCACTCCCTGGCCACAGCAGAGGGCTGGCCTGGAAGAGGGGCAACCGGGACAGGATCGGTGCCCCAACCGGGACTAGAACCCGGTGTGCCGGCGCCTCAAGGCGAAGGATTAGCCTAGTGAGCCGCGGCGCCCGCCGATAGGAAAATTTTATTTCAAAGAACCTTCTTAGGAATAAATACCTGGAATCTTCTTGAACTTGACATTCACCGTTCCAAATCTCTCACAAAGGCCCCCTTCTCTCCTGAGTCTTCAAGGCCTACATTTCCAAACACGTAATTCATCTCCACAGCCTTGAGACTGAACTCACTGCCCTACTTTCTATGTTTCGCCATGTCTAGGCACCGCTGCACATTTTGGGCGTCACAGCCCTTGAGGGTCCCCTGCCTCCACTACGACACAGTCTGCTGCGACTGCTGGCTCAGGCGTCCTGCCCCAGTGAAGGGCTGCTTGCCCTCAGCATGGGGCATCTGGGCAGGTAACTCCTGCATGTTGGGGCACTACTGGGCAGGTAACTCCTGGGCTGGGAGCTGTCCTGTGCTCGTGACACCACGGACAGCAGCGCCCATGGTCTACACTGAACGCCAATGGCAGGCTCACAGTTCCGGCCAGAAATGTCTCTAGACCTTTCCCGCTGGAAGGACAAAGCTGCCCTCAGGTGAGAAGCCCCGCAGGAAGCCAAGAACACGCAGACGACGCAGCCACGTGGTCCTCCATGCTCTCAGTCTGGAGGAGCAGCACTGGGGCTCGGTCTTTGAGTGGCAGCACTTCCTCCGGAGCCAGCCCCACTCGGGGCCCTCTCCCACGGGCTCCGCCTCCCCCCAGCACTGAGCTCCCCAGATCTCTCGGTTTCCCTCCTGCACACTCACACACACTTTCTCGTAGACCCCTAACCGACAGCTCTGAACCACATGTTCAGGTCTGGAAGGCACATTTTACAGAGGAGGAAACAGTGCAGTGGATCCAGTCAGAAGAACTAGAACCGAGTCTGACTCCATGGCTCCTTAACTATGACCTTGGAGACCTAAGCTCCTAACTCTGACCTTGGAGACTCCGTTTCCCCAGCTGAAAAAATGGAGAAAAATGATCTCTTCACCTTTGTATCACGGCTAAGGGGGATAAAGTAAAATTATATATACCACCCATATATTTTCATACAACTAAAAAACCGTATACAAAGTTGAAACAGGGCTTGATCAGGGAACTACAGATATTCTGAAGCACAGAGCAGAGCTATAATGAAATTAATGGAATGAAAAACAGAAATTAAATCTGTCCGAACAGTCACGGACATCACCCCCTTCTCTGACATGTGCTAACCAGATACTGAGGGCGAGGCACTACATCAGGCCTTATGAGAGCTTCCAGCAGAACACAAAAGACATGGCTCCAGGTACCAAGGAGTAGAAAACTAAAAATAATCCAGGGTTTGATTTTCTGGGTCATCCAGTCCACTTCACTTCACAAAAAGGCTTAAGCAAGACGAACCACAAGATCCAGACGTAAGTGCTAAGGATGTGTTCTAAAACCACTTCAGCGCTCTGCAGATAACAACGGTAAGGTAGCAAACTCCTGGAGAGCAGCCAGTGCTGAGAGGTCTTCCTGTGTGGCTCCATTGGTTCACGGAACACACACTTGATGCTGACCTGGTAAGAGCTGCGCACCTGTCTCAGAAACAAAGCATGATTTCGATACTATACAAATCCTCAGGGAACTCAAGTTAGAACTAGGGAGACAGATCTGTAAACACCCTTCGCAAACAACACACGGGGGTAGGTGTTTGTGGGGCAGCAGGTTAAGCTGCTGGCTGCAAGTCGGCAATCCACATGGGCACCGGTTCAAGTCTCAGCTGCTCCACTTCCAACCCAACTCCCTGCTGAAGTGTCTGGGACAGCCAGCAGGAGACAATTCAAGTCCCTGGGCCACTGCACCCACATGGGAGACCCAGATGGGAGTTCCAGGCTCCAAGCTTTGGCCTGGTTCACCCCAGCCACTGTGGCCATTTGGGGAGTAAACCAGCAGGTGGAAGATCTCTTCCTCATTCTCTAAATAACTCTTCCATTCTTTAAAAAAAAGTTAAAATACCACCATAAAGGAGTTAAACTGCTGTGGGAATGGAGGAGTGGAAGGGATTAATTTTCTGGTGAAGAAACGGTGCCATGGAAGAACGAGGCCACAAGTTGGGTGGCAAACAAGGATAAAGGAAATCCAGGCGTGGGAGGAGCAGAGATCTAAATGATGCTTAGACGGGTTAGGAAATCAACAGCGCTCAACCTGTATCATCCATCGGTCCTACTTCAGAAACATTACTCTGGCAACAAACTGCAGAATAAACTAAGCGTAAGAATCGAGATTAAGAGATCACCTCCAGTTTAAGATGTTCAGACAGACAGAAAATCTTCATTTCCAGGGTAAGATCATTAAAATAAAACAAAAATCACACACATCAGTGGAACTACTGCAGACACGCCAGTGCAAGACAGGAGAGAGGAGCTTTCCCAGGGCAGCAGTGAACCTCTGAAGCTCCCCAGGGCCAACGCTAGAGGAGAGGCCCGAGCACTGAGAAACGGTACCAGGTCAGAAAGAGGCCAAACTACTAGCAACGGTGGGGGCCGGAAAGGCAGACTGGAGTCTGGAAGAGCCCCCAAAACAATAATCATTTGCTTAAGGTAACCCTCCACCAAACCTCCTCCCATTTCTGCCAAGAAGTGAGGCTGAAACTGAACAAGAATCAACACAGTCTCACATGCTCCCGGGTGCCTGGATAATCCAATGTCAAAGGCAAAACCTTGGCCCACTTCCCCCCTGCTCCAGGGCCAGACGCCAGTCTCATCTAACTCCCAGGAAACAGCATCAGAGACTGAAATAACCAGAGCTGAAGTCAACATTCTTTTTTTTTTTTTTTTTTGACAGGCAGAGTGAACAGTGAGAGAGAGAGACAGAGAGAAAGGTCTTCCTTTGCCGTTGGTTTACCCTCCAATGGCCGCCGCATCCGAAGCCAGGAGCCAGGTGCTTCTCCTGGTCTCCCATGGGGTGCAGGGCCAAGCACTTGGGCCATCCTCCACTGCACTCCCGGGCCACAACAGAGAGCTGGCCTGGAAGAGGAGCAACCGGGACAGAATCCGGCACCCCAACTGGGACTAGAACCCGGTGTGCCGGCGCCGCAAGGCGGAGGATTAGCCTGTTGAGCCACGGCGCCGGCCCAACATTCTTTCTTTCTTAAGATTTTTATTTATTTATTTGAGAGGTGGTCTTATAGACAGAGAGAGGGAGACAGCAAGAAAGGTCTCCGTCTGTTGGTTCACTCCCCAAATGGCCCCACCTGCCAGAACTGGGCCAATCCGAAGCCAGGATCCAGGAGCTTCCTCCAGGTTTCCCAAGTGGGTGGGTAGGGGCCAAGGACTTGGGGCATCTTCCACTGCTTTCCCAGGCCACTAGCAGGGAGCTAGCCTGGACTTGGACCATCATCCACATAGGATGTTGGAGGCGGAGGCTTAGCCTACTACGCCATAGCGCCGGCCCCCAGAGGTCAATATTCTTAAATCCCAGGCCGATGGATCAAATCACACATGGTCACTAATGCTCCATGGAAGACAAGGCAGACGCAGCTGTCAAGGACGTACTGTTTTGATTTTCACACCTAAATGGGAGGAAGCACTGACATTCAGAGTTACAAGCTGGGTATGAGCATCCCCCAGACGCAGGGCAGCCAAGTGGGCAACTGGACACGTGGTCCAGGAGCTCCGTGTGTGTCGTGAGCTGGAGCAGTGATTCCCACTGCATACTCTGGGGAGACCCATCCCAGCCCCTGCCCCAAAGGGGTCCTAAAGACATTGTCACAAACTCCACAAGAGCAAAATTCCTTCCATCATTCTAGCAGTATCTCCCTTGCCTTCTCCCTTTCATTCTTTCACATACACATGACAGGATTTTCCAGAGAGTAAATGATGCATGGCATCACGGCAGGTTAAATGTGGAAGAATATTTATCCAATTTTTATTAACTAGTCACTAAAGGCATTTGGCTTAATTTTTTGCAAAATAACAAACAACAGCACCATTCTCATCAAAACTTTTTAATTAAAAATGGTCTCTATATTAACATACACTAAGTTCACTGTTTTTTTGTTTAAAGATTTTTTTACACATCTGAAGGCAGAATGACAGAGCGAGAATCAGAAAGAAATACAGGTATCTTCCATTGGCTGGCTCACTCCCCAAATGGCCACAACAGGTAGGTCTGGGCCAGGCTGAAGCCAGGAGCAAGGAACTCCATCCATGACTCCCATTTGGGGTGGTGGGGATCCAAGCGCTTGGGACATCTTCTGTTTCTTTCTCAGCTGCATTAGCAGGGAGCTGGATTGGAAGCTGAGCAGCCAGGACCTAAATCCAACACTTTTACATGGGATGCTGGCACCACAAGTGGTGGCTTAACTAGCTATGCCATAAGACTGGCCACTCTACTACCACCACCATTTAAGATCTATTTATTTGAAAGGGATAGAGAGAGGGAGAGGGGAGAGAGGGGGAGAAGAAGGGGAGAGGGAAGGGAAGAGAGAGAAACTATTATTTTTAAGGAAATTAATAAACAGTGAAAATTTTAACTTCTAATGTGATTCATTATTGACATAGGCTCACACAGTCCTCAAAAATACATGAGATGCTAAAGGGGTCCTTGGACCCACATTCTGAGAATTGCTGGACTTCTAGATACAACTCTAAATACAGATAATAAAGAAAAGTCCTATGTGAGCTTAAGGTTGCCTGGGATGATTCAGATATCAGACCAAGAGTCCTGAGGACCTCTGAGGGACTCGCGACAAGCGGAAAAGCCAGGCAGCCTGTAAGAGCACCCTCCTCTCAGAGACAGGTGGGGGCCGGGGAATCAGCCGAGCCTGTGAAGCCATCCTCCCCAGCGATGTTCGCCGAGTCCACAGCGTGACTGAGACGTCACCTGACACGCTGTAAAACTCAGCCTGTTAAAGTGGACGTTAAGGGGCAGGTATTGGTGCTGTGGGTAAAACGCCACTTGGGCCATCCTCTGCTGCTCCCAGGAAACACAGCAGGAAGCTGGACTGGAAGTGGAGCAGCGGGGCCGTGAACAAGGACTCCTGCATGGGATGCCCGCTCCCAGAATCTAACCAGAACACAGCTAGCAGTCAGTCCCCACTGCCTCCTCCACACACTCCTGGAACCACTACTGTACCTTCTGTCTGTGGAGTGGCCTCTACTGGACAATAAAACTGTAATACACAATCTCTTGGACCTACGTTCACTTAGCATGATGTGTTCACAACTCATCTACGTTGTACTACATCTCAGTTGTTCACTCCACAGCACAGACATAATCACATTTTGTCTATTCATCAATTCATGGGCATTTGGACTGTCTCCATTTTTGGAGACAATGGTGCTTTGAACATCTGTATACAAGTGTCTGTGTGGACATTTGTTTTCAGTTCTCTTGGGTATATATCAAGCACTAGCATTGCAAGCTCATAGGGTTAATCTGTTTATCCCTCCATCAAGTTATTATTATTTCCTAGTTTTACTGCATTGTGGGCAAAATAAAAAACACTCTCAAGGTTGCTTCTATTTCTTAAAATTTACTGAGATTTGTTTTGGGAGCTATGGCGTGATCCTGGAGAAGGCCCGGGGGTTGCTGAGAAGAGTCATCTCTGTAGCTGTTGGATGGAATGTTCTATGATGTCTGTGAAGTCCAACTGTCCCAGGGAGCAGTTTACCTCAGCGGCTGCTTTCTTGATTTGCTGTCTGGATGACCTATCCAGTGCTGAAAGTGGTATGTTAAAGTCCCCTGCAATTACTGTACTGGAGTATGTATGTATGTATATACATACATATATGTGTGTGTGTATATATGTATATGTATACATATGTATATGTATGTGTGTGTGTGTGTGTGTGTATATATATATATATATATATATATATATATATATATATATATATGGAGAGGGGAGAGAGGGAGGTCTTCCATCTGCTGGTTCACTCCACCAAATGGCTGCAACAGCTGAGGCTGGGCTAGGCTGAAGCCAGGAGCCAGGAGGCTCTTCTGGGTCTCCCACGTGGGTGCAGGGGCCCAACCACTTGGGCCACCTTCTGCTGCTTCCCAAGGCGCATTAGCAGGGAGCTGGGTTGGAGAGGAACAGCTGGGACTTGAATCGGCACCCATGTGAGATACCAGCACTGCAGGCAGAGGCTTAGCCTACTTCACTACAGCACTGGCCCCCTCTCTAGCAGCTTTGACTTCTTATTATTTTACGTAAGTCTATTACAGATTTTTGTTTTATCGTTGCCATGAACCTCATAAAAAACATCTTTTGGTTAACAAGTTATTTTGAAATGACAGCAACCTAAGATGGATTACAAAGAAATCTTTAACAAAAATTCTACTCTTGCACTTCCTTTCTCCCCACTTTTGAAATTCTTGCTGTGATTGTAAAATTATATAATGCCTCTTTTTTGGTGAGGCAGAGAGAGACAGACAAGAGAACACCCATCACTGGTTCACTGTGTAAACGCCATAAAGGCTGGGGTGGGCCAGGCCAAAGTGAGGAACCCAAGTAGGGGACTCAACCCAGTGTCCCACACTGTCGACAGTGACCTAAACACTCGAGCCTTCACCTGCTGGCTTCCAGGATCTGCATTAGCAGGAAGTTGGACTCCAGAGCTGGAGCCAGGACTGCACAGTCAGTCCTCCAATACGGGACCCAGGCGTGCCAACTGACCACTTAACCACTAGGCAAACACCTGCCCCATAGAAGGTCTGTTTAATGACGCTAGCTACTTTTGTTTTGTTTTTCAGTCTTCACACTAAAGAGATGAATGGTTCACACACCATGTTTCTAACTGCACAGCACTCTGAATTTGTGTGTGTAGTACTCTTACCAGTGAGTTTTCAACCTTCTGATATTTTATTCTTATTCATTTGCATCTTTCAGTTTGAAGAATTTCTCTTAGCATTTTTTTTCCAAGGCAGGTCTGGTAGTGATAAATTCAGCTTTTGTTTTGGAATGTGTTTTTCATCTTTTTAAGATTTACTTATTCATCTGAAAGGCAGAGTTACAGAGAGAGAGACAGAGGGAGAGAGGAGAGAGAAAGAGAGAGGTATTTTCCACCCACTGGTTCATTCATGTGGAATGCCGACATCTCAGGCAGTGGCTTAACCCACTGTGCCACAACGCTGGCCGCTGTCTGGACTCGCTCCCTGTGTGTCCAAAGGACAGCTTTCATAGGCCCAGCATTCTGGTCTTTTCCCTTCAGTGCTCATCCCATTCCCTCCTGGCCTATGAGGTTGCTGCCAACAAGTCTGCAAACTGAATGCTCTTATGTGTGCTGCCTTTCTCCGGTGGCACTGCGAATCCTTCAACTCTGGAGAGCTTGAGGACAGGAAGCTCTGAGGTGGGGCTGGTGGAGTTCAATCTGCCTGGGGACCTCCGCCCTTCCCCGAGGCCTGGAAAGTTCTCCAATGCCTCTCTGAATCTGCTTTCTACCCCTCTGGCATCCTTAACTCCCTCCTGTATCTGATTAACTCATATATGTGCTCTTTTAATGTTGTTCCAAAATTCCCATACGCTTTTTTGGCTCTTTTTCTCCTACACCTGTGTGTTTTTGAATAGTCTGTTTAAATTCAATTGACTCTTTATTCTGTTTGATCTATTCTGCTATTGATGCCTTCTGAGTCACTTTTAATTGCATTCAATATATTTTTAAGTTCCAAGGATTTCTGCTTTTATAAATACACTTAAAATTTTTTTTATTAATTTGAAAGTGAGACAGAAATTTCCCATCCACTGGTTCACTCCCCAAATGCTAGGGCTGGGCCAGGCTGCAGACAGGAGTCAGGAACTCAATCCAAGTCACCACCCGGAGGCTAGTGCCTCCCGGAGTGCACAGTAGCAGGAAGGTGGAATCGCGGTGAATGGGATGTGGGCGCAGCACACGGCAGCCTCACCGCTGCCCCAGGTCCGCCCTGACTTAAACAGTCTTCACTGGGCTGGCACGGCACAGCAGGCTGACCCACTGCCTGTGGCACTGGCGTCCCCTATCAGAGCACCAGTCTGAGTCCAGGCTCCCTGCTACCGTGCCCTGGGGAAGCAGCGGAGGGTGGCACAAGTACTTGGGCCCCTACCACCCATGTGGGAGACCCGGATGAAGTTCTGGGCTCCTGGCTTTGGCCTGGCCCAGTCCGGCCATCTGGAGAGCGAATCAGCAGATGCAGGATCTCGATCTAACAAAATAAATAAATCTTTTAAAAATGTTTTCCTCCATCTCTCTTTTAAGTCTACTACAGTATTAAGTTGTTTCTCTGTGCTCTCTTTAAGCTTGTTGAGTTTCCTTTAAGAAGGCTGCTTTGGATTTCCATCCTAGACTTGGCAAATGTCCGTTGCTAGCCGCTGGCTTCTAGCACCTTGTTTTGCCAGGTGAGGTCACAGTTCTCTGGAAGGCCTTGATGCCTGCTGGCATACTGTGTCATGTACTGTGCAGGGTTAGGTGTCTTTTCCAGTCTTTCCAATCTGGCTTTGGGACTGTCCTTCCAGAACCCAAGCAAACTGCTCACTTTCTGTAAGCCTACGGACGGTTCTGCCGGATCAGCAATAGGTGGCATCCTGAGCCGCAGTGTGCCACAAGTCTGCTACTGGTATGTTGTCACTGCTTCAGACCGGTAAGGTGACCAACCCAGATCTGACCCAGATTCACAACTGCTGTGATGGACAGAATGAACTAGGCCATGCTACTAAGAAGGAGCAGTCGGTCCCTGAAAGCCTTCTCCATAGACAAGGGTAGACCCAGACACCTAGTCCAATGGTCACCAACACAATGCCAGGTCTTCCCTGGAGCCCACGGCCCTCGAGGACTAGGGACAGGAACAAAGTCCACACTACTATGGGCTGTCTGCTGCTGAGGTGGACTCACAGCCTAAGGGCCCCTGCAGTTAGTCACGGGTGATGCTAGTTGGGATCTAAGTCCAATCAACTGCACCCATGGCACTCTTGTATGCACCAGGGTGGGGCCTGAGGCTCTACAGGCATTGGCCTAGGGACAGGAATGACTATACCAGCCAGCAACAGGCAGTGAGTCCCAAGACACAGCTGGGTGGCTTCTTGCTGTCTGCCCAAGTTTGGAGGTGGGATGATAAAGGCTGCCTCTTACGTACCCAGGCTAGCACTACCCTGGGCTGCACCTAGACCTCAGTCACCGTGCCCTGAGCAGTCTTAAGGCTGCACACCAGGCAAACACGAGGCTGGTGGTGACGCACATCGCACCTGATGCCAGAGCGAGTCCAGAGGCTTTGTCTGCAAGCACAGGACTGTGTTTAACTCTCTCAGGAACTGCCAAGCTGCTTTCCAAAGCAGCTGCACTGTTTTTCAATACCAACAACACACGAAGGTTCTAATTTCTCCACATTGTCAGTAAACTTATCTATCTTCCTTATTTTAGCCACCTTAATGTATGGGTAGAGGGGTCACTGTATGTTTTTAGAGTAACAGACTGTTTTCCAAGAGAACTTTCCAGGTTACCGAAAAACTGGGGCAACAGTAAGAGCTCCTGTAACACTCCACTCGTCAACCTGTTTTCCTTACTATCTCCACGCTGCTGTAGGATGGTATATTTGTTAACAACTGATGAACAAACATCAATACATTAGTATTGATTGAAGCACACAGCTTATGTCAAGAATTCACTCTTTGCATAGTCCAGCTGTATAGTTTTTGACAATGTCATGTATTCATCATTACTGTGTCATACAGAATATTTCTACAGCTCTAAAAAACAAACAAACAAAAAAAACAAAAAACAAAAAAAACACCCTGTGCATCCTCTATCACTCTCTTTTTCATCTCGAACCCCTGACAACTACTGCTCTTATTACTGTCTCCAAACAATGTGCCTGTCAGGAAAGTCACACTGTTGGAATCACACATATTACCTTTCCAGATTAGCTTTTTTTCACCTTAGCAATAAGCATTTAAGGTTCTTCCACGTCTTTGACAGGTTTCCTTTCAGCACTAAGTCAGAATAACTGCACAGATGTACCAGGTTATTCACTCACGATAGCCAAGGATACCTTGGCTGCTTCCCAATTTTGACAACTTTGAGTAAAGCTGCCAGATCATTTACGTGAGGGCTCCTGTGTTGATACTATCTTCCATTCATGTGGGGAAGAAACAAGGAGCACGACCACTGGGTCATTTGTTAAGATTATGTTTAGGTCTTCTTTTTTTTTTTTTTAAAGATTTATTTGAAAGTCAGAGTTACAGAAAGAGAGATCTCCGCTATGGTTCACTCCCCAAATGACTGCCATGGCCAGGGCTGGGCAAGGCAGAAGCCAGGACCTTCCTCCGGGTCTTCCTTGTGGATGGCAGGCACCCATGTACAGGGAGCTGAATCAGAGGTGGAGCAGCCAGGACACCAACTGGCATCCATATTGGATGCTGATGTTGCAGGCAGTGGCTTAACTCACTATGCCACAATGCCAGCCCCAGGGTTGTGGTTTTTTGCTTTTTTCTCTTTTAAATTTTAGTTTTCATTTTACTTGAAAGGGAGGGAAAGAGATAGTTCTTCTATCTGCAGGTTTACTCCCCAAATACCAGCAACAGCCAGGGCTTGGCCAGGCTGAAGCCAGAAGCCCAAAACTCAATCCAAGTCTCCCACAGGGGTGGCAGGGGCCCAAGTAACTGAGCCATCAGCTGCTGCTTCCCACCACGGACACTGGCAGGAAGCTGGAATCAGAAAGAGGCAGCACTCGAACCCAGGCAGTCTTACATGGGATGTGGGCACCCAAATGGCATCTTAACTGCTTTGCCAAATGTCTGTCTGTAGGAGTGCTTTAGTTTGGGAAGCAGAAAGACACACACACACACACACACACAGCTCCTATTTGCTGGTTTACCCCTCAAATGCTTGCACAGCAAGGGCTGGGCCAGGCAGAGGCAGGAGTCAGACCTCAACCTGGCTTTCCCACATGGGTGGCAGGGACCCAGCCACTCGGGTGCACACCAACAGGAAGCTGCCGCAGCAGGATTGGGAGAACGAATGCAGGCATTCCAACAAGGGACGTGAGCTCCGCAGGCAGTGCTCTGGCCATGCACGCGGCCGCCCACCCCCCTTACAAACACATTACACGCGAATCACTTTCATAATCAGCTGCCCAAGTAACTGTACCAGACACCCATGTGAGTGAGCCCCCACGGCTCTGCGTGCTCACCAGTATTCGGCACTGTCAGCAATGGAATTCTGACCACTTTCACGGACAGGTCATTTTATTTCCCTGTAGTTCTGACTTCCAGTTCCCTAAGAACATAGAACGCTGGGCATCTATTCAAACGCGTGTTTGCCATGTGTCAACATTCTTCGAGGAGAAGTCTGTCCCAGTCTTTTGGCCATTTTTCAGTCAGGGTGTTCACTTTTCAATGCTGAGTTTTAGGAGCACTACACCTACTTTGGTAATCGTCCCTTATCAAGAACACGCGTCACCATGCTTTCTCCGGCGCACGGCTTGTGTTTTCATATTGTACCAGTGTCTTTCCCGCAGTTTTTTTTTTTTAAATTGACATTTTGACCTTTGATTATTGTTTTTATTTTATTTATTTATTTATTTTTTTGACAGGCAGAGTGGATAGGGAGAGAGAGAGACAGAGAGAAAGGTCTTCCTTTTTGCCGTTGGTTCACCCTCCAATGGCCGCTGCGGCCAGCGCATCTCGCTGATCTGAAGCCAGGAGCCAGGTGTTTCTCCTGGTCTCCCATGCGGGTGCAGGGTCCAAGCACTTGGGCCATCCTCCACTGCCTTCCCGGGCCACAGCAGAGAGCTGGCCTGGAAGAGGGACAACCGGGATAGACTCCGGCGCCCCAACCGGGACTAGAACCCGGTGTGCCGGTGCCGCAAGGTGGAGGATTAGCCTGTTAAGCCACGGCGCCGGCCTCCCGCAGTTTTAATTTTAATGAAATCCACCTATCATGTTTTTCTTTTATGTGCTGTCTCTAGTATCATATCTAAAAATAAATCACCAAACCCAGGTCATCTAATTTTAATTTTTGTGAAAGGTCTAAGGTTGGTGAATACAATCTTCTCCACACAGATGGCCAGTTTTTACAGAACCATCTGCTGAAAAAACCCTGGCTTTTCCATTCAACGCTTGTTCCGATTTGTCAAAGCTCACTCGACTCTGTGTGGGTCAACTTCTGGACATTCTGTTCTCTCCCACTGACCCACTTGTCTGTTCGCTGACACCATGCAATCCTGATTACTGTGCTTCGTAGGTAAGTGTGGTGGAATGAGGCAAAAAGGTCATGACAAGATGGCTGCTGACAACAGAAACTGCCTGGCAACAGGCCGTGATTGGATGGCTTCAGAAACCACATGACAACACAGAAAACCACATGACAACAGAGCCTGACTGATGGCAGGCTGTGACTGGATGGTTTCAGAAACTGCCTGGCAACAAGAGCCTGACTGGCAACAGGCTGTGATTGGTTGGGGCATAGACCGCCCCTTGACTGGATTGGCTGGTCTTGGCTATATAAGATGTTGTACTAACTCAAACGAGTCTGCGGGCTGCTTGCCTCAGGCCTGCTTTCACCCGACTCCTGGGGACTGTATGGTGACTCCACGCCTCTTGCCCCCACCACGCTCCTCCTCTCAGAAACGAATCCACTGCAACATTGTTGAGAAATCAACTGCAACAGGTAAGTACTTCACTTGGTGCTATCAGCCCTCCAACATCGTTCTTTCAAATTATACCTGCTACCCTGCATACTCTGTTCTTCCTGACTGTGCTGTGACCCTTTGTCTTTTGCCTCTTCATAGCAACCTTACAGTCAGTTTGTCGACATCTGAAAACCAACGGCTGGGATCCTGACTGGGACTGTGATTAGGGAACACTGAATCTATCCATCTAAGTTGGAAAACCAGTTCTCAGCTTCACGCTACTGAGTTTTCCTGTCAATGAACGTGGCGTAGCTCTCCATTTTTATTTTTTTTTATTTTGCCAGGCAGAGTTAAAACAGTGAGAGAGACAGAGTTATAGACAGTGAGACCAAGACAGAAAGAAAGGTCTTCCTTCTGTTGGTTCACTCCCCTAATGGCCGCCACAGCTGGCACTGCGCTGATCCGAAGCCAGGAGCCAGGTGCTTCCTCCTGGTCTCCCATGCAGGTGCAGGGCCCAAGCACTTGGGCCATCCTCCACCGCACTCCTGGGCCACAGCAGAGAGCTGGACTGGAAGAGGAGCAACCGGGACTAGAACCTGGGGTGCTGGCGCCACAGGCGGAGGATTAGCCTAATGAACCACGGCATCGGCCTAGCTCTCCATTTATGTATTCTCTTTTTAAATGTGAGTGCTCTAGCTTTATTTACATTTGTCAATCTGGCTTGTAATTTGTTAGACTTTATACCTAACTATCTTAATTTTTGTGCTGATATAATTGATATTTATTTTATGGCATTTTTGTTCCAATCTCCAACTGTTCATTGCTGGAACACAGGAAAACTGATTCTCTATATTAACTTTGTGGTTTAAATCTTCTTAGCTTATTTATTTGAAAGGCAGAGAGACAGAAAGAAGGGAGGAAGGAGTAAGGGAAGGAGAAAACAAGGGAGGGAGGGAGGGAGTCTCCCTTCCACTGGTTCATCCCCAAATACCCACTGAAGCCAAGAGGGGGAACTCAATCCAGGTCTCCCACATGGGTGGCAGGGAGCCAGTTACTTGAGCCAGTATCTGCTGCCTCCCATTAGCAGGAAGCAGAAATGGAGACTGGAGCTGGAACTTGAACCTCGCACTCCAACACAGGATGCGGGTGCCCAAGCATTAGCTTAGCTGCTCTGTTAGGTATCTGCCCCTGTATGTTAACTTTGTACCCAGAGTTCTGAAGATTGCATTTCTCAGTAATGTAGCAGGGTTTTTGGTTTTGATTTCTTAGGATTTTCTATATAATCACACTATCTACAAACAAAGCTTTCTTTACACCCTCCCAATCTGTATACCTTTAATTTCCTTTTATTGTATTTGACTTTTTTTTTTCATTTGACAGGTAGAGTTATAGAAAGTGAGAGAGACAGAGAGAAAAGTCTTCCTTCCACTGATTCACTCCCCAAATGGCCACTATGGCTGGCGCTACGCCTATCCGAAGCCAGGAGCCAGGTGCTTCTTCCTGGTCTCCCATGCGGGTGTAGGGCCCAAGCACTTGGGCCGTCCTTCCCTGCCTTCCTGGGCCACAGCAGAGAGCTGGACTGGAAGAGGAGCAACCGGTACTAGAACCCGGTGCCCATATGGGATGCCAGCAACACAGGTGGAGGATTAACCAAGTGAGCCACGACACCAGCCCTTCTTATTGTGTTAGTTGGGACTTCCAGTGTGAAGTCAGACAAGAGTGGTAAGAGGGGATATTCTTCATCTAGTTCTCCATCTTAGGGGGGATGCATCTAGTTTATCACAATTAGGTACATGTGAGGTTGGCCAGCTGTAGAATTTTTGTTGTTTTTTAAAAGACTTGTTTGATTTGAAAGGGAGAGAGACAGACAGGTAGACTTTTCATCTACTGATTCACTCCCCAAATGGTCCCAGTAGCCAGAGCTGGTCCAGGCCAAAGCCAGGAGCCTGGAATTCCATCTGGGTCTCCCACATGGGCGGCAGTGCTCCCAGTACTTGAGCCGTCAAGTGCATCTGATGGCTCCCTGGGGGAACCTTAACAGGAAGTCTGAATTGGGAGCAGCACTGGTACCTGAATGCAAGCTCTGGGCTATGGAAGGCAGGCATCCCAAGACGTCTTAACACTGCACCAAACTCCCAGCCCTCCACGAACTTCCTGGGGTGTCCCTGATGGGGGTCTAGCGTCCAGAATACATAAAGAACTTAGAAATCCACCAGAAGAGACAACTTAAACTTGGACAAACATTTGAACAGACATTTCTCCCAAGCTTATTATGCACACAGACGACACACACTTGAAAAGCAGCTAAATACCATTAGTCATTAAGGAAATGGAAATCAAAACCACAATGAAGTTCTTCATGTTAAAACCAGATAAAAACATCACAAGAAAGTTACGAGCCAATATTTCTCAAGAGCATGATTGCTAACGCGACTTTAATAGTATAAACAGAATCACACACTAGGCCTGTACCGAGCTGAATAATGCCCCTGCAAATTCATGCCCACCTGGAACCTGTGCATGGACCTGAGTGGGAAGCAGGGTCTTCGCAGGCATAATCAAGTTAGGACGGGTGAGACTGGGTTAGAGTGGGCCCTGATCCAATGACCGGTACCAAAGAGGGAATTTAGACACGTGCATTTGCAGGAAGCTGAACTGGCATTCCAAATGTGCCATACCTCCCACCCTCCAAGTTATATCATAACCTCCCTTTCACCTTCTTTGACTCACTGGTTATCCAGAGGTTCTGTTCAATTCCAAGGTGTTAGTGAATCTCTCAAATTCCCCCTATTAACTTATAATCATATTCTACGTTGAGAATGTATTTTGTATGATTTTAATCTTTCAAGTACTCTGGGTCTTGTTTTATGATGTAATAGGTAGTGCACCATGAAAATGTACCACATACTTTGAGAAGGAATGTACTCTGCTGTTGAGTCGAAGGTCCTACAGATGTCTGTTGGGTACAGCGGGAGCACAGTGCTGCTCAGGCTGTCCACTTCCTTGTTGGTCTTTTATCTAATCACTCTACCCAACAGTCAAAGTAGAGTTCCGAGGTTTCTAGTTATTGTTGTTTGCACTGTCTACTTATCCTTTCAATTGTGTTAACTTTTGTTCTGTAGACTTTGTGGTCTCTGCTTAGATATACATATGCTTACAACTGTTATATCTTCCTCTCTTTAATTACCAGCTTCTGCTAATACCTACCACAGGCTACTTATGAAGGGAGTTTATTTTGGCCTATAGTTTTGGAGGTTCACAATCCAAGATCAGGCGGTACCACTGGTCCGTCCTGTGATGAGGAAGGTGGATGCTGACAGCCGTGCAGAGGAAGAATCACATGGTAAGCCAGGAAGCAGAGAGAGTATGGTGGCTAGGCCAAACTCAGGATCACACAACCAACCTGCTCATGAGAACAATCTTCTAAGGGCAGTGCCCCCAATTACCTAAAGACTTCCCATTAAGCATCTGGAAAACATCACCAGTGAAATAAGCCAGTCCAAAGGACCATATGTTCTCCCTGAACCATGATCATTAATACAGCATCTAAAAGGCAATCTACAGAAGTGAAGTGGACACTTAGAGATGCAATGACTTTGAACAGTCTTTGTCTCAACTGTTGAGATTTTTTTTTCATATTTTTTTGAACTCTTTACTTAGTACAGAGTTAATCATATGTGTATAAAGTTAATTGAAAATAGGCCTTGGTAAAAAATAAGAATGGGAATAGGAGAGGGAGGAAGAAGTAGGGTGGGATTGTGCGTATGATGTAAAGAATCACTATGTTCCTAAAGTTGAACTTACGAAATGTATGAAGCTTATATTCCTTAAATAAAAGGTTTCTGGGGGAAAAAAATTCAAAGGCCCAAGAACATTGGGATACCATTATTCCTATTAAATACAGTATGTTAAGAATTTTAAGTTGTTCACAATCATACACAATGCATATATTTGCACACAACATTATTATTTTAGGTGGTATGTATTCATTTAGATTTGCCTCATATTTTTCCCTTTTATTGCTATTTATTCCTTGAGCCATTTCTCAGTTTCTATCTTGGATAATTTACCTTCTATCTAAGCAATGACTTTTTTTATTTTCCTTCAGTGGAAGCCTCCTGTTGCCCACATTCGTGGATTCCTGCCATCCGCGTGGGAGATCTAGATGGATTCTCAGCTCATGGCTTCAACATGACCCAGCCCTGGCTGGTGCAGGCAAGTGGGGAGTAAACCAGAGAATGAAAGAACTCTCTCCTTCTCCCTCTCTCTCTGGCTCTACTCTCTCTCATTCTGCCTTTCAAATAACAAAGTAAATATATTTTTAAGGATCTATTTATTGTAAGGCAGAGTTAGACACAGAGATCTTCTATGTGCTTACTCCCGAAATGGCTACGACAGCTGGGGCTGGGCCAGATCAATGCCAGAAGCCAGGAGCTTCTTCCAGTTCTCCCATGTGGATGGCAGGGATTCAAGCACTTGGGCCATCTTCCTCTGCTTTTCCAGGTGCATTAGCATGGAGCTGGATCGGAAGTGGAGCAGCCGGAACCTGAACTGGTGCCCGTATAGGATGCTGGCATCGCAGGCGGCAGCTTAACCAGCTACACCACAACTCCAGCCTCTAAGTAAATATTTTTTAAGAAGAGTCCAGTTTTCAACAAAGAATTGTAGAGCATACCAAGAAGTAGGACAGTATGATCCATACTTTTTATGCAAAGTAGGAAAGGTTACATTTTCCAACTTCAAAACATTCTACAGGGGCCAGCGCTGTGGCACAGCGGGTTAACGCCTTGGCCTGAGGCGGCCGCATCCCATATGGGTGCCGGTTTGAGAGCCGGCTGCTCCGCTCCCCATCCAGCTCTCTGCTATGGCCTGGGAAAGCAGCAGCAGATGGCCCAAGTCCTCGGGCCCCGGCACCCACATGGGAGACCCGGAAGAAGCTCCTGGCTCCTGGCTTCGGATCGGCGCAGCTCCGGTCGTTGCAGCCATCTGGGGAGTGAACCATCGGATAAAAGACCTCTCTCTCTGCCTCTGCCTCTCCTCTCTCTGTGTAACTCTGACTTTCAAATAAATAAATAAATCTTAAAAAAAAAATACTACAAAGCAACAGCAACCACAACAGTGTGGTGCTGGCCTAAAAAGACACATATACGAGACAGACTGAAGAGTCCAAAAAGAAGTCCAAACACCTATGGCCACAGATGCTTGACAAGGATGCCAAGCTCATATAATGCAAGAAGAGAAGTCTCTGCAACAAACGGTGCTGGGACAAGCAGACACCCATGTGCAAAAGAGCAAACTTACACCCTGTACTGCCCTCAGGATGGACCAATGACCTTAACGTAGAAGGTAAAATCATCAAAGTTAGAACACAACACAGGGATGGGGCAGGTTTCTGGCATTTGCAAGTGAACCAGTAGGTGGAAGATCTCCATCCATCTATTCCCACCACCCCCTATCAAGTAAAGATACATTAATGAATCAAAAAATGGGCAATGGAACTGAGTAGATATTTCTTTATTTGAAAGGCAGAGCTACTGAAAGAGAAGGAAAGAGAGAGAGAGAGAGAGAGAGAGAGAGAGAGAGAGAGAGAGAGAGAGAGAGAGAGAGAATCTTCCATAAACTGGTTACTCCCCAAATGGCCGCAACTCCCTAAATGTCAGGCTGAAGCCAAGAGACTGGAACTGCTGCATCTCCCATTAGGCAGCAGAGACCCAATCCCTTGGGCCACCTCCCACTGCTCTCCTAGGCACATCAGCAAGGAGCCAGATGGGAAGTGGAACAGCCAGGTCTCAAACTCGTGCCCATATGGGATGCTGATGCACAGGTGTCAGCTTTACCTGCTACGCCGCAACGCTGGCCCCTTGAAGAGATATTTCATCCAATAATAATACAAATGGTCAAACAAGCACACGAAAGCCATCAGCAGCACTGGTCATTAAGAAAGGCACGTCAGTGAGACACAGGTAACTCTGGCCACGTGGTTAAGATCTGATCAGTGCACCTGTCTCTCGCATCCTGACTCCCACTTCTGGCTCCTGAATGCCCTTCCTGCTAGTGTGTACCTGAGAGGCAGCAGCGAAGGCTCCGGTGGCTGGGTTCCTGCCACCTATGTAGGAGACCTGGACTGTATCCCTTGCTTGAGTTTCAGCCCCTTGGTCAATGCAAGCATTTAGGGCAGGAACCAGTGGACTGGAGCACCCCACCCCCAACACATAAATAAATTTTGAAATAAGACTCAAAATTTAATTTCACAGTGGCTATTTAAAAAAAATCAGTGGGCCACTGCTTGGGATGCTGCCATGCCACACCAGTTTAAAGCAGTTACTCTGCTTCCAATCCAGTTTCTTGCTAATGCATCCAGGGAGGCAGCAGGTGAGGGCTCAAGATTTGGTCCCTATCAGCCACATGGGAGACCCAGATGGAGCTTCAGACTCCTGGCCCCGGCCTGGCTCAGCCTGGCTGTTACTGGCATTTGAGCAGTGAACTGGTGGGTGGGAGATCTCTCTCATGTACTCTTGCTCCAACTTTCAAGTAGATGAAAAAATAAACATGAAAAATATTACTTTTGAAAACCACCAGAAAATAGCTAATACTGGAAATGATGTAAAAAGACTGAACATTGTTGGTAGGAACGGACGAAGGTATAGGCCACTGTGGAAAATGGCTTGGTGGTTCCTCAAAGTTAAAGATTAGGGGCCGGTGCTGTGGCACAGAGGGTTAAAACCCTGGCCTGAGTGCCAGCATCCCCTATGGGCGCCAGTTCAAGTCTCGGCTACTCCTCTTCCGATCCAGCTCTCTGCTATGGCCTGGGAAAGCAGTAGAAGATGACCTAAGCACTTAGGCCTCTGCACCAACGTGGGAGACCTGGAAGAAGCTCCTGGCTCCAAGATTTGGATCAGCTCAGCTCTGGCCGTTGCAATCATTTGGGGACTCAAGCAGTGGATGGAAAACCTTTCTTTCTGTGTCTCTACCTCTGTAACTCCTTCAAATAAATAAAATAAACTTAAAAAAAGAATTACTAGGGGTCGGTGCTGTGGCATATCAGGTAAAGCCGCCACCTGCAGTGCAGGCATCTCATATGGGTGCTGGTTCGAGACCTGGCTGCTCCACTCCCCATCCAGCTCTCTGCTATGGCCTGGGAAAGCAGTAGAAGATGGCCCAAATCCTCGGGCCCCTGCACCCATGTGGGAGACCTGGAAGAAGCTCCTGGCTCCTGACTGGTGCAGCTCCAGCCATTACTGCCATGTGGGGAGTGAACCAGAGGATGGAAGACCGACCCCTTCCTCCCTCCCCCCCCCCCCCGCCTCTCTTGGAATCTGCCTTTTAAATAAATTAATTTAAAAAAAAAAGAATTACCAAGTGCTCTAGCAATTTCGTACCTAGATACATGTACACAAGAGGATGAAAACAAGTACCCGACAATTGCACATGCAGGCAAACTCACAGTGGCATTCTTTACGATAGCAAAAAGGAGGGAACAGGGCAGACGCTGGTGCGACAACATAGATGCCACTTGGTACACCCACAGCCCCGATCCCAGCGCCTGGGCTGGAGTCTCAACTCCACTCCCGGACCCAGCTTCGTGATACTGTGCACCCAGGAGGTGGCAAGTGATGGCAGAAGTAGGTGGGTCCCTGCCATCCACGTGGGAGACTCAGGCTGCATTTCTGGCTCCTGACCCAGTCCCAGCTGTTGTGGGCATTTTGGGAGTGAACCAGTGAGTGAGAGAGCCCTGTCGATGACTTCCCCTCTGTCTGAATGTCCAACACGTGAATAAATGAATAAACTGCGGAATAAACTTCTAATGGAATATTACCCAACCACGACACAGAATAAAGGAGCGATAATGCTCCAATGTGGATGAACCTTAGAAACATCATGCTGGGTGTAAGGTCACATATTTTATAATTACTGGAGTAAGATATGCTCAATTAGGCAAAGCCACAGAAAGAAGACTAGATATTACCAGCAGTAGGGGAGAGGTGAATCGGGAATGATTAGTTAACAGGTACAGGGCGTTTTTATGGAGTGATGAGAGTTTTGAAGTTAGAGTTGGTCACTGTAAACACTAAATATACTAAATGTAACTGACATGTATTTTGTATCCTTTTTTTCCCTCAATTGTATGTCCTAAATTACATGTTAATTACATGTTATTTTATTTCACTGCAATTCAGAAAAAATAAGAAATCAGGGCACGTCCGAAGCTCACGCGGAATGCCTCCTTCTTGGATGGGAAGGCGACTGGAGGTGGTGCCTGTCCCCATGAAATGAGTGCTTGTGGGCACCTACGGCAACGGGGCAATGGGCTGAACCCAGACCTCCTCTCTCACCCGCTCAAGCACAACTACCGACAACAAGCAAGCTGCAGGTGGCCATGGGCAGATTCCCAGTGAAGGCCCCCCGAGTACGTGGCAAGATGAACTGACCATGCTAACTCCAGGGGCCACAAGCGCTCCTGACAGGGACACTGATTCTGGCCTGGGCCTCGCATACCTGCTGGTGGATGCACACGCACAAACTAGTTATAAAAGCCTGACAGAGACCTAGTACAGGAACTGCAACACTTGTTGAGGGCCCAGAACATGAAGAACTGGCAGACATGCTCCCACGACTGTGTGCTCACACACAGTATGAGTGGGGCTACGCGACTGACCCCTCTTCTGCTGGATCTAGGGCAAAGGGGTAGGAGGGCCAGTGGCTCGTCTACGTATCCTTTTTACAGGGCCATGATGCTGGCACAACTAGAGCTGGCCCTTCCGTTCTTTATTCCCCTCTGCATGACCTCGGCACTTTTTCCCTGCCTGATACTGTGGTCCTGGGACCAGAGCTGTAACTGCAGGAGCCAGAAGCTGGGAAGATCACTCTGAGTGACTAGGGTTGCATGGCAACATAGCAAACTTGCTGGCTTAAACAACAAAGGAAATCTTTTGTCTCAGTTGGTTCACTCTAATGACCTCCCCCTCACTTGATCATCTGTAAGGATCTTATTTCTTCTTTTAAAGAAATATTCGTTTATTTTCATTTACTTGAAAGGCAGAATGAGAGATGGGGATGGGCAGAGGGAGGGAAGGAGGGAGAGGCAGAGACAGAGACAGAGAGAGAGAAATCTTTCATCTGCTGGTTCACTCCCCGAATGCCTGAAACCACCAGGGCTTGGCCAGGCAGCAGCCAGGAGCCTGGCACCCCATCCGGGTCTCCCACGCAGGTGCAGGGCCCGAGCACGCAGGCTGCTGTCTGCTGCCTCCCAGGACGTACCAGCAGAAAGCTGGGTCAGAAGCAGTGTATCCAGGACTTGAGCCAGCTTTCTTATATGGGATGTGGCATCCAAAGTGGCAGCTCAGCCCACTGTGTCACAGGCATGCTTTTTTCCACCACAGACCCTATTTCTCAATAAGGTCACATTCACAGGTACTGTGGATAGGATTTCATTTTCTTGGGGATATAATCAAACCCACAATAATCCCTAAGCAAGCAACTCCACCTCCACCTCTGACACTGTTAGAGTGGCTAAGGGCCTTCACTCCATCTGGCCAGGTGAGGTGCACAGGGAATTCAGCGATACCGCCTATGGTCACACAGCCCACTGGTCTCTACTTACATTACCCTGCTGTTGTATGGAAGGGAGCAACCCGAGGGAGAGATACTCGGCTGGACTAGCAGCAAGTACTGCCAGCAATCTAGAGCAGTACATTGGCCAAAGCTAATGTCCCGTCCAAAGGTGCAAAGGTCTGGATGTCAATGGAGAAAAGGAAGGTTGCTGGGTGTAAAAACATGAACAAACAGCCATGCAGTGAGAGAAACACAGTATTACACTGGTGGCTCAAGAGATGACACTGTCTGGTAAGCCAAGAAAATCAGATGCCTGAAGAACTAAAGCCATGTTGCCGAGAGGGCTACTATCCGGGAACCTGCCAATGCCAACCGGAGCCTACAAACCCAGGTGGCACAGCTCTGGGAGATGTTTTGGCTGTATGATATAATGATGAACTGGACTAATTATTCATACTGTATCACTAACCGCATGATGTAACACTTCTCTTGTTGGTAAGAGTCAACTAACTCATGTCAGCAAGTCTTATGGTGATACTGATCATTGACTGTATTGCGAAATGGGGTCAAAGCTTCCTCAGGAGGTTGCACTACAGGAAACAAACCTGGCCTGAGCAGACTGCATGTAGCTAACCACTAGCTAACCTCTATGCACAGGTTTACTGAAGCTCACATGCTGGTTAGTCAGGGTGGAGAGCCATCACATTAGTACAAAATTTAAAAAGGGGGCAGGTGTCTGGGTGCCAGTTAAGCGCCAGTTGGGATGCATACATCCCAAATCAGAGTGCCTAGCTTCCAGTGCCTGCTCCACTTCCAGCTTCCTGCTAATGCATACCCTGAGGCAGAGTCGGCCCCTGCTCCCCACATGTGAGCCCCGGATTGAGTTCTGGCTTCCAGCTTTGACCTGGACTAGCATTAGCTACTACAAGCATTTGGGAAGTGGACTAGCGGATGGGAGCCTTTCCTTGTTTTTCTCCCTGTCTCTCAAATGAATATAATTTTAAGTGTGCATTCATGTGGACCAGTGCTGTGGTGTAGTGGGGTAAGCCTCTGCCCACAGTGCCAGCACTCCATATGGGTGCTGATTCGAGTCCCGGCTGTTACTCTTCCGATCCGGCTCTCTGCTATGGTCTGGGAAAGCAGTGGAAGATGGCCCAAGTGCTTGGGCCCCTACACATATATGGGAAACCCAGAAGAAGCTCCTGGCTCCTGGCTTTGGATCGGCCCAGCTCAGGCTATTGAGGCCATTCGGGGAGTAAACCAGACATGAAAGACCTCTCTCTGTCTCTCAGTCTAACTTTCTCAAATAAATAAATAAAATATTTAAAAACAAACAGGCCGGCGCCGTGGCTCACTAGGATAATCCTCCGCCTGCGGCGCCGGCACACCGGGTTCTAGTCCCGGTCAGGGCGCCGGATTCTGTCCCGGTTGCTCCTCTTCCAGGCCAGCTCTCTACTGTGGCCCGGGATTGCAGTGGAGGATGGCCCAAGTGCTTGGGCCCTGCACCCCATGGAAGACCAGGAGAAGCACCTGGCTCCTGCCTTCGGATCAGCGCAGTGTGCCGGCCACTGCACGCGGGCCACAGCAGCCACTGGAGGGTGAACCAACGGTAAAGGAAGACCTTTCTGTCTCTCTCTCTGTCCACTCTGCCTGTCAAAAAATAAACAAACAAACAAACAAACAAAAGAGTGCATTCACGGAGGGCTGGTGCCATGGCCTAGCAGGTAAAGCCACCGCCTGCAGCACCAGCATCAGGCACTGGTTCGAATCCTGACTGCTCCACTTCTCATCCAGCTCCCCGCTAATATGCCCAAGAAAGCAGCAGAGGAACGGCCCCTGTACTTGGGCCCCTGTACTCACACGGAAGACTTGGAAGAAGCTCCTGGCTCCTGGCTTTGAATCAGCCCAGAGCCAACCATTGCAGCCATTTGGGGAATGAGTCAGAGAATGGAAAATCTTTCTCTAACTCTGCCTTTCAAATAAATAAATACATCTTTTTTTAAAAAGTGTATTCATGGAATAAAAATCGTTAAAAATTGCAAATATATGCAATGGCTTCTTAGCGAAGATTGGCTGCTGGCGTTTCAATCTTTCCCTCCCTCACAGTGGCTCCTCCACACGTCAGGCATGTTTGTAATGACACTACGACTGGGTGTATCACATACATGCTACAGTAAATGTAGATTGCCAGACAAGTATGGCTGTGCTGCACGAGAACTCTAGTCCAAGTCAGGGGGTGACTACAGGGAAGAACTGACCTCACATGTAGAGAAGTCTGCCCTTTGTCCATGGCTTCTGGAAGCTGCCTCTAAGGTCTAGAAACGACACTTCAGTGGTGCATTGGGTGACACACAGAGGGCTGATGGGTCACACTTGTGTACTGAGCCTCAGGGAGCCTGTGCACACCCAGGCTTGAGGGAGAGGACTATCCAAGTGCCACGCACAGGACTCCTCCTGGACTCAGGTACGCACTTCTTCCCTGGGCTAACTATAATCCACACCCTCTTCCTAGAATGAACACAACCATGAGCAGGACAGCTCTCAGGAAGTTCTGTGGACTGCCTTCAGTAAGTCATCAAAGCGAGCACGGGGGTGGGCATTTGGCCTAGGGATTGGAATGTCCACATGCCTGGGCTCCGTTCCGGCTCCTCTCCTGATTCCAGCTTCCCAGTGATGAGCACCTGGGGAGCCATTAGGTGATGGCTTGAGTTAGCGGAGTCCCTGTCCCCGTTGTGGGAAATTTGGACTGAATTTAGCTCCTGCCTTTGGCCCCAGCTGGGGGCTATTGTGAATGTCGGGGGTGGGGGGTTGGTGATGGTGCTGGTGGTGAACCAGTGGGTCTTTCCCTGCCTCTAAATAACCCGATCATGGAGGCTGACACTGTGCTGTACTGGGTGAAGAGGCTACCTGCAATGCAAGTATCCCAAACGGGCACCAATTCACACCCCAGTTGCTCCACTCCCATGCCAGCATCCCAAACAGGCATCAGTTCATGTCCCAGCCGCTCCACTGCCGATCCAGCTTCCAGTTAGTGGCCTGGGAAAAGCAGCAGCAGATGGCCCAAGTGTTTGGGCCCCTGTCATATGCATGGGAGATCTGGATGAAGCTCCTGGCCCAGCGCTGGCTGTTGTGGTCATTTGGGGAGTGAACCAGCAGATGTAAGATGATCTCTCTCATTCCCACCCTTCTTCTCTCACTCTGTCTTTTAAATAAATAACAGTGAACAAAATTTTAAAAAGCAGTCTTCAGGACTGTTCCCTTTAACTTCATTGTTGGTTCCTAAACTCCCACATTAACAACCAGATCTCTAAAATTAGTATTTACAAAAAGGAAAATAAAGGAAATTACAAAGAAACTAGAATTAGATAAAGATATGAAAAACAAGAGAGACAAAGATTTTAAATATTAGAGACTTAGGGGCCGGCGCTGTGGTGTAGTAGGTGAAATCACCACCAGCAGTGCTGGCATCTCATATGGGCACCGGTTCGAGACCTGGCTGCTCCACTTCCAATCTATGCCTCTGCTATGGCCTGGGAAAGGAGAAGAAGATGGCCCAAGTGCTTGGGTTCCTGCACCCGCTTGGGAGACCCGGAAGAAGCTCCTGGCTCCTGGCTTTGGATCAGTGTAGCTTCAGCCATTGCGGCCAATTTGGGAGTGAACCAGGGGATGGAAGACCTCAGTCTCTCTCTGCCTCTCCTTCTCTCTGTGTAACTCTTTCAAACAAATAAATAAATTATTTTTAAAAATTAGAGACTTAAATATACAAGACCAGAAATAGCAACTAGGAATCATGAGAATAAAACATCAAAGAACTCACAGAAGAAAATTCGGTAGAACCACAGGCATATTTCCAGATTAAAAGGGCCCAGTAAATGCCCAGTATAATAAATGATAAACACCTACACCAAGGCACATTATGCCATTCCAGAATGCTGAGAATAAACAGAAAGAGACAAAAAAAAGTCACAATCAAGGCATCAGAAGTAAGCTGAAGACTGTTAACAACACTAGAATACAGAAGACAGGGAAGCCATGCCTTCAAAATTCTGAGCAGAAATGACTGACAACCCCAAATCCTATATACAAACTATCAACCTAGCATGTGGGCTGGGTAAAATTTTTTCAAGAAGCTACTGGAAGAATCATTCAAAAACAATAAAATAAACCAAGAAATATAAAGACATTTCCACACAGAAAAGAATCAAAAGAAAGCTCTCAGATGGTAAAGGAAAATCTCAAGCCGATATATAAGCATGGAAAGTAAGCAGTTAGGGCAGACTGCTCTAGGATAATGAAGAGTTCCAGCAAGTTGATCTCCAAAATAATAAGGAATTTATGGATTACTAGGTGTGTCTGCACTGTAAGCAAAGTTCTCAAGTTCTCGGTAAATAGACAGAAAACTAGGCAGAGAAAAAGTGAGGCAATTACTAACTCCAGGAAAAAAAGCCAAAAAACCGTACAACATTTGCAACCATAGTATGTGATTTAAGTGTAATAATACCATGAACACTAAAAAGCGATCTAACTAGATTTTATAACACAATCGTACTGGGTCACTCCAGGGAAGGAACGAGGGTGGTGACTGCCAGTGCCGTGAGAGCTACATCCTCATTTCCACAGTAGGAAGATTAATGTCTCAAATAAAAAGAGCAAAAAATGTGTAATTTAAGGGTATGGAGATGTATGCCAGAAGAAAACTACAATAAAGCTGAAAGTTGTTGCCTCTGGAAACTAAACAAGGGGGTGGGAAGGAACAGACTGGGAATCTGTTTTTCTTTATATGCTTTTTTGACATTGTTACGGGTTGAACTAATCCTCCAAAAACTTATGTTCAAATTCTAATCCTCAGTACCTGTGAATGTGTCCTTATCTGGAACCAAGTCTTTGTGGATATAACCAGATTAAGATGAGGTAATACCAGATTAGGTTGGTCTTAGATCCAATGACTAGAGTCATTCTAAGGAAAGCTACAGAGACAATGCAGAGACACAGAGAAACACTGCTATGTAACCATGAAGGCTGAGTCTGGAACATTACCAAAGAATGCCAAGAGTGGCTGGCCACAATCCGAAGCCAGAGGAAGTAAGGAGCATTCAGAGGGACCACGGCCCGGCTGACTCCTGCATTTTGGACTTGTAGCCTCAGAGCTGGAAGACTGAATTTCTCTTGGGTACCCAGTTTGTGATATTTGTTACAGCAACTCTAGGACACTAAAACAAACGATCTGACACTTAGACTACACATATGTGAACACATACTGTGATACTGTGAAACACATATATCCAATTCTCATCCTTTTTCCTGGCACACAACTCCTAAAATCCTTATACTCTTCACTGTGATGAGTGTCTTTTTATATGCTAATGAGTTTACCCGCAGGCTCAGGATGGTGGCCAGTCAAGAGAAAGGTGACAGGATCACAGCTCGGACTTTCAGCTCCATCCCCAAACCTCCAGGGAGGGGCTATAGGTCGGATCTGATCGCCAACAGCTGATGATTCCATCAATCATGACTGTGTGATGAAGCCTCCATAAAAATCCAAAAGGAGGAGAGGCGGCAAGATGGCGGAATAGGCAGGGAGCACACTTAGTCCGGGGGGAGAGAAAGTTTAATATGAATGGAGATACTGCAGGGTCAAGGAAGAGTAGGGGAGGAAACTCTTCCGGAACTAGTGATTCACAGTGGACCTGCGTGGAGAGCGTGGGAGCCCAAGTTCGGGACACCAGCGGCAGACTCAACGCACCAGCGCTGGAACGCGAGGTGAGCCGAACCTCCATAGCCTGAGACACCAGCGGGCAAGCAGAAAGAGGAGGCTAGAGGGAACGAGGCTTGAAACTCTGTGGGGAAAAGTTCACCAGGCTAACTAGAAGAGAGAGAAAAAAAAATAAAAAAAGTGACTGATACGGACACAAGTTTCTCTCTCTCCGCTCACCTCTCAAAGGCAAGCAAGACAGAGCAGGCGCCATTTTGGACATACGTCATAAGCAGGGCGACCTCAGGTCTGCACCAGCCCTGAGCCTAGCAGAAAAACCTGACTCTGTGGGGAGGGGTGAAATAACAGGAGATTAGCATCTAACTTGGCAACCCAGTGGGAGACTGCAGGAGAATTGGAGCCCACACTGAGGGCAGCACAGATTCCCTGTGTGGTCCTTGGGGAAGAGCTCCCGATCTCTGGCTCCTGTGGGTATATCATTTGCCTGCTAACTACCTCCAATTACGTTCAGCTGTGTGGAATTACTTCCCTTTTAAATCAAAAAAAGAAAGAAAGATTTACCACACCTAACCTGGGAGTGTCATCCTTGACACACCCTCAACCCTGAGGAACCAAACACAGCTCTCAGTCCACACTCATCTCAAGCCTCTAAGGCTCCACTGAAAGCAGACAGTCCACTTAATATAGAGCCATAGTGTAACAAGAAAAAACACCACAGTGAAGAAACCAAATATCTCCAACATGCCAAACAACAAACGCAAAAACCAAGCTAACAAGAACAAGGAAGAAACTATGACGCCCCCAAATGAAAAAGACACCCCAATTCAAGATTATGAAGATGATGAGATCGAAGAAATGCAAGAAGCGGATCTCAAAAAATTGATAAGAACATTAAGAAGTTCTCAAAAACAAATTCTTGAACTACAGAAATCCTTCATGGACAAGATAGAAAATCTCTCTCGTGAAAATGAAATATTAAGGAGGAATCAAAATGAAATGAAACAACTAGTGGAACAAGAAACCCTGATAGTGACTAGAAATCATAATGAAATGAAGAGTTCAATAGATCAAATGACAAACACATTAGAGAGCCTTAAAAACAGAATGGGCGAAGCAGAAGAGAGAATATCAGACTTAGAAGACAGAGAACAGGAAAGGAAACAGGCAAACCAAAGAAAAGAAGAAGAAATTAGAAATCTAAAAAATATTGTCGGGAATCTACAGGATACTATTAAAAAACCCAACATTCGGGTTCTAGGAGTTCCTGAAGGCATGGAGAGGGAGAAAGGATTAGAAGGCATTTTCAGTGAGATACTAGCAGAAAATTTCCCAGGTTTGGAGAAGGACAGAGGCATCTTAGTACAGGAAGCTTATAGAACCCCTAATAAACATGACCAAAAGAGATCCTCACCATGACATGTTGTAATCAAACTCACCACAGTGAAACATAAAGAAAAGATCCTAAAAGGTGCAAGAGAGAAACGTCAGATCACTCTTAGAGGATCTCCAATTAGACTCACAGCAGACTTCTCAGCAGAAACCCTACAAGCTAGAAGGGAATGGCGAGACATAGCCCAGGTACTAAGAGAGAAAAACTGCCAGCCCAGAATACTATATCCTGCAAAGCTCTCATTTGTGAATGAAGGTGAAATTAAGACTTTTCATAGCAAACAGAAACTGAAAGAATTTGTTGCCACTCATCCTGCCCTGCAAAAGATGCTTAAAGATGTGTTACACACAGAAACACAGAAACATGGTCACCAATATGAAAGAAGGTAAAGGAAGGAAACCTCACAGCAAAAGATCACTGGAAGCTCAATTTCTCTTTGACATAGAATTAAACTCTGATGCTCTGTTAAAGCAATGTGTTAAAGTAATCTATTATGTTCTCTTGATGTCTGTTAAATTCTAATTGTTCAAAAACAGCTGAATTTTTATTAAGAGCTATGGGTTATTTAAATATGTGCTTTTTTCAAAAATTTGAATAATCACCTTGTAACAATGATCAAATTTGGTCTATGTTATGTCATGATTTTAAGAAATCTTATTTCAACCAGATATTTTGGATTTTGAGCCTTCTTGGCATTCTTGACAGGCATTAAAAAAAAATCAAAGTTTCAAACAATCTGGTCTCTAAAATTTCCAGTAAATCCTGGACTTTGGTTTTTCCAGTTTGGGCCCAACTGAAAAAATCGAAGGACCTATGTCTCTCATCTTATAGAGACACCAACTAATCAGTCTATTTGGAGTATATTAGAAGGACTGTCAAGATGTGATGTGGTACCAGACTTTAAGTTTCTATAATGGAAAATGCTATTAATACAAATGTTTGAGAATTAAAAAGTCTAATGATCTTGTGTTACTAGACATGATAGTTATCTTAATGAGAAAGCCCCAGAGGCTTAAAGGGTTAAATACTTGTAAAATCCTACAGGTGCTTTCAAAAATACTGTGAAGTAAGTAAGTGCCTCTTGTTGGTTGATGAGTTTATAATTTTAAACATGGCGACTTAAAGTCTTTTGTCATCCACAGTTATATATGATCTGCTGCTCATAAAACTAAAGTGTTGTTGGTTCTGTGTTTAGCTGTCCTCCTATAGGTTCCTATGGACTTCTTCCAGCCACTTTTATTGTATTCAGTACTTTGGGATGGCTCTGTAAACAGATGAAGCCAATAATGTATTAACAGTACCAACTGAGAGAAAGTATGGTTAACTGAGGTTACTAAAAAGAAAAAGCAATTCAAATCAATTGGCAATCTACAAAAAGAGTTAAAGATTTTAAAAGCTATTATTAAATTGCTATATTGGTCTATTATGCTATATTATATGTGTGTACATATTGTATGTCCACATGGGGAAATTTTATTAAGAGTTTTATTTTAAATGGCTTATAGATAAGATTGTCCATAAATTTAAGCTGCTAAAATCAATCAAAGATACATTTTAATTTGTGGGACCTGAATCTGTGTATCATATGTTTTAGACTTGTTGGTAGAAAGAAACTAAAAACATTTTAGATGGTTGTGCTTAAGTTTATTGGCTAAACAAACTACACCATGTTAGATATTTAAGAGGTGTTTTCAAATACATGATTCTTAAAATTTATAGAAGGCATTGGACCTTCTGGTAAATGTTTTCTTAAGTTGTTATCTAATGGTTGAAACGGTTTGCTAAGTATTCATGTGATATTGCTATTGTCAGCAAGCGATCTAGGACTTGCTCCCTCATTTCTCTATGCTAAGCCCAACTTGTTCTTTCATTTCTTTATTCTCTTCAAGGTAGGAAACTAATTCTATTATGAAGGAATCTGTAGGACACACAATTTAATCTTTAGACCTTATAAAAGAGATGGCTAACATTTTTCTGCAATAGCATAGCCAAAACAAGAACTCAAATAATAATCTCATAGCTAGATTCACTTCGCCATCAGCGAAGTATACAGTAAGTAGAAAAAACCTCCCTTTCAGACCAAAGGGAAAGAAAGTTTTAAAGTGAGAATATAATTTTCCTCATGGGCATTGTCTACCTTAGAAAAACTACTACAGAACATGCCTGTGACTATAGACTTGTAGTTCAGGCCACCGAAGATTAGAGATGGGACTTGGGCACTCCCTTGACTGGCATCCTCTGGTCTGCTTTAACACAAACCAGGAGGAAAAGAAAGCTCGGCATCAGAAGCAACGGGTGGCAGGCCTATGAATGGCTGATCTGTACAGTGATCTGCCCTCAAGGAGACCCAACAGGCCAGTCCACTGCAGTGGCTTTCAATGTGGTAAGCCTGGGCTTCAGCAGAAGTCAGCTTGTGAAGAGCCCTGGCAGCTCTGCCAAGAGTTGGATCACTGGAAATGGACCTGCCCTGGAGTCGAAGGATGCCCAGGTCAGAGCCACAGATCTTATTGGCTCTAAGCTGAAAAGCCCTTCACTCAGCCCAACTTCCAAAGTGACCACTGCAGCTGAGGGGATGGCCAAGTAGGGTCAGCAACATTGCAGGCAGAACTGTAAATTTCTTGTTAGAGATGCCACCTGCCTTTACCTGGCCAGCTCTCCTCCCAGGCCAGCCAAGTAATGAAAGTCAACAGAGTGCCTTCCCCTAGGAGGTTCACACCTCCCTTAGGATATACCCCATGTGAAGAGATAGATAGGTCTGGGCCTCTGAATTTACAAGGCCTAAAGCCCACCAGATTATTATCAAGCCCCTTCTATCAGGTTCTATTTGCCTCTCAATCAGAAAACTTAATTGTAGCTTAGACAGCACCTTTCTTAGCTCCTCTAATAATGACTCTGTCCTTTGTTCTAGGCCCTGTCTAGTGCACTTGGGCCTCATTCCTTTGTAATCATAACCTCTACTCTACCACCAATGGCTCTACTCCCAACCTGTGTGTACTGATGGTCCTCTTCCCCACTTAATGCTGTATAATTGTTCAAACCTGGTAAATGCCACTCTTAGGATCATTGGTTACTATCCTCACTCTGTCTTTTATGACCTTGTCTAAATATGATCAGAGTCGGCAAACTTGGAAGGCTTCCATAGCCTTGGCAACTCATGACGACAGCCTAGGATGGTTACTGGCGCCATAAACTAGAGTGTCAATTTGTTGGGTCAACAACAGGAGCCACTGTGCAGTTGCTCCTCATGTGGGATCTCTGTCCTTAATGTGCTGTACATTGTGATTTAATGCTATAACTAGTACTCAAACAGTATGTTTCACTTTGTGTTTCTATGTGGGTGCAAACTGTTGAAATCTTTATACTAAATTGATCTTCTGTATATAAAGAGAATTGAAAATGAATCTTGATGCAAATGGAAGGGGAGAGGGAGCGGGAGAGGGGAGGGTTGCGGGTGGGAGGGAAGTTATGGGGGAGGGGAAGCCATTGTAATCCATAAGCTGTACACTGGAAATTTATATTCATTAAATAAAAGTTAAAAAAAAAATCCAAAAGGAAAGGGTCCAGAGCGTCTCAGTAACTGAACAGGTGGAAGTTCCTAGAGAAGACAGGGAAGCTACATGACCCTCCCCCCATAAATCGCCCTATGCATCTGTAGCCTTTGTGACGTCCTTTGTAATAAACCAGCAAACGTTTCCCCACGTTCTGTGGGCCATTCAAGCAAATCAATCAACCCCCAGGAGGGGACTGCGGAAACCCTGATTCACAGCAGGTTTATCAGAAGCACAGATAGACTTGGGAACCGAGTCCTTGAACCGTGGGGTCTGATGCTATCTCTGGTAGGCAGTGTCAAAACTGAATTGAATTAGAGGACAGAACTCCGTAGAATTCCTACTGTGTGTGTGGTATGTGCTGAAAAGCCATACACATCTGGTGTCAGGGTGATCCGTTTTGGGTTTTTTTTTTCCCTCTGTACCATCTCTCTCTCTCGCTCTCTCCCCCTCCCTCCCTCTCTCTCACATACACACACACAATTCTGATGAAAAGAGAAAAGTGTTTTCCACAGAATAAAAAAGCCTGAGTTGCCATCTCTAATTCTCCTCTTGTAATTTCTTGTCCCCCATTGCAATCAGGGTCCCACCCCCACCACCTCCCTCCACGTTGACAATCCAATAGTTACTCGTCTGTTCTGATCTTACCACTCACCGGAAGTACCTGTAAGAGTTGTCACCTTTCCTTTTACAATGTTTTCTTCTACCGGCTTCTGTGACGCCCTCTCCTGGGTTTTCTTTCTCCTTAGTCTTCAGCTACTAATTAGGAGTATTTAAGTGCCCAGGTCTTGGGCCGCCTTTTCTTCATCTAATTTTCTGTCTGGGTGATGCAGCTGTACCTAAACGCAGATGGCTCTTCCCAGAACCCCATACTACCCTACCTCGCAGCTCTAGAGAGAGGCCAAACCCAGCAAACCTAACAAAATAAAACAAACTCTTGACTTTTTCTCAGTTTTTCTATTTTCTAAGAGAATGGCACTAGTAACCGAGTTCAAGCCAAACATTTAGAAATTACTCCTCATGCCTCATGCACTCTTCTCCCACTGACATTTGCACGGTCCGCAAGTACTGGCACTTGCACCCCAAGAGCAGCATTTTCTTCCCATCACTCCCAACCCAAGCTACCTGCTTTTGCCTAAACTCAAAATGAACAGTAAAATCCCAACTGAGAGACAAAAACATAATCTGACCACTTCTTGCCCTAGCAGTGCCTTGAACTTGTTCAGTCCCTGAACACACCACACCACCAAGCTTACGCCACTGAAGTGCCAGCCATGCCTCTTGCCTGTGTGCCTCCCTTCACACAGCTGGCTCTTCCTTGTCACTCAGAAAACAGGCCCTCCATGACAACCCAACCTAGAGCAACTACCTAGCCACTTCTTTTACCATATCACCTTTTTTTAAGATTTATTTTTATTTATTTGAAAGACAGAGTTACAGAGAGAGGTAGAGAGAGAGAGAGAGAGAGAGAGAGAGAGAGGTCTTCCTTCCGCTGGTTCACTCCCCAGATGTCCACAACGGCTGGAGCTGCACAGATCCAAAGCCAGGAGCCAGGAGCTTCTTCCAGGTCTCCCACGTGGGTGCAGGGGCCCAAGGAATTGGGCCATCCTCTACTGCTTTCCCAGGCCATAGCAGAGAGCTGGATTGGAAGAGGAGCAGCTAGGACACGAACCAGACTAGAACCGGCGCTGCAGGCCAGGGCTTTAACCCACTGCGCCGCAGCACCAGCTCCACTATCTCCCTTTTGAAGTGTACCAAACAACAATTCAAAATCTACACCTGGGGGCAGGCATTTGGCATGGCAATTAAGTTGTTGCTTAGGACGCCTGGATCCCATATGGAAGTGCTAGTGTGAGAACCAGCTGATCTGCTGATAGAGCTTTCTGCTACAGCACAGCCTGGCCGGCAGCAGACGGCCCAAGTCCTTGGGTCCCTGCCACCCATTGGGAGACCCCGCTGGAGTGCAGGCTCCGGGCTTCAGTGTGTCCAAGTCCTGACTGTGTTGGGAATGTGGGGATCTCTGTCTCTTCTCTGCCACTCTGCCTTTCAAATAAGATGAAAACAAATATTTAAAAATAATTATACATAATTATTTTTATTATTTTTATTTATTTTTTGACAGGCAGATTTAGACAGTGAGAGAGAGAGAGAGACAGAGAGGATGGTCTTCCTTTTCCGTTGGTTCACCCCACAAGTGGCCACTACAGCTGGCGCACTGCGCCGATCCGAAGCCAGGAGCCTGGTGCTTCCTCCTGGTCTCCCATGCGGGTGCAGGGCCCAAGCACTTGGGCCATCCTCCACTGCCTTCCTGGGCCACAGCAGAGAGCTGAACTGGAAGAGGAGCAACCGGGACAGAATCCGGCGCCCCAACCAGGACTAGAACCCAGGGTGCCGGCACTGCAGGTGGAGGATTAGCCTAGTGAGCTGTGGCGCCAGCCCATAATTATTTTTAAATGTACATAACACACATCATTATATAACATACGGACAACTACATAAACCAAAAACAATCAGCCCCAGTAGAACGGAAGCTGTGGGAAAGCGTGGCCTCACCTGTTCTGTCCATCACTGTTTCTCCAGTGTCTAGAACAGTGTCCAGGGCCTAATAATCATTTACTAAACAGTTATGGAATGAATGAATATGGACCGTGCGCCAAAAAGGAAAATGCTACTGGTAAAGCTACATCTGAAAATTCAAGTGCCTGGCTTTCAGACAGGAGAGCCATCACAACTTGAAGCTTTGTTTTGTTTAATTTTAGAGACAGCAAGAGAGAGTACACCCCCGCCCCCGTGCTGGTTTGTTCCCCAGATGCCCACAACAGCTGGGGCTGGCTCAGGCTGGAGCCAGCAGTCAGGAACTCAATTCAGGTTTCACACGGTAGTCTGCACTGCGGCCTCCCAGGGTCTGCACCAGCAGGAACCTGGAGTCAGGAGCCAGAGCTAGATACGAACCCCAGGGACTGTGCTCTGGGGAGCGTGGCATCCTAACCTGCATCTTAGCTGCCAGATAAACACCTGTCCTATATATATGTAACTTATACACGTTTTATATATGCGTAAAATATGCATATTCGTTTGAGAGAGACAAGAGCTCCCACTGCTCTCGTCACACCTGCCCACCACAATGGGCCAGGAACTCAGTGCAGCTCTCACTCCCACGTGGCAAGAACCCAGCTACTTCAGCACCACCACTGCCTCCCAGGATCCACATTTGCAGGAAACAGGAGTCAGGAGCTACGGCTGGGTCTGTAGGTATCTTAACTGCTGGGCTAAATGCACTCCCTCCCCATAGGATGCTTTTAAGGGAAGTGTATCCACCAAGGAAAATCCCAACACAGAAAAGGGAAATTAGAAAAATCAACTATTTAAGGAAAGGATAGAGGTGTGGGCCCGGCATTGTGGTGCAACAGAGCCACTGCCTGCAATGCTGGCATCCCATTGACGGTTTGAGCCCCGGCTGCTCCACTTCCATCCAGCTCCCTGCTCATGTGCCTCAGAAAGCAACAGAAGGTGACTCCAGCGTTTGGACCCCTGCAACCCACATGGGAGACATGGAAGAATTCCTGACTCCTGATTCCTGGCTTTGGCCTGGCCCAGCCCTGCCCACTGTAGCCAGCTGGGGAATGAACCAGTGGATGGAAGACGTGTGTGTGTGTGTGTGTGTGTAACTCCTACATATAAAAAATATTTAAAACAAGATATTTAGGTGCATTTTATTATTAAACATGAATCGAGTGGACAAATCAAAGATGCAGAATGGAGAAGATGCACCCAGACTAGCAATCAATGACGTAAATGGAGATGAAAGGGCCGGTGCTGTGGCTCGTTTGGTTAATCCTCTGCCTGTGGCACCAACATCCCAAATAGGCACCAGATTCTAGTCCTGGTTGCTCCTCTTCCAATCCAGCTCTCTGCTATGGCCTGGGAAAGCAGTGGAGGATGGCCCAAGTGCTTGGGTCCCTGCACCCGCGTGGGAGACCAGAAAGAAGCTCCTGGCTTCAGATTGGCATAGCTCCAGCTGTTGCAGCCATTTGGGAGTGAACCAACGGAAGGAAGACCTTTCTCTCTGTCTCTGTCTACTCTGACAAATAAAAAAAAAAAAAAAGAAATGAAAACATGTAAAACAAGAACTATTTGGAGGTGTGGGAACATCAGATAAAGCAGGCAACCCAGAGGAGTCAGAATCGTACACAAGGGCATATAATATGCTTTTGGACCACAATGGAATGAGAGAAGTTCTGGAAGAAACATGATGAAAACAATTTAAATATGAAGATTTGTTCTGCTAAGGGCAGAACAGTTGGTAAAGTAGCAAAAGCAGGTACAAGATGAGGATAACAATAAGGGTTTGAATCAAATGAAACTTGTTGATCCAGAAAACACTTGGATGACTAGTGTTATTCTAGACTTAGAATAAATATATTTTCTCTTTGACTTGGCTCAATGGAGCTTAATAAATATTATTTAAGTTCATAGCTAAGCTAAAAAAAGCAAAACAAACTGTTATTACACTTAGGACAGATATGTGGCGCTAGAAATTCCACGTAATACACCAAGAGGAACGTCCCCAAGAAGCAGCTGTGTGCGCGGCGTTGGAGAGAACGGAAAAGTAACCAAGCCAGTGCCTGTGCTGCGGCAGAGCGCGCCCTCGGAAAGCAGCCACGACATCTCCAGGTGCTCATGTTCTTCTAGATCCTTGCCGCCCATCAACTTGCAAGTGGAGTCTATTCCCTCTCCTTCAACCTAGGTATAGCTCAACAAGCACAATGCAAGAGTAACACTGTAGCACTTTGATGGCAATGGCATAAAAAGCAACATGACTTCACTTGGCTCTCTCCATCTCACCGACTCCTCCTGTTTGAACCCAGCCACCATAGTGTAAGGAGGCCCAAACAGTCCGTGTGGAAAGAGCTGGAGCCCACTCCGCACTGCCCAAATTCCTGACCATGAACATCACCCCACCTCAGTGTACACCACTAAGTTTTAGGTTGAGGTGGTACAGAGTCATCAATAACCAACCAGTGCTCAACTAAATTACAACTCAGTAGGAGAAACAAATAAGAACACAAATAACAACCCTGGCAGGAAACAGTAACTACTCACAGTACACACCCCTGGGCCGGGGAGAGGAGTATAAAGCAACAATTCTAGCTAGGGATGGAAAATGGGGTTTCATGGAGGTCATCTCAAAGCTGGGTCCCAGACCACAAACAGGACCCAAAAGAAAACGAGAAGAAACGGGAAGACCCGGCAGAACTCGGAGACAAGGCAGCATATCGCACGGACCCTCTTGCACACAAACGTGGATTTTTTTTCTTTTTACATACTCTGTAACACCCACACAGCATCAAACTGTTTGCAGAACACTGTGAGAAATAAAGCATAAAAAGAGCAGGTGGATTCTAGAGACTGACTCAATGATACCAAACTATAGATTTCTTGCTGTTTGGTCTCTATGCAAAGGGCTGACCCTGACCCTGAGAACGAAACCCACTTATCAGAGCTTCCTTTGATGTGCTGGCCAAGACAAAAACCCATGCTTTGCATGCTCACTGTTCGACCCAGTATCAGATTAATGACAGCAATTCTCCAAGGTTCACATTCCTTGGAGTTCTAGGGGGTGACTGACAGGGAGGCATTTGTCTTGAACTAAAATGAAAAGAGCCAGCGCCTAATGACAGTCATAAAAAGCTGAGTAAATGCATAGCTTCTTTAATTGCTGAAACCTACCCCAACTTCCCTGATAAGGGTATGAAGATTGTGGCTGCAGGCACCCCGCTGACAACTTGGGAAATAAGAATTACTTACCAAACCAAGGCAAAGCATTTAGTTCTTTGAGCTGCTGTGGACAAGCAGACGGCTGAAGGCCGCATCTTTGAGCTGCGGGTCAGCAACGACACTGAAGACACTGACCTCTGACTCAGGATCCCGCTCACTGCATCCGACTTCCTGCTGAAGTGTTCACCCAGACAGGCCTTTCTGTAAGACCCAGCGACTACACGACTTCCGTTCTCACCTCATAGAACTTTTTTAAGGAGCCCACCAGGCACAGCTTCAGGCTGTCCACAATCTCCTGATGCGGCATCTGGAATACCACTCGCGAGTACCACTTTGTGAGGGTGCTGGGGCAGGTGAGTGGAGAGAGACAAAGATGAACAAGCAGTCACAGGGGGCCTGTGTCTGGGAGTCAGCACACACAGGCTTCTCTGTGAGTCAGTCCACCAACAGACAGCCAATAAACACATTCATGTTACAAGAGAAACATGCAGTGATGGGGGCTATGTGTATTTAAGCCATGTTCTAGAATGCAACAATGCACATATGACTGCAAATATTAGCTACAAAACTGCATCCCATAGAAAAACTTTAAATTTAACTACCTACCTCAGATAGCCACCAACACAGGATGAGTTAGTGACATAGCTAAAATCAGTTCTATGCAGCAGTTAAAAAAGAACTGATTGAGATTTATTTGTATCGACAAGAAAACGTCCAACATATCATCACTTAACTGAATAAAACGAGCTGGGGAACAGTATGTACAGTAATATTCCATTTGTGTAAATAAGAAACACACACATGATCTGTACAGTGCATATATAACACATACCAGTAAACGTGTTAACATATGCACAGAGAAGCTGAAGCACACGTGCATTAACCTTTTGGTGATGGTTAACAAAAGGTGGACCATAAAGAAGTTGCACTTTCCAAATCTCCACAGGTACTTGGAATGAGCATATTTTATTTTTATAATCAGAGAAAACAAGAGAAAATCTCATTTCTGGGGGGGGAAAAGCCAACTCTAAGGGACAGCCGCCCTCCTTGAAAGAGGCAGCACGGCAGCTGGGAACAAACTTACACCCGTGACAGTCTGGTAACCAAGAGTCATTACAAGAGAGGCACGAGGGATCCAGAGCTCCTTACACCACACTACAGACACTTTAAACGGAACTGTGAGCAACACTTACAGATTGATGCTCGCAACGAAGCCCACCACGGAGCGCATGCCCCTGCTGGGGTCGTGGTAGACGTCCATGCCAATCACCATCAGCTGTTTCTGGGGGTGAGACAAGACAAAGGCCACCTCCAAACCCAACTCCATCGCCCCACCCTTAATAACTGTCCACAGCCCAAAGCAAACTCTCCCTACTGTTCACATATAACGTAAGTTCTGAAAAGGAAAAGACAGACCGCAATCAATCTGACAGTTTTTTAAGGCTTATTTTTTTACTTGAAAGGCAGAATTACAGAGAGAAAGGACAGGCAGAACAGCTGGGAGTTGAACTGGAGCCCATACGGGATGCCTGCGTCACAGGTGGCAGACCCAATCTGACAACTGTTAAACACAATAAACCGTCGCAGTTCTGCCCGGGGATCAGCTAACGTCTCCTGCACAGTGCCTGGTGGGCCGTGTGGGCCTTCAGGTCTCCAGGTACTCTTCCACCCAGCAGCACAGACAGCACAGAAATGAGGGTGGCTGTGTTCCAAAGAAACTCTGTTTAAGGACACTGAAATACACTAAAAACTTTGCTTCACGTAATTTTTATGTGTCATGAGCCATTAGTCTTATTTTAATTTTTTTTTTCAGCATTTAAAAATGTAGAAATACTTTAGTTCCTGGGCGTGGATCACACACAGGCAGGGAGCCACCCAGACTTCTGGGTAAGCGCTGATGAACAGAAGGAAGGGTGACCAGATGAGGAAGACCAGGAAACAGCCAGGCAGAACTCTCTGGGGAACTGAGTTGAATCAGGACGCATCCCAGGGGCTGGCGCTGTGGCACAGCGGGTTAATGCCCTGGCCTGAGGCGCCGGCATCCCATATGAGCGCCGGTTCTAGTCCCGGCTGCTCCACTTCCAATCCAGCTATCTGCTATGGCCTGGGAAAGCAGTAGAAGATGGCCCAAGTCCTTGGGCCCCTGCACCCACGTAGGAGACCTGGAAGAAGCTCCTGGCTCCTGGCTTCAGATTGGTGCAGCTCTGGCTGTTGCGGCCAACTGAGGAGTGAACCATCAGATGGAAGACCTCTCTCTCTCTCTGCCTCTCCTCTCTCTGTATAACTCCAACTTTCAAATAAATGATTAAATCTTTATATATAAAAAAAGATGTATCCCAACATCACTCACCAGAGGAATATCCACTCCCCACAGCTCACCACCCAATTTACAGTTAATCTGAAGTAAAATTTTCTGGGCCACACTCCGAAGCCTGGTGGGCTGGCCGATGGTCCGGACATTGATGACCTACAGTGAAGGGACCAAAAGGCATGAGGAAAAGCAGGGCATGAGCAACCTCACAGAGAAGGCAGACAAGTCTAAAGCAAACACCACACTTCTTAGAAAGGCAAGTTAGCAGATAGCTTTTAAGTCACCAAGTCTAATTCTAGGGCTTCCAGCCTGTGCACACACACACAACACAAACCCAAACAAGCAGCCAGCTGACAAATAACAACTTTCAAAAGGGTACGTGCATAGCGGAATTGTAAGTCCCATAGGAAAAACAGCTTTCCCCTCTCAGAACAAACTGTCTGCTCTCAGAACGCAGCCCGTGAAGCCACCCGGTGACTCAGCCTCTCCACAAGCAGGTCGGTCCTGGGGAGCACGAGGGCAGCACTCATCAGGAGCTAGCTGCTACTTTCCAGGCTCCTCTAATCAGCTGAACCTCTTGCCAGAAGGCTCACCACAGCCTGATTCTCCCAGCTACTTCAGTTCCTCCTGCCCCAGTCGCACTCACCTGTGAGGGCACGGGGGACTGCACACAGCACAGCTTCTTGATGGCCCCGTAGAGGTCATCACGGGTGCCCATGATGATGCACACAACCATCTGGATCTTCCCCTGCGTGAAGCACAGCACAAGCCAAGTCAGGCCTGGGGACTCCCGGGGACCCCATGGGAATCCAGTCAGGGGTTGTCTAGGCGACGGGGAACACTGAACCAGGAAAAGGTCCTTCAGTGTGAAGTAGCGCTTGTTTGGCTCAGGGCTGCTCTGTGCTGATAGCTAATGTACTGCGCTGACTACCCAGAGCTGGCTGTGATTGCTAGTAGATTTGAGATGTCTGGAAAAGGAGGAGGCTTCGAAGTGTGCAAGGCTTACATTACTTACTGCTTTCAGTTCTCTCCAGAGCTGTTAGCACTCTAACTAGGCAACTTGTTAGATTCCTTCCACACAACTGAGAAAAAATGGGATGCAACACTCTGCGGACGGCTCCGAGCCCAGGGCAGGAGGGAAGCTCCTGCCAAGTCCCTCAGTGTGTAGTCCTCACCCTAGTCAGGAGGGAGTGATACCACTGCTAGCAGCCTCCGTCACCCAGCATCCTCATCTCTCACTGCTCAGGACCCAAACACAGCGCCTTCTGGAGTCTGAGAAGCAGCGCTCAGCAAGCTGCCAGCCCTCTGTGCTGGAAAACGCCGTGAATGAGCAGCAGGAGCGACGGCTCCAACTCAAGACTGGAGTTAGGTCAGACTTCTCAGAGGACACATGTCCCAGGATTACATCACTGTCATGTGGCCACGCTGTGCGCTGGGAGCCAATGGGGGGACACAGCAAACAGGCGTGTTTGTTTCAGGCCCTACCAAGATAATAAATTTATTTGTTTAAATCCACATGTAAGCATACACTGATGTGCACATATGCAAATCCAGACTTGACAGGGCTGGGTTTCCATCTCCGGTCACAGGATTACCCTCGTTAGTTCACTGCAGTAACCCCTACAGGCCCGCTCCACCCACTGACGTTCCTCTTCTGTCTGATGAGGACATCGGCGTTTGTGATCTCTCAGAATGTATATTAAAACCAGAATGCCCTGAAGGTGGCAGACAGACAGCAAGACCAATATGAGAAGTCTGGCAGACATTATGAATGAAACCATGTCCACCGACATGAAAACTGCTGACTGCAGCGCTCAGAAAGGAAACATGAGTAGTTATGAACAGAATGAGCTGATGTACCAAGCTGAGTTACTCCTCTGAGAGCAGAGCAGAAAGTAGCAACCACCAGGCCCCAGGGAAGCTGTGACACAGTGTGGCTGCGAGGTAAGGAGGAAACTGGAAACAGAACAGTCCCCGAGAAGGCAAGCACACAACAGTGCTGCTATGAATGAAACACCCAGAGTGCCGGAGCACGGAGAACACAATCAGATTCCAGGACTGCTCTCCCTGCACCATTCTCTCCACCAGCGTCTGTAACTCAAGGGCGAGTGACTCCCCAGAACCTTCCATCTGCCTTTGTTCTCTCCATAATCTTCTTACTTTATTTACTAACAGATAAGAACAGAAAGACCTCAGCTACTGAGCTGTGAGTGCTATGACCCACTCAGCCCCAGCGCCCTCGTCAGTTAGTAGGGCCCAACTGATGGGCCACCTGCCAAGTGTATCACCAAAGCAACTGGACTCTTGAGCCAGACCTCACTGTGACAGCTCAGTACTGCATCGTGCAAGATGGCACCTGGCCCAAGGAGTTGCTTTCTGAGTACAACATGTTCTACAGATAATGAACTGAAGTTACGACAGCTTTTCTCACAGCCAATTCTGTGAGAAAAATAGTGCTAGAGTGGGAGAGAGTGCCAACATAGAATGAAAGAAGCAAAAGTAACCAACGGGCACCAAGAATACTTTTTCAGTGCAGTATTTCATGTGTACACGAGTGAGACAGAGGTTCTTAGACATCAATAACAGATGAATAACCGAGAAATTATAATCAACTACCCAAGCACCTGACAGCAGAGATCCTGCATACTCACTCAGAGTCATTAGTTACCTCTACTCCCAGCATGGACTGGATGGTTCTGACGTAAGTCTCGATTCGGTCATCCTTCAGTTCAACCCAAGCAGGAGGGCTCATGCGCATGCCAATGGGGCCGGCTATCTTCTCTAACATGTTAACCAGTTCTCGAGCCTGATCCGTTGCTCTCTTTGGGTAAAAAAGTGCCCAGAAATGCATGGGGATCTAGGAACAACCACAAGCTAATTTTTAATACTTCTCAACTTAAGACATTCTAAACTTACACTCAGGAGATTTCATTCTAAAGAATAAATCACTCTTCACTGCCTCTGCTTGAGTCCTGCCTTATCCAACTCTTATATTAACAGGGACACAGGTGCTAAGCAAACTGTGGCATAATATGAACCAGCATACAGACACTGAGAATGAAATGATGTCCAACATGAAATCACGTCCAACAGTCTGGATAAAAATCACCAACACAAGGTTGCAAAAGGAGAAGCCAGACACAAAAGTATACTCTTCGACTCCATGTAATATGTAGAGTACAAAAATAGCTGAAAACAATCTATGCAATTAGAAGTCAGAGAGAGGTTATTCTGTGTGTGTGTGTGTGTGTGTGTGTGGTGAGGGGTAAGAAGCAACTGGCAGCATGGAGGGGGAAGCCTCTGGGACTGGGAAAGTTGTTTCTTAACCTTGTTATTGATTATTATACACGTTTGTGAAAATCCATCAAGCTATACACTTGTATCTTTTATTGTATTTCAATATAAATTTAAAAAGATACCAGGTTTGTGAAAAACAGTCAGAAATAATTATAAACACTTTATTACTATATTATTATTATTATTATATACATATATATTCTTTAATGCAAACAGCTAATATATTAATTGCCCTGGAGGGGCACTGTTGTGATCAAATTTGACTTCTTTCCTGGATAAAACCCCCCTCCAGGAACTCTTGGGAGAAAGGAGAAAGGCAGAATGGGTAACAGGCTGGCATTTTAGGAGTTACCATAGCAACCTACTTCCTGTTCCTGTCTGAAGTTAGGCAAAGGGCTTAGCGCTAATCACTTATCAACCGCACTGCTCAGTGGTAATTCACACTGGGGTTTAACTGGGCACTTTCAACAAGGACACGCTAATTTCCACATCTGTAGGAACACTGGTTCTCTCTACCCAAGTCACTTACAGTCAAGATGGAAAGGTCTCTGGTTACTTCCTTAATCCAGTTTAGATCCTGGGATGTGATAAATGAAGTATTTCTTAAATTAATTCTTTCCATGGGTAGAACACGCCCTTCAATCTAAACAGAAGATATAAAACAATGGCTATTTTGAAAGCACTGTTTCTGTTCTCTGTGAGGTCTGGTAATCTCCACCACAGACCCCGTCCCTATTCAAACTTTTCAGAGTAGCAGAAAGAAGAAACCCCTAGCAGTAGAGTCCACTCCAGTGAAAATCTGGACATACCCAGGTGAGATCCTAGAGGCACCGCTTTCTTTATTGAAGCTTCCAGCATGTACAAGAAAGGACTCAAAAACATTGTCTCCTTAGAACCACGGAGTGCAGAAAAATAACCTTTGACAACTTTTCTAATTTTCACTTACTTATTCCTACCGTGTTTGAAAGCCAGACAGGTATGTTCCACCTGCTGGGCTGGGTCATTCCCCAAATGCCCACCACTGCCAGGGCTGGGGCAGGCCAAAGCCAGAAGCCCAGAACTCAACCCAGGTCTCCTATATGGGTGGCAGAGATCCAACTACTTGAACCACCACCTACTTCCTCCCAGGGTGAGCATTAGCAGGAAGCTGATCAGAAGCAGAACTCAGCATTCTGATAGAGGAGGTGTGCATCACAAGTGGCATCTTTAAGATTTTATTTATTTGAAAGGGTGTGTGTGTGGGGGAAGAGATCTCCATCTGTGGTTCACTCCCCGACTGGCCACAATGGCTGGAGCTGCACCGATCTGAGGCCAGAGCCAGCAGTTTCTTCAGGGTCTCCCACACAGGTGCAGGGGCCCCAGCACTTGGGCCATCTGCTGCTGCTTTTCCAGGCCATAGCAGAGAGCAGGCCTGGAAGCGGAGTAGCCAGGACACTTAAGCGGCACCCATATAGGATGCCTGCACTGCAGGCGGAGGCTTAGCCCACTACACCACAAGGCTAGCCTCATTTTTTGGGTAAGATTTTATTTACACAAGTGGCATCTTAACTGCTGTATCAAATGTTGGCTCCAAAAAGATTAAGATTTTTTTATCACCTTTATTTGAAAGGCAGAACTGCAGAGAGAGAGAGAGAGAGATCGATAGATCGATCTATCCGCTGGTTCATTCCCCAAATGGCTGCAATGACCAGAGCTGGGTCAGACCAGAGCCAGGAGCTTCTTCTGGGTCTCCAACATGCATGCAGGGACCCAAATTCTTGGGCCATCCTCCACTGCTTTCCCAGGAGCATTAGCAGGAAGCTGGATCAAAAGTGGAACAGCTGGGACTGGAACCAGCACCAGAATGGGATGACGGTGTAGCAGGTGGCACTTTACCTACTATGCCACAACACTGGCCCCCAAAGTTCTGCTTCTTTAAAATTGTGGGTTTCAGATGCCAAATTTCTTAACCCACTATGCCACAGCACCAATCCCTCCAAAGTTTTTTTTTTTCAATACATTAAAAAAATTATGTGAGAAACAGACAGACATGTGAGAGAGAGAAAAGAGTGAAGTCTCATTCATTGGCTCATTCTCAAACGCCTGCAACAGTTGGCGCTGGGCCAGGTCAAAGTCAGGAGCCAGGAACTCAGTCCCGGAGCTCCTCCACGGGTGGCAGGAACTCAAACACATAAGCTATCACCTCCTGCCTCCCAGGCTGTGCAGTACCAGGAAGCTGGAGTGGAGTGAAGCCCCGGCTACAACCAGGCACCCTGATATGACAAGTGGGTGTCCCAGTCAGCATCCTGATTGCTAGGACAAACCCCTCCTTGCCCCTGAAAAGTATTTTAGGTGAAAAACATCTATTTAAGGGAAAAACTAAAAGCAGAAAATTCAAGGCAGGATTTTTTAATAAGGCCAACCACAGACTAATATTTTACTTTACACAGGAAAAAAAAAAAAGAGAGAAAGAAAAACATATCACGAAAGAACAAATTAAAACAGGGAAAATATATCAGATCTAAATGTCCAAAAACAGGAAATAAGCTGATACATGAATATATGGTTTACTCTGTGATCACTAAATCCACTTTTTAACTGCACATAATACAATCCTGTTCTTACAAAAATAAACAGTAATGCACAGATCATAAAAACTGAATGAGCCCAAATTTACCAGTAATTATCTCTACAGGAAGTGTAATTACGGAGAACTTTGACTCGTTCTTACCTCTACTGTCTGTTTTTATGATTTATTTATTTACTTGAAAAGCGGAGAGACAGAGAGGGAGGGAGATATGGAAAGGCACAAAGAGACACAGAGAGATCTCTATCTGCTGGTTCACTCCTAAAATGGCTGCCAATAGCCAGGGCTGTGGCAGACTGAAGCCAGGAGCCAGGAACTCCATCTGGTCTCCAATGTGGCAGCAGGAGCCCGAGTACTTGGGTCATCATCCACCGCTTTCCCAAGTGCACGGGAAAGCAACGCAATGGCGGTGGGTGGGAAGCAGAGCAGCCAGGATTCAGTCAGCACTCCAAGATGGAATGCCAGCATCACCAGAGCTTAGTCCGCCTGAGCCACATCAGCCCGTTTGTTTTTCTCACTTAATGTAACACTTTATCTACAATAAAAAATTTAATTATTTCTTAATTAGTCTACAAATAGAAAAATATATTAACAAGGGTGTAAGAACCATACTCACATTCTTAAAAGTAACTTCTAGGGGGCAACTGGCAGTATAAAATAATAGCACTAAAGTACAAGTCCCTTAATGATTTTAGTCTCATAAAAGTGACCTCAGAAAATAAGTAATAACATATGCAAAGATTTAGTTACAAATATGTTCACTACCCCACTATTTATAATAGAAAAACACTAAACTCATTTTGCATGTAAAAGGATAGGGAATTGTTGCTTAAATCCATAAGGCAGTCATTAACAATCTTTAGAAGAATATTAACATGGAAAACCATTCAGAGTGTATCAATAAGAAAACCTTTGACTACATACCACGTGCATGCTCACACATGAGAGACTGACGGGTATTTTCCGAAATGTTAACAGTGGCAATCCTGATGTAGAAGCAACACAGGTAGACTTTTTTCTTTGGCTTATTTTTTCTGCATGTTGGAATAATATTAAATAATATGAAAACTTAGCCAAGGTGTTATACTAAATTAAAAAGGAAGACACAAGGAAGGGCACTGTCACACAGAAACCTGGCTATTCTGTATTTCCAATGCAGCTCCCTACTGCTGCACCTGGGAGGCAGCAGGTGATGGCCCACAGGTAGTGGGGCCCCTGCCACCTACATGGGAGACCAGAATGGAGTTGCTGAATGGAGCCTAGCCTAGTCCTGCTGTTGTGGGCATTTGAGGAGTGACTGAGTAGATGGAAGACCTCCCACTGTCATTCTGTTTCTCAACTATATAAATAAATCTTCAAAAACAAGATGCAAACAAGCAGTATAATCATAATTTTACAAAAAAGTTATTCTCAGAGAAAATAATTTTAGAGGAAGTAAATACAATGAAAATATTTTTTATATGTGCTTAAAATAAATTTTTCTGAGATAGCATCATTGGGTCTTTCTGTGTTCATATTAATTTTTAAAAATTTTTTTCCCAGAAAACTTATTTAAGGTATGCTAACTTTGATGCACTTAATAAATACAACTTTAGGAACAGTGATTCCTCCCACCATACCCACCCTCCTACCCACTCTCTTAACCTTCTTCCTCCCTCTCCTCTTCCCATCCATACTTTTTACTAAGATCTACTTTCAATTAACTTTATACACATCAGATGTACTCTACACTGAGTTCAACAAATAATAGCATCATTGGGTTTTATCATTTTTATTTATTATTTAATACATCAGTACTGTATTTTCTTCTGTACATTTTCCAATGTCTCCACATTTTCCTTATTGACTGCAATGTTAGAACTATTTTTTAACATTTACTCTTTAAAGATTATTTATTTGAAAGGTTGAGAGAAAAGAAAGAGAAGGAGCAAGAGAGAGATCTCCCACCTGCTGATTCACATTCCCAAATGCCTGCAACAGTCAGAGCAGGGCCAGAATGAAGCCAGGAACTAGGAGCTCCACCCAGGTCTCCCATGTGGGTGGCAGGGACCCAAATACTTGAGCCATCACCAACTAACTGCCTCCCAGGGTGTGCATTATGAAGTAGAGGTGGGATCTAATCTCAGGTACTTGGATATGGCCTGCAGGCAGCAACCTAACCTGTTGCAACACAGTGTCTACCATACTATGTATTATTTTTTGAATGAAGAAAAAAAAGATAGAAACAAAGAGTCAGTACAGAGTGCAAGAGGACTACACAATAAGGAAAGAGTTAATTATTTTGGTATAACCTCAAAAGAAAAGGGGAAATAGCAAAAATTTATCAAACACACTTGCTGTATATCAGATAATATACTGAAATATTACAATTATTTTAATTCAACTACTACCCTTACTTTATTATTAACTTTAATTTTTTTAACCTAAAAACCTTGTATAAAGTATACAAACTTCATGCTTTTCATATATACAAATTTAGGAATACAGTGATTCTTCCAACCCACCCTCCCTCCCACCCACACTCCCAGCATTCTTACTTCCTACTAAGATCTATTTTCAATTAACTTTATACATATAATATTAACTCTACACTAAGTAAAGAATCCAACAAATAGTATGAAACAACAACAAAACTGTTCAACAGTCAAGACAAGGGCTGTTCAAAGTCACTGCATCTCAAAGTATCAATTTTACTCCCAGAGATTACCTTTTAGGCACTGTATTTGTTGTCACAGATCAGGGAGAACACATGGTGTTTGTCCTTTTAGGACTGGCTCATTTCACTTCTAAATGTTTTCTAGTTGCATCCATTTTGTTGGAAATGACAGGATTTTTTTTTTGCCACTGTGTAGTTTTCCATGGTGTACATACACCATAATTTCTTTACCCAGTCTTCAACTGATGGACATTTGGGTTAACCCCATCTCCTAGCTATTGTGAATTGTGCTGCAATCAACATGGAGGTGCAAACAACTCTTTATTAGGCTGATTTCATTTCCCTTGGGTAAATTCCCAGGAGTGGGGTGGCTGGTCATGTGGTAGGTCTCTCAGATGTCTGAGGTTTATCTCCATACTATCTTCCACAGTGGCTGTACCAGTTTACATTCCCACCAACAGCGGATTAGGGTACCTTTATCCGCACCTCTTTGCCAGCATTTGTTATTTGTTGAATTCTGTAGAAAGACATTCTAACTGAAACCTCATTGTGGTTTGATTTGCATTTCCCTGATAGCTAATGATCTTGAGCATTTTTTCACGTGTCTGTCGGCCATTCAGATTTCCTCTTTTGAAAAATGTCAGTTCAAGTCTTTCCCCATTTTTTAACTTGATTTTTTCATTGTTGAGTTTCTTGAGCTCCTTACAGAGTCTGGATATTAACCCTTTATCAGCTGCATAGTTTGCAAATATTTTCTCCCATTCTGTTGGTTGCCTCTTCACTTTGTTAAGTGTTTCTTTTGCAGTGCAGAAGCCTCTCAAGTTGATGTAATCCTATTTGTCAATTTTGGCTTAGATTGCCCACACTTCTGGGGTCTTTTCCAAGAGGTATCTGCCTATGCCCATGTCTCACAGGGTTTCCCCAGTGTTCTCTGGGTAGTAGAGTTAGGTCTTTCATCCATGTCGAGTGGGCTTTTGCATAAGGTGCAAGGCAGAGATCCAGCACCACGTGTTGAAGAGACTGTCCTTGCTCCAAGGATTGGTTTTAGCTCCTCTGTCGAAGATAAGTTGGTTATACATGACTGGACTGATTTTAGTTGTTTCTACTCTATTCCATTGGTCAAACCACCTTTTTTTTTTTTTTTTCCCCCAGCACCAGGCTGTTTCAATTATAACAGCACTGCAGTATGTCTTGACATCTGCTAACATGATACCTCTGGCTTTGTTTTTGTTGTAGAAGATTGCTTTAACTACTCAGGGTCTTCTGTGTTTCCACATGAATTTCTGCTTGGCCCAACCAACCAAAAAAAAAATTATTTTTTTCTGGTTTAGGAATTAAGGAGGAGTTGGAAGATTCCCTCCCTTTCAATTGTTTTATATAGCTTGAGAATTGGAGTTCTTTAAATGTCTGGTAGAATTCAGCAGTGAAGGGGCTGGTGCTGTGGCATGGCAGGTAAAGTTGCCGCCTGCAGTGCTGGCATCCTCTATGGGCACCTGGTTTGAGTCCCAGCCGGTCCACTTCCAATCCAACTCTCTACTATGGTTTGAAAAGCAGCAGAAGATGGCCCAAGTCCGTGGGTCCCTGCACTTACATGGGAGACCTGGAGGAAGCTCCAAGCTCCTGGCTTTGGATCAGCGCAGCTCCAGCTGTTGAGACCAATTGGGGAGTGGACCAGCAGGTGGAAGACCACTCTCTGTGTAACTCTTTCAAATGAATAAATTAAAAAAAAAAAAGAATTCAGTAGTGAAGCCTCCAGGACTGGGTTTTTCTTTGTTGGGAGGGTCTTTATTACTGATTCAATCTCTGTCTTGGTTATTGGTCTGTTTAGGTTTTCTGTGTCTTCATGGCTCAATTTTGGTAGATTGTACGTGTCCAGGAATCTTTTCATTTCTTCTAGGTTTCCCAATTTGTTGGTATACAGCTCTTTGTAGTAATTCCTGATGATTCTTTTTATTTATTTGGTATCTGTTATTACATTTCCTTTCTCAACTCTGATTTTATTAATTTGTGTCTTCTACTTTTTTCTTTTCTTTGGTTAGTTGGGCCAATTGTGTATCAATTTCATTTTTTCAAAAAACCAGCTCTTCATTTCTCTGGTTTTTTTCCTCTGGTTTTTTGGATTGTGTTTTAGGTTACAATTTTATTTACTTCTTAATTTTTTAAAAAATTTGAGAGGCAGAGTTACAGAGAGAGAGAGAGGTCTTCCACATACTGGTTCACTCCCTAGATGGCTTCCATAGTGAGAGCTGAGTTGATCTAAAGCCAGGAGTCTCCTTTGGGGCTCCCACATGGGTGCAGAGCCCCCCGAGCATTTGGACCATCCTCTACTGCCTTCCCAGGCCACAGCACAGAGCCTGATCAGAAGAAGAGCAGCCAGGACATGAACCAAGGCCCCCATGGGATGCTGGCGCTGCACGCCGAGGCTTAGCCCACTATGCCACAGCGCTGACTCTTCTAATTTTAATTATTCCTTTCTCCTACTAATGTGGGGTTTCGTTTGCTGTTTTTCTAGACCCTTGAGATATATCGACAGCTTATTTGGTGCCTTTCCAATTCTCTGATGTAGGCACAAACTGCTATAAACTTCCCTCTTAAAACTGCTTTTGCTGTAGCCCATTAAGTTTTTTTTTTTTTTTTTTTTTGACAGGCAGAGTGGATAGTGAGAGAGAGAGACAGGTCTTCCTTTTTGCCATTGGTTCACCCTCCAATGGCAGCTGCGGACGGCGCATCGTGCTGATCAGAAGGCAGGAGCCAGGTGCTTCTCCTGGTCTCCCATGCGGGTGCAGGGCCCAAGCACTTGGGCCATCCTCCACTGCACTGCCGGGCCACAGCAGAGAGCTGGCCTGGAAGAGGGGCAACGGGGACAGAATCCGGCGCCCCAACCGGGACTAGAACCCGGTGTGCCGGCGCCGCAAGGCGGAGGATTAGCCTGTTAAGCCACGGCGCCGGCCGGTATATCCCATTAAGTTTTGATGTCATATTCTTATCTTCATTCGTTTCCAGAAATATGCTGACATCTGATTTCTTCTATAACTCACTGCTCATTCAAGAGCATGCTGTTTATTCTCCATGTGTTCGATATGTCCTAGAGACTTCTGAGTTGTTCATTTCCAGATTTATTGCATTGTAGTTAGAGAAGATGCATGGTATGACTTTGAATTTTTGAATTTGCTGACTTGCTTTATGGCCTAGCATGTGGTCTATCCTAGAGAAAGTTCCATGCGATGGTGAAAAGAATGTGTATTCTGCAACTGTACAATGAAAAGTTCTGTATATATCCATTAGGTCCATTTGGTCTGTACTGTTAATTCTGTTCTTTCTTTGCTGATTTTTTTGTCTGGTTGATCTGTCCATTGCTGCAAATTGGGTACTGAAGATCCCCATTACTACGTGTGTGTGGAGTCTATGTCTCTCTTTAGACATTAACATTTCTTTTAAATAGCCAGGTGTCCTATAATTGGGTGCATATCTGCTTATTATGATCACATTTTCCTGTTGAATTGAACTCTTAATCATTACATAGTGCCCTTGTCTCTTTTAACAGTTTTTGTGTTAAAGCCTATTTTCTCCGATATTAGGATGGTTATATCAGTTCCCTTTTTTTTTGTTTCCATTAGCATGGAATATCTTTTTCCACCTTTTTTTAAAAAAAAAACAACAAAGATTTATTTATATATTTATGAGAAGCTAGAGTTATAGAGGCAGAGAGAGGCACATAGACAGGCAGAGAGAAATGTTCCATCTGCTGATTCACTCCCCATATGGCTGCAATGGCTGGAGCTGGGCTGATCTGAAGCCAGGAGTCAGGAGCTTCTTCTGGGTCTCCCACATGGGTGCAGAGGCCCAAGGACTTGGGCCATCTTCTACTGCTTTCCCAGGCCATAGCAGAGAACTGGATTGGAAGTGGAGCTGCCTGGACTAGAATCTGTGTCCATGTGCGATGCAGGCACTGCAGGCGGCGACTTTACCTGCTACACCACAGTGCCAGCCCCTTTTTCCATCCTTTCACTCTCAGTCTATGGGTATCTTTGTTGTTAAGAAGTGTTTCCTGTAGGCAGAAAAGTAGACAGATCTTGTTTTTTAATCCATTCTGCCAGTCTGTATCTTTTAATTGGAAAGTTGAGGCCATTTTCATTCACAGTTACTACTGGTAAGTAACGACATGGTCCTAACATTTTTGCATAGTTACTCCTATTATTTACTTTGAATTTCCTTTGTACTTTTACTGGGAGATTTTTCTACCTTCACATTCTTTCATAGTGATGGCCATGCTTCTGTGTTTCTGTGTGTAGCAAGCACATCCTTAGCATCTTTTGTAAGGCTTGGTGGGTGGTGACAATTTCTTTCAATTTCTGTTTGTCATGGAAGGTCTTTTTTTTTTTTTTTTTTTTTTTAATTTTTTGACAGGCAGAGTGGACAGTGAGAGAGAGACAGAGAGAAAGGTCTTCCTTTTTGCCGTTGGTTCACCCTCCAATGGCCGCCGCGGTAGCGCGCTGCGGCCGGCGCACCGCGCTGTTCCGATGGCAGGAGCCAGGTGCTTCTCCTGGTCTCCCATGGGGTGCAGGACCCAAGGACTTGGGCCATCCTCCACTGCACTCCCTAGCCACAGCAGAGAGCTGGCCTGGAAGAGGGGCAACCGGGACAGGATCGGTGCCCCGACAGGGACTAGAACCCGGTGTGCCGGCGCCGCAAGGCGGAGGATTAGCCTAGTGAGCCGCGGCGCCGGCCATGGAAGGTCTTTATTTCACCTTCATTCATAAATGAAAACTCTGCAGGGTACAGTATTCTGGGTTGACAGTTCTTTTCTCTTAAGACTTGGAATATATCTCATTCTCTCCTAGCCTGTAGGGTTTCTGATGAGAGAAGTTGGCTGTGAGTCTAACTGGAGATCCTCTGAAGTAATCTGGTGTTTCTCTCATGCACATTTTAGAATCTTCCCTTCATGTTTTTACTGTGGAGAACTTGACTATAATGTGTCAGGGTGAGGATCTTTTCTGGTCATGTCTATTTGGAGTTCTATGTGCTTCCTGTACTTGGATATCCCCTTCTTTCTCCAAATTGGAGAAGTTTTCTGTAATTATTTCACTAAAATAGGCCTTTTAGTCTATTCTCTCTTTCCACGCATTCCGGAATTTCTAAGATTCAGATATTGGGTCGTCTGATAGTATTCCATAAGTCTTAAAAACTGTTTTTAATTTTTCCAATTTTTTTTTTGTCTGACTGCAAAATTTCCAGAGATTCACCTTCTAACTCAGATATTCTTTCTTCTGCCTCACTGAGTCTGGTGTTTAGGTTTTCCACCACATTTTTTATTTGACCTACTGAATTCTTCATTTCTAATATTTCAATTTGATTTCTCTTTAAAAATCTCAATTTCATGGGAAAATTTTTATTCATGTTATGTATGGATTTCTTAAATTCATGAACTTGCTTCTGATTACTTCCAAGTAATCCTGTGATTAATTTTTTGAATTCTGTTTCTGGCATTTCATCAATCTCTTCATCTTCACATTCCACTACTGAAGTGTTGTTGTGTTCCTTTAGGGGTGCGTCATGTTGTCTTCCTTATTCTTGTTTCTTGAATTTCTGGGTTTATTTTTAGGGATTTGTGGAGATACTTGGTTTTTTTGTTTGTTTGTTCCTCTGATGACTTTTACCTTTGGTCTATTCCTCTGTGGCTTAGTGGAGTGTCTGCTCTCTCCATGCATACCCAGAGGCATGTGCTGGGTGTGGCCAGGGAGCTCTGTGTAGTGCTCCAGGGTGAGGGGAGTGTCCAAGGTGAAACTCAAGTTGGGTGTGGTAGATCTCTGTTTTTATCAGAGGAGAGGTTTTGATCAGGTGCATTGGTACGGTCTAATCATCACCTCCCCTCCTCCAAGGTGACCAATGCCCGGATGCTAGCCTCAGTGGGTGCAATATTCATACGCACTCCAACAAGCAGCACCCAAAGGATCTGTGCAGTCCTCAGTGTGAGCATAGATCCCATTGCGCTGACCCACTCCAGGCAATCAGGGAGCCCTGCCTGTTAAACAGAGGCAGAACTCTTCCAGATGCAGCTGCTTGTGGGTCCTCGGTCCAGGTAGCCTAAGTACCAGAGTCTGTGACGTGCTGGGAGGCTGGGGCACCTCCCAGTCCTCTGTGAGCACTCAGACCTGTCAATCCTCCCAGCCAGACTCAGGCGTCTCCTCGTGGCTGGTTGCTGGACACACGGACTGAAGACTGCACAGCTGTTACATCTGTCCAAGATGGTGCCCACCCTATCTCTGCTAGTTGTAGGTCGCTGCTGCCAAGGGGGTGGTGAGACAGAAATGCCCCTTTTCTCCCTCTAGGTTGGCAGGTACACTGTTCCCCGGGGGTCCAGGCTGGACTCACGCCAGGCTCTTCCCACAGCTTTATCACCAGTGGCTTGGGCTGCTGCTGCAGGCCAGCACTCACCTCACGCTCCAAAGCTGGTGCTGGGGCTCTCGGCTGCTGGGGGCCAGTGGTGTCTGTGTTTGTGCTATGCGTCTACATCCTCCATGCAGATCCACAGCATCTCTCTAACTTCCAAGGAGTTCCCACTGCAGTTTTCTTGCTAACCCTTCCCCAAGATTACACTCTGCACTTTTTTTTTTTTTTTTTTTTTGTAACCACCTTCTCGTAGACTGGAGCAGTAAGCTCCCTCCCTGTTCTGCCATCTTGGAATCCTCCCTTACCTTACAGACATCAAAATGAAGAGGTGCTACATAACTTGCTCAGAGTGAGGGTTCTCTGAAAAGTTCATAGAAAATGAAATTAAAAGGTGAGTTCAAGGACAGGTGTTCAGCCTGGAGTTATGACACTCACATCCCACAGTGCAGTTATCTGGGTTCAATTCTACGCTCAGGCTCCTGACTCTGGCTTCCTACCAATGCAGACCCTGGAGGCAGTGGAGATGGCTCAAGTAATTGGGTTCCCACTGCCCACCTGGGAGATTTGGATTGCATTCCCAGTTTCTGGCTTGGGGCCAAGATTTTGGAATGTGAACCAGCAGGCAGGAACACCCTCTACTACCCGCCCTCAAATACATTAATCCTCTTCAAAAAGATAAGCTTATTTATTTTGAAATCTAAACATATGGGGAATACACATTACACTACAATATACATTACAATACACTGAAAATACACATTAAGAAAACCTACACGTGGATTTCAAAATATTGTTGCACCCAAATAAACTCATCTTTTAATTCCATTTTCCCGTAAACTTTATGAAACATCCTTATAATCAAAGTGGCAAATGGTAGAATTAGAATTTGAAGTCCCCTATACCTCTCCACCAACCCTGCTGTCTGCACTATGGAATACATCAGCACTAGTCAACAGCCCACTCCAGCAAGCCTCAGGAAGAAAGTGCCCCTAGATGATCACATCTTACAAATGCAGAATTCTTATGGAAAGAACAACAGTAGTTTAGTCAAGGAAACACAGGGTAATTATTTGGGGGGGAAACTTGAAAAGAAAAAGGAAAGACATATAGCACCTTAAGAATAATTGGGGGGCCCAGCAGCATTGTAGCCCAGCAGGATAAGCCTCCACCTGTGGCACCGACATCCCATATGAGAGCTGGGTCAAGTCCTGGTTGCTCCACTTCCAAGCCAGCTCCCTGTTAATGCACCTGGGAAAGCAGCAGAGGGTGGCCCAAGTGCTTGGGTCCCTACCGCCCACATAAGAGACCTGTATGGAATGCCAGGCTCTTGGATTTGGCCTGGACCAGCCCTGGCCATTGATGCCATTTGGTGGAATCAATCAGTGATGGAAGATATTACCTCTCTCAAATGCTGCCTTCCAAACAAAGAAAATAAATCTCTAAAAAAAAAAAAAAAAAAAAAAAAAAAGGTATAGGGACCGGTGCCTGTGGCTTAGTAGGCTAAGTACCAGCATCCCAAATGGGCACCAGTTCGTGTCCCAGATGCTCCTCTTTTGACCCAACTCTCTTCTATGGGTTGGGAAAGCAGGGGAAGATGGCCCAAGTGCTTAGACCCCTGCACCCAGGTTGGGGACCCAGAAGAAGCTCCCGGCTCCTGGCTTCAGATGGGTTCAGCTCCGGCCATCGCGGCCAGTTGGGGAGTGAACCAGCAGATGGAAGACCTCTTTCTCTCTGTGTTTATTCCTCTCTATCTCTTAAATAAATAAAAAATCTTTTTTAAAAAAAGGTATAATTAAGGTTGGGATCCTGAAAATGAGCAAATGTTAAGTCAAAATTCCTTTTGCTATTTAGCCAGAAATGAATACCTCCTTCTCCTGGGAAGTGATACTAGCAAATTAAGTCAAGGCAATTTAAGAACCATGATTGGAATCGAGAAACAAACAAACAAAAAAAAAACCAGAATGTAAGAACAAAGCAAAGCTTCGAAAGTCGGAGTACGTTAGGAAGTCATTATCCAGTGTCACAAAGCTCTGAACCTTTGGGTACACTGTCTCTGACCCCGCCCATCGCCTGGTTTACCTTATGCACATCCTTTTGAAGACAGAGCCCCCAGCGTGTCAGCTCACTGTTGGCTGTCTCATTCTTCGAAATTCTCTGCAGCAAGCATTCTAAAGCATTGTGGTGCTGCTTTGGGCTCAGGTTGATCTGCTGGGTCAAATCCTAAACAGAATCCAAATGGGAATAGTAAGTTTTAAGTATTCATTTCTCCAGCTGAGGGTTACAAACCCCAATGTCTCTACGATGCTATCAGGAAGTGGGCACTCGGGCTTGCAGTCTAGACTGTTCTGTCCTACATCTCAATGCCAGGATTCTGTTCCCAGCTCTGGCTCCTGACCCAGCTTCCCACACTGGGAGACAGCAGTGCTGGCTCCAGGAACTGGATTCCTGTCACCCAAGTGGGAGACCCAGATTGGGATCCTGGCTCCTGGCTCCAGTCCTGGTCCAGCCAGGGCTGTGATGAGCATTTATGGATTAAACCACGTGATAGAAGCTGTCTCCCCAATAATAAAAAAAAAAAAAAAGCAAATTGTTTCCAGAAGAATCTCCTTCCCACTGAAACCAGCAGAAACTTTTAAATATCACCAAGGAAAATATCTCAGGAATACAAATGAGGTAAAAAGTTAAAATTTACTAATAAAAGAATTTTAAATATTATTGATGCTTCCTTGTGACATCTGAATCTTGTATCTTTCTCAAAGTGAATTTGAAATCCCAAGATATTCCATGAGACAGGAGCAAAAAAGAGACTTGATTATACCTGTTTAAAATTTGCGAGGAGAAATATCACGGGCCAGTCATCCAGCTTTACATAACAGAAAAGTATCTTCACTTTTTTAAAAAAGATTTATTTATTTATCTGAAAGAGTTACAGAGGCTGGTGCTATGGTGTAGCTAGGGTAAAACCACTGCCTGCAGTGCCAGCATCCCATATGGGCTCCAGTTCAAGTCCCAGCTGTTCCACTTCTGATTCAGCTCTCTGCTAAGCCTGTGACAGCAGTGGAGGATGGCCCAAGTCCTTGGGCCCCTGCACCCACATGGGAGACGCCGAGCAAGCTCCTGGCTCCTGGCTTCGGATTAGTGCAGCTCTGGCCATTGCGGCCAATTTGAGAGTGAACCAGTGGATGTAAGACCTCTCTCTCTGCCTCTCTTTCTCTCTTTGTGTAACTCTTTCAAATAAGTAAATAAATTTTAAAAAAAAAAAAAAGTTACAGAGAAGGAGAGGTAGAGGCAAAGAGAGAGAGAGTGAAAGTGAGCTTCTACCCACTGGTTTACTTCTCCAATGGCCAGGTCAAAGGTAGGAGCCAGGAGCTTCTTCCAGGTCTCCCATATGGGTGCAGGGGTACTAGGACTGGGGATATCCTCTGCTGCTTTCTCATGTACATCAGTAGGGAGCTGGATCAGAAAAGGAGTAGCCAGGATTATGGGAGTAGTCCATATGGGATGCTGGTGTTGCAGGCGGCAGCTTTACCCACTAAACCATAGCACTGGCCCCAACTATCTTCACTCTTAGGCTTTATGTCATGCTATGCTAGTCATTCGGTGTCACCATGACTTGCCAGTGTTTTAGGTATAGCAGGTGCCTGCTCCATGTGTAACTGAGAAGTATCTAACAGGTAAATGAAGAGTCGGAATCACATGGTGAGTTCTTTGTTGTTTTAGGACCAATGAACTGTATGGCCACTGTTCACTAAGTCCACGAGGTTACAAGCAGAGCACTGTGACCATAAAATTATTAGGCAACTGGGAGTCATAAGGAAGGGGACCTGACCCACACAGTCAAAGCAGAAGGACTGCAAAGTAAACATGACTGAAATCTCTTCCACGAACTTTGAGCCATACTTCAGGCTCATTATGATGCTAAAAATCCTATGTGGCATAAAAGTCCAGGACGGACAAGGGCTGGGAAGCGAGGCAGCAGAGCGTGGCCCTTCCAGAACAGGAAGAAAGCATTTGTGGAGGTCCGGCACCCACACCGCCTGGTGCACACTGCCCACCACCCCTCCCCCATCTCTGCTCTTGGCTATGTCCTACGGGAGCTGACGCAGTGTCCCCAGAGCCTCGGCATCCCATCCATGGCTCCTGACTCGTTGGTGTTGTGCCCCATCACCTCTTCCACACCTTCAAATAAACCAAAGGTTTAGGGAAATGGTAGAGCAACGTCCTCCTCTCAAGAACCTCATCTGTGGTCCCATGACCAGTCTACAATCAGCCATCTACTCAGTGAGGATGAAGACAGAGGTGTTGGTTTCCTCTTGCCTTACGATTCAGTCCCTCAAAGGGAGCTGTGACGTGCCTTTACACACGGGGTAGAGAGAGACAGGTAAGACGTTTCACAGAGAGAAGGGGTAGGAGCTGAAGAACGAATGTGCCCAGGTAACAGTTCGAGCCAGGGTCACAGCCAGAACTTGGCCTGGCACTAACTCAAACTGCCATCCAAAACGCCGCTGCTCAGAGCAGGGGCTCCCTGCCGAGAACAGCAGACTCCAACCTTCATGGCTCTGAAGTCCTTCTTCATCTTTTCTGGGATTCCAGTCATGAAGGAAAGCTCGGGCAGCAGCAAGATTTCACCTTTCAGTAGCTTTGGGCAAAGAACAGAGGGCAAAGTAAGGAATCAGAGAGAGGATGCGTGGATCCTTGACCCATACAAGATGTGCCACAGCCCAGGGCTGGCCCTCAGTGACCCGACTTGTACACTGAGGAAACTAAAACCCTGGAAATGAGGGCAGGGGATTCAAGAAGCATTTTCCCGTACTCAGTGAGAATACATATAGCCTGCCATGTTGTGGAAAGGGGCATATATTGAAATTGTCCAAAGGAAATGAAAACTAGAAAAAAAGAATTGTCTCTCTTAGGCCTCCAGACAATGGTAGGAACACAGCTGATGAGGTTGTGTGTCTCTACCTCATCTTACTCTGCTCTTCCTTTAGTCTTAGTAGCTCAGCACAGGGGAGACAAGAGACAAGAGACTTCCCCCAGCCTGTACCTGTCAAAAGAAATGTCTACACTCCCGCCCGAATGAACCCAAAGCTTTAATCCTGAATCACAGGAAATTCTCCGTTCCTTCTGTCCAAATCACTCAGGTGGCTAGTCAGCTCCTCCTTGTAGGGACTTGAGAGACAAATGAATGGCACAGCCATGAACAGCCTTCCCCAACCGTGCTGCAGTCACTGCTCTCCAGCTCTCACAGAGCTGATGGACAGATGAAGAACGGGGTGGGAAGTGCAAGCTGACCCCACTCACCATGCCATGGTTATTCTGTCTCTCACTGGGCCTGTGAATCAGCAGTGGCTGGTCCTCTTCCTTCACCGTGATCCCGTAGTTTTTGCTAAAGCAAGATGGAGGCAAGAAAACATTTCAAAAGCGACATACCACTCTAACAGCAACACAGCCCAAGTCTCTTAACAGGACTGATGTACACATCCATATTACAGCCCTGTCCAGGATCCATGGGAGAGATCATAATATATTTGTAAGTGGGAAAAGCAGACTCCTATTACACCACCAATTAAGCAGAAGAGCAATAAGGCTAAATTATAGGGTGTAGGGAATGGAGAAGTAAGATGAGACACATAACTTGAATTTTGTCTCTCCAAATGGATACCTAACAAAATCAGCAAAAAAACCCTGAGAACAATTTATATGCAGTAACTTTCAAAGGCACTAAAAGAAAACTGTAAGGGTAACATATTCAGGTCAATTCCCACCAATGAGGTGGGCCTATCACTAATTCAAGTGCTGTGAAGTGTCAGGCTGAGTGCTGTCACGGAGCTCAAACACCCTGCTGAAGGATGGGGTCCGACACCCCCGCCCCTTCTTCCTACCTGTAGTACTCCAAGAACGTGATCTCCTTGCCGTCAGACATCGTGAAGCTATCTTTGGGAGTCTTATTCCAATCCACATCATCAATGCGATAGGTACGATTGTTGTATCGGGTGATAACGATATTGCCCACCAGCAGCTTACTACACTCATCCTGGAAGTTCTCCTTGTTCTGCTGATACATGGCATGCCTTTGAAAAGGAAGAAGACCTGGGGGTTATGTCTGTTGACACAAAGAAATAATACCGGGATGGAAACTTAAAAAATAATAATTTAGGGGTCTAATCACAGTGAGCCCGTGGCACCACAAAGCTCCAATTGTGTTTTATGAGATAGACTTCTTGATTTCTTGATGCTTTTATTTTTAAACATAAAATTGTCAACAAAAATAGTGAAATAAATCATTAAAAGCAGCAACTACATATTTAAAAATTCACTGTATTCTTTACAGTACTTTTATTAAAACAAGCACGGGTTTTCATCATCACTAGGACACAGTTACAGGAGGCACAGTGAAAGCGTTCTTTTTAACGGAATTTGCCCTCTCCTAGCTGCAGGAGGACAGCACCAAACCTGTACCTATCAGAAGACACTTGGCACGATGCTAAAGATGAAGAAGGAGAAAGCCACACAGACACCTTGGGAAGAGCGCCGTGAACAGGCAACAGAGGACCTCACAGAAACCACACGGAAAGACACGCAGGGAGCCAAGGAGCGTCAGAGGCAGCTGACGGCTGGAGGAGGAACCTGCCTGGCAGACCAGCTGGGGCTGGGGAGGGAGCAACAGCCCAGGCAGAGGAAGGCAGGAAGGGGTAATCGCACAGCTGCAGTCAGGGAAGTCAGTAAGAAAAGGGAGTAAAAACTGACATTTCTTCTGGTGCAGACTTCTTCAAATCCATGCAGAGTTTCTCCTAATACATATTTTCCATGAGATTTACAAAAATCACTTAGCACTGTGATAGAACTGGGTGTTTGCCTTATACATTGTTGATGGGATGTAAATTAGTCTAGCTACTGTGGAGATTTTTCTTTTTTTTTTTTTTTTTTTTTCGATAGGCAGAGTGAGAGAGACAGAAAGAAAGGTCTTCCCTCCGTTGGTTCACCCCCTAAGTGGCTGCTACGGCCAGCACGCTGCGCCGATCCGAAGCCAGGAGCCAGGTGTTTCCTCCTGGTCTCCCATGCGGGTGCAGGGCCCAAGCACTTGGGCCATCCTCCACTGCATAAAGAACTCTGACAACTCAATCATAAACACACAAGCCGATTAAAAATAGGCAGAGGATCTAAGTAGACATTTCTCCAAAGAAGATACACAGATTGTCAACAGGGATATGAAAAGTACATGGTATCAAGGGTCACCAGGGAAATCCAAACCCAAATCACAAGAAGAAAGCACTTCACAATGACTAGCATAATTAACAAGTGTTGAAAAGAAGGCAAACTACAATCCTCACATACTGTTGAGTGGGAATGTAGCCTGGTATAATAACTGGTCAATGGTCTGGCCACTCCTTAAAAAGTTAAACATACACCCTATCATCTGTTCCTAGCATTCTGTTCCTAGATAGCTATGCAAGAAAACTAAAAACATATATCCAAAAAATACCACACACCAAGGTTCATAACAGCATTAATCATCATAGTCAAAAGGTGAAAACAGGACCAGCTGTGGTATAGCAGGTGGGGCCACCGCCTGCAGTGTTGGCATCCATATGGGTGCTGGTTCAAATCTCGGCTGCTCCACTTCCATTCTGGCTCTCTGCTGTGGCCTGGGGAAGCAGAAGATGGTCCAAGTCCTTTGGCCTCTGTACCTTCATGGGAGGTCCAGGCGAAGCTCCTGTCTCCCGGCTTCAAATCAGCACAGTTTGGCCATTGCAGCCATCTGGGAAGTGGAGCAGTGGATGGAAGACCTCTCTCTCTTTCTCTCTCTCTCTCTGCCTCTGCTTCTGCCTCTCTGTAACTGCCTTTCAAACAGATGAATAGATCTTAAAAAAAATAAATAAACGTGAAAACAACCCGAATTTCCATCAACTGATGGAATGAGTAAATAGAAGTCAGTATACCTGGGGTCGGCACTGTGGCAAGCAGGTGATGGCGCTGCCTGCCAGGTCGGCATCCCATATGGGCAATGGTTCGTGTCCCGGCTGCTCCACTTCCAATCCAACTCCCTAATATGGTCTGGGAAAAGCAGTGGAAGATGGGCTAAGTGTTTGGGCCCCTGCCACTTATGCAGGAGACCTGGATGAAGCTCCTGGCTCCTGGCTGTCTGCAGAATGAATGAGTAGGTGGAAAATGTCTCTGTCTCTCCCTCTCTCTCTCTTTTTTTTTAAAAGATTTATTTATTTATTTGAAAGTCAGAGAGGAGAAGCAGAGAGAGAGGTCTTCCACCGATGGTTCACTCCCCAATTGGCCGCAATGGTGGGAGCTGTGCCAATCTGGAGCTTCTTCCAGGTCTCCCACATGGGTGCAGGGGTCCAAGGACTTGGACCAGCTTCTACTGCTTTCCCAGGCCATAGCAGAGAGCTGGATCAGAAAAGGAGCAGCCGGGTCTAGAACCAGTGCCCATATGGGATGCCAGCGCTTTAGGCCAGGGCATTAACCCACTGTGCTACAACACCAGCCCTTCCCTCTAACCCTTTCAAACAAATAAATCTTTTTTAATATGGTAATATCCATTCAGCAGACTAGTATTCCATGATAAAAAGGAATAAAATATTCATACCTATTACTACACAAATGGATTTTGAAAACATGATGTCAGGTTTATCTGAAATGTTTGGAATATAAAATTAAGGTCTAAGGGGCAGGATAAGAAATTGGAAAGTGATGACTAAGAAATGCAAAGTTTCTTTTTGAGATAACAAAAATGTTCTAAAATTGACTATAGTGACTATAGTACAACTCTGTGAATCTGAAAACCACTGAGATTTAAATGGGTAGACTGTACAGTATGTGAAGTATATCTCAATAAAGCTATTAAAAAGATGAGGTATAGTCACATTACCTTATATGTATATTTATATTAATAGATTCATCATCTTAGTTTCTATGGGTTGAGGACTTGAGGGAAAGGGGCCAGCGTTGTGGTGCAATGGGTTAAGCCACTGCCTGTGATGCCAGCATCTCATACAAGCAACAGTTAGTGTCCTGGCTGCTGCACTTCTGATCCATCACCCTGCTAATGGCCTGGGAAAAGCAGCAGAGATGGCCCAAGTGTCTGGGCCCCTGGCACACATGTGGAAGACCTGGATGATGCTCCTGGCTTTGGCCTGGCCCAGCACTGGCCATCCCAGCCATAAGCAGGTGGGAGATCTCTCTCTCTTTCTCTCTCTGTCTTCTACCTCTCTAACTCTGACTTTCAAAATAAATTTGGGGCCAGCGCTGTGGTGCAGCGGGTTAACACCCTGTCCTGAAGCACCAGCATCCCATATGGGTGCCAGTTCGAGACCCGGCTGCTCCACTTCTGATCCAGCTCTCTGTTGTGGCCTGGGAAAGCAGTAGAAGATGGCCCAAGTCCTTGGGCCCCTGCACCCACGTGGGAGATCCAGAGGCTCCTGGCTCCGGATCAGTGTAGCTCCGGCCACTGCAGCCAACTGGGGAGTGAACCATAGGGTGGAAGACCTCTCTCTCTGCCTCTCCTTTCTCTGTGTAACTCTGACTTTCAAATAATTAAAATAAATCTTTAAAAAAATAAAGTAATAAATCTTTTAAAAAGAGATTGACAGAACATGGGGAGGCTTAGCTGGGTGCCCCTTGTTTGGTCTCACACAGCTGCAGGCATCTCCAGGAGCAACCGAGGATGTTTCTAGACTCACTTCAGTGGACCACACCACTGAGCAGCAGTCTGCTGTATTGATTTGTCATGTTTTGCTTACCCACTCATCAGCTGATAGAATTTCGGGTTGTCTCCACATATTGGCTATTTTGAATATTTTATGCTGTTCTGAACCTTGGTGCACAGTTTTGCTTTTTTTGGCACCTGGCTTCCCCCAGGGTGAGTACTCAAGTACACAGCACGGCAGGGGCACGCCGTACTGAAGTCCCAACCTCCCACAAGGGAGGAGGATCTCACAGAGGTGGCCATGTTAGCTACTGGGAAACAAGGACGCCCTCCTTGACCCAGGTCTAGTCAGGCTCTTCTGAATCCTCTTGCCAACCAGGCTGCTGCGAACATCTCTCCACTAACTGATTTAGCAAGAATGCTCTGCATATCTGGTCAAGGTCCTCATCCCCACCACCCTCCCAGGGATACGTGATTACCCTGGCCTGCCTGCACAAAGAATTCAGTCAGGTCAATTTAGCAGAAATCCCCCTGCCTGCCTAAGTTTCCCAGCTATAGTTCTCCACCCGCTGAGCTCCACTCTGCTCCTGGGCTCTCAGCACTACTTCCTCCTTGGGGTTGTATTTGGAGCTCAGTCTAATCCCTCTCCCCAACTACACATGCCCCCTGCCACGGTTCTGACATCTACAGTAATGTGCCTGAAGAAAGTTTGCCTCACTTTTTACTATGTGCCATGACCATTCTTTAACAGAAACTCTACCTAGATACATTATAATAGCAAAATTTCTGAAAGCCAAAAATAAACTTTAAGAAAATTAGAGAAAACAATTAACACTGGTAGTTGATTTGTCAGTAGAAACAATACAAGCCAGAAGATAACAAAGTTTTCAGAGTGCTTAGAGAAAGTAACTGCCAAATCCCAAATGCTACATTAAACACAAGATAAAAAGACGGTTTCAGATAAAAACCAAAGGAAGGGCGACACTGTGGCCTAGTAGGTTAGCATCCACCTGTGGTACTGGCATCCCATACTGGCACCGGTTTGAGGGCTGGCTGCTTCACTTCCAATCCAGCTCCCTGCTGATGGCCAAGGAAAGCAGGAGAAGATGGCCCAAGAACCTGGGCCCCTGCAACCACACGGGAGACCTGGAAAAAACTTCTGGCTCCTGGCTTCAGATCAGCCCAGCTCTGGCTGTTTTGGCCATTTAGAGAGTAAACCAGCAGATGGACGACCTTTCTCCATCTCTCCATCTGTAACACTGCCTCTCAAGCAATAAATAAATCTTTAAAAATAAATAATAAACTGAAACATTTATCAACAATAGATTCCCACTGCAGGACATACTATCAGTCATTTTTTTTAAAAGATTTATTTATTTATTTATTTATTTATTTGAAAGACAGAGTTACAAAGAGGCAGAAGCAGAGAGAGAGAGGTCTTCCATCTGCTGGTTCCCTCTCCAAATGGCCACAACAGCCAGAGCTGAACCTATCTGAAGCCAAGAGCCAGGAGCTTCCTCCAGATCTCTCACATGGGTGCAGGGGCTCAAGGACTTGGGGCATCCTCTGCAGCTTTCCCAGACCACAGCAAGGAGCTGGATGGAAGTGGAGCAGCCAGGACTCAAACCAGTGCCCATATGGGATGCTGGCGCAGCAGGCTGGGGCTTCAACCCACTGTGCCACAGTGCTAACCCTGAAACAAAGCTTTTCTTAACTTCAAGAAAATAACTGCTCTGGATTTATCAGGGAAGCAAAGCCTGATACATGCAATGGTTGAATACAGCTGGTGGGAAAATCAACTGAATAAATCATATACAGGGTAATTTGTCAATATACATTTAAATATCATATTAAATATGCAACTGCTCCAGATAGTTCACTGCAAAGGAAATTAAAAGGTAAATTTATTATAACATAAAAATTTTTTAAATCCATTATTTTTTCATAGTAAATATTTCTCATGGACTTTTTAAAGACCTCTCATATGCATGGATTTTAAACTTATTTTTCAATTCCATTTCCCACAAAGTTTTAAAATTTTTAAATTTTTTTTTATTTGAAAGGCAGAGTAACAGAGGGAGAGAGAGATCTTCCATCTGCTAGTTCACTCTCCAAATGGCCACAATGGCCAGAGCTGGGCCATCTGAAGCCAGGAGCTTCTTTTGGGTCTCCCACATGGATGCAGGGGCCCAAGGACTTGGGCCACCCTCCACTGCTTTCCCAGGCCACAGCAGAGAGCTGGATTGGAAGTGAAGTAGCCAGGACTTGAATTAGCACCCATAAGGGATGCTGGCCCTGCAGATGGTAGCTTTACCCGCTACACCACAGCACCAGCTCCTAATATTTATTTTTATTTGGAAGAGACAAGGAGAGATCTTCCATCTTCTCATTCATTCCCCAAATGGAAGCCATGGCCTGGGCTGGACCAGGTCAAAGCCAAAAGTCAAGAAGCCAATCTGAGACCTCCTCCATGTATGGGAGGGACCCACTACCTCAGCCATCACCTACTACTTACCAGGGGTGGCAACAGCAGAAAGCTGAACGTGCACTGAGACTTGAACTGCACTGCACTCCAAAGTGGATATGGGCATCCCAAGGGGAATCTTTACTGCTGTGCCATACACCCACCCCTCCACAAACTTTCTAAAGTCTCCCTGTATATTTAAAAGCCTCTAAGATGTTCAGTCTTTTCACCAACTACACTGTCTTTAAAACCAATAAAAGCAAACATACACGTAAGATTTCACACAAGCATTAAAAATTATACACATCGGAGCTGGCGCTGTGGCATAGTGGGTAAGGCCGCGCCTGCACAGCCGGCATCCCATAAGGGCACCAGTTTGAGTCCTGACTGCTCCACTTCCCATCCAGCTCTCTGCTATGGCCTGGGAAAGCAGTACAAGATGGCCCAAGTCCTTGGGCCCCTGCACCCCTGTGGGAGACTCAGAAGAAGCTCCTGGCTCCTGACTTTGGATCGACGTAGCTCTGGCTGTTGCAGGCATCTGGGGACTGAACTAGCAGATGGAAGATTTCTCTTTCTCTCTCTCTCTGCCTCTCCTTCTCTGTGTGTGTGTAACTCTGACTTTCAAGTAAATAAATAAATAAATATTTTAAAAAATTTATACACATCTATATTTACTATAGTTATACATACATACATTGTACATTATTAAACAAAAACTCAGAGTGTGTGTGAATATCACACCAAGTCTTTTTAAAAATATCATTACTTATCTTGATCTACTTAAAAGGCAGAGAAACTAAGAGACAGAGACAGAGAGAGGGCTTCCATCTGCCAGCTCACTTCCCAAATGCTGATGCCTGCCACAGCCAGGACTGGGCCAGGCTGAAATCAGGAGCCCGAACTCCATTCGGGTCTCCCACACGGGTGGCAATGGCAGGGACCCAAGTACTTGAGCCATTATCTGCTGCCTCCCGGAATGCATTAGCAGGAAGCAAGATCAGAAGTGGAAGAGCCAAAACTCTAACCAGCACTCTGATATGGGAATACAAGCATTCCAAGTAGCATCTTACCCTGCTGTACCACAACACCCACCCCAAACCAAGCCTTCTTAAGCACAGATTTAAGTAAAATTCTTCAAAACACAGCAGGCATATACTCCGATGCCCATCTCAGCAGGTCCTAGGGACATTCCGTTCTCTCAAGCTGCTCTACAGTTAGAAGACCACACAGAACAATGTCTGATCTGGATCACCCCCGGCGACGACTAAACCTTTCAGAGAACTACCAGCATGCTCAGGGTAGATCCCATCGACACTCACATGACATCCAGCACGGAATCATTCCGAATAACCTTGTGGGAGACATCAGCCAGCAGGAAAAGGCCTCCATCCGTCCTCCGGATGCTAGCTGCATAGCCTGGCCAGATCTGCAATCTAAACAGAGACGGGCAGTCTTTACCCCAAGGATCTAAGCAGAGGGCAGACCCCACACTGCCCTACCCTAAAAATAGGGACAGAGGCCTAGGAAAGGCCACTGTACACTTGCTGAAAAAAGCCAAACTGAAGATGAGGTTTACCTGATAACTCTGTTTACTACCACAAAATACCGCTGAGATGTTTTAACATCAACAGCATCCCAAGGTGAGAAAGGGAGAAAACGCCACCCACCTGTGCTGCTGCAGTACCATCGCACTCGTGGGGTCGTAGAAGTTCCTCCCTACAAGCTTCATATCCAGAAGCTTCATTACCCTGAAACGAAGAGCAAGAATGGGTTGTCTAGCAGAAGAAGAATAAACCACGCTCTAATACCCTTACTGTACTTTCCTCTGGAAGCCTAAAGGGTCAGAAGTGTTGGCGCTCTCTAGGCAGTACAGCTTTTAGACTGAGAACAATCTTTCCGAGAGAGAAAGAAAAATGACCACAGCATCAATCCTGGAGCATATGCAACTACGTAGTAGCTAACCAAACAATGAGCTCCACGTCCATTACTCTTCACTGTTAACCAAAAAGAACATGAGAGCCACTTTCTAAGTTTGTGAACAGCAGTATGACAAAGGCAGTTGTTTGTTCCTGAAGTTCTGATAACTACATAGAGATCTGATTCTAGTTCATTAAATAAGAGGCAGTTAGGGCATGACAGGTACCGGAAAATTCCAGACTCTCAAATAAGTTAAAGAATTATGAGCCATCTGTATTCAAAAAATGGAAGGGACTGGAAAAACTCTTCCAGGAAATACTTCTGCACACCAGCTCCAAGCAGCCCCTTCCTAACTGCACCCTCAGCAATGCACTCCAAACACTGCTTTAAAGGTCCTGGTCGAATCCAAGGGAGCCCCGTTCTCAAGTCAGCCATTCCACATCTGATTCCATATACCTGACTCTGCCTATCACTTGTAAGGTAACTTCTGAGCTAAGTTAGCACCAATGACACCCACTTGTTTATTAAAAGTTTCCAAACCCGTCTAAATATACACCGGATTGCATGCAAGCTTCATGGAGGTCACTGCAAATGCAAGGCTGAAATGAAAGGAGAGTAAGACTCGAGCTATTTTCTCACCGACGGAAAACAACGTTGTAGAAAGGAATGCACAGATCAGAGCAGGGCTCCAGGATCTTTGTCAACTGAATCTTAATGCTGATCTCGGCGTCATCGGTTTTCCTTTGGCTTTTTAACTCAAGAACCTAACAAATAAATACACATAAGTCAAAAGAAATGATAAAACCATCAAGTGATAATTTAACCCAACAGTGTTCTAGAGAACACTGGTGTATCTTAAAGCTTCCTTCAGGGTGGGTATCGGGCGCAGTTAAGATGCCACACGGGACACCCACTTCCAATTTCAGGGTACCAAGATTCCAGGGCCAGTTCTGTTCCCAATTCCAACTTCCTGCTAATGTGTTCCCTGGAGGGCAGCAGCTCAAGACTGACTTCCCAGCTCTGGCTTTGGCCTGGCCTAGTCCTAGCTGTTGCAGCTTTTGTAGTGTGAGCCAGTATATGGGAGATACCTTTCTCCTCCTACTCCCACCTTTCAAAGAAACAAATTTAAAAAAAGTTTTCTCGTGCCAGCGCGGCGGCTCAACAGGCTAATCCTCTGCCTGTGGCGCTGGCACACCGGGTTCTAGTCCCGGTCGGGGCGCCAGATTCTGTCCCAGCGGCCCCTCTTCCAGGCCAGCTCTCTGCTGTGGCCAGGGAAGGCAGTGGAGGATGGCCCAAGTGCTTGGGCCCTGCACCCGCATGGGAGACCAGGAGAAACACCTGGCTCCTGCCTTCGGATCGGTGCGGTGCGCCAGCCGTAGCGCGCCAGCCGCAACGGCCATTGGAGGGTGAACCAACGGTAAAGGAAGACCTTTCTCTTTGTCTCTCTCTCACTGTCCACTCTGCCTGTCAAAAAATAAAATAAAATAAAAAAATTTTAAAAAATCAAAAAGTTTTCTCTACTTCCGCCTCACTTTGCTGACCACAACGGCAAAATCACAGCCTAACAAGAAGGAGTTAAATGTATTTGCTGGATATTCCAAGACGGCAGCATAGGGAAAGGACTCCCTGCTCAGGGCGAAGGGAAGACAGCCACAAAAAGTGGACCAAGAGCATCCCAGGGGAGAGCAGCAGAGACACCGGCAGTGGCAATGCCACAGAACAGGGAAGCCGCGGAGCAGCCTGAAAGGTGCAGACGCACAGAAGAGCGTGGACACAGTACACGACCACTGCAGCCAGGAGCTGGAGGAAGCGCCAGCTCCAGAGAGCGAGGCGGACCACACTGCAGCGTCCCCTGCCACTGCTGACGGCTGGTCAGAGGGAGAGCCTGGAGGAGTACACTTTGAGTCTGGCCTGGAGCCCTAAGGGGGACGGGGTACAGGCCTAACCCAGTGAAAAAAAGGGCACCTTTCTCTCCCCAGCCTACACCAGTGCCTGGCAGCTGGTGGGAGAGAGCACTATTCTGACAGCAGCAGCAGCTGCGCCAGCTCCTGTGTGCACGCCATCTTGACAACAGTAGCAGCTGGGGCAGCTCAGGTGAGCGCACCCGGCACAAGGTGGGGAGAAGGTGCCATTTAGGAATCAGTAGTGGCTGCAGTGGCTCCTGTGCACACATGTGACCCATGGATTTTACCATGGGGAAAAATCCACGTTCCCCACTGACTGAGTCCGGCTGGGAGGACTGACAGAGCATGGGCACCCCAGTAGGAATGTGAGATGCATCCACCTTGCAACATATCACAGGCTCTGGGCTCAAATCACCAAGGTGCAGCACCCACCAGCAGCTGGCTCTGGGAACGTCTCTGCCTCTCCATGGACAGGGCAGGCTATCAAGACAGGGTGGCTCTCTGTACCCCATGACTGTGGGAGCCTTGTGTGCTGAGATGGTAGGAACTCTGACCGCACGAAAGGGCAAAGCGTAGCTGGGCAATCACTGTGTGTGGCACCAAAGGCTCAGAGCTCGCTGACTGACTGGGGTGGGCCACTACAGCAGGATTTGTGTTCACAGGAGAGCTGCACACATCCTTTGTGAGGTTCATGTGGCAGTGCTGGTGAGTGCTGTACCCACTGTGGGCTAACTGGAAGAGAGGAGGTGAGAGTGTGATTATGACAACAAAGGTGAGCATAGCCCCTTCCCTACTGACAACAGAGAAGATCTACCACACCAAACTTGGGTGTCACTTTGGATTCTCACCCCGCCCTGGAGCACGGATCAGAGCTCCACGGTCACACCCAGCACAAACCTCTGGGTATTCACTGAAAGAACAGGTACTCCACTAAGCCACAGAGGAACAGTTCAAGGATAAAATCCGTAAGAGAAAACCAACAAGTAGGCCGGCACCGTGGCTCAACAGGCAAATCCTCCGCCTTGCGGCACCAGCACACCGGGTTCTAGTCCCGGTCGGGGCACCGATCCTGTCCTGGTTGCCCCTCTTCCAGGCCAGCTCTCTGCTGTGGCCAGGGAGTGCAGTGGAGGATGGCCCAAGTCCTTGGGCCCTGCACCCCATGGGAGACCAGGAGAAGCACCTGGCTCCTGGATTCAGATCAGCGAGATGCGCCGGCTGCGGCGGCCATTGGAGGGTGAACCAACGGCAAAAGGAAGACCTTTCTCTCTGTCTCTCTCTCACTGTCCACTCTGCCTGTCAAAAAAAAAAAAAAAAGTATTCTCACAAATGCCTAAAAACAACTGCAAAAATAACAATAAGGGAGACAACAGGCACCCCCAAAGGAACACAACAGAACTTCACTATTAGAATATTGTGAAGATGGAGGCTGGCACTGTGGTGTAGCGGGTAAAGCTGCCACCTGCAGTGCCGGCATCCCTTATGGGCACCGGTTGCAGTCCTGGCTGCTCCACCTCCAATCCAGCTCTCTGCTGTGGCCTGGGAAGGCAGTAAAGATGGCCCAAGTCCTTGGGCCCCTGCACCTGCATTGGAGACCAGGAAGAAGCTCCTGGCTCCTGGCTTCAGATTGGCATGACTCCTGCTGTTGTGGCCATTTGGGGAGTGAATCAGCTGATGGAAGATGGATGGATCGATCAATCGATCTCTCTCTCTCTCTGCCTCCCTGTACTGCTGCCTTTCGAATAAAGTACTTGCCTTTCAAAAAAAGAATGTAAAGATGAAGAGATTGATGAAATGCCTGAAAAAGAATTCAAAAGAATGATCATAGAATTACCCAGAAGCAATGAGAAGCAAATTCATTCACACGTGACGACAGAAAAATTCTCCCATTAGATTGAGATTTTGAAGAGAAATCAAACCAAAATATTAGAGATGAAGAATTCAATATGTCAAATAAAAAATACAGTGGAAGGCCTTAACAACAAACTTGGTGGTGCAGAAGAAAGAACATCCAACTTAGAAGACAATTCTTTGGAAATTTCTCAGACCAAAAAAAAGAAGAAATTAGAAAAACTAAAAACAGTGCTGGAGATTCATGGGATTCTATCAAACAACCAACATATGGGTCTTAGAGTTCCTGAAAAGTGGAAAGAAAGCATAGATTAGAAGACCTAATCAGTGAATTAATTACAGAAAGTTTCCCTAACATGAAGAAAGGGACGTCCAAGGCACTCAGAACTCCTAACAGACATGACCAGAAAAGACCTTCACCACAACACACTGTAGGCAAACTTTCAACAGTAAAACATAAAGAAAAGATTCTAAGACGTGGGGCTGGTACTGTGGTGTGTGGGTTAAGCTTCTACCTGTGGTACTGGTATCCCATACAGGTGCAGGTTCGTGTCCAGGCTGCTCCTCTCCCAATCCAGTTGTCTGTTACAGCCTTGGAAAGCAGAAGATGGCCCACATCCTTGGGCCCCTGCACCCACACAGGAAACCCAAAACAAACTCCTAAATCCTGGCTTCAGACTGGCCAAGCTCTGAACATCATGGCCACAGGGGGAGTGAACCAGCCAGTCTAAGACCTCTCTGTCTGTAACTCTACCTCTTAAATAAATAAGTAAAAATCTTTTAAAAAAAATAAACTTCAATGTAAACTTTTTAAAAAATCAGTAGCCTTTGTATACATTTAGATTGCCATGGCTGAGAGAGAACTTTTTTTTTTTTTGGACAGGCAGAGTGGACAGTGAGAGACAGAGAGAAAGGTCTTCCTTTTTCCAAAGGTTCACCCACCCCCCAATGGCCGCTGCAGCCGGCACACCACGCTGATCCGAAACCAGGAGTCAGGTGCTTCTCCTGGTCTCCCACGCAGGTGCAGGGCCCAAGGACTTGGACCATCCTGAGAGAGAACTTCTAAGATCAACCCCGTCCATAATACTACAGAAAAAAATAAATACCTTGGAATACATTTAACTAAGGGGGTGAAAGATTTTTACTATGAAACTTACAAAATACTAAAGAAAGAAATATAAGATGCAAAAAAATGAAAAAATCTCCCATGTTCATGGATTAGAAGAATATCAAAATGTCCATACTATCAGAAGCAATTTACAGATTAAATGTGATATCAAATTACCAACAATATTCTTCTCAGAGTTGGAAAAACTTATGTTAAAATTCATATGGAGGGGCCAGCACCATGGCTCACTTGGTTAATCCTCCGCCTGTGGTGCCAGCATCCCATATGGGCACCAGGTTCTAATCCTGGTTGCTCCTCTTCCAGTCTAGCTCTCTGCTGTGGCCCGGGAAGGCAGTGGAGGATGGCCCAGGTGCTTGGGCCCCTGCGTCCGCATGGGAGACCAAGAAGAAGCACCTGGCTTTTGGCTTTGGATCAGCGCAGCGCCAGCCATGGCGACCGTTTGGAGAGTGAACCAACGGAAGGAAGACCTTTCCCTCTGTATCTCTGTCTACAACTTTACCTGTTAAATAAAAAAAAAAATTCATATGGAAACACAAGACACCCCGAATAACTAAAGCAATCTTAAACAACAAAAACAAAGTCAGAGGCATCACAATACCAGATTTTAAGACATAATACAGGGCAGTTATAATCAACACAGCATGGTACTGGTCCAAAAATAGACATGTAGACCAATCCAACTGAATAGAAACTCCAGAAATTTATCCATGCATCTACAACCAATCTTTGACAAAGGAGCTAAAATCAATCCCTGGAGAAAGGAACATCTCCTCAACAAATGGTGCTGGGAACTGATCTCTGCGTGCGGAAGTGTGAAACAAGACTCCTACTTTACACAAAAATCAACTCAAAATGGATCAAGGATCAAAATCTACAACCTGAAGCCATCAAATTACTAGAGGAGAACACTGGGAATACTCTGCAAGACATTGGCACAGACAAAAACTTCTTGGGAAAGACCCCAGAAGCACAGGCAATCAAAGCCAAAACTGACAAGTGGGATTACATCAAGCTGAGAAGCTTCTGCACTGCAAAAGACACATTCAGCAAAGTGAAGAGGCAGCCGACGGAATGGAGAAATTATCTGTAGACTACGGAACTGATAAAGGACTGACATCCAGAATCTATAAAGAGCTCAACAATCTCAACAACAAAACAAACAATCCAGTTAAGAAATAGGCAAAGGACTTGAACAGGCATTTTCCTAAATAGGAAATTCAAATGGCCAACAGACACATGAGAAAATGCTCAGGATATTAGCCATCAGGGAACCAGAAATAGAAACCACAAGGTTTCACCTTAGCCCAGTCAGAATGGCTCTCATACAAAAAATCAATCAATCAACAATAAATGCTGGCGAGGATGTGGGGAAAAAGGTCCCCTAATCCACTGTTGATGGGAATGTAAATTGGTTCATCCAGTTTACATATTGGAAGACAGTATGGAGACACCTTGGAAATCTGAAAATAGATTTGTAATATTACCCAGCAAACTCACTCCTGAGAATTCATGCAAACTAAATGAAATCAGCATATGAAAGAGTTCTCTGTATCCCCATGTTTACTGCAGCTCGAGTCACAATACCTAAGAAACGGAAACAACCCAGATGTCCACCAGCTGATGACTGGATGAAGAAATTATGGTCTATACACTATGGTGCATTACTCAGATATAAAAAAAGAATGAAATCCTGTCTTTTGCAATAAAATGGATGAAACTGGAAACCATCATACTTTGTGAAATAAGCTAGTCCAAAAAAGACAAATACTATGTTTTCCCTGATCTGTGGTAACTAATAAAGTACCAAAAATGTAATATATAGGAGTGGAATTGACATTTTGAGGTTCAGTGACTGTTTACAGCCCTGAACAGTGTTTTTCTTCTTCTTCTATTTGTTGAACTCTTTTACTTCGTGTAGGGTTAATCTTAATAGTATAAAATAAACTGAAAAGTAGACTATTGTAAAAATTATGAGCAAAATTAGCAAAGGAAAGAAAAGGAAGTGTGGGAGCTTGGGCAGGATGGAGGGTAGGATGAGAAGTATCACTATGTTCCTAAATCTGTATACATGAAATGTATATATCTTAAATAAAATTTTTAAAAATAAATAAATAAAACTGATTTGGTAAGAGAACCCAATGTAGTTTGAATTTGAATTCTTTATCACTGAGGTCAAAGGCTTCCAACCACTGCTCTTAAGTGAGAAGGAACTTCTTGAAGAATTCAAACAGAGTTCTGTGATGCTCTGCTGAACTCGGCCTGCCCTCTGTAACTAGGGAAGCTGGAGTCTATCATTCCCCAGCACTCCAGACAGCAGAGTGTCTCCGGTTTCATCCCCAGTGTATTTCCTGTGTGGTCTCACCTGCTGAAGCTTAACGGGCAGATAGAGAATGGATCCATCAAAAGCAGTGACGTTCCCGGTGACAGCCTGATGGTCCTTCAGCATGCCAAACCTCATGCTTTTGCACTCTACATTGGGGCTAGGGAAAAATAAAGATGATGTTTACCTCAATTTGACTCAGACAACAATCCTTACCACAGCTACCCAACAGGTATGTTAGGGAAGCAGTCCTTTGTAACTGCTGCCCCATCTAGTGGTCATATTTAAAAATTGTATTTCTGACGAAAAGCCTTGGCAGAAACATTAGAAAAGAAAAAACTCACAATTCCACTCCTGAAAAACTGCCTTAAGCTGTCAAGGTGTGCTCTTCCAGACTCTAGACCAGGGATCTGAAAGTGTGTGACACAGAGCTCCAGACAGTGAATACCTTAAGCTATACAGGACGTTCAGCTCTGCTGTCACAGCACGGCAGCAGCCATAGACAATGTGTGTGGCCATGTGCCAATAAAACTTTACTACTAAACGGTCAGCGGGCCAGGTCTGACCTTTGAACCAATCACAGTTTGTTAATCCTTGCTCTAGAGTCTTCAGAGGCACACAGGTTTTAGAAAGAGTGTTTTTTAATGCGCTGAATGGCGTGAAGAAGACGTGGGTTTCTAAGTATTCGGACTGTGGACCTGGACCTTTGAAACCATAAAGCAGAGGAGGTCCTGGTCGTTGAATTCGGTGAACTGGTCATCCTGAAGTATGTGACTATTTTTGACTACTGGCAATTTCAGCTCTTTATCCACTCACTGTCATAAATCTAACAGCTCCTTTATACAATGATTGTTCCAATAGGTCATAGGAAAGTTTAAACAAATTCTAGGCTACAAAGGGTCAAATATGTTAAAGTACTCAAAGAAAAGAAAATCGAATGACAATCTAATACAGTTATCCCCAAAACTAAGCACTGCATACTAACAACACATTTCTTTCTTCAAGATTTATTTATTTATTTGAAAGTCGAGCAGAGACACAGAGCTCTTCCGTCCACTGGTTCACTCTCCAAGTGGCACAGGGACCAGGGCTGGGCCAGGCCAGAGCCAGGAGCTCCTTCCAGGTGTCCCATGTGGCACCATCTTCTGCTGCTTTCCCAGGCCATCAGCAGGGAGCTGGATCAGAAACGGAGCGGCCAGGACACCAACTGCTGCCCTGAAGAGTCGCTGGCAGTACAGACGGCAGCTGTACCCACTAGGCCACAATACCAGCCCCGAGGAATACATTCCTTAAAGAAAAAGTCACACACACAGAGCCGTGCTCCCAACCTAACACTTCAGCGTGTCTCCCTACTCTGCCTTCACATACTTCAGGATGACCAGTTCACCGAATCCAACGACCAGGACCACCTCCACGTTATGGTTTCAAAGGTCCAGGTCCACAGTTTGAATACCTAGAAATCCACGACTTCTCCCCGCCATTCAGCGCAGACTCGCGAGGTTCTTCCCGCTTCCTGCGTCAAACATCTGTCGATCCCCTTGCAGAAAGGATTCTCCCCTCTCTAACTAAAGCTCACCTCTTCCCTTGACATTCCACACCGGCCTGTGCTTTACCAGGGCTCAATTCTGCCCTCCTCTTAGCCCCTTCCCTTCACCTACCATACATGTTCAGCTCTCTTTCTTCCCCAGTAAAGCAATCTTGCTAACCTCTTTAATTATCATCCTGGTATTTCATTCCTCTTTACAAGCTTTTTCTTTTAAAGATTTATTTATTTATTTGAGAGGTAGAGTTAGAAAGAGGGAGAGACAGAGAAAATCTTCCATCTACTGCTTCACTTCCTAAATGGCCACAACAGCCAGGGCCGGGCCAGGCCAGACCAGACCCAGGAGCTTCATCTGGGGGCCCAAGTACTTAGGCCATCTACTGCTGCTTTCCCAGGCTCATCAGCAGGGAGCTGGATCAGAAGTGGAGCAGCTGGGACACGAACCTGCATGCAATGGGATACTGGTGTCACAGGCACTGGCTTAGCTCCCCACTAAGCCACAGCACCAGCTCCCCTTCCTTTTTTTTTTTTTTTTTTTTGTATAGAAAGTAAACTCTGATTTGTCTAAAGCTTTTCTTTCTTTATTGCTTTACTTGGAAGTCAGAGTTACAGAGAGAGAGATCTTACATCTATTGGTTCACTCTCCAAATGGCCACAATGGCCAGAGCTAGGTTGGTCCAGAGCCAGGAGCTTCTTTTGGGTCTCCCACATGGGTGCAGGGCCCAAGCACTTGAGCCACCTTTCACTGCTTTCCCAGGCACATCAGCGGGGAGCTGGATCAGAAGTGAAGCAGCGGCTGGCGCTGTGGCTCAACAGGCTAATCCTCCGCCTTGCGGCACCAGCACACCGGGTTCTAGTCCCAGTCGGGGCACCAGATTCTGTCCTGGTTGCCCCTCTTCCAGGCCAGCTCTCTGCTGTGGCCAGGGAGTGCAGTGGAGGATGGCCCTGCACCCCATGGGAGACCAGGATAAGCACCTGGCTCCTGCCTTCGGATCAGCGTGGTGCGCTGGCCGCGGTGGCCATTGGAGGGTGAACCAACAGTAAAGGAAGACCTTTCTCTGTCTCTCTTACTGTCCACTCTGTAAAAAAAAAAAAAAAAAGAAGTGAAGCAGCTAGGACTTGAACCAGTGCCCATATGGGATGCCAGTGCTGCAGATGGTGGCTTAACCCACTGCACCATAGTCTGTCTCTACAAACTTTTTTTTTAAGGTTTGTTTATTTATTTGAAAGGCAGAGTGACAGAGAGCCACAGGCGGAGGGAGAGAAGTCTTGCATCTGCTGGTTCACTTGCCCGATGGCTGCAAAGGCTGGAGCCTGGAGCTTCCCACAGGTCTCCCACATGGGTGCAGGGGCCCAAGGATGTGGGCCATCTTCTTCTGCTTTCCAAGGCCATAGCAGAGAGCTGGATTGGAAGAGGAGCAGCCGGGACTAGAACCGGTGCCCATATGGGATGCCCACGCTTCAGGCCAGGGCTTTAACCCACTGCACCACAGTGCCAGCCCCTCAAATAAGTACACATTAAAAATTCAAACTTTCTAGCACAGATGTTTTGAAAAACAGTACAGAAAATTCTAAACAAACTTAAGGGGCTGGTGGTGCAGCAGGTTAAACTTCATTTCTGAAGCCTGCGGTACTAGCTGGACGCCAAAGCTGCACTTCCCATCCAGCCTCCGGCTATGCACCTGAGCAGGCAGCAGACAATGGCCCAACTACTTGAAACCCTGCCACCCACATGGAAGACCTGGATGGAGTTACTGGTTTCAGCCTTGCCCAGACCTGGCTGTTGCAGTCATTTGGGGAGTAAATCAGCAGAAGGGAAGGTCTTTTTCTTTCTCTCTACTCCAACAACTACCACATTACCTAGTAATCCCACTATTGGAGATAGAAAGGGACTTCAAGTATCTGTGGAAAAATGGAATTAAAAGCTAAGATTAGGGGCCGACACTGTGGCATGGTGGGTAAAGCCACCGCCTGCAGTGCTGGCATCCCATATGGGCACTGGTTCAAGTGCCAACTGTTCCACTTCAGATCCAGCTCTCTGCTTTGGCCTGGAATAGCAGTAGAAGATGGTCCAAGTCCTTGGGCCCCTGCACCCGTGTGGGAGACCTGGAAGAAGCTCCTGGCTCCTGATCAGTGCAGCTCCAGTTGTTGCAACCATCTGGGGAGTGAACCAGCGGATGAAAGATCTCTGTCTCTACCTCTCTCTCTTGCTCTCGCTCTCTCTTGCTCTGTCGCAGCCTCTCTGTAACTCTTTCAAATAAAATGAATAAATCTTTTAAAAAACAAATAAAAAAAAGGTAAGTTTAGGGGACCAGCAGTATGGCCTAGTAGGTCAGGGCTCTGCCTGCAGTGCCAGCATCACATATGGGCGCTGGTTCAGGTCCCGGCTGCTCCTCTTCCAATCCAGCTCTCTGCTGTGGCTGGATAGCAGTGCAGGATGACACAAGTGCTTGGGCCCCAGCACCTGCAAGGGAGACCAGGAATAAGCTCCTGGCTTCAATTCGGCTCAGCTCTAGCAATTACGGCCACGTGGGGAGTGAACCAGCGGATTGAAGATCTGTCTCTCCTTCTCTCTTGCTGTAACTCTTTCAAGTAAATAAAAATTTAAAAAAAAAAAAAAAAAGGCAAGTTTAGGGGTGGGCATTTGGCCTAGCAGTTAAGATGCCTGATGGGATGCCCAGGTCCACCCTGAGTGCCTGAGTTTGAGTTCTAGCTCTGTTACCGGAGAAATTGCAGGGTTCTTGTCTTCGCACAAGAAAGAATTCAGGCGTGAGACAGAGTAGTGGGAGGTAAAATAGCCAGGTTTATTAGGGAAGGAACATCTGTAAGGACGGATGGGCACCTCTCCAGACAGAGCCTGAGAGACTGGGGGGAGATGGGGAGGAAGAAGGGAGGTTACATGTTGAGTGGAGAGATTACACCTGACCAGGCCAGGCGGGCAGCTCAGCAAAGATGCAGAGAGCTGAGTGCACAGTCCAGTTGAGGCTGGGGGTTTTTAAGGAGATGGGTCTTGCTTCCCCACCTCTGCTCCTCTTGCAACAAAAGGGCTTTTTGGATGCAAATAGAAAAACTTCTCTTGAAGGTCTGACACAAAGGATTTTATGGATGCAAATGTTATCAGGAGGAAGGGAGCAGGGTGTTTGAGATGCAGATACTAGGCTGCACCTGGGAGATTGTGGAAGATTGTCAGGCAGAAGGGGGCAGGGCAGGATGCGAGAGCCAGGCTGCCCCTGAAACATTATCGGATAACTTTGAGATGCAGATGCATATGCTGGACATAGATGTCTTCTCTTTAGGCCTGTTACACACACATAAGCTCATAACTGACTTCCTACCTAACAGCTCCACTTCCAAATCCAACTTCCTGCTAATGAACACTGCAGTAGGCAGCAGGGGAAGCAGTTGGGTACATACCACCCATGTGGCAACCTGGACTGAGTTCTCAGCTCTCTCAGTGGCTGCCTGGTCCTGCCCCTACCATTAGAAGCATCTGGGGGGAATCTACCAGCAGATAGGAGCACTCTCTCTCTCTCTCTCTCTCTCTCTTTTTTTTTTTAATAAAAAAAGCTAAGTTTAGGGGCCTATGTTGTGGCATAGTAGGTCAAGCCTCCACCTGCAGCGCCCGCATCCCACATGAGTTACCAGTTCCATTCTCAGCTGCTCAATTTTCTTTCCAGCTCTCTGCTGTGGCCTGGGAAAGCAGTGGAAGATGGCCCAAGTCCTTGGGCCCCTGCACCTGCATGGGAGACCAGGAGGAAGCTCTTGGCTCCTGGCTCTGGATCACCCCAGCTCCAGCCATTTGCAGCCATCTGGGGAGTGAACCAGAGGATGGGAGAGCTCTATCTCTGTCTCTCCCTCTCTCTATAACTCAGCCTCTCAAATAATCTTTAAAAAAAAAAAAAAAAGCTAAGTTTATTCTTGAGCAAAACCTTTTTAAATCTATATGCAGTTTTTCGTAATATACATTTTCTATGAGCATTCTGAAAACCACTTGTAGGCTGATTTAGAAATTTTTTGTACCAAAATAAGCTTACCTTTTAATTTTATTTTCCTACAAACTTTTTCAAGTAATTTTGTACATCCAAAGAAGCTGCAATCAGAATGTCAAAGAAATACCTGCACTCTATTTTCACTTCAGCATTATTCACAACAGCAAAGACATGCAAGCAACAAGTATCTATCAATGGATGAATGGACATGCAAAATGTGTATTTACATATGCATACATAAAATGTATGCATTCCATGAGAAATACAGCCTCAAAAACAAAGGCAACTCTGTAGTTTGTGACAACACAGATGGGACTGAAGGACATTATGAGTGAAACAATCAAACAAGCCAGACACTGAAAGACAAAACTGTATGACCTCATTTTTGGAAACAAGCAGAACACAGAAACAGTGAGGAAAGTGGTGCAGAGGACAGGTAGGGCAAAAGGGAGACGCTGGTGAAGAGGCACAGTCAGAGGAGGGGGTAGGATTAGTGATCTCTCGCACAACAATACAGTGCATATTCAGAAATCACTCAGCGGCAGCACCGAGCAGCAGGTAAAGCTGCTGCCTGTGACGTCAGCATCCCATGTGGGCAACTGATCCTGTCTGAGCTGATCCACTTCCAATCCAGCTCTCTGCTAATGGCCTAGGAAAAGCAGCAAAGATGGCCCAAGTGTTTGGGCCCCTGCCACTCACGTGGGAGACCCCGATGAAGCTCCTGGCTTCAGCTTGGCTCTGCCCTGGCCATTACAGCCACTTGGCGAGTGAACCAGCAGAGGGAGACCTCGCTGTCTTTCCCTCTCTTTTAAGTAACTAAATCAATCTTTGAAATAAGATTAAAATAAAATTTACTAAGACAGACTTTAAATAGTCTCACCAAAAAAAACTAAGCAGGTAAGGTGACAAATATGCTAATTAGCTTAGCTTAATCTTACTGCAATATATACATATTCAAGACATCACATTGTACCCCATAAATATATACATTTGTCAAAAAAATTCAGACTTTTCTTCTTTTCTCAATAAATGTTTTTAAAGATTTATTTGGAAAGCAGAAACAAACAGCCATCTTCCGCATCAGCAGAATGCAGGAGCATTAGCAGGGAGCTGGATCAGAAGTGGAGCAGCCGGGACTCAACCAGCATTACAGGTAGCTGCTTAATCTGCAGTACCACAGCACCAGCCCCGTGGAATGGGGACCGTATACCATTCTGAGAAGGAACACCAAATCATACATGCAAAACAAGTCAGGGCGGGCACGAAAGTCTAGCCATATGATGCCGATGTCCCATGTTGGAGTGCCTGGTTTGATACCCAGCTCTGGCTCCTGGCTCCAGCATCCTGCTAATGCAGACCCTGGGGGGCAGCCGGTGACAGCTCAAGTGATGAGCTCCTGACACCCCCAACACGACAGACTTTTTAGCAATCCTGGCATCTGGCTTGAGCCCACCCAGCCCAGACCAACTGGACCCAGCCTTTGGAAACATTTTGGGAATGAACAGCGGTTGAGAGCTCTCCATCTCAAAAATGTCCTGCAAGTGAAAGGCCCTAAACTTAGCCTTAACTAATTTCATATTAAATCCACTGCTGGGGCCGGCGCCATGGCTCACTTGGTTAATCCTCCACCTGCAGTGCCGGCATACCATCTGGGTACCGGTTCTAGTCCCAGTTGTTCCTCTTCCAGTCCAGCTCTCTGCTGTGGCCTGGGAAGGCAGTGGAGGATGGCCCAAGTGCTTGGGCTCCTGCACCCGCATGGGAGACCAGGAAGAAGCACCTGGCTCTTGACTTCAGATTGGAGCAGCGCCAGCTGTGGCGGCCACTTAGGGAGTGAACCAACGGAAGGAAGACCTTTCTGTCTCTCATTGTCTAACTCTGCCTGTCAAATAAATAAGTAAATAAATCCACTGCTAGCCTCATAAACCTGCACCTGTCAAATTAAAACCTAGGGGAGGGCATTCAGTGCAGCAGTTAAGATGTTGCTTGGGACGTCCACATCAGATATCGGACGCCTCGGATCAAGTCCCAGTCCCGGCTCTGCTTCCAACTGCAGACTCTTACCAGTGTGCAGCTGGGAGGCAGCAGGTGGATGCCCAAATGCTTTGGTCCCTGCCAAACATGTGTCTGTCTCTCTCTCTGCCTTCCAAGCAAATAAAAAATTAATACCTTTAAAAGTTAAAATCTGAATTGGCAACATATATACACAAGCACGTTAACCTTCAACCTCCTGCCAGGATCTGAGTGCATGCAATACTGCACGGGGAAGTTCATGGGGAATCACACAGAACCAGATTCAGTCATTCCATTACTGCCATCTAAAACAAATACGAACAAAACTGCCGTGCATACCTGAAAGTCACGTGATACTGATAGACGGCTTCGTTATGACACTGTATTTTGATGAGGTTCAACCCCAAAGACTGAGGAGTTCCCTTTGATCCCTGCTTCACAAAAATCTCTCTGAAAAATAAAAAAAATTTTTAAAAGTAACCACCTAAACCCAAGCCAAAAAATGAAACATCCACCAACCCACACCACCACCACAGGTTTTCTCATACTTTACTTAGACACACAAATGAAAAACCAAGACATAACAGCACGCTCTGAAGGCCGGGTGATAAGCTCCAAGCAGCGTCTACTCTGTCTGCCCTAGTAGCAGCACTGCAGTAGCTAGGCCAGCTAGGAACCCAGGAATCAGCTGTACAGAGGAAGATGAGGGACTAAAGTGTTTTTCATCAATGACTGCCTTATCTCCGACTTGGCAGAGACCTGAGTTGGGAAGGAAGGAAAGGCCCACCAGGTTTCAACAGACTCCACTCGCTGGTACAATCTGCATACTCACAAGGAAGCCCACCTCGCTCCAGCAGCCATCACCCCACCTGTCCATCTCCCCACTGGCAGCACCTATCGCCTGAGGACGTCACCCACAACAGACAGCATTCACAATAGCAGACAGCAGCCCCACACGGGGATTTCACAGGCAGCCCCTCCTCCTCAGGGCTCCTGGAAGGAAAGGGGTGCCCAGGACTTACTTTTCCTTGGGTTCTGCAGTCAGGACCAGGGGGCGTTCCGGAAAGTGCAGTGAAGACTGGGGCAGAGGTGAAGGTGGGGACAGCCGTGGGGGATTCCGGGAGGCTGGGCCGAACAGGCTGGGAGGCTTTTCCACTGCCCTGCCCATTCCACCAGCCGCTCTTCCCAGTGGTAATAAAGACGCGTCCGAACTCCCTCTTCCAAGCATTCTGAAACGTAGAAGAGAGGCAGGCGAGGGCTTTCTCCATCATGCGGCTATGCCTCACCTGGGTTACTCCCCAATCTACCTTCTCATCTGGAGCAGACAGCAAAAGGGGCCCAAGCACAGCCTTGGGAGCCCCTCGAAATCTACTCCGCCAACACAGCTCTGTCATCAGCCGCTCTGAACACCGACTCTCAGAGGTACCTTCCACAGAACTGAGGGGAAGTGTGACACAGTGAGACGAAGGAACCTCAATGATCAGCTTAACTCGTCAGGCGGGCAAACGCCCCGTAGGGAGCTACTTTGACCCTTTCTCCAATGATTGTATCCGCAACTGCTGGCTGCTCTCAGAAAACAGTCGCTTTTTAATATAAAGCCACACATTACCTGCTCGTGAGATAATACAATCCTTGGGATTTCTCTTTGGACTTAGATATGCCACCTGAATGTGATGATTACATGCGAAGGTAACCTTACCTACCTATTCCAACCAACAGAAGCTTCTGCCATCTTGCTATCCCCAGCTGCCAACACTGAAGGATCCGGAAAAGTCAGACGGGGTTCCTCTTTCTCCTTGCGTAACAAGCTAGCGGACAAGCCTCGACCTAAAATGCCTCTTCCTGCAAGAACCAAACCGCAGGTGTAACTGTGACTTGAACACACTTTACAGCACAGTAATTTTTATGAAGATGCACTGCACGGGTTTAGGAACAAAGTCAACATATAGACCATCAGAGTTTCTCAAGCCAGCTCTCCGCATACCTGAAGGAGGCAGCTCCCGTTTCGGAGACGTCCGGGACGCCGTTTCAAGGCCCAGGCCACGGAACATGGAGACTAAACCCACAGACTCCTGTGGAAAGCCAAAAAATGAAGTTGTTCTAGGATGCTGTTTAAAATCCCACAAATGCGGCCTAGCAGTCACAATGCCCACGTCAGAGTACCTAGGCTCAATACTTGGCTCCAGCTCCCGACTCCAGCTTCCTGCATCTGCACACCCTGATAGGTAGCGATGATGGCTCAAGTGACTGGATCCTCACGACTCAAAGGGAGAACTGGACTGAGTTCTGGCTCCCAGCTGCCACCCCACCCAGCCCAGCTGCCCTGGTCACTTGGGCAACAGATGCGAGATCTCTCTCTCTCTCTCTCTCTGGCCCCCCCCACCCTCATTAAAACAAACAAGCCTCAAAAACAGAAATAATACCTTTCTGACGGTTTTGGTAAGTCATAATCTTTACATTTTATAAATGTTATAAAAATAAAAAACACTAATTTTTTTCTTAAATACTTATAATCATATCCTAGGTTTTCAACCATAACCAGTTACATTTTCAAGTCCACGATTCAGGACCAGGATGTGGCACAGTGGATTAAGCCCACGTGAGAGCACCTGTTCAAGTCCTGGCTGCTCTGCTCCACCTCCAATCTAGCTCCTAACAAAGCCTCTGGGAGCACAGGGCATGCTGGCCCAGTACTTAGACCCCTGCTACTCACATAGGAGACCCACACGGAGTCCTAAGCTCCTGGTTTTGGCCATTTGGAGAACAAATCTCTGTATGTCTCTCCCTCTCTTTGTCACTCTGCCTTTCAAATAAATATTTTTTTAAAAGTCCATGACTTGAGCTATAATGAAACAAAATACAACAGAACAAAACCAACTTGTCTATTCTTCTGCTTTATTTCCTGCTTTATTTTCCTGCATAAAGAGAACATGCATACTGGTTAATAAATGCCCAAAACATCTAGATGAGGCCGGCGCCGCAGCTCACTAGACTAATCCTCCGCCTGCAGCGCCAGCACCCCGGGTTCTAGTCCCGGTTGGGGCGCCGGATTCTGTCCCAATTGCTTCTCTTCCTATCCCGCTCTCTGCTGTGGCCCGGGAGGGCAGTGGAGGATGGCCCAGGTCCTTGGGCCCTGCACCCACATGGGAGACCAGGAGGAAGCACCTGGCTCCTGGCTTCGGATTGGCGCAGCGTGAAGGCCGCAACACACTGGCCGTCGCGGCACTTCAGGGTGAACCAACGGAAAAAGGAATACCTTTCTCTCTCTCACTGTCTAACTCTGCCTGTCAAAAAAAAAAAAAAAATCTAGATGATTTAAGGACATTAGGGGTTTGGGGTTTTTTTAACATCCATAATTACTGTCTTAATTTTTTCTTCTTATGAAGTATTACATTTGACACTGTAAATTCTACTTAAAATTATCCTAACTGCTTCATCAGGTTCTTCCTATATTTGCTAACTCTTTTTCTTTGACATAAATTAGTTACAGACAAATACTGTTCTTTTTAAAATTTTCAATTTACCCTCTACTGCTATGTATTTATGGGATATATACAGTAGTTAATTCCACACACGTACACGATGTATAAAGATCAAATCAAGATTAGTGTTTCCATTTCCTCAAGTATTTCTCATCTTTTTGTGTTGGGAACTGTCACTCTTCTAGCTATTTTAAAATATATCATAAATTGTTGTTGACTACCTTACTGTACAACATGACACTAGAACCAATTCCTTCCTTCTAACTCTGCTTTTTTTTTTTTTTTTTGACAGGCAGAGTGGACAGTGAGAGAGAGACAGAGAGAAAGGTCTTCCTTTTTGCCATTGGTTCACCCTCCAATGGCTGCTGCGGCCGGAGCATCTCGCTGATCCGAAGCCAGGAGCCAGGTGCTTCTCCTGGTCTCCCATGCAGGTGCAGGGCCCAAGCACTTGGGCCATCCTCCACTGCCTTCCCAGGCCATAGCAGAGAGCTGGTCTGGAAGAGGAGCAACCGGGATAGAATCTGGTGCCCCAACCGGGACTAGAACCCGGTGTGCCGGCGCCACAAGGCGGAGGATTAGCCTATTAAACCACGGCACCGGCCCTAACTCTGCTTTTCCTAAAACTACCATCTAGTTAGGAAATCAGAATGCACACACACGTACATGTTCACACAGCAGTAGGAACAGCTGTAGATCTTTCTAAGATTTGGATACTCTTTCAAAAGAAACAAATCTAACAATCACAGGTTGAGCATCCCTAATCTGAAAATCTAAAATACAAAATGTTCAACTTTTTTCATGCCACAACTGGAAAATTCACACCTGAATTCATGTGACAGGCTACAGTCAAAACACAGGTGTAGGGGCCGGCATTGTGGTATAGCAGGTGTAGCCGCCGCCTGCAATGCTGGCATGCCACATGGACACCAGTTCACATCCTGGCTGTGCCACTTCTGATCCAGCTCCCTGCTAATGGCCTAGGAAAAGCAGAAGAAGGCCCAAATGTTTGGGCTGCTGCCACTAACGTGAGAGACCCAGATGCACTTCCTGGCTTTGGCCTGGCCCGGCACTGGCTGTTGCAGCCACCTGAGGAGTCAACAAGCAGATGGAATATATCTCTGTCTGTCGCTCTCTGTAACTCTCCCTTTCAAATAAATAAATAAATATTTTTTTAAAAACAGGTATATTAAAAATAACATGTAAAGTGACCCTCAGGCCATAAGGTATAAATGAAACATAAATGAATTTAGTGCTTAGACTTGGGTCCCATATCCAAAAGATACACTGTGTACATGACAGTATTCCAAAATCAAAAACAAAAATCAAACTGCAATCCAAGATGCAAAGACGGAATATTCCTCCTGTAATGCTCTCCGAGGCAGGAGTCAGGCTCAGGGCGAAAACGTGAAGACCAAGGGGAGAACAAGAGGCTCTAGCCTGAAAACCGCCATGAAGGAAGGTGGGGGTGGGCGGAGGCTGGAGGACTAAGGCACTTACCCAAGCCCACCTGGCATTCACTCAGCCACTTTCTCTAGACTTGCAATTCTAAGATTTGACCTCTATGCCCAGAAGGTGCAAAAACTTCGTGAAGAAAAACAAACTCCCTTGTCTTCGAGTAAGTCTGCGCAGCTCTCTAGGCACTCTGAGAGCCACTGCTTCCTCTCATCACACAGGAAAGACGCACACAGTACGACTACACGTTCGAAGTGGTCTTACCCTCTGTGCCGGTCCACCCTGTGTGCCCGCTTCCTCTGGCTTTGCAAACATGTGGCCTCGGCCTACAGGTCCTGCCCTGCCCAGGGCGGGGTCCAGGGGTTTCGGAGCTTGTGGCCAACAGCCTGGCATCCGGACACATTGAGACGGGTGGACCGGGGCAGGGCCCCTGAATGGTGGCCGGACGGGATCCATTCAAACGCTGTGGAGGATGGGGTGTTGCGCCTTCTCTGGTTAATTACCTGTCAGCATTCGGAAAAGTTTAGAGATTCCCAGCAGGTTTCTTTCCTCTTCAAGAAACACAAGGCATTTTTAAAAGTTAGACTTCCAAGGTGGGCACTAAGCTTTTCTGTGAGCTCACGGCATTTGAAACCCCTTCTATTGGCAACCCCTCATAGGCCCAAGCCCTCGATGAACCTGAACAGTTCTCAGAAAACTCAGTGCTCTAAGTCAACTACCCATTGCACAGGAAAGCAGCTTTTATGCGTGGGAATGATTTGGGCTGATCAGTTAATAGTTCCTAAGCACCACCAACTAATCTTTATGGGTTCCGCCTTGTTTTTGGCCTCCTTCCTACACCAGGGTCCCAACTTCTCTCCAGCCTGTATTCACATTGAACTCATCTCCTTGATCCTAGCTGCTTCTCTCAATTGTTCTCCAATTCATTTCTATGAAACTCTTCTTTCAAACCCCACCAGAACTGAGGTCCCCAGGATACGGAGCCGAATCTCACATAGCTTACAGTGACCCTTTCTCTCCTCCAGGGAACTAGGCTTGGAGCCTTCCCCCGGGCCCTCCCCCGAATCACTTCATGGCCTACAGATGCTCCCTCTCATAATCCTAACCTGGCCTCACTGCTGAAGAAATCTTCAAGCGAAAAACAAGACTCTCCCCAACTCGGGGAAAACCTATCTTAAGTCTTAGCTGTGGAGAAATCGGCCCGTGCATACAAAGACTGACACACGATTCCTGGGTCAACAGGGCAGGTGGAGGCAATTCAGGAACTTGCAAAAAAAGTTAACTACACTCTTCTTTAATGCTCTACTTGCAACTCAAAGGCAGGACAGGCCTCCCTCTTGGGGTTACTACAGAAGCCGCCCCTCTAGCCCCTAACACCCCTGTTCGGTTAGCCTGGAATCTTCGTTCTACAACCTGTGTGGGTGGCGCACTCGGTGCCACGGCTTAGTCTCCTTGCCCACACGTCCCCGACCCCCAGCACCGCGTGCGGGGTTTCACAAGCACGAGGCCCTCCTTTAACGTGGACTTCCTCCTCTGCTTCCGAGGGGACACGCGGGGCCTACCTTCTCAGCCTTTCTGTAGGCCACGCGGACCCCAAGCCCAGCGCTGGGAGGCAAACTCCTTTCTTCCCGTTTTCCCCCAAACCAACAACCGTGCTGGGGGAACGCCCTGGATCCTCAGCCACAGCCCTGCCCGGTCCTCGCGCCTCGCGGGCCGCCCACGCACGCACAGCCTCGAGTAACGACTTCCCGCCCCCACCCCGCCCTAGGCATGGCGGCCCTTCCAGCCTCATGGGGCGGAAGGCCCGGACAGCGCCTGGCCTCGGGCTCAGCGAGGCTGCCCCCGAGCGACCTCGGCCCTCCGGGGCTTCCTCACCTGAGCTGTGTCCTGGCGCTTCAGCTGGCCCCACGGAGCCTCACGAGAACGGGGAAGCTCAACTACCTGCCACGCGGAAAGAGCCACAGGCCTCAAATACTAAGTTCCGGTCACGTGGTGTGGGCGGGGCCTGAGCCCATAGGCTGAAGAAAGTGCCACACACAAGATCCTGCCATCTCATTGGCTGCTTTGCAAAAGGGACTCGCCCTTTTGAGTCACGCGGGCCGAGTCCCTCTCAAAGGGAGCTGGGAGGTGTGAGTTGATGGTGGTAAGTGTTTGATGTCCTGGCCTTGCGTCCGAGGGCCACCCCTGTAAACGGGACGTGCCCCAGCTCTCCCAGTTAGAAGATGTGGAGATGCAGGTGCTAAGCGGGACACGGTTAACTTGAGTGCACGAACACCTTCTGACGTTGACCTTGCCCTCCACTTCTCGTGCGTGCAAAACAGGGTTAAGAGCGCCCGTTCATCGGCCTGTGTGGACATGTGCACCCACTGAGGAGACAAGGCGTCAAAGGCCCGCAGTCAGCCCCACCCGAATTTGACCAAACAAGAGTGTTCCCCTAACTGGACGGAAGTAGCCAGTTCTCCTCCGGTCCCAACCGTTTCGGCAGTAAGCACGCCCAGGTTTGACAAGATGGTTAGGGTCAAGCTTGAGGCTTGAGCTCCTGATGTGCAGCCGTTCAAATGCTCTGCATGGGGGCCAGCGCTGTGACACCTCTTGCCCTGCCAGCGGCCAGAATCCGAATGCCGGTTCAAATCCTGGCTCCGGCGCTTCTGATTCGCTCCCTGCTAACACACCCGGGAAAGCGGTGTGTAATTGGGCCCCTGCAACCCACATGGGATACCATGAATGGAGTTCCTGGCTCCTGGCTTTGGCCTGGCCCAGCCCTGACTGTTGAGCTGCTTTGGGGAGTGAACTGGTAGATGGGAAATCTCTTTTTTTTTTTTTCTCTCTCTCCCTCTCAATCACTCTTGCTCTCTTTCAAATAAATTTAAGGGGAAAAAAATGCCCCTTCACTCTTTGTAGACATTACGTTTAACCAAGTGAGGCAGGAGACAGCTGAGGATTAACTGGGAAAGCAGAGAAAGGCAAGTTCCAAAACTCTCTCCATATTATGTGTCTCTGCCTCTTAGCCACAACCTTTGAGACTGGAGACAAAGACAGGGTTAACTGGAGTAGCTGAGAATAAGAAATTGTAAACTTAAAAAACTTTCACGTAGAAGCTATATATAGATATTATAATAGCTCCATGAGATACACACCTGCAACCTCAAAACCACACTAAGGGACCCCCACACCCAAGCCAACATCTATGGCCGGCATAGTGGCACCTCGGGCTCAGCCTCTGCCTGTGCCACTGGCATCCCATACCAGTGCCAGTTTGAGTCCTGGCTGCTCCACTTCCAATCCAGCTCCCTGCTAATGCACCTTGGAAGGCAATGGAAGATGGCCCGGGTGCTTGGGCCCCTGCCACCGGCGTGGGAGATTCGAATGGAGTTCCAGGCTCCTGGTTTTGCCTGGTCTAGCCCTAGCCTTTGCAACCATCTGGGGAGTGAACCAGCAGATGGAAGACCTCTCTCTTTCTCTCCCTAATTCTGCATTTCAAATACATAAATCTTTTTTTAAAAATACTATAAAATCACAGCCCCCAATTATCTTCAGGGCCTCAGGTCCCTGCCTCAACCGCAGCTTTGATTCTTGGCCTCTTTCTTTCTTAAAAAGTGTACTTTCTTTTCCTGTAATAAACCCTCTGCTGTTATTATCTCTACGAGCTTCATGAACTCACTGTCTGAGGCTCAGAAGAACCTGTGCCTGGCCCTTGCCTTTCTACTCTCCACTCCCACAACAGTATTAAGGAAAGATGCAAGTTTCTGTACACCATAGCCTCCCCAGCTTACATGACAATGCTACTGTTAGTGTACACAAAGAGGTCCATGCACTTGTTTGGGGGGGGAGGGCAGGGGATGTCACTGAATAATCAGCCTCAAAGTTTTGTTTACTGGTGACAAACAAAGGAGACAGTGGAAAGGTAAAATTCACTTTACAAACTGCTTTGCTGGGGCTGGTGTTGTGGCACACGCAGCATGTAAAGCCACCACCTGGGACACCACATGGGAGCGGGTTCGAGCCCCAGCTGCTCCACTTCCGATCCAGCTTCCTGTCAATGCACCTGGGAAAGCAGCAGAAGATGGTCCCAGTGCTTGGGCCTCTGCACCCACGTGGGAAACCTGGATGGAGCTCCTGGCTCCTGGCTTCAACCTGGCCATTGTGGCCATTTGAGGAGTGAACCAGTGGGTGGAAGATCTCTCTGTCCTTCCCTCTCTCTCTGTAACTCTGCCTTTCAAATAAATAAAATAAATCTTTAAAAAGAAAAGAAACTGCCTGAGAAGCAGTGTGCCAGGGCTTTTATAGCAAGGGTCAAAGGATGTTCAGGATATAGAAAAGGGGGAGCAGGAGGGCCCTTTGCCTCCAACTGGTTGCCTGGTGGTCTGGCCCTCTTCAAATAAAGTCATTGTTGCAGACAAGCGTTCCCAGAACATTCTCTAAAAACCAAGCTCAAGTTTGCAAACTGCTTCAGTTTCTCCGCCCTGTTCCTGTGCCTCCCAGCCCTGCCTGAATCCCACACCCTGTTCACCGTATGTTACAGCAGGTACTGCTGCCTGTGCAACGCACTCCCAGGGACGCACTCCCCTGCAACCCTGATGGAGGAGTGCCAGCTCCTGTCCTTTTAGGAACTCTCGCCACACCTTGCAGGACAAGTCATTCCATACACATGAAATGATGCTATTTTAAGGGCGGGATTCGGTAAACCTAGTTGCAATAGGGCAATGGCAACTCTCGGTTTTCTGCACACGTCTCTTTTGGAAGCACCATCGTGCAGGCTGGTTCTCTGGATTTCTGTATATTGTTCGTGCAAGATCAGAGGACCTGGGTACAACAGTTCTAGCCAATCCGTGTATCATGGGATACTGCTTCTTTTGCCAAAGGGACAATCCATATAGTTTTGGAATTGATTGGAGATAAAGATAGTTGAAGCTCTACGAAACATGGGCATCTGTTTAAAATCTTTCAGAAACTAATCAACTTGTCCTATTATATACTCCATCAAGGTACTTCAATTGTTCATTAACCATTCCTAGGGTATTCATGAAAAATATCACACACATTCTTGCCATACACAAAAAACAGAAGTTATGTGAGGTGATGGATTTGTTAGATTGCTTTAATCATTCCACAATATAAGTATATACCAAAACACCACATTGTACCCTACAAATATAAGCAATTGTTATTTGTCAATTAAAAAGGAAAAATAACACACACATATAACAAACCTTTTTGAGTTCAATTACAGATGGAATTTTTTTTAAGATTTATTTATTTATTTGAAAGTCAAAGTTACACAAAGAGAAGGACAGACAGGGAGAGAGATCTTCCACTTGCTTGTTCACTCCCCAGATGGCCACAAAGGCCAGGGTTGTGCCAGGCCAAAGCTAGGAGTCAGGAACTTTTTTTGGGGTCTCCCACTTGGGTGCAGGGGCCCAAGTACTTGGACCATCCTCCACTGCTTTCCCAGGTACATTAGCAGGTAGCTGGATCAGAAGTGGAACAGCCAGATCTTGAACCAGCACCCATACGGGATGCTGGGGTCACACGTGACAGCTGTATTTGCTATGCTACAATGCCAGCCCCTATTTGTTTCTTTGTATGTTTTAAAGATTTTATTTAGTTATTTGAGGGGGAGAATTACAAACACAGAGGAAGGTCTTCCATCCGTTGGTCCACTCCTTAAATGGCCACAACAGCAGGAGCTGGGAAGCCAGGAGCTTCTTCCGGGTCTCCCACATGAGTGCAGGGGCCCAAGCACTTGGGCCATCTTCCACTGCTTTCCCAGGCCACAGCAGAGAGCTGGATCAGAAGTGGAGCAGCAGAGACCAGAACCCGTGCCCATATGGGATGCTGGCACCGCAGGTGGAGCCTCAGCCCATTATGACATAGCCTTGACCCCTGTTTGTTTTCACTCAAGGCGTAACACCAAACTGTGTCCACCTGGCCCTACCATAAGACCCCCTAAGTGGGGGCCGGCACTGTGGTGTAGCAGATAAAGCTGCCGCTTGCAGTGCCGACATCCCATATTGGGTGCCAATTCGAGATCCGGCTGCTCCACTTGCTATCCAGCTCTCTGCTGTGGCCTGGGAAAGCAGTGGAAGATGGCCCAAGGGCTTAAAATAAAGTAAAATAAAATAAAAGGTTTATTTTGGTGCAAAAGAATTTTGAATCTACACATAACAGGTTTTCCAAAAGTTCAAGGAAAATGCATATTATGAAAAACTATGCATGAATTTAAAAATTGTTTTGCACCAAAATAAGCTTATCTTTTAATTCTATTAGTCCATGAACACTTAAAAAATTATTTGAGAGGCAGAGAGAAACAGAGGGAGAGAGTGAGACAACTAGAGATCTTCCACCACATCAAGGGAGGGCAGCCTATGTAGTATACCAGCTTACGTGCTAACATCATCCAGAAACACTCTCCCAGAGCAATGTCTGACCAAAATCCGGGCATCCTGTGGCCCAGTCAAGTTGACACATGAAACCGACCATCAGGGTTTTTATCTGGTTCATTACAGCCGTTCTAGTGGTTGTGATGCACATTGGCTTCCGCTTGCGTTTCTCCAACAGAGAATGCTGTCCAGTATCCTTTCTGTTGTTAGCCATTTGTGTATCTTCTCTGGTGGAAGATACTCATATCTTCTGCCCGTTGTTGTGGGTGAGTTGTCTTCTTATTAATCAGCCTGATCCTATTTTTGATTTCTATTTATTGACATTTTTAATGTGGGAGCCTTGGAATCCCAGTTAGAGGTGCATTTTCCCTGGGAGGACTTATATTACTTCTGCCAGGAATGCAGAGGCACTATGGACATGGACTCACTTTATTCTCTATTTATTTATTTTTTGACAGGCAAAGTTAGACAGTGAGAGAGAGACAGAGAGAAAGGTCTTCCTTCCGTTGGTTCACCCCCTCAAATGGACACCACGGGCCTGCGCACCGCGCTGATCCGAAGGCAGGAGCCAGGTGCTTCTCCTGGTCTCCCATGCAGGTGGAGGGCCCAAGCACTTGGGCCATCCTCCACTGCCTTCCCGGGCCACAGCAGAGAGCTGGCCTGGAAGAGGGGCATCCGGTACAGAATCCGGCGCCCCGACCAGGACTAGAACCCAGTGTGCTGGCGCTGCAGGTGGAGGATTAGCCTAGTGAGCCGCAGCGCCGGCCATGGACTCACTTTAAATGAAACGCTCCCTGGAATGTCTAGGCCAAATCGGCGATGTAATTTCCTGTCCTTAGCTTTACCTGGTTCTGGTGATCTTATTTTTCTGAGCTCCACTGCCACCAAATCAGAATACAGGGTTGTGGTGGAGTGAGAAGGCCATGCCAAGGTGGCCACTGGCAAGTGAGCATCAGTTACTCAGGAATGGCTTTGGAAACTTCCTGGCAATAGGCTGTGATTGGATGGCTTTGAAACTGCCTGGCAACAGGCTGTGATTGGTTGGGGCATAGACCGCCCCTTGACCTGATTGGCTGGCCTTGGCTATATAAGATGTTGTACCAGTCTGCCAGCTGCTCGCCTCAAGCCTGCTTTCACCCGACTCCCGGGGTCTGTGTGGTGACTCCGCGCCTCTTGCCCCCACCACGTTGCTCCTCTCAGAAATGAATCCACTGCAACACAGGGTCAGAATGGAAGCACTTTTATGGAGACAAAGTGACGAGTACTCAAGGTCAGAGATGCCTGGAAAGATCCAGGTTGTATAACACTTGTGGGTTCCTTTTCTTTTTTTTTTTTTTAAAGATTTATTTATTTATTTATTTGAAAGTCAGAGGTTACACACAGAGAGAGGAGCAACAGAGAGAGACAGAGGTCTTTCATCTGCTGGTTCACTCCCCAAACCAAATCTGCTGGTTCACTGGCTGCAACGGCTGGAGCTGCGTCAATCTGAAGCCAGGAGCCAGGAGCCAGGAGCGTCTTCCGGTCTCCCATGCGGGTGAAGGGGCCCAAGCACTTGGGCCATCCTCCATGAACTGGTACCCATATGGGATGCCAGTGCCATAAGCAGAAGCTTAACCTACTGCCCCTCAGCGCTGGCCCCACGAACTGATCTTTCAGTTGCATTTCCCACTAATGTTTTGAAGCCCCTCACATGCGTGAAGAAGCAGCTTGTTTAGAAGATCGTGTCCCCAGCTTACAGGAAGGCCAGCATCTGCCTCACTCCCTTGCTCTACTGGTAACCTGTAATACGGTTTCAACTGGCTTCATGCAGTCTCACAACCTGGCTATTTCCATCACTTGTGATTTCTGTTTTTGATGATCGTTCTGAGCACCACCTTTTTATAACAACAGTAAGTGAACTGTGAGGACAGGAAAAACATCTTACATTGGTTCCGGAATATTCTGGCCAGGCCTATAGCTGAGGACGTAGATGTGTATTGATTGCATTTGCATTGAGAGATTTGTGTTTACTAAAGAGAACTTGATATTCAAGACATCCCTGGGCTAGAGGATTTCCAAAAACAGATCTCTCCTGAGAACTGTGAACTATGGGAAGAAATAAAAGCCATTTTTTTTTTCTGAAGTTACGTGAGGAAACTCTGCCATCTCTCATGGGAGTGGGAAAACACGCAGAGGAGCAGCTCCAGCTTGGGGTACGAGGCAAGTGCACTGGGCGCATAACTCACATTTGCTGCGCTGGGGATTTTTTCTTTCTTTTCTTTTCTTTTTTTTTTTTTTTTTTTTTTTTTTTTTTTTTGACAGGTGGAGTTAGACAGTGAGAGAGAGAGAGAAAGGTCTTCCTTCAATTGGTTCACCCCCAAAATGGCCGCTATGGCCGGCGTGCTGTGCCAATCCGAAGCCAGGAGCCAGGTGCTTCCTTCTAGTCTCCCATGCAGGTGCAGGGCCCAAGCACTTGGGCCATCCTCCACTGCACTCCCGGGCCACAGCAGAGAGCTGGACTGTAAGAGGAGCAACCGGGACAGAATCCAGCGCCCCAACCAGGACTAGAACCCGGGGTGCCGGCGCCCCAGGTAGATTAGCCTAGTGAGCCGCTGCACTGGCCTGCACTGGGGATTTTTATAGGGATTTGGTAACACTGTTTAAGAACCACTGGGACTTAATGCAATCCTGCCTGAGAATATGATGCACACTATGTAGTTTATATTATGTACCTGCTACTCTGTGTCTTCTGGGTGTGTAATAATGTAATTTGCACCTACTCTAGGAACCACAAAGACCAATTATTGAAACTTTTAGTGGGTTAGAATGTCTGCATCCTGTATTGCAATGCCTGCATCTGATTCCATCTCTCACTGCCGATCCCAGCTTCCCAGTAATGCAGACCCTGGAGGCAGCCCCAATGGCTCAGGTAGTTAGGTCCCTGCCACTCATGTGGGAGACCTGGATTGCATTCCCAGTTCCTGGGGAGTAAACCAGCAGATGAGAGCTCTTTGTCTTACAAATAAGTATAAGAAAAAAATTAAATATATGCAGCTATTTTTGTACATTGAAAAGACTTTGGAAATTTAAAACATTGTAAGAAACAATCAACATTTTTCCACACTTGAGAAAAAATTACTATAATAACCAAAAATTCTACATATTGAGAACTAGCTTCAAGAAATGAAAACACATGTCCCTATAAGGTGTGTGTGCAAATTGACAACAGCCAAAAGCTGAAAACACCCTGCCTGTCTGTCCACGGTTAAACCAGATGTGGTAGAGTCATCGGACGGATGGATTCGACAGCGCTAGGAACAGTCGGGTCATGCAGTGCTTGACGGACGACAGAGACCTGTTCTGAGAAAAGCATGTGCAGATGGCCTCCCCGTTGTACGAGCATCACAGAGTGCACCTGCACAAGGCCGCGAGAGACTGGGGTAGGTCAGTCCCTCAACAAGCCTCTTGATGCGCTTAAGGGGCCTGGGAAACACAGGTGGATGAGGCGGGTGCATCATGTTATGGTACCTGTTTGCTTTTTGCTGACAAGTAGTATGTGCTAAAATAAGAATAAGAAATAGAGTAGGGGTGGGCATTTGGGCGGCAGTTAAGATGCCCCCCGAGTACCGGGTTCTAGTTCTGGCTCCGCTTTGAATCTACATTCCTGATAGTGCGCACCCCGGGAGGCAGTGGGTGATGGTTCAAATACTTGGGTCCCTGCCACCCAGGTGGGATATCCAGATTGAGCTCTGGGCTCCAAACTTTGGCTTGGTGCAACCCTGGCTGTTGCAGGCATTTGGGGAGTAAACAAGCAGATGGAAGATCTCCATTTGTCTCTGTCTCTACCTTTCAAATACAATGAAAAAAAAGAGAGAGAGAGAAATATAGTAACATAATGCATGAAACAATAGCATGGTCATTTGTTACCATTTTTAACAATTATTATGTCATGTGATATATGTATGTGCTAGACTTGTACATGACTGCAAGTAAGGTCAGTCTGCACCAATATCACCAGTAATGGGTTGTGCTATGACGTTACCATGGTTACGATGCCCCAAAGAAATAGGGATTTTTCGGCTCCATTGTAATCGTCTGAGCCCATGGTGGTATATGCACTCTGTCACTGACTGAATGGGACATGATGGCACCACACTATGTGTGGCTTGGATGAAAACATTATATTAAAGTGAACAAGCCACACACAAAGGCCACGTACCGTATGACCTCATTATGGGGAATGTCTGCAAGGGGGAAGTTTATAGACAATGGTGATCAGTGCTCGCCTGGGGCTGGGAAGAACTGGAACTGGACGTAGACAGGAGAACTTATTAGGATGATGAACATATACTTAAAAAAAGAAGTATGGTAATGTTTGTACCATGGCTTAAATTTATCAAAAAGTATTAAATAAGGGGGCCGGCGCTGTGGTGCAGTGGGCTAAGCCTGCGCCTGCAGTGCCAGCATCCCATATGGGCACCAGTTAAGTGTCCTGGCTGCTCCTCTTCCAGTCCAGCTCTCTGTTATGGCCTGGGAAAGCAGCAGCAGATGGCCCAAGGCCTTGGGCCCTTGCATCCAGGTGGGAGACCTGAAAGAAGCTCCTGGCTCCTGGCTTCGGATTGGCACAGCTCCAGCTGTTGCAGCCATTTGGGGAGTGAACCAGCGAATAGAAGACCTCTCTCTCTCCCTCTCCCTCTGCCTTTCTGTAACTCTTTCAAGTAAAATAAATAAATCTTTTTTTTATAAAAGTATTAAATAAGATACATTTTATAACATACAAAATATACTTCAGTAAAGGTCTTTTACAAAAATACATTAGCAGACCAGCAGAAGCTACAATGAGCAGAACCAGACCCAGAAAAACTTCCAAAAATAGAACCACCTGACACAGAATACAAATAAAGAACCTCGAGAAAGAAATGTGGCAACCGAAACAACAATTAAGAGCAAAGGTTCTCAGAGCTGACCTGGCAGCACCTGGCTCCGGGTGCTGGGGCTGCTCCCAATTCCAGCTTCCTGTTAATGCAGACGCTAGGAGGCAGCGGTGATGGCCCACGTGACTGGATTCCAGTCACTTATGTGGGAGATATGGATCGAGTCCCTGGCTCCTGGCATTGGCGTGGGCCCAAGTCCCAGCTGTTTCAGGCATTTGGAATTTGGGGAGCGAATCAGCAAACTGGAGTGTGTGTTCTCTCTCTCTCTCTCTCTCTCTCTCTCTCTCTCTCTCTTTCTCTCTCTCTCTCTCTCTCTATATATATATATATGTAATATATATATATAATATAAAATCTGCATCCCAAATTTAAAAAGGTATATTTGAAAAAATAGAACTCCTAAGAATGAATAATAGAACTGAAATTACATACTCAGAGGAAAATCACACAATAGAAATAGCTGAAGGAGACCTCGTGAATTAGAAAGTGAGTCAGATGTATTTACCCAGAACGGAGCACAGACACAAAGACCATGAGAAGGGAAATATGAGAGGCTGAGAGAGAGACACAAAACACGGAGGTAGAAGGTACCAGAGTGTGAGAAGCAGGTGACACGGAGCAAAGACAACATTCAGAGCATTAATGACCAGAAACTTTTCAAATCTGACGAGTCAAATCTTTAGATTCGGGAAGTCCAGTAAATCTCAGAGAGAAACAAAAAAGAAATCTACAATCAGCACATCATAGTTGTACTGTCCAATAAGAAAGTCAAGAAAACATCTACAAAGGGGAGCACAAAGTAAAAACACACAGCGGATGAAAAGGAGAGTCAGTAACTAAAAAACCCTGGAAGAGACTGGCCTAACATAGGATAACATATCCACAGGCCTGTCAGCGTAAGGGAAGAAGAATGTCCACCTATAAATTATACTCACATATACAATGAAATTTTCTTTGCAGATCAAGGGGAAAATAAAGCATTTCAGGTAAACACAAACCGACAGGTATGCTTCCCACAAACCCTTTCTAAAGACATTTATTAACACCAAGCTGAACATCAAGATGCACAAAAATGGCCCCAGGTGGACAGTCTGGGGAGAGGTAAAAGTCACAAGTGACCCGGGTGACTGACTAAAGTGACAGTAATAACGGCTCTCTGGTGGGTGACTCATCTGGGTTCCTCTGAAGGCAGAGACTGGGACAAAACTTCAGCGCACGGATCGGATCGTACTAAGCAGCGCGACCCCAGGGACCAGGAGCAACAGACAGGGCCTGAGTGGCGCAGTGATGAGGGTGCTCACTTGAGGATGACTTAGTAAGCTGGCTGCTCCCTCCCTCAGGACCATCTGCAGCACGGGTGGAGCCACCTGTCCCGCAGGAGCAAGGAGCCATCAACTGCCCCCTCTCCTTTGATCAGAGTTTCATCCCAAGGAGTGATCGTCCCTCGCAGCTCCTGGTTGTACCAGCAGGTCCTCAGGCTGCCCCGTGCCTTGGCCCAATGGAGAAGCCTCAGAGGAGGAGGCAGGAGACGCAGAGGGCGAACCTGGGGTACCCTCAGCTTGTGTCTCCGTGGACCAGGTGGGTAACCAGAAAGAAGGGGTTGCCGTAGCGTCGGCAGAGTGCTCAGGCCCTTGGGCTCACCCTGAGAGCCCTGCCATCGGCTGCCCTGGCTATGAGGCTTTGGGACCTGGTGGGCCACACCAGCACCAGCACAGGATCCCTGGCCTGAGGATGACCTCGTGGGACTTCTCAGGTGCCACAGTCAAACGAGCCAATGCCGCTCTGAACCCCCCTTTGCTATTTCTATGTCCAGATCCTGTTGATTCTGTCCCTAGCAGGGGTGGGGACCGGCCAGTCGGCAGGCCGTAGAAGCCCTGTGAAATCATTGGGTCTGGCCCTGCCAAGGCAACAGCAGGCAGGACTCGAAATTCACTAAATTGAATGCAGGCTCATTTTTAAGTTGATCATTTTGCTTGGCCAGCAAATGATGTTACACATATCCACATGCTGAAGGAATCAAATGCGTGCACCTCCCAGCAGTAGAGGAAAACAACAAAACAAGAAAAACCCAATCAATCCAGACAAAAAGTTGAAAACAAAAAGGCACAGAAAATCTGGACAAAAAGAAAGCCCAAAGTAGCAGAGATAAATTCAAATGTGTTAGTAATTAGAACTTTCCAATTTTGTCAGATTTGATTCTTTAAGACTTAGCTATACGGTGTTCTTTTATGATAGAAAATGATTGAAATTCAAATGATAAAAATAAAAAAACAGGAAAGCACTAGTACTCCCAAAAGAAAGAAATCTCACATTGCTGAATAAATATCAAGCAAAATAACTTTAAAGCAAAAAGAATTATTAAAGAGCAAAAGAATCAGTTAATAATGATAGGAGTTTCAGAGTTATAAAAATTGCAAATTTACACACATTCAATAACACAGCATCAAACATATAAAGCAGAAACTGACAAAGAGGAAGTAGAAAAATCGACCAACAACATGGGAGATGACAATCTCATATTCATTGATTGAGCGAAATTCAGTAATGTAACAAGATTTGAATAACAGATAATTGCTTCATTGTTTTTCTCCTGTGCTTGTTGTTCATTTAACAAATATTTGTACAAAGCTTATTTATTTATTTATTGAAAGGCACAGTTACAGGCAAAGAGAGAGTCAGAGACAGAGAGAGATCTTCCATCCATTGGTTCACTCCCCAAACGGCCAAAACAGCCAGAGCTGGGCCAGCCTGAAGCCAGGAGCCAGCAGCTTCTTCAGGGTCTCCCAATTGGGCCCAGGGGCCCAAGCACTTGGGCCATCCTCCGCTGCTTCCCTAGGTGCACCAGCAGAGCTGGGCTGGAAATGGAGCAGTCAGGATTCAAAACGGTGCCCTACAGGATGCTGGCGCTGCAGGTGGTGGCCCAGCCACCACGCCACGGTGCTGGCCCCCAAAGCTCATTATTTAGTAGGCATAAGGGGTCTAGAGTCAAAGTGGTGTCGTGGATCACTTTACTTAAATGCAAGAACAAATTCCCCACCATCTTTGATGACTCTCATAAGGGTAAGTCCCCACAGAGTGCATGCAAATAACAACCTGCTATCTCCAGGTACTCAAGGTTGCCCTTGTCGGAGGGTCACGAGATCCACTGGTGGTGTTTCCTTGTCACCCACCCTAAGGTGCCAGTCACCATGATTTGGGGACAGAGGCAAATCCAAGCCTGGCTTCCACACACCCCAAAGGTGCTCATGGTGATGCGATTCTTTGACCAAGGTGGTCCACTCACAAGAGGCCAATGTGCAACCCAGCGAAGGTTTACTGGGGGCTGACGCTGCAGCAGCCAGAGGTTCCCCACACCGGGAACTGGGCCTGGGCAGGGAGGCGTGGTGGCACACTGTTGGCATGCGGCACTCCAGTCTGTGCCCGCCCAGTGTTCCAGCTCACCCTCTTGACACAGGACATCCCGATCCACACCCGGCCTGGGGTTCTACACAGGCACTGCTGTTTCTTCTCACATACAACACGCACAAAATGGCTGGCCAGATCACTTCCGCCACCCCAGGAAAGGCAGGTGAACTGCACGGGGGTACTCTGGGCATGCGCACACGCAGCAGGGCGTCAGAGTCCATGTGTGGACGATGCTTGGTCCTGATTGGTTTGGAGCCGGACGGAGCGGCCTGCCGCTGGACACGGACCCGTGTTAGCTCGTGAGGGGTTTGATTCTATGAGCCCTGCTCGCATTCTGTCTCAGTGGTGCTCCTGGGCGGGGAAAGTGGTGTTTACAATCGCTGGGTTCCACAAACAGGACCCCGTATCAGTCTAGGGACACAGGTTGACAGCACCTCCATTTCCATCCAAGCCCTCTCACCCACCGTTAGTCACCGAGTCCGGGTTAACCCCCCTCAAAACGGGAGAATCAGGAGGCCTTGAGGGGCGTGTGTTCTGATCTGTCAAGTGCTCGGTGGCAACACAGAGAAAAGAGAGAGAGAGAAATCTCCCATCTATTGGTTTCTTGCCAAATGCCTGCAACAGCCGGGGCTGGGCCAGGCTGAAGCCAGGAGCCTGGAACTCCATCCAGATCTCCCACATGGGTGGCAGGGATCCAGGACTTGAGCCTCGGGGTGCTCATCAGGGAAGCTGCTTTGGGGCTGTGCTATGGGGTGTGGGCAGCCTGAGTGCCAGGCGTTCCATTTTAATGGGAACAGCAAGGCAGGAGCTGCTTCTCCAAACAGGTGCACTTGTTAGCCATATCATGGGGGTGGGGGGAGGGAACTTCTGGGTAGGGTCACCTCTCTTAGACACACACCCCAATCAGCAAACTGACCCATCAGAGAGACTTTTAGCTCAAAAGGTTTGTGAGAGTTTTGGGATCCCCAAGGCAGCCGCACCCCTCTACATGTAGCAACTCCCGATTGGTATAATCACCTTCGGTGTCTATAAGCATCTGTAGTACCTTTGTGTCAAATGCCAGTGACAACTCTATGCTGTGCAGGGAGCCGCAAGGCTAGGACTTTGAACTGGCTCACAGCCCTACCCACAAAGTCAGCCCAAACCTTTCTTCTCCTTGGAAAAGGGCCAGGCACTCTTCCCCCCGGGGAGATTTTCTACACAGATCCGTTTTCTCGCTGGCATTTGCTCAGAGGTGTGGTTCTGCTTCCTGAACACATACAAGCTCCATGCGAGGCCTGTCGTGTCTTCATTCTTCCAACCAGTACTTACCTGGTGTCTACTATGTGCAAGCAACTATTTTCAGCCCTGGGGATACGGTCAGGAACAAAGCCATCTCAACTCTACAGCTTGTAATCCAAGGAGAAGAGCAGACAAAAAAGCAAACAGAGTATGTTAGATGGCGCCCAATGCTACGGAAGAGAGAGAGCTGGGAAGCGAGCATGAGGAGTGGCAGGAACGGGAGCTCACCATTCGTGGAGGGTGGCCAGGTGCCCCTGGCCCTGGGGGACAGGGGTGCAGAAATCTGGGCAAAGTGGGTCCTAGACAAGAGGAGGCGGAACGCAAAGGGCCCGAAGCTGGAACCTGCCAGCTACAGAAAGCAGTGACTGGACCTGGGCGGCCGGCGCCGGATGCCCGGAGAGAGAGGCACAGGCATCACACAGGGGACGGGAGGGCCCCGTGCAATCTTCCAGACAGGACAGCCTCTGGCTTGCACTCTGAATGAGATGGGAGGTGGCTCCTGGGATCTCTCTAACAGCTCTGTTGAGAACAGACTGGGCGGGTAAGGTGGGGTGGTGGTATGGATGCAGACGGATCATTTAAGAGACAAATGTAAAAGTCTGACAAGACAGGATATGAGTGGTCCAAGTGAGTGACAATTCTGGAAGTGGGGAAAAGTGTTAATATTCTGAGTGGACTTTTTTTTTTAAGATTTATTTATTCATTTGAAAGTCAGTTTCAGAGAGAGAAGAGACAGAAAGAGGTCTTCCATCCACTGGTTCACTCCCCAGATGGCCACAATGGCCAGGATTGGGTCAGCCTGAAGCCAGGAGCTTCATCTGGGTCTCCCCATGGGTGGCAGGGTCCCAAGCACTTGGACCATCCTCTGCTGCTTTCCCAGGCCATCAGCAGGGAGTTGGATCGTAAGTGGAGCAGCTGGGACTCAAATAGAGGCCATATGGGATGCTAGCATCAGAGGCAGTGGTAGCTTAACCTGCTTTGTCACTATACCAACCCCTGGGTGGACTTTTAAAAATTATTACTATTAAAGATTGATTTATGTGAAAGGCAGAGTTAGAGAGAGGAGGAAAGACAGATTTTCCATCCATTGGTTCACTCCCCAGATGGAAGCAATGACCAGGGCTGGGCCAGGCAAAAGCTAGGAGTCAAGAACTTCTTCCAGGTCTCCCACCTGAGTAGATGAGGCCCAAGGACTCGGACCATCTTCTGCTGCTTTCCCAGGCACATTAGCAGGGAGCTGAACTGGAAGTGGAGCAGCCAGAACTTGAACTGGGCCCATGTGGCATCACAGGTGGCAGCGGCTTAACCTGCTGCACCACCACACTGGCCCCTCAAAAATTATTTTGAAAGTATAGTCACCACACTATTATCACAACCAAAAGAAAATGAATAATCATTTAACATTATCAAATACGTAGTCCATATGCAAATGTCCCTGACTGTCTCACTTTTTTTTTTTTTGGTTTGTTAGAATCAATGAAGACAAACATAGTCGGACATCAGCGAAAGCGGTGAAAGCATTTCATGTAGTTAACTACTGAGAGTGGGAGGAAGGGCTGAACTCCATCCTGATCTGCAAAGGGGTGACTGGGTTTCTTCAAGGAGACCAAGGGAGCAGGGAAGATGACCAGAGAGGGGCTCCAGTGGAAAACTATGAAGGGCTGGTCAGTGCAGAGGCAATCAGACCAGCAATTGTGGGTCCTAGGATATTATTATGCATTATTATGTCAGGATTCTATCCTCCACCAGAGATGAGACACAGGCGCTGTTCTTCAAAATGACTTTCCCAAGGCATGGGTTTCAGGCCCTGTAGAAGATACTGCTGAACTGTAGGAGACACAGACCCCTCTCAGCACGCAGGAAGGAATCACAACCCTAAGAAACACTCACAGGGCTCATGTCAGGTGCCAGCCGGAATGAGTGGTCAACCCTGAGGTTTTCCAAATGGGAATTCCCAAGGGGCTGCGTTGTCCCAGTGACCCAGCCCTAGGTGGCCAGCAGGCATGTGAAAGGTCGACTGGGTCTCTGAGTGAGGTTTTTGTGATTCTCAACGTTGGTATCCAAGTGAGACCCAGCCATCCACTTGCCCACTCCCCAAATGACCACAATGGCCTGGCCCAGCCAGGTCAAAACCAGGAGCCAGGAGCTCCCTCTGGGTCTCTCACTTGGGTGGCAGGAGCCCAAGCACTTGGGCCATCTTCCACTGCCTTCCCAGATGCATCAGCAGAGAGCTGGATTGGATGTGGAGCAGCTGGGACTCGAACCAGCACCAATCTAGGATTGCCAGCATCAGAGCCCCTATTGCCATAACGCCAGCCCTTTTTAAATATACATACATATATTAACTGACACATAGTAACTGGGCATATGTATGGGGTACAGTGACATTTCAAAACATGCATACAACGTATAATGATCAGATTAAGGTCACTGGCCTACCCACCACCTCATTTATTGTGGTGGCATGAGGTTTAAAGGTCATAGCAAGATGGCCACTGAGGTGAAAAGGTCATGCCAAGATGGCCGCTGACAACAGAAACTGCCTGGCAACAGGCCGTGATTGGATGGTTTCAGAAACTGCCTGGCAACAAAAGCCTGACTGGCAACAGGCTGTGATTGGATGGCTTTGGAAACTGCCTGGCAACAGGCTGTGATTGGTTGGGGCATAGACCGCCCCTTGACCGGATTGGCTGGTCTTGACTATATAAGCTGTTGTACTAACGGAAAAAAAACGAGTCTGCGGGCTGCTCCTCTCAGGCCTGCTTTCACCTGACTCCCGGGGACTATGTGGTGACTCCACACCTCTTACCCCCACCACGTTCCTCTTCTCAGAAATGAATCCACTGCAACATTGTTGAGAAATCAACTGCAATAATTTATCATCTCTTTGTGTCGGGAAGCAAATGGCATTTCCCCAAATCTTTTGTGCAAGGTTCTGGGTGTGGATTGGATTTCATCAACTGAAATTTGAAAGGTCAAAGTGCAGGCCATCTTTCTACTACTGGTTGATTTCTGCATCCAAGGCCGTGGTGTGAGCTTGACCGTCCCATCTCTCGGATCTGGCGCCCAACCTATTGGCACAGTACGCTGGCTATCTTCAAAACAAGTGTCTGCAATCCAGCTGATTCCCAGCACCTCCATGCATCCCACTCAGATCCAAGACACTCTCAGCTGTCGCCTGGGTGGTGTGGCAGCCTCTGAGTGGGTGGCTCTGCTTCTACCCGTGCCTTCCCACACCAACGAGGGGTCCCCTCTAAACCTCAGTAGCACCTGCCATAGCTCCCTTGCACTGGAATAAAGCTGAAGTCCTTATAGTGCCTTACACGCACCCCTTCCTTTCCCCTCCAGCCCAGCCTCCTTCCCACTGGACCCTCTGCCCAGAACACTCTCCCCACCTCCTCATCCTGATGCACTCCCTCAAAGGACACCCCCTAATGAGGCCTGCCCTACACAACATGCCTCCACCACCCGCTCCCCCTTTTAGACTCCCCAACACTTGTCAGCTTCTAATATCCTATGTGACTTTCTCACTCGGGCTTCCTGTTTGCCCTCAATGGCGTGCACGCTCCACTAGGAGCTGGCCACTGTCTCCTGAGCTCCTACAACTGTAGCTAGCACACAGCAGGTGTGCAGGCCCCACTCTTCACAGCTGAGGCTGTATGGGGAGGGCTCCTGAGTGGAGGAGTGGCAGCTCCCCTAGAGCGCCAAGCCATTGGTGCACGGTGCCATGCGTCCTGGAGGCGCGTCCCACGGCTCACTCCTCTGGCCTTCCGATGAGTCTGTACGTGCTCCTGGATTAAACCTGTCTGCTCAGAATACCCAGAATGGTTTCTCTTTTCCCACAGAACCCTGGAAAACACACGAGATAAAGTCAGCAGGCCAATGGTGATCCATACAATACAGATGGCCATTAACCTATACAGATCCAGCTCAGGAATTTCCGGCTTTCCCAGGTGTGGAAGCAGTGAGTGGGCTGTGCTTTGAGCCTGAGGATTCTCCTGGACTAGCAGCACACAGCATGATCCTCACTGGTGACACTGGGTAGCAGCAGTGGCTGCAGCCCCCAGTGGGGTGAATTCAATGCGTTTCCACTCATGGTGTGTTTAGCAACATAACCCCATGCAAGTCAAGACACACCTATGTTATTTTTTTTTTTTTCTGACTGGGTCTTAAGCATAAATGGGCCAAAGCAAAAGTACACCTGCTGATCAACTTTTGGGAGGATGGACCAGTGACCGTGCCAGTGCAAGGGGACAGGAGGCAGGCCTCAGAGGAGCTCAGGGAGAAGCTGGCTATCCTGGGGCATGCATCTCCCTCAGGAGACACCTCTGAGAGCCATCCCTACTCAGGCTCCCAACTCCAGAGGCAGGGACCTGTGTGGCTGAGCCGCAAGCTAACAGGAGCTGCAAATGCCCCCTCTGTCACGAGGAGCAGAGGCCTGGCTGTGGACACATCCTGAGCAAGGGGCGAGTGAGGCCCAGCAGCCCAGGCTGAGCAGACTGGCTGCCTCTCCTCCCTGGGCACCAGACCTTAGGAATAAGCCACTTGTCCTGCAGAAAGCTCTCTACTTCTGAGAGCCCAAGTCAACGAGACCAGGTGGGCCGTCCCGAGAGAATCACAGAACTCAGCTGGCGCGGAAGGATCCGACAGACAAGATGCTCGTTCACACGGAAGAACTGCACAGCTGGGCTCCCGGCTGTGGACTCTGCATTCCTGGACGCAACCACCCTCGCACTGCTGTACTGGACACGAGCAGACTTTATCCCCTCGCCCTTACGCCCTAAACAGTGGAGCCAGACAACTACTCACACAGCACTCTCGTTGTGTTAGGTACTGCAAGTGATCCAGACATGACCTGCAGCACGGAGGATGTGTGTTGCTTTCAGGCGATACTGCATCATTTGATACAAGACTTCAGTACACAACAGTACACAACTGTTGGTATCTGCCTATGTTTAGGGGTGTGTCCTGGAACCCGTTCCCCCTAAGACCCCAAGGAACAATTCTATACCCTCATGAGTGGACACAGGACGGCGAGCACTTGGTGCAGTGGGTGAGTTGTGCCTGGGATGCCTGCGCCCTGTATCAGGGTCCTGGGTTTGAGCCCCCTGCTCCACTTCCGACTCCTGCTTCCTGCTAACGCGCGCCCTGGGAGGCGGCAGGTTTTAAGTACTTGGGTCCTTGCCACCAAGTGGAAGACCAGGATGAAGTTCCTGGATCTTGCCTGGTCTAGGCATTTGGGAGTAAATCCAGCAAACGGATCTTTGTCTGTCCGCCTTTCAAATTGAAAAGAAAAATTTTAAATGGTAAAAAAAAAATCCTTCTCCCAGGCCCAGTGCCAGGGGGTATGCTGGTCTACCCACCCCCCTTGCTAGCACCTGGAACCAGGAGAGTGGCCCAACTCCAGCTGCCAGTCTGCCGGGGTATGTGAAGGAGATTCCTCCTTGACCAGAACAGGAGGAGAGATCTTTATCACTGTCCACTCTGCCTCCTGCTTTGAACACAGCTATTCGGTAAAATGATGCTCAGAGCTGTAGTAGCTCTGATTTGAACCAATGAAGATGTCTAACAGATTAAAAAAAAAAAAAAAGCTTGATAACACTTTGGCTACCGTCCAACTCAGGAACCATCTCTCTCTCCAAACTTCTTGCTGCACGAGATAAAGATCCTCACTGTGTGAGCCACTGTCAGTCAATTTCTGTTATTAGTGCCAGTGACTTCCTGTTAGAGGCACTTATCTGTCTGGCACCAAATAAATGCTTCATGCTCACTCTAATTTAAAAGCAACCCTTTTTTTTTTTAAAGCTATTATTATTTCACCCTTAAACAAAATACAAGAAATATGCTGAGCTTAGGGAGGCTAAGTGACCTCATTGAGGCCAGATTCAAACTCTGACTCTGAAGACGAGGCTGTCAGTTACTCACAGAGCTAAAAAATGAACAAGCCCACCGTTCTCCCCATCTGACAAAGTGTACACACAGATGCAGGTAGCGAGAAATTTGCACCCATTTGCACTCAAGATAGGAATTTTGCTTTGGGCTTTTCTCCTGTTATGTGCACACATTTATGGTGGAAATGTATGCTTCAGACAGCCAAGAGAGCGGGCCTGCCTTCCCCACCCCTCCACGCGCCCCCACCCCCTTTTATTGATGACATCTCATTTGTGCATCTGGGATCTCGAGAAAGGACCTGGTTGTGAGGTTCAATTCCAAAGATTTGACATGGGGAAGCAAACATGCAAGGGGTCAACACACTTCCTCGGACGTTCTTGGAAGAGTCAAAGGACTAAGGACTTGTAAAATAGCAGACGCGTAACAACAGGGGGCACCGGGTTAACACGGAAGGCCAAAGGGTATTTCTGAACCAGAGAAACAGCAGAGGGGACTAAAGGGGAGTCAATGTGCATCAGCTACTAGAAAGAAAGTGCTGGGACCCGGAGTTAACCACGGCTGTCTTGGGGAGCAGGCATTTCGTAGTGGTTAGGATGGCCACATAACGTATCGAGGACCTGAGTTCGATTCCCAGTTCTGGCTGCGGAGTCCAGCTTCCTGCCAGTGTGTGCCCAGGGAGGGAGGGGGGCGGCAGTGCTAGTTCCACTGCCTGGATTCCTGCCACCAAGGGAGACCTGCACGCAGTTCCCGCTCCAGGAGTTTGCCCAGCCCAGCCCCAGCTGTTGCAGGCATCTGGGAAATGAACCAGCAGATGGGCGCTCACTCACTGCCTTGCAGATGACGACTTCTTGAAGGGCTCAGTCTCAGAGCACACGGGCCTCCCACGAGCTGCTTCCAAGGAACACTCCTGCTCCAGCTCTTCACCAAAGAGGAAGCAGAACGGCGCGCTCCAACCGAGGCTGAGGAGGGGCAACCAGGCCGCCAAGCATTCAGTCCCCTCAGGATTGCTAGCTGTGCAGACCTGGGCCTCGGCAGGAAAAACCCGAGGAAATAACAGGTTGCAGCAGCAGAAAAAGACCGGAGGGAGACTTCTAGAACCCCTCGTGCCACCGGGCAGGCAGGAGGCGGCAGCTGTGGTCCCTCCCTGTCCGAGGCAGCTGTGCCCACCCAGCTAAACCGAGCGACCCTCGGCCCTGCTGACGAGGGGAGAGGCACAGAAGCTCCTCCGCCCAGGCCTGTGCAGGGCCCAACACCTGCTGAACAAGCTCCCAGTCCCACTGACTCAGCGGCCGGTGTGGCAGCTGGGAACAGGCCTGAGGGGACGCCCCCAGTGAGGCTGGCCAGGAGCTGGATGTGCCTGCCAAACTCCAGGCTGCTGGAGTGGAAGGCCACGTGTCAGCAAACCCCTAACTCCTGTCTTACCAAAGGTTCGCTTTTTGTCAGCAGGATTTGACACAGTGCGGTAATCACCCTCTCTGAGCGGGCCCAGGAATATTTCAACAGAAGCTGCAGGTGGCTACGTAGGTCCTGCAGGGAATGAATCCTGGGCCCAAAGGTATAGGGTGTGGCGAGGAACCTGACTTCTTCCTATTCTTCCAACGCCATCTTCACCCGGTAACGCACAGGAAGCACCTGTCTAAGAGTACCCAGGGAAAAGGGCCAGGACCCAGGGTGAGGAAGATGAAGGGAGAGGGGCAGGCGTTCAGCCTAGCGGCTGAGACCCTCGCATCCCGCACTGCAGGGCCCACGTCCAGGCCCCGGCTCTGGCTCCTGACTCTGCGTCCTGCTAACGCACACCTTGAGAGGCAGAGGCGGCAGGACGGCTCGAGTGACTAGGTTCCTGCCACGCGCGGGAGGCCCAGACTGCGGTCACGGCTCCTGGTTTTGGCTCTGCGCGGCTCCAGCTGCTGTGGGCATTTGGGGAGGGCCGCAGCGGATGGAGCTCTGTCTGTCTCATAAACAAGCAAAATAAAGAAACAGTGAAGGCACAAAAGCGGGGAGTGTGCGGTTCTAGTCACTTCGGAGGGACAGGCAAGCTCTACGTTGCATGAACACGGACTCAAGCAAGGAAAGGGAAACAAACATTTATTGAGCGCCCACCAGGTACACGTCTGGCTGCGTGCCACCTACAGAGCTCCATTCGACCCTCGCGCCAACCCCGCGAGGCAGGTGCTAGCCCCACTTCCGTCAGATGAGGAACGTGAGGTTCAGAAAGGTTAGGATGGATGAGCCGGGCCCGAGTCCTCAAGTCCAGACTCCACCTCTGCTCTCTCCCACACGGCCTCGGGGGGGAGGGCCCACGAGCAAGGCCAGGCCTTTCCGCGCCCTGCAGGCACCGAGAGGAGGGGCCTGTACTTCCCCCACACCCTCACCGGAGGATGCAGCTGGCTGAAGATGCTAAGATATAAATACAAAAATAAATAGCAAGGACTAGGCCCCAGCAGCAAGGATGTGCCACATCCACACTGCGGGAGGGAGCCCCAGGGGCCCCGGGGTAGAAGTGGGGCGCCAGCTGCCAGAGGCCCGAGTGGGCAGGCCACACAGCCCCCTCTGGGCCACAGACTCCAGAACAAAACGCCTGCGGCAGGCAGCAGCCGTGGGCAGGCGCGGCTTCCTCCATCTGCTGCTCAGCGGTGCTTGTGATCCAACAGGGACTCGAAGTCAGGGGAGCAGACGAGCTTGTGCTTCACGTGGCCCAGGACCGTCAGATCCCCCGTCCTGCTGTCTCCAAGGCCCACGGACACCAGCTCCTGCCAAGCGACAGTCAGGGTGAGAACCCCCAGCTGTCCCTGGGTCAGCGGCTCCCGTCCTCGGGGCTCGAGCCCTGCCCGCCTCTCCCTGCGGCACAGGGTGCTCACCTGCAGGAAAGAGCAGGCGGTCCCCATGGTCACGTCCAGAGTCACCTTGCCCAGGAGGAGCTGCACCTTCCCTGATCTGCGGATGAGCAATTTGCCAACCTGCCCCTCCGTGAGGTCAGCCAGGCTACAGGCGTTCTCTGCCTGCCTGGCTTCCTGTGGAGAGAGGAAGGGGGTGGAGACTGGGCAAGGAGCTCTCTCCTCCACCCTTCAGGAACAAAGCCCAGTCCATCTCCCAGAGGAAGGCACCGGCAGCCCAGACCAGGGTAAGGCCCCCAGAGAGGGCCTTTTCCAAGGGCAATCTGCCATCGGTTAAGACAAAACCTGGGGTCGGCGCTGTGGCGTAGTGGGTAAAGCCACAGCCTATGGTGCTGGCATCCCACATGGACGCCGGTTTGAGTCCTGGCTGCTCCACTGCCAATCCAGCTCCCTGGGAAAGACGGACCTGGAAGACGGACCAAGTGCTTATGCCCCTGCACTCACATGGGAGACCCAGATGAATTTCCTGGCTCCTGGCTTTGCCCTGGCCCAACCCAGGCCAGGCCATTGCAGCCATTTGGGGAGTGAACCAACAGACAGAAGATCGATCTCTGTCTGTCTCCTTCTAACTTTTTCAAATAAATAAATAAACCTAAAAAAAAAAAAAAAAAAAGGCCAAAACACACAGCAAACAAATGTATAAAACATCAACACCTGGGGCTGGCACTGCAGCATAGCACGTAAAGCCTCTGCCTGCAGTGCTGGCATCCCATGGGTCACCAGTTTAAGTCCTGGCTGCTCCACTTCCAATCCAGCTCCCTGCCAATGGCCTGGGAAAGCAGTAGAAGATGGCCCAAGTGCTTGGGTCCCTGCCACCCACATGGGAGACCTGGATGAAGTTCCTGGCTTCAGCAAGGCCAAACCCTGGCCACTGTGGCCACCTAGGGAATGAACCAGCAGACTAAAGATCTCTCTCTGCAACTCTCTCAGATAAATAAATCTTTAAAACAAACCAACCAACAGCTGAAGCTAAGGGATGGGACACAGGAGTCTCTGCCCTTGTAAAAGATGTAAAAATGATTGCAGGGGCTGGCGCTCCGGTGCAGAGGGTTAAACCACGGCATCTCATACAGGTGCCGGTTGAAGTCCCAGCTGCTCCTCTTCCGATCCAGCTCTCTGCTATGGCCTGGGAAAGCAGTGGAAGATGGCCCAAGTCCTTGGGTCCCTGCACCCATGTGGGAGACCTAGAGGAAGTTTATGACTCCAGCCTGGCCCAGCCCTGACCATCACAGCCATCGGAGGAGTGAACCAGCAGATGGAAGATCTCGACCTCTCTCTCTCTCTGCATCTTCCTCTCTCTGCAACTCTGCCATTCAGCTAAATAATTTTCAAAAACAAAACAAAAAAAAACCCTCTGGAAAATGAGGCTTCCTGTGGTGCAAAACAGTCTGAAAGCCGTGCAGTTTTTCATAATGTGCACTTCCCATGGATTTTTTGATGACCACTCATATGCATGGACTTCAAGATTCTTCCGCACCAAACTAAGCTTTGTTTAAATTTCCATTTTCCACAAGCTTTTCCAAGTTCGCTTGTATGTTTGAAACTGTTCATTCTAGAAAGCAAGCGCACGCACACGAAATCGGGGCCGGCAGTACAAAGCCCCCAGGCCCTGGCAGGTGCTGAGAGCGCATGCCTGTGCCTGCACGCCTCGGCGAGGGCGGCGCCTGCGCTGTCACCTTCACCCCACCACCTCGGGCTCCCCCAGGGCTCCCCGGGACGCCTACCCGGTCCTTCTCCTGTTTGATGACCACCATCTGTCCGTCCTCGCCCTGCACCTCCGTCTTGATGGGCTTGATGTCCTGGGTGGGCGGCTGGCCGGGGAGCGTGTCTGGCAGCTGGAGGAACAACAGTTCTTCCTCCTTGGTGAGGCTCAGCTCCCGCAGCAGCTCTGCCACAGACACGTCTTTCGGGAGGCCTGGCGTCCTCCTGGCTGCTCTGGGAGGAGCCTTCATCTTAGCCTCCTCCTCCTCGTCTCGTGGCTCCTCTTTCACTGCCCAGAGTAACAAACACAGAGGAGATATGAAGTGAGCGCTTCCATGCCACTCACTGCCCCGTCCACCCCACTACCACTCAGCGAGGAGCCGCGGGGAGACTGACAATGGTGAGGGGCGAGAGAGAGCAGCTCTAAGAGCTAGGCAGGGTTGTCGGAGGTGTGGCCCATGGGCCAGGTCAACGCGGGAATCCTCCGGGAGTGTTTATATATAGTAATATATTTATAGTACGAGTGTCCATCTCACACGTATGACAGGTGGAATGGGACAGGGCCTACCCAGGAGCAGCAGCTCGGGGCTGGCATGAGGGATACCCGGAATACCTTTCACAGAGGGCACGTCCACCTCCATGTCCTCCTCCTTGGGGCCGGCCAGCCAAGGCTTCACATCCTGATCCTCACTCTCCTCCTTAAACAGCCAGCCCGAGTGCGCCAGCGGCAGCTGCACAGGCATGTTCCGGGTGTCGTTCCGCAGCCCAGGGTCATCGATGAACTGCCAAGGCAGAGCTGTGGGGTCACGGGCCGCTGCCCCTCGCTCCTCCCATCCCCGCAGCCCCCCCCCCCCCCCCCGCCCCGGCACCCACGTCATCTTTCTCCAGCATGCGCAGGATCTGCTTGGTCTCCTCGTCCGTCTCCCTCTTCTCCTTCTTGATGTTGATGATGTGAGAGGGACCCATATCCGACACATCCACGGTCTTATCCCAGCTCCCTGCGGGCAACCACCCTGTTCAGCAGGAAGCCGCGAGGCGCAGCCAGCCGGCAGCGGGCACTCCGTGGCTGTGGCCCGCCTCCGTGGCTCTGGCCCCGCCTCCGTTCCTGACCCCTTCCTTGTACCTTTCTTCTTCATCATCTCAGCAGGTCCTTGCTCAAAGATGGAGTGGGACTGGATGACTTCCGGGCGGCCCCGGCCCCGCCCATGCCACTCCCGCTGCCGCTCTCGGTCCCTCTCCCGTTTCTCCTTCTTCACTGTGACCTCCTCCTTGGGCCTGGAAGAGACGGTGGATGCTGGGGACCACTTGGCCTGCCTTTGCCATGCCACTCCGCCAACCGAGCAGAGTCTGTGGGGCACTGCTGCCGCCGGCCAGAGCCCCACTTGGAGGCCAGCACCAGTCTCACTGCCCAGATGAAACCTTTCACTTTGCTGGCCTTTACCTGCTCACCCAAAAACTTTTTTTTTTTTTTTTTGGCACTGACTGAAAGCAGCAAGGCTATAATGCAAAGGAACGTCAGGGCAAGCGTGGTCACATCTGTCTGAACCTCCTTCCTGCCACGGGATGTTTGGATAGTTACAACATCATTCCCAGGCCATACACAATCATCAACTTACATTAGCTGCCCCTAGAGTTACTGAATTGGGAGTTCTGCCCACGGCTGCCTTGGCAGCGTCACACCAGATTTCGTGGGCCACAGATGGCCTGCAGGCCAGACACTCCCCACCCCAAATTTAAACTGTTGCCTTTCAACTCTAGCTGCAAGATAGCGTCACTCTGTTTTACGGCAAACTAGTCTAATCATAATTTCTAGAGATGCAGCATTGAGGATCTGTATTTTTTGAAGCCCTGCACATTAAGAATCACCTGGCATCCTATATCGGTTTTGGTTTGAGTCCCGGCTGCTCCACTTCCAATACAGCTTCCTGCTAATGTGCCTGGGAAAGCAACTGAAGACAGCCTAAGTGCTTCGGCCCCTGTACCCATGTGGGAGACCTAGAAGCTCCTGCCTTCCGCCTGACCCAGCACTGGCCACTGAGGCCATTCGGGGGAATGAACCAGCAGATAGAAGACCCCTCTCTCTCTCTGAACTCTGCCTTTCAAATAAATAAATTTAAATAATAATAATTTACAAAAAACCACCTCATCTGCGAGCCAGGGTTAACAATCACTAGCACAAAGAACGGACTCACAAATTTTTACACTTATGAGCCATAAGCTAGTTACTTCCCCCACAGCCCCAGGCTCAGAACAAAGAAACAAAGGGCAAGTATTCAGGCCTGGTTACTTACTCTTCCTTGATCTTCCGGCTGATGATATTTGGGGTGAAAGTTTTCTGAAAGCAAAATTCAAGAGTCACTGACTTGATCCGTTCTGACCCCCCAAAGGGCAACTCCTGGGGACCAAGCCCACCCTGAGGCCCTTCTGCACACACTGCACTGTCGTCACACCTTCACACAGACACACAGCTGCCACGGCGGCAGCACAGTCACACGGGCAGCAGGGAACCCAACACCATCCTAACTAGCAGCTTCGGCTTCTGCCCTCTGAGAGCTCCGCCAGCACTTCCAAACGCAAAGAAACCTGTCTGATGTCGTCTCTCGTCTCCAATCTGCTACAGGGGCCAATCAGCACCACAGGCAAACAGCTCTCGCTCAAGGCTCAGGCAGGGAACACAGATCTGCCAGCACTCACAGAGGACATGGTTAGACTGGCACCAGACTGGCCCGAGACACAGGTCAGTCTTTCAAAACTGGCTGCTGTCTGTTCTGTCTCATTCCCTGTCACCCCCAACCCTCTCAGAGCTCCTCACATCCACAGTCACGTGGAAAAGGGCACCGGGACCCAATGCCACGCCCAGAATCTACCAGAGGATTCTGGGACCCTCTCAAAACTGACAGCGGGGTTTGTGCTTATCTGGCTATCTTAGGGTTCTTAAAGGGGCTCCAAACACACACTAAGGGGTCAGCGGGTCAGTGTGTGGTGCAGTGGGTTAAGCCTCTCCCTGGAATGCCAGCATCACACTGGGGCACCAGCTCGGGTCCTAGATGCTCCACTTCCCATCCAGCTCCCTCTAATGCACCTGGGAAGCCAGCAGAAGATGGCCAGACGCAGTTCCTGGCTCCTGACTTCAGCCTGGAACAGTCCGGACCATCGGAGCCATTTGGGGAGTGAGCCAGCAGGTGCATGCCAGCACTCTTTCAAATGCACAGCGCATTTTCTACAACACACACGCACGCACAATGAAAGTAAACCCTGCTGTTTGGAACGTCTGGAACCAGGCGTGATCCTATGAAAACCACCTCAACAGCTCGTGGCCAGCACCCAGACTTGACTGAGCCCCAACACCGCGCCCAGCACACAGCAGGCCACACAGGGGCATGCGCTGAATCCGGGAGCCTGGAGTGCCAAACAGCTGAGTGTCTTGAGAAACGCGCTGGGCGGGTACCTTCTTGACTCCCCCGAGCGTGAGGTCCCTGGAGCGGATGGAGGGAAGGCGGCCCGGCGTGGGAGGGGGCGCAGGCCGCCGCCCGATGAGCCCCCGGGCCCCTGAGAGCAGGGGCCGGGGGGTGCCCGGAGCGCTGGGCTCGCCCGCGGCGCTTCCTTCCGACATGCTGCCTGGGAGAGAGAACGGGCGACCCGGTCACCGGCCGAGGCGGACCCGCGAACCCGGGGCGGAACCCCACTCACGTGGCGGGCCGCTCCCCTGCAACCCGCCCCCGGCGCGTCCCTCGGGTTGCGTCTCGGCTCCTCCCCCTCCCACGTGGCGAGGCGCCCCGGACCACCCCGGCCGGAGCCCTGGGCTCTAACCTGCCCTCTCCTCCGAGCCCCCGCCAGGCCCGAGGCAGGAACGCACACGCTGCCGGGGCTCCGCAACCGCGCGTGCCCGCTTCACCGCCGACGCCACTCGCCGCCGACCCCTCGTCTCCGCGCCGGGCGGAAGTCTGCGTGGCAGCGCCTGGGCGCCGCCATCTTGCCACGGGGCGGAAGTGACGTGTGGGGGCGGGGCCAGGCCACAGTATTTATGAGGCGGCGTCTCGCTGCCCTCCGCCTTCTCTTCCCGGTTCTTCCCGGAGTCGGGAAAAGCTGGGTTGAGAGGGCGAAAAAGCTGGGGTGAGGGGGTCGGTGCGGGCTACGTTACGGGGCGGCGTTTGCGGGTCGTGGCCTCGGGCCAGGGGTGGGGGCGCCGAGCTGCAGGCAGCGCCTTGGCGACCCCCACCCCGCGGGGCAGTGGGGCCGGGGGCGGAATTCGCCGCGACTTAGCCGCTCGGAGCAGTGGGGTCGCGGCGGGGTGGAGCGCGGGACCCGGCTGCGGGCGCCGTGTGGTGACCTTGGGGCGGTCACTGCCGCGGGGCCGTCTCCGGAGCGGCTGCCCCGTCCCCCGTTCTGGGCTCGGGGTCGCCGGGGTCCTGGAGAGAAGACGGAACCCGAGCCTGCCCTGCCGCGGGAGGGACCGATCCCATCAGCTTCCGACGTGCTCGGCCGTTGTGATTTGACGGGAAAGGTGCCCTTCGGGGATGGCCGGAGCTCTGGGGTCCTGCAAACGGCTCCTGGCTTCGGTTCCCATCCCAAATGACTGTAGCCCCCTGGGCTAGGCAGAAGCAAGGAGCCTGGGACTCCATGTGGGATGCTGGTATCACAGGCAGCAGCCTGGATTTGATTTTTTTTTTTTTTTTTTTGGTAAGGCAGAGTTACAGAGAAGTCTTCCATCCGCTGGTTCACTTGCCAATTGGCCACAAAGCTGGGATCTCCCACGTGGGTGCGGGGGCCCAAGGCCTTGAGCCATCTTCTACCACTTTCCCAGGCACATTAGCAGGGAGCTGGATCGCAAGTGGAGCAGCTGGGACTTGAACTGGCGCACACTGCAGGCAGCGCCTTTACCCACTAGGCCAGAATGCCAGCCCAGGGACTGGATCTTGATTTACCTGTTTCCCTGTTTGGATATTTGGGTTTTTTTTTTTTTTTTTTTTTTTTTTTTGACAGAGTGGACAGTGAGAGAGAGACAGAGAAAGGTCTTCCTTTGCCATTGGTTCACCCTCCAATGGCGCACCGCGCTGATCCGATGGCAGGAGCCAGGTGCTTCTCCTGGTCTCCCATGGGGTGCAGGGCCCAAGTACTTGGGCCATCCTCCACTGCACTCCCAGGCCACAGCAGAGAGCTGGCCTGGAAGAGGGGCAACCGGGATAGGATCGGTGCCCTGACTGGGACTAGAACCTGGTGTGCTGGCACCGCAAGGCGGAGGATTAGCCTAGTGAGCCGCGGCGCCGGCTTGGTTTTTTTTTTTTTTTTAAAGCAACATAGTGAACATCTGGTGTGTTCCAACTTTTTTTTTTCTTTTAAATTATTCCCCTGGGAGAGATTTCCACTTTGGTAACAAGCAGAAAGAAGATGTGCATTTGTTTCTTTTTTTTTTTTTTTAAGACATTTATTTATTGAAAGAGTTAATACAGAGAGAGGAGAGACAGAGAGAGAGAGAGGTCTTCCATTCATTGGTTCACCCCCACAGTTGGCCGCCATGGTCAGGGCTGAGCTGATCCGAAGCCAGGAGCTTCTTCCAGGTCTCCCACATGGGTGCAGGGGCCCAAGGACTTTGGCCATCTTCTACTGCTTTCCCAGGCCATAGCAGAGAGCTGGACCGGAAGTGGAGCAGCCAGGACTTGAACTGGTGTGCATATGGGATGCCGGCACTGCAGCTGGCGGCTTTACCCACTTCACCACAGCGCCGGCCCAGAAGATATACATTTCTTAAAAGTAAACTTTATCTTGAGATCATTGTAGATACAAGTGCAGTCCTAAGAAACAATGCAGGAAGATCCTAAGTTGTGTGCACCTTCTAGACTAATAACATCTTGCAAAACTCTAGTGTTACAGCCAGAGTGCTGTGTCTGGTGCAGTTAACATGTAAGGCATCTTCCTCACCACAAGGACCCTGCTACTTGCCCTTTTATATCCACGCCTCTCTGCATCCCCTCCCCACACCCCGCATCTGTTCCTCATTTCTGTAAGTCTGTTACTTCAAAAGTGTTTCGTAAACGGAATGCTACAGTGTGTGACTTGGTGGGATTGTTTTTTTCACTCAGCGTCGTTTCTTGGAGATTGTCCAAATGGCTGTGTGTATCTGTAGTTCATTCCTTTTTATTGCCGGGTGTCCTTAGTTTGTTTAACCGTTCGCCCTTGGAGAGACATCTGGGTTGTTTCCAGTTTGGAGTTATGAAGAGTAAAGCTGCTGTGAACACACATGTCCGGCTGCTGTGGGACAGAGGTTTTAATTTCTCTGGCATAATTGCCCATGAGTGCAATTGGTGGGTTGTGTGGCAGCTGTCTGTGAAGCTTTGTAAGAAGCTGCCACTTTTCCACAGTGGCTGTGCCACTTCAAACGTGCACATTTTATAGTTCTTCATATTGCTAAATTACTTTCAAAACGGGTTGTATTAAAATGCATCATCAAGAACATGCAGTCACGTACCGCTTAACTCCAGGGATGCATTCTGGGAAAGGCGTTGTTGGGTGATTTCATCACTGTGCAGGGTGTATGATGGTGTAGCCAAGGTGATGGATCCCCTGGCTTAGGGCTCCTGGGGCCACCATGAACAAAGCAAGATGACATTGAGCACAGGAGGGAAAGATGGAAGCAAGAGATACAATAAACACGAGGTGGGTGGGGCGGCTGCTGCCGGAACACAGCACACTGGTTTGTTGTTCATTTTTTAAAAATATTTATTTATTTGAAAGGCAGAGGTACAGAGACGCAGAGAGAGAGAGTGGTCTTCCACCCACTAATTCACTCCCCAGATGGCCACTCCCCAGATGGTTCACTCCCCAGATGGCCACAACGGCCAGAGCTGAAGCCAGGAGGCAGGAGCTTCTTCCGGGTCTCCCACATGGGTGCAGGGCCCCAAGCACTTGGGCCATCTTCTCCTGCTCTCCCAGGCCAGAGCAGAGAGCTGCATTGGAAGAGGAGCAGCTGGGACTCAAGCCAGCGTGGATGCTGGCACTATAGGCAGCGGCCCCACCCACGACACTGTTTTACAGCAATTTGTTTAATTTGTTTTTAATAAGTGGAAGTGCTCTCTGTGGGCAGGTGTTGCAGTGTAGTGGGTTAAGATGCTGCCTGCATGCACTTTTCTCTGAAGGGAGGAGAGAACTTCCACTTTGCTTACGGCGTTGTCTAAATACTGACAGAGTCTGTGGTCACAAAAGGCTTCCATAGCCTTGGCAGCTCATGGCAAGAGCCTCGGGTGATCACTGATGTCATAAATAAGAGTGTCAATTGTTAAATTAACAACAGAAGTCACTGTGCACTTGCTCCTCATGTTGGACCTCTGTCCTTAATGAGTTGTGCTATGAGAATTAACTGTAAAACTTGTTCTCAAACAGTACTTTATTCTTTGTGTGTCTGTATGGGTGCAAACTATTGAAATCTTTACTTAGTATAGACTTGTTCTTCTGTATATAAAGTTAATTAAAAGTAAATCCTAAGAATGGGATGGGAGAGGGAGTAGGAGGTGGGATGGGAGTGGAGGTGAGAGGGTGAGTATGGGGGGAAGACCCACTATATTCCTAAAGTTGCACCTATGACATTTGCATTCATTAAATTAAAAAATTCATTAAATAAAAAACAAACAAGGGGCTGGCACTGTGGCATAGCAGGTAAAGCCACTGCCTGCAGTGCTGGTATCCCATAATGTCACCAGTTCGAGTCCCGGCTGCTCTACTTCTGATCCAGCTCTCTGCTATGGCCTGGAAAAGCAGTGCACCCACATGGGAGACCTGGAGGAAGTTCCTGTCTTCTGGCTTTGGATCAGCCCAGCTCCAGCCGTTGTGGCCAACTGGAGAGTGAACCAGCAGATGGGTGACTCTCTCTCTCTCTCTCTCTCTCTCTCTCTCTCTCTCTCTCTCCCTGCCTCTCCTTCTCTCTCTGTGTAACTCTGATGTTCAAATACATAAAATAAATCTTTAAAAAAAAAAAAGATGCTGCATGCAATGCCAGTTTTCCTTATGAGCACTGGTTCCAGTTCTAGCTGTTCCACTTCTGATCCAGCTCTCTGCTAATGCACCTGGGAAAGCAGCAGCAGATGGCCAAAGGGCCTTGGACCCTGCGCCCACGTGGGAGACTCAGAGGAAGCTCCTTGCTCAGCTTCAACCTGGTGCAGCCCCAATCATCATGGTCTTTTGGGGAGTGAACCAACAGATGGAAAATACCTCTCTCTCTCCCTCCCTACTCTCTCTCTCTCTTTCTCTCCCCCTCTCCCTTTAGCTCTGCCTTTCAAATAAATAAAAAGTTTTAAAAAAGAAGAAAAGTGCACTCTAGAATAACAGTAAAAAGTCTGGAAGACTAGAAATCTAAACCAGTGTCATAGGCCTTATTATCAAGTACTTATAACAAGTTCTGTGCATAATTGTATGTGCTGTACTTTTATATTTTCTTTTTTTAAAAAAATAAAAAAAACATTTAAGAGGTAGAGTTAGAGAGAGAGAGAGAGATCTTCAGTTTGCTGGTTCACTCCCCAAATGGATGCATGCAGTGGCCAGGGCTGGGCCAGGCCAAAGCCAGGAGCCTAGAGCTCCATCTGGGTCTCCCTCATGGGTGGCAGGGGCCCAAGTGCTTGACTTATCTTCCTTCACTGCTTTCCCAGGTGTGGTAGCAAGGAGCTGGATCAAAAGTGGAACAACCAGGAGTCAAACCAGTGCCCATGTGGGATGCTGGCATTCCGGGCAGTCGTTTAGCCCAGGATGTACTTTCATGTGGCTGGCACATAGTAGGTTTTTTACACCTGCATCCCCCACAGACATGAATACCATATTGCACCACCATCTTATGGATGACCCTCACATCACTGGGCAACAGGAGTTTCTCAGCTCCTCTAAGATCTCCCAGGACCACCGTCATTGATGAGGATGTTGCTATACAATGTGTGACTATGTGCGTACATACCTGAACAGCTGGTATATAAGAATATACATACTGTGTTGCCATATCCATTTGAGTGTTGGTTCTTCAAATGTAAAACTTTTTGCCAGTCAAATAATATATTAATTTTAAATTCATATTTTGTTATATAGGTTTCTAAGCAGACTTCTCCAGCCTCTTTTCGCAATATTGGCATTACAGAAAACAAACCATTACCCTTCCTTTCCCACACTGAGCTGCATGTGGTGGCCCTTACCTTCTAACTGGGGTGTCCGATGAAATGGCTTTGATTTTGGTGCTGGCGCCGTGGCACAGTAGGTTAATCCTCCTCCTGCAGCGCCGGCATCCCATATGGGCAGCGCTGGTTCAAGTCCTGGTTGCTCCTTTTCTGATCCAGCTCTCTGCTATGGCCTGGGAAAGCAGTGGAAGATGACCCAAGTGCTTGGGCCCCTGTACCCATAAGGGAGTCCAGGAAGAAGCTCCTGGCCTCTGGCTTCAGATCGACATAGCTCAGGTCGTTGTAGTCATCTGGAGAGTGAACCAACGGAAGGAAGACTTTTCTCTCTGTCTCTTGCTCTCACTCTCTGTAACTCTACCTCTCAAATTAACAAATAAAATCTAGAAAAAAAAGAAAGAAATGGCTTTGATTTCATTCTCTGGGCTTTGAGGTTCATCGGTCTCTTAGCAGCATCTAAGTTTTTGTTTTGCTTTGTTTTATTTATAAAGATACTTATTCATTGTAGAAAATTTGGGAGATTTTAGAAGCCATTGAGTGGAAAATTACAATATAAATATAAATAAATATAAAATACAAATTAAATATAATAATATAAATACATAAATTATTATATATAATCTATTATATAATATATCATAATAAATCATATCATATAATATATAAATAAATATGCTATAAATTAAAATAAAATATAAATAAATATAAAATTAAAAGGATATTGATATGGAGTTCTAGAATATGCATTTGACTCTTAATATGCTAATAAACATATTTCTGAATTTTTAAACATTCTCCTAAATTGTGGGTTTTGATGGCTACATAGTACCCACACTGTTGTCTTGCACCATACCTTTTTTCTTTTTAAAGATTTATTTATTTGAAAGGCAGAGTTACAGAGAGGCAGAGACAAAGAGAGGTCTTCCATCTGCTGGTTCACTCATCAAATGGCTACAATGGCTGGAGTTGGGCCAATCCTAAGCCAGGAGACAGGAGCCTCCTCCAGGTCTTCCACATGGGTGCAGGGGCCCAAGGACTTGGGCCATCTTCTACTGCTTTCCCAACCATTAGCAGAGCTGGATCAGAAGTGGAGCAGCCAGGACTCGAAACGGCGCCCATATGGGATGCTGGCACTGCGGGTGGCAGCTTTAGCCGCTACGCCACCGCGCCGGTCCCATTGCACCAGACTTTAACCAGTTTCCTTCGTACAATGTTTATTGAATTTCCACAGCATTTTTCATTCCCAAAAGGACAAGAGGAGACTAAATCACGCTTTCCACCCGTGACATTACTCCCCTAACAACAATGTTATAATTTCCCTTCAGAAGCATTCTCCAGTCTCCCTTCTAATTAAGCTAATATGCTTTCTTAAATGCAGAGTTACTGGGAGAGGGGAAGACACTGATTGACAGGGAAAGAGAGAGAGAGAGTGCTCATTCTCCCATTTGCCGCTTCATTTCTCAAACGGCCGCAACGGCCAGGGCTGGGCCAGGCCAGAGCCAGGAGCCAGGAGTTTCCGCTGCGTCTCCCACGTGGGTCCAGGGGCCCATATACGTGGGCCATCTTCACTGCTTTTCCCAGGAGCATTAGCAGGGAGCTGGATGAGAAACAGCAGCCGGAGACACAAACCAGCGTTCCAATATGAGATGCCAGTGTTGCTGGTGGTGGCTTAACCCACTAAGCCACAACACCGGCCCTGTGTTCCTGTGATTCTTGAGGGGCACTGAAAACAAGAGATGAACAAGGAATTGTTTCTGAATACGCAGCCGGAGAGCAACTCGCTTCTTTATGAGTAACGCTGCTTTATGGGTCCCTCCGCGTCTCGTTTCGCTCGCAATTCTTTTTCATTGTCGCTCTCCAGCTTTTTCCCTTGAAATCTTTTGCCCTTGCAATATTTCGTTGATGTCTCGCCCATAGCTTTTCAGAGTTCTCAACATAGAGAAATTTGTCTTGAAATTTGTTTCTTAAAAACGTTTACATTTTTTTCATCTACATGAAAGGCAGAGCGAGAGAGAGAAAGATTTTCCATAAATTGATTCATTCCCCAAATGCCCGCAACAGCTAGGACTGGGCCAAGTGGAAGCCAGGAGCCCAGACACCATCCAGCTCTCCCAGGTGGGTGGCAAGGACCCAAGCACTTGAGCCATCATCCACTGCCTCCCGGGACACATTAGCAGCAAGCTGGGTCAGAAGCAGAGTGGCTGGGACTCAAACCAGACACTCAGATATGGGATTCAGGTACCCCAAGCGGCGGCTTCACCCGCTGTGCCACAATCCCCCCCCCCCATTTTTAAGAAGCTCAGGAAAATCATTATTCTCTTCTTTGGCAGAGTAAATGCTCAGAGACCTGTCGTGTTTTTAGACTCACTTTAATATTCTGTATTAAGCTCAAAACACGTGACTGCTAAGGCATGTCTATGTGGGGTTTCAAAGACATAAAGTACGTAAGCACTGGGAAACCCACGCAGTTTTTATACACGCGCCATCGAGGGCCCGTGTGTCCACGGCCTGCCTGGGCGTGCACGTTCGCTGGCCCCTGAGCTCCCTCCACGTAGCTCAGCCATGGGGAGAAGCCATAACGGCCAAAGCGAGTTGAAGAGTGTAGCCTGGTTCTCCATGACAGCCAGCCCTGGCCCTGCTCTGCAGCCTCCTGCCACGAAGCGTCGGCGCTTCGCACTCACACAGATCCGGAGTTGAGTTCCAGTTGCGCTACTTGTGGGCTGAGTCTCCCTCCCCACCAACCTACTTTTTAAAAATTGAGGTGGCTGAATCTACCTCCTGCAATTGTTTTCAGAACCACGTTCTTGGCACTGTCTTGATCTTTAATGAATGCATTCATTACTATTGCAATTGTAGCTTAAATAGAACACTTGCTGTGTAAACTCCCAGCCATGCACTAAGGTAGATTATTGGATCTCAAAGTCCCCAGCTTTAACGAACATCTACTCTTATTTCTTTTCCACCACCACCCACTCTCTCCTCCCCAGATTATTTTGAAACAATCACAGATGTCATAAACTTCATCCATAAATATTACAATATGTATCTCTAAAGGATAAGGACTCCTTTTAAAAAATCACGCAATAGGGGCCAGGGTTGTGGCATAACAGCATCCCATATGGGCACTGGTTCAAGTCCTGGCTGCTCCACTTCCTATCCAGCTCTCTGCTAATGGCCTGAGAAAAGCAGCAGAAGGTGGCCCAAGTGTTTGTGGCCATCTGGGGCATGAACCACTGGATGGAAAACCTCTCTCTCCCCCTCTCTTTCTGTAACTCTTTCAAATAAAATCTTTTCAAAAAGGTAATGCAATATCATTATCAGAACTACTGAATCCTAAATATTATGAAACATCCAGTTAGTATTCAAATTTCTCCAATTGTCACATAAAGGTTTTTATATAGCTTATTTATTTATTTATTGAAAATATGTTTTATTTATTTGAAAAATAGTGTTACAGAGAGGCAGAGGCAGAGAGAGAGGTCTTTCATCCGCTGGTTCACTCCCCAGATGCTACAACAGCCAGGACTGCACCAAGCTGAAGCCAGGAGCCTGGAACTCCATCCAGATCTCCCACATGGGTGGCAGGGACCCAAATACTTGAACCATCATGTGCTGCCTCCAGGGTGCCCATTAGCAGGAGGCCGGAACTGGGAGCAGCAGCCGGGACGCAAACCCAAGCACTTGAATATGGGGTGCAGGTGTCGTCACCACTAGGCCCAACGTTTGCCCCTCTTAAATGTTAAAACGGGCTGGCTCCGCGGCTCACTAGGCTAATCCTCCGCCTTGCAGCGCCGGCACACCGGGTTCTAGTCCCGGTCGGGGCACCGATCCTATCCCGGTTGCCCCTCTTCCAGGCCAGCTCTCTGCTGTGGCCAGGGAGTGCAGTGGAGGATGGCCCAAGTACTTGGGCCCTGCACCCCATGGGAGACCAGGAGAAGCACCTGGCTCCTGCCATCGGAACAGCACGGTGCGCCGGCCGCAGCGCGCTACCGCGGCGGCCATTGGAGGGTGAACCAACGGCAAAAGGAAGACCTTTCTCTCTGTCCCTCTCTCACTGTCCACTCTGCCTGTCAAAAATTTAAAAAAAAAAAAAAGTTAAAACGCAGTGGTGTTGTCCTCTGATTAAAACGGGAACGCAAAGCAGTGCGTCCCGGCGGCTGCTGGGCCTCAGAGGCGACGGGCTTCTTCCTCGCGTTCTCTCTCCTGGTCTGTGCAAGAGTCTGTCCAGGCAAGAGCAGGCAGGAGCGGGGAGAGGCTCGTGCCTCGGCCTGACTGTGCCCGCGCACGGCTCCACAAAGGGCCTTTCAGGTGGCCAGTGCTCACTGCCAAGGGACCCGTGGGCCCCCGCCCTGAGCAGGTGGGGAGACAGGGCGCCGGGACCAGTCTGTCTGTCTTTCACAGCAGGGAAACCTGCCTTTCCCGGTGTTCAGACAGCCCCTCGGGTCCACCCCAGGCACGGAGTTTCAGTCCAGATGTCTGGCCTCGTTCCGCCCCTCTTGAGAGTTTCAACATCTCATCTCATCGTGGGGCTGTGAGGGGCGGGGCCGGGGCCCGCTGAATCCCGGGGTGGGAGGGGATGGGGGGGATGCCTCCCGAAACACATCCCGTGGTTCAGGATCTGACCAGACTCGTTTCAGGCAGGCGTGGCTTCTGCTTGTGGCATTCTCTGAACTCCTCCCCTGTGACTGTCACACCCCTGACCTTGGCTGCCAAAGCCTACAGCCCGCCCTGTCCCCAACCATGAATGCTGCCCGAGTTTCTGTGCGCTGGAGCTGTCACTTCCTCTCCGAACCCTCACTGGTACCCTGAAATGTAATTGCGTGTGGGGACTTTGAAAGTTGGTGGTGGTGGGAATAGAATGGGGAATAGAATGAAAACATGTCATGCGTGGCTTTTCCCAACACACATGTGTTCCATGAACTTTTTGAAGACCCTCTGCTCTGTCACCATGTCACCGACCCGTCCATCGTTTCCACCAGAAGACTTGTGTGGGCTCCCCAGAGGCAGACACTGTCACTGTGACAATGACAAAGCTCAGACAGGCGCCGGGCGCTGCCTCTGAGCCAAGCCCAGAGCTAAGTGGGTTACATAATGATGGCATTCCACAGGGACAATAAGCCGGTGTTATCCCATTTGACAGATGAGGGACCCAGATGAAGCCCCAAGGGGCTGAGTCACTCTTCCAAGGTCACGCAGCCAGAAAGTGATGGAGCAGGAGGGTTCACAGCACCCGGGCCCTGCACCTGCCCCCCACAAACCCTCCACTGGATCATCCCGGTGGCCCCTGTGGGGCCCTCACTTGCTGCTGGTAGTAGGAGTCTCAGGACTGGCTTCCTCTGAGTGCGTGGGGGGCTCGGCAGGCTCCCCCCTTTTGCCTTCTCCCAGCCATGCACTAAGGTAAATGAGTGGCCAGCATCTCTTGGTGGAGTTGGTAAGAAAATGGATCCACGCACCCATGGAAGCGCTGCCCCTGGATTCCCGCCCCCTCCCCCAAGCCTGTGCTGAACTCGGCTGAGGATGGGGTCCACTGCCTCAGGTACCCACCTAGACCTTTCCCCTACACTGCCTTCCTGCCCGCCCCCACTTGTCTGGGGACCCAGGCCCTTGGACTAAGCTCCGCCCCTCTCCCAGCATCCTAAAGTTTAGGGGCTGCACTGAAGCCGAAGTCGGGATGTTTCCAAGGAGGGGGTGTGTTGAAGGGACTTCTGGGGGCACCGCTTGTCCGGGAGGAGTGGGGGAGAAGTGGCAGCAGCTGCCGCGCGGTCTCCAAGGACATGGTGTAGCTCCCCGGGAGACCCTCTGCCCTTTCTCCTCCCACCCAGCAGGCGAGCAGGGACTAAGCTGGCTGATTATCACCTGACGCTGCGCAGCGGAGGATCCCATTGGTGGAGCCAGATTTGACTGGCTCTCCCGTTCTCTCTCGCCCTCTCTGCCTCTCCTCCACGCCGCTTTGATTTCGCTCTCGCCTCTCTGCCTGTGCTGGGATCCTCGTCTCCCCGGAGGGAGGCAGGGAGGCAGCAGCGCGAGCCCCACAACACTGCCTGCCTGCGGGGCATGGAAGCTGCCTCCTTGGCGGCAGCAGGGAGAGGAGCGAGCGGGCGTCGCTGCCCGTGACCCAGGCGTCCGCGCTGTCCCCGCACCCGGGAAGCTCATCCACGCAGAGGTCTCGCCTCTCCCTCCCAGCCACGTCTTCGTCTGCAGAGTCCCGTGGACACTGGTGAGTGCCCTCCCCATCCCCTGTCTGTCCCAAGAGGCACTGCCGGGGGTGCCTGCCTGAATGGCTGGGCCCAGCGCCCTTGTCCCTCCCCCCCCCCAACCCCCAGGCACTTGGCAAAGAGCTTCCCAGTTGGATCCAGTCTCCAGGGCCCCACAGTTATTTACCCCGTGACCACTGTGCTGCAGTCAGCTACGCCAACAGGGACAGCGGCCTGGGGGTGCGCTCCCTCCGGCATTGCCCAGGGCTCTCCAGACAAGCCCAAGGAAGGAGCAGTAGCTCCTGTCCTCAAGGCTGTCTGCAGGCAGTCGGGCTCGTGTGCAGGTCTGGACATGTTAGGGATCACATCTTTCTTGCACACATGAAGTACATGCATGTGTGGGGGTGGAGTCTATGGGTATCCATGGGTGGGGGCGCCGCAGAGTTAGAAGGTAGCCACTCGTGGTGTATGTGGGGGAGTCCGTGCCGTGGGGGGTTCTGTGTGCCGAGGTGCAACTCCCAAGCAGGATGGGGTGGGCCGGTGGGAGTACTAGCGGCTGCCATGGCCCGAGGCAGGTGCGCAAACCTGTTGGCACGGGAAAGATCGGGGCTGGCAGAGTGTAGCCACATTTTCAAAGTGTGTGTCTCTGAGCCTGAAGGAGAGAGAGAGAGGGAGAGGGAAAGAGAAAGAGAAAGAGAGGGGGCACAGTACCAGAACGCAGGCGGGGCTGACGCGTGTGGGGACGAACATGTGTGCGCAGGCAGGCGTGTGGGCTGTGTGCCTTCTTGTGGAGGTGGCGCACATACATGTTGGTGCCTGTGGCTTCCTCTTTTCCCCAAATATGGCTTAGAAGGAGGGGTGCGTGCTTGTGTGTGTGCCTGAGCCCGTGGACAAGAACACGTGTGCGTCTGTGTGGAGGTGACAGCCCGCGGAGGGGCAACTGTGGCGCCATTCGTAGACCTTGGACGGTAGCAGAAGGGGCCTGAGTGCGTGGTGAGTGTGTGGGAGTGAGGATGTCGGAGGAGCTGGGCGCCCTCCACGCGTGTTACAGGTGCATGCTGCCTGCTGCCTGCGTGTGTGTGCACGCCTGCCTCGGGGTGAATTCACACGGGAGCGTGGGCGCTTTTTTTTTTCCGGGTGCTGCCTCAACCTGTCCCTCACACCCTGGGCGTGGAGCACCAGGGGTCACGCCCACCCTGGCTTTCTGCTCTGTGTCACTCTCCCAGAACTGTGGAGGGGAGGAGCTGAGCAGCCTGCCGCCCAGGGTCTTAGCCCCAGGCGTGGCTGCCCCCCCTTCGGGAGGACTCTGGAGAGGAGATATCCAGGCAGGAACAGGTCCCTGCCCCAGGCGCAGGCGTAGACGACATCCCCTGGAGCGGGGGAGGTGGCTCAGGTCTCTTGGGTGGGAGTGCTGATGGTGCATGTGTGAGTGTGGGCATATGAGCGGCACATGTGTGTCTCCCAGGATGGAAACTCCCAATGGCTCCCCACCAGTCCCTGTGGATTACAAGTGGGGTAGTTATCACAGGATTGTTCCCACATACCCGGCCCTGTCTGTTTGAGTTTGGGCTGGACCCGGGAGCATGCCCGTGCTTACTGAACACAGGATTTCCCCATGCACAAAGCCCCTGGCATTTGGCTCCAGGTGGGAGGCAAAGATGAAATGGGACTTGAGTGACACCTGGGGCAGGTAAGGACTGTCACCCAGCACCTTCACCCTGTAGCTGCCACCCAGGCAGCCCACGGGGTGATGTAGAGGTGTCAGGCACCACAGCAGGCTTAATTGATGGGAGAGTGTGGGTTGGATCTTCTAGAAGCTATTAATAAAAGTACCTGCTTTTGCAGGCACAAGGTGCCCCCCCCACCCCAAGCTCCTGGGCAAGGGGAGAAGATAGAGAAGGGAAGAGAGGAGAGGAGGTGACACTGCGACATACTGGGGGCTGGGCTTGAGGAAAGAGTGGGGCAAGTGCATGTCCACATGCCCTGGGGGAGCTCCCATCTGCCTCATGTCCTCCTGTCCACACTCCCTGCTCTGCCGGGTCCTGGATCTCAAGTGAAGCAGGTCAAAGTCACGGCCAGAACCAACCCCTAGAAAAGCACCAGATGCAAGGGTAGGAGCGAAGGAGTGGGAGAGGGAGCTATGAGAAAATGCAGTTCCTGGAAAGGAAAGGAAAGCAAGGAGAAGAAATAAACAGCAGGAACTCTGTATCGGTCTGCGTGCACACGCTAACTGCCTGCGCTGTGCCTGTCACGCACACACACGCACGCACACACACACACGGGGATGCAGCATCAGCCTGATAGCACGGTCCTTGGACTCCAGAGTTCACATCATTTGCTGGCTGTGTGGTCCTGGCCATGCTAGCATTGCCCAGCCTCAGTTACCTCATCAGTAGAATGGGGTAATAATAGTCCATACCTACCGTGAGGCTTGCCCAAGACAGTGTTTGTGGAATTATGAGCGTGTGGTTGGCCCCATTAGATGTCAGTGTTAAAACTGATTATTTAAGATTCAAGTCAACCCAACCAAGCATTGAAATAAAGCTTGAAGGGGGCGGAGGCCCTAGCCACCCCCTCCCACCTCGAACAAATCCATGTGAGCCTACCTGGCCCTTGTCCCATACGATGGCGAACTTTGCTGAGTCACCTCCCCACCCCCCTGGGGGGGGGGGGCCTCGGGGCCTCATCCCAAGGGTCTTGGCATCCAGGGACTCCTGGCTGCCACTGCGTGCCACCTGCCTCCCCCCTGCGCGCCAGCTCCTCCGCAGGTGCTTCCTGCCTCTCCTCTGCCTCCCACCCGCGTGCTCCACCCCCACCCCTTTCTCTTTTCACGCCTGCTGGCTGAAGGCCCCCACCCTCCTCGGCTCCATCTGCTGCCAATCTGTCCCCGCCCAGCGCATGCAGCGTTCCCACTGCCTCGGCCACCTGTCAGGTGTCATGTGCGCTGCAGACCAGAGTCCCCCGCCCGCGACACAACGTCCCAGCCCGGGTCCCTCCAGGATGCTCTTCCCTGTCAAGTTGATGAGACAGGTGCACCTGAAGGGATCTTCAAGGTTCCGCTTTGCACGGGATGTCGGGAGCAGGACGGGGTACAAATCCTTCCCCACCTGGATCCTTGCAGGGGCCAATTCAGAGGGGGAGCATGGAGCTGCTGTCCACCCCCCACAGCATCGAGATCAACAACATCACCTGCGACTCCTTCCGCATCTCCTGGGCCATGGGGGACAGCGACCTGGAGAGGGTCACCCACTACTTCATCGACCTCAACAAAAAGGAGAATAAGAACTCCAACAAGTTCAAGCACCGGGTGAGCAGAGGGGGCACCAAGCGCCTCTCCCTAGCCCCCAGCTCCCGTCCTGGAAAGAGCAGGTGAAGGGGACGGGTCTGGACTCAGAGGCTTGGCTGGAATCTAGACCTCTCCCACTGTGTCAGCTCGGGGAAGGGGTTTGACCCCTCTGAAAGCGTGAGCCCCCTCGCTGGTGGGCGACAGGGGAATCATGACACACTGGGGACCGAGTGAGTAATGTTTGCGTGGCATTTGGCACAATGCCTAGCACAGAACGAGCGCCACAACTGGGACTTCAGACAGGCGGAGAGCCTGGGCCGTGGTGACGTCGCAGGCTGTGACATTGCCTGGGGAGCCATGTGGCCTCAGGCAGGGCTGGACCCTTTGGCCGGGCACTCCATGCACCCCGGACCTGCCTCCCCCTCCCTGGCCCTCACCCGCCTCCTAGCCTGGTGTGGAAGAGGAAGGCGAGGGGGTGCTCCACAGTGCCCTCTCCTGGGTCTAAAGCTGGGGTGCCCGGTGGGTGGGGGAAAGGCTCCGGGGCGACCGCAGCTGGCGGGGAGGCAGGGGAGAGGCGGGAAGAAGCTGGCTCCCAGACCGCAGCCCCGGCGTGGGTTACTCTCCCTGGATGTGGCTCTCCCGATCTGGGTGTCTTTTGGCAGGCCAGTTGCCACGGTGACACGAATGTGCGATGCCGCCCCCTGAACCCTCCCCCTGAAGAATAAGGCATATTTTCCCTTCCTCCCCGGCTTCTCAGCATTTGCCGTTGCCGTGGAGACGGCGCTGCAGTGTGCCGAGCTCTCGAAGTCTCCGCAGAAACCAAGATTTGCTGCCCTGTACTTTGCCGGCCTCCCCACCAACGGCCTCTCGCTCAGTTCCCAAGAGAACGGGGCATGAGGGGGAGGCTAGTGGAGGGGCACCCGCTGTCTGGCCACCCCAAGCCACCGCTTGCGGGAAGCCCGTTGGGTCCCTGAGATGCGGATCTTCCTCAAGGGAGGATAATGGGGGCTCAGGGGAGTGGGGATCTGGGGGGAGCATCGAGATGGGGCGTGATCCCCAGGTTTGACTTGGCTTCCCATCTGTGCCCCGCTTTGCAGGATGTCCCCACCAAGCTTGTGGCCAAGGCGGTGCCACTGCCCATGACAGTGAGAGGCCACTGGTTCCTGAGCCCCCGCACGGAGTACAGCGTGGCCGTGCAGACGGCGGTGAAACAGAGCGACGGCGAGTACCTGGTGTCCGGCTGGAGCGAGACGGTGGAGTTTTGCACTGGCGGTGAGGCCCTGCCCTTGCCACCTCGCCACACTGGGCTTGGTGGCGGTCACGCGCGGGGCTTGCTCTTAATCCTGTCCATGCTGTGGCCACTGGGCAGCAGGCAGAGGCCACCGGGGAGACACGGGTGCACAAGGTGGCCTTTCTTCTAAAGCCAACAGCAGTGTACCGGCAAGCCCCTCCCACGACGGGGCGGAGCTGCTGCCCTGGCTTGGCACGCAGCATATTTGTGCAATTGCAACAGAGTACTCCCAGCTTTCAAATCCAGCATGGGAACCCTTTCTAAGTGTAGGGCTCGGGGGTGTTGTGTACAGCCGCATGGTTGTGAGTGCACCAACCCCCAGAACTTCATCTTACCACACGGAGGCTCTACACCCCCTCTCCCCATTACACAAGCCCCTGATTCCCCCTCCCCCTGCCCCTGGCATTCACCATTCCCCTTCCAACCTCTGCAAACCCAGCCGCCCTAGAGGCCTCTTGTGAGTGGGATCCGGCTGCGTCTGTCCTCTGGGGTCCGGCTTGTTGCTTGCATGCTGGAGAGTGGTCCGGGCAGACCACGCCTCATCAGTCTGTCCTTCATCCGTGGGCTCTTGGTGGGCCAATCCCACTGCACTTGCACTGAGCTTGCACCCCGGCCTGGGAAACTGTCCCTACTCAGTGGCGGCACTCCCCCCACCCCCACCCCGGGCTCTCTGAACACAGCTGAACGCGCAGACGCCTGCGTAAGCAAGCCCTGGGCTCTGCAAGCTGCGTCACTGATGTCTCGGGATCTGCTCCCCCCCCGGCCCCGCCCCCAGTGCTCCATTCTTCCCGCGTCCACAGTGGGAACTGTTCCAGATCCCTGCGCGTCACGAGGAAGGAGCAGGGAACACGCCCAGCCCCGAGCCTCTGAGGCTGCGCCAAGGCCCGTGCCAGCTCTCCTTGAGCTGCCCCACTGTCTTCCAAGGGCCGCTTCTGTCCAGCTGCCCGCAGGCGTCCCTGCTCCTCTTGGGAAGAGCTCGGTGGTTCACCCGCAGAGCCTCACATGCAAACCGGGGAGCTGTCCACACACCGCTGGCCCAACCAAGCACCCCGGCCAGCGACGCAGCAGCCAGGAGGAAGGCGCCGATTCCCCCAGCGGCTGTGCTGTGGCCCGCCCTCCCTGCTTCTCACAGAGCCCTTGACCCAGCCCCGAGTCTGTCTAGACCAGGTGTGGGGCCCAGGCTCCATCCTGCCCAGACTCTACCGGAGCCCCCGCCGGTCACGATAGCCGGTTTCCGCGTGGGCGGCGTGGGCGGCCTGCACCCACCTGCCGGACTCAGCGAGCTCTCCTGGAAGCCCCTCGTGTCCTCTCCCTCTCCCGACCTTCATTTCTCTTCGTGCACGAGGGTGGCCTGGGATGGCAGGCAGTCCCCCGGTGCAGAGAGCTTTTCGTCTCCCGCAGCGCGGGTGCACGCCGGTCCCCATCTGAGTCTGGGGCGCGGCTGGGGCTGTCAGGTCCCCTCTGCCGCTCGAGGGTGGGGTGAGCGTGGGTGTGTGGGCCGAGCAGGGGCTGCGAGCCCTCACTCTACCCGGGCGCTTGCAGATTACGCCAAGGAGCACCTGGCGCAGCTGCAGGAGAAGGCGGAGCAGATCGCCGGCCGCATGCTGCGCTTCTCCGTCTTCTACCGCAACCATCACAAGGAGTACTTCCAGCACGCCAGGTACACGCCTCCCTGCAGCTCGTGCTCCTGCCCTGGCTGGCTCAGGGGCCCCCGATCCCTCCCGAGGCCAGACTGGCTCGGGATCAACCACCCCTTTGGGACCGGGCTCAGGCCAGGCAGGTCGAGCGCCCTGGGGACAGCGCCCCCTAGTGGAGCACCATGCCAACAAGCCTGGGGGAGCGAGCCCCCACCGGGCTCAAGCACCAGGGGTCAGCCAGTTCAGGCCCTGTGGCCCCGGGGGGAACATGGAAGCTTCTAGGGAGCATCAGGCCTGGTGGTTTGCAAACTGGGTGCTGGGGAGCCAGGAGGCCCCAGAGAGGCATCCTAGGGAGCCCCTTGGATTGGCGATTGAGAGACTCCGAGGGTGGGCTTGGGGGACCCCTGCCTGCCGTCCAGAGCAGCTGCAAACTCCTTTGCATGTGTACTTTTTTTTTTCTGGGGAAGAAAGAGGAGGGCTCTGCCATCCAAAAATGCATGAAAGTTCATGGTCTGCGCCAACCCTCCTGCCCTTGGTGAGGAGCTGAGGCCAGGGAGAATGGGGCTGCCCCATCCAGCCAGGGGCAGCCAGGACCGGGCAAGGGTGAGGCAAGACCAGGATGTCCAACCCCCACCTCCCGCCGACGAGGCCGGGGCAAGCCACTGGCACTGTGTGCAACATGGCAGCCAGCGGGCGTGGGTATTCTAGCTCTCCGCAGGGCAGGGAGGCCCTCGGAGGTCTGCGCGTTACAGAGAGGCAGTGTTTGATTGTGGGGTCCCTCTATCAGCAAGAAAGAGAACCGGGGAGCCCCCATGACATCTTGCTTCCAGATATTACGGCTGGAGGCGCCGTGCACGCGCCTCGAGTCTGGCTGGGGAGAGTCTAGAAGGTTTGCTGCAATCCTCTGTGTGATTGCAGAGCAAACTTGCATCCTGCGCACAGTAGGCCAGCAAGTATTTGTCGAATGCACCTTCCTGAGGTTCTCCAGGGGGGTTCAGAGGAGAACAGATCCCTCTGCCCAGCTTGAAGGAGGATGGAGGGGGGATGGGCAAGCCAGGCAGAGGCAAGATCCCCAGGGGGCTGGAGGCTGTTACCCGGAGGTAGGTAACAGGTGAGCGACAGGGAGCCAGAAAGACCCGACTGTGAGAGCCTTGCTGATCATGCCAGCCCCCTCCGGGGGGCTTCCAGCTGGGGGCAACAAGCCCAGATCTCTTCTCTGTGCAGGAGTGGGCTGGGTGAGCCCGTCCCCGCTCTTGCATTCTGGAACACTCTATTTGTGACTGCTGGAGGCAGCCGGCTGGTGGGCGACGGGGCTGGCTCGCTGCCTCCTGACCAAGCGCAGCAGCCCCGGCTAACCAGAGGCCTCTCCTCTCCCTCCCCCCCCCCCCCCCCCCCCGTGTGCGTCTCCCCCGGGGCTGGGCAGGACCCACTGCGGGAACATGCTGCAGCCTTACCTAAAAGACAACAGCGGCAGCCACGGCTCCCCCACGAGCGGCATGCTGCACGGCGTGTTCTTCAGTTGCAACACCGAGTTCAACACCGGCCAGCCCCCGCAGGACTCCCCCTACGGCCGCTGGCGCTTCCAGATCCCCGCCCAGCGCCTCTTCAACCCCAGCACCAACCTCTACTTTGCGGACTTCTACTGTATGTACACGGCCTACCACTACGCCATCCTGGTGTTGGCGCCCAAGGGCTCCCTGGGCGACCGCTTCTGCCGCGACCCGCCTGCCCCTCCTGGACATTGCCTGCAACAAGTTCCTGAGCTGCAGCGTGGAAGACGGGGAGCTGGTCTTCCGCCACGCCCAAGACCTCATCCTGGAGATCATCTACACGGAGCCCGTCGACCTGTCCCTGGGCACCCTGGGGGAGATCAGCGGGCACCAGCTCATGAGTCTCTCCACGGCTGATGCCAAGAAAGACCCCAGCTGCAAGACCTGCAACATCAGCGTGGGCCGCTAGGGACCCCCTCCTCGGGGCTGGGGGCTGGGGAGAGAGGGCGGGAAGGCTGGAGATGAGTGGCAGAGCTTCAGGGAACTGGCTTTCTCTCCCCTGCCCCCCTTGGTCCACTCCCTGCATTCCACCTATCTTGCCCCGTCTCCCACCCCCTGGCATTGGAGGCAACAGATGGTGGTCCCCTTGATCAGTGGCGCCTAGCCCAGGCCCAGCGGACTTGGGGGGCTTCTTAGCCTCTGTGGGCTGGGATTCTGGAGCACTCTCCCTGCCTCTGGGTACCCTGTCCTGTGGTTCCCTGCGGTCTCCCAGAGGCCCCGGCTGCCTCCTTTACTCCCCCAGGAAGTGTCTCCGAGCCAAAGGCCATGCAAAGGGAGACACAGATGGCCTTCCTCAGCCCCACCCCACTCAGGGCCACCCCAGAACGTCCCCTCCTGGACAGCTGGGCCTTGGGGGCTTCCCCCAGAGGGCCTAGACCCCTGCCCCCTATATAAATAGTCTGCTCCAGCGTCACGCCCTGGCTGCTCCCAGACCCTCTTCCTGCATGGGGGAGCTGCACTGCCTTCGCCCCCTGCCCACGTGGGCGCTCCTCCTGCTCTCTGGGAAGGAGCCCTCTTTGTTCGCTCGGCTTTGGGGGCTCCGGGCTGGTGGGATTTTTCCCCTTCTCCCTGGAGCCGACACCTACTCCAGTGTACCTCTCCGGGCGCAGGGAGCACTGGGGGGGGGGGGGTCTAGAACATCAGCCACTGGGGGGTCGAGGAGGGGGCAGGAGACCCCTGAGACCCAGAGAGACCCCTTCCTCAGCCAGGAGTGGGCCACCTCGTGCCCTGATGCGGCCCACCGTGGACGTGGTGGACTTGGGGGGGGGTCGCTTCTGAAGAGGCCTGGCACCCCACCCGGCTGTGCACTTGACTCACTAGCTCTGCCACGGCGCTGTGACTGTGCCCGCGTGTGATCCGGACTGTGGATGCCGCTCTGCGCCCCGCCCCTGCCGCCCGCCCCTGCCGCCCTGCTGGCTGTGGGGGGGGGTCCCTCCCTGGGGAGTCCTTGTGAAGTCCCTGCCTGCGTGTTCACCTACTGCCTGCTGCTGCACCGCTCAGCAAAGCGCCGGGAGCGGCTGCTGGAGAGAAAGCGCTCCCCACCGGGTGACTTTCTGGGGTGAAGGGCGGAAGGGGCCAGCGAGACTGTGCCGCGCGGGGTGGGGGGGGGCACGGCTCACCTCTCCTGTGGCCAGGGAGCGCTGCAGTCAGCTGTCTCCTGGGGGTGGGTCGGGAGGTCTCATTGGTGGAGCAGGAGAGGACAGGGCCCCCAGGCCCTCTTCCCGCCCCCATGTCGCTGTGGGGTAGCCCACCGCCCTCTCTGGCCCTGCGTCCTCCTGGGGCTGGGCCCGCCCGCCTATGCTGTGCTTGCCGTGTGCATCAATAAAACCACCTCGGCCTGAGGGGCCCGCCTGCCTCGGTCCACCTGGGCTGCAGACTGGGCGGCGGCTGGGCCGCGGGGATTTCTGGCTGAGCAGGCCGAGACCCCAGTGCCAGCGCTCACTTCCTGGAAGCACAGACAGCCCAGTCTCTAGTGGGGGCGTGAACCCCAGGCCTGGAGGCTCCACCTCCTGAGCCCATCCCCCTGACAAATGCTGGGAACACAGCAGCGCTGCGCTCGGGCTCTGGGAGGCTGGGACGGAGGCGGGCAGCTGTGCCATCCACAGCGGAGCTGGGGTGGGCGTGGGCCCCGGGTCGGGCCACCTGAAGCCTCTGCGAGGGTGCACCCAGATCCCACTGCGAGTGCACAGCCACACCCCCGGCTCAGTAGGGACTTTGGAGGTCATTCATTCCCACCCTGTGCTTCCCATCTGGGGAAACTGAGGCCTCCTAGGGGGAGGCGAGAACCAGTCGTCTGGAGGTCCCCTGATGGCTCTGAACTTCTCTTCCCTGGGAGCCACAGGTGCCGCCCCCCTCCCCCCCAGCTGAGTCACCTCTGCGTCTGTCATTATATTCCAGCAGCCTCTGCGGGAGAGGGAGTGTTCTAGAACAGTCAGAGGCACCCGGCCTCCACCTCCGCTGGCTGAGTCAGGGCCAGCGTTGTGTCATCCTTCACTGGGCACAGCAAGGAGCTAGAGGGCACAGGGCCGCTTCCGAGGGCCTACTGTGCGCCAGCCAGCGGGCCGGTGCCTGCAGCACATCAGCCCCTTTAGCCTGGGCCGCGTCGTCCCACTTAGCGGATGAACAGAGCGAGGCACAAAGGGATGAACGGGCAGCTTATAGTCCGTAGTGACCGTGCCCAGGCTCTAGAAACTAGAACCTTCCACCTTCCCACCCTGTCTGTGCCTGCGGGTGTGCCAGGGGCCACCTGGGACTAAGCCCTGTCCGGGACACCGTGCCTATCAGGGCCTCCTCCACCACCTGCGAACACTGGGCCAGGTCCAGGATGCCGCCAGGGGGTGCTGTGGAGTCATCAGTGCCGTGGGGTCTGGTTTCATAGGCGCGGTAGGAGCCCTGGACGTCAGGAAGTCCAAGGTCAGGGTGACCGCAGGGTCCCCCCTCCTGTGTCTGAGCAGACCTGCCCAGGACGCTGCCTCCCGCAGAGCAAAGAGGGGCTGATCTCAGTCCTCCTTGGTGAGTCTTTTGGGTTCCTTGGGAAGAGAAACTGGTTCTGAGCCCTCTGTGTGGGAGACGGAGGCATCGGATGGAGGCAGGGCTGGGGTTGGGGGCCCTGTGCAGCCTCCTCCAGAGAGCCTGTTTCCCTCCCTCTGTCCAGATGGCCACCCCCGGCACATGGCCAGCACCGGGCTGCTCGGAGCACCCGTCAGCCGGAGCTGGGTCAGCGTGGCCGCCGAGCCTGCCCTGGGGCGCTCCCCAGCCTGAGCCTAACATGACTGGAGGAAGGAGAGGAGTGTGCACACGCGTGCCCTCCGTGGGCTGGGTCAGAAGCCCACAGGCAGCTCCAAGGGGCAGGACAAGTGTGGGCTGCAAAGACCTCCATGCAGCAGAGGGTCCCTGAGTTAGCTCCATCTCCTGTGTGGGCAGCGAGGGAAAGGGAGGCCCCGGGGTACAGGCACCGGTACCCCCGCCCTCCACCCGCCTCTGCCTGACACACACACTCTCCTCCGCACCTCTGTTCCCACCTTTCCTCCCGGGCCAGCCGTTCTCCCTACAGTCCTGGGTAGATGACGTCCCTGCCCCCTCCAACGCCGAGGCCCCTCACTGTTTCACCCGAAGAGCAATGGCTGGGGTCCCACGGAAAGGGATGGAGGCCCTCGGGAAGCTGAGCCAGGAGGTGATTGGTGGGAAAGCTGCGTGGCCCCAGCGTCTGCCGGAGATCGGGGCCAGATGTCGCCGGGGCGGGGGCGGGGCGGGCTGCGGCAGAAGTGGCAGCTCCGGTTGGCAGGAGGCTGGGTCGGGGGCCTGGAGGCTCTCTGGGGGAAACATCTGGCTGCCCTCTCCCCAACTCCCCCAGTCAGGCACTACTATTTTTGCAAACTGGAGCAGCGAATCTTTTCACGGGTTCCAGAATCAGCCTTGTGCGTGGGGACAGTTGAGCACAGGGCGTGATTTGGGAGATGCCCAGGGAGGCCACCAGCTGGCCAGAAAAACGCCCCCTGCTGCCCGCACAGGGGCACCTGCTCCCGGCTGTGCATTAGCACTGTGCCCTCCAGCAACAGCGGCTGAGCCCTGAGCTCCCGACGCCTGACGGGAAACGCCGCACCCACAGGTTCCCTTGGAGCACGGGAACAAAGCAGTCAGAAACGAGACGCTTGTCTGGACCAGGAAAGGAACAGCAGGTGCGCTCCCGGTGACGGTGCAGTGACAGCTCGTTTCAAAGGCCGTCTCACCCTTGGCCACAAGGATGGTGGTGGTGTCGTCATCCAGGCACAGAGAGGGGAAGTGACTCACCCAGGGTCACACAGCCACCAGACGTAGAGCCACGTGTGCTCTCCTTCATACTACTGAGAAGGGTGTGAGGCTGGGGGAGGGGCAAGAAGAGGGAAAAGGGCAGTGAGGGGCGGAGCAGGGCACCCCGCACCTCTGCCTTGGAGGCTGGACAGGGCTTTCTCCTGGCCCTTGCGGGATGGGTCACTGGTTTGGGGAGCAGAGGCCCGGGGAGGGGACAGATGGCCAACAGCTCCCGACTGCCAGGCTCATGCTGCCCTAGAGGGAGGTGCAAACTGGGAGCTACGCCAATCTCTACCCTGGCCCATCTCACCCTGTCCCAGTGAGACCCCAGGGCTTGGAGCCAGCTGGAGAGCCAGGGGGCTCCCTGACCCCCATCACCCAGCTGTGGGCAGCTGCTGAAGCTGCTCTCATCTAGTCCCAGGAGCAGCCGGAAGGTGAGGATGGCCTGGGCCAGAGAACACGATAGACAGACAGACAGACATCTCTCCTCTGCTGGTTCACTCCCATAATGCCTACAACAGCCAGGACTGGTCTGGGCCCCAGCTGGGAGCCAGGAGCCCATCTTGGGTCTCCCACATTGGGTGGCAAAGACACAACGACTTGAGTCATCACCTGTGGCCTCCCAGGGGGCCCAGTAGCAGACAGCTGGAATGAGGAGCTGGAACCAGGACTAGCACCCAGACGTTCCTGTACAAGACATGAGCATCTTCACCAGTGTCCTCACCAGCGTCAGAGGCCTGCCCCTGTATGTTGATCTACTGACTTCTGACATGGCCTGCAGACAGCTCTGAGCAGCTTCCCCCGCCTCAAGGAGGGAGACCCCCACTTGTCCTCCTCCTGTCCGTCATCCACGCTTGGGGCTGCCCGCTGCTCCTCTGGGCATGGGGCATGGGAGCCAGGACTGTGATCCTTGGAGCTCCAGACATAACTGTGGCCACGGAGAGAGATTCTGCTGTGAATTCTTGCCTACGCGAGTGGGTATGCCCAGGTGTCGGTGAGGCGCCCAGGTGGCTCCAGCCATTGGAGGACGGGGCAAGGGGTCTTTCCATTCTGGTTCTGGCCCATCATGCTATCCCGAGCATCCCCACCAGAGGAGAAGGAAGCCAGGAGAGGTGGCCGTGACCTCACAGCCTGGGACTTCTCGGGGCCGTAGCAGTAGCCCTCTGGGTCACTCCCGCTCTCTCGTGGGGCTCCGGGGCTGCCCCGTCATCAGGCCTGTGGGACAGAGCTGCAGCCTGCATTCCTGGAGGAGGGTGCTGAGCACGTGGGGGATGTGAGTGGCATGTCTGGATCCACGGCTTCCTGCCTACAAGGTCCAGCGTGCCACACGGCTGCCCAGGGGTCCCCCCCCAACACCGGGTCCAGACTGACAGCATCTGGTATGCACTGGGGCCAGCACGAGGCCCACAGTCCACTGAGGGCCCAGGCATCGGCCTCTCCGGAGTGTGGCAGCTGCCAGCCCAGACACAACAGCGGGCTCCTCTCTAGGGGTCTCTTCCCCCGGGAGATCCACACAGAGCCAGCAGGAGGTCTCCCTGGAAGGCAGGGAGCAGGGATGTTTTCTCTCCTCTCCCGGCCTCGGGACGGCAGAGGCCTGGGCCTCCCTGTTGGCAGGGGAGGAAGGAAAGTGGCGGCTGGACCAGACGCAGCCTGGGGTCGCCTGGGGAGAGGGACCCGAGCTGGAATGTTTGCTCAGTGGCTGCCTGGCAAGTGTCTGGCTGTTGCCTGCACAAGAAGGGGACCTGCAGGGGCCAGTGCTCCGTGTGTGGCCATGCGACAGGCAGGCCCTGGGGGCCCGCCCCAGCTACCGAGGCTTTTCTGGGTCCCCCCTCCTACTCTGCTCCCGCTGCCAACACCCTGCAGCCCCCCCCACCCCACTCCTTCCACCCAGATGGACACACAGCGCGAGCCCCTTTTACATCCCTCCTCCCTCCCCACCCAACAGCCTCTTTATAGAATATGTAGGAGGGCCATGGGCAGCAGCCAGCCTGCTGACTGCAGAGTGCCGGGCGCCTGTGCAAGAGTGAGTGTGTGTGTGTGTGTGTGCCCGAGTGTGAAATCACACCCTCCAGGACCTGGAAAGGCAAGAGGGAAGGGTGGCCAGCGAGGCCAGGTGTGCTGGCTGCATGCCGGCCCCAGCCACAGCCAGCCCGCACATCTGCACCGGGACACACCCTCCCCTCGCCCCCACACCCACACCCCCATGTGGCATCCAGCAGGCCACGGGGAGGTTGGCTGTAACACTTTCTGTTTATTGGCCGGGGTGCCCCCGGTGTGACTGACCAGCCACTGGGCCCGAGAGACGCCCTTGTCTTGTTTCTCCTGCCCCTCCCCGGCCCCACCGTGGCCCCTGGGGGACAGGCACAGACACGTGTGCCCAGTGGAGGCCGGAAGAGGGTGAGAGACGCACGTTACAATGCAGACACCACCGCCGCCGGCTGTACACAACGCAGCGAGCAGAGCTGGGCGGGGGACAGCCCCTCAGCCCCGCGGGGCCTCCCGGGGAGGGACAGTCACTTCAAGTGTCTCAGGGAGCGAGCTGGCTCCCTGGCCCTGCCCCCTCGCTCTGGCTGTGAGGATCGCTGATGAAGGAGTCTGGTCCCCCCACCTCCGGGGACAGCAGCACCTGCAGGTCCTGGTGCCTTCGCTCACCCCGACCCTGCACTGTCCGGCCTGGCTGACCGAGGGCAGCAGCCGTCACTTCCTGTCACTTCCTGCTGTGGAGTGTGTCCTGGAACTTGGTGCTGGTGTAGCGCAGGTGGAAGCCTTTTTTGGTGATGGTGTCATCCGAGTGGAACCTCACCAGGACGGAGTCTCCCGCCGAGTAGACCTCCTCGGGGGGCTGGTGGAGGAGCGAGAGGAGTGTGAGGGAGGCAGGGGTCCCCCAACCCTGCCCACTGCCCCCAGTCCCTGTAAGCAGAGCTTCTACGTAGGAGCTGAATGGGGTGCCTGGGGTGTGGAAGGAGCATGGGTGGAGGAGTCTGTCTCAAGTTCACGGTCAGTCTCTCTGCAGATCCGGCTTCACAGTCGGCTCCAGGTAGCGCCCCCTCCCGCCCACTCAGGGTACAGCGGCCTACAGAGCACTGACTTCGGCCCTGGTCCTTCAGCATGGAAGAAAAGGGTTTCTGAGCCCCTGGGGGGGTGGCATTTTTAGTCACTGTGCCTGGATGGGGCTCCTGCCCGGGGGGAAGGGAAGGAGCCACCTGGGGACACCTGGCTGGGTGTGCGGCTCCGATGGAAGGGCAGAGTGGGGCGGGCGTGCTGGCTTGGAAGCCAGGGGCTGCGGGAGCAGCTGAGCCAGCAGGCAGAGGGGCCGTGCTCGCCTCCCGCTTCTCACTCCCTCTCCCCAGCCGCTGCCAGTCACGCAAAGGCCTGAGCTCAGCTCCCAAGGGGAGGTTCGGCCAATGCTGGGCCCAGCAGCTGCCGCAGCTCCCAGGAGCCCTAACCCTCCCCTGGGCCCCAGACTGCCCTGGAGCAAGGCTAGGGAGGTGAGACAGAGGGCATGTGAGCATGTGAGAGGAAGCGTGTGTGTGTGTGTGTGTGTCAGAGGGAGAGAGAAGCCACAGACTTGTTTGGGGAGGCAAATGAATCACGCATGGGGTTAGCCACTGCTGTTACACAGGCGGAAGTGATGCTCAGGGCTTGCCTAGACAGCAGGAGCAGGGTTTGGGGAAACTGCCCGGTCACTGGGGAAGAAATGGACAGGGGAGGAGGTAGGAGTGGAGGTGGAGGTGGGTTAGGGCCTGGTTCAGCAACTCAGCTCAGACCCCACCCCATCCCTGGCTGCCACTTTATAGAATGTTCTAGCCCTCCCGATGTGTGGGAGGGCCACGGGCAGCACCTTCTGAGAGCGGCCTTGAACAGGGCAAGGGGGCGTAGGGGGCCACGGGCACTCTGTCCTGCTCCCCAGTCCCCGCCAAACAGGTCCCGGCCCTGAGGCTGTAGGAACCTCTCCTGCTCAGGCTGCGGGGGTGGGGAAGGCCCAGGGAGACTGGCCACTGGAGCCCCTGCCCCCAGCCTGCCCAGGACCGCAGGCACGCCGCCCACGTCTGTGCTGGGCCTCTGGACGTGGGGCCGGGAACTCACCCCGGGAACTCACCCCGGAGCCGCAGTAGCGCCCCAGCCTGGGGGCGGTGCTGTCATAGCCATCGAAGAGCTCCATGTAGTCGTAGCCACAGTCGCTCTCCTCCTCCACCTCGAATGTCTGGAACACGAGCTCCACGCCATAGCCCTCCTCGGCCACGATGACCCACTCACAGTCCACGCCTCCAGGGTAGTTGTTGTCTCCGAACTGGGCGTGGGAGTACAGGTCCTTGGTCTTCACGTCTGCCCGCACCTGACCCCCGCACTCTGCGGGGGACGACAAGATCGGCCACCACACCATGAGCGCCGCCACCGGCTAGGCACCCTCCCCACGCCTGCCCTGGACCCCTGGGGCCAGACGGAGGCCTCCTGGCCAGGGCCGGGGCCCAGAGCAGGTGCCTGGTTGCTCCACCTGCAGCAGCTGACTACGGGAGGGGGTGGGGGCGCTCTGCGGGGCGAGGCTTTGTCTAAAGGGGACCCTGCCAACTGGCTCCAGGGCAAGCAATACTGCCCAGGAGCTTCTGTTTTTGAAAAGCTGTGCATCTGGGTTTTCTACAAAAACAGCTCATTTTAAAACAGTGGCTCCATGTTGTACCCCGCCGTGCAGGGAGGGTGCTCCCAGCCGACAGCCTGGGTCTGGCATTCAAGGTCTTCGGCCACCAGGGCACCTGGCCACACCCTGGGCAGTGCTGGGTGTGGCTCTGCAAGGGCCCCTCCCCTGCCAGAAATGCCTCCACCACGGCCTGGTCTGGGAGGCCTCGGTGCCTTTTCTCTCTCCCAGCTCTGGTTCTGTCTCGGGTTGCAACTGCCTGGGCCTGCGTGACTCCTGGGCTGTGAGCTCCCAGCGGGGGAGGGGCTCAGGCCAGAGTCACCGCCCTGTGCCCCTGTCTTCTGGCACAGAGGAGGTTCAGCCAACAGCAGCCGAGGGGCTGGCGCTGTGGCGTAGTAGACTAAGCCTCTGCCTGCAGTGCTGGCATCCCATATGGCCGCCAGTTCAAGTACTGGCTGCTCCACTTCCGATCCGGCTCCCTGCTAATGGCCTGGGGAAGCAGTAGAAGATGGCCCAAGTCCTTGGGCCCCTGCACCCACATGGGAGACCCGGAAGAAGCTCCTGGCTCCTAGCTTTGGATTGGCCTAACTCCAGCCACTGTGGCCATCTGGGGAGTGAATGATAGATGGAAGACCTCTCTCTCTGACTCCTCCTCTCTGTCTCTGACTGCCTCTCAAATAAATAAGTCTTAAGAAAAAAAAAAAAAGAAAAGGAGCTTAGGCAACCAATGAATGCAGAGGAAGCCCCTTGAGGGCTGGGTCTTTTTTTTCTTTTTTTTTTTTTTTTGGCTTGGTTCATTTTGTGACCAGCACTTAGGATGCAATTGACACATTTTACTAGATAACTCCAGAACGAATGAGTGAGTGAGTGAGTATGAGGGGGCTGGAGCATGAGCAGGGCGACTGCACTTTCCGTGGGAGCTGTAGGGTATTCCCTCCCCATCCCAGCTGCTCTAGCTCCCCCCCAGCAATCGCCATCACCGCCCTGCCCTTTCTGACCCTGACCTGTGACCCTCCCCCAGCCCCGCACCCCTCAGCGCCCACTGGGAGCCCCTGGCCTGGTCCCCAGGACACACCGGTGTGCCCCGCCTCCTGGGCTGCAGGGCCCCGTGTGTCTGAGCTGACACAGGCTCTGCAGCGCCCCCAGGGCGGCAGGGGCCCCACCTGTGGAGTGCTGCACCTGGAAGCCCTTCCGCTGGACCGAGTTGTCCGAGTAGAAGCGCAGGAACATGCGGCTCCCGGTGGCCAGGACGGGCTCGGGCTTCTTGGTGCCACAGAAGCGCCCCAGGACAGGGGCCTTGGCGTCGCGGCCGTCAAACACCTCCAGGTGGTCGTAGGCGCATTCGGGCTGGGACTCAATGTCCATCTCCACAAAGGTCTGCAGGGCACAAGGGGCAGGCAGCTTAAACACGCGGCCGGGAACAGGGGGTGGGGCCCGGGTGGTCCCAGGAACGGGCAGTGCTGGGAGAGGAGGCTGTGCCCAGGCCTCAGCTGGGCGCCGGGTCCCGTGGCTCAGCCCAGTCCCCCGCCCCCAGGCTGCGGGGGCTCTGGAGGTGGCGCCCACAGGTCGTGGAGGAGCGGGGGTGCCCATGCAGCTGGGGGCCGGGCACCTACCAGCTTGACCCGGTGCCCAGGGGTGCTGGAGATGGCCCAGGTACACTCCTTCTTGCTGGGGTACTTGTCGGGCCAGTTGGGGCTGGTGAGGGTGCCGCTGGTGGACGTCACCTTGTGGTCACAGCCGGCTGTGGGGAAGTGAGTGATGGCACCCCCTGCAGGAGAGGCCCTTACCCCCCCCAGCCCCCACTTCCCTCGTGTCTCCCATCTTGTTCCCCTGCAGGCCTGCGGGAACACTGGCTGGCTGCTGCCTGCCGCAGCCCTCAGTGTGACCCCGAGGTGCTCCCCCGGGGCCGCCCCTGCCCCTCCTCGCACCTGTCACCGGCTGGTCTCCCGCTGCCGCCAGCATCACAGGGACTTTGGCACCTGACTCAGTCCTCCCCACGCCCGCTGCCGTGAACCCCTGGCTGATGTCAACCACAGCAATGGCCGCCCCCACCCCAGGCTTCGGCACAGGGCACCACCCGCTCCGCAGCCGCTTCCGGTTCCTCCAGGGAGCTGATCCTTCGCTCAGTGTGGCTGGCCCTTGGCGTCCACAGGGGAACGAATGTTCCCAGGACCCACGGCAGACGGCAAGGTCTGCAGGTGCTCAAGCGGCTTACATAAACGGGCATGGATTTTGCATAGAACCCACGCTCATCTTCCTGTGCGCTTTTTTAAATTAATTTATTCATGAGAGGCAAAGACTCAGAGGGAGACAGACCAAGAGCTTCCATTTGCTGGTTTATTCCCCAAATGCCTGTAAGGGCCAGGGCTGGGGCAAGCCACAGCTAGGAGCCAGGGAGCAAACTACTAGAGCCATTGCCTGCTGCCGCCCAGAGCGTGCGCTAGCAGGAAGCTGGAACCAGCAGCAGAGCTGGGCCCAAGAGGCACCTTAACCAGACACCTGCCCCCCCGTGGCACACTGTACATCCCAATGCGACGTAAATGCCACCTACAAAGTCGCCACACTGTACTGGCCAGGGGACAACGGCTACAGCAGAAGTCCCAGTGCTCAGGACAGCTAGGGTGGGCTGACCCCACGGATGGAGAGGCACAGGTGCGAGGGTGGACTGGGTTGACTTCAGCCACCTGCCTCTGCAGCTGGAGGCAGAGCCGAGCACCCACACTCCTCACCAGCACCGTCAGCGATGGCAGTCCCCAGCCTGTCCCCTGGGAAGTGTGGTTTGGGGCAGCTATTACGCCAATCCTTGGGATGCCCACGTGCCGTACCTGAGTGTCCAGGTTTGAGTCTCAGCCCCACTTCCCACTCTAAGCACCCTGGGAGGCAGCAGGTGATGGCTCAGGTAGATGAGTCCCAACCTCCATGTGGTAGGCCCAGATGGAGCTCCAGGCTCCTGGCTTTGGTCTGGCCCAGCCCTGGCTGTGCCAGGCATTTTTTATTTTTTATTTTTAAGATTTATTTGAGTGGCCAGCGCTGTGCCACAGTGGATTAAAGCCCTGACCTACAGCACCAATATCCTATATGGGCACTGGTTAGAGTCCCAGCTGCTCTACTTCTGATCCAGCTCCCTGCTAATGTGTCTGGGAAAGCAGCAGAAGATGGCCCAAGTCCTTGGGCCCCTGCACCAGCGTAGGAGACCTAGAAGAAGCTCCTGGCTCCTGGCTTCAGCTTGGCACAGCTCTGGCCGTTGAGGCCATTTGGGAAGTGACCAGTGGATGGAACCCCCCCCCCCCCCCCGTCTCTACTTCTCCCTATAACTGTCTTTCAAATAAATAAAATAAATCTTTCAAAAAAGGATATTTGAAAGGCAGAGTTAGAGAGAGAGAGAAAAACGGAGACTGGTTCATTCCCCATTTGGCTTCAATGACTGGAGCTGAGCCAGGCTAAAGACGGGCCAGGAGCTTCATCCGGGTCTCCCATGTGAATTGCAGGGGCCCAACTATTTGGGTCATCTTCCGCTGCTTTCCCAGGCACATTAACAGGAGCTAGCGCAGAAGCAGAGCAGCCGGGACTTGAACCAGCATCCCCATGGGATGGTGGTGTCATAGGCAGCAGCTTAACCCACTGTGCCACAACACAGTCCCTGCTGCAGGCATTTGGGGAATGAATCAGTGGATGAAAGATATCTCTCTGTCTCTCTGTCTCTCTCTCTCCCTTTCTCTCTGTTGTTTTACTTTTCAAATACATAAACAAACATTAAAAAAAAAAAAAAAAAAAAAAAAAACCACGCAGCTCAAACAGCTTAAAAACAGATGCCGATCACCGAGGGCCACGTGCTCCGACAGGCTGCCCTGTGGGAAAGTGGGCAGCCAGGGCCCTGCTGGGCTGGGGAGAGGAGAAAGGGACGGGCAGGGTGCAGGCTGCATGGCCAGGCCTACGGCCAGGGGCTCACCGAATGCACAGCCAGATACGAGGGCCAGGCCGGCACAGTCCTTCAGGCTGTGGGCCAAGCTGCTGTCTCTGCCCATCGGAGCCTCCATGGCTTCACACGGCCACGCCGCCCTCCCCACATGGCCGCCGCTCATCCCTGCCTCTGTCTCCCAGCACCTCTGCGTCTCTCGCCAGCTAGACTGCGAGCTCCCTGGAACACGGGGTCTCCTCTCTGGAGCCCCTGGACCCAAGGGAGCGGTCATGCATGCTTCCAAGTGAGGCAGGTGGCTGGCTGGATACATGGGCATCTTCCCACGGCTGTTTGTCCTTGGGGGTCTCCTCCCCACCGAGAGCAGGCAGAGCAGACAGCACCAGAACACGCCCCCCTCCAGCTAAGAGGTGGGGGCCCTGAGAGTCAGGGAGACCCAAGGGGGCTGCATGGGAAGCCCACGCAGCGGGCCAGGGCTGTAGCAGGTGGCGTCGGGGACAGTGTGGGATGGCATGAGAGCATCCGTGGCCCAAGATGCAGGCAGCACGAGTGTTTTGGGTTCTTTCAGGTTTGGGGCAATTTGCATAGACGCGGTGAGGTATCTCAGGGTGCGACCCGAATCAGAACACGGAATCCATTTACACATCACACACAGCCTCTGCACGGGGCCTGCAGGTGGTTTTACCCAGCCTTTCCAGGTAGCTGCCTTTTCTCTGTGAGCTGTCACCCGCGGTCACGTGTGGAGTTTTCCACTTGAGAAGTTCTGGATTCTTGGTGTGGGGCTGCAGGGATCCGGGGTCAGGAGTGGGACCCAGCATGACAACTGGCCCAGGGGCATTTGCTGCCAGGTTATAGGGCCCGGGGGGACTCTGCTGTGCCCCGACACCCCTAGGACGGAGGGCTTCTTTTTCCCTAAGTTCACACAGAAGCACCCGGGGCACTAAGAAGGTAACAGCCCCTCAAGGGCACACGCACACAGCTCGCCAAACAGGGCTGGAGCAGGCGCCCTGGCTCTCGTGTCTGGGCCCTCAACCAGTATCCCGTCCCCTCCCTCTTGGGCTCTGAGCCACTGTCCTGTCCCTCGTGCTGGAGGGAGGTCGTTAGAAAGAGAAACACTCGGGGGCTGGCGTTGTGGCACAGCAGGTTAAGCCGACACATACCGGGGCACAGCTTTAAGTCCCGGCTGCTCCTCTTCCGATCCAGCTCCCTGCTAATGTGCCTGGGATAGCAGTGGAAGATGGCCCAAGTGCTTGGGCCCCTGCTCCCATGTGGGAGACCCAGATGGAGCTCTGGGCTTCTGGCTTCCACCTGGACATGGTGACCATTTGGGGAGTGCATCAGCAGATGAAAGACCTGTGTGTGTGAGTGTGTGCGTGTGTGTGTATGTGTGTGTCTCCCTCTGGCTATCATTCTGTCTTTCAAACAAATAAATAAATCTTTAATTAAAAAAAAGAAAGAAAAACACTTAGATGCGGGTCTTAGAAAGCCCTAACGACTGGTAAGAGCTGGCAAGATGGAGCCCCGGTCCGTCTGTCCCCTGTGGGCAGAGACCAGCGCTTGGATGCTGGGGAAGGCGGAGGGAGTCCCTGCGCCACGTGTGGGAGGCACAAGGCGACCCCCGCGGTCGCTCGGGTCCTGGAGCCTGAGCTGAGGCTGTTGGAGAAGGCACCGCTGGCCGTCCGCTCTCCAGCACGGGGCCGCCCAGGGCAGACGCCCGCACCGCCAGCCTGGGTCTCGGCGCAGCCCTTACCTTCCTTGCAGTCGTGTTTGTTGTCGTGGAGGACGAAGCCGCTGCGACACTGGCACTCGTAGCTGCCGAACGTGTTGACGCAGTCCTGCTGGCAGCCGCCGTTGTCCTTGGAGCACTCGTCCTTGTCTGCAAGGGGAGCACACGGGCGGCTGGGTCTGTGCAGGGCCCAGGGCTGCCTGCTCCCGGGGCACGCGGCCGGGCTGCCTCCCTCCAGGAGACAGACAGCTGGGCAGGGGCGAGGTGTGGGGCGGGGGCAAGGCGCTGACGGGGGAGGGGGGTGGAGAGTTGGGGTGGGGGGTCCCGGGCACTGCATCGAGCGGAGCCAGCTGAGGGGGCCCAGCTGCGGGAAAGAGAGCAGAAGTGGGCTGGAGGCGGGGCGGAGGGTCGGAGCTGACCGCCAGGGGCACCCTCTACCATTACCTGCTTACTGGACAGACGGACAAGTGGAAAAACAGACACACGGACAAGCAGACTGCAAGAGAAAGGAGCAGGACGCGGGGGTCCCTCTTTTACTTCACAAGGGGAAATGTCACAGACGCCATCAAAATGGGGGGGAGGGGGCGGGGGTGGGGTCCCCCTGTGGCTGTGAGGGGCCAGGAGGAGAGGAGAGCACCAGTTCTGTGCGGCCAGAGGCGGCGGCCGGAACGGCAGCGCGGCGGCCAGGGGGCGGGGGGGCGCCGCAGCCCCCAGCCCATTCGTCCGAGGTGAGGTTCCTGAGTAACACGTAGGGTCTGGGAGGCCTGGCCGGCCTCACTGGGGGGTCCGGTTTCTTTTCTGCACTCGGAATTTGAGCTGGTGGGGGCGTCCCCGGGGGGGCTGCAGAGCTGGCCTCTTTTCTGAAATGAGAGAGAGAAGGAGAAAAGGGACCGAGGGGTGGGGGTGGAGGGCGGGGGCCCAGGGGAGGGACAGCAGTGGAGACCAGGCCCGGGGCCACGGGGCGGAGCGGGGAGGCAGGCAGGGCACGCATGCGGGCAGCCATGCCCGGCACAGCCAGGTCACGGAGGGCTGGGTTAGCGAGGGGCAGGGGAAAGGAGGCGCAGCGACAGGGGACAGGAGACAGCCTGTGGCAGGGAGAAGGCCTGGGGGGCACACAGGACCGAGGCGTGCACCCGGGAGGAGAGGAACCAGGAGTGGTGGGTGGGGGGCTCTGGGAGCTGCATCCCCGCCGGCATTGCATCTGGACCCAGACACACCCATGGGCCAGCACCGCAACACGGCCGCCCACATGTGCACAGGGGTGCAGATACCAGGACCCAGACAGACGCACACGCGTCACCCGCCCCCCGCTGCTGCCGGCTCCCACGGCCAAGGGCCCTTCCAAAACCCATGGAAAGATGTGATTAAAAGATAAAGCGATCTGGGGCAAGACAGGATGGAAATGCACCCGTGGTTTTCTCAGAATGCCCATTTTCCACGAAGTTTCCAAAGACCCCTCGCCCGTGTGAGGAAGCGCGCGCACACACACCCGTGCACTGACACACAGGATTGCACGTGGTGCGGTGTGTGTAGGCCTCGGCCATGTAGCATCGAGTCTGTCTGTGGGCACTGGGGGGCCGTGTGATGGTCCACGGGCGAACCCCAAGGGAGAAAACCACCCGATGGCAGCCAGCCGGCCGGTGACAAGGACCTCCTGGGCTCCATCAGAGGAGAGGCCCTCGGGCTGCAGCATCAGCTCCCAGAAGGCTCTGTTTCTCTAAACCGGATGGGCCAGGCCCCTGGGGACACACAGAGGTCCCTTCCCAAGGGCTCCTGCATCAGAGGGGAGGGAGCGAGGGCTGCCTTTGCACTAACCCTGCAGGGGTGTAGGGGTCAGGGGCACCGCAGACATCCCTGTGTGCTCCGGAGAAGGGGCCCAGCTCAGCGGCCCAGCAAAGACTCCCCGGGCGTATTTCCACTCCTTTCCCTCCTAGTTGTACCCTGAATACCTAGGCCTGTGCCTGGCACACAGTAGGGGTAAAATAAATGCTCACAAATGACCGAGTGAATGGGTGTGTGCCTGGCTGAGTGACACGTGGGGGCAAGTGGGGGAGGCCGGGTCAGCGTCCTCGGGGGGCTGGGGACTCTGGCACAGGTTGGGAGCAGTGGGCAGCCTCACCTCGGAGCCCAGGGGGCAGCTTGTGGGAGGGGCGGGGGGACAGAGGGGACGGGCGCGGGCCTGGACGAGGAGATGGCACTCACCCTACAGTGCCCACATGCCCCGGAGGGTGGCGGGGGTCCCACTGATGGTCTCCGGCTCTTTCTTCTCCTTCTTGCCTTAGGGTCTCCTTGATGGGTGTCCCAAGTGTCCAAAAGGCCCCCTCCTGGGGGGGCCACAGCCAGAGGCCCCACGCCCCGGGGGGCTGCACTTGATGCCCACCGGTGAGGGGCCTCACGACGGGGCAATGCGTGTGCACCCGTGTGTGTGCGTGCTTGTAGGTGTGCATGAACGTGTGTGTGTCTGTGCAGGGCTGAGGGTGGGGTGGCACGGGGTCACGCAGAGGGGGCAGGGCAGTAACTAGGCCTGACAGAGATAAGTGCCAGCCCCCTCCCACCCCACCTCACCCCACGACTGGAGCAACAGAAGGGTGGGAAGAGACGAGAGTAAGCAGGTAATGGTATCCCCGGGGCAGCCCACCCCCGAGCACCTTGGAGGAGCGGGGCACAGGGCAGGAAGGGACTGGCATTGCGTGGGGGCGGGGGAGGGGTCTTAGCAAGCAGTGGGGTGGGGCGGGATGGCTTTGAGTCAGAAGCTCAATGGGGCACTTTAAGCAGAGCAGGGTGGCTGGCAGTGCCAAGCAGGGAACCCGTGCACAGGGGCAGGTGCATGGCATCCAGGTGGGGCAGGCAGGGGAATGCAGGGCGGCCACATGGGGGCTCGAGGATGCAGGGCCCTGGGCGAGGAGGGGGAGAAGGGAGGCAGCGTGGATGCGGCCATGGCCTCCTGCTTCCTGCCAGCCCCATGCCCCGCCCACCAGGTGGGCTGGGGATGAGGACCCCCGGGCAGTTCGTCCATAAAACCACTTTGCCCTGGCCAGCCCTGGGGCCTCCCGCTTTCCCCGCCCTCCACCACAGGGCCCCCCCACACACCCTGGGTGCCCACCCACTGCCTCTGAAGACACCACCCCTGCCCCCTGAAGCTCAGAGAGGCTGAGGCCTCCATTGATTCCGCCCCCTGCAGTGGGGGGCTGCCGGCTGGTGGGATCCTGTGGGCAGGCCTGGGCGCGGAAAGGTGGAGTCCCAGCACGGCTTGCTTGGGGCCTGATTAGAAGTCTGGCCCCTGCCAGGGAATCTGGCCTGCCTCACCGGAGGCAAACACCCTCCTCTTCCCCACCCTCCCTGCACTGGAGTGCTTGGAGGCCTGCCACTCCCCTTGAGAGCGCAGAATCTGGGAACTCAGATGCCTGAGGGCCTGGCCCGGGGTATGTGTGTGTGGAGGGGGGGCAGGGAGCAGGTGCACCAGCTCCACCATCAGGCACCAGATGGGGCTGGGGCAGAGGGGGCAGCGCCAGGGGGAAGACAGCCGTGTGCAGGGCTGGAGCGGGGCAGCCCGGGGTTACCTGAGAAGAACTGGGCCTTGAAGCCCTTTTTGGACACGGTGTTGTCGGACTTGAACTCCACGCGCATGTTGTTGTACTGGGAGGTGATGACCTCAGGCTTCTCGGAGCCGCAGAACTTGCCGTGCAGCTTGGAGTCGGCCGTGAGCCCGCTGCGCACCTCCACGAAGTCGTACTTGCACACCTGCAGGGAAGCCCAGCTCCAGGCTGCCTCCTCCAGGAAGCCTCTCCTGACCATCCCCCTGGGGGGAAGCTCCCTGGCCTGTGGGCTCTGGAGCCTTTGCCTGCCTACTGCCCCGTATCAGATCTTCCCGCAGGCCTCCCTGAACGGGGTGTGATCCCTCCTCCCCGCCACTCTCAGAGTGCACTGGGAGGGCAGGAAGTGGGCACCGAGCCGGACTCCCATGCCTCCCGCCCCCTTTCAGCCCCAGTGGGCACTCACGTCGTTGCCCTCGGTCTCAAAGAAGTCGAACTGCAAGGAGATGCGGTACTGGGTGGGTGCCACCAGCTGCCAGATACAGTTCTTGTTCGGGGGGTACTCCTTGGGCCAGCCCGGGCTGGTGATGGAGCCATTGAGCTTGGTGAGGAACCCACCGCAGGCAGCTGGGGGGGCCGGGGGGGACATCAGTCACCAGGAGTCCCTACTGCCCACTGCAGGGCAGGGCCCGGTTGGGGTTTGGGTCTGATCCGTCTGGGACAGAAGGGAGTAGGCAGGGTGAGGGTGGGTGTCCGGGGTTGTGTAAGCCTGGGAGTTTCTCTGTGGGAAGACCGCACAGGCCAGGGGTCTTCTGAGGCAGAAGGGGGAGGCTGCGGCTCCAGCAGAGCTGGGCTGGTGGGAGCCCCTGGAGGCTCAGGAGAGAGGGCAGCTCAGAGAACCCGCTGATGCCTTAGCCTGAAGTGTGGTCACCACCGGCTCAGCCATCGCTTTGCAGGTCAAGGTCAGCATTAAAGCCAAACCCCAAGCCAGCCTGCAGAACACACGGCAAGCGTGCATTCTCGCCGGGGTTCTCGCCCAGGAGCTGGGAGGAGGGCACGGGCAACTCTGGCCAGCTCCCCAAGGCCGGGGTCCGTGTGATGGCATGAGGACGGTGCGGGCAGGGCTCAGGGGAGAAGGGGGTCGGGCGCACGCACCCTCACAGCGGCGCTTGTCGGGGGCCAGCTCGTAGCCGGGGTCACAGCTGCACTTGTAGCTGCCCAGGGTGTTCAAGCATCGCTGCTCGCAGCCCCCGCGGTTGGGCCGAGAGCACTCATCCACCTCTGTGGTGGAAAGAGACGGGGTCAGACACCCTGCAGGCTGCGGCCGGGCCCTCGTTCCAGCCTCTGCTGGAGGGTCAAGTTCACGATCCCCCAGGCTTTGCGTCTGCCTTCCAGCGTGGGGGAGACAGCCGTGAGGCTCACCTCTCCACTCAGCTCTGGACAAACCTACCCTCCAACCCCCCGAGGGTGCTAGAAACCCCACGGTGGGCCCCAGAGCCTTCCTTCCGGGCACATGGACTGGGCTGGCGGCCAGCACCATTTCCTGGCGCCTCTCCTGTGCTGTTCCCCTCACTAAGTAATCTTCCTCCATCGCTCTTTCAGTCCACACACGCAGCCTGTGGGGGAAGGACTGTTACCGTGCCCATTTTACAGATGGAAGACTGAGGTTCAAAAAGAACACCCACCCAGCCACACAAGTGAAAAACATCCATGCTGCCTGGCTCTTTCCCTGTCCACACTCCTCCCCCGTTCCACGGTGTGTGTGTGTGTGTGTGTGTCCTCCTCCCATCAGCCCCTCCCCTGGGGGGCAGATCTTCCCCCCAGCAGCCCCTCCCCCAGGGGGGCGGAACTTCCTCCCATCAGTCCCTCCCCTGGGATGGATTGTCCTATCAGCCCCTCCCCCGGGAGGCGGGCCTCTCTCCCAGCAGCCCCTCCCCCAGGGGGCGGATCTTCCCCCCAGCAGCTCCTCCCACAGGCTCTGCGCTGGCCCCAGTAAAGGAACACAGGCGATGGACTGGCCACGGGGACAGCAGGGCGCGGCCGCAGGGAAGCCCGCACCTTTGAAAAAGTTGACAGCGAAGCCGGCTTTGTTGATGGAGCCATCGGACACGAACTTGAGCCAGAGGCGGCTGGAGGTGCTCTTGATGTCGTCGGGCTTCTCGTAGCCGCAGTAGCGCCCGATGAGGGCGCTGCTCTCGCTGTGCCCGTCGCGCACCTCCAGGTAGTCGTAGGCACAGCTGTCGTGGCGCTCGATCTGGGCGGGCGGGGGCACGGTCAGTGGGGGGACAGAGCTCTGGCGGCGGGGAGGCGGCGGGGGGGGGGCTTCAGCGTCCCCTCACGGAGTGCCCGACCTACCTCGAAGGACTGGAAGGTGAGGCCCACGTGGTAGCCCTCAGACACCTGGATCCTCCAGATGCACACCTTGCTGGGCCGGTAGTCATCCGGGTAATTGGGTGACTGGATGTGGCCATTGTCCTTCTTCACGTCACCCCCACAGATGGCTTTGGGGACGGGGGGTGTGGCGAATGAGCACGCTCTGCCCTGCTTGGCAGCCCCTAGCGCCTGCGCCCCAGGCCTGTCCTCCCCAGCGGGCCCGCGGCCTCTCCCGGCCCGTTCCCCGTACCTTCATAGACCGCGAAGAAGCCCTTCCCAACCCAGTTGCTGCTGCTGCGGAATTCAACCCAGAGGCGGCTGTCGGTGGAGACGATGGGCTCGGGGAGCTTGCCCCCACAGAAGCGGCCTGTGTGACGGTGGGGAGGAGCCCTGAGACCCGGCCCAGGCCCCCCGCCCCCCGCCTCTCCGGGAGGCTCAGCCAGCCAGTTCCCAACAGGGGGCAAAGGTGACTTCTCATAAGAGGCCAGTGTCCCCTGAGTGCCACACCCCTGGCAACATTCTCGTATCCCCGCCACTACCTTTCTCCAGGCTAAGGAACAATCAAGACAGGAGCTGAGCCCACTCTGTGCATGCCAGCCAGGCAGGCTTTCGCGGGCTCAAACACAGCGGATAACCCCCAAGGCCCCGAAATAAATCCTGGAACCCCAGGGCGGACCGAGTCTGAAAAATGACCTCCCCTAGCGGGAAAAACCAGCCGGGAAGCCCACCTCACGGGCGAGGCTGGCCATCTGTGGGTTATTTGCAGTCGGAACAGACCCGGGAGGACAGATCTGTGTGGCCAACAAGGCTGGGTGTTTCCCAACTTCCCACAGGGACAGAGGCTGCTGGCCTAGGAATGTGAGCTATGAACAAGAAACCAGGATCTTGGAAAGGTTAACACGTTTGCAGCCGACAGCTGCTCTGGGTGACTAACCAGGGGGGGCTAGGAGGAAGGGGAGGGTGGGGGTGGGGAGGCAGGCTGCTTCTGCCGCAGGCCGGGGACAAAGGTGTGAGCGTGTAAGAGCCCTCCAGGACTGCATCCAGACCAGAGGGGCGTGGCATCCTCCCTGGACTTCCAAAGGTCGTGGGAAATGCATATGATGACGGAACTATGCACAGATTTCAAAACCGTTTGCACCAATATAAACGTTAACTGTCTAGCTCTGTCTCCCTGGAGCCACTGCGTAGTCGCTCGGGTGTGGTGCGGGAGCCTCCGGCAGCACCGACCCCCTGTGCCGAGTTCATTACAGCACCGTCTGTTCTGTGGTTTTGACCCACTTAGCCCCCACGCACTCGCTCACGCACTCCCCTGCCCTGCCCTGCCCTGCCCCTGCACGACCAGGGACAAAGTGTCTCCAGAAAACAAGGCCCTGGGGGGCAAGCGGCTGGCCTGACCCGTTTATAACAAATGTCTCTGAAGCCAGGCTGCTTGGGGACATCCACAAGCCAGATCATGTGACAGAGCAAAGGGAGCCTTGAAAGCACCTGGGATGCTCAGAACAGCCCCCGGGGGGGCCCTGTGACTCCCCCCTGCACCGGTCCAGCGAGGCCTGGAAGCCCGTACTGACTGTGAAGGGCCAACCAGGGACACAGGACTTGCCCGAGGTCACACTGGGACTAAGGACTCCAGGGCTCCTGGCCCCACAGCCTGGCCAGGTGTTGGCCCCAGGAGAACGGGGAGGGCGGGGTGTGAGTGGTTCTAAGGACTCAGCTGCGGAGGCAACGCGGGGCAAAGGGGGGGGGGCTCTACCTCTTAGGGGGGCCTTCCTCCAGAAGCCGTCCCGCACCTCCACGTAGTCGTACCAGCACAGGCGGCTGCGGTACAGGTCCATGGACGTGAAGTTCAGGATGATCTGGGGGACGGGGAGGAAGAGGGTTACACTGCTCCCCACGTCACATCACCCCCCTCCCCCACCAGGTGCGTGACCACTGCAGCGCCTCCTGCAGGCGTAACAATGAACAGTCACCGGGGGGAGGGTCTGGGGGCGCCGGGGTTGGGGGGAGAGGGGAGGAAAGGAAGGCCAGGTCACCAGCAGCACCTACAAGGGACTTGCATCAGTTCATGGGAAATGAAGTGATCAGTTAATTTTGGTGCAAAAACTTTGAAATCCATGCAGGTTCCCACCACCCCCCACCCCCACCAAATGCCTTTTCCGTGAGCTCTTTGAAGACCCTGCAGGTTTACTGAGCCTGATTCTGGGCAGTGGGTAGGCTGACAGCAGAGGGCATGTCAGATCTGAGTTCTCGCTCTCAGTGGGTCTAAGATGCCCATTGCTGTCCTGAACTAGGTCAAGGCATGCCCGTGGAAAGACCCCGTGGTTAAAGCTTCCAGCCCTGCGTTTCCTGCTGAGCCCTGGGGAGACCACCCAATCTCCCGGGCCTCAGTTTCCTCGTGGATATAGGGGGGAAGGTGGGGTGAGTGCCTGGAACCCCGGCCCGGCACCTCCTACGGCTCACCAGGTGCCCATGGCTACCTCAGCTCCACTTTGCTAAGGCTCAATTCTCCACAGCAGGTCTTCCAGGAAGGTAACCATGGCCTTGACTGTTGCTGCAGGGAGCCCCAGAGCCTGCTGGGTACTCGGAGTTTTCCCACAAACAGGGACCCCAGCAGGTGTTCAGTGCCACCTACAAGGCAGGTGCAGTGACACTCAATGCTCCGAGCGGATCTGAGCCTAGGGGAGGGGTCCCCTGCTGGAGAAGGAGTGAAAGGCCTGCTCTCCCTCCTTACTGAGAGTCAGAGCGGAAGCCAGGATGGAAAGGCTTCCGTGGCAGGGAGCAGGGGGCTGGCATTTGGCCCAGCAGGTGCAACACTGGGGTTCCATGCTGTAACGCATTGACTCAACTCCCGACTCCAGCTTCCTGCTAACGCACACCCTGGAAGGCAGTGGCGATGGCGCGAGTGGTTGGGTCCCAGCTACCCATGTGGGAGACCTGGATCGAGTTCTGGACTCCTGGCTCTGGCCTGGCCCAAACCCTGGCCATTTTAGGATTTGGGGAAAGTGAACCGGCTGATGGGCGATCTCTCAAATCAATCAGGAAGAGGAAGACCTCAAGGCGGGTCTGTTGTCGAGCGAGACGACAGTTCTGGACAGTGCACTTTGGACCACTCTTGTCATTACTATTCCCCACCCCACCCCCACTGGAAGGCCTTATCGCTCTACCTCCCAGCAGCTTCTCCTCATGTCACCTGCCCTCTCCGGCTGCTCCTTCCCTCCACGGTGCTCACAGGAAAACTCCAACCCTGGTGGAGCCCACCAGCCAGCACAAAGGTGGCCATGGCAAAGGAGACCATGGAGCCAGGCTGATCTCCCCCCAACTCCGAGTTCAGGCCACTCAACCGCAGCGTGCCCAGTGCTGTAGGCGCCCCCTTGACACCCCTGGGCCTGGCCCCACCCTCCCCTCCCACAGGGGTTAGCCCAGCCGTCCCTGCACTTAACTGGGTGCCCAACCGAAGCTCCAAGCAGGCCTTGGGTGATGCTAATCACTCCTTTCCTGCGAGCCGCTCGTGGTGAAATGCAAAGTCCCTTCCTCCCCAAAGGCCATTTCTCATCCTCGGTCACTTGGCTGTGGCCACACTAACCTTATCAAACCTGACACACCAAGCCTGCTCCAGCCTCAGGGCCTTTGCACTTGCTAGCCGGCAGCTCTACCCGGCTACTTGCCCCGTGGGTCCCTTCGCTTCCTGACAGTTTCTGCCCCAACTCATGCAACCATCCCGCACAAATCAGTAACCCTATCCCACCCCCGTCCCCCTTCCTCTGGCTTGTCACCTCCGACCTGGTACACACTGGAGGGGGGGGTGGTCTGCTATTGTCTGTCTTTCCCTGCCCTGCACCAAAATCTAAACTAGGAGGGCAGAGAGTAGGTCCATGGCACGGCTCCCAATAGGTGCTTAGGAAATAATTCTTGGGTGGAATTTTGCTTCCAAGAATCTACAGATGCTTCCTTGCCCAAGCATGGAAAGGCAGAAATTTAAAGCTAATTATTGTAGCTTTCTTGGTAATAATGAAACCTAGGAAAAACTGATCAAGCATCCACCAGTAGAAACTCAATAGAGAAACAGAGAACGGAATGCTAAACAGCAGGAATGTGACCGCGGGAAGTCTGTGTGTGCTGACGTGGACGCGGACCACGTTCAAGGTGAAGTGCAAAGCAAGCTGCAGCTGGCCCGACCTGTGTGGACGGGGTCCCTTCTGTTCTGTGTGTGCACACATACATACACACGCAAACACACATGCACACACACCTGGACAGACCTGGAGGGACACCCGAGTGTCACCAGCGTTGGCGCCTCCGAGGAGGGGGACTCAGAGGATCAAGGGCGAGAACATTCACTTGTATGCATTTCTAGATGGTTCAAAAGTCTTACACGTTATCTTTATATCTAACAAATAACAGAAATATCTTTTAAAACAGGTGCTGGGGTAGGCGCTCGGCTGAGTGGCCACCACACCTGCATCCCCTATCTGAGTGCCAGGTTCAAGTCCTGACTGCGCTCCCAATTCCAGCTTCCTGCTAACACACAAGGGGCCGGGGTGGAGGGGCGGCCAGGTGATGGCCCGAGTATTTGGGAGCCCAGATGGAGTCCTCAGCTCCTGCCTTCAGCCTGGTCCACTCCCAGACATTGTAGGCATTGGGGGAGTGACCCTGGAGACGGAAGCATTCTCACTTGCGTGCTCTCTCTCTCTCTCTGTATCTAGATAGATAGATATAGATATAGATATATCTGTCTGTAAAAGGAATAAATAAATAAAAATCTTCCTTAAAAAGCCAAAAAGCAGCTGCTGGGTGGAAGAAGGAACGCAGAGGCCAAGTGAGGGTACTCGGGCCCCTCAGCTCCCAGCCTGCCCGAGCCCCACCCCCACTCCACGTGGCGTCCCTGGGCCCATCCATCAACGCTGCTCAGAGCCATGCCGGCTGGCAGAGCCCCCAAGGGGCCCACCCCAGACCTCCAAAGGAGATGAGAGGCACTGGAACCCCCTCGCCCGGGAGGCCTGGTGCAGGCTATATTGGGACCGGAGGTGTCTAATTAAGAGTCGTCCGGCATCTGTCATGTGGACACAGCTGTGCCTGGGTGGCAGCACGCTGCCCACGGCCAAGGAAAACCCCGCCAGCTCTGCCACTTCCTGGCTGGTGACTCCGAGCCTGTGGTTTCGCTCCCCGCAGCCTCGGTGTCTCGGCTCATGGCTCCGCTGGGCAGCCGGGGGGGGGGGGGGGCACGGAGCGACACACCAGCTGGGAGCTTCCGGGGACTCACTGCCGGACCCCTCGCCTGTCTGTCCAGGAAGCAGAGAGGGTCCGAGCGCTGGTGACGCAGCGTCTGGCTTCGGCGTGCTCCTGCCGCCCACACGGGTGCATCACTGCCTTCTCTTATCTCTGGCGGGCTCTACTGCCACCCACCTCACAGGGCCTTAGGGAATTAACCAAGGTGGACACTCACAGCCGGCACTCGGCACATGCCAATTTCCCTACGGAATTGAATGGGTCTGAACCGACTCCCGGCAGTAGAGAGGCCAACAGGGTACCTGGGGGAAGCTCCCAGGCATCCTCAGTGAATGGGGTAGGACCGGACGGAACAGCCCTGCAGCTGCCGTTGGCCATGTCCTCACCACTCATCCTCATGGGACCTCCACGAAGGAGGTGCCATCCCTGGGCCCATTTCACAGATGGAGAAATAAAGGCACGGCAAGGTTAACCAGCTTCCCCAGATCACACACTCAGCAGCTAGCACAGCTGGGAGTCAGACCCAGGCACGTGGGGATCTTAAAGGTACACCTTCAGCCCCACCTCTGTGGGCCCGCCAATCACCACCATGCTAAGTAAGGCCACAAGCTGCACACGTGGCAAGGACTTAGGAGGAGTGGGATTTGGGCTGGAGCTGGAAGAACAGGGCGGATGTGAGGGGGCAGGGACGGGAGTGAGAGTGGACGCCGCCAGCTGGGAAGTCGTCCACCGCCCTTATCTCCTTGACTCCTCTGCAAGGTTCAGCCCACTGATGTGACCTCCTGGGAAACCCCCTCCACGCTAGGGCTCTGCCCATTGCTCGGGCGCCAGGGACGTCCTCCTCGGCCAGCGGCTCAGGAGGTGAGCGCGGACTCTGGGGGCGGGGGGCTGTACTGCTTTGATTTATTTGAAAGTCGGAGTTGCAGAGAGAGAGAGAGAGAGAGAGAGAGAGATTCTCCATCCTCTGGTTCATTCCCCAGATGGCCCCAACACCCAGGGCTGGGCCTGGCCAAAGCCAGGAGACAGGAGCCTCACCAAGGCCTCCCATGTGGGTGCAGAGGCCCAAACACTTGTGCCATCTTCCACTGCTTTTCTCAGGCCACTAGCAGAGAGCTGGGTTGGAAGTGAGGCAGCCAGGACTCGAACCGGCGCCCAGAGGGGATGCCGGCGCCACAGGCTGGGGTTTTACCTGCTATGCCACAATGCCGGCCCCGACATGCGCGTTTGTCTAAGATTTTCCTGTCAATCACTGGCATTTGTAGCCGTGAGCTGAGAACTGAGAGGCGAGTGAAAAACAACCTCTCGGTTGCCAGAACGGATGTCAAAGTCCACTTGTTATGGCAGGCGGCTGCATTTAAGGTTTGCGGGGAAAGGCCACAGTCCAGAGCTACAAGCTGCTTCCATGTGAACGGGGCAGATTCGCTCAAGCTCTTGAGCTTTAGTTTATTTATTTTTTTAAATTAAGATTTACTTATTTGTTTGAAAGGCAAAGTTAGAGAGGGCGGGAGGGAGAAAGAAAGAGAAAGAATCTTCCATGCGCTGGCTCTCTCCCTAAACGGCCCCAACAGCCAGGGTTGGGCCAGCTGAAGCCAGGAGCCAGGAGCTTCTTCTGGGTCTCCCACGCAGGTGCAGGGGCCCAAGGACTTGGGCCATCCTCTGCTGCTTTCCCAGGCGCATTAGCAGGGAGCTGGTTGGGAAATGGAGCAGCTCTCATGGGATGCTGGCATCGCAGGCGGTGAGTTAACCCATGGCGCCACAGCGCTGGAACGAGTTCCCTCGTCCTGTAGGGCTAACAGGTGCTGGCTTTGAAAACATGGCAGGGAATGAGGGAGTCGTGCGTGCCTGGCACGCAGCTGCTGAACACAGATTGGGTGTTATCATCCCGCTCCCCAGCCCTTCCAATGCCTGTGTGCCCACGGTGCCGTGCTGGGCTCACCCACAAGCCTGCCCCTCATCCAGGGATGCTCTGTGCCTTACGCACTTCTACGGCCGTGCCCGGATTCACCTGGCGTCTTGACCCCCAGCCCACTTCTCTCCCCAGAGCTCCAGGCAAAGGCGGGGAGCTGCCCGGGAACGAGGGCGCGAGAGCAGAGCTGAGGAGGGGGGCTCCCGGGGCGGGGCCCCATGGCCTGTGGACGGCCCGGGTGTCAGCCAGGAACAACAGGAAGGAAGCTGCTCCTGATCCGGTCGCCATGGGGGTTAAACTCCGGACAGGAAGGAAGGCGGTGCTCTCCGTGACCCCGGCCCTGACCCCATGCTCCACAGGACAGGAACTACCCTGTGCATCTCTGTCCCCACAGGGTTGCTGAAGGCGCGCCATTGCTAAACTGAAGCGGCAGTTGGAATGGCACAGGGCGTTGGGATGCGCCTACAAGGGGGCTTCCTGAGGTGTGCGGAGGGGCTGGCCGTGGTGACACAGCAAGTTAGGATCCCGACTGCGATGCCTGGGTCCCGTATCCCTGCTCTACTTCCAGCTCTCTGCTATGGCCTGGGAAGTCAGCGGAAGATGGCCCGAGTCCTTGGGCCCCTGCCACCCACACGGGAGACCCAGATGGAGTTCCTGCTCCTGGCTTCCCAGCCACTGGGAAGTGAACCAGTGGATGGAGATCTCCCTCTCCCCCCCCCCCCCCCCCCTGTCTTTCAAATAAGACACAGGGAGCAAGCATTTTAGCCTAGTGGTTAAGAGACCGGTCATGGGCCGGCTGTTGCGGCTCAGCAGGTTAAGCCGCAGCCTGCAACCCTGACATCCCATAATGCTAGAGTCCTGGCTGCTCCATTTCTGATCCAGCTCCCTGCTAATGCACCTGGGAAGGCAGCAGCAGATGGCCCCTGCCACCCACAAAGGGACCCCACTGGAGTCCTGGCTGCAGCGTGGACCAGCCAAGGCTGTCGCAGCCACTTCCAGAGGCAATCAGCAGAGGCAAGATCTTCCTGCGTCTCCTTCTCCTCTCTCTCTCTCTCCTCTGGCACTCTGCTTTCCAAGTAAATAATAAACAAATCTTAAAAAAAAAAAAGACACTGGCCAGCCGGCACCTCGGAGTGCCTGGGTCTGACCCCCAGATCCAGCTCTGACTCAGCTTCCTGCCCAACAGACCCTGGGAGGCAGCAGCCATGGCTCCAGTCACGGCTCCTGCCTCCCGCGTGGGAGCCTGCGGTTAGACTACACCCAGCTCCTGGCTTCAGGCCAGTCCAGCACCAGCTGTTTCTGACAGCTGGGACGCGAACCACCAGATGCGAACTGTCTCTCTTCTCCTGGAATAAGTAAAACTTTTAGAGAGAAGCTATAACACACATAAAGAACGTGAAGCATGGGGCCGGCATCATGGCATTACAGGTTAAACTGCTGCCTACCATAGGGGTGCAGACCCAGCTGCCTGCTACTGCCCTGGGGAAAGCAGTGGAAGATGGTCCAAGTGCTTGGGCCCCTGCACCCACATGGGAGACCTGGAAGAAGCTCCTGGCTCCTGGCTTCAGCTCAGCCAGTTCCAACCATTGCAGCCAATTGGGAGTGAACCAGCAGATGGAAGACCTCTCTCTTGGTCTCTCTCTCTCTCTCTCTAACTCTGCCTTTCAAGCAAATAAATAAATCTTAAAAGAATGTGACACGTGCTTGGCCCATCTTCTGCTCCATAACTAACTGTTCACTCTACTGTTCCTTGTGGGGGAGACTTTACACAGCCGGGGTAGCGGGGACCCTGGGGAGAGGGAAGAAGTCAGGGTGTGGCTGGACTGAAACAGCAGAGAGTGCAGTTTTAGCGTGAGATCTGGAACGCAAAGCTGTACGGGAAGGGACGGGCTCGCTTTGGATAGGAGGTGGTAGAGCGCCAACCAAGAGAGATGGCGGAGTCACTCAACCCTCAGCGACAACTCCCTGCGTGTGCGCGATCTTGCAATGAGGACAGACACGAAGGAGCAGCGTTTGGAAGGGAAACGGCCGGCGGAGGAGGGCCGGGGAGCACGCCTCTGCGCTGGTGTCCGCCCCCGTCCACAGTGGCAGCAGAGCCAAATAGCTTGCAGGTGTGGTCAGCGGGTGTCGTCTGGAGAACTCGGCACAGCAGCTTCAGATGGGGGTGTGAGTGTGTGCATACACGCATGTGTGTGGGCGTGTGTGTGGGTGTATGTAGGGGAGTGGATTCAGGGAACAGCAAGCCAGCCGGCTGAATGGCAGTCCTCAATTAAACAGACCGTCAGCAAAGACGCACTCGGCTGCTTGGCCGCCCGGGCTCCCTGGAAACAGGGCCCTTCCAACACATCTCTCCTGCTTGTTCAAAAGGGCCGGGCCCAGTGCGGGAGCGGCGGACCTGGTGGAGTGCTGTGTCGCACGCGCTCCCCGCTTTAGAGCCACTTCCTGTGCCGGGGACAGGAGGATGACAGCGGGGCGGGCTCAGGTGGCGGTGACCTGGCTGGAGCTGCGGGGGAGGGGCAGTGGCATCACTGCGGGTGGGGATGCGGGGCCCAGCGTGGAGGGAGGTCTGGGCTCTGCTTTGGTTTGCCAAAGACCAGGGTGAAGACCCAGAAGACACACTGGGCACAGGAGCAGGAGGCAGAGGCAAGAGCGATGGCCACCTGCTGGCTGAGGACACTGACTCCCGGTGACCCGGATGGACCCCCTGGGATGGACAATGGGACCAATCAGGCTGGAGGCTACGCTAGGACAGCACGTTCCACTCAGGATCACAAAGTCCTGTAGCTCACCCTTGGGAATTTGAAATACATGACAGCCAGCAGGCCCAGGCTGCACACAGCGAGCCCAGGAACAGATCAGCGTGCCCCCCTAACACTTTTTGAGGGCCTCGGGGAAACAAGGAGAACCCTGCAGGGGGAGGCCGGGCCCCCCCCCCCCCCCACAACAGCATCCACAAGTAACAGGCAGGGAAGGCTTCCTGGAGGAGGCCACATTCAGACCATGAAGATGGGGATGGCTTCCACCCACTTCCTGGCCTGCGGGGGCCAGTGAGTGTGAGAACCAGGAGTGAATCCCCAAGGTGACAGGGAAGGTGGGAGCTGAGACTGCGCTCTGGACCAGAACGGAGCCACAGGTGACAGGCGGCCAGTGAGCTGGGGGCAGACGACCAGGCCCAGCAGCCGCCGGGGGACCCTGGCGTGCAGGAGCAGAAGGTGAGGGCAAGCAGAGGCCAGTGCGCTGGAGGCTTCCTCAACTGCTCCCAGGGAGAGCTTGTCAGGGCTGGGAAAGGCCCCGGAGGAGACAGCTGGGAGAGTCGGGAGCCGAGGCTGGGCCTAACCTCCCCGCGCCTAGGTTTGTATGGAAGTCACAGCACCCGCGGGAGCACTGCACGAGGGGATGAGCGCCGAGGAAGGAGCAGGTGCTCAAATGGGACCTGCCGGGTAAACGCATACAGTGGTGCCACCTACGTACGAGCGCCGACCGACACCGACTGTGAGGCAAGGTGCGGGTGCTGGATCGCCCGGCCCCCTTCGCTGGGGGTCCAGCAGAGGAGGGAGTTACCTTCTCCCCCGGCGTGACGGAGATGCGCCAGACGCAGTGCATGTGGGCGGAGTAGCCGTTGGGGTACTCGGGGGAGGAGAAGTTGCCGGTGCTGTCCTGCAGGGTCTCTCCACAGGCTGTCGAGGAAAGGGAGCGACTGGGCAGCTGGACCCAGGCGCCCCCAGCCCCTCACCTCCCAGCTCGCCCTCCCTCCCTCCGCCCCAGCTCGGCTCTGCCTTGGAAACCGGATGCCCTGTTGTCAAGGCAACGCGGGACCCAGCACCACCCCGGCTCTCCTGGACCCGTGCATGGCTGCTCCCTGGCCTCTGCCGCCCTCCCGCCCGTGCCCCACCCTGCCGAGACCTGGGCACTTGTAGAGCTTTCGAGCTTGTGCGATGTCGCCCTTGCTGAGCCGGGTCCTCTGGCCGATGGGGGGCTTCACCCCGTTCACCTCGTACTTGGGCACAATGGTGTCCAGGAAGATGCCCCTGGGGTGGGGGGAGAAAAGGGGTGGGGTCTGAGGGGAGGTGGGCCGGCGTGCCCGTGGGCACCCACAGGGCGCGACCCTGCCGAGCCGACATTCCTCGTCGGGGTCAGAGACGGGCGGAGCTGGCTCACCCTGTCATTACACTGCCCACTGCCCGGCTGCCATCCTGCCCCGTGGCAACTACACCACAGGAGCCAGGGCAGCCCCGGCAGTGCTGTGGGAGCTCAGAGACACAGGCCTGCTGCCCCTGACTTCCAGGCCAGGCCTCACCCCTCCCCCAGCCGCTGCTTCTGTGGCAGACCCCGCCCTGACTAGGCTTCTCCCAGGACGCTCTGCGCCGCCTCCCCGCCCTGCTGGCCGGACAGCCAGGGACACCACCTGAGACGCGGCCAAAGGGCAGGTGCCACGGTGGCCGCCTAACCTTGGGGACAGTCCCTGCCAGCTCTCGGTCCCTCCTGTGACATCCTGGGGGTCTCCATCCAGGCGGCACAGAGCAAGCAAAGGGAAGCAGGCCACAGCTGGCCTCCCCAGGGCCCCTGACTCACACCCAGCTGGGCGGTCCACAGCAGGGGGTGGGAAAAGGCCAGGAGGGGTCTGGGTGTAGGGGGCGATGAGCTCAGCGTCTTCCTGGCCAGAGTTCCCCCGGGTGGGGGGGGTCGGATACTGGCAGTAGGAGGAGCACACGAGAGGTGGATGAGCAAAGAGCGGGGCTTGGGGGAAGCCTGGTTCCCACACTCCGCGGGGGAGCAGCCGGGAAGGCAAGGCCAGGCTGCTACTTTTGGGGGTCCTGGCTGTGACTTCTGGGAATTGGGATGTGCTGGTCAGCTGGAGGCGGGCCAGGGAGCAGGCTGTATGCAAATGAGCCCATTGCAAAAACAAGGGGGGGGGGCATGCCCATAGCTGGCTGGGGCCAGCAAGCTGACAGAGGAGAGAAAGCTCAGCTCCTTGTGGGCCCCCGGGCTCCAGGTGGCCAGGCTGGATGTCAGCTTGCTGGGGGCCAGGTAACCTCCCGTGTGCACAGCAGTGGGTGGAGAACCTAGGTGTGGCCAGGGACAGCTGCACAGAGGGGCACCCATAGACTCTTCCCCTTGGTCCCCGCCCCTGAGGGCAGGCTGGTGCAAGGCGCAGGGCACAGGGCGTGAGGCGGAAGCGTGGGGCCGCCCCAGAAGAGGCCGGGCCCGGCTCTCACCTGGAGAAGGTGTTCCGGGCGTAGTGCATGATGCTGTCAAAGTCGTAGGTCTCCCCCAGGGACTCCACCTCCTGCACTTCCATCTTCAGGAAGTTATACTCCTGCCCTGCGGAGGCCAGGACAAGGGCGTGGGCGCAGGTCCTCCCTGTTCTGTCCAGCGGGAGGGGGGGTGGGGCGGCCAGCAGAGCACCGGCTAGAGGGAAGGCCCGGGGGACATGGGAAGGAAGGACCCGTCCCTAAGCCATGGCTGGGAAGGAGGCGGTGAAGGGAAAGGCCTGAGACAGCCGTGGGGGCTGGGCAGCTGGACCCCAGCCCCTCCAAGAGGCGGGGCCCGGAGCTGCCCGAAGCCCCGAGGGAGCCGCGGGGCCAGGCAGGCGACCACTGCCCAGCAAGCGGAGATGGTAATTCCGAGGTGACCCAGAGCTCCCACCCATGCCAGGGGCCCCCAGGACGGGCACCAGGTGTGTACCTGGCTGGATGTTCTCCCGCACGATGGACACGTGGCGGTCCCGGTCAGGCCGCGTGTGCTCGTGCCAGAAGCCGATGACGTGGCCCAGCTCGTGGACCACGATGCCGAACTTGTCACAGTTCTTGCCGATGGAGATGGCCTGGGGGCCCCCGCCGCGGCGACCCACGTAGGAGCAGCACCTGGAGGGCGGGGCCAGCTCAGGGGGGCGGTCCCGAGCTGGGGGAGTGCATCCACTCAGGGGCGGGGCCAGGCTGCAGGGGGCGGGCAGGGGGGCGGAGGGGCGGGGAGGGCCTGAGGCCGATCCCAAGGCCAGGGGTGGGACGCGGTGGGGGCTGTGGCCCAGGGTGCGGTGCCCGGGGGTCCGTGCTCACCCGCAGGGTCGGTAGGTGAACACAATGTAGCTATCCTCGTCGGTGCGCTCCAGGAAGGTGACACAGGTGTGCTTCTCCCAGTGCCTCATGGCTTGCCGGAAGACTGCCCGCTGGCTGCCTAGCAGAGGGGAGCAAGCCAGGCTGTCACGGTGCCCCACTGGGCCCTCCCTACCACGCCCCCTCCCCGCTCCCGGAGCGCCTGTGGACCCCCAGGTCACCCCAGGTAAGGCCCAGGTGCAGGCTGGGGCCCCTCCCCCCCCCAGTCCCGTGCTCACCAGTGAAGTTGCCCCCAATAACAAAGGGGATGACCCCATCGGGCCACACGCGCTCCGGTCTGGAGGTGGCTGCCCGCCGGCTCCGGCTCCGACTCCGGGCCCGGCCTCTCCATCTCCCACGGGTGTCCCTCTGAGGCTGCCCACGGGTGTTCTGGCAGGTGGTGGTGGAAGAATTTCCTGGAAGGCCAAAAGGAAGGGGTTGGGAGGAGGGGTGTGTGTGGTAGGGGAGGCTTCTGTACTGGCACGTTTGCCTGCTGCTGAAAGTGATTTGTCACCGCACGATCAATACCCTCAGGGCTCTCGGGGTCATTTGCAGACACGGGGAGAGCCGTGAAAACCAGAGTCGCCGCTCGTGCACGCGCCCAGCGGACACAGCGCCCTGCCGCCCGCTCTCTGTAAGCCAGGGTCTCTCTGGAGACGTATTTAGCGCCAGTCTTTCTTTTGCTGATGGTTCTGCCATTCATAAGGCCCCCGGGCACAGGGCAGAAGGTCTGAATAGCGCCCCCCAAGGACTAGCAGGCTGCCGTGTGCCGTGCAGAGAACAAGAGCGCGTTAGGTCAGCACGTGCAACGTCAAGGGCTCAGTCCTGGCTACTTCGGCGTTCTCGGGATGGCGTGTGCCACAGCCATATAGCTCTGTAGCGCCCAGAGCGGCTCTCCAACTACACCCGGCTCCCACAACTCGCCAGAACTGGCTGTGACTGAGCCACAGCACGGTGGAGCCCGGAGCCCTCACCTGGGGCAGCTAAGGCTGGGAAAACGTCGCCTCTCCCCCTGTAACCCTCACCACCCAAGGTGTACACGGGACTGTGCATCTCCTTCGGTTCCCCAGAGCCCGGTTTCCACCGGACACGCCAGCTCTGCGAGATGCGGGCGAGCGCCGCTCTCCGCAAATGACCCCGGGGGAGAAGCTCGGGCCCCAGCTTTGCTCTGACTCACCTGGTGGACTGGGGACAGAGCTCTCTGCAGGCTCTCAGCACCGCGTCCCAAGCCTGCGACGTGCCCCTGGGCAGTGACAGGGCTGGGAAGACCACCCAGCCCCACCCTCCCTGCTGCTACCCTCTCAGCCACACTCCTGTGCTGTGTGGGTGGCGAGGGGCTTGGGCCACAACTGGGGATCTGAAGGACCTACCCGGGCCAGCTGCGAGGCAGACATGTAAAGGAATCATTGCATTATGGCTAGGCAGGACCCGGACGGCGTGGCCACAGGGATACAGAGGGGTGCCGTGCTGCCCAGGGGACAGCTGGGGGGAAGGGTCACGGGGGGGGCGTCTCAGCTGGACGCACAGGAGCCAGGAAGGGTGATGGGGATGGGAGTAGTGTCACAGAGGAGGAATGAGAGGCTTGCGGTCCAGCCCCAGCTCTGCCACAGGGCCGGCTGTGGGACACTGGGCAAGTCACTTTCCCTCCGCGAATCTCGGTTTCCGGACCTGACACGGCCCAGTGAAGCCGCGTGGGGACAGTGGAGTTACATAACACTCTTGAAAGTGCTTTGTGAACTGTCAGCAGGAATAATGTTGGTGTTCAGCTCCTGGGGATGCCTATACTGACCACTCCTCCTCCCAAGGGAAGACCCGCCCGGGTGCTGGGTTCAAGCTCACGGCCTCTGTCCTGGGAGGGCCCAGCCGGGAACAGGGAGGGCCCTTGTTTCCCCAAGTCTGCAACCCGTTTCTGGGCCGGCGAGGGCCGGCCTGTCCCTGGCGTACCTGTGGCTCTGATGGAAGACGTGCGGGCCGCACGCGGCGTCGCCTGGAAGGCCCACAGGTCCTCCTCATCCAGGGCGATGTCTCCGAGAAAGGCCGCTGGAGAGGAGAGAAGAGGCAGGGGCGTGGTTAATCCTCCACCCCAGCACCCCGCTCGCTCATGGCCCCGGCCCCAGCCCCCACTGCAGCCGGGGTCCCCAGAGGCCATCGGAGGAGGAAGAAGGGCAAGGAGGGCTGGGCTCTTGGGATCTCTTGTTACACCTCCAGCGGAGAGGGGGCAGGTGTTGGGCACAGAGGTAAGCTAGCACTCGGGACACCCACATCCCATACTGGAGGGCCTGGGTTCAAGTCTCGACTCTGCTTCTGATTCTAGCTTCCTGCCAGTTTAGACCCTGGGAGACCACAAGTGATGGCTCAAGTCGTTGGGTCCCTGCCACCCATGTAGGAGACCCACACTGAGTTCTGTGGTTCCTGGCTCTGGCCTGACACAGCCCTGGCTGTCACAGGCATTTAGAGAAAAAAAAAACAAACAAACAAAAAACAGCAGATGGGAGATCTCTCCGGGTTTTCTCTTTCTTTCTCTCTGCCTTTTAAATAAAAATAAATAAATATTTTTTTAAAAAACCCCAGCTAGGGCTAGAGTTCTGGCACAGTAGGTAAAGCTACCGCCTGTGACACCAGCATCCCATATGGATGCCAGTTCGTGTCCCGGCTGCTCCACTTCCGATCCAGCTCCCTGCTAACGCGCCTGGGAAGAGCAGTGGAAGATGGTTCATGTGTTTGGGTCCCTGCACCCACGTGGGAGATTCAGATAAAGCTCCTTGGCTCCTGGCTCAGCCTTGGCCATTGCAGCCATCGAGGGAGTGAACCAGAGGATGGAAGATCTCTCTCTCCATCTACCTCTACCTCTCTGTAATGCTGACTCTCAAATAAGTAAAACTTAAGAAAAAAAATCCTAGGCAAGCAGATGCCCAGCCCCTCGCAGACTGTGAATTCCACGAAGGCACAGTCAGGTCAGTTCTTGCATCACGCTTGAGCCAATACTTACTTAGCCCCCACTGGGGGCCAGGCACGGATCCAGGGACTGGCAAGAGCTGCCGGGGAACCAACCTCCAACCTTTCACACAAGTAAACAGATCCTGACCCAGAGAATCCCAGCTGCCAACGAGCACTCTAAAGAGAACGAAACCGGGGCAGATGGTAGCGTGGCTCCTCGTGGGCCCCCACCCTGGGCGCTGTGCTGAGTGTGCGATGTTCACGCAGCAGATGCAACCAAGGGGAGGGTGGGAAGTGAAACCGCAGGCCACAGGGGCACGGGAGCACACAGGCCTGTTCGGGAAACCGAGGCACGCCCTGGGAGCTTCCCCGCTGGGAGGAGAGGGCCCGGCGCCTCACAAGCCACTCAAATGCCAAGCCTCAGAGACGTCCGGAGGGAAGCCTAGGAGGAGGACCGTCTCTGGAGCTAGGGAGGCCTATCTGTGGGACGTCTGCAGCGTGGGAAGCAGAGGCCGTAGAAGCGGCCACTTTTGGAAAAGGGCTCCACCCGCGGGGACAACGGCTTCCCATCCCACCAAGCGCTGTTAACACACGGACTGTGTTAACCCTGGGGACTTGCATCCAGGCTTCCCCTGCCCAGCTGGCCCCACTGGCCAAACACTGCCAGGGAGGGTTTTCTCACGGGAGTCTGGTGGCAGCCACACCTGTGCCATCCAGGCAGAGTCGGGCACATACATCCCCACACACAGAACAGTGCCAGCATGGAGCTTCCGGGTGGAAGGCACTGGATGGGCCGTGTGAATGAATGAAGCACCACGCCGCCACAGACACCTGCTCAACCAGACACGGATCAGCAGAACGTGGGGCTGACGCGAGCCATCCCCGAGCCCCATCCACTCCACAGGGGAGGAAACAGGCCCAGAGCAAAAGTGGTTTTTAGCCAAGGCTGCACGGCCAGTCACTGGAAAGACCGGCTTATAAAACTCAGGCCTCCCCACTCCCCCTGCAGGGACCACTGCATTCAAGTCCATGTCCTCCCCAGAACCCAACTGTAACTACATATATGCAAGAATCGGTGTGCACGGGGCTGGTGCTGTGGCACAGTGGGTACAGCCACCACCTGCAGTGCCAGCATCCCGTATGGATGCCAGTTCAAGACCCGGCTGTTCCACTTCTGATCCAGCTCTCTGCTATGGCCTGGGAAAGCAGTGGAAGATGGCCCAAGTGCTTGGCGGCCCTGCACCTGTGTGGGAGACCAAGCAGAAGCTCCTGTCTCCTGGCTTCAGATCAGCCCAGCTCCAGCCATTACAGCCATTTGAGGAGTGAACCAGCAGATGGAAAATCTCTCTCTCTCTCTCTCTCTCTCTCTCTCTCTCTCTGCCTCTCTGTAACTCTGGCTTTCAAATAAATAAATAAATCTTAAAAAAAAAAAAAGAAGAAGAAGAATTGGCACACAGACTCCTCTACAATAAGACAGACAGTCCAAAAAACCACATACATGGGGGCCGGCGCCATGGCTCACTGTTAATCCTCCGCCTGCGGCACCGGCATCCCATATGGGCACCAGGTTCTAGTCCCGGTTGCTCCTCTTCCAGTCCAGCTCAGTGCTGTGGCCCAGGAAGGCAGTGGAGGATGGCCCAAGTGCTTGGGTCCCTGCACCTGCATGGGAGACCAGGAAGAAGCACCTGGCTCCTGGCACCTGACTCCTGGCTTCAGATCGGCGCAGTGCCAGCCATAATGGCCATTTGGGGGGTGAACCAACAGAAGAAAGACCTTTCTCTCTGTCTCTCTCTCTCACTGGCTACGACTCTATCTGTCAAATTAAAAAAAAAAAAACACATCCACTTGAAAGCTCCAAACACACAAACCAAGCCCATGCCCAGGAAGCCCGTGACAGCAGCGACACCGACACTTTACTGCTGAGGTCCGGGCAGCACTTTCTGGTTGAGCAGGTGCTCTGCCAGGACCGAGGGCACGGAATCCTGCCACCCACCCCCAGCTAGCCACAGTCTGCTGAGCGTCCCAACACCAATGTGTGCAGACCGCACACACACACCCCCACCCTCCTTTTCCAAATCAGAATGCTTGCCCAGGAGGGGAAGGACTTGCTCAAGGCCCCCATCTTGATGAACAGCTGGCGGGTCGGCACAGAGGTACAGCGAGGACGAGGGATGGGAGGCACTTGCGGATTCGTCCGTGCCAACGTCACAAACCCCCCTGCACCACTGCCCGGACACTCACCTCCCCACTCCCACATCCACGCCACCCCTGGGTCCAGTCACCCCTCAGTGTCCAGGAGGGCTGCTTCCAGGACTCCCCTCCCCACATACCACAATCCCCTCCCCTCCCCCACATACCCCAACCCCCCGGATGCTCAAGCCCCTCATGCAAAGCAGTACCCTGTGTGCACAGAACCCACACGCATCTTCCCGTGTGCACAAAACCGTCTCTGGTTGGGACACCGAACTCCGTGGCGATGCTTTGTAAATACTGTCACGCTGCAGGAGCAGGTGACAAAGCAAAGGGAAGGTCTGGATGTGTCCAGTACGGGCGCAGAAATTTTTTTTTCCTATTTTCCATCCTCGGGCGGCTGAGTTTGCCGTTGTGGATGCCAGGGGGCGTGTGGCTGGCCATTCGCAGCAGCTCTGGGCTCCGGGGTCAGGCAGCCCCGACTCTGGATCCCAGCCGGGCTGCCGCTCGCCGGTAAGCCGTGGAAACTCCATTAAGCCTCCACAAGAGGGGCTAGGAACAGAGGAATGAGGCCCGCCCGGCGCCCAGAGCAGAGCGAGCACCCCCTACTGGGCCACTCTCCCAGTACCCCAACAACAGCACCCAGAAGCTCCAGGCCCGCGTACCCCCTTCTCAGGGCACACGGGGTCAGCTGCCCCTGTCCCCTGCTTGAGGCCACAGGTCTGTGCTGGCCTGTGGGTCCCTGGGCAGGCAGAGCAGAGCTGGGAGCGGGCGCTCTGTGGTGGGAATGTTATGGCCGAGGAATGCGTGGGAACAGGGTGGGGGTGGGGAGGGGTGGGCAGAGAGCCTGTGGCCAGGAGCTGGGCCTGAGGGATGAGGTCACCAGGGAATCTGGGTGCTGGAGGGGTCCAGGATGCCCTCCTGACACAAAGGAAAACCCCCGAGGTCAGGGCCAGGGCACTGATGATTCTCCGCAGGGAGTGAACTTGCTCTCTGCTTCCCGGCAGTCAACGAGCCAGACAGGGGCACTCGTGGCTGCTCCACAGGAAGTGGAAAGCCACATCCCTGCGCCCGGCCTGGGAAGAACGTTTCCTCCTCCCCGGCGGCCTCTGGACTCCAGCCTCTGCAGCCCCGGGCACGGCAGGGCATCGCCTCGTGGGGGCACAGGGCGAGCAGCCCGGCAGGTGCCCCCGTCCCACATGAGCACCCCTTCTAGCTGGAGAGGATGTGCTCTAGGCCTTTCGGACACACAAGGGCCTCACACTCGCACCTACTGCACAGGTGAACAGGCGGGAGCGCACTTACACACTCGGCCCGGGTATCGTCAAAGCCGCAAAGGGCGGCAGGTGCACACACCTCACTAGCCACACCCCCTCAAGAGAGAAGGGCTTGGAAATGGCTGGGGGGCGTGATGAGGGGCAGACGCTGAGGCTCTCAGACTGAACAGCTGGCTGAGACGCCCACGTGTTACATCAGAGAGCCCGGGTTTGAAGCCCTGATCTAGCTTCCTGACTATGCTCACCCTGAAAGGGAGCCGGTGGTGGCTCGGGCACCTAGTGGGTCCCTGTCACCCACACAGGAGACCCAGGTGGAGTTGCCGGGCTCCTGGCATTTGGAGAGTGAACAGGAGTGAGAGACAAGACGACTGAGAGACACATAGAGCGAGAGATTGGCTGAGCCCCGGAGCAGCCCGTGTCACTGCCTCTCCGATGTCTCCTCCCCAGATCCCTGGAAAAAGTGGAACTCCACAGAGTGCCTGCTTCCCGGGAAGCCCACCGGTCCCCTCATCCAGAGCCCAGGGCGCTGTGTGGCTCTGCGTCCTCCCTCCAGGCACTGGGAGAGAAGCTGACTCAGGGGGGCAGGGCACGGTGGGCGGGTGACTCACTCGGCGCGTCTGCGAGGGGCTGTGCTCTGCGAAGAGCGGAGACGGCCTCCTGACCTCCGGGGCCTGCCTGCTCCGCCCCGCACACCCTCTGAGGGCCACGTCACTGGCTCTGGACCACGCGGGAATCCACCGTGTCCCACAGCCTGCCTCTGGGGGTCCTTCCCGGCTAGTCATCTGGGGCAGCCAAACAGGGCTGGGCATCACGGGGGCAGGACGCCCCCTCGAGGCTTGGCATCTTACCTGGAAGTCCCCCAGGTGACAGAGAGGGGGAGCAGGCTTGGGAGCCAGCTCTGAGCACACCCCCAGACCTCCCTGGCTTCCCATGCCTCGGACCCCTATGGGGTCCCTTGCCGGGACAGTAACCGTACCTGGGACAGGAGCAACCAGAGAGACTTCAAAGGAAGGGGGCCTGGCTCTCCTTGGGACCCCTGAGAGGTCACAGGAAGCTGGAGGTGGGGGTGGGAGGGGAATGATCTCATTCCAGGCCCTCAGAAGAGGAGAGAGCTGAGTGGGCAGAGGTCAGCTGGCAGACCAGCGCTGTCACCTGTTGTAGCCAGAGGTGCAGCCTGGGCACCCGTGTCTTGAGGGCAGGGCCATGGAATCTGTTAGAGAGGGGCACGTGTGTGCAGAAGCCTGGAACGCCTGTCCCAGCTTCCTCCAGGGGTGGGCAGCGGGTCAGATACATCTGTCACACCCAGACGGGTTGCCTGCCGTGACCCTGCACTTGGCCTGGTCAGGCCCGGGACCGCTTGGCCACCCCTGGGCCTGGCCCAGCTCTGCGCCAGCCTGGTGGAGAGCCTGCTCCCCGCCCCGCCTCGCTGGAAGCTCCAGCTCAGCTGGCCCCACCCTAGCATGAAATCTGAGACCGGGGCTAGAGCCCTCAGCCTCTTGCTGTTCCCCCAATCACTCCCATTTCCTAGCACAAGGGAAAGTCGTCAGGATGGCTTCCCACCCAGCTGTTTTTAAAAAAATATTTCACTTGTTAAAAGGCAGAGATACAGACAGACAGACAGACAGAGATCTTCCATCCGCTGGTTCACTCCCCCACATGGCCACAGTGGCCACAATGGCCAGGGCTGGGCCAGGGTGAAGCCAGGAGCTGCTTCCAGGTCGCCCATAAGGGGGACAGGAGCTCAAGCACTTGGGCCATCCTCTGCTGCTTTCCCAGGCACATTAGCAGGGAGCCAGATGGGAAGTGGAGCAGCCGGGACTTGAACTGGCGCCCGCCTAGGATGCTGGCACTGCAGGTAGCAGCTTATCCACTGCGCCACAACGCTGGCCCCTTTCAACCCCTTTTAAGGCCCTGACCCAGACTGCATCTGCCATGAAGACCTCGTGACCCTTCTCAGCGCCCTCCCACCCCCACCCCTGCCCCGTGATCACTGTGCGCGGCCCCCAGCCAGCTCCAGGGCCGCAGAGGCACCCTGCCCCGAGACGCTGCCCACACGGGGGTCTGTGAGCTATGTCCCTGTGCGTCCTCCAAGTCTGGGGCCTGCCTTATCTGTGTCTGCCCCTCCCACGACAGGCATTCGTGGGGTGGGCTGAGCTTGAGGCCACAAGAGCCAGAGATTTCTAGTTGTTGTTGTTTTTTTTTTTTTTTTTCTCTTGTTCAGCTTTTGGAATATCTGCATGTCCACAAGAGACACCTTGGGGCCGGAACTGATGAAGTTCCCTTGGGTTTCACTTACACCTTCTAACACGTGGCCAATTCAGACATCACTCTTGATAATTTGGGGCACGACACAAAGTCGCACGGTGTGGAATCTTCCACCTGTGGCGTCCTACCAGCGCCCCCACCCCAGAAGTGTTGGCTCCCGGAGTTTGGATTCGGGAGGCCCTCCCCGCAGATCGGCTGACGGCAACGAGTGACACAGGATGGGGACACTCTCCTTTCCTGAAGCCAAGCTCCACATCCTCTCCAAAAATAAATGAAGTGACAGTCTGACGCGCAGCCAACAGGGGGTGGGAAGCCAACATTTATTTAGTACTTCCAGCATTCCTCCCACTCATTCCTCCCACCGAGACACAGTTTCCTTTCGCAGGTGAGGTCGCTGGCGCCTGGGCAGCACAGGTGAGGTGCCCCCTCGGGGCAGCCCCTCCGTGGCCAGTCCGTGGCAGAGCCAGCACTGCCTGCCTCCCGAGCCCACGCTCCGTGCTCGCCGCCTCCCGCCCACCCCCTGGCGCCCAGCGAGAAAGAGGGCAGCTCCCAGCTCCAGTCCAGCAGGTGTGGAGGAGGGAGGGCTGAGGGACTTGGCTTCTCCTTCCTCCCACTCGTGAGTCTCCTATTCCTGTCTGGGATCCACTTGCCCACAGAGGAGTACCAGGGCGGGGAGCACCTCGAACAGAGTCCCCGTGGGGTCAGGACCAGAGCGACCTGCCCCTCCCCCCCACACCGGTAGGCCCCTTGCACCCAACACACTGGGTTCCAGGAATGGTGCCACTGCCCCGGCTCCAGCTAGTTCGTGATGGGCTGAAGTCCGAGCTACAGGCAGGAGGCAGAGGATCAGTTCTGCTGTCTTGTCCCGCGTGTCCCGCTCATCGGACGGGACCCAAGTGCCTGGCCACCCCATCGCTCCAGCGGAAGGGCCCTTGTGGCTCGGGCAGCAGTGAAGTTGCATGGGGTCTCGTGCATCCAGGACACACACACACACACACACAGTGGGGCGCACGGCTGCCCATCCACCTCTGGTGCACTGACACAGAAAAGTCAGGGTTCTCTTTGTGTTTCCCTGGCTCCCCACCCTACCCTGGGCCCGGGAGGGGCCTCAGGGCACGACAGGGGCAAAGGGAAGCCCCCCCCCCCCACCGCGCCTGGGCTCCCTGCCTTTTTGACATCTGTCTCCTGCATCCCCCATAGGAAGGCTGCTGCCACTGGTACCACGCACGGGATACTCAGGGAGCCAGATCCCAAGGGATCCCTGGAAAAACTCCGTTCCTCCCGGTGGGCTGGGGTGGGGGTCCCGGGGTCCCAGGAGATGCAGGCCTCCGAGCAAGAGGAGGGCAAGGGGGAAGGCACGCCTGGCACACACAGACACGCAGACAGACACACGGTCTGGCCAGCAAAGTTGCCTGCAAACGCCTCGGCTTCCCCGCCGGCTGCTTTCTCTCGGGACCCAGGGAGATTTCCCCGGGAATCCTCGCCGAGGACCGCGGGCAGCGGCAGCAACTTCCACAAACTGCAGCAAAACTTCGCTCCTCAAAGTCCCCCAAACTTCCCCTCCCTCTCCCTCTCGCTCTTTTGTTCCCCACTGCATTGCCAACCAGGCAGCTCCCGGCTTCCCACACTGGACTGTCCCCCCCCCCCACTCCAACCCCAAACCCTAAGAAGCCCGCGCGCCCCGGACGCCCGCCCGCCCGATGGGGGCCCGGGCCGGGGGGCGGCGCTTACCCGCCTTGCAGGGGTCTTTGTAGTTCAGGGGCTCCGGGTCGTCCTCCTCGCCCAGGTCATAGGTGTAGTCGGCCAAATCCAGCGGCCGGCCGGGGCGCGCGGGCAGCAGCAGCAGCAGCAGCAGCAGCAGTGGCGGCGGCGGCGGCGGCGGCGGGCGGGCCACGCCGGGCATGCTGGCGGCGCGGGGCGCGCGGGCGCGCGCGGGGCGCGGGGCGGCGGTCGCCCGGCGCGGGAGCCGGCGGGAGGGAGGCGGCCGACGGCGGGCAGGGGAGGCGCTGCCCTCGGGCCGGCGCGCGCTCGCTCGCTCGCTCGCTCTCTCGCTCGCTCCCCCCGCGCCTCCCCTTCCCTCCTTCCTGTCTCCCGCCCCCCGCGCGCCGGCCGGCCGCCTCGCCCTCGCTCGCGGCCCGCTCCTCCGCGCCTCTCCCCGGCCTGCTCCCCTCTTTCTCGCGCGCCTGTCGCTCCCGCTTCGCCTCCCTCGCTCCCTCTCCTGCCCCCCTTTTTAGGGAGAGGAGCCCGCTGGAGGGCGGGTTCTCGCCCGAGCCTGGCCCGCCTCGGGGCCGGGACTGTGCGGCCGGGCCGGGCCGGGCGGCGCGCCAGCCGGGGGCGGGGAAGGCGACGAGCCGCGCCGCCCCGGAGGGGGCTCGGGGCCGCCCGGGGCCCGGGAGGGGCGCGCGGCGCGGCAGCTCCGGGCAGGGGCCCCCTAGCGGCAGCTCTCCGGCCGGCGGGACACGCTCTCCGGTCGCTCAGTCGCTCTCCCCCTGCGCTGCGCTCCCTCCTGTCGCTGGCCTTGCGGCTCGCCGTCTCTGCCCTTCCCGGGTCTCCCGTCCGTCCGGAGGCTCCGCCGGGGGGCGCCTGGCGCCCGCGGACGGCTGGCGGATCGCGGCCCCACTGCCCCTTCTGCGTCGCCCCGGGGCGCACCCAGTCCCCCAGCCCTCGGGGACAGAGGCGGCCTTCCTGCGCGCCCGCGGACGGCTGGCGGGTCGCGGCCCCACTGCCCCTTCTGCGTCGCCCCGGGGCGCACCCAGTCCCCCAGCCCTCGGGGACAGAGGCGGCCTTCCTGCGCGCCCGCAGACGGCTCGCGGGTCGCGGCCCCACTGCCCCTTCTGCGTCGCCCCGGGGTGCACCCAGTCCCCCAGCCCTCGGGGACAGAGGCGGCCGGCCTGCGCGCGCGTAGCAGGACACGAGTCCGAGCTTTGTTTTCAGTCAGCTTGCTTTATTCTCCTGTGGAGGGGGTCCCCCCTCCCCCGGGCCCTGGGGGCTGCCTCTCCCCCCCGCCCCCCCCCCCCCCCGGTCGCCCACAGCCGGCCTTGGAGGTGCGGGCAGACGCAGCATCCTGCCTCTTGGCGGAAGACCCTTCTGCTCTCCGGTCCCTCCTGAGCCCCTCGGGGCTTCCGCAGACCCTGCGTGGAGGCAAAGGCACTGTCTGGTGCCGGAGGGAGAGGGAGGGAGCCTGGCTGGGTCCCAGCGCCTGGTCAGCCTGGTCAGCCTCAGGTGGCAGGTGGCCCAAGCCCTCCTCCACCTGCTCACCTGAGTCCTAGATGTAGAGGAGAGGCACGTCCCCACACAGGGTGCTCACGGCTGCGCCCAGGAAGGCCAGCTCTCCTCCGGAGGACGCCGGGCCTGCGGCTTGCCCCTTGTCCTGGCCCCGCTGAGCGGGAGGCTCTGCAGGGTTGGCCTGGAAAGAATACCGACTTGGAGTCTGGGGACCCAGAGCTTGTGGCACCTGCAGCCCTTATTGTTGGGACCTTAGGCAGGGCTGCATGGGCTCGGCTGAGCCACTTGGAGGAGGGGGAACAGGTAGGGGAGGCAGGTGCAGGTGCACATGGAGACATGGGCACTCACCTGGTGGCCCAAAGAGCATGCCTTACAGGTGACAAGTACCTACATCATCTCAAGTGTGGCCCTGGGAGGCAGACAGCCCCCACCCCTCACCCACACACCCACCTGGAAGTTCTGGAATTTTCTAGCCAGAGCCTCAAGACTGGGGATGCTGTCCGGAGCCATCTTCATGAGGTAGCAGCAGGTTCCCGGGGCTGGCTTATAGGCGATCAGGAGCTGGGCGTGACAGGCTACAGGTCAGTCGAGAGGCCCCCTGCCTCGCTCACCGCCTACCCCCGCCCTCACCCAGCCCCTGGGTTGGACACAGGAGTCCTGTTGGAATCTGGGTTTCAGGTCCTCCATCTCCCCCCACCAGGGGAGGAGGGAGAGATGGATGTGATGAAGCGCACAGCCTGTGGCCCTAGGGGTGCAGGCAGGCCTACCCGCTGGTAGTCGCAGGTGACAATGCCAGTGGAGCCGATGGGGAAAGTGGCGGTGGTGCCCACCCGCTCGCTCAGTGCCAGGCGCTGCTGGGCCTCCGGCGCCCCGATGCTCATCTCTAGGACCTGGGGGAGACGTTCCTGGCACTTCTCTCCCCCACTCCAGTGCCCATGGCCCCCTCCCTTCTCTTTACCCAGATGCAGTTTCTTTCTCTGCAGAGAGAGCTCAGAGGCCCGAGTGGAAGCCCAGGCCAGGTTGGCCCGCCCCCGTCTCCGCCCCTCTCCCTCCACGCTGCGCCCTTGCGTTCCCCTGGCCCAGCCCACCCAGCTCCACACCCGCTGCTCACCCCAGCCCCGCGCCTGCTCACCATCTCGGTGTGTTTCTGGCTCATGTGGAGCCCCATGAGCAGGGCCCCCACAATCACCACGACCACGAGGACCACCACGACGACCACGATGAGAAGACGTTTGAGGTGCACCGGGCAGCAGGGGATGCCGAAGCGGCCCCGGGGAGCTGCTGAGTAGTCCTGCCGGCAGGGGGCAGCAGTGAGACCCGTGCCAGCGGGACAGCCCGGCCACACGCACACTCAGAGGGTTGGACAACCAAAGCCACACAGACGCACGCACGCGCACACACACTCAGAGGGATGGACAGCCAAAGCCACACACGCACTCACACAGACACACTCAGAGCCAACACCACACGTGCACACACCCACTCACACCACACACTCAGAGGGATGGACAGCCAACAACACACATGCACACACCCACTCACACACACACAGAGGGATGGACAGCCAACACCAATGCCACCCATGTGCAGGGGAGGGCTGTGAAGATCCGAGGAGGCTCCTTGGAAGAAGTGACCTGGATTCTAGCAAACCCAAGGCCTCGTGTGCAGGGACCCAGGAGGGCCCGTTTGGCCAGGGTTCATCTCCTGCTGTTTCTCCAGATTCCCTGGCCCCCAGCCATAGCCAGCCCCTGTGTTCCACAGATGGCCCAGGCTCTCCTACACTGCCGTGCCTCCATCCACACTCCCCCCCCACCCTTCCTCCAAAGCTATCCTGCTTTACCTGGACAGCTCCTCTGTATTTTCTGGCTCTACCTACCTTCTCTCTGGGAAGCTTCCTGCAACGCCCTGAGTACTCAGTGGCTCCTCCCTCCACTACCCTCTCCATTTTTTTAAAAAAAAGAGACCTTAGATTTGTGTTTAAGGCTTTATTTATTTGTTTGAAAGGCAGAATTGACAGATAGATAGATAGATAGATAGATAGATAGATAGATAGATAGATAGATATAGATAGATAGATGATAGAGATCTCCCATCCATTGGTTCACTCCCCACTGGCCCTGGGCTGATCCAAGCCAAATCCAGAAGCCTGGAACTCCATCCAGATCTCTCACATGGGTGGCAGGGACTCAAGCACTCGGGCCATCCTCCGCTGCTCTCCCAGCCACATTAGCAGGGAGCTGGATCAGAAGTGGAACAACTGAGACTTGAACCGGCGCCCATATGGGATAGTGGTGTTGCAGGTGATGCCTCAGCCTGCTGTGCCACAATGCTGACCTCCCAGCCCACTCCACTGACCAGTCCCTGTGATGGCCGTCCCCTCCTTATACTGGAATTATTGGAGCCATATCCGTCTCCCCCAGGGACTCTGTCTCCCCCAGGGACTCTGTCTCAGTGGCCTTAAGAGTCCCCGTCCTAACTGGGAGGGTGGAGGAGGCAGGGTCGCACACACACCTGCACACACGCACGCTCCCACGCACTCACCGGTGGGCTCTCCATCAAGGCCTCTTTGCTGCCCATGTCCATCTTGCCACAGGTGCCTGCCTCTCCTCGCCTCCCGGGTGTGACCAGGGCTTTATATGTGCTCGTGCGGAGAGAGGGCAGAGGTGAAGGACCGGCCCCCCTGTCTGCCAGCCAAGTCCTTGGCTTTGAAGCCTGTTTGTTCCTGGCCCTCCAGAGCCAAGGCCCTGATAAGCCAGCTACAAGTGCCCCCAAGGGCCCTTGGCCCTGGCACGTGAGCTCCCTCTTCCCGCACGAGAGCGAGCCTGGGTGTGCCGAGCAAACTTGCCCCTCGGCCATCGGCAGCTCTCACCGTGGGTGTCTCCTGGCCGGCCTGCCTGTCTTGCTGGCACCTGCCCTCGCCACCCTTGTTCTGCTGCCAGGCGGAACCACTCAGGCGGCCAAGGATCTGACCGCCCGCCACACCTGCCAGCAGAATTTCTAGGGGTGAGCTCGGGGTAGGGGGCGGAGGAGTCAACGTCAGCAGACCCTGGAGGGCTTTGGGGTGGGGGGCAGGAGGGCTCCTGGGTGTGCATTTCTCCGGGAGGGCCGGATTCCCACTCTAAGCATTCCGCCTCGCACGTGGCCTGCCTAACCTCAGGCTGGCCCCCAGTCATTCTTTTCTGTTTGGAAACTCTGTCCCCGCCAGTGGAAAACTCTTACTCATGTGCACTGCTCCGCTCTTTGCTAGATGGCAGACGCCGCTCCCTCGGCCCCAACAGCCTTGCACAGGGCTGGGTGTGGTTCCTGGCCACCTCCCAATCTCCCTGTCCTTAGCTGTGCCTGCTTGCTCCACACTGCTGGTCATCGCCAACATCGGCTGCACTCTGCAGTTCATATTCTCTGCTCCCAAGGGCACCCCAGAGGGCTACTCACCCCACTGCTGTCCCCTTTCTGACCTCGTCACCACCACCCCAAACCCAGCCACCATTCTCCCTCTCCTACATCCTTCCCCAAAGCGGTGGCCGTGGCTCACTCTTGGATCTGCCGCTGGCTTTGCAGGGGATGGTACCTTTCTGCCTGGGCTCCCCTTCCCTCGGGGAGCCAAGTGAGCTGTGAAGCCCCTTCTCCTTGGAGCTGCCATGAGTGTGTCAACTCAGAGCCCAGCACCTCCCTCTCCCGGCCTCCTCTCCTTGAGCGCATCACTCCTAGCCCTGCCCCCTGCCCCACTCACACCACGGCCCTGCCCTTGGGCCTCCAGCTGGACCCTCCCCACTCTCCAGCCCTAGCACAAGGACCCTCTCTCCAGGTTGCACAACAGTGCGGCCTCTGCTCTGAGGGCCCCTGAACAGCCCCAGGAGGAGAGGGGGAAGGAAGTGTTTGCTCTCACCGCCTTCCTCACTCCCAAACACCCCTTTAAATATTTGCCAAAGCCTCCGGCAGCCACAGAGGGTCCCCCAATGGGTGAGAGGGCAGAAGAGGAGGAGGGGCACAGGGAGCAGGAAGAGACCAGCATCCTCCTCTCGGCTCAGCCTCAGCCGTGTGCAGGTGTCAGATGTAGGAGCCGGCCCAATGGCCGTGCCCACCCCTGCCTGCTCCCCAGAGCCCCCTCCGCCCAGTTGTCCTGGCAACGCTGGGATCAATGGCTGACTCAAGAGTACCGGGGCTGAGCCAGGTGGGCAGCTTGCCAGGGAGAGAGCCAGCAGGAGCAGCAGGCACCTAAGGGTCCCTGCAGGCATCCTGTGGGGGCCGTATCGTCCAGCTGTGAGTCTTATTCTGAGCAGGGGTTATCAGAAAGAGCTGCCAGCATCACTATGTTTCTTGGAAAGCCTCGGCTCTCTCCTCCGTCCTCAACCTCCCCCCTCCCACCTCCCACCCCCCGCAGGCCACCCATCTTTGGGCTGAAGTTCTTACAAGGTTCATGGTTATTTTAAACTTTTTCTTTCTGGGGACTGGTGCTGTGGCATAGTGGGTAGAGCCGCTGTCTGCAGTGCCAGCATCCCATATGGGTGCTGGTTCAAGTCCTAGCTGCTCCACTTCCCATCCAGCTCCCTGCTAATGAGCCTGGGAAAGCAGTAGTGGATGGCCCAAGAAGCTCCTGGTTCCTGGCTTCAGATCAGCCCGGCTCCAGCTGTTGTGGCCATTTGGGAAGTGAAGCAGCGAATAGAAGACCTCTCTCTCTCTATGCCTCTGCCTCTCTGTAACTCTGCCTTTCAAATAAGTAAATAAATCTTTTTTAAAAATTAAAATTTTGCTTTTCTTTTTGAAGAGGCTCCATTTTGTTTTGTTACATTTTATTTTCAAGCTATTTGTAAAGCAGAGAAAGACAACGATCTTCCATCCACCAATTCACTGCCCCCAAAAGCCCACACAGCAGCTGGGGCTGGACAAGCCCAAAGTCGGGAACTCAGAGTCAAGCTGGGTCTTCCATGTGGGTGTTGGGGACCCAAGGACTTGAGTCATCACCTGCTGCCTCCCAGGGTGCTATTAGCAGGAAGCTGGAGCAGAAGCAGAGAAGCTGGGACCCATGCTTTCAGATAAGGGACGCAGGCATGCCAAGCAGCTTGGTAACTCTGGGCCAATCAGAGCACTCCCTGGGGGCCGGCACTGTGGCATAGTGGGTAAAGCCGCCATCTGCAGAGCCAGCATCCCTTATGAGCACTGGTTCAAGTCCCGGCTGCTACACTTCCAATCTCGCTCCCTGCTAATGTTCCTGGGAAAGTAGCAGAGGATGGTGGTCCAAGTCCAAGACCTAGATGTAGCTCCTTGCTCTTGGCTTTGGCCTGGTCTAGTCTTGGCCATTGCAACCATTTGGGGAGTGAACCAGCAGATCGAAGATTGATTTCTGTCTGTCTGTCTCTCTCTTTCTCTCTCTGTCTCTCTGTGTGTGTAACTTTGCCTTTCAAATAAATAAATAAACCTCTAAAAAGAAAAAAAAAAACCCTCACTGTTGCCTTCAAGTTTCACAAATGAAGTCCAGGTGCTGGCACCAACCTGGTCGGGGTCTTGGGAGCCTTGGAGGAGGGAGGGAGGGAGGCCCTCAGGGTACCCCCAGACCAGCCCCTGTTACAGTCTTCTCATCTCCTGGCCTTGACCAGTACCTGGCCAGCCCCAGTACCTCTCTCTGAACACCACTCACCTGCAGCTCTGTGCCCACACCTCGGCCGCAGTGACCTTTCTCTGAAACCCTTCTGCACACACGCCGCTGTTTGTCGGCTCCATGTGGCCTGGGGGGCCCTGTCTCCCCACCCCGGGGAGGAAGGCCGCACACTGGCTCTGGGCTCCCCGGGGACCTGCCACAGCGCCGGGAGCATGCACACAGCACACACTTCTCGAGGCTCAGTGACAGGGCTCCTGCTGGGTCCGCCATGCCTCCCCCCTTCAGTACCTGGAGGTCTTGATGCTTCTGCTGTCCCAGAACGAGTCACCCACTTCTTGAGGCCTTAGTGTGTTCATCTGTGAAATGGGACCAGTGCTGCCTGTCCCATCCACACCAGCGACATCACGGGCGCGCCAGTCCAGTTGGCGTTGTGCTTATCATCTCCATCATCTATCTCATCTCCCAGAGTCGCCCTTCCTGGCTAAGCATGGGCCCGGGACTCCCCACCTTTCGCCCGTCTGGATTCCCCCAGAAAGCATGGGTGATGGTAGCCACCCCTTCTGTGTGTGCCTCCCCTGGCCTCCCCCCCAGCCCCTCAGCTGCAGGGAACGGGATACGACGCTCTCACTCTTTCCTTTGTGTGCTGGGTAGAGCCGTGCCAGGGACGGTGGGGACAGTTGCTCAGCTGCCCCGGCCACCCTCCCTGCCCCCACTGCTTCGCTTCCCAGGGGCTGGCGTGGGGAGGGCGGCACAGGCAGCTGGACAGGCGATGACGAGTGGGCATCAAAGGGCAGGGGCAGGGGCACCCCTGCCTGGGAGAACGTGGGCTTGCGTTCAGGTCTGAAAACTCTCTGCTGGCAAAAGTTGCCGACAGCTGGAGCCGCAGCATGAGCCGGCAGACTCCAGGCCCTGGACTGACGGGGAACGGACACGGCACTGGACACGCAGGAAGCTGCCCCCCCAGGACCCCCTTACCCCGCACCTATGAGCCCCCTGGCCCAGCACCTCCTCCCCTGGGAGGTGACATAACAAGGAGCAGTAGTTCTCAAAGGCTTTGGTTCCAGGACCCCTTAGCACCCTTAAAAAGTATTGAGGCTCCTTCTATGTGGGTTCTAGCTGGTGATATTGACCATTTTAATATTTGCTGAAAATATCAATAAACCCATCCTGTCTGGATTAGAACATAAATCACACCTGCTTGTAAAGGAAAAGAACTTTTTTTTTACAAAGCAAAACAAGGAAATGTGAGGAGTGGGATTGCTTGACACTCTTGCGAATCACTTGTCATTTCAGACTGAACAGAAGACTCACCCTGTAGCTTCTGGAACATTCCAGGGGACTTCCAGAGGGCCGGCCAAGTGACAAGGACAAACAACCTTGTCACATTGATTTAGGAAAATCGTTTGAGCTCAGAGGCTGCCCGAAAAGATCTCGGGGACCCCTGGTCTCCCAGGGACCCGCTTGGAAGACCGGAGCATGGCTGTCAGCTTAACTCATCACGGTCACTTTCAGCTCCTGGTGCTGGGACCTCCCTTCTCTTACCTGGGCTAAGGTTCACACCTCCTCCCTATGGAGGCTGACAGGGGTAAGTACCTGGGCAGAGCACACAGCACAGCAGGGGTGGGGGTGGGGGGTGGGGGTCGTCACCAAGCCCTCCTCCACTCCTCTTCCCCACATTCCCAGTTTCTGCATTTGTTAAGCCCGGGTTGGACTGGAAAGGAGCCAAGGCCCTCCCCAGCCCCAACAGGCAGCGGCTGTGTGGTGAGAAATGTCCCAGAATTCCGCAGATTCCACCTCGGCCCCACTGGCTACATCCCTCTCTCAGCTGGGCAGACACAAAGGCCCATTCTGCTGGGTAGCTGTGGAAACACGTGAATACACATGTCAACGCCGCCAGACTGGGTACACCCTCGTGCTTCTAGTCCCGCGCCCCAGTCAACCTGGGTATACACGTGTCGCTCACAACATGCCCCGGACACATGGATACATCCAAGGATACACAGGGCAGGTGCACCCCAGGGGCCCCAAGCGTCCATCGGCGACCCTGTGCGTGTGTTCTGCAGGGCCAGGTGTGCACAGTCATGCCCAACCCACGTGGGCACAGGAACGCCTCCCACGCGTGCACCGCGCACGGACGCCCCGGCTGCCAAGCACAAGCCCATGGCTCAGGAGATCCATCGCTCAGACGGGCACACAGCGGCGGCGGCGCTACCACCCCGTGCGTCGACGGCTCCCGGGCCCCGGGCCTGCCGCCTCCGCCCCCGTGCGCGCCCCCGCCGCCGCGCCGCAGTCCGCGTCCACCCGCCCGGTCAGCCCTGGGCTGCAGCTCCGGGCTCCGCGCGTCTCGCCCGAGCCGCGCGCGAGAGCGAGCAGGGGAGGGGACCGCAGTCGGCGGAGTTCATTGTGCGCCAGCCGGCAGGCGGCCCCTAGCTGCGGCAGCTGCCGGTGGCCCGGAGGTGCCAGCCCCCGCGCGGGTGGCCCTGCCCGCGGGGAGCCGGAGGGAGCGCTTGCAGGCCGGCGGCATGGCGGGGCTGCGGGCCCGCTGGGGCCCCGCGCCGGGACTGCTGGCGCTGTCGGTGCTGGGCTTCTACCTAATGCTCCAAGTCAGTTCCAAGAGGCCCCCCAAGACGCCCCCCTGCCCGCCTAGCTGCTCCTGCACCCGGGACACCGCCTTCTGTGTGGACTCAAAGGCAGTTCCCAGGAGCCTGCCCTCCGAGGTCATCTCCCTGTGAGTGTCCCCTTGGCCTGGAGGGGTGGGGGTGGGGAGTAAGGCCAGAAGCCCTGCTCTCTCTTCAGAGTCTGGGCACCAGGGGGACCCCCCGGGGCCGGGCCAGGGTGGGAGTTCTTGGGCGGGAGGTTGCAGATGCCTGGCAGGGGGTTCTGCAGTCGGGCGGGTGGGAGCAGTGGCCATGGCGGGGATCCCACCAAGTCCCATCACCACCATCCGCATCAGCGAGACCTACTGTGCGTGGTGCTGATGCTGGGGTGTTTACAGGAGCCTGTGGGGCCCTGCCTGTGATGTCACTCCAAGGGCAGAAAGGCCCCTTGTCGGAGCTGGGAGGGCGGCAGCTGGTGGGGGGAGGGGTGGGACATAGCCTGGCACCGGCCAGCCGCTGTGCACCGGCCAGGCCAGCCTGCACTTGCAGCAGGCTGCTCCAGGGCCCCCCACGCTTGCCGGAGGGACCAGAGGAGCCCTCCCCCACCCCTTGGCAGCACGCAGCACTTTGCACGATGACGAAAGTGCGGGTGATGGAGACTTCCTTGAGCTGAGAGGCCGGGGGGCTGCTGCTGCTCTGGGAGAGGGGACAGTGGGGGGGGGGGGGAGAAAGGGGAAGTGGAGGCCAGCAGCCGCTGCCCTCAGCCCCGCCCAGTCCCTGCAGACCCCCCCCCCCCCCCCGTACCGACGAGCGTGTCCCCTGCAGGACCCTGGTGAACGCTGCCTTCTCCGAGATCCAGGACGGAGCCTTCTCGCACCTGCCGCTGCTGCAGTTCTTGTATGCACTGAGCTGTGCCGAGGAAGCCAGGGCGGGTGGGGCAGGGAGGCGGGAAAGAGCCAGGGAGAGGAAGAGCAGAGGGAATGGAAACGGAGGTGCAGGTGGCCCCTGCTTTTGCCTGGAGGGGGGTACCCCCCAGAGGGCGGAGCAGCCTGTTGTCGGGAGGAGGGGTCGGGGCAGAGTGGGAGAGGAGAGGGGTGAACCTCGTGCCTGAGCCCAGGAGGGGCTGTGCAGGGCGGGACAGGGCCTCTCTGGACACTCAGGGGAATCGGGGGTGATAGCTTGGGCCACCACCACAGGGGACACTAGGCAGCAAAGGGGCATCTTAGAGACAGGCCAGCCCAGGGACCACGACTTGAAGAAAGAGCAGGAAGCAGAGAGGGAGGGAGGGCAGGAGCTGCTGGCCTGGGTCAGGGTGAGGGTGGGGACACAGGAGGCGCCAGAAACGGGAGAGGTCTGCTCTGATCATTTTTAGGAGCAAACAAGGACCCTGGGCAGGGGGAGGGGGGTCTTGCCTGATCTTGCTGCACAGGGCCTCAGGGGGTCCCCACTCCCACTGCAGGGGGTCAGCCAGGCTCTGGCGGGGCGAGGCAGCAGGCTGGGGCCTGGGGCGTGCCCTTGGCAGCTCTGATTCTACCTTTGTCTCCCCAGGTTACTCAACTCCAACAAGTTCACGCTGATTGGAGACAACGCCTTCACGGGACTGTCACACCTGCAGTACCTGTGCGTGGGAGGGAGAGAGGGGGGTGATGGGAAGATGGAGGGGGCAGGAATGGTGGGCTGAGGGGGCTGAGAGCTGGGATGCAGTGAGAAAGCTGGGGAGGCCGGGAGAGGTGAGAGCCCTCGAACCCTCTGCAGGACCCCAGCAGAGGGTCATTCCGTCCATCCCCCTGGCTGCACAGGCCTGCTGATGCCCTATTCCACTGTAGCCTGGTGATGGTCAGGGACACAGGCTGCACCCTAAGCTGGGACGCAAGGGGAATCTCGGTCTGGGGGCCCTGAGGCAGGTTCTCCTTTTCTTTAGCTTCATTGAGAACAATGACATCTGGGCGCTGTCCAAGTTCACCTTCAGAGGGCTGAAGTCCTTGACACACCTGTGAGTACTGCACCCAGCAGACCGAAGCCTCCTGTCTCTGTGGCCTTGGCTGCAGGCACGACTTCGGGGTGACCCGGGGGTCTCTCTTGCAGCTCGCTGGCCAACAACAACTTGCAAACACTGCCCAGAGACATCTTCCGGCCCCTGGACATCCTGAGTGACTTGTAAGGCCTGAGTCCAGTTCTCTGGAGGGAGGGGGTGGGAGTCGGAAGTGGGGTAACCCTAGGACTTTGGAAAAAAGGGAGGGCTTGGGTTTTGGGGGCCACAGGGAAGTTGGGGTCAGGTTAGGCATAGGCAGCTGTCTTCTAGGTTGGGGATGTTCGAGACAGCCATGGATCTGTCCAAATGCACAAGACACTGTGTGTGTGTGTGCATTGCAAAAACTCGCGCTTCAAGCTATGTCTGACTTGAATCGACACTGGAGTCCTATGGCATAGCCGGAATCATCCATCCTTATTTATACGAGAACATAAATGTCTCGGTTGGTTGGGGGTTTGAAGGAACAGGGACGCAGGTTGTACACTACAAAAGGTCCATGACCAAGCCTTTACGCTTGGGGCTGTGTCGCCCCCATGGGGAACCTCCCCCTGCTGAGTGCAAAGATGCAGGTGAGACCCCACAGCTGCCTCCACGAATCTGCTTCTGAGACCAGGGTGGGCAGAGTGGCTGAGAGCCTGCCCCTCTGTGTGTGTGTGTGTGTGTGTCGCGATCCAGGGACCTGCGAGGCAATGCCCTCAACTGCGACTGCAAGGTGAAGTGGCTGGTGGAGTGGCTGGCGCACACCAACACCACCGTGGCCCCCATCTACTGCGCCAGCCCGCCCCGCTTCCAGGAGCACAAGGTGCAGGACCTGCCGCTGCGGGAGTTCGACTGCATCACCACGGGTAGGAGGGGCCCTGCCTCGGGCATCGGCCAGGTTACTCCCCACCCCCACCACCCACCCAGCCCTGGGCAGCTCTGCCCAGCCCCCTTGGAAAGCCCCAGCCTCAGCCAGGCAACCTGCCCCGCCCAGCAGGCTCCTCCCTCCCTTCCCCGCCCCAGGCCCTGAGCAGCACCTGCCGACTCACCTCTGGTCCCCGCAGATTTCGTGCTGTACCAGACCCTGTCCTTCCCGGCCGTCTCGGCCGAGCCCTTCCTCTATGCCAGTGATCTCTATCTGGCCCTGGCCCAACCCGGCGCCAGTGCCTGCACCATCCTGAAATGGGACTACGTCGAACGGCAACTCCGAGGCTATGACAGGATCCCAGGTACCTGAGTCTGACGTGGCTGCGTTGGCCCTGGCTGGGGGCGTGGGGGAGTGGGCACCATTTTTCAACCCTGTTGAGTTCTTATGGGGCAGAGGGATAGAGGAGAGGAGCTGCCACCCCCTGCCCACAGGAACTTTCTAGTCTACACAGATGACCCAACAGACAGCAGCTAGGGGGAGGTATGGATGTGAATGATCTGTAGCACGAGGGAGGGGCCTACCCAGGGCCATCAGGGAAGGCTTCCTGGTAGAGGGGGTACCTAAGCTGAAGTCCAGAATTCTGAGGAAGAGGGGGGAGTCGAGGTGATGCGCAGGTTCTGGTTTAAATAGCCAGGGAAATTCAGGGGGAGACGGGAGTGGCTATAGTTGTGAGGGCTGAGGGCGACCCAGCTAGAAGAGAATAAGGAGAAAGGATGTGGCGTGCCCAGAGTCTGGAGGTGTGTGACCGTGTGGGTGTGTGTGTGCATGTGTGTGAGCGTGCATGAGCCAGTGCAGCCCGGGGGCCACAGCATGAGATTCTGGGTGTGGAATGCAAATGAGACCAGGGACTGATGATCAACTATTGCAGTCTGCAGTTTAAAAAAAAATTATTTATTTATTTGAAAGGCAGAGTTACAGAAACAGAGGGAGGGACAGAGAAAGATCTTTCCATCTGCTGGTTCACTCACCAAATGACCAAAGCCTGAAGCCTGGAACTCCATCCAGATCTCCCACGTGGGTGCAGGGACCCAAGCACTTGGGCCATCTTCCGATGCTGTCCAGGCGCATTAGCCGGGAGCTGGATTGGAAGTGGAGCAGCCGGGACTTCAACTTGAACTGTTGCTCCTATGGGATGCAGGCAGATGCTCAACCCACCACAGCACCTTGGCCCTTGGCCCTGTTTTAGAACACTTCCTGTCGGAGCAGCGGGCACAGAGGGGATGGGGGAGAGATTGAGAAAGGAGTGAGCTGACCCACGACAAAATAGAAAGCTTCATTGCCCTGACGTATTAGAGAATTTGACTTCAGTATAGAAAACCTTCCCCAAAGAAAACGCCAGGCCCAGACACACTTGAGGAAGAGCTAACGCGGCTCTGAGCCAGACTGTTGGAAAGCAGAAGGGAGGCTGATGGAGAAGGGAGGGGGAGGAAAGCAAGGCGCTGGGGCCGACGCCCAGGTTTCTGGATGGGGCCTCAGGTGAGCCTGAGAACACAGGAGGAGCAGGTGGTCCGTGGGGCCGGGTCTCAGGTTTGGCCAGGCTCAGTGTGAGGTGCTTGTGTGGCTGTGTGGCAAGGAGGCCTGAGCCACAGACCAGGACCTGGAAGATGGGGGACAGGTGGACCAAGGTGGACCAAGGTGGACCAAGGTAAGAAGGGACGCAGGTGGTGACTGCCGAGCCTGAGGCAGCCCAGAGCTCCCCTCGGGGGATGGTGAGGTGGTGGCCGGGGGAGGAGGGGTGGCAGGTGGAGATGAGAGGGCCCCAGACAGGGGAGCGGTGTGTGGCCTCACGTGCCTCGTGCCAGTGGAGAGCTCCGACAGGCCCGGTGTGAGTACAGGCCCACACAGGCACATGAGGGAGCTGGAAAAAGCTCATGCAGTAGGGAACTTATTTAGGGGCCAGTGGGGTGGCGCAGCAGGTTAAATTTTAAAAATTTAATATTTTTAAATCAAAACCAAATGCAATGCTGGCATCCATTATGGACACCAGTTCAAGCCCCAGCTGTTCCATTTCCAATCGAGCTCCCTGCTGATGAGCCCTGGAAAGCAGTGGAAGATGGCCCAAGTGCTTGAGCCTGGGCCACCCACGTGGGAGACCTGGATGGAGTTCCTGGCTCTGGTTTGGGCCTGGTCCAGCCCCAGTCATTGTGGCCATTTGGGGAGAAAACCAGCAGATGGAACATTTCTCTGTCTGTCTTTCTAAGTCTCTCCCTCTAACTCTGCCCTCAAGTAAATAAAATAAATCTCTTTTTTTTAAAAAAAAAAAAAGATAAACTTATTTTTGTGCAAAAAAAGTTTGAAATCCAAGTCTAAAAGGGGGTCTTAAAAGGTTGTGGAAAATGCATATTGTGAAAATAAACTGTGTGTGGATTTCAACAACTGTTTGCACCAAAATAAACCTTTGGAACCCCATTTTCAGGAACTTTCTGAGGGCTCTTTGTGTACATTCTTGTATAGCAAGGTCCTCCTAGGAGTGGGAACTCTGGGGACACGTCTTCATGGACTCCTGTGCCTGGGGTGTCCCTGAGTCTCATCCACCTGCGGGGGTGCTCCAATTCCCCCCTCCTTCCCTGCTTGGTCACCTGCCAGCAGATTAGCTTGGGCCAGGCCCCTGCTGCCTCTGAGCCCATTTCTTTCTGTGTGAAATGGACAAATAATAGGGATAGGCACTTGGGACACCCAGCATCCCGCATTGCAGGGTCTGGGTTCGAGGGTGGCTCTGCTCCCGTCCCAGCTTCCTGCGGGTGCAGACCACAGGAGGCAGCAGGGGATGGTGGCTCAAGCACGCGGGTCCCTGTCTGCACTGAGCTTCCGGCTCCATTGCGGTCATGTGGGGAATGAGCTGGTGCACAGAGCTCTCGCTCTGTCCTCATCACTGTCAAATAAAACACTTTGTATAATTATTTTATTTATTTGAAAGAGTTACAGAGAGAGGTAGAACGAGAGCGAGAGAGCGAGAGAGAGAGAGAGAGAGAGAGGTCTTCCATTCAGCTGGTTCACTCTCCGAATGACCGCAACAGCCAGAGCTGAGCTGATCTGAAGCCAGGATCTGGGAGCTTCCTCTGGGTCTCCCACGTGGATGCGGGGGCCCAAGGACTTGAGCCATCCTCCACTGCTTTCCCAGGCCATAACAGAGAGCTGGGGCAGAAGTGGAGCAGCCGGGACTCGAACCGGCGCCCATATGGGATGCCAGCACTGCAGGCTGGGGCTTTACCCACTATGCCACAGCGCTGGCCCCTCAAATAAAATAAATTTAGAAAACATTTTTAAAACAAAATAAAATTAACAGGATCCCTTTCAGTGTGGTGAGCAGAGGTAACACTTGCCGAGCACGGTGACTACCCATGCTGAAGATCCAGTGGCTGGCAACAGGGTTCAGCAGTGGATCACTGCCTAGGGACACTGACCTGGGCTCCTTCCATTGAGTCCTGGGTCGGGGCGGAGCCAGGGTGATGCTGAAACCGCTGATTGGCTGTGAGACAGGGGGCATGGAGTGCTCAGGGGGTGGAGATCAGGGTGGGTGCAGAGCCCGGGGCTGGAGGGGACCTATGTGCTTCTGTGAGCGGGCGGGATGTGGGGTGGAAGGGAGGGCAGCTGGCGGCCAGTCTGACCCACCCACCGCGGCCTGGCCGCCTGCCTCTGTCCCGGCAGCCCCCTCGGCCGTGCACTGCAAGCCCATGGTGGTGGACGGCCAGCTGTACGTGGTCGTGGCCCAGCTGTTTGGTGGCTCCTACATTTACCACTGGGATCCCAACACCACGCGCTTCAGCAAGCTGCAGGACATCGACCCTCAGCGCGTGCGCAAGCCCAACGACCTGGAGGCCTTCCGCATCGATGGCGACTGGTACTTCGCCGTGGCCGACAGCTCCAAGGCGGGCGCCACCAGCCTCTACCGCTGGCACCAGAACGGCTTCTACTCCCACCAGGCCCTGCACCCCTGGCACCGGGACACGGACCTGGAGTTCGTGGATGGCGAGGGCAAGCCGCGGCTGATCGTGTCCAGCAGCTCCCAGGCGCCCGTCATCTACCAGTGGAGTCGCACCCAGAAGCAGTTTGT